>NC_143439.1:58835346-60042846 GCF_987193195.1 Phasianus colchicus | reverse complement strand
CTTCACACTGGTGAAATCAACCAAAAAAAAAAAGTTTAAACTCTCTTAGGGAATGGATATTTCAAAGTATAGAGTTTGCAGCTTCAAGCAAATTAACAACTAATCATTGCCTTCACCTAGGTGTACTGAGGCTCTTGTTTTTTGCTAGTATTGGTTAATGAGATTATTTACTGCTGTAATGTTGAGCTGATTCCTTGTGTGGTTTTTTTTTTTTTATGACAAAGGAATCAAGTTTTTGTGTTGCATCAGAGACAAAAGGGCGTATTTGTCAATAAAATTGACAATATGAAATTACATGCTCTGTCTTTGAAATGTCAGACCACTATATTTGAGTATTTATCAAGCCTGCAAATATTAAACCTTGGTGTAATAGTACCAGTGAAAGCAATTAAAGGGTGAAAACTGAAGATACAACCTGTTGGCTGTAGGTTTGGGGAAAATGTTCTTTAATGTCAAAAATATTTGAATTTAGTGAAACTGTTTAGCATTTTAAAATTATGAATACTTTATTGAAAACATAAACTTCCTGACTTTGGGGTGGCATGGCAAAGCTTTTTGTTTGCCAAAAATGACAATTTTTAGTAACTGAATGCCAGCCTTGAGGCATGTGCTTGTCTTTATCCTTTCTCTGACTCAAACCCTTCTCACTTTGCACAGAGAGCAAAGAAATGTGCTGCATCTGCTGAAATGTAAAAATATTCCATTTCTGTAGGTGTTGTCCAGCGTGTGAGACAAACAAAACCCATTTGAAGTTAAACATGTTCATGTTGGATATTAGGAAGAATTTCTTCTGAGAAGAGTGGTGAGGCATTGGCACAGGCAGCCCAGGGAGGTGGTGGGCTCGCTGTGCCTCGAGGCATTCAAGCAAAGGTTAGATGTAGTACTTAGCTACATCCATGGTTTAGTGGGTGATATTGCTGGTAGATGGATGATTGGACCAGATGATCTTAGACGTCTTGTCTGACCTCAATGATTCTATGGTTCTGTGAGTGTAATCCAAATCTATTCCCATCTTTGCTTTTCTGCATCACTTCCACTTTCAATAGACTGCTAGCTTGACACTTCCAAGGGGATATATGCATATATTATATATGTGTGTGTGCATGTGTGTCTATGTATATTTGTGCATATATATATATATATTTGTTGTTGCTGACTTTTAAACTTTTAACGTAGACTTAAATATTCATTCAGAATTGGTAAGATAAATTCCTATAGTACAAGCTGGAGCTGTTTCCCACTTCTCCAAAGTGGAAAGTGAGAAACAGGTTTCAGGTGAACATCAGCAGAAGTTCTGTGAGGACAAAGAAGGACTCCTGAGTGTCCTGTTGGTCTGAGGCTGAAGATAAGAGGACGGACTTGTTAAAAATGAAATCTCACTACATTTACTGGATTTCTAATACTGAGTAATATTCTAAGTAGATTTTTATGATATGGTCATTATTATTTTTTTTTCATTATTATTTTAATGGAAAAACCTTGTTCTGAGGAAAAAAAAAATGAAGTCCTCAAACATTTAGCACATATGGGATATAGCAATTTATTTTAATTGAGAAGATGGGAAATAGCCTTGCTGCTGAACACTTAGGGGATTTTTGGAATGAAATGCACACTGGAGGTCTGGTGTGAAGAAGAGGAACTTTGAAGAGAACCCTGTTTTTGTGACAGCCCAGAGAACTGCATGGACTCTGGAGCCAGTAGTGCCTGGAGAAGAGGAAAGTGGGTTCTGGCAGCAGGAAGAAGGAAGTCTGTCAGTAATTCGTATTTTGGTCAGGAAAATCATGTTCTGGATGGAAAGTGTGGTATCATCTGCTATTTTTTCGGATTGACATGAGTAAAATATAGACACAGTTGTATTGGATTTCTTTTTTTTTTTTTTCTTGCCTATTTTCAGGTGGTTTGGATGTCCTTACAAAGGAAAACAATTTCAATTTGCTGGGCTTTTTGGTATTTCTCTTTCTGAAAAGAAAGCTGTAATTTCTTTAAGAGTTTTTGGCTGAACTGATGGTCTCCCCCCTGTTCTCCCCTATCTCCTTTAATTCCATTTCAGCCTTTTTTTCCTTCTTTTTCCCCCCTTTTTCAGGAAAGAGCACAATGCATACAAACAAACAAACAAAAAAATTGCTTAGTCTTAGAACACTTTTATATGTAAGACATGCTGTACATGAGATCTGTCTTCATAACTAGTTCACTCATATTAAAAGTAAATGATGATAGCAAACAGACACGTGAAAGGCAAACATAATGGTGATGAAAACCATTTAATGATAAGTGGAGAAACAAATATTTATTGAAAATAAAACCGTGTCTAAAGGCTCTAATGCTGACTTTTGGAAACATTACCACGTAGCAGTGTTAGCAATACTGTGTGTCCTGTACAGTAGATATTGTTTAAAATTGCTTGGGAACTGGAGCTTGCAATTGTGAGCTTGGAATGTCCTGCAGATAATTAAGTTGTGGTCAGGCTTTAGAAAAATAAAAAGTTCTCGAACTATGATTTTACAAACATGCTACAATAACATTTCTTTATATTTAACAGTTTCTTATAGAAAGCTGATACTCTCATGAGGCATTCACTAAAGGTAAAACATCAAGAAAGAAAAAATATTAAATTAAAACTTCACTTAGGATGTTGACAGTTGGCTTGTAATATTAAACAGATGTGCATGTTCTTGGGATATTCTTCATTTAGAACTTTGTTTTATACCCATTTTCAAGTGACAGCTACTAATTTTTGATTAATTTAAAATTCCCTTTTTTTCAGTTGTCTTTGATATATATAATTTTCTTTAGGTCAGTTCAGCTGGATTGTGATGCACACTGCAGTTTCTGTTGTGTTGTCTAAAGAGAGAGTTTTACCTAGGCTTAGATTGAAGGAGAGTTCATTCAACTCTGTTTTTAAAAAAAATAAATTACACGTATGGAAAGATCTTTTGGCCAGACATTACCCTTGCATGTGTGAGCAGGGCACTTGTTGATTCTGGTTGTGGGTATTGTAGGACATAATTGGGTCTGTTTGGCTCATAGTAAATGCTGCACTTAAAATGACAGCAAAGTGAAGAAATTTAAGCTTTTAAGAGAGAAAAGTTTAATGAAATATGGAGGGAATAAATAACTAAAAAAGTATAGCGCTCTTAAAATGGCAATATATTGTGTCTAGTTCTCTCGTCAGTCAGTCTTTTTCAAAACCAGTTGTTTTATTCTTTTTAATAGAAAAGAGCTACAAAAATGATTTTAAGTTTGGAAAATCTGAAGTAAGTCTGATTGTGGATTTTACAGAGAACCAAAACTGAGATACAGTGCTGGAGAAAGCGTGTACTTATGATATGATTCAGCTGCCCTTTGATTTAGTTGATCCTGCACCATGGGAAGTCAAGTGCAAGTATTGTAAAATCCAAATGGTACTCAACAGGTAATGCAGGAGTTAATACAGAGGGGTAGCTCAGGAATTCCTTTTTACATGTGGGACATTGCTTCTTTCCAAAGCAAAGAATTGGATACTGGGTTTCCCAAATCTCAGGCTACTTCTCCTCCAGTGACCTATGACTCTGATCAGTCTGACCTTAGACTGTGAACATGTTTGAATGTTCTGTCTTTATTTTTATCATAATGAAAGAAATTACAGGAAACAATGTGCTTAAGTTTTTCCTAAATTAAAATAGCTGTGTTAGACTCCACAGGGTGCATAATGTAGTTACCTACCAGAGGTGTTGCTTACTGCAAAGCAAATTAGGTCTTCTTCATGATGATTTTTTTTTTGACTACTTCATCACAAATTTCAGAGTGTATGTGAACGTACAAAGGTGGTTCAATGTGGTTTTATTTTCATTAACAATGAAGAATGCATTAATCCAAGTGAGATATTAATTGATGAAATAATACTGCAGCCTGCATACCAACTTAGGAGCTGAATGTCTCCTTTCCTTGTTCTGTACATTTTTTCAGTCACTTTAGTACACAGTGATAATATGTCACAAAGTGAGTGAGACTAGGTTATTGTAAGTATATACTTCGTTTCAATTAATGATGTTATTTCCAGTTCCAGAGATTCTTAGATTGAATCTATTGTAATGTAGGTGGGAAATGCCTACAAGAACTCAGATATACCATATTCAAAAACATAAAATGCAGTAGAGACACCTATAGACGATAAGGAAAAATACATCTGAGAAGGAATCATAATGTGAAGGAAAGGAAAAATGGAAAAAATCCAGGAGTTAATTGGTTTGTCTAAAGCGTGACCGAGTTCTATATTTATTTTTCTCTGTGGCATATCATATAGATAGCACAGTTCTGTGGTCTGGCTGTGACTTCACCATTTTACCATACAATGCATCACAATTCATTGTCCCTGTCCTGAAATTTACAGTAGTTTTAGGAGTGGTTTGTGGGTTCACTCAATATACTTGAAATATATGGCATAATTTTATTTGCAGGGGAAATTAAAGCATGACAATTTTTTTTTGCTTAGAGTGAATGACAAGAAGCCCTTTCTATGGGGCTCTTAACATAAGAATCTATTGAATTAAGCACCATGGAAATTCTATTCTGAATATTATTCCAATTTTAAAGAAACAAATTCAGATGCATCCATTGGAGGTATGGGAAGAAAGATAATCCAAATACTACGTTAATTTTATCTTTTGAGTAATACTCATTTACATACTTGTCTTTGACACTAACAAGAAACAATCTTTGAAGTAAAATTTTGATTCTTGATTTGCTTCTACAATGACGCTCTATCTAAGTGACTGTTATTCTAAGTGATGTTTTTGTAAAGGTCAGTATTAAAAGAAGCTGCTGTCCAAGGAGGCATCCTGAGAGCTATTCTTATGTTATGGAGCATCTTTCTTCCGGGGTTCTTGTGGTGGTTGGGTCTGGCATCAGGATTTGTCCCTTATGTGGAAGGCTTTGAAATAAAATGAATAAAATGTTCATCATGGAAATGTTGTGAAATAGCACACCTGTTGATAAACAGAGATTGCCTTAGCGTATGTGTTGTATAAGTGATGATACTGAGGATAATGCAAATTCTCTGAAAGAACAACACTATGGGTGTCTGATCCTGCAAAGATATGTTTGACCAAGGATGTTCCCAGCGTAACAGTGTTACGACATAAATTTGTTTTTAAATTAGTAACAAATAATACTTTCTTACTAGAATTTTAAAAGCAAGAAGATTGTTGTAATGTAAATAAACTGAAACTCAACATTTTGAATAGTGAAGTTGTTTGCTTATTGTTATTATTCCAAACATTTCCTCTGTCTTTTGTGGCTCTGAACTGAATGACTGTATTGCCTTCTAATTGCATGTTGTGTGTTCTGCTTTAAATTGCTGTTACAGTAGCTCCCAGAGCCCTTAACTGGGAGCAGAGCTTTGTATCCCTTGCAGGGCTTTTGAACTTTTAACTAAGCAAGGCATTTAAAGAGGTAGGGGTAGATGTGGGATGAAAACCTGCTTGTATTGAAATATGTTGCAGAGTTGCAGTCAATGTAATTGAAAGATTTTGGAAAAAAAAAAAAAAAAAAATCAAAGTTTAATGCTTATAAGATAGTACTAAAAGAAGTCTTCTGAAGTGCTTTTAGACTCTTCAGTCAGGTACACGCTTTGATTTTTTTGTTTGTAACAAGTGAACTGAATTCACTGTGGCTATTCATGGCTTATTGAATTGGTTTCTAAGAGAGTGTTCTCAGAAACTTCTGACAAATGGGAAGGACTTGTCAATAAGGACATTTCTAATTTGCGTTACTTATTCCTGCTTTAAAGATGTCCTTTACTCTAAAAAAAGAAATAAATATATGAATATTTATACATAACAACTATTAGGTATAACTTGCAGTATTTCGAGAAAGTTCAGTTCTGGAGATATGTGAGAGCTGTAGCAATTAACCTACATGCACATTTATAATTCTAGAAAATGGACGGTGTATTATATTCAAAGACTGGATCTGATAGACCCAAATTGCTTAAAACATCAGTTATTGAAGATGTCCCCCTGGGACTTTGAGAAACCATTTAGCAGATGAAAGTACATTTTGAAAAGTTTGACCTTACAGGCAATCATAAAATGAATCAAAACAGTTCTTTCCTCCCCTGAAATGTACAGAGCCCATCTGTATCTAATCCAGTAATTACAGACTGAGTTCAATTACCTTTTCAAAGTTGGAGCAGACTGGAGACTAGGCAGTGAACAAACATAGGGTTTTGTCTAGACCTCAATTGACCACAGTCTAAAACTTGAATTTATATCTCATTTTATTTCTAGCTTCACTTGATAGTTTTTAAAAGATTTATTTTGCTGTCTAGTTGCTAGACTATGATTATTTATTTATTTAACTTCTTGACCTGGTGTTTATGGCTACATTTTTATTCCAGTGAACTTTATAAAATTAGTCCTAAGAGTTTACTGGGTAGATAACTTAAAATGTAGTGAAAATCGGGGTTAACCATCTCCTTAGTCTTTAATGTTGCTACAGTGAGATTATGAAAGAATATGAACAACTTTTCAGAATTAAAACTCTGTGCTCACTCAATATATTTAATGTCCAGATTAAAGACACAAATGCAACTTCGTTGTTTTTTGTTCTCTAAGAAAATTGAATCCCAATTTACCAGGCTGTGATCGTGCCCAGCTATTGGCGCTGGTAAAAAAAAAAACAATGATGAAAATATGCTTTGGGCTATTTTATTAATTTCTGTTAGGTCTCAGTCTCTCGATTCAGCTAGTGCTAAATAATATATACACAGTTGTACCAGCTCACATAGGTTATCCTTTTGATTGCCAAGTCAGAGGTCAGGCATCTCGATATTACCCCACAAACCGTGCAGCCCACCCTGTAGCATACTTGTCATTGAGAAGTGCGCTGCTGAGCTTGCTGACTTCTGTGAGGACATTACCAATGTGATTTTGTGATTCCCTATGTGATTGTGTTATACATACTGCCTTTGGTTGGAGAGCTGTCTTTGCGATGAAGGTGTGTCTAGTTTGTAGAGGAAGTTGTTGAGCTGTGCAGAAGTCGACCACAGCCAAACTCTTTGCTACAGCCGTGTTTGCTTTGTGTCTGGTAGCTGTTTAGTGGCAGCAGTGAGAACAATAAATGCAGTGTCTTTAACTTCCATTTGGGCTATGCTTTTGTTGGGATGGCATTTCTTGGCAAGTGAAGGCCAACTGATACATTTAGTTTAACTTAATGAGTAGTTTAACTTAATGAGTCTTAATCAATATCTTGTGTAGCAGTTGCCGTTAATTTTCCAGGGATGCTGTTTGCAATGACTTCAAGTTAGTTCTTAGGGAATAAGCCGTAATGTTCCAATGAACAATAATCTTCATGCAAGAATGTTGTGATGTTTAATTGCCTTCCCTAGTAACACTCAAGAAACAGCTGATTTAATGAAATGTTACAGAAAGCCTAAGAAATAGCATGTTATGAATCTATTTTGTCTCTGTTTTATTAGCATGGGGAAGGTCCTCTGCTGGTGGTGGTGGTTGTTTTTGTAAGATATCACCTCTCATCCAGGCAACTATATATTCTGATAAGGTAATATTGTAAATGTAAAGCAAAATTTTAAATAACAAATTTCTGTTTTGTCTCCCTATTTGTACATTTGGTTATTGTTGTTCGGTTGGTTTTGTTTTCTCCCTCTGTAGAAAACACTACCAGCCATGTTAAGTAGTTCGTTCCTGTGAGTTAAGGCTTTGTAGGGATAGACATAAGACTTTCATAATCCAGTACCGTTGCTGTCAGCACACAGGTGACCTCGCTAGGAAGCAGGAGTGGGCTGTGGTATCATCAGGTGCTTCACTAGCTTGTGTATGGCCTTGCAATGTTCACATCATTCGGTCTCTTCCTTCCCCTTTACCTTATAGCACAAACTTTCTTATACCTTTGTAAGCAGTGAGTCTGGCTGAGTCTCTAACTTGATTCTCTTCTATGGATTGAGGGGAAAGTGGGGGGGCCAGAGGCAGCATCTGTCATGTTAGCGTGGGTTGGGATGGTGCATATTTGCGTGTCATGTTACATAGCTACTCAGTTTGCCCCAGTCACTTCCAAGGTGACAAATAAAAGTGGTTTTGCAAGAGCAGGCATCAGATTGGGTCCTAAATGTGTGTAGTTTTAATGTGTTACTGTCAGTGCTGCTAAGGGGTATTGCTCAATAAAGAGAGATTTATGAACGCTTCTGAGGTGCTGGTAAGAAGAACGTGTTAGTGAGTTCAGAGCCACTGGGTGTTGTGTGCAGCTGGGAGAATTCAAAGCTTTTCCTGGAGCGTGCACATGTGTGAAGGGCTGGGGTCTGGGGCAGTAAGAGCCTGTCATTTACTCCTCTGTGCAGGACACGAGGAAGTTACTTTGCCAGGAAAAGTCCCATACATTCTTTGTCTGAGACACAGAGAGAGCTTTGAAGGGAGCTCTTGTTAAAATATTGGCAGTGTGTCATTTGCATCACCTTTGTTTTCTTGAATATAAAAGTTAAAGCTGCTCTGAGTAACGTTTCAGTTTCTGGCTGTGAGTTAAAAGCCAGCTGCCAGTTTTGCTCAAAATGAGGTTCTGCAGGGGGATGTACGGGTGCAAGTGTTTGGAGCAAGCCAGTAATGCTACAGCTTGTGGTCTGGTCAGATTGATGACTGGGTCTTGAATGCACCTATGTTTTGGCAGAGAATAGCATAATTTTATCTATTGATTTAAAAAAAAAAAACAAACAAAAAACCCTCTTTAAAATCAACACTTATCTAACTGTTGCTCATTCATGTTCAGTTGTTCACCTCTTCCTTTAAAGGGCCCTCTGGCAAGGAGTAAGGCCATTCTGGAAACTTGCTTCTTTGTCACATGCAGTGAGGACAAACTCTAACAGTTAAATCAATTTTTAAATTATGGGTAATGCTGCTGTATTTTTAATCAAGTAACATCCTAGTGGTTTGCTGGTTTTCAGATAGCCAACCTACACTGTGAATAACCCTATGTAAAGGGGTCCAGATGACTTCAGAATTGTCCCTGTGGCTCATGAAGCTGTTGTTTTTTATACAAACTTCCATCTTTTAAGCTGCATATTTTTTTCTTTCTTCAGTTATATATGAGTTTGTTGTATAATAGATGAGAGAATATCTATGTTTATGGAGCTTAACATTCTAAGGCTGAAATGATTTCTCATATAGTCTGATAATTTTCCATTGATAGGTTGAGGTAGACTTATAACATGGATAATAGAACAGCATCAACAGTTTTTCATAGTATTAGATACAAGAGAAGTGATCTGTTAGGTTGCATTTCTTTTGAAGAAGGTTCATTCTACTGTCTGTTTTCACAGCTTTTGATAGATTTATGTGGCACATCTGGGCATTTCCACTGGCACGATTTCAATCTATTTCACTGTAAAAAAACATTTCTGGGTTTTGGGCTAGGATTTGTTGCCTTGGTGAAATATACCTGTGTGAACCTGGCCAGTTCTTTTCCATACTTCTACTTACTTAACTGAGCTATCAATATTTAATGAATTTAACCTTAAGATTCTTTATCATTATTTTTCCATAATTGCATTCCTTATTGTTTTATTCAACTTCGTAAATACTCTTACCTATTGTAAACACTGTCAGTTGGCGTTTTTAACATACTGTACACTATCATTTTTAGCGATGCTGACGTATAAAAGTGGTTTCAATTTGTGTTTTTTCCTTTTTTGCCATTCCCAATCTTGTTCTATCAAAAGCCTCAAAAACTTTTGTGCTGTGTTCTTGTCAGTCTTGCAGCGTCTTAGCAGTTTCTCACGATTGCCTTTATCATTTAAAAATGCTTCTTACATCTAAAAGTCTTTAACTTTTATCTTACTGTTTGATGTGCATCTCAAGTAAAACTAAAATGCACAGATGTCTGAATGCCATATTCAAATTGGTTAAGTATGACTAAGGAGTAAGAAGGAGCCCATCAAGTAAAATCTTACGGCTGCATACAAAGCAGAATTAAAGCAAATAAAAACCCACCAAAAACACAAAAAACAACACTACAAAACAGAATATTAACTTTCACTTGCAATAACAGTATTTTGATTTTCATTAGATTATTTTATTCTATTTTGTATAAACTCAAGCTAAATTTCTGTGGTTACAGGGGATATAAATCATGAGCTTACTTGTAAAGGGGATTGTTTATTCAGAGCAGGGCTGACAGTCTCTCCCTAAGAGAAGCTATTACTTAATTTTATTTTTCTAAGTATAAATTCTTAAAAAAAATAATTGTAATGATACCCCAAAGGTATCATAAACATATAAATAATTATAGTCTGAAATTATTAAAATTACAGGAAATGGACATTTAAGGAATCTTAATAAGATTCATAGCTGAGAGGGGAGAAAAGGTGTCTTGCTTCACAACTAAAATTCATGTCACGAGTTTCTACTTTTAAGCCATTAAAAAAATATATGCATTGGAATTGTCAGCATTATTCACATGTGAACGAATAGCATTGATTTCTCTTTGAATTACAGCTGAAGTTTACTGCTCCTTAATTCTGAAAGCACTTTCTTTGGAAAAATTTCCACGTGACCATCTACTGTAAGTTTTTCTAGCAGAAATTAGTCTCCCCCATCCTCCCACCCCTATTTCTTCACAGGCCAAACCAGTCGGTACATCCTAGGTAGATAAAAAAAAAAATGATTGGAAGAGCATTTTGTTGTGTCCAAAAGAAGGGTTCTGGAGATGGTTTGTCATGCTACGTTTTGTGGTACCTTACTCAGCTGGTGGGTGGCTCTGGTAGCTATGTGTGGCATTGATGCTGCCTACAGGAGATGTTGCTTAAACGTTGCTGCTGGGCTTTGGCTGACTGGTGTAGGAGGCAGTTGGATGGGCCCAAAGGAAGCTGCATCAGTTCTCAGTGCTGCTGCAGGCCAGCTTGAGCTTGGCTTCAATTCTGGCCCATGCTGTGGGATTGAAAAGCTGCCATGGTTTGTTTTAGTTGCTGTTTTATAAGACAATTCAGTTTAAAAAAAAAAAAAAAAAAAAAACAAAACGGTGTGGCTGGAGGGAGCAAAGTACCGTTAGCTGATGTGTTCAGAAATAGCTACTTTCCAGCTTTTTATTTGCCTGATCTATTCCTTCTGTAGGTAAACAATAATCAGCTTCTCTGTGCAGCCCAGATGCTTGGTACATTAATCCATGCATAATCCTTGATCATGGAAACAAAATAGAGCTTGTCCATTGGAATGATATGTGATAGTGTTAGAAATTTGAGCATGGTGAGTACTCTGTCAACCTGTACAACATTGGTGTATAGGTGTGTTGGTGTAGACAGCAAAGACACAAAAAAACACAGAATGTAAAGTGAAGATGCTCTGAAAGCAGAGCAGGGGACCCACTGTGGGAAGTTCCCACTTGGCCCCAGTTTCAGTGGAGAGGAGCCTGCCCAGCTGGTGCCACATTCCCCACCTGCTTGTGTGCTCTGCAATGACTTCTGCTGAAGTCCCACAGTTAACTTCTGACTCCTGCACATGCAAATCCTTGTGGATTGTGCTGTAAAATTCTGGATCCTGAATTTCAGAAGGCTACTCAGAGTAACCTTTCATTACTGCACGTGCATTAAATGAGACTGGAAATCTTTTTTCATCATGAAATATATTTAAACAGGAATACATAATACTGCATGAGTTTCCCCTGTGAGAAAGGGGATGAGTAAAATCTCTCATGCAAACACAAATCTGAATGGAGTCACTGTGGTGCTGTAAGTGGAGTGCTTTGAACAGTGATGGTAAAGGCCAATTATTGCAAATATGTATTTTAACCAATTTACTTTTATCTCTCAACCAAAACATTCCCCACAATTGTTGTGGAATTTATATTTTAGTCAATGAGGTTTTGGATGATTGTGTAAAAAAAATATAAATGTTCAAGAAAGTTATGATTAGAGATGGACTATAAACAAGAAAGAGGGAAATAGTTTAAGTAAAATCAGATGTTCCTTTTCTTTTTATTGAAGGTATTTATTGCCTCAAAGAGAGTAAATGAAGACTAGTTAAATAAAAACATTTAGCATGACTGTACATTTTTAAAGTCTACTGTTAATTTTTTTCTCAGGGTCACCTCACGTTCCTGTTGACCCTCTGCAGATCTTCAGATGATGTAGGTGCACTTCTGTGCTTGTGGGTATCAAACCTGGGCACTCCCACAAGATGAAAGAAAACAGTGACAAACTGAGCACAGACATCCTTATCTAAATTCTACATGTATTGCCATTCTCCGATTGAGAATGTAAACCTAGCTTTTAAGTCATCTATTTAAGTTATCTATAAAATAAGACTCTTCCTGTATTTACAAATCCCTGGAGTAAAATGATTGTAACACTTTGTTACAACACATAATATGCATTATCATAATTTCAGTCATTTAAAAAAAAAATTAAAAGCTTCAAAATACTTTTTCTTTTCATTTGGAATCTGATGTAGGTACTATACACATTGTGAAACAATGCAGCAACCTCACCCCATAATAACAGACCAGCAAAACCTAAATCCAGTGATAACACTGGGTGCTTTCAGTCTCTATGGTATTTGAAGGAAACTGGAGCTTTCATCCTCTTAGCTTCTAATTTTACTTGTTTCTTACTAGAAAAATTCATAACAAAAAATAGTCTGTCCATCTTTTACTTGACCAAATCTCCCTGTAAATGGATTATGCTTTAAGCATGGGAAGACATGATTTGAAGCTTTCAGACTGAGAACATGTTATTTATTACCAAATTTTCCACTTGTAATAAACAGTGAATTAAAACCTTAAAATGATTAAGTGTAGGGCGTAGTTGGAGGCTGAGCATTCAGGGTGAGAACTGACAGTAGCAAAAACCAACGTGAGAGAATTTTTGAACTTTAGGCAGGATGTTTAAATGTATCCTAAAGAAAGTAGATATTACAAAATGAAAAAGATTTTCCTTAAAAGTGAGCTTTTTTTCCCCTTTATTGTGCAAGGCAGTGCTTTTTCACTCTGCCATTTTTGCCAAGTTGCTACTAAGCAAACCAAAGCATTTTCTGCTGCAGACCAGATGTTGCAAAACAAGCTTTGCCTTTTACTGCTATGTGGAGGCTTCTTAATCAGTTTCTTAATGATCCGAATACTGTCTGTTGTATTCTGCAACTAGATTTTATCTTTGAGTATCCCACAGTGGATGATATTTTTTTAATGGTTCTTTAAAATTTGACTTCAGTTTCACTGTCTTTCACCCCCTCTGAAAAATAAACTTATTTTTAATTATAGAAATACTGATAATATTACACGCTTGATCTTCGTGATCTTCGTAAGTTTTCTTGTTTGTTTTTTAAAATATATTTACCTTTGAAGGATTAAAATGACTCAGTCTTCATTTCAGTGGCTTTTAACTGACTCAGTTGGATTTGGAACAGTTTTACCCTGTGTAGCATAATTTTTTTAATACAACTGATGCCCATTCTTGCTTGTGTTCATTACTGTGTTGTGTACGAAAGACTACTAATAAAATGCAGTTACGATTTTTCCCTGCCCGTGTCTGCTGCTGTAACATATATGCTGATGGAAAGCAGGAACTGAACCAGGGCCCAATTTCCATGAGATTAGAGGTAGCCAGGCTGACTGTCTCCTTTCCCCTGCCCCACTGCAGCTATGGCCACCCCTATGTTGTTTAGATATTAGTTGCTCTTTTGGGTTTCGGGTTACAGGAGCAATTGATCTGCGTGACCTAGTTTAGAAACTATAGGGTTGGCAGTGGAAACCTAAACCAAATGTATACCCTCCAGAGACAAATCTTCAGAAAACGTTGGCGATTTTGGGGCAGTGCGTGCTCCTGAGCTGAGCATGCCGGTGGGACAGCACCACCTAATGGGCTTCAGATGGAAGCAGCGAAAGCTTCTAAACAAGTGTTCACACTCACAAGGAAGTGCCGAAGCAGTTTTGTTTGAACCTTGCTGCGTGGCACTGTGGCAGGGAATTGCATCGCTTTGTCACCGAAGTTCGAGTTTCTGAAGGGTAGAATCCAGATATAGATTTTGTTTGTTTTTGATAAACTGTCTGCTCTTGTAGAAACCCGCGTGAATTCAGCTGGCTTACAGGGCTTAAAATATTACGTGTAAGGAATGCATAATGAAATCTTTCATGTGCAATTAAAAATAATAATAAGAGAAAGTAATCAAAAGTAGGTTGTATTGCAAAAAGCATCCATACGAGTAATTTCTGTATCAAAGCCTTTCTGATTAGTCTTTCTCAACAGAAATAGTATAGGTAAGAACCCAAATTCTTCAGTTGAAATTGTATTTAATATTAATTATTTTTTTGTTTCTATTCTGTTGATTGGGTTTCATTCCAGATTTCAGAAATAGTTTGCACCAACCATAGAAAACTTCTTTTTTTTTTTTTTAAACGCTTAAGTCACTTATACAATTTGTGTATGGTGTGTGTAAGTGCTAAAAGCAAGTTTATGTTCTTCTGCCCATTGCTGTATCTCCTATTAGTACTGAGGCTGTATGCTGCACATCACGTAATGTCTCACAGAAACCCTTAATTTCTTCTGAAATGGACAGTGAGTATGTTTGTGTTGACTGTATGTTTAGAACTGAAAACATAATTTAACTCTTAAATATTGTGGAGGGGACTGCAAAATGTTGTCACCTTTTCATGAATCTATAAACGAAATCTACTTAAGATGAGTATTTTTGAGTTTACTGAAAAATTAAATGTAAAGCTTCTGTGGTGATAGTGGGATTTTTCGGTTGTTTGCTTTGGTGCTTAAGGAGATCCTTCCATCAGTTCTGCTTTTCAGTGCTGCCGAGTCGAACACTAAGCGCAGCATCTCTAACAACTCCTGCAGGGTCTTTCTGTTGTGTTTTAGTTTTAGGTATTTTTAAAGTGTTCTTTAATAAATACATCTCATAAAAAATCAGCATAGAAACATATTACAAAGTGCAGCAGTTTTATATGGTCCCAAATAGCTGTGTATTGTTCTGATGGCAGAGCAAATGGGCTAAAGCGCTGTTTGTTCAATGGAAATGACTATTCAGTGCTGTCGGCTTCCCTCTACAATATGTCACGGGAACCCACTCCAATCATTTTAATCGTAAACAATGCTGCTGCTTCTTGCAGTGGGTTAAACGTATGCAAATTGGAACCTACTGTTTCATGAGTGATCAATTCTTTGTTGTGAGTGGCAAGAAATGGTGTACGTATTGCTAAGATACTGCAGGAAACACACCCAGCGTCTTTGTTCAAAGTA
This sequence comes from Phasianus colchicus, assembly GCF_987193195.1. Classification (NCBI taxonomy): domain Eukaryota; kingdom Metazoa; phylum Chordata; class Aves; order Galliformes; family Phasianidae; genus Phasianus; species Phasianus colchicus. The sequence continues at coordinate 60,027,629 of NC_143439.1, read as the reverse complement.
TATGCATCTTTCGAAGGTGCTGTATTTTTGAGAATACTTCCCTGTTTATCTTATTTAGAAATGTAACCTGCTCTAAAGTATTAAGAAAACTGTCTCAACAGAAGAACATTCTCCATTTCTAGTGAAGGCCTCAAGTACAACTAGAGCTGTGCATGCCACCTGTGGTAGCAGATGGCAGCCATTCTCAGCTTCTTTTTGTGTTGAACCTACATTATATGCAATAGTTGCCTTTATGTTTTAATAAAAGTTATTTGAAAAATCTACAGTGGCAACAAAACACAGCTGCGTGTGTTAAAGAGGTAATTTGCAATGAAGATAAACTTTGAAATGAAGATAAAATCCAAACTGGAATGTAAAGTAAGTTTAAAAAGTTGTGTTACAGGCTTTAATGTAAATTTATGGGGTGCTTTTCACTTGCACAATATTGACACTCGGATTGCTACCCAGTGGATAATTGCTGCTGCTTCACTGCTGAGAGTCATTGGGGTTTCCACTGCCAAAGCTATGCTTGGGAGGGATTTAAGTAACACCTGGAGTCTCTGATTTCTGTACACCGTCTTACGGGGTTACTGTTGTAAATTTCTTAAGCTGTAAGTGAATCCTTTCTTGGCAGATGTCCTTTAGGAAATTCCCTACTGGTACTACCCAGCTTCTGCTCTCCCTTGCGATGAGAAAGGTATTTGAGGCCCAAATGAATGCAACAGATTTATTTTAGTTAATCTTAAACATGATTAGCCCCATTCCCAAAAGATTAATTTAAGAAAAATCATTCCAGTGTCCCGCTGTGTGGTGCTGACCCTCAAGGAAGAGCTGGAGTGCAGTAGGCAGGTAGGAAGTCAGTTTGTCAAAAATAAGACAACCCTCAGTGTTCTGGTGGTGAGCAGCAGCTTGGGAACATGCTGTTAATGCATTAGTGTAGCATGTCGGTGATACTGGGAGGAATTCCTATGATTCCCAGACAAGTGTCAGTTAAATCTAGCAATTCAGTAATATTCTTCCTCATAAGATATCTTATGAGGATACGTTATCTTATGAGGAGAGGTTTATTTCTCTAATCCAAACTTTCAGAGGGGAAGAAAGCTAATTTCCAAGAACTGTGGTGGAGGCCAGTGCTAAGTTATGTTTGTGCTTTGTCTTCAGACTGCTTTCATCTATCCTGAAGGCTGTGTAGACTAGTGGTACTCTTGTTTTCAAAACAGGAGTGTACAGCAATAGGAAGTTGCAATTATGATGGATGAGTAAATAGAGAAAAAGAAAATGGCTACACTAAAATGCAAGGGGGATTTGAAGTCGTTCCATGTCTACTTGAAGGATTAGTTAGAGAAGATAGAAGGGAAAAAAAAAAAAAAAAAAAACTAGCCCAGAGGCAATAAGGAGCAGGGGACCTTGGGGAGAGAGAGAGACTGGCTGGCCAAGAAAGCTGTTGTCAAAGGAAAAGACTTTGTGAGGATAAAGCAGACAATTGGCAAGTTCACAGTGACTTAACCAGAGCTATTAAAAACCTATATGGCTAAAGAATATTTCAACTTATAAATAAAAGGAGAACTAGAGAAAAAGTGGATTTTTCATCCATCTCTAGTATAAATTAAGAATAGTTTAGGTGTGGTGTCCAAACTGAGTTAATGATGAAAAGGCACGGATGAGCAGGGCAAAGAAACCAACAAGGTAGGCATTGGGAACCGGGGCATGGAATTGGAAATGTTAATGAAGTCAAGCCATAGCTATCAGATAATCTATGGGTTGAGTTCAAACACAGTGCATTTGAGAAATCACGAGTCTGATGGCAGCTTTTTTTAAATGAAAATACATCGAGTTGGTGATGATCTCATTTGATTAGAGGGTAGCAAATTTAATGCCTCTAATTAAGTCAGCAGAGGAAACTGATTATGGCATCAGCAGGGCTTTTATTCTGATACAGAAATGTTCCAGGCTTTAGAGAAGACTATAAGTGGAAAAAGATAAATGGGAAGTAAGACACAATGGAGTATGACTTGCTGTCATACTAAAATAGAATATTTTGCCTGTTGAGAGCTGTTGGTAATCGGTGGACAGTTGGACTGGATGATCTTGTAGGTCTTTTCTACACTTGATGATTCTATGATTCTCTGAACCTGATGGTTTTAGAAAACTGTGTTTCCTTTGTAATGAAGATCTGGTGTCAGATAGTAAAGGGTCTGATAAGGTGCTAGTGGGAAGTCCGCAAAAGAGTCGTGAAGAAAATATTACATGAGTAAGATGTGGCTGTAGCAGAAGCAATACTGCTTCTGTTGTACTGAAAGGAGTACTGCACTGAGGAGAGGCTAATAGTTGAATTATTCTGGGTCTGAATTCTAAAAATAATAAAAATTTAATAATGTTCTTATTTTTGGGAATGGAGAAGTGAGATTGTGCTGTCAGAATGTTGTGATGAGAGGAAGGAGAGGGAGGAGCGTGCTCTGTTACAGAAAGTGGTGAATGGTTCCAAGGTTTGGAGTTGTGAAGAAAAGAAGGAAATCCATCAGTAGAATATGGAGTTTGAGATCAAACCAAAAAATAAAGCAAATAAAGCAGTTAAATGAAAATGGTGGATAGAAAGATATCTCCAGCTGAATTGCAAAGTACAAACACCAATGTATGTCCTGGTTATTTGTTTTGGAAGAAGATGGATACAAACTGGAACAAACACCAAGAAAAGTCGCAAATTAAGCAATGTGAGAACTACCCCATGAGAAGAAACTAAAAGCTTGGGGTCTTTTGTTTTGGGTTATGGGTGGGTAGGACTATTTACAGTAAACCGAGAAGCACATATGCAGGGAAGAAGAGCTTTTAGGGGCAAGGACTGTTTTGAATCAGGAGCAGATGGGTGGAAGGTGTTAATTAGGAAACCTGAAAATTTGATAGTTCTTATTTCTACTAAGATCAGTAAGAGTCTAACAAGGGTGGTCAGATGGATTAGGAAGATGCTTTATTACCTTTAGAATGGAGTCTGATAACTGCGAAGAGTGTGTGGTGTGCTTCTGATAACCCCAAACCAAATGCTAGTTGATGACCCTGGAGATATCTTCAAGATTTATATTTGTAGAATAATGGATGTTTTGTGTCTGTAGAAGATGAAGAATCTTAACATAAGTAAATAGAAATGAGAGTATTCTGGGATAAAATTTACTTTCTCTTTATGCTAGAGAGACTTTTTTTTTCATTTTAAAAATGCTTAATTGTATGCAATTATGACAAATTGAATTCAAAACGGTGCCAATATTACATGGTAAGAAAGGGTCAAAGAGAAACAGCCTTAGTGCAAGATCACAGGAGATGCTGTTAGAATTTGAGGGAAAGTAGAACAAGAAGTCTCACTTCTGATGCAAATCTTGGGAACTAAGAGCTTGATGTGAGTATGGGCATAATAGTGTCATTCTAAATTCATGAAAATAGCTTTACAAATGAAGGAGAGGCAAAGTGGGGTCAGTGCAATTCAAACACACGATGACAATTTTAGCCTAAATAGAATGCTCTTTGTGACTAGATGAATTAATTACTGTAAGACAGTGTTCTTGCTTGTCATTCTGATTCTTTCTGCTTGTTAATCACTCCTAAATTGTAGCTATTGCAATAATATTAAGATTTATTACTTATAAAATTTTGCTAATCCCTTTTCTAGTTTAGTCTTTGTTCACGTATCCATGTAAATGTTTTCAAATGTCTCATTTTGCAGTTCTACTCTTTGTTCTCTGTAGTACTTTCTGCTTATTAAGTATTACTGTTCTACTGAAACACTGTACAGCTATTTTGAAGATTCTGCTTTTATAGTCAAGCTCAGTTTACCTATCAAGCAAAGTCGTATGAAGCAAAATTCATTACATACTAATGCTGAGAAAAAGATTAAAATACAAGAGTAAGTTCCAGAAGAAACATCTGTAGAATTATTTAAATTGACTATTTGTGTCCAATTGATCCTGAGTTGTGTTTTCTGTATTTCCTTCCTTAATGCTTCTGACAGTGCTAACACACTTTAGGGAAGTTGGTATCTGCTGGAGTTACTGATGTGTGCTGTGAATGGCTCAAAATTCCACATGCTGTTCATCCCATGGAAAATTTAAAGCACAAAAATAGCAAAATTTCCTATCTGTTATCATGAATTGCAGTGAGAAGGAAACAGGTGATAACAGGGAAATGTATGCCCACGTGTTTGTGCAGGAAAACGTTTTTTGTTTTAACGGATCGCTGTGGCCTTACCAAGTTTTTTCCTCTTTTTTTCAAAGGCCTATAGATCTTGTGAAAAAATAATCAGGGATATTAATCTTCTATTTATGCAAACCATTCTGTGTTCTGTCGCTGTGGTTTTTTGTTTGTTTAATTACAGGGAACATTTGCATGAAAATAGGATTTTAAGACTTGAACAGCTTTTGATGCTTTTTCCCAGATACACAGAATAAACCACATTTATTGTATTTGTAAACTAAAACAATTGCATTGTAAAAACCCTTGCATGCTTTTACAGAGAATTATTAATGACTATTTGAGAATATGCTGTAGGAAGGTTTTCCCTCAGCTCCGTGTTCTGTTGAAAGTATCTATTAGTAATACAATCTCCTCACTCCATCGTGTCTCTTTCCAGTCCTGTTAAGGTAGCCATCTCATTTCTGTGGCTGATGAAAACTCATTTTCTGTAGATCATCTATTCTGTAAGACAAAGTAGGATCTTACACTGTGTCAAATCTTTTGCATTCAACTGAAGTTAGCAGAATTCATTTCAGAGCTTAGGAGGTTTTTCAGATAATCTTAGTAAAGACTTCTATGAAGAAAGTAAAATGGTTTTACAGCAAAAAAAAAAACAACAACAACAAAAAAAACAAATGAAAACAACAACAACAAAAAAACAAACAAAAAAAAAACCACAGATCCATGGTGAAGGGAAAATCCAGAAATGGAAAAAGGAATCCAGAAAGAGAATTTTGCTGTGGATGGCAAAAGTTCCCAGGTGCTACATGCAGTACCTCAGGCACAAATTGCTCACTGCATTGCTGCAGAAATACCAAGGAGAGGGACAGCACCTTGCTCTGTAAGTTCTCTTTAAGGAAATTGAGTATTTATATCATTCTTTATCAGTAAAGTGTTTTAAAATTTCTTGTATGATCTAAAATTAACATATTTTCTGAAATACATGTTGGATTTTGAATTGCCAGTTGATACCATTTTTAATGTTTAGTTATGCTTGGAGTTATGTTTACTGTTTTAATGTTTTATATTGTATTTGTTTAGCATTTAGTGGTATTTAATGTTTAGTTTATGCTTTCTGTACACGAGACATGCATTTTTACTACTACTTTCAAAATTCTGCTTTCATACAACAATCAGAATTTTAGATTATTTGTATGTACTGACTGCTTGAAAAATGTGAAAATCCTATTATGACAGAAAATAAATGTTATGGTGCTGATTAAATATACATAAATACAGTGAATTTCACTAATTTATGTTTGAAAAGTGGAAGTACTGAACTTTAAATGTATACAAACATTAGTATGTGTAGCTACAGGGTTTAAATATGTTTTGTTTTTTTTTTTTTTTTTAAAGATTTCCAATATTGGGAAGCTGAAAGATTTTCTTCTTCAACACAGAAAGGATTACATTAATGCATACAGGTAAGTGTGTATTGTGTTTAAATTGTTTTGATTTTCTTAATACGTTTTATTATTTATGAAGTATACTGCCCTGAAATCTATAGGCATAATAACTAAAGACAAAAATCTAGATTGCTTTTTAATTGGCTTGTAAGCTCCTTAAGAAGAAAAAAATGGCCCTGACTAAAATGTAGCTAAGAATTTGAGTAAGAGGCTTTTAGGGTATGTTCTGAAACAAATAAGACTGGCAGTCTGAGCCTAGCACTTCTGAAGGGCTGTAGAATAAGTTTTTGAAGTGGTTCCTGAGACAGAAGGAGACTACTTTCAGTTGCCCCAACCCAAGTCCAACACCTTATAATCGACCTCTTGAACCTCATTAGGTTCTCCTGGACCCACTTTTCAAGCTTGTCCAGGTCCCTTTAGAGGTCCCTTTTAGATGACATTCCTTTCTTCTGTTGTATCAGCTGGACTTCCCAGCTTGTCATCAGCAAATTTGCTGAGGGTGCACTCAGTCCCATTGGTTAGGTTACTGTTAAAGATGTTGAAGAGCCCCCATCTCAAGACAGACCCCTGTGAGACATTAGTTTTGATAGGCCTTCACCTGCACATGGAGCCATTGACTTTAGCCCTCTGTAGCCCTCTGGCTGTGGCCATCTAACCAATTCCTTATCTTTTAAAGCAAAATGACTTGTCCACCCTAGTTATGCACACGGAAAGCGGTGTTCTCCAGGGTTCTGGGACTTCATTTTTTATTTTGAGATTCATGGTTCAAAAACAACAGATCCAACCAGATGTAAAATAGGCAGAATATAGAATGTGTGCCTAATTAATGCATCCTAACTGGGGTGCATTAAAGAGCTGGGAAATACCCTTTAGAAAGAAGCCAATGAATTTCTAAGAAATGAAGTTTCCAGATTGCAGGGTGTAGCCATTTTGAAGAAAATGTCAGCAAGCTATTCTTGAAGTGACAACAGTAGATCATTGTGGCAGTGACCTTCCTTGACAGGGGAAAAAAAAGCTTCAGACTGCTAAATGTTATTTTTTACAGCCGTGTGAGAAGAAAGTTATGCATGTCGTTTTACTTTGGTTCATTATTTTTGTATATCTGAATGAAACAGTGAGTAAACTTTCCCCTTCTGAAGATTCTTCTGTAAACCTCACCATTTCCAGTGTTGTATTTCTCCAGTCCATCAGCAAAGTGGCAATATTGCATGGCTTAAGTCAGCCCTGTCTGCATTCTGATTCTATCTGTAACAAAACTGTTGAGCAATCCAGGCTGACAAAGCACGGTTTAAAGACATCTATCTATTGAAGGCACAGAGTCCCATATTGATTTAATGCTTATCCAAAAGGCTTCATAGATACAAAATAGGAGCATTATCTGGACAGATATTCATCCAATGTGGGAAAGGAGTAGGAGCAACTGACCCCTCTGCTATTCCTTAGGCTTTGTCTGTATTGTAAGAGCAGTCTTTCTGAGAAACAACTCTTTCTTAAGCCTTGAAAGAGTCAGTAACAGTGATGGCAATGCTGTATGGTCAGTGGTACCAAAAGGTGTCCTTGGGACTCTTCTGGCACCTTACCTGAGATTTTGAAAGCTGTTTTTTGCTATTGCAAAAACGAAGCCTCAAAAGTGAAGATTTTGAAGTGCTTTAGAAATGTGAGGCAATTAGAGCTATTCATAGTATTAATGAAAATTAATCCTATGTGGAAGGTGTATGAGAAACTGCTTTTCCAAGCAGCAAGCAAAAGTAGAGTATATGTGTGTATTATGTCTGGCTCTCTGCTTTTAAGTTCCTTTTGGAATAGGTAATGAATAACACTAGGTGGAGCTACCAACTGAATACTGAAATAACTTCTTGTGTGAAAACTTCATGTGAATGTATAAGCTGAGAAACTGCAAATAATTGCAGAAAGAACAAACTGTCAGTGGATAACTTCTAGGTTTTATTAGCAATGTGTGCATAAAATAGAAGTGAGAACACAGAGTACAGATTTTGTCCAAGCTATTTTGGTTTCTAAAAACTGATAATGTTCTTTTTGTAAACTCTTTTAGCCAGTTATTAAGTTTTCAGTGATTTTTCCTCTCACTGCCCTAGGTATTAGCTAAAGAGAAGAAAAATAAGTGTCATTTCCTTTCTTGAACAACAAAATAATAAACTGAATCTCATCTGTTTGCAGTTGATCTTGTACTTAAAGGTCAGATTTAGATAGTGCTGTCAAATTCCATGTTTGTGGATACAAGGAGGACCATAGCATCCATACCGTCAGTCTCATGGTCTTAACAAATGCTTCACTCATTATGACAGCAATTTTAATAGCATACTTAAACTACAGGGAAGATTTTACAACATTCTAATACAAAAAAGCTATGCTGGGGATTTATGCAGGAGGCTTAATTCTGGCAATGAAATTTGACTAATTCATTTGCAGAATGAATTCTTTAGTAATATTTATTGAGGGGGCACATATAAAGCGTTCTGCAGAGGGGAGATCTTTAATTCATTTTTAGAGCAATATTTTTAGAAATTAGACAACTGGAAAAAGGATTAATTGGAGCTAAGGTCCAGACCCAGTTCATCAGGCCTTAAATATTCAGCTGAAATGCCTAAATCGAGTCCAGAAAGCTCAAGAATTACTAGTTGCATGTTCGCTTCTTTTCTTCTTGGTTTGACTGTTAGCTGTAATGTATGAGAGGCAAACCTTAAACAAGTGATGGAGTGATCTAAGCTTACTCATTTTAAGCCATTGCATCTTTATTCTTTCCTGTTCATCGGGACTCACTGTCATACCCTTACACTTTGTTTTTTCAGCTTTCTGTTGTAGGGAATTTTTCTATTCTGTCATCTTTTCTGTTGTATCCTATCTGCCATTACTCTTCTCTGATTATAACTTCAGAAGGTTTTAGTAGTGCCATCTTCCACTGGCAGCACAAGTTAGAAGACTGATTTACAGAGGGGTACATATAGAAACTCTTACATCAAACTTCTTTCCAAATGTATGGTGGTGGTTCCTTTTTGTTTATTTGATTGTCTTTTTTTTTTTTTTTTAAGGGAGTGTTAGAATTTCATTCCTGCTAAATTGCAGTCTTTAAGGACTTTCCTTGCAATGTAACATTCAGCAAGTGTCTGTATTTAGTGAGAGTTAGTGATGATCAGTACCTTTTAAAAGAAAACAAAAAAAACTTTTGTAATTCTGTAAAGTCCAAATATCAAATTCTTTGATAAGAATTATCTCTTCTTAATTATAATAATTCTTCTCTGGCAAGGTGGAGGCAGGAACTCTTCATTCCTGCATACATTAGTGAGATGTGGGTGACTTCTTTTTCCTTGCTAAGCAAACTGTTCATTCTTTTGAGATAAAAATTGTTACTTGCCTTTGCTTTTTTCAGAGTATTATTGCTGTGTGTTCCATATGTTCTTCCTCTCTGTACATTAGTGTAATGCATTTCTACGTTGCTTTCTTTGGTGAGATCCTTTATTCATTCTTAGGTAAGTTGTCTGATGTGAACAACTTGTATCTTGCCTTTCATTATGAGCTCTGTCATGTTTTTGATCATTGAACCATTTGATCGTTTGTACATTTGTATTACCTGTGGTTCTAGGAACTAGTATTATTGCATTCACACTTGGGTATTTGAAATGTTCCTCTGCAGGTATCCAGTTTCTCCAGAGGAACTTTCTAGGCTGAGATAATTCAAAGGTCAGCAGTTATCTTTACTGTTTTAATTTAACCGGACATTGGAGATGAATTAAGAGTTCTGGATTTTGATGGTAGAACACCTCATACTTGAAAGGGAAATCTCTGAGAGGAGATCTTTCTTTCAGGGAAAGAATCACCAGGCCGGATGTGGCTCTGGACAGCCTGGTCTACTGCACATAGCAGGAGGTTGAAACTAGATGATAACTGTTGGTCCTTTTCAACCCAGCCCATTCTATGATTCTGTGATAATCTAACATCTAATTTACTGACTTTTGCAACTGTAGAGGTATGTTTTTAGTTCATCAGTGTTATGCAGGTTGGTTCTGAGTTGAATTTATTTATTATTTTTATTTCTATGAGAAAGGTGGGATGGATGGCTTCTGATCTTCACAACATCCTTTTGTGGGTCATATGTACAGTTCAGTGCTTGAACATTTCGTATGTGGTTTACATCAGTTAATGTGCTTTGAAAAAAATGTTAAAGAATTATTTTTGTCATAAATACTGTTGGAGTTAAGTAATTGTTCTTTTGGCACAAACATTTATCTACCCACTAAAGCTGGAAAAAAAATGCAATAAATCAATTACATGTTTGTCAGCTAATAGGAGATTGTTGAGCACATGCCCTGTGTTTTCTGGAGAGTATTCCCTTGATGTAACCAGTAAAAGAAAATCAGTAACCATTAAAAGATTCTAAAAATAGTCTCTGATGGTCTCCCCCACAGTGCCAGCCTGCTTTATTACAATAACTTAATTATGTTTTTATAAGAAGCAGTGAAATGTGTAGGTGACCTGTTAGGACTTTGGAAGAAAGTCTAGCATCGTCTTTGTGGGTGAATATATAGCATTTCTCTGTTCTCTAGGGTTCTAATGTCAAATGGTTTATTTTTTTAGTTTACTAGGTTCATATATCACATCTTAGAAATAATCCATTCTTCTTAACAGCATTCTGGAATTTCTCAGCAGTATTTTACAAAACTGAAAATACTGACTCAGATGTGCCTGTACTGCCTGCTGTAGTACCCGAAGCTTCTGCACAGGTTGCTGTGAGATGTTCTGTCATTTGAGAAGCTTTTACCTTACTTCTCTATTTTGTAAAGCATTATTGGAAGAAAACCAAGTTTTTCTGCTTGGTTTAGTGTCTTCATTGAATGAGCAAGCAGAAAATATTTCATGCACCAGCAGAAAGAGTTCCTAATTCCAAAAGCTGATGTAATGACTCCATAGACTTTTCCCTGTGCTTTTTCAGCAAAATAAGTTCACACAAATGGTGCATTGGAATGAACATAGCTGACACTTATTCAAACAAGGGAACAAGCAGGTCATTCTTAACACCTTGACTTGCTTGCTTTTAGGTATGTCCTTCAGTGGAGATTCTATATTTTCCCTCTGCCTTTTCTGTTTCCTTATCCATGCTACTAGCTTTTTTTAATTTTTTTTTTTTTTTCCCATTAACTTATTTTGTTTTCTCTTCAGTCTTTTCTGGAATCAGTGACTACAGTGTGTTTAGATTTTCATATATACTCTCTTTGGTCATGTTTTTTCCTCTCCTTTGGATGCTGTCCCATCTGGTGTTACAGTGAGTTGCAGAACTGAAACAGTGCTTCAGCTGAGCTGAATCATCCTGCCCAATGCTAAGGACTGCAAAAAAAACTACCTTTTATCTGCAATGGGTTGTGTTGCATTTATGCATCCCACAAAAATTATCACTTTTTTTCTGCAACTTCTTGTTATTTTGTTTAGTTCATGATCCCAGATGTCTTTCTGAAGTACTACTTCCTAATTGCTTGTCCCCCATTCTCATAGAATCTTCAGGTAATTCGTCCTGCTGCAGCAAAGAGCCTTTGAGCATTCCTCATTCCAATTTTTTCTGCCATTTCTCCAAGTTGTCAATATTGTTTTGTATCGAAGTCTTGTTCTCTTAAGTCAGTTTTAATTTGCTTAACTTTGTGGCCCTGCAAATGGGCCCAGCTCAGAAGCACTAAGCACTAAGTACTAAATGGGAACTTGAACAGTGAAATGGAGTATACATGCAGGCCTTCAACAGGGTCAGATCCAGGATAGACTGCTGTGGAACACAACTCATTGTGTTCTTCTGGTTTGGTTTATACTACTGTGAGTTCAGCTTTCCAACCCATTTCATGTCTAAACAGTACCTGTTTCTTCTATCGCATTTATTTGCGCCGAGAGATAGTACATTATTTGCTTTGTTTTTCAAAGCAATGTTTTGTAACATTCCTTTTTTCAAATACAGATGCTGCACTTACATCCACCTAGAACTCTCCTGGCAGTGAGGATAAATCCTTTAATTTGATGCATTTCCTATTTTATTCCAGAGCCTTGTCTCTTCTTTCTGCATACTATATGGATATGTGTTCACCTGGGATATTTTTTTAAAGCCAGTTTCCCCTCCTCCTACTGCACCATTTGTAGATGAATAGGAGGAATATATCCTCCATCAGTTTTACCTTCAGCATTAGCTCAGAAGCGCTGCACCCTGAGATAAACTTGTGCAATGACCTGGATTGCCCAGTACTTTTCCTCAGGCGTTCACTCACTCAGCATCCTGTTATCAAAATAGCACTTTGTGCTTGCTATTACTGATGAAAGTATCAATTAAAAATTGTTACATTTTTTCTGAAGATCAAAGGTGTTAAATTGGGCCCAGATGTTTCAGACAGAAGCAGTGATTTGAAGGGAATACTAACAGCAGCTTAAAATTTAACTTAGCGTTGAAAGTTAATGTAGAAAAAAACAGGAACATCTAGGTTTTCTTCATTCTCTGCATATAGTTTTATTTCTCTGAGTAGCAAGCCAACATTTTCTTTGGTCTTTCTCTTGTTAATGTTTGCAGAGTAACTTCTTGTTATCATTGGCATCCCTTGCCAGTTGGCTTATCCTGGATTTGACCCTTTTCTGATTGCATCCCTCTGTGCAATGTTCCTTTAGAGTTGTCAGTAGCAATCAGTCCTAATTTGCACTTTCTGTATCCTGCTTTATTGTGTTTGAACTCAGTGAAGAGCTCTTGAAATAGCATAGTTGATCTCTTACTGCATTGCCTGTTCTTCCCTTTGATCAAGGGCAGAATTGCAAGGTATCCCAACGTCATTTCTATAGGAAGACCATTGGTGGACCTGGACTCTTTTCTGTTTCATCTTAAGTTTCCTTTTCTGTGCAGTTCAACTTCCTAATTTATGTATTTTTATTTTTTAGACTATTGGTGTCTTCCTTCTTGAAAGCCACTGTCTTTTCCTTGCTTTCCAATTTTCCAATACCCCTTTTTAAGAATCACAAATAATCCAAGTTGCTTTCCAGTCCACATTTCCCATGAAGCTTTCTCCAGTTGATTAGAATAAACGTCTAGAAGAATTTTGCACTCTCTTCCTCTTCTTTATCTGTATTCAATAGCCAAAGCTTTTCTTGTGCTCAAGCCAGTTCTTGTGGTTGCTTTTGGTTCATCCGGACTCATGTGATCTCTCCTGTTTTAGTGATGCAGCATCTCACTGTTATGATAATGTCACTGGTAGTACTTCTAAGCAAGTCTTTGCATCTGTGACATATGGAACACACTTGGTTTAATTGTTTATTTGTTTAATGGTTTGTGGTAGTAGTGTTGCTTTCCTCGTTTTGGCCTGTTCTTTTTAAAATAATGATTCTTTCTACAATAAGATTAGAGGATGGTGGTGGGATGGATTTGCTGTATGTGCAGGCTCACTGTTATTACCCAACCAGAAAAGAGTAATACAGCTATTAAAATACAAGTTGAAAACATTTCTGAAAGTTTTCTGTAAGTTATAGAGTAGAATAGTTTAATCAGAAGGGAAAATTCCCAGGATTTATCTGACAAATAGGTGACAGTTTTGGAAACAAACAAGAGGAAAACAGTGAATATTACTTCTAATTAGTTGGCCTTTCTGCTTGCTGGCTGATTTGTGTATTAGCTGCCAGTCAGCACTTACTGATTTTTCAAGCCAGGACTAAGCGTTGCCTTTTTCATATGCAACCAGTTATGCAGGGTGAGGATGAAGATCTTTTGATATAACTCTCAGGGTCATTAGAGTAAGCCTAAAAATGAGTGGAGGAGATCTGGCAGAAGCACAGTGTTGATATGCTGATGTACAGGAAGGAATTGATGGTGTGGCATGTAGTGGGAGAGGATAGTGGGGAGAGGTGGGGTGTTGTGAGTTGGTTGGAGGCATTTCTGTGGCAGGAATTGCAGCAGACCTGGCATCGTTGCATTGAAGCATGAAACATCTGTAGGGTATAAGGCTTAATTTGGCAAATGACAACCCCTTATTTTCACTTGTTTAATTGCATTAATATAGTGTTATTCACATCTTGGACAAGTGGGAAATTTTTCACATATAAAAGTCTAAGTTAAAGTAGATTTTATTCATTTAGGTTTTCTTGCCTGTTTAAAGACAATTATAACAGACAGTGATGACTGGTCATCGAAGGCCCAAGATAAACATTGGATAACATGCTGTAGCACAGTCTTCCCATCCTATCAACCAACTGTGCATTAAAGTACCTCTATATAGTACGGCTTTCTGGTGTTTATCTACAGTGTATAAATATTTTACTGACAGGAAAGAATAAAGTCTTTCAAATGTATTGAAGTAAACCTCCAAATATTCTGGAACCATATAACATTTGAACAGAAAGCTCTACCTCAAACTCACTCGCATTATTTGGCCTTTTGAGATTGGCCTCCATTTCTACTAATTTAGTAGCATAAGAGTATACCAAGCCTACTAGAAAATATATTAAATGTATAATGGATCAGCTAAAATAGAAATAAACAATGTGGACAGGTTTTAATAAGTCTTTTAGTCTACTTGATATAAAAAAGGATGCTATTTTCTGATGTTCTTTGGTACTATGATTTGAATTCACAAATTTCATAATATAATTACTTTAAAAATGAAGCTCAGCATTTAGGAAATAAAAACATACATAAGTGAAATAAATTACAAACTGTTATACTTTCTTCAGTATTTGAACTATTCCTCTATTCTACTTGTTTTCTTTATATTTAGAAGTGAAATATGCACAGTTAGAGAAGTATTCATTTTCTGGTTGTATTTTCTCCTTATTTGCTCAGCATTGGATAATATAAGAGATTATAGGATATATTGTTCTTCCTACATCTTTTACCACTCTAAACAAATGTTCTAAAAAACCTCCCAGCTCTATAGAATTGATGGATATTGTACTTTTTACTCATACAAATAATTTATGTCTCCTTGTTCTGTGAAAATTAGTGTTGCAGAAAGACTTTTTGTGGAGATGGTGAGTGGGAAGAAGATCCCAAATGCATACTTGTAGGTGTTGTGTTGGGAATTTCATAAGTGACAGTTTGTCTTGTTTCTCAGCCATATTATGTCTGATTATGGGAGGATGACAGATACCGAGCGTGATCAGATAGATCAAGATGCTCAGATATTTATGAGGACGTGTGCAGATGCCATTCATCAGCTGAGAACAGAAGGTAAACTGAGCAACTTCTAAATGTTCTTTCTTAGTTATTGGTTAAGGCTCATATGAGAATGAATATTGCGTGGCATTGTGAGTTCTGGAATGCTTTTGTAAAGAGACTGGTAAAGTCTCATTCCTCTTTTATTTCATTTTATAATCCATCCCATTGACTGAGTAGAACCGTGACTGATTCTTTCACATAAATGAAAGGATAAGCCAGAGCATAGAATTTTATTTGTTCTTGTACACTAATTAACAAGTGTGGTGTGTTTTATTCTTAAATAAAAATGATAGTCTTACATATTTACTGTTTAGTTAGAGGACTGAGCCAAAGCTCAGTGACTGTCTCTTTCTATGGTGCTTACCTGTAACATTTCACAGGGATACTCTTTCCGAGTTTGAGATATTTAAGTCACTGTGTGAAATGGAGTAACATCCATATCATTACATTAACTCTTCAGAAATTTTCAACAACTGTGAACGTTTTCTTGAGTTGTCGAGTGTAGCTTTTATAATTTTGAACTCAAATAAAAAATAAACAAAAAACCCAAAACAAATTAGTATTTCTTAATATAATACTTTAATTGTAAAACATTGTGTATTATATACATCTACAGAAAATTCACAAGTGCACCAAAATATATAATTTTCATTATGAGAAGTATTAACAATTTTACTTTTCTGAATGGGAACACCATAGCACAGAGTCCAGGTAACGTAACATCAGGTTGACAGTTTGTCAAGTATTTGTATAAATACTATTCTTACAATACAGTTTCATGAAAGTTGAGGAAAGAAGTTTTGTTTTGCCATTTTCAGGTTGTCTTTTTGTATGTATGTATTTTAGCAGCATTCTAAAGATTTTCAGCTTTGGGATGCTATCTTGCAACGTTATTCAGAATCACTGAAAGTCATAGAGTAAGTCATAGAGATTTCATAGTATCAAAATAACAAATATTTAAATTGAAAGAATGCTAGACATAATCCCAAAGATGTCCGCATAGTCTGTACTCTGGAGAATTTAAAATGTCAGGAGTTCAGCATGTTAAGTGACTGAAGTCTCTAGAGCTGTTCCGCAATGCTTAGCTTGATGACATCTGTTCTTGTTTAGAAACTTTATGGAGATAATATGACTCAGCAGCATATATAAAAATAACAAGCATTATGTGACACAAGTTGGTTTGAGGTTTTACTTTCTTGTAATAATTTACTTGTTTACAGAACCTATGCTTAAATATAGCGATGTTGAAAATAGTTATGTGTAATATGTATAGAACGTAAGTAAGCTCTTGTGTATGAACTGAAAATGCAGACTTTTGTGCAGTTCAATAACCAGTTAAAAGATCATGTTGTATCTTTCAGCACACAAGGACATCCAGTCTGCTCAGGTGAAGGAGCACAGAACAGCTGTCTTAGACTTCATTGAAGACTACTTAAAAAGTATGTAATATTTCTTCTGCAGTAGTGAGTGGTTAAAAACGAATGAGTGTATTTTCCATGGAAGAAATCACGCTCTCCTAACCTGAAGTTTTTTACTGATCTCTCAAACAGGAGTGTGTAAGCTGTATTCAGAACAAAGAGCCATCCGAGTTAAGCGAGTGATAGATAAGAAGAGACTGTGAGTAGTGAGCTCTCATTCTCAAAACATAAACAAAACAGATTAACCCGTGCCTTTCAGTTTGTATGACATTCAGCAAAACCTGTATTCATGTTTAGATTCTAAGGAGATTGTCTTAGATGGAAATCTTTAGCTGGGTCAGGAACTTTTACTATCAACAGATGCATTCCAGAGCTCTCTTTTACTTCTTGTCTGTAAAGTTAATTCTTTAAATGGCAGAACGTCAACACGGAGTTGTATGCTATTCTTATTGTACATGATTAAAGCACCAAGTTAGTAGAAAGTGGGATAATAAACCTACCGGAGATTTAAAAATATCTTGGTGTATTCGTAGATTTCCCATTAAGCAATACTTCATATAAAATAGTTTAGAGTAAAATTCTGCACATTGCTATTGTCTTATGTTATTTAGAATACATCTGCTTTGGTACAAGAAATACTCATTTCTCTCCTTCTCTCTGTCGTTCTTCCATTTTGTTCCCCTTCCTTAGACCATTGTTTTTCTGCTAGAGCAAGGGATTATGTTGTGAATGAATTCTCCTTCAGATATCAAAGTTTCACAGCAGATAGAAAATTGCTCAAAATCAGACTCTTGTTTGTAACTTCTGAATTGAACCAAATTGTATCTGCTTTTGTCCTCATGCCTCAGACTGCTAACCTGGAGGTGGAAATGTGTGGGAGAAGTAGCTAAAGATGATGTGCTTGCAGGCTCTCCGCCCCAAATGTCAAAAAACCATACCTTTAAGGGAGTTTCCTTTTTTTTTGTATATTTAGTCTATCAGTTACTATGTTGAAATTTGAGAGATGTTTTGAGAAGTCCATAAGTACGTTTTACTCAGAGTGATTCAGCATGATTAAATGCAATTGTGTTCACTTATGTATTTCTTCCTGAGACAGAAATAGAAGTATAAATCAAAAACAAGCAAACAAAATATGCCAGACCAGTTCTGAAATTTGGTAGATAGTAATGAGAGAAAATTAAGATAGGAGTTACAAAAATGCTGAGAGCCTATAACCTTGTGGAAAAAGGAACCATACAGAAACATGCTCTGTGACATTCTTCATGTGCAAAAACACCTAACCTTACTGATATTCTTCATTGTAAGGAATTTCAAATGAAGTTAGCATGGTTTCTCTCCTATTTATAATTGGCTAATAAATATCAACTGCTTTGTTCTATTTTTGTTTCCATGTTAAATACAAGGTCTAGGATTTCTCAGGTGACTAACCAGGCAAAACAAGTCAATCTGATTTGTACAGTGAAAAAGAGCTATGCCAGAAGTTAGAAGATCATTTAATTAATAGAGTAATAAGGCATTAAGAAATAGCCCAGAAGATGCGGCCCTTTTCTGTAATGCTGGAAAGTACTTCCTTGCCTCTTCTGTAAGGGCATAAGAATTGAAAACCAGATGTTGGCCAGGTGGGGTCTGTATGCATTGCAGATGTGATATAATGGCCTAATTGTCATTTAAATTAAAAATTAATTTAAATAAATCGCAGGGAATAAATCAATCTTTGTGATGACTTGAAGAAAACTCCTTTTTTCATGTGATTTCAACTAGTTGATTTGTAATTTCCCCTGCGATTTCAGCAGACATTTTATGTGATAATATATCCCAGCACTTCAACTACATCAAGTAGTGCTTTCCAGATGTTTTGTTCATTTTTAATTGAAAACTTTGTAGATTATTATACTGTGGAAAATAAGGACAACAACTAATGAAGGAATACATTTATTTAGAAGTAAATTAATCCTAGTGCAGGTCTTATATATGCTTATTAGATAGTTCTTAGATGTTTGCAGTAAAAAATACACTTTGTCATGTTTACTTTTACATAGCTGAACATCCTAACTCTTCAGCAAGTGGCTGGAGTGTTACTGTTTTCTTAAATAAGTTGCTCTTTTCAATGCCCTTATATTTTTTGCTTAAAAAATTCTGCCAATTACATAGGGATGGTTCCCCAAAGTGAAATGCTGGGAAATAGAAACACAATCAGCTTTTACTATAAATGTACTTGGTTTGAATTTTCAGTTTGTGTGTTTATTGGTATCCAAATTTATATTTCATTTCAAATATTTTTCCATTATAATTTCTTGTGAATGATGTCTGGAGTTACTAAAATCAGCTTGATTTGATTACATCTTGAATTAATGTTTTTATAGTATCAGAATTATAATTTGAATGGTATGGACACCCAGAGAAGTTTTTTGGTTTATTCCTTGGTATTCAGCAAACTTGAGTGAGGAGAGATGAGAAACTCTTCCGTGTGAAATGACCAGAAATCAGACATGCAGAGTTTTTAGAACTAATAAATTCATCCTGTTATTTTCTCCTTGTTTAAATAACGTAGTCAGCCAGTGATGACTAATATGTGATACTGTTTTTCTCAGAATTTTCTAATTATGAGTTAGAATTTAGATTCAATACAAAGGAGGAAAGACACAAAATGCAACACCTTCTGTTGAGCAGCAGGAGAAGATCGTAGATCATAATGAGATTAACTGTTGATTATATTTGAGAGGGGAGGAAGTGATGAAGGTGGCACAGCAGGTGATGCAGCATGTTATTTCTTGGTGGTTTTCTGTTGTTGTTGTTCTTTAGCTTCTCCATCAGCATAATTGCTAAGCATTTAACCATCAACTAGGTAGTTACAGAATTCATTGTAGACAACAGTAGACCATGAAGGTTTACTAGAAAAAACAGTATTTAGCCACTCATTTTAGACTTCATGGTGCCACAGTGAAAAATCCTTGACAAGTACAGAAGTACTGACATAAGTACTGAATATGCTTCTCATTTTTTGTTGGTTTTGTATTGAAATTCCATAGCAGGGATTTCAATGGCATGTGTATCTGACCATTACATACAGCTTTTCTTTTCTTTGCTTCTAAATGGTCTGTTGTGTCTCTTGGCAGACAAGGTAAGGATCGCTCTGGTCTGGTTAAACTATTCCTTACACCCAGTTAAATAAAATAAACTTGCTTCAGGAAAGAGCTATTTCTCTTGCTTTTTTCTCATGATAATTTAAAATATAAAGTAAACTGTTAAATGGTAACAATGGTAATTGAAAAAATTAACTGGGTGAGATGGCTATTTTTTAGTAAAAAATTTCAGTGTGACAAAAATATTATATGCTCTAATATGAAAGATTTTTTTTGAAAGGAAGTTTAACAAAATGCCTGGTTTTCATGCTGTGGCCTTCGAAATTATTCAGAGTTGAGAAGATGTGATGTGTATTGTTCAAGATTACATTCTTTCTTTGCTTTTGTAATAGTATTCAGTGAAGACTGCAAGTATATTTTATATCTAGACTGGGAAATCTTCATTATGAAGTCTATGCAAGAGCAGGTTGAAGTGTGATGAATTTAAGTAATCTGTATTTTTTCTTAGTTTAGAGATGCAGTTGCACTCAATTAAATTGCAGGCTCTTGTGCTTGTAGGTCCAAACTTGAACCTGAGCAGAGCAATGTGTCCAAATCAGCTCTTTCTCCTGAAAAATGTTCACAGAATTCTTTAGATGAGTCTGAAGAAAAACTTTCTGCAGAGGAAAATAAAGGTAAGAATAAAACAGCTATGGGCCTATTCCTGTAATTTGCACTTTTGTTTTCTTCTTCCCTGAGTTGATTGGGCTTTTGAGAAGCATGCTGTGGGAGTGAGGAAGCAGTCTTAAGCTTTTTGATGTTCTTCCAACCAGCTAAAAAAGTCTTGCTGGATTTCCTCATTCCCTCAATAAACTCTGTGTGAACTCTCCTTTTTATTTTTTCACTATCTTTTCAGTTCTGAGATCTGCTTCATTTTCTAGATCCCTTTGACTGATCGCAAGGAATTGGAAAATAGCTCAGTGGCTTTGCAGTAGTTCTTAGATTTTAAGCACAGAGATGTTGAGATAGGCATGTCTACAGTAGCATCACAAAGGTAGAATATGCTCTTAAAGGGGTTTTTATGGCTGGCCAGGCACAGCCTTGAATTTCTTTGCTGGAAGGGTTGCATCTTCTCTTTCAGTAGGCATGAAATAGCCACAAGTTTAAAGCAGCATCTCTGTCCTCACAGTCATTTCAGCTGCCAGTATTGACAGAACTCACTAATTCCTTAGTGGCTGCGTCTGAGGTTGTGTATGTAAGTCTCCTCCCAGACACTTCTCAAGATGGCCCCGTGGTCCATCCTGGGGTGTGCACACTTACAGAACTTTATTGCAGAGTGTCCTTCTGAGTGCTACCGCTGTGCAGATAATTTCAGGTTTCATACCTGAACAGAAATCTTGTTTTCCCAATCCTGGAGCTGTTCTCTCTGGCTTGATTTGTCTGCTGGTACTGTCTAGAGGAGTCTGAGATACGGTGTGATTACAGCATGAAAATTATGTTTGGAGGGAAACAGAAATTGTGGCAAGCGAGGCATTTCATTAGGATAATGCTTCATCAGGATAGGAAAAAGTGCACCAAATGGCCATATTACTCTGCTAATCTGTTGTTTCTTTCTTGTTTTTTATGACGTGCGAAGTTTTTCTGAGGAGTGACTTATAGATGGTGGATTCATGTGAAGGGGGTACTCCATTTCTGAATGAAGACTCTAATATTGAATACCTCACAACAAACAGACTGTTTCTTTTCTTATATAGTATTTCTTATCTTTCTAACCAGTCTGCAGTGCAGCCCTATTTATACACGCTAGGTTTTTTTCTCCTCTCTGAAGGCTGAATTTACTGTAAGAAGTAAAGGTTTTGATGGGATGTCATTTCTAGTGCTTAGTACTTTTTTTATAGTATGTCTTAAGAAATGCAGCACACAGGCACATGGATGAGTTTCACCTTAACACGTTATCAGTATATCGCAGCTGTGAGTTCTTACCAACAGAAAAGGAACAGCACAGTAACAACTGCAGAGCTCAGTGCTTTCCTTGTTGTTGAACTTCTCCACAGTCTCTGAAAGCACCGTGCAAAGCATCGCTGCTCAGAAATCTGTGCCACGCTGTGGGAAAAAGTGTTCTGTGGTTGCTTTGGACACAGCAAACCACTGTAATAAACAGAAATTAAGCTTAGTTTATTACATGTTTTGTTTAGTCCAGTTTTAGTTCTTACTAGTTTGTGCCGTAGTTAAAGGCGATGCTGACCAGTCTTAGACAAAACTAGAAAAGTTGTATATCAACATAAATCTGCCTGAAATGCACTGTAAGTGCACGCAATGTGCATTTTGTAGCTCCTGTTCATAGAAGTCAGCCTTGTGGCTTCACTGGTAGGCACATGGCAATAACGTGAATGAGCTGATTAATGGACAGACACATCTGTTCAAATCTTTGATTTTTTGACTTTTTAACAAGTAACTACACTGGGAAGATGTTTGTGTTCAGAAATAAGCCATTTATTCCTCAGGGTATTGGTGATTTAGAACATTATGGTCGTTTGTATTTCTGAAATATTGGTCATCAGAGTGCTTGGGTTCCTTGTTTAAATGTCCCAGCTGTACAGATAGCTCTTCTGGGAGAGGTTGTGGTCCTGTCCTTAATTTTAAAATTATGATGAAAAGCTGAGTGTCCTCCTTGGAGTGCCAGGGCACCACTTGGGTTTTGTCTGGTGTTTTGGGAGGTATAAACCAAAATGTGATACTTTTGAGACAAAGCACCTACTTACATTGGGGTTATGCTGGGCATGCCTTTGTGGTAGGAGAATTGTCTCTCTGGAGATATGCTCTGCTGGCAGTATTTGTTTGCATATTTCAAATCTGATGTTTCATTTATAGAAATAAAAGTAAATAATAAGTAGCTTTTGAACTGGTCCACTGTCTTAGCAGCTATTTTCCCTCAGCATGGAGAAGGGTTCATCTTTATTATTATTTGATCTTCAGTTTGTATCTCCATTATTAATTAACTACATCTGTTTCAGCAAGTGAAACACAGCTCTTTTTCCTGTCTGGATTTTACTGGATGAATTGTATAAAAGCATTGAGCAGAGCACCTTTCAAAGTGACCAAAAATGTACCATGGTGACAGAATGCAGCTCTGGGGAGATGTCTTTCTCACTTACCTCTTACTTGGGTATTTACTTATTAGCAATCACATTGGATACAGATGCTGTTTTTTAACAGTGCTGACAGTGCCTGAGAGTAATTGGTTCCTCTGGGATAAAACAGGAATATAACATACTTCTTAGCTCTGTAAACTAATTATCTTCTCTTCTTTGAATCCAATAAATTTTGATATTTGTTTACCTAATCAATATTTTTAAATTGTAAGTTTTGTGTCTTTGTGAAATAGATCGAAAATACTGGTGATGCCCAGTGGAAAACATCAGGTTGAATCCTTTCTCTACAATGTTTAGAAATGCTCTTGTTTTTCTTCCTTATTACTTGTAAGAAAGAACGGGTATTTTATTTAGAGACTGTATCTTTCGTATCCTTCATTTGTAACATTCTCACTGGGTTGGTTTTTGGGAGTCAGAATGTCCAGCAATGCTCTTTTACAATATGTATTTTTCAAAAATTTTTGCAAATATTCTGATGAAGGATTAAAGGGGAAAATTTCTTCTTATAATACTTCTAACATATTTTTCATAAATAGGACTACTCCATTCAGGGCTTCTCAGTAGAACTAGTGATCTGAATGATAATCAATACTGCTAATACAATAGAAAAAAAAAAGTATTAAAGGTTTAAAAACCCATAGCAAAACAAATGGCAGGACTTGTAAATGCCTTAAAAACAAACAAAACCCAGGAATACCAATGAACCCCCCAAAAAGCAGGAGAACAAGTAGAATAAATAGAAAGCCTGAAAGCTATGAAGAAGTGAAAACTAAATCTTATTTAGTTTGCAGCTTGCAACTGATAAGTTAAAGCAAGTTCAAATTTGAATTCATTTGCATTTGGTGCAAATCTCTGTTTTGGGTTTTGTAAAAATGCCTCTGAGGGAAGGAGGCCTTCTCAAGGTTGCAGTGTTACTGTCAGTTTAAACCAATGTTAGAGCAGCTTCAGAAGCAGTAGGTTCCTGTTGTAAAGTTCCTTTTTGTTCCCATCCTAACTTCCTTGTCTATAATTAGAGGTATATAATTAAGCCTAAAAATAAATCTTCTAGAAGGGAATATCCTAGAAATAGCCATTGAAGATGTTTTATGCCCAACTCCTGCTAAGATTTATGCAGATGATTAGCTTTAATCAAAGGGAAAGTGCTGGTGAAATCAGTGGAGCAGCTCTGATGTGTAGGGGTTATTTTGTGGGTTCAGAACTGACTCTGTTACGTGCAGGAAGGCCCCTTGCCCAGAGTGCTGTGGGATTTGCCCTGCAAAATGCAGTCTTAGCAGTATGTGGAAGCCAGATTTCTCTTGTCAGCTTTGCTCAAGATGTCTTTGAGAGTCTGTTCTTATATTTGAAGAATGAGGAGCTGGTGGTTCTGTCAAATCTCATTGGAAGAAGTAGCTCTGCATATAGGCTGTCATTTTGAAAATTGTTTTAGAATCATAGAATAGCTTAGGTTGGAGTTCCAATTCCCTGCTGTGGGCAGGGACCCCCTGGTTTTGTTCTGCTACATTCAGATGCTGTGGTATATTCTGCCCTATTAAGTCTCAGTCTACTGTGAGTTGTTTTACATGTCTTAGTGTCAGTATTTTAGTCCAACTCCTCATAGTCCAGAAATTCTCATGTACGTGTACACCTCTGCCCTAGTTTAAAATTTAAAGGCCATTGGTGTAATTTTGTGCTATAACTGTATGCTCAATCTCAGTTAATGAGAAATGCTATCTAACAGTTTTATCAGAGCTTAGAAATAATGAAAAATGCTTATTGCTTCACTGCTCACTGTCCTGCATTGTCTCAAACTGTGGTTGTTCTGTTACAGACAGGAATCTGCCCGACGCTCAGTCTAACCTTGGCCTATGGGGGGATGGTAAAGGTGAAGATGAGCTGTCACCTGAAGAAATACAAATGGCAAGTATGCACTTAGTCTTATTGTCCATTTTGTTGTGCTTCCTGCTGTATTCATATGTGCTAAGAAAGTTCAGAGTTACACAAGTTCATTTACAGCTTTCATTTAATGCAGAGCAATGCCATGACAAGATGCACGTTTTGTACACAGATTCCTGGTTCTTCTCGTAGCCAGTAATACTTCAAAGTGCTATGAAATATTTTCATGCAGCCGTGCTATTTTCATGGAATCATAGGATCACCAAGATTTGGAAAAGATCTAATGTCATCCAGTCCAATTGTCCACCTGCTACCAATATTTTCCCACTAACCATGTCCCTTAGTACATCTCCATGTTTCTTGAACACCTCTAGGGATGGTGACTCCATCACCTCCCTGAGTCCGTTCTAGCATCTGACCACTCTTTCGGAGAGAGAGATTTTCCTAATAGCCAACCTGAACCTCCTCTGGTGCATTGTGAAGCCATTCCCTGTGGTTCTATTGCTAGTTATGTGGGAGAAGAGGCTAACCCCTACCTTGCCATAACCTTCCTTCAGTTGGTTATAGAAAATGATGAGGTCACCCCTAAACCTCCTCTTCTCCAGACTGAACAATCCCAGCTCCCCATTCTCCAGAGCCTCAAGTCTTTCTTGTAATGAGGAGCCCAAAAATGAACATAAACTCAAGGTGAGGCCTCACCAGAGCTGAATACATGGAGGTGATCACCTCACAGATCCAATTAGAAGTGTCCTTTGAAATGAAAAATGTTTTTGAAATTGGAAGTTTTATTTGCTTTCTTAGGAAACTGTCAAAGTAGAAGTCAAAGCAACATCAGGAATGAGCAGGAATGAGTAAAGATTTTGTGAGTAGCCCTTTTTGACTTGGACTTCTTCTAGAAGACAAATAATTATTTTTCATTTTGTTCCTCTTTATTAGGTTAATCAAAATCAGAGTGACTTTATTAGAAAGAATAGCTATAAGCTTTCTGTCACAACAGAATCTCATTGATTTCTGCATTTTTCCTATTATCAGCTGTTTTATGTATGAGTTTAATCCATTTCTGTTTGTGACTGAGCTGATAGGCTACAACATCCAACATACAAGTGATTGCTGGCAGCCTGTCTGTTACTTTTTGACATTCCTGTAATTGTAATGCACGCATTGCATTGTTTCTATAAAGAGGCAAAACTTCTTTATAAGTAGCCTGTGGGTGAACAGTTTTCAAAATGGTGAGCTGCAGTGCAGGGCTGCTGCAGTATGAAAATCTGAAGCTCCTTGGCAGTAATTGGGATGTTGCCAAGTAGAATTGTGCATCATTTCCCATCATGGATGAGTAAGTCGCACAAAATTACGGTTTATCAAAGAGAGCAGGTTGCTCTTGATGCTATCACACTGTACTTGAAAACACGTTTGAAATCAGAAGGTTTAGTCCTGCTTTCTGTTTTCTCTCTGAGCAGGATTTGTTGGATATAGCTGTTGTTCTGTGCTTGTACACAGTGTTATTAGCCTCCAGGGGATCAGGAGGGAACAGCATCAGAGGCACCAGCTCTGAAAGGGCATGCTAAAAACTGACTACTAAGTGCTGGATTGCTTTTTTTAGGCTTCTCTATAGTAAGTTTTAAATGTGTTACATCTCTTGCTGTGGTTCTTCAGGAATGAATGCATTTCTTTTTTATGGAATCCATTTATACATTTTAGAGTAAGGCCTCAGATACTTCACGACTTACGAGAGTTTCCTGAGCCTGTGAGTTTGTTCTGTTATACCGCGAAGAAAAACTAAGCATCTTCAAATGCTGATTTTTTTGCCCATCTAAGATTTATTTTCCCTCTGGAATAAGTTCTCTTTATTGACTTGTGTAGTAGAGTGATCTGAATCTGAAGTAAGACAAAAAACCATGTTGGTAGTTTAATACTCTGAAGGATTTTCATACTCCTGAATTTCCAGTCCTGAGCTGCTTATTGTGAGGCATTTGTCTGGCTGGTCCTGGGGGAGAGCCATGAGACTAAGTATCCATTATTATTCTTGTCCTTTTAGACCCCTCTCATGCCATACTTATTATTATGTATTCTGAAAAAAACTGTGGTTTCTGTGATTCTTCTAGCACTCTTAGAAAGCAAGCCTGTATTGCTCTGCTAAAAATTAACAAGCATCAGTTACTTCCATATTATACCTCTGAAGGAAGTATGTTTATTATGACATAAAAAAGGAGTCTGGATTCATGATAGTGTTAATGGAGACATTTCCTCTTTCTCCAGTTAGTTACCATGTGGGAAGTGAGCTGCCCATTTCTGGTTATAGCAAATGACCCCAGCGAAGGTAATTTCTTGTCAGGTCATTCTTTATGGTTGGATTGGATTGCATATATTGGGGTTGTTGAGCTGCAAACTGAAAATTTTATCTATGTATGTTTGCACAATGGGTTTTCCAAGGTAAACTTTGCTACTTGTGTTGATGCTGTGAGCTGAGCCAAGCCATTGGTCTGTTCTATGGACCTACAGTGTTTCCAGATTTTTGTTTTCCTTTTAATTATTTTAAAAAATTTTTAGGGTTAGAGAACACTGTTACTGACAGAGGCTATGGATGTGTGCAGTGACAGCTCCACAGCAATGCTGCCTTCAGTGCCTGTCCAAGGAAAGTAATAGCTGAGAGTTGGACTTGATTACTAGAAGTTGGGTACTGTGTAATGGACTTTAATGTCAGTGGAGCCATTATTCTAATTTTCATGATGTAAATATTGGTATAACTTGGAAATAATTCAAGTACTTCAAAGTAATACGAAATACTTACTGATAAATTGGGCTTCTAGTGCAGGAATTAGAAGGTCTTTACAAACACTTAATGAACCCTCACAGCTTCAGGAATTTGTGCCGCTGCGAGGTCAGTTAATGATCACTCCTCTGCACTATGTTTGTTATGATAGAGAAGTTAAATTTCTACTTTTTAATGTTTGATTTGTGAAGAGTGGACCGATTCAAGTTACTAAAAAAATAACCCTAGCAGTCCTCAGGAGAGGGAGGGTTATAGTGTAGAACCTGCTGCGTGGTTTCAAATTGGAACGCATTGTGTCAAATTATATCTTAAAAAAAAAAAAAGTAAAATTCCCATTTGTGGCTCCATGGGCTTTCCTGCAAGTAGAAGAATGAAATCAAGCCCAATTGGATGATTACAGCAGGAGTTTATGTCGTTATTTTAATCTGAACAGAGGTTTCTACATCATTCAAAGTAGTGGCAAGCTGTTGTATGATTTGCACAGTAAGTTTCAATTTACAACTGAGTACCTGAGTGTTCTTTTATGAGCAGGTGTTTCGTGGTTGTGAAGAGTGGGAAAAAAATCTGCTGTTTGAGTTGTGAAAATATATAATTTTTTCTGACTACTTATCTTGGCTTTTGTCCTAAGTTCAGGTATAGCACATTGAATGATTTATTTCAGGGGATGACAAAAAGAACTGTAATTATTTCTGCCAGGCATTAGATTTTAGGGAATATCTGAAGCAGTTGGTCATTTCCTGCCATGCTTTGGTAACAGTCTTTCACTGTCATCAAGGACATTACTTTAGTAAGCTGTCACAGGGGGCTGTGATTGCTGGAGTTGGTTTTATGTCTCTATCATGTAGCCCCCTGAGGATACACTGGTAGGTGGTGGTGTGTTCTGTGCTCTTTTATTCACTTGCCTGTTTTACCAGATCCTGCTACTGAGCCATTTGGTTTGTCAGCCACGATTTCAAATTGCAAAGACTATTGGGCAGTTTAAAAAGCAGTTCATGCCAGTGGAAGATTTTATCAAAGGTTGTTGTTGTTATTTTTTTAATAGAACTTTCTTAATTGGATTTGTGCTGTTTGTAAGGGGTTAAAAGCATTCACTCTTTCTTTCTTTAACATGTGCCTTCTGAATTAGTTATTATCTCAGTTTTGCTCAGACAGCAGCATGGGGATATTTTGATGTTGAATATGTGTGCAGAAATCCTTATTTCTTACAGAAATCAGAAAAACAATTACAGCTTATTGGCTCTGCTTCATCCCTCCATGTCCATGCAGTCGACTCAGTGCTAAACTGCATGGATTAATTTCACTGCTTTGTTCTGAGGTGGCTCCCTTTAAAATCTGAGACACATCAAGGTGAATGTAAAGGAGTTTAGTGACAGAAAACTTCTAACCATGTGCTGTGTATTGGTCAATTATGGTTTAACAAATGCTTTGTAGATGGAGACACTGCAGCTTAGTTCCAACTATCCACACTCCCTTGGTTCAGCTGTGCCAGGCAGCTGCTGTGGTGGGCTTCATTTTACTAATTCAGCAGCATCACATGGTTTTCTTGCAAGCTGAAGTGTTGGACATTAGCTCATTAGGTGAGCAGGTCCTATTGCACAGACTGCAGATCCAGTCTGACTTGTGAGCAGGGCCGCTTTGCTGACAACACACTGCTCTGTCCCAGAAAGGACACCCAGACCATGCACTCCTCTCAGCCACCTTGCTGCGCTGATTCTGTTAATGAAATTGGAACTTGATTGAATTACACCAAAATCCCAAAGCTAGTTCAAACTAAGTAGATTAACAGCAGTAGAATTGGGCTTGCTGTCTTGCATAGATCCAGTGTCAAATTCTTTGGGATTTTAATCCTGTTTTCTGGTATTGGGGCTGCTGTGTATATCACTCAGGATGTGGAAGTGAAGCTTCTTAAAGCGCACACTAAGTAAGAATTTCAGGGTAGGTTTGTCCTGCATCCTGCTTCTGTGTCTGGTCTGTCTTAGTTCATGAGAAATGTGCAAACACCGGGGAGTCCTCACTGTTCCTGAGGCTCTGGCCATGTAGAATAAATTGGCAGAACACCTCAGTTCACCCCTCCCTCCCAAACGGGACTGGTGACCCCGTCCACAGGAAGCATCCTGCTGTTCCTGATGGCAGAAACCTGTGGCAGGAGCAGGCTGCAGGAAGGTCTGAAGGTGTATTGTTGTATCCTGTGCCTGCAGAAGAGGCAACAGCACAGCTCCTCTGTGTCTTGAACAGCTCTGCTGGAAGGACTGCAGGACCAAATTCATGTTGGCACCTGGAGAACTCTGCCTCACAATACCCTGTCCTGAAAGCTCTGTCCTTACAAGGCTG
This sequence comes from Phasianus colchicus, assembly GCF_987193195.1. Classification (NCBI taxonomy): domain Eukaryota; kingdom Metazoa; phylum Chordata; class Aves; order Galliformes; family Phasianidae; genus Phasianus; species Phasianus colchicus. The sequence continues at coordinate 59,998,243 of NC_143439.1, read as the reverse complement.
CTTCCTACTAACTCCACTATGACATGTTATGTGTCTCAGCTGTATTCCAGCAGTGTGTATTTTGTTGCAGCAGATTGTGTCATTGTACTTGTTCCATAATGAATCCCAATTGATCTGACACTGAAGTACATGGGGAAAATCAAAGCTTCCTGCATAAAGTCTACTTAGAACTGCATTTTTCAAATACAAGCATGAGAGTGTATTTAAATGTTTCATTGATTACTTGGGTGTTTTAAATGAGAGAGGTTGGCTGGGATAACTGAAGTGAGGCCAAAGCATTTGTGAAGTATGAAGTATCAGATGGCAAAATGCTTCATAGTGTAGAGAAATCTAAAAGCTGTGATTTTATGCCATGGGTAGTACATGAGTGAGGTGAATGATGGTGTAAAGACAGAGCACCACGTACTATGAAAGTTTTCCCTACTCAGATGTCTAAAATAAAAAATACAGGTTTAAGGCAGTACATTTTCCTTAGTGCAGAACTCTTGAGCCAACTGCAGGTTAATTTTGGGTCTGGTTCATAACAGTGAGAAGCGTTACAGTGGTTGATGATGGATGTGCAGGCTCATATGGGTCACTTAGGCAAATGGTGGTAATTCTGCAAGAGCTTTGTGAAGAAAGGGGAAGGGTGGGTGGGTAGGTGGGGATGGGGCTGGAGAAAGTTCATTGAGTCCAGGCATGTGAACTCTGATGAGACTGACTGTTTCCTTTCTTCCAGTTTGAACAGGAGAACCAGAGGCTGGTTGGTGAAATGAATAACCTGTTTGATGAAGTCAGGTAAGATTTTCTGTTCGTTGGACAGATAACTGCTGTAATCAGGATAACATCCATGCACTGTGACTGCTGTGGGACGCTGTGCTTCAGGGATTTACATGTATGGATTTACATGTCATGTTTTCTCACAGTGTCAAGACAGATTCTTAAGTGTACATTAAAATTACTCAAAATAGTATTGGTTAAATGTGGAAGGTTTACATTCTATCTCAGTTAAGTTATAAAAGATGCAGAGTGAGCTGTCTGTTGCAGATACAGTACTAGGGGAGGTGCTTATCCAGAGCCAGAGAATCTGAACCTGAGGCAGTGAGAAATTCTTGTGTGCGCTTCTAACGGAGTATTTCTTTTCTTTGCCAAGGCAAATTGAAGGAAAAGTGGTAGAAATTTCCAGATTACAAGAGATATTCACTGAGAAAGTCTTGCAACAGGTTAGTAAAACTTGATGTTACTGTAGCAAATACTGCTTTAAGGTTTTCCTGGGTGTATTTTGCTCTTGGTTCTATGCAAGATTGAAACACAAGATTAATGATTTTTTCACATAAATGTGAAGGTAAAATTTTTTTAGGGTTTTCTTTTTAAACCAAAATCCAGAATGGTAACCACTACTGTTACATACTGGTGTATAGTGGAAATGGAAAATGCAGTGTGTTAGACTGATCTCTGTCTGAAAATTAGTGTTCTGTTGAGTGTGTTATATAACAGCAGATTTCTGTCAGTTCCAGAGGAACTGTCAGAAACCAGACAGCTTAGATTTGATTGCAGGTAAGCAGGGGACTTTCTATTGATCTTGGTGGCCTCAGTTCAGACTCATAACGACACAGATGATTAAAAAATTACAGCTTAATTACTTCTGTGCCTTTGCATCGCTGAAGGCAGCATAAATGAAGCTGCAATGTTAATAAGATTTTATTTTACTTTTGAGTTCTTACTGGTGTTTTTTCCTAAGCTTTATCCGTGTTTCTTATTTTTATTATTCTTAACAGGAAACTGATATTGACAATATCCATCAGTTAGTTGTGGGTGCAACAGAGAATATAAAGGAAGGCAATGAAGACATAAGAGAGGTGATGTCTCTAAATAATATTTCTGAATTGACTTCTTTCTCTTACATTTCAGTTTTGCCCAAGTGTTACTCTAACAAGCTGTACACACAAAACAGTTAGGGTGTATTGTGATATTGGGATGTGATTTTTGAAAAGCTGTGAAGAAACATAGCTAACTTTAGCTTGTGCTGCTTGCCTTGCTAACCATGTATGGGGCAGCAGAAATCTGCTTGGCGTTACCCTGTTTTGAAACAAAGGTCTCCCTGCATGCATTTAATGCATTTAAGCATCTTTGAAGCTTGTGTGTCCTTTTGTTGGTTTTGTTTTCAAGTTCCTTTACCTTAAAAAAAAAAAAAAAAAAAGAACTGGACCTAAAAGACAATGGTGGGACTGTTGAAACTGGAGTTGAACATTAAGCATTATCAGAAGTCTCCTTACCATGCTGACCACATCTCACATATGCCTAGTAAACAACTCTGGCCCATTGTCCTACTAATGAGAATGAGATGATGATTTATTCAGGAACTGAGACTTCAGTAAAAACAGTTCCTGAATTGGACTCTGGAGTAAATAGCTCAGTTTCCTGTCCCTTTTCTTTTCCTCTCTCATGAAAGCACACAGAATATGTAGTTAAAGGCTGCATTACCTACTACTCAGTTGGTCTGAAATGTGCATCAAAAATATGTTAGCAAGCATGACTTTTAGCTACTTAAAACTTCTGACTTGGGAACTTGTTTCCACATTTCTTGGCTTCTTCAAGCAGTTTCTTCCACTTTTTCTAGTATCCCTTTTAGTGGCTGTCCACAAGGCGTGGTGGTATGGCACATAGTGGGTGGTCTTATTTTCTTTTTTAAAACTAAAATCAATAGCTTTACTGATGTTTAGCATACAGTTATTGTGCCATTAAATTGTGATTAAGTACCTGACTTCAGGTAGGGCACTTGAAGGGCCTAGAGATGGCAATGGATTGTCCCAGTGTCTATGGTCAGATTGGTATTTACAACGTGGCATCGACTTATTTTTGTAGACAGAAGCAAGTTTCTCAAACCACACTGATAAACAGTAGAGAAAGGTCATACACAAAACGCTATTACTGTTTTATCACATGAAAAATTCTGTACTCTGCAAAAATCAGAAAAGAGAAAACAGGTCCCTGTGATCTGCCAGCCTAAATTTTCAGAAGGAAAACTCTAGGAAAAATTTACTGTATCTTGTTTAGTTGATCTTTGCTCTGCTTGCTTTGAGACTGAAACCCAGCCTTTACAAACAGCTGTTCTCAGACTTTGGTGGTGTTAGGCATTTGTTTGTTTTTCAGTTGAAGAATTCATTAGAGAATTTCACTTTTGGAACTTAAAATTAACCTCTACACATGTGCATTTTGATTTAGTTCTTTGTTTTGGCTGTATTTCTATTCTGTGCAATCCAAATGTTTTTTCTTTCTGAATCACCACCTGTAAGACTCAGAGAGAAACAATATGATAAATTTAGAGAAGTATAACCAACCTGAATGTTACCACCTGAAATCAATGGCAAGCTTTGTTCTTGCAGTACATACTGAAACCACTGACAGTCATCTTGGGCTGCCTTTGTGGAAATATGTACTGTACCTTTACCAGTGATGGTAACCAAGATAACCTTTTCCTCACAGGCAATCAAAAACAACGCTGGATTTAGAGTATGGATTCTTTTTTTCCTGGTGATGTGTTCATTCTCCTTGCTTTTCCTGGACTGGTATGATAATTAATTAAAAATACCACCTTGTCTACATGCTTGGTAAAATCTCACGGCTCTTTTTTTCATCTGTTGAATGGAGTACATGGTATACCTGTATACTTTATGCATTTTTTTCATACTGCTATGATGGAAATATTTTCTAACAGCTAAGCACAACCATATGTCCCTTAAGGCAGAGAGAGGGTAGCATTCATTTTAAATCCCTTTATCAGATCTGAAACCACACTTAATCCTGCACACTTAAACCTCTGAAAGAACTCCTAAGAAAGCTGCAAGCTGGAGCACAGCTAAAGGGAAAATTAAAAAAAAAGAAAAAGTTTTACCATTGTCAAAGTCTCCCACTTCTCTGATGCTTTAGTCCAGCTCCCAGCGCACAGAACAGATGGAGAGAATTGTTGCTGTGTGCAAAAGCATCTACACTGTCTCAGGCTTTTATTTAATCATACTACTTCAGTACAGAGTGATCGTTTTGTGGATGTATGACCTCCACTTCTAATCCTTAGAAACTATTTTGTGATGTTGATTTAATAAATTTTAAAAGTCAGCTACAGAGCTTTACTTTGGGGTGCAAAGAGATAAAGCAACGCAGCCAATGAGACTGCAGAAACAGATGGTCTGAGGTGCTGGAACAAAGCCAAAGGATAGACAATATTAAAGCCAAACCATTCAAAATACTGAACTTGGGAGTGATTTGTTAACTAAAGAAAGTCCCAAAACCAACTGTAGATAAGAATCAGTAAACTTCATCCTGTTAAATCAGAGGAAAAACTCCTTTGGCTCTTGAACACTGAGCAATCACTGTCTCTTAGATTGTACAGCTCCATGTTTTGTGATGTTTGCTCTCATGAGAGAAGTAAGGTTTCTCATCAGTACTTATGCATTAAAGCAGTTCTTAGTGTGCTAAATTTAAAAGGAGGATGTACTGTGGATCATTTCTATGGGGAAATAGACAGTCCTGGGGAAGAGAACTTTCCCTCTTGTAACATCTGAGTGGCTTCTGTAACTGTGGTGATCAAGAACTGTTTTGTTAACTCTCTTCTGACATGCATATGCCTGTAAGTTTTATATGCAATGAGCAAATCATTCTTTACAGAGTGAAAATGTCAAAAGTTACATTCAATAAAGTATAAGCCTACCAGAAAATGCAAATGGGGTAATTTTGAAAATCTGAACATAAGTCTGTAGTTTTTAAATGCAAAGTAACATTTGGCACATAACTTAATGCTTTTAAGCATTCCACCTACAATGACTTAAAAATCCTTTTATGAATATTACTGTGTAATGGATACTTCATATCAAATTAAGTAATAATGGTTCTTTTTACTGTACTGCTGAAAGAAAGGCTGTTGATAATGTTATTCTACTGGAGAAAAATAAAAGCAGAGCTGACGGTGTTCTACCCAGCATCCTGATGTTTTTCCTTTGTTTTTGTATAGTCTCTACAACCAAGGGAACTCTTTGACATGTCCACTAGAAGCTGTTGCATTTAAATAAAATGAAAAGAAAGGGTACCTGCTTACCCAGATACTTCACACCCTTGTCTGTTAAATTAACGATGCCTTCTTTTGTAATGCATTTAAGATTTATAATAAAAATGAAAACATGGTTTCACACAAAGAATAGTTAAGTTTGTAATTACAATGGAACTTGAACGTGCATCCACAATACTATGTTCTTCTACATCTTTGTCCATCCCAAGCCATACATAAACAGTTCTACTCTTCACTCAGTTTCACATGGAGCTTTCCAACAGCCACTTGTGTTACTAAGATGCTACTGTTTTGATGCTTTGTGTTTAAAAAGTATCAAACCGCAAACCATACATAAACTGAAAGCTCTAATTTATAAAAAGGGTAAATGTCAATGTAATAAAAGAGAAAATTCAGATACATCACTCCCTCTGCTGTATCCAACAAATTACATAGCGGGCTACATCTACTGTGAATAGGCTTTCTGCCTTTTAAGTACGATCAAAGATGTCATTTCTCTTTCAAACATCCTTAACTGTATATTCTTATGCTATCCTCAACATCCATCACTAGCATTGTCTGTGTTTTTCCATAGTGTCTATCTAGTTTGTGTTTCAGTGCACATCCTTACCTAAATGCTAAATGCTGATGCTAAAGCCACAGTGGAAATGCAGTTAAATCCTGTTGACAGCAATAATAAAACATTGAGCATGCCTTCTTGCAGGGAACTTCGTTATCACTTACAAATAAATAACAGTAAAGAAAATGTAAGAAAAATGCTACCTGACACTTTTTTTTTCCTTTCTCCATACAAGTCATTACATTATGCCCTTGACATCAGTGCTGATTATCATTTTTGCTTGAGCCAAAACTAAATACTAAACACAGCTCTCAGCTAAACAAGAGATCACTCTAGTTATGGCTGTGGTGTTTCGGTTTGCAAAATGACTAACAATAAAAAATTAATAAATAAAATATCAGTTCAGACAACAGAACACATTTTAAGGTCTAAGCCCTGAAAATCCAGAGAAGAAATCTGTCAGTATCCAATAAACTGCAAGAACATCTGTTGGTTTTTTTTTTTAAACATTGAAAACGGTGTCAAAGCTCTAAAGCAATGCTGATACGCATCTTGTTTTATGCCCATGAATGTTCTGCAGCATGTTTTTTTGTTTTTGCAAAGCAGTATCAGCAAACAGAAGCAATTGCACCATAAACATGAGTAACCTCTAAATTATCCATAATTATATTTAATGAAAAGTTTCTTAAAGTCCCTTAGTTACCTTCAAATGACATAGTGTTAATAATTAGCTTATCACACTAAGCTGATTTCTCAGCGGCTTCAGTCTCCTGCTCAGACAGTTTCTCTTCTGACAGTACTGTCATCCACGGGGACACTGAGCGCGTGATGGTTTGCTTGGCCAGATTGTAGTGGTTTATGACTGTGTAAAATTTCCCTCGAGCATTGGAGTCTTGTTCAGAGTAGTAGTTTTCCAACCCAGCTGGAATGCATTGATTATTCTGGAAAGAAAATCCATCACTTAGATTATGAATGCAGTCCCACACATGATGCATATTTTCCTTTGATTCTAAGCAAACATTCAGTCTCTGATTCAGGATGCAACATACAGCAATTACTACAATGTTGTCCTAATGTGTTCAAACTGTTCTTCCCTGTAATCCTTAGACCTCACATAGCATTTGCCAGAAAAGCCAATCTGTGTCTACAATCCAGAATAATTAATAGACAAGAAACTTGCACCCCATACTTATACTCTGTGTAAGTACTCAGTCTCTTGTACAGATACATTTTGCTTTTTTCTTTCTTTCTCCTTCCCACTTAGTTCCAAGTGGTCAATCTACAATTACAGATTCTGCATTCTAGCATTAGATTAGCTTCATGCAGTCTACAGCATTTTCAGTCTGTGGGATAGAAATTAATACAAATACATCGGTGCCAAGGTATGGCCAGTTTAACAGCCTAAGACACAAAAGGAAAACATTGTGGGCAGCCCAACTGATGTGTGTATGCACCCACACAAACACAGTTCTTCACTGCTGATTTTCAGAAAGATGAAGTCAGTAGCAGGCTTTCAAAAACCTATCTTTAGCTGCGGTGCTACATTATTTAATTTGCCAGAAGTTTAAGAGCACTGCACAGGAACTCCTCCATGTTCAGAGTTTTGGAAAATGAACTACCTGATTTAGACAGTTAAATACTAAGTAGGGACTTTGATGTCATCTTGAAAACCAAGTTTGTACAGCGGGCAGCACTGAGCAACCCTTCCTGTGATGATGCAGTAAAAGCCTATGAAGCAGCAAATCACACTGAAGGAAATAATGATTTGGACAGATCCTGCTGACCCCGAGTTTTGCTCCAAAATGGTATGGGATTCCTCGCAGCTCTTCTGCCACATCTGCCAGGCTGAGCACTCTTGCCTGAGACCCTCAGAGTGCTGCAGCACTCTAAGATCCACACTGAGCACCTGCAGCTCATGCCAGCTCCAGGAGAAAGAATGACTGCAATTGTTTCTTTGCTGACTCATTTCAGAAGAAATGATCTTCTATGTCCAACGCCAAAGACTAAAATCTGTAATACTGCAGGACAGCAGTACTGCTGTCCTCATTAAACTTGACAAGAAAGTCTTTATACTGGAAATTTCTGAGCACAAAAACACAAAATCGTCACAGATAATATTTGGTCATAAAAACTATCTCATATGTATACACATTTACTATGAATGCACACCAGTTTTAAGCCATCTAGCACAAAATGGCTGGGCAAAAGATGCAGCAGACAGTCCTAGGTAAAATAAATTTTGTATCCCAAAAACATTGAAGAGAATAGTATGAAAGAACATTGCCAAAATTATCAGTCTGAGGGTAGATTTAGATACCCACTCACATGATGAGTACAATACAGTCTTAGGGCAAACTGGAAGGAAGACTGACTGTCACAAGATGAACAGAAGTTAACAACTCATCAGCTCTAACCTGCTTGTGTGATGGAAGCTTAGATGGGCTGCCCTGTCCCTGAAGGTGTTCAAGGTCAGTCTGGATGGAGCCCTGGGCAGCCTAGTCCAGTATCTGACATGGAGGTTGACAGCCCTGCCTGCAGCAGGGAAGTGTGGAGCTTCATGATCCTTGAGGTCCCTTCCAACCCAAGCCATTCTATGATTCTACAATTGTATGCATATCAGACTCACACCAGCATTGGAAGTTAGCATTCCAACCAGGTTCATTTTACCTTCTTTTCTAACACGGCAGCCAGGGCAAAACTTGCCTTCAAGTTTTATTTGAACTAAAAATATGAAGCAGGCAGGATTTAATCTGGGGAAGCAAAGACATTGGCTGTTCTGCACTTTGTAAGGCACAGAGGCTTCCCTACAATCATCACCAATTGTTCCACGTGTGCCAGCTGCAAGTCTGAGACCTACATTTCAAAAACAACTTTCAAAAGGACAACTCTGGCATAGAGCTATGTGCTGTGCACATTCACCTACATCACCATGCCATCTTCTGTTAGCATTTATCTGGGATAACTGACACGGCTTCTGATGTGATAAAATGACTAAGAAGTACTTAAACACAGACCTCTTTGTAGTGATTATTTCTCCCAGTCAGAGGATGTAGTCACAACTCTAAATATTTAAAATGGGAGAAGGAACACAATCCATTGATCTAATTAAATCTGCCAAGAAAATTCAAGCAAATGGAATATAATTATTAGTGCTGAAGACAAGCCAAGATTACTGCCAGTCTAAAAAAAAAAAGTCACAATCTTTTGTTGCTTAAAAGGAGCAATTTGCTTTTTAACAGGCAAAATGACTCAGTAATGTTATTTTTTTGTAGTCAAAACCCCACAACAGCTGACAAAAGAACCTAAAGAAATACACAGCAAAGTTCCCAAGAGTTCCCATCTTGACTGAATTTTCTGTTCCCAGGATTTCATGCTTTTAGAAAAGACAGACAAAGCCTCCCCTTTTATTCTGCTCCTTCTCTGCTGCCCAAGGACAACTCCTTTGCTTAGCATCTCATCAAGGCAAGCAGTGCAACACTCAGGAGTTACTGCCGATTCTCTGCTCTGACCTTCAGCTTAAGCAGAACATTTTCCCTCTCCCCCCCACTGGTTTCCAAGTGTGAGAAGTAATAACAAAGGCTGTGAGGAGAAACTGGATTACTCCAGAGAGTGTTGTCAGTCTCCTGTTTCTTTCCTAGCCCTTCTATTTCAGAAGTTAGTTGTGAGTTAAGGGTTCTGATGCCAGAGAAAGTTCTGGTTGCCAGTCTGTGTTTGGCTATGTTAGGACAATTACTTTCATCTCCTAGTGGCATCAGTGTGTCACAAAAGTATCTTCTCTCCTATTTGCTGGGTCAGTATTCCAAACTTAATAGATGATGGTGTTATCCCTAATGCACAGAAGTGACTCTCTTATACTGTCCACGGATCTGACAGAAGGCAAATGTCTCTGCAATGAAAGGGAAGAGGAACAGATGCAGCAGGGAACACCCTGAAGCTCTGAAGAAGTTTCTCCAGGATCTGAATGTGCTCAGATCCTTGAGCACATCGAGTTCTTGAGGACTCTGGTGAGTCTCACCCTGAGCCAGAAAGAGTGCTGCTGAGGAGTCCACACCACAACAGTGCTATGTCTGCATCAGCTTCAGCAAGCACAAATTTGCAGCTAAGGCAGTTTAAGTATGTTATACAGAGGAAAACAAGCACCTTTTTAATTACACTTACAAGCCATGATGTGTAGGACAGCAAAAAGGTTGAAGACACTGAAACCTTTGTAACTGTTGTGTTTATGACAGCATCAAGACAGAGTGTCACAAATTTGACTCAACGGCTGCAGTAGCTCAGCCTGTATTCAGAGAGTCCCATGGTACCAGGCTTCCTGAGGCAGGAAACATCTACCCTTACCAAGCAAATCACATCAGCATCAAACGCCTGGTGATGCCAAGCCAGAGAGTATCGCTCAGTGCACCTGAAGCATAAAGCCTGTCCACAGAGAGACTGGTCACAAGGTGATCACAGCTGGCCATAGGCTTCTGCTTCATCTCCTAGGACATCTGTGCCAAGCCATGCCAGCTGATGTTACAAACTCTCAAAAAAGACACGCAGGCAACAAATACAAATTCATGTCAGCACTGCTGTTCTAGGCCTGGTGTCATTTAGTAACATGTTTATGCTATAAAAAACTCTTAAAAATTCCATGTCCAAAGATGCCCTCCTGGCATTATGCTGTCAAGCATCCAGGAAACAGCCTTCACAAAACCCAACACTGGGAGAACAATAGTAAAGCAGCCCTCTTATGTGCTGCACTGTAAAGCACCAGCAGTGAGGGGTTCTCCCTAACTTGGGTTTCAGACAGGATCCTGAGAAACCTGATCAGATGGTTCTTCACACACCATGCAACTGAATGCAGCTCACAAAACTCTTCTCCTCTTAAATGTTTGTGACACTAGAAGGAAAAGGCAGAAGAAGCCAGAATGCTGCAATTCAAAGGAAGGGAAGACATGGTGAGAAAAGACACAGAAGCACAGACCCTCACTGGAACGATGATGGGAGCTCATAACTGGCCGTGCCTGTCAAGTCAGGATCACATCAAGGTAGGCTCTGTAGGAACATACAGTCCATATTCCAAATAGCTCAAAGAGAATGCGTAGAACAAAAGACTGTCATCCCTTGAGATAGGGGCAGAGACAGACGTTTCAGAACTTGTCTGAGACAACTCAAAAAATACAGCAGAACCAAGACCTGTGTCCCAACTTACTGCCAGATGTTCTAAGCACCATATCTCATCTTTGAGCCAAGAGAAAACTGAATCAAAACTGAACAGGACTGTCAAGAGCACTGAAGCAGCCATTCTTTCTTACAGCATTTTGAAAATCATTCCAGGTACCTACTTTATTCATTTAGGTGACTAAGTAATCTTAATTAGAGGGAAGAATGCCATAATAACTGCTGCTTTTCTTAACTCATGACACCTGAGTTCAACCCTGTTACATCTCTCAACAGACAGAAATAAATACTACCTTTTGGACTTCTAGCTCAGGTCTCAGCTGAGAAGCCAGCACTACCACCATGTAAGAATCAAGTGAGCCCCAGCCTCCCTTTCACTTAGCAGAAGTATTTTTTCCAATAAACGTATTTTCCCTTTTTTGGCATCCCTTCTGGCCCATGGCAGCAGGGCTCAGAGGTCTCTGTTCTAGAACAAGGAGTTCTTTCTATAAAAATAAGGTAACTGCTACTCTTAATGAGACCATCACTTTAGTCTTTCTTTGATATATATTCCAGAGTCTTTTCCTCCAGGTCTTCAGATTTATCGCTCTCCTTTTCTATGACACAAGAATTTGGAGAAACATGCAACATCTCACTGTATGACCCAATAAATGAGTGCTTTGCTCAAACAGCTGCAGATGAAGGAAGTCTGAAGGACACCAGTGTTGACATTTTTGCAGTGTTTACAGTAGCAAAAATAACAAGAGTGTGAAATCTGTGTGGTAGTCACAACCTCCGTTACAAATTAAACAGAAAGAAACACAGCTAAAAGCACTCCACCCTTTGGAAACAACTATGAATTTCCATACAATGCAACATGACTTCACAAAGGCTATGCACAAAACAGCACAGATTATATTACAATATTACATACTCTCCCCTATTTTTTCTACATTGTGTGCACAATTTACCTTGAAAACAAATCCTTCTGGACAGGTATGATCGTACTTGTAAACCTTGTAGACTACCAGAAATACAACACAAGTTAAGAACGCAAGGGCGAAAAGGACCAGCACAGTTACCTGCAAAGAGAAATACAACATGCTCATGTTAGTAATGCACTGCTGTTACTGTAGGTAGCAAAAGTCAGCTATGAATGCATTTTACAGGAAAATCAAGCAAAGGCTAAAAACAGCTACTTAATCATGGAGGGAGAACAGGAAAGGAGTACGAGCGCTTCCACCTCCTGCTTCTTGCAGATGAAGGCAGATGATGCACATACAGTGGCCCAGTGCCTCTGTGCTACCAGGCTTTTCCACATGCTTTTCTTTTCAGTGCACAAAGGAGGGCAGAAAGACTCACTGGGGTGGTTTGTGTGTGCTGATTTTTTTAGTATTTGGATGATGGAAGTGTAAATCTAGTTTATGTCAGCTGATAACACGTTGATTTTCCTCATACCTGCCCAAGAATGGAGTCAGATGCCAAAATGTTAACACAGGTGGTAATACAAAGATGGCTTTAGCAAGGCAAGGAGAAAGCAATGTCTGCCCACTATTGTTAGATAAGATTTGTTGAACCTGCTATGAATGTATGGATACACCAGCAGTCCACATGTAAGCCAACATGTACTCCTTCAGACATCTTGTTTGAACCAGTACTGCTTCACCACACAATGACTGCACAGGATTCACTTCAGATCCATAAGGAATACACCATGTTCAGCACGTGGCTGCCTCGACAAGTTCAGGTACAACTGTTCTACAGTTCGATGCATTGCTGATTGCACTGTGTGTGTGTGGCATTGACTTCACCATGTCCTTAAGTACCCCTCTTGTCCCAAGTTTGAGCTGCAGCAAAAACAGGGTATACCTAAAATTGAATCTGAAATCAGCATCACTGCCAAGCTAACATTTCCCAGGATTAAGCTGTGAGAAGCTGGAGACCAGGCAGCCTTTTAGGTGAGACAGAAGATGCAACCTGAGGTGTGTGTAAGCTGAACAAAGAGCACTGGTTACCTGGGGGAATGTCCCAGATGTCTGTCTTTATTACTCTAAAACCTCTACTGACACAGAAATGAGTAGCTTCTGGAAATCACAGGAAGAGCAGAATAAGAGAGTGGGTGAGAAGCCAACATGTGCCACAGCATAAAAATAAACAGAAACAAACTTATGTGATTAATGAATCAAAACAATGTACAGTGTTATCTAAATTCTAAAAAACAGAGAAGTAATAACCTGGTACTTCCAAAAACCACTAAAAAATTGCAGCTTTCTCTCTTGGCAAAAAAATAAAAATACAAAACAACCACACCTTCCCTTTCTGATAAGTGTAGGATGCTGAAGGACTCAGATGAACTTTTATGGATTTGTCATCCTAAGAAAGGTAACTTCACCATGGACAGACAACACAACATTTCCTGGCTGAAACAAGGCTGGGAAGTAGCGTGCTGCTGAAGCTGAGGATTTTTGATAGAAAATAAGGGAAAAAAACGTAATAAAAAGAGGGCCAGAGGGGAGGGCAGGGAGAACCACAGATCAAAAAAGCAAATTAGCAGAATAAATGTAAATATTAATGTAACAATGCCAATCTAAATGAGACACAGAGCAAATGACCTTTCTGGTTAATAATAACATCTTCAGTTTCGCAGAACAGATGCTGAATTAAAAGAAAAATCATATTCTTAATCACCCTCTGAAAACCACAAACTGACATCAGTTTTCAAATCCAATTAGCCTTCTCCAAGTTCGTTACTTGTGGACAGACAGCTCTGCCTTGTCAACCTCGCATTTCCAGCTATGGCTCAGGATGCTATGTGTGAATCCAAAAGAAACACATCTTCCTTTCTGGTCATCTTCTGAGGCACAGTTTAGTAACAGACCCTCTTCCCTCACACCTGGCAGCCCCCGCCAAGCCATGCCCTACCTTGGCCCTTCCCATGTGTTTTATCATGCCTCTCCCTTTTTAATTCTACAGCTGTTTGAAGCCCCTTCCTGTGCATCCCCAGCCATCCCACCAACAAACACCCAAGTTGCTCAGTCCAAGCTGCAGGTTTGGGATCACTCACCTCCCAGCCCACAACCCAATGGCAGTAAGTATGTGTTGCACTGTCCCACTCATTCTGATGATTACTGCTCTTTCCCTTAGAAAATGAGAAGAGTAAAGAAGTACTAAAGAGAAAACAAAATTCCAGTGGGAATATTGCCAAGGCCTCCATGCCATCCAAGATGTATTCCATGCAGCCTTCAAGAAAGCCTATTCTCTGTAGAAAAGCTCTGTGACACGAAACACAGACACCAAAAGAAGAATTGCTGTGGTACAGACTGGTTCAGCTCACAGCCATCTCCTCCACAGACAGGAGTAAACAGTTTCCTAATATTATTAATTTTGGTATTAGCATGTAAATTTTTACTCTCATTATCCCCAATAATTTGCAATCAGACTCCATTTGCAAATCCCTAATCAAGTAAGCTCTTGTCTCCTTCCTAACCACCCATCAGGATACAAGTAACGTGTACTTCAGTAAAGGACAGCTGCACGTGCCAATGACATGGATAGAAATCCATCACTGGATTCCAAGATGATCCCTATCACCTGTTTATCCAATTCACTTCTCTCCTGTAAAATCCCTCTCTTCCTCCTACTAGCTACTTCCCTTCACTCTCACTGCCCACAAAGATGATCCACACCCCAACCAGGCTGCTGCTTCTCCCTGCCAGTCACCCAGCAGAGCCCACCTCCCACCTCACCTCCCTGTTCCCTTTCACAAGTGAAAGCACAGAAAGAGAGTAGATGACAAGCTGCTCTTTAGACTGTAAGCCTGACCAAAGCTGACACATATTGTTTTCTTCCACATCAAATCTGTGTACTCACCACAACCTAATGCACAATTATATCCTTCCTCCTGCAGGGGCACTGGCAGCAACCCACCCTTGCCTTCTGTTCCAGGGAGGAGAGGATACCATCCATACAGAGCCACTCCCTCTTTCTTAGAGTTGCATCTCTTCTGCCTGCAGTAGCCAGCTGGCGGAGTGCAGAACCCATACAGTGGGAGCAGAAGTCCTCCAAATCACTGTGATCCTTCACTGCCACATACATCCTGCAGAACACCAAGGTCTCTGCCACACTATCTGGGTGACAGGCTTTTAAAATAACTAGAAGGAAGTAGAAACAAGTGTTTCTTTCTACTAGTAACGCGAAGAGTAGCCTTGTTTTCATCTCAAGAGTGCCCTTTAAGGTTAATTTTGAGGAGGTCTGGCAGCAGAACCAAGTGAGCACAACAGATGACAAGATATTATGTACGTGGCAGATTTTTGAATAGATTATAAGTGAAGAGCAGAAGAAGGACAACGTCTAGCCAGAAGCCATTACAGTAATCGAAATGAGAGATGACTAATGAATGAACTAAGTGTACCTACAACAACAGCAAAAAAAAACAACACACCAAAACTCCCTATCTTCTGACCATAAGCATTTAGCCAACTAATGAAATTCAGCAGACTTGACAACTACACCAACATGCACACAGCTCCTGGTAAGGCCTTATCATCAGGGTCTGCTAGATCTTCCCAGTCAGTCTGTCCTTCTCTGCTACAGCTGTAGCTGTACTACTACAGTTAGTAGTACTACTCTGCTACAGCTACTACACTGCTACAGCTGCTACTCTGTAAGCCGTATTTCCTTCTCTGCTTGGCTGTTGCAATCTCCTCCCTTGTTGCACTAGCCTTTACTGTGCTCCCTTTTTAATCAAGCCAGAATGTTACAGCAAAATGCATCAACTGCACCAGCTGTGCTGGTTTGCCTCATACCCTTCCTGACTCCTGGCCCTTTCTGAACAAATTACAAGCTTCAAGGCATGTACAGTTCTGTCTGTTTTGCTCCTCTTACTTCTCTCTCTCTTTCTGTTCTGTCTGTACCCCACTATCCCCACTTGATGCCAACTCTTATCCTGTGCCATAACCTGCAAACACTTCTACATGTCTCCTCTTCTTGCCTGAATCTTTGTCATTAATCCACTCTCACTGTGCTTGTTTGCACTGTCTTCTTTTCCACCATGCTTTCAGAAAGTACACAAACCCAGCTAGGAGCACTGCCATTATTACAAGAAGGGGAACTAAAGTAGAATTAACAACATTTGCAGTCATTTACACTGCTCAGTCTCTGGCACTCAATCACATCTCATCTCTGTTCTACATCTACGCATTGCCTACTTCACTTGCAGCCTCCTGGGAATAAGCTTTCATTGCTGGTTTGTCTCTAGCATGCACTTGGTGCTAGTACCAAACACAGTGAGTGAGGACATGCATCTATAGAGCACCTTTCATCTCAAGTGATTTAGAACTAATTCATGCTTTGCTCACCAGTGAAATACAGAGCCCTCTGGGATGAAATACAGCAACTCTGTGCAACCATTTAGGGCAGGAAATTAAGATTATTGCTATCCAATTTAAACTACAAGAGAATTTTAGGTAGGCAGACTGTAATTACAATAGATTATGTCTGACTACATCCTACAGACTAAAATTCATAAAACATCATGCTTACTTCCCTGCAAATGGCTGTGACCTCCATTTCACCTCTCTCCACTAAAATCCTGCCTCTCCAGCATACGGTGCGCTCTACCTGCATGCAAGAGAATGTTGAAGGCAGCTCTCCATTTCCCCAGATGTTTTTGCTTTCCCAAAATGACTTTCCTTGCTAATACCTGGGCCTGTCCCTAGAAGTTTACATGAAAGATATCTGAAACCGTGCATGTAAGGAATAGGAATCATGAAGTTTGAGGAAAACAGCAATATGAAAAAACTTACCTGCATGCAACATTTGATTTACATTAATTTACAGAGCAGTCCAGATTGTACAGAACAATATGGTACAACTTCCCATTCCTGCGGACTATACCTTAAATACACAATATGGCTGGTGACATAAAAGGCAGCCAGATGCCTGCTTTCAAAGGGATATTTCTAACACAACAGGTCACGTTTAGCTGCATGACTGGTATCTGTCTCAAAAAGAATGATAGCCATGGGACAGAATGCAACAGAAAATGAAGAAATCAAAAGACAGCTTAAGGAGGCAGAGGAAGAGAACTGGTGTGGATGCTTACCTAGAGATGACTGAGAGAAGCAGCAAGAAAGGCAAATAGATTCATGGAGGGAAGTAACTGAAAAGAAACTACACATATAGAAATAAAGAATGACTTGGGTTGGAAGGGAAAGATCACTTAATTCCAACCCAGTGCTTCTTAGCAGCGATGGTGCAAGACAACAGAGCCAGTGTGCAGGGAACTGATTAATGAAACCTGAGGGAGATGCTGTTAGACAAAACCAAATAACAAAGCAGCAGCCTCCAGAATCTAAGCAACACTGTGACTTAACATGACTGCTTGTGGCAGCATCCCATCACCCTCCATCACACAGACACCGTGTATTTAGGCTGAGAACTACAGAGATTTGAGGAAGCAGCCCAAGACATCTTGTGTCCCTGAAGTTAGAGCCTTGTTACCTTACCATACAGACCTGGAATGGATTACCAGGGCCAAGAGAAAGGCTGGTAAAGGTTACACAGCCTTTCCTTACACGCAGCAAGTGTTAACATCTAGAGAGACCCAAAGGATCTTTTGCCAGCAGTATCTCAGACACTTGGTTCTGCTCCAAGACAAGGATTTCTAATGGGATTCAATGGCATAGGGCACCTGGCTCAGAGCAGGGGAGCTGCTGTTGGATATTACCCACTTCACTTAAGTCTGACAGCTCTGACTTTAAAAATAAAATTCTTTTAGACAATACTGCTAAATTATTGACTATGTCCTATAATAGAATTGTCAGAAATTATAAAAATGGAATAAAGACAGTCACAATACATTGCCTTTATTTACATTGTTTTAAAAAAATGGCAGTTACACTGAAAGAAGAATATATATTTTTTTGTCTTGACTTTTTTTTTATTGCTCTGAAGCAATAAAAGGAAAGATTCAAAGTCTGCCAAGCTGTTATAGCAGTGAGCAACTCTTCAATCCTGTGAGTAGCTCTAGAGAAGAAAAGAGCACTACGCCAGGCGGTAAGCACCTGTCATCCTTCCAGCACTGAGTGACAGACACAGCACTGCCTAAGGAAGTGTTCCTGTTCAGGAATCAGCCAACATCTCGTGCATTTAACAGATTTTTAAGTGGATGCAAAGAGCCACTCAGGAGATAGAGTGATCACACAGACTGACAAAGAAGTATTCTCTGTGTGTCCAATTGTTTTTGTATTAAGAATAATTACTAAGAAAAACAAGTCATAAAGGCTTCAGACAGAAGTGTGTTTTAAAAGATGGCCCTTTGAGAAAGATCAATCATGGAATATTTAAATCATGTTATGTACTTTTTTTTTGTAATTAAAATAACTAGATAAAACTGAGATAATTGATTTTGAATGTCTTGATTTCTCTTCCATAACCTCATGCTTGCTACTTGACAGTACATGGCTTGCCTGGTGTGGTCTTACCCCAGAAGTAAGCTCCAGACTTTGGCTCTGCAGCTACATATACATACAGATGTCAATAATGAAGCCTGAAGAACTGATTTACCTTTGTATGCATCAAATGACTTAAAGCATACCACAGCTTAGGTTTACTTAAGGGCTTTAAATTTACTGGGAAACAGAAATGCTTGCTTTCAAAATTCTTTGAGTATTCTTTATTCAGGTTTCCCCAAAGACAGAAAAAAACCTCTAATTCTTCAATACAACAGTGCTTGTGTGCAGCAGTCAGTTGTCAGCTCCCAACAAGAACACACATCTCACTGCAGAACTCAAATGGAGTTCGGAAGAATGCAATGGAGGCAAAGGTTTGGCCTTGGCTGACTGACACCATCCGTTCGTGCCTCTAACAGCTTCCTCCTGTGTGCTGATTCCTTTGAAATGATGTTTCCAGCCACGTTGTTCTATTCTCTACAGCAGACAATTTGCAGGAGAGGAAAACCTACCTCAAAGCAAAGGACTGGCTCCCCCCATTACTCTACACTGTTCAAAAGAACAGAAGAGAGACTTTTATTTCTCAATGAAAAATAAAATCTCCAGTAAGAATGCCATCTCCCTTGGCATGGTTACTGCTATAAAACTGAATTACAACAACCTCAGAATCAGGAAGCCTTCCCATTCTTACAGCAGGTTCTGATTTGAATGCAGAATGTGATTTTGTACAGGAAAATTATACTTGCAGTTTTCTTTGTAAACATTCTCAGCTCTGTTGTAATAACTGTAGTAATGTGGATTGAATGCAGAAAATACAGTTTATAATTGCATATTCACCCAGCTGCTAAAACAACAAACGATCTACATGACATATGTACATGCTGGAGTGGCTTCATTTGTTACAATGTGCAATTTCTCAAGAAGCTCAGCTTTAGATGATCTGCACTGCTAAATCCCAAAAACGCAATCTGCTCTGTCCTTACTTAAGGACTACATCTTGGAATACACATGTGAAATATTAGCAAAGACAACTGACTGCCTTTATTTTAGCACATTTGCACTGTGTCTTGTGGCAAATGCATCAGCGATGCACAGTATTAAAGTCATTAAAACAGCATCTGAAGCTTTTTTCCATGAGCACAAGCCAAAGTCAATATCCTACCAGTTAAATAATGCATTTCATAATTATAGCAAATATTTAATTTTCAAACAAATATCCTTTTGCTCTCTCAGAATCAACAGCAGCAGTTAACACGACGATTCACAATTAATAAGGACCCAGGAGAAAAAAAAAACCCTCACACAATCAGTACTTTCCATCTACATACTTATAAAATGGCATCAATTATTCATGAAATATTTACTACTGGGAGTGGTGAATATGACAATCGTTCCTGGAGGAGAACCAGTCAGTCCTCTTTAAAATGATGCAGGCAGCACAATTCAATTCTAAAAACGTTACATAGAGATTAAGGGACATTTTTAGGTCCTGAATGTTCTGCTTGAAAATATTGTTTTCAACTACCTGAGCCTCAATTTTCCTAATCGATCAGCCCCCACACCCTCCTTTAAAAGCAGACTTACAGCCAGCGTGAATCATCCTGCAATTCCCAAGAGATACAAAATCTTACTGAAACCTCTCTCTGATGCAGTAGTTACCTAGCAGCAAAGCCTAGCAACCCTGTAGTATGAGATTAATCCCAGAGTGATCATCATGAAGTAATATCTAAAAGACATTTTCCTTTAAGTATGCCATCCAAGGGTATATAAAAACGCAACATAAAAATGCTCAGGCTTCTGACTCTTCAAATACACAAATTAGGAAAGACAACCCAATGGCATGACAAGATATTTATTTGCTGTTCAGTGAGGTCTTACTTGTTCAGCACTCCCAACAAAGACAGAAAGAACCCAGATCTACAGAGAAACATGTACAATGTTCAGATGCAGCTAAGATATTCCAAATCCTCCCTTATCTACAATTTAATGCTCGACAGATGAAAACCCTCACAGTCCCTGCAGCTAGCAGAGAAATGAAAAATTCTGCAGACAGTGGTTCTGCTCAATTGCTTGGAACTGAAGTGCTAGCAGGACACTCAAATCCAACACATTCCCCTCTCTCCTCTACTACAAAGTGGTATGCGTTTCCAGATCACATTAGTCTGACCAGGACACATTCAGAAGACAGCCATACACATCCCGTTTGTTCTAAGCTGCCCATCTGCACCTTACCCAACCATACAGCATGTATCATCCCCTAACAGGACAGAGACTGCTCCTCAGTGACTGGTTGTGAGGCCTGCACAGGCTGCCCAGAGAAGCTGTGGGAGATGTTCAAGGCCAGGTTGGATGGAACCCTGGGCAACCTGACCTGGTGGGGAGCAGCAAAGTGGGTTGGAACTATACCATCTTTAGGGTCCCTTCCAATCCAAGGCATTCTGTGATTCTAGGAGTATCAGGAGAACTGACATCTTTACTGAAACCTTCTATTTTTCCTGAGACTGAATTTAAGGCTTTCCAAGCATATCTGTACCTGTGCACTGAATAGTGTGATCACCTGCTGTTTGAAAATGTTTTGGTGTCCTTGAGTAAGATGCCAAATTAACAGCACTGGAGAACTAGTCTTCTTTCATTAAGAAAACTGACAGGAAAACGTGAGCTGAAGTGCTAACTTTCCTACTTCATTTTACTTGTACAGCACAAGAAAACCTGACCTCCAGTGAGAAGTGGGATTGGTAATACAGTTTATATCAGTTTAGCATCAGTTAAGCTCTCAGCTTTCCTCTAGAACTACCAAAGGGAATAAGAAGGGTGTGGACACAAATGAATAAATGTGAGTCAGATTCCCACTCTGCCATCTCCCAGTGATTGTCATCATCAACCTGCATGATACAGCTGGACCACAACATCAATAGCAAAGAGCTCTGTATGCATCCTTAAGTTGCCAAGTCATATATCTCTCTATAAGAAATACTTAATGGACAATGACAGTGCTTTTAGGAGAATGGTTTGGCTACAGAGAAAAATAGTAAGCCAACAAGAAAACATACACTCTTGTGGTTCTTACCCTTCAACAGGAGCTTTGTCCATGCTTAAGCCATACCCGTGCATGCCCCAAACAGACCCCAGTCAGCCTCACTGTGAAATACACAGTGACACTGACAGCACTGCCCCCAAGCCTGACTGCCAGGAAGGGTTAGAACCAGTAATACTGCAGGGCTTCCTTCTGCTCCCAAATGTAAAATACCCATTGGATATAAGTATATATAATAATGTAACTATTTTATCACTGAATTCCTTTTTCTCTTTTCCAGTTATGCTCTAAACAGCCGCTCTGTTACAACCACTCTTGACTACAATCAGCAATCGATTTTAAGCATTTCTTGGAGCAGAACTGAGTCACTAACATACTTAGCTTGCATTGCTTACCTTAAATCTTTCTGAAACCCCTTCAGTGATGCTGATTGTGAATTCAGCTATTTTTGGAGTACGGAATTTTCCTTTCTTGCGATCAGGTTCATATTCTGTTTTTGTTTTGACCACAACCTTTAAAACAAGTCAAAAAAATATATATCAAAAAGCTGACAGTATCTTATGAGTACATCTTCAGATGCACCTGCCAGATTTGGAATAGCATGAAACAAGCCATGGGAATCTTATTTTACTCTCTTATTTGCTGACAAGCACAGTTAGCACAACAGTTTTTTTTTTTCCTTCCCCATTTTGTGCAATTCTCCTATGGAGGCTTCAAGCTGTTAGTTATTTCTGTCTACTTTCTTCATAGTAATCAACAAAATTCTCTCAAAAAAAATTTGATGGATCTAAAGGAAGACTTGCTATGCAACACTTCATGTTCAGTTTTTTCAGCTGTTGTTATTGTGCTGCAAGCACCTATTTAGTTCAAATCCAAATCACAAAACTTTCAGACTGTTCAAAACAGGAAACAGCCATCTCCATTTGTTTCAGGAGAAGAATGTTCCACAGCCATGTTCTCCAACTGCATGATTCTGAACTTCAGAGATTTGGAATGACTTGCTAGATGCAATTTGGTACGTGCCAGACAAAAGCTTTTGGCACTGTAATACTTAACATCTCAGATAACTTTTAAGTTACTAGCAGCAAGGAACACACAAATCCTTACGTGATAATGAGATTTCTCAAAATGCCCAAGGCTCTTTAATTTCAGTTTATTCCTCGCTATGAGCTATTTCCCCAAATTATCATTGAGTGTCTTACCTGTATTCCAAAAATACTTGTGTCAGTTGCACCTCAAATACTCTCCTAGGCGTTCTCATCGTACAGAATTTTCATACACCTAACCTACTTGCCTCATTTCTTTTCTTCTACAATTTTTCAGGATCTATTTTTCAAAGCATCTCAAACAAAACAGGCAGTTTATTGTACTGGCAGCTCCGTTATGGTTTGGCCAATTTTCTCTATTGTTCCAAAGAACAAATATTGAGACTTCACACTTTCAGATCTGTAGAACCAGATGCTGTCTTTGGAGCAGTCTATGTTATCAGTGGTAACTATTCATAAATTAAGACTGTAATAAGTCGTGATAAATTAAGATAGACGTACAGGTAGCCAATTACTGAAATTAAACCTTCGGGTTCTCCTTTGTGTGAGCATAGCACAAAGCCTATTAAATACTTTTATAACAGCACACAGACATAGAACACAGGGAAAAGAGTTTCTAAATCTATTTTGAGCTATAATTAATAAGATAATTATAACTATGTTACTTTTCAATTACCCAGCAGCTTCATAGAAGCAAACTGTCTGGAACATCTTTTTAACATTATACTTCTTCCCCTTTATGTTGCATAATTCTCAGGCAACTCAAGTCACTTTCAGCTGACACTGAACACAGAGTTCTATCTGCCTGGTTATGTAATGTCTTCTTTTGTTTAACATACCTAAATATGAATTTAAATCAGTTCATCCGTTTAATTTAGAAGCTGTCAAAACCATCAAATCCTTGGCACTACAGTCACAACTACCCAAGAAGTTATGCTTCGCTGCCATACCAGAGCCTTGTAAGTGAATAAAAAGCACAGGTATATGAAGGACGTACTCTGTTATACATGAGAGTCTTCATATTTCAGAATTAGATCCATTCGTCAGTCTTGACAACACTTCTGCTGTTTTTCACATCAACTACTCTACTACTGCCTTTGTGTCTGTAGCAGCCAGGAAGGACACACTGACATGACTAACCATGTCACAGAAGGAAGCCAGGAAGACCAATAAACACATGCTTCTATTTTTCATTGTTGTTTGTAAAATGAAAGGAAAGCTATCATACCAATAGACAGTGGAAAGTGCAGAGGAGCCAACTGAATGTTTCTTTAAGTTTCAAGCTGAGGTGTACATCTGCTGATGTTGAAGGCAAATGCAGATGGGCGGCACAGAGTCTCCCGTGTTTGCCACAGCTCCACTCAAGGTAAACCTATTATCCCACACAGTCCCAATGCAGCCTTCATTTAACAGCACCCTAACATAACGGATTCCTCTGGATGCTGCTCTTGGTAATCGGTTCTATGCAGTCACCAGTTGGCAGCTGTATCAGACACAGTCAGACTTAACTTGTTTGAAAGCCTTAGGGTGCAATTTTGTCCTCGGTTAGAAGATTTACACCCATGTAACCAAGGACAGAAAATGGGCCCTAAGGCTCTGTAACAGCTGTTATGGCTTATTGTATTTATGCCTGCCAACTGGTCACCACACACAGCACAACGATGCTGATAGGAATTAAAATGGAGGTCATAAATGTGTTTGTGTTGCCTACGAGCAACACTCTTCTGAGGCAGACTTGAAAAGCTGAAATGCTTTACCTCGAGGTAGGATTACGTGATTTTTTTTTTTATTATTCTTAACTATGAGGAGCACATACCCACCACTTTATCTAAAAGGAGAATTGAGCTCTTAGAGGACACAATGCCAAAAGCAAAAATCAGAAGGAACATATTACCGATCATTTTCCAGTTAAATCTTGGATTTAAAAAACAAGCAGACAAAACTTTTTTTTTTTTTTTTTTTTTGCCAGATGCATGTGAAAAACATCCCAGCAGGTCTCTTACTGAAATACCTGAAAAAGTATCCTACCACTGTATGCCCCACCCATAACAACTCTTACTGAAACATCTGAGTGAAATGAATATTTATGGATTACTCTGGCATCTTCCTGAATCCCTGACACTCAAGCCATGAGATGATGAATGCGGATACACGCTTCCCTTCCAACCTGTGAGCAGCAGCTCAAGCAGTCCTTTCCAGACACAGAGAACCTACATCACCTCCATTTAGAGGTCTGGGGCCAAATAAGTTGCTAACCTGATCTAGCACTTGATCTAGCTACAACCCTGCCCACAGTGGAGGGATTGGAACCAGATGACCTCTGAGGTCACTCCCAATCCAAGCCATTCTATGATTCTCATAGGAAGTGCAGTGATCTACTCTCATCCCAGTGCTTCAGGCTGTGTGGGGCTGGTGGAAGTTCTACCAAAGCACAAAGGGAACATGGAAGTTCTCCATGGCCAGTCTGCCTACATACATCCTGCAGAGACAAAGCCATGTTCAAAGCCCAGCAGGGGGGCTTTTCAGGGAAAACTCCCTTCACAGAGCACACAGCATTCCACATACTAACGAGTCAGACAGTGAGAAGGGATGAAACAATACAGCACAGAACACCTTGCATTTGTCTGCTCCTGCATTTCATACAAAAACCCAAACACCTCACAAACGCTCGCATTCCCCACTACGTTTCAATGCAAATCACCGCTGCCGTGTTGCCGTAGCTCCGCTGTCCCCCAGAGGGGCTGACACTGCTCAGAACACGGCGTACAGCCCGGTGCTCCGAGCCACTTGTCACACGTAACCCATTCTTCGTTGTTCGCCCAGGATTTGGGTGTGATTCTCCGGGGTGGAAGCTGAAGGCACCGTACCTTGTCGGGAGGCGGGAACTGGAGCTGATTGACGTCCAGGGGTGTGATCAGGGGGATGGTGTCGAAGCCATCCTCCAGAAGGGGCTGCTTTGTGCTCTTCTCGCTGAAATTATTCCCCAGTTTCACCATTCTTCCAGGAATGAGGGGTTTTCTGCAAGCAGACACACGTACGCACACAGAGAAAAACGCACGGCGGAGCGGTGTGTCAGCGAGCCGGGCTGCACCAGCCCCTTTCACAGCCCCCGAAACGCACGGCGATACACACGCACACACACACGGGCTGGTCTCCGCGACTCGAGCACCTCTCGGTACGTGAGAATTACGACCATCGCTTAGTAAATAAATAAATAAATAAATAGCGCACAGCCACCGCGGCGCGTTATCACCATCCCGGCGACCGCGGTGCGGCATCGCCCTCAGCCCCGGCACCGCCCGGCGCCCCCCGCCATGGCGGCCCCGCACCCGGCAGCGCTCCTCCCGTCCCTCCCTGGGGGCGGCGAGGCAGCGCCCCGCCACTCACCGCCGCGGCTCCCGGCCCTTCCTCGGGGGGCGGCGAGGCGTCGTTCCGCCGCGGCCCGCGCAGCAATGGCGGAGCGGGCGGCGAGGCGGCGGCGGCGGCGGCTGTCCCTCGGCGGGCAGAGAGACTCAGCGCCGTGACGCAGCCGCCGCGTGGCTCAGGGCAGCTCTGGAGCAGCACAAAGGGGCCCCGCGGGGATGGGGCGGGCAGGCGCTCCCCCCAGCCGGCTACTGGCGCAGCGGCAGCAGGTGGAGCGGGCGGCGGGAGGACGGCACTGCACCGCCCTCCGCGCCCCTCCCCTGGCGGAGCCGCGCGGTGCGGCGGCCCTTGGGTGCGGCTGCGGGGCGGCCCTGGGGGGGGGGGGGAAGCTGAGCGCAGCGGGGTGCCGGCTGTTTGCCACCGCTCGGCGGCTTTGTCCTTAGGCTGTTGCCTTTTATGTCTTGTTCTCCGGCGAAGATTGTAGGGGGAGGACAAACGTGCTTTTCGGGAGGGCGAAACGGGTTTTCGTCTCTCCGAAGGAGGGGGAAAAATTCTAAGGGACGAATGGACGCTGGCCTCAGGGTAAAGGCACACTGCAGAGCTTTTCAGCCCCGACGATGAGGACATCTTATGAGCTGTTAACGATAAATAAATAAATAAAAAGTCATTCACGTTCTCTGTGCTCCTGCCTCCCACAACCCAGGGCAACCAGCACACTCGTCTTCAGCTCCAGGTGCATCCCTTCAGCACACGGGGAAAAGGGCTGTGCACAGCTCAACAGGTGCGGGGCCCAGAGCTGGGCTGTGCAAGGATTTTTCCCTTGTATTGCTGCCTGGAGAGAGCCGGCAGCACTTGCTGCACAGAAGGCCAGGGCTGTGCTGGGCTGCACCCCAACAGGGGTGTGCCGGCAGGTGGTTGTCCCTGCTGCCCTGCCCTTATGGGAGCCAACCTGCAGCACCGCATCCAGGCCTGGGGCACCCAGCACAAGGATGTGGAGCTGTTAGAGTGGGTCTGGAGGACAATGTGAAGATGATTGGAGGGCTGGAGCCCTTCTCCTATGAAGAAAGGCTGAGGGAGCTGGCTTTGTTCACTCTGTGGAGAACAGAAGGCTGCAGGGACACCTCACTGTGCCCTTCCAGTACTTTGGGGGAGCTTATAAACAGCAGGGAAACTGACTTTTTACACGGGTGGATCCGTGATCGGCAGCAGCAGCTCTATGCCTCTGGAAACACAAGGTCTCTAGGCCCCATCAGTGCAATTTTTTCTTCGTGTGGTGTCCACAGAGATGGGGAATGCCAGAGACACTTCAGGCGTGAGCCCTTCTGCCTTGAAGACAGAATTGAATGTCTTCAGTGGGAATTTAGGATATTCTGTGCAGAGTGTAGCAAAACTGTTGTTTGTTTGCTCTCCAAAAAATATATTATGTTTTTAATGTAAGAATTGTATTTTGTCTGAAAGTTACCTTAGGCATCTTCACCCTTTTTTGGCTATCTTGCAGACTATTCAGTGGGTATTAAGCGTACAAATGAAACATGAGTTCAGTTTTGGTGAATATGGTGTAGAGTTAATGAAAAAAAAGGTGTTCAACATCCTATTGCTACCAAAATAAATCTTTATTTCAACACTTTAATTATTTTTTTTTCCTCTCTTAAAGATATTCTGGTTCCCATGGTTAATCTGCTGGCTGGAAAAATGCCTCTGCAGCAGAGAAATAAACACATGGGAAAAGACAAAAATAACTAACAAAATGTTCTCAATGGAATACCATACTTCAAATATGTAACTGAATGCTACAAACTTACACAAAACATTTTGAAGGTAGAAATTAATTGTTTTGCCTCTTTACTTTCTGAGCAAGTAGTACTTTTTTGTTGTTGATCATATGACATTGAGGACTCTGAAACAGTGCATTTACCCAAACATGATAAGAGTAGCAGCAATTATGTCCCCCTCAGTGCTGTATTTTTGGTTAGTCTTTATTGTTCAGAGCACACTGACCCATGAGTCTGGCAGATAGCTGTTAGCTCTCAATACATACTGATTTCTTATGTTTGTTCCAGTTATTACATCAAAAACGCATTTCATCTTTTAATTTTTTTCTGTATTTTTACCCTGAGGTCAGTAGTCTGTGATGCAAGAGGCCCAGATTCTGTTGCTAGCTGGGGAATAAAGCAGGTCGTGTCTCTGACTATGGATCTTCTTGTCTGTCTCATTTATTTCTAACATCAGTGTTCTGTTCAGAGTAAATAAAGTGTAAAACAAGCTTGTCTTACTTGAGGAACAATTCATAAATCATACTAGGATATGTTAAGTAGAAAAATATGTTACTCATTTTCTGTAGAACATTACACCTCTAAGTGGAAATGAAGGGGTTTTTCAAAAACAAGAAGTAATTCACTCAATTTTAGCAGTACCCTTGCCTTACAAATAAACATTCTTGAATTGATCAGATGAATAACCAACGGACGGATGAGTGTAATCCATTCCTTTGTGTGTGAAGCCATTCAGAATCCCAATGACATCGAAAGTTCAAATGATGATCAGATGTATATTTGACAGCATACTGTAGGCAGTAAAAAATAACACAGCAAACATTTTAGCAAGTTGGCTGACTGGGTCCTTTCATCTTCAGCTGTTGTGATTTTGTTGTTGGGCATTTCTGTTGGCTGAAGATCATCAAAAGCAATGGGCTGTTGGGTATTAAGCTTGTGCCTGAGAAAGTATCACGATCAGGTTAAGATGAATGGAGGTAAATTCCTCCCTTAACTGTCGAAAATGCCTCATCAGTAATTTGAGCATACTCACAAGGCACTTGTTTAGTATCTCCTGTAGAGAAAAGGAGAATTTTGGACAGTGTCAGTGGTGCAAGTTGTTGCTCTCTTTGGCACTGTGCATTCCTTCAATGACAACCTGCCTTCTAGGAACTAACTAGCCATGACTTAACCAGTTCCCTAATTTTACAGAGAAATCCTTACATAGCATTTTTGTTATTACACAGCTCCATACTGCATTATTGCCACTTGATACTCCACCAAACAGCTTACTGCCTTTCCTTTTAAGTGCAATCCACCCTCCATATGAGAATAAGGCAGAGGTCACGTATGTCACACGAATATCTGTGATTAGTGTCTCCACTTACTAGGTATGTGAAATAAGCAGTCAAGAAGATTCCATTTCTGGTACCAAATAATCAACCAATGTTTTAGTAAATACTCATTTATTTTTTTTCTTCTAGGAAAACTACCACATTTCCTAGACAGAAGTTGCTGCCTTTAAGAATGCAGGAAACTAAATATCATTGTAAAAAATATTTGGAAAGTAATGTATCTTCAAAACTAGCACAACTCTTTCCTCCAGGGCTCCTACTGTAGGTACACTTTGCTATGGTTATTCAGTGAGCTGTAAATTCTGGGAAAGGACTGTCCTCCTATCTCTACTTACTAAGAGTAACTCAGGAAGTTCCAGGTGCTTAATAAACAAAGCACACCCTTGCTAAGGCACTTAAGGCTCATGGACTGCAATCTTTATCTATGTTAGTGATCTCTGAGGATACAGGACAGCACCACATGGGTTTTAACTGGTATATGGGCAATGGAAAAAGCAGCCAACACACAGAACTGATGACTTAGTGGCTGGTCTCATTAAGTCCAGCTGTACCTGATTTACTTAGTCTGAGACCTTAATGGGCTCAGGGAGGTAAGAATTCAGTGTGTATCATCAGCCCTGCTAAGAAAGCAGGTTTTTTGCATTACCATCAAGTAGATTAGTTCTTCCTAATGAAAAAAAAAAAAAAAAAAAAAAAAAAGCCAGGAAGTAACGGTAACCTTGTGTCTGCAGGCACCTGGTCCAGAAAATGATGCAGAGGTCTTCTTTATAAGCAATAGGCATATGTCTCAGAAAAGCAGGAGAAAGATGAAGTGCATGTGACAGCCTGTGTATTGACCCACGCTGAGAACACATGCCAAGTCTTCCTTTAGCAGCAGAGCTATGAAACATTGAGTTTTATACATACAGAAATGGAGGAATGTAAATTGCTAAGTGCCATAGAACTGGACTTCAGATTTGTCAGAGGCAAAAGCTGTAGAAATTACAGGCTTTGTCTGCAAAATACTTTTTTTCTAAGAAGGGGTAAAAAAAAAAAAAACCTGACTGTTAACCAATTGTTTGTGATTTGACAGTACTTTATTCAGGTTGGCCACATCTATTTTTTATTTTTTTTTTCCTCTGGGCTGTAGTTTATTGACACAATCAACTGAAATGGCTCTTTTGGAGCCATTACAATTTATTGTGTTAGCGCAGCTGAAAACACTTCAACATACCACGTGTCACGCTTTGTCAAGTTATCAGTTAATGTTTCCAAATCAGGATTAGGAACAGTGCTGATGCAGTGCAGTGCAGCAATTGCTTGTGCAACATAAGCATTCATGAAAAGGGACAAACTCCGCCAAAAGAAGTGCTACCTATTGTTGTTTGTCAGGTTCCTACCAGTTTATTTCCTTGAAGCATCAAGTGGTTCATCCCTTCAGCATCTGAGGTTACTTGTATATGAGAATGTTATTATTCCTTTGCTATTTACAGGCTGACAAACCACTCGTCCACTTTAACAAAGTCTTCAAAAATTGTATGAAACTTTTAGCAACAGGGAAATCTTATGGCTCCTTCATGGGGTTCCTCCCCCACCCAGTAAATCTACACTTGGACAGTAGTGGAGCTAAAACTTAACTTCTTACACAATGAAATATGTCCCTCTTCATTAGCAATTTATTCTCTGATTTGTATATGTGATAGGTCTATGTGTGAACCACTCTAGAATTGTTCAATTCATGTTGAAATGGGTGTGAGAATGTATAGTGAACGTGTGCATGAACAAAAGACTGGAAAAGCAAATAAATCTTCGGAATTATGAAAATTTAAAAAAATTAGAATTTTAGAACAATTCTTCAAGCCTGGCCTCCCAGTGTTAGTCACCTAAATTCATATGTAAACATCCAAATGAGATTTCTCAGAAGGAAAAATGTCCATACAGCGTAGTAACACTGAGACAAGGAAGTTCTAAACACCATTCTCAAGACTAGCATTTCTCAAACTGTGAAGCAAACATCAGCGATATATCCACATAAAATACAAAGTAATAAAAGGCAGGAACCGTGCTCCAAGAGTTAGCACTCTGAGCCTGCAAAGGCAGCAGGAAGGAGAAATAGTACTGCAAGGCAAATCATGTACTGTAGCTCCTCATTCTGTCTGTAGACCTAAAGATTCATCTCCTAGCAAAGTGTCAAAAATACAGCAGGAGAGATGAGTGCTGTGAGATGAATAGTTCTCCAGGCCTCTGGCT
Source organism: Phasianus colchicus (assembly GCF_987193195.1). Classification (NCBI taxonomy): domain Eukaryota; kingdom Metazoa; phylum Chordata; class Aves; order Galliformes; family Phasianidae; genus Phasianus; species Phasianus colchicus. The sequence continues at coordinate 59,967,275 of NC_143439.1, read as the reverse complement.
ATTGCCACCTACCAGCCCCAGCACCATGCTGAGCTGGGGCAGAAAGGTGACTGTCTGATGATGAGGAAGAAGAGCTCTGGTGAAGGAATTTGGAGAGAGCTGTGATGGGAAGTACTTAGAGGCAAAAAAGCCCTGCTGTAGGGGTAAGGAGAGATTGATATCCTCCTGGGTTAATCCTACTTATGATTTAAACAGTATAAATGGCTAAAGCTATCTGATTTCAGAAAGCAAAATAATGCTTTGGCTGTAATACAAATGGTTTTTACACAGCATCTAAGTTACACAGGGCAAGCAGATACCCAAACGACCCTCTATTAATTTAGAGTATTACATGAATTTAAAAGATAAGATCAATTTCAACAGATGATTGACTTAACCACTGAACCATTTATTTAAAACAAAAAGTGCATAAACAAACCTTTCACCAGGAATGCCAGGATGTGATCCTAGACTTCTCTTTGGCCTTGAACCACTTCAGATTAATTGGTTTGGAGCCAAAGGAGGTGCGTAATATAACATCACAGTTTATATTTAGGAAAAGTCATTAGAAATGAAAAAGTTATGTAACTCCTCAGAGAAAGCAAAAGAAATATAGGACAAATTATACTCAAGCACTGCAGTTAAATTATTTTAACAGCAGGATATCTTTAAAAAAAATGTTAGGACAAAATTCTACATAGAGCAGGAAAAAAAGCTTTTACATCTTACTGTAATTAGAAACTCATCAGGTTAATGGGGCAACTTTTCAAAAGCTGCCATTTAAGCTTTTGCATATGGCATTGATATTGCTGTATTTCACTTTGCAAATAGAACTTGTCCAGGACAAAAAAAAGCAATTAGGCATTTTGGAATGTAGATGAAAATTCAGATGTGTGTGTCACTGTGTCTATGCTCTTTCATGCAATTTGTAGTTGTGATAGAATTCCAAGAGGATTTCATTTTCACTTCTATCTCCATCCACTGGAATTTCCAAAAGCAGCAAATGGTTCTGGGGTATTTCAGTCTTGAGAGGGGAAACTGAAAGGCTTGAAGAAAGCATAGGGAAGGGAGTCAGCTTGTCAGGATCAACTCTCTGTTTGAACACCCAGAATCTGAGGCACAGGGAATTAAAACTTGCTTTTGATGACTTCCATCAGTACTTCAGGAAAGTTGTTCAATATTTATATAAATGATGAGAAGAAATTCCAAAATGAATGGAAAAGGATGCAGGATAATGGGCAAAGTTTTCAAAAACAGCCAAACAGAGGAGTCTAAATTCATAACAATTTTGATAATTGCGTATGGCAGTTTTCACACATCTTGTTTTGCAGCTCCTAAATATGTTTCTTATGCAGAAAGATATTTAAAGGACTACAGATAGAAGAGATAGAAAATATCTCCTCACATCAAATGACTAAAACAACTGAAATTATGAAGAAAAATAAGAGGGGGCAGCTAAACAAGTAATGAATGAGCCAGCTACCTTTTCCGAAAGGATGAATTGATCCTTTCCGGATGCAATGAATTATTAGAATTAGATGCCCAGACTGCAGCAGCTCTCCACTGTAAATAAACTTTGTCATCATGAAGCTTTAAATACAGTACTGAAAAAGAGAACTACAGACAGATGTTACAAAACAGAAAGGAACAGTGCTTACTACTATATTAGCATTTTTCAGAATGGAGAGAATGAAATGAAGTGGAACAATTTAAAGAACGAAGTGAAACTGCCTTAGCTTAAAACATATTTCTACTAACAAAAAATAACCCAGTTTTATATTCTGAATGGACAGAATATAAACATGTGTGAGTCTGGCCAGGTATTAAGAACTATAAAAGTAAAACCTCATTCATAGCATAGAAGCATTGCATATCACACTCATTTGTAAGATTAGAGCTTTGTCACTGCCTTAAAACAGGAGAGTTTTTCTGATCCTGGTAATGCATTTTGCATTCCTTTACAGTGACAATCCATGTCAGAAAAGATACTTTGAAAAATTACAACAGAAATACACAGCAAGCAACATCAGTAGAAATTTCTGGGAAGTAGCATTAACCCTTCAGGATCTGCTTGCCACATGAATAATTCCTGCTCTACTAGCTTAAAAAATGGAAAACCAAGACCAGCTCCTTCCAGATAGCATGGGTGCTGACCAGTACAAGATTACTGATGTTGTACAGCAAGAGATCTAAGAACTTAATAAAAAGCTAACAAAACCTACTTGTAGTCTGCAAAATATGCTGCAATGTTATTGCTATCCTCGAATTATTTCATCTTATCCTAGATAACTGCAACTTAAGGCACTGAGCATTCTTGACGCCAAAAATTCTAATCTTAGTTATTTTTTATCAATCAGATCTCTAGAAGTGGTGCATGTTAAAAAGGGAAAAGAATAAGTCAAACTGAAAACAGTGAAATATAGGAAATGAACAAGACAAACAAGGAACAATTCCATAAACAGAGTTCCCACTGTGCATTAAAGTGCAGCAACTCTGCCAAACACATTCAGAGCTCTCTATAAATTGAGTCCTTGAACCAGTACCTTCAATCAGAATTGGCAGTAAAGGCATCCAGTTGCCTTGTGAGAGGAGGAGCAAGAGCTCCTTGAATGCTAGGCTATGGCCAGGCTGTGGAGAACAAATGTTAAGATTCCTTTGCCTGAGGAGAGTATGAGCAACTGTGTTCAGCAGGTTCCAAAAATACTTTACATTTACAAAGCACTGGGCAAAGATGAACTAACAATTTCCTGCCCCATTTCCCATTATAGATAAGGCTGAATTCCAAAAGAAAAACAAAACAGTCCTGAGTCTTGAGAGACAGAAAAGGACAATTTTTTTGATGGCCAAGCTAACCAGCTGTAGTAGCTCAGTGACAATCTCCAGGTTATAATCTCTACAAAAATTGTGTACTTGAATACTTTCTGAATTGCCTACATGCATCCTGCTCAGCTGAACTCGAGCCAATTGGCTCTTAACAACAAAAGAATTTGTGGATAATCATAAGAGCATAAAGCTCACTGGATGAAGGGAGGAGTAGATGGACATTTTTTTGTAGTTTTCTAGAAGTCTGTTCTCCTTTCTGCCCATTCTGCCAACCTACTGTACAGCTTTGGAAATCATCAAAACACTCTAGAAGTGGCAGTGGTAAGGACTGGTTACTCCACTGCATAGGGATAACTTAATCCACGTATACATTTTTTTCCCTCAAATTAGAACATAACAAGCTTCAGTACACCTGTAACACATTTCGTTTGGGGAAGAGTTATGGTCTTAATTTGTAGAGGCTTTTGATTACTTTCTTACTCGATACATTTTTCTAAAGGATCTGCATATTGCCTCATGGGATAACAAAGAAAGCTTTGATATGTTTGAGATGTGATTTTTGCTCAGACTACATCACTTTGGATAGTATTTTTTTCCTCCAAATAAGTATCATGAAGCACACAGAACACAATAAGGCAATGGCAGTTCCACTAAGGACATTTCATCCTGATAAAGCTTATTCTCCCTCTTACTTGAGAAAAAATTACACATGGTACTTGTGCTTATCAGATGCTGTGCACTCAGGAAACAGAAAAAACAATATGTTTTCAAATAATTACATCTAAATAAACACTTTTACAGTTACTTAAGACTCGGTGGGAAGAATACTACTGAATAGAATTGAATATGCTATAGCAGTAGAAGCGTGGTTGAAGCAAGAGGGAAGTGCACATTCTGTTGCAGCTTGGACAATCTGCTGTTCTTCTGGCAGTGACACAAGGAGTAACAACAAAGTAATATCTATTGTAGAGATAACAGCCCTTATCACGAATGGTAAAGCATAGTTGTACACTATTTGACTCATAACACTTTATAGATACCTTCATGGCTGTCAGAGCTGTAAACAGGTTTAAAACCCATTGTAATGTTTCATCTGCACCTAATAGTAATCTGCAAAGTCAAAATCACAAAGCCAAATACTGCAACTCCATATCAAGACATTGTTGAAAAGTACGTGTACGGACCCAGATCTTTAGTTTTCACTTCAGTATTAGATTTTTGTTTATTTTTTCAAGGTAATACTTGCTAACTCTTATAAGAAAAATTATCAGGCACAACTTGCCTGAAAAGTTTGTTATTTTTATACATATCCCTCCCATTTTGGGGACATTGCAGCTAAGAAACTTCAATCTTGCACTTTCCAAACACTTTAATAATTCTGAACACAAACAACTCACTGTTTACACTTTTAATGGCTCCTGTGATCCTTGTCCTCATGCACACGGAATATATGGTGATAAAGCATGCTGCAAAGCTCAGTTTATATATATCACACATCACCATAGCCACAAGAGTGAAGTGCTGACATATTCTGGCTGGAGTTAGAATGCTATCTCCAGCTATGTTCAAAAGGCATGCCTTAGCTGAGAAATGATTTCCTTAGTTTGTTAAAGACAGCAAATCAGCCAACCAAATTATTACTTCCTAATAAAGAAAGGAGTTTTATCACAGCTGATAAAGTCACGGCCTGAGCACCTGAGGTATATAACGAGAAGGTAATAAATCCTAGGCTGACTAGCTCACCACACAAGAGCTGCACTGCCACATTGGAGCACAAGGCTCACCTTTATTAACTCGGGCTCTCACTGCCACCTGGTGGTCAAACTGACTTACACCTTTGTTTTAATCTCTATCAGACTTCACTGGTGATGCCTTAGGAAATGGGCCCAGGAGATGATAGAAAAAATCGCTTAACCTAAGACCATAGAGAAAGAAAAGGGAGAGAGAGAGCACTCTAATACTTTGTACAAACCGCACACTGAAAAACCAAATGAGCATACCTGAAAGTATCACAAATGTGACTTACAAATAATGGATACAAATACTTCCAAACAACCCCTTTTTATATTCTGATTTCTAGGCATTTCAGGCTTGTTTTTTTTTTTTTTTTTTTTTTTTTACAGTACTCTTTTTACTAGTAGTTTTACCTAATCACTTTATCAGAGGGCAGAATTTTGGGGAAGAGCAAATAGCAAAAATCTTTTAATTAAGCTGCTGAATAATTGGGCCAATATTAATACTGAACTTGTTTAAGAAAAGCTTCAGAAGTGATAACTTTGATGATTCCACTACAGCTGGATTACTGCTAAAGACAATGTATGTAGGACAGTTGGATCACCCAACATGCTCATCCATATTGCAGACCACATCAGAGTCCTTATCAGAAATACATTACACAGTACAGTTCTAGACTTTGAGATTATTTAATATTTTGTCTTAATAGACTCCTTCTAAGAACTTTTAAAAAAAAAAAAAGTGTGACATAAAGCAACAAGAAAGAAAAGCACATTCCAGATGAGAAGACAAAGTGGAAGTGAATGGTTTATAGATACTGTCTGCATAAGTCTTACACTAGGACTTCAGTCAAAAGCATTCTTCAGGGTTACTGTCTCTAATTTTACAGTAATCAAAGCTAACTTGGCCTCAGGTATTTAAAAGCTGCATTTTAACCAGAAAGACACAGTTCCCATTTTCTTCATGTGCTGATCATTTGCATCCAGTTTCAAACCTTGTATTCCTGACAAATTATCAGAATTATCAGACTAGTCACTTACTAGCCATCAGAAGAAAAAAACTACCTTTTGGTTCCTATTTGGCTCTAACTGGATGAATCCAAAGGCCCGCCAGGCACCAGGTGAAGATCCTTGGTGCCCTAAGGCCCCAGTGAAAATCCTTCCCCAGAGAAGACACGAGAAAAGCAAAAGCTTTTAAGAGCAAATGGTTTTGGCCAATGTCCTGTTTTATATTAACTCTGAACATCATAATTGCAAGAAGGTTCTGTGATTATGTTCTCCATTTCAGGCTGTAAAATAACTGCTCTGAAACACTGCATAATCTAATCTGCTTTACTGTGACAGCAGTGAAATTAAGGTTTGACAGTGATTTTACTTTTGCATACTTAATTCCTAAACTCAAACTGAAGTTTGATCGTGAGATGATACAGACTACAATGAGTGAAACCAAAGGAAACAGTCACGAATCTTAATGAAGGGAAGGTCTCAAGCTTCAGGCAACTCCACTTCTTCTGCAAGTCAGACAGATCTGCGTTACATGAGAACTTGATGTAACATTATGATACTTTCACAAATACAAAAGGTTGTATTTGCCAGTACGTAATTCCCCTGTGACCTGGCTTCGAAAATCATGATTAAGAAAGCTTTGGGGATGAGAAGAGAGCGTATGGAGAAGCAGTGCAAATTGTTTGCTTAACAGCATTTGCTTTTAGAGCACGTTCACAAGTGTTAAAAATATGCTTCAGATGACAGGAGTGATTCATTATGAGACAGCTGCTGAGAGAGACATCACTGACAGGAGCGAGAGGGTGTGCAAGAGAGGGAGAAGAGAGAGAGAGATTTGACATGCAAATTACTTGGAGAAAAAGAAATGAAATGCTTTTTTTTTTTTTTTTCCCCGAGCTTTAGAATTTAGGAATAATTTTAATGACTTTTGAATTGAAACTAAGTTGTTGCATCTCCTGAAACTGTCAGAACTGTAGCACCCCCCAGACCCCTTTCACACTTCAGTCATTACTCAGCTGATGCGGTGACTGTCTACAATTGTCTTTCCTCTGGGTAGGAAAAGGCAATATTCTTTTGTCCATTTTCTGTTTTGCAACATTAAGAGACTGACTGCTGAAACTCTTGTCAAAGGCTTTAGCTTCATAAATAATGCAACTCTTACACAAGTGTCAATCTTTAGACAAAACGTTAAAGTTGGTTTGAAGCACATCCCTGCTCAGAAAGAAGGGATCCTTCCCTCGTTCTGGATCAATGGAACAAATTCAGAAAGTGACTGAAATCCAAATCTCAAAGTAATAACACAATCATTTAACACTTGAGTTTGAAATTTAATGTTCTAGTGACCGCCACTCTTCCACATCTGAAAAACATTGTGGCAGAAGTACTCACCTGCAAACCCACTGCTTTTCCCCATCTGTTTAGCACAGTCCTGGCAGTACAGCCCCAGACAGTGAACAATTCACTGTAAAAGACTAACTCAAAACTGCAATCTTCATTGATTTTCCACTTTGAAATTGCTAATTATGCTTACATTAGTATGATGTTCTCTGGAGGCCTGAACTTTTGTTTTTCCAAAAGTAGCCATCTCAATCTTGGCCTTTTCAGGACTCAGCATGTACACATCTCCTGGCTGATATAATCCTAGTCGTTGTTCTGCATAGCTTTTCCCTGAATTACTGCATATCACTTTTGCGCGTGGCAACTGAACTTCCACTTCAGAATAAAGGTTCTTTGAAAGTTAAACACAGTAAAATCAGCTAAAATTCTATACCCACATTTACAATTTTTCAGCTACTTCTAAAGTAAGTATGCCATTACATTCATATGTTTGTACTGAAAAAGCTAAGCTGATTTTAGAAAACCAGTATGATTAAATCATAGGCAAATTTGTCGACCACCCCCTTTTGAGAAGGGTTGGTTTTTTTTTAGCTTTCTTTGTTTCACCAGCATACAGATTATCTATTTAAAATACATGAACTGAATGGACTTCCCATTGAGGTTAGTGTATTCTAGCATTGTAATAAATGTTATGAAAAGATGTCCGAGCACCAGCTGGCCTTCCTTTGATCCTCTCCATTCTTGTGATGATACATTTTCACACTTAAGATGATTCCCTTCTACCTCAAAGGCTGAGAGCTGCTTTGGTCCTTACAAATATTAACTGCGATCACAATGACCTATCTTTCTGGTTCCAGTCATCTGTTTATTATAGCGTGGAAGGTCAGAACTACATTAAAGGGGCCTGAAAGGCTTTATTTCACTATACTGCCCCCTGCAGAGCCTAACAAAAAGCTGGCAGACTTGTAGTTCATGCATGCACGCTCCTCAGCACTGCATTGTGTGCTTGTATTAATGGGCTTTTGTAACCTTCCAGGAAAAATTCCCTCACCAAGAGAACAAAACTGTTGTTAGATCTGGACACACATGTGAATATCAACTACCAAAAAAAAAATAAAAATAAAAAATTAAATCTATATTTAAACAGTAGAGGCACTGTCTTTACAGAAAAGGATGTCTGAGTTTCAATAGCTTGTATTTTCACTAGGCTGTGTTTTAAAGATAACTTTTATCTATTTGCAAGAATGGATATTTAATAATAGAGATAAAAAACCAACTGTTCAGAGAAGGCAAATTCAATAACAGATGTCAGTAAGGATTAATGAATAAGGCTGTGGACCAGAAAGCACAAGCCCGTATGTACCAATACAAAGCCATCTATTTGCAGTGCAGTGGAACACGGGTCACTTTGAAACCATTAGCATACCAAGTTACAAAATAGCTGTATCTAAGACCTTTCAGTTCTCACTAGCACATTTCCCATGCTACCGTGTTTCCCTCCTTCAATCTGTCTGTAAAAGTCACTTTTGCTCACATGGTATCAAGCCTTCTGCACAAGCAGGACCATTTACACTTGTGTTTGTTTCACCTCTCCAGCAAGTTTTTTGCCAAGAGAGTCATTTAGTAACAAAGCTAATACCCACATTCTAGCTCATACTCCAGAACAGACATTGGAGACGTTCTTTTAGATTTTTGCAACAATGTTGCAAATCTGTTTACCTATACACTTCTACATTTTTCCTGTCTGAGCCTTGAATATATTAACCTCTGCTCTGGATTATGAGGGGTGGGTAAGTGGGCATGAAGCAAGCAGCAGGAACTGAATGCAGCTGTCCACATATGACTGAAGCTACCCACAGTGGATAACAATGAAAGCAAAGAAAAATGTAGATTCCAGAAGTAAATGGTCTATGGGGCCAGTTCCACTTGCTTCACACTTATTTTGTCCTAAATTTGACTTGCTCTTGTATATGCCACTTAGCTGTTTTAGGAAGACTTCATGTGTAGCAATTACTTACCTTTAAAATTATCAACAGGAGTTTAAGCCCATTTGGACTTGCTGAAGAAGCTATAGAAACAAAGCGCAAGCGCTCAATTCTAAAGCTCTGTCTGAATTCAGGAAACTAACAGCCTTACATTTTGAAAACAAGACCCAGGAAGGCCAGATTTAAAAGCATGTGAGAGAATGTACATAAAGTTTCAGATCAGGAACACTACCCGTGGTCAGTGGCAACAGGTCATAAACAAATGCTAAGTCCTTCCTAGTGAAGTTCTCCTTCCTTATACAAAGGTCTTAGAATACTAAATGATAAGTTACAATATAAGCAGAAGAGGATGGTTTTTGTTGTTGTTGTTGTTTTCGAGGGGGAGTTATCTAAATCTGCACTTGATTATATGATGCAACATTTTCCTAAGTACATACTAAAAATATACTCACATATAAAACTACAAGTTAAGCTTTAAAGATATTTGAGTGTAATTAAATTGTCTGAAGAACACGACAGTACCTTTACGCTCTAAACACTACTATCATTTCTTTTTAAATACTGTGCTGGTGTCAAATGACAGAGAGAGCTCTGCACTGAACAAACCCAAACTGCAAAAACCACCACAACAAAAACCCACCAACACCAAGATTCTCATTCACAAGATGACCTGACTGCAGGGTAGCTACTCTAATAAATAATTAGTGGTTATTCAATTATGCTACACCAATTTGGATAATATCCTCTTTCAAAAAAAAAAAAAATTATTATTATTATTATTTTAAGTAGCATGTCTTCTACATTGCTAATAATGGCACTTCAGCTCTGCTTGCAACTAGCCAGTTGAGTGATGCTTATTCATACCCCTCAGCATGCTGGCTATAGATATTTATGAGCAATAGTTATGGCTAAGCATCTGTTGGTGGTAGAATACTATTGGCTCACTAACTGTGGCACGGTTTCCACCTGTTCTTCAAAGTCACAGGGTAGCTGCTGTTTTCCAGCTGTGTGGGTTTTATGGCAGCATCAGGCCTATCAGACCACATTTGCTATTCTCAAACATCCTCTTCACTGGTGATCTACAGGTTGGCAAGAAAATTGTTAGGATATAGTAGTTGCTGCGCTTTCAAGGTCACCTTCTAGAGAAGTTTCACTGAGAGGAGCACTAGATGATATTAAATTGGAATGATGTACGACTATACAAAATACACCTCTTACAAGTCAGGCAGTGATGATCTCACTGCAAAGCAGCTCCAGGGACAGGTCATCTTAACCCAAAGCTTCTTACTTCATATGTAGAAACTCATTCTTTTCCATCTGACCCCCTCAACTAATCATTTTTTGAGATCTCTCTCTTGCATAGCCTTTCTTTCAAGCCAGCTAGCTAAGTAGTAAGAATTGTTCCTGCATTATCTCCTGTCTGTCACTGCAATTCCTGCTTTTTTCAGTCCCAGCTGTGCAGAGTCAACACAGGCTGTTTTCTCCTGCTTTCTTCTCATGTAGGTATGCCACATTGCAAAATGGTGTTTTATCAAACACCCCAAATTGTAAACAGTATTCACAATCTGGTAGCAAGTCTGAGAATGTTAATGTTTTTGGTGTGATGCACTCACAGATAGAAATGCTGCCAAGCAAGAGACATTATCCTGCATGCATGACTGTCCTTTCAGCCATAAGTACTTGATGGCTAGCAGTCTAATCTACACATTTACAGCAGCACAGTAGATGTCATTTTCATTTTAAGGTGTTCAGTCTTCAGCAAGAACGTCTCTCCAAAAGCAAAGTGTGCAGACACATAGTAGTACACTGCTAGAAGAGCACAAAGGTTGTGACACAGTTTCTGTTTTAAATCTCCTCTATCGACTCCATCAAAATACAAGAGAAAGCAAAACAAGAGTTCCAGAACTAGAGGTTACTGAAAGGTTACAAGGTTTGCAAATTCAAGATTAGTCTTTGCCAAGCAACAGAACCCACTGGGAACAGGATCAAATTTCTAATTTCTCTTGGGATACGTAAATCTAAAAACAATTTCTGACAAGGGGAGAAGTACAGGTCTAGTGACTGGCAGATATCCACATTTTGCCTCTGGCACTGACACATGGAAAAGAGTGAGAGCATGCGTGAGTACATTTGGTCATCATAATACATGGATTTTTGAGCAGCATGCTAAAAATTTCCACAACAATCCACGGCATTCAAACAGGAAATAATATAAACAAAAAGAACAAGAGAAAAATTAAAGGTTCAGATACATACATTCCCTTAGTCCTAAGTAGGACTGTATTCTGTTAGCCTGCTATTTTTAAAATTTGGCATTGAGAATTCCTCTTTGTTTTGACTTCACTGGCTGGAAAGATGTGTGTACTTTAGTTTCCTAGTATATGTGCACTACAGGAAAAGAAAGGTAAACCAAGATTCCTTAATACACTCTCCAGTGCCTCTGCGTGTAATTTAATCAGTCTGTTAACACAGTTAAAGTCTTTTCAGAATATGATTATTGAAATAAATTACTATTTTTCAAGACTTACATACCAAGTATAACGTTCTGTCCCTTTATAAGGGTGCTATCTCTGGCCAACAGTATCACCTGTCTTACTTTGATTCAGGTTGAAAGCACATATAAAAAAAAAAGGAGCACAAGGAAAGGAAGCGAAGGCATAAATTGTAATGCATAACGGTAACAGGAAATTGAACAGCTAGTTTTTGTATTCCTGAATAAAAAGTAGCAAGATCTTTAAAATTTTGAAAAATATTGTATTTACAAGGCTCTAAATTTCCACAGAACAGTACACTGTAAGTCATCTATGGCCTACATTCTTGCTCTAGAAAAACTAATTTTTGCTCTACCAAGAACTATTATAACATATTTGAATCTTTATGTTTTACCTGCAGACCATTAACAACATCTTTCCTAACAGCAGAAAAATGAGACATTACATATTAACTAGTAGAAAGTACCAGCTATTGGTTTACAAAAACTTCTCTTTTTTTTTTTTTTTCCCAGCAGAGCAACTGTGATGTTATTAAATTAGTGGCAATATCAGATCTTTTTAGCTGATGCAAAAACACTTTTCAGCCTACAAAATCTACTTTTCAGCCTACAAACTACTTCCTCTCACAAGCAAAATTTTTAACCAGCTGTTTGGGATTTGTGTGATTTTGTAGTCCCAATAAATGTTGGACCATTTTTCATGCAAGTGCAACTCCGAAGTCTTGCAGTGCTCCCACATAATGCTAGAGATACAGTACTTACAGCTGTCTTGCTAGTGGTGAATACTGAGACTCCTTATAGGAAATGACAGGTATGTACTTCAAACAGCCTTTCCAGCCTATGAATGAACTTCAGAAAATAGGTTAGTACAAGGATATTTTCTTTTCAGAAACTGCAGTATCTAAATAATGTTTTACTGTAAAGCCTGACAGCACAATGCTAAAACTTGACAGACTGGAAGAAGTTAGACTAGCAGTGGCAAGCAGAAAAAAAAATGCAGAAGATCTGTACTGAAAATGAATACAAGCAGCAAAGCAGAAAAGGCCTGTAAGCAAAGTTTTTATCTTTCATTCAATCTATTCATTCCATTAATTAGCAGATGTTTTACACAAATTCACCAAAATGCAGGGCAATTTACTGGTGCATTGATTGCACTTATTTTATATTCCCATCAGCTCTGTAAAGATACTTAGAATAGATGAAATTATGTTATTGAAAAGCTTTCATAAAAAGATGAAACACACTGAGCAATTAAGACATAACGTAAAACATCTTCACTTTATTCAAATTAAGTTAGAATTTCCTGATCTTGATCTTCATCATACAAATAATCTTCTATGCAAAATAGTTTATAAAATACTAAAAAAGATTTTATTGTAAAAAAAATAAAGTTTCTAGATATACAGTTACTTTGCACTATCACAAATAATATTTAACATTTAATTTTAATATCACAATACTCAAGTCATGTAAACCAATGGTCCTACTGGTAAGAAAACCACTTTTCAAACCCAAGTTCACCAGGGATTTGTTCAATATTTTCCATTTGTCACATCTACAAGAGATGCTCTGAAAGTAATGCTTCCTATTTTATGATATCAGCCTATGACATCAAAGGATGGTGGAAGAGCAGCAGAAGTTGAATCTTCCCACTAATACTCCATTACATTTTGTTGCCATGTGACTGATGGGAGAACAAGGACAATCTGACAAAATGGTGTCTGACGTGGAAGTGCATATGAAGAGAAGGTGCATTGCTGATTTCCTCCATGAGGAAAAAAATCAAGCCCATTTGCATTCATCAATACTTGCTGAACATACATGGAGACCAAACAGTGGATGCGAACACAGTGAATGAGTGAGTGGTGCATTTCAGCAGTGGCAACAGTGATGTGAAAGACAGGCCATACTCCAGACATCCATGCAGACTGTTTTCAGTATGACATGCAGGTTCTGTTCATTGCTTGAAAAAATGCACAGCTAATACTAGAAAAAAAAGTATTTTGTAGCTGAGAACTTTTTCTCTTTATCACATAGTGTTCTTGTGCTCTTTGTATCTGTTGTAGTTTTCATGGTAATTAATAGGAGGCATTACTTTCGGAGCAACCTATGTATATTCTCACATCATTCTGATGGCCTGCAGTTGAACTGCACTCCTATAATGAAATTAAACACTGGCCCCTCCTTTCCCCTATTATCAGGTTTAAAGAAATAGTTAAATAGTAAATTTTAGTACATCAGCTACATAATGTAGTCACAGAAGAAGAAAGATCCTCAAAACTAGAACTGAACTTTACTGAGCAGCAGTGTAAAGGCAGCCTACGCTGTATTCTGGGCACGTACCTTGATTTCTACCAGTACTCAAGCTAGTGGGTTGAAGAACTAGTTCAGACCTCTTTACACCACAGTGTAATCATAATAGAGACATATCTATTGCATGAAATGCCTTTAAAAATTTTTGATTTAGTTATTTGACCCTTCACTGTTCCAATTCACTTTCATTCTGCAAAGTCTTCATAGCTAAACCCCAGAGGGTCATGCTAGAGAAGAATGGTCCTTCAGTATTCTTGTATGCAACAGATGATGTTCGACTGCCTAGTGGATCACTACAGTGACTGTCCAAACTAACCATAGAGGAACGAATCATGGAAATACTATCAGACTCTAACGTTTCTTCAGCAGAAGATCCATCTACATCTGCATAAGCATATGGTGGTGGAGTTTGCTGTGTCTGAGCTTTCTGGAGTTTAGCTGAATCCACATTCAATTTCTGTTGGTTTGCTGAGTCATGATGTTGAATCATTGATCGCAGCTTACAGTAAGAATCTGCAGAACTGCCAAATTCAGTTGAATCTGCAGTTGGACGAATGGGAAATTTAACTGACACTGGTAACAACGTAACAGACATTTCTTGGCCAAAAGAGTCAGAGCTCTGAGATTTGTCAAGATCAGAAGTTTCAATCCCTTGAGTAAATTCATCTAGTGTGTTTGGACCTTCATCAGTGGCTTTGCAATGCATTTTCTTGTGCCGCCGTAAAACAGCAGAGCGAGTGAAGCATTTGTTACAAGTTTCACAGGTATAGGGCTTTTCTCCTGTGTGTGTCCGCACATGTCTACGCAGGTCACCAGAGCCTGCAAAACATTTCCCTACAAGACAGAAGTGATAACATTATGATTTTGTTCTTAATACAAGCACATAAACAAGCTCTAATTAGAGAAAGTATCAAGTGATGAGTTATGGCACATCCCAGTTGCATACTTTTATTTAGGGTTTCTTCTGTTTCTACAAATCAATTACTTGTTTCTTCTCCCTGAACTGATTTTCTGTCTTATGCTTCCAGTGCTTTAGTTTTTGTCTCCAGAGAAAGGAATATCCATTAATATTTGAAAACCGTGAGCACTCTCAATCTGTTTCAATCTTTGTGGTGGGGAAAAAAGCATAAAATGAAGATCAATAGGAGTCCTCTGCCTGGTAAAGCAGTATGCTTCTAATTATATTCTTCCAGCTAGAACTACATCATAGACAGTAATGATTTATTCGTTAGAGAGCAACTATTCTTAAAATGCTCATAAGTCAGCTTTTTTGTTTACTGTGAGGTAGCATAATGCAGCAGTCCATTTTTTAACACAAAGAATGCATCAAAACTATTTTTTAATTGCTGTAAATATTAAAGTACGATAAAATAGCAAACTGTTTGCCTGTGTTAAGAACCACAGGTTCAAATAACTCAATTACCATATTGTAATTAAAAAAAAAAAAGACCAGGGGTGAACCAAGGCAAAGTGCAGAAGCACAACTGAATGAGGAAGCATTAATTTTCAGAATATGATTCAGACACCTCATGTTCTTTGGAAGAATAAAAATAACTTAATACCTCTTTGTGATTTTCTCATTTCACCTAGGTTAAAGATTACTTTGTTTTGTATGGACAGATACCAATTAAAATCAATTGTATTATCTGAAAGCTCACTGAAATTGCAGTCTGTTTTTGGCATACTTTTCATTCTACTGCTTTCTTTTTTTCAGAAAAGCCATTAAGCAGTAAAAGTTAAGATTACAAATTACTGGAATAGTAAATGTGGACTTTTTGCTTCTGTGAATGATAACAGTTGATCAGACCTTCTTAGTGTATTTCTTGCTCTCAAAAGATTACCTGGCTAAAACAGAAAAACGATCAAAAGACCACTAGAAAACAAGAGGAAAATAAATCCACTTAAATACTAGCAAAGCAAAGTTTTGTTTATTCTTTCACAGCCTGCATGTCTGTATTTCCTCCTTTTGATGCAAGATGTAATTAATTACAGCTTCTGTTGCTGCCTCAGGACATTGCCAATAAAACATACCACAGTTAGACATTATCATATGGTAAGTACCTTCCTCTAAAGCTGATTCCTCAGAACATGAAAGAAATTATATCAATATAGCACTTAGAGGCAGAAAAGTAAGTAGCCTGCAGGATGCTAAGTAATACATGAGATACAGACAGATTGCCATTTCTCAGAACCACGTTATACTAGGATGAATCACCGATTAAAGAGCTATTTTCAAACCATTTGGAAGTAAAATCTACCTTGCAGATTTTTAAAATGGATGTTCTCTGGTGTGAGGCTTTGATCAAGTTCTGATTTTATTACAGAAGTTGAAGCAAAGAAGCAAAATGTTACTATCGCTCTATGATTGACTCCAGTTAAATCTCAACAGCATTTAACCAGCAAAAAGAAAGGAAGGAAGAAAGGAAGGAAGGAAAGAAGGAAGGAAGGTTCTACTGATAGCCAAGTGATGCCAAACCAAGCTTTCAGTTAGAAAATGAACAGGCAGTATCAGTATTTCTATGGCAAACGTGTGTTGATTCCCTATTTCTTTTCCACATTCTTCAACTGAAATTCACTTTTGAACAGTTGAACCGTTGAGTACACCAGAAGATATATTATGAAAGATGCAAGACAGAAGATTTTGTTAGAAATTTTTGCAGTGTAGTATTTCAATTTTTTAGTTGTTATTCTGCTGACACTGTAAACGTTACTTATTTAAAAAACTAAGATACACCAAGCCTATGCACAGTAAATCTTACCACATGCTGAACAGCTGTATGGTCTCTCTCCAGTATGTCTGATTCTGTGCTTTACTAATTTTCGTTGCATGTTGAATGACTTCCCACATTCATCACAGGTGAACACTTTATCTGCCGTATGAGTCTTTTTGTGCTCCTTTAAATTACTGAAGTTACTGAATCCTAGAAAAATACGACAGAGTCTAAAATGACTTCTCACATTTCAGTCAAAAGACCATAAGAGGCAGAAGCTTTGGTTCTTACCTACCTCTGCCACAGATATCACACAGATGAGGCTTTTCTCCAGAATGAATAATAATGTGACGCTGAACATCACCAGAAGCAGCAAATCTGTAACAGAATATATAAACTGTGTAACTGGGTTCACAAGATCCTATATTCTCCTAAATATAACCACAACTATATGGAAATCAAATATAATAAATATTGGATATTCTGAAGAAAAAAAATCTAAACCACAGATGTCCAAATTATTACATTTGAAACTAACATTTTGAAGTTGGCAATGACTACTTAAATATACGCTAGGGAAAAAAAAAAAAAGAAAAGAAGAAAAAAAACAAACATCTTCCCCATAAGTGTTATTAATTTCCTCCACTTAACATAGTCTAAAGTGCTAATAACATTCCTATTCCTAAATTCCTGTTAGCAGGAGGAAGAAATATTTAATACTTTGTTTAAATCTGTCAAGGTTCCATACTGTGTAAGTCTCATATAACGGAATAACAAAGGAAATGATATGATCAAGTAATGAAAACAGAAATTGAGGTTAAGGTACAGAAAAGCAAAATTTACTGTGCATCAGACTGTTCAAAGTACACACAACAGTATATATACCCTTAACTAAAGATGCCAACATAAAAATTTATATCAGGCCACAGACTGTATATGTAGTGACATTCTTATTAACGAGACCTGCAATAAGAGGCTTACATATTTTAGTATATAAATGCAATGTCTTCTTATGAAATTTAGCAGCACACTGCTTTAGTTCTTGGCCCTTACTTTATCACAATAACTAAAGAAAACACAAGTTTTAACATGGTAACTTTACTGGAATGAACAATTCCACTCACCTTTTTCCACAGATCTCACAAATGTAAGGCTTTTCACCAGAATGTCGACGTAAATGAGTCTGGAGATTACCTGCCTGAAGGAACAGTAATTTAACATTTAACTTCAACTATCCTGTTGGTGTATTCAGATAAAAAAGACAATTAGGTTAACAATGAAACAAGCTTTTTATTTCTAATTCTGAGACAGTTATGACTACAAGGCATGTAGAAACTCCAGCAGTAGATTTAGATTACCATGTACTTCTAGTCCAAATTGCTTATGTATGCAATTATATATTGACATGAACAGAGAAGAAGAGTCTGGAATCTGACATTCAGGAAAACAGATCCAACTATAAATAAAAATGACACTAACAAGATTGCAATCAAGAAGAAAATTTAATAGTAATATGTTTGTCTCATTTTCCCTGAGCTACAAACAAAATACTGTTATAACAGGATGCCTAAATTCACCTAGCAGGAGGTAAAGAAAAGGAGTAAACACTTTCCCATCCATAGAAGAGTTAAGAGCTAAGTGCTCCAAAGCCATATTTACCCACATTAGAAGAAAATGGAATAGGGTGTATAGAAATGAACAAATAGGATTACCGCTAATTAATTTTCATTACACATCTTTCCTCCCCCAGTCCTGTAAACATCACACCAGTCTGCTGGCAAGCCAGCTAAGGACAATTTGACAAAACCATGTCACTAATGCCAACTTATTTTTTTAGTGCTTCTGAGTCGTTAAACTATCAAGAGTCCAGTGCTCAAAGAACAAGATACAGCTCATCTCCATAGAAGAGCTGCAGATGTTTAAAAAAAAAAAAATGCGTGCATACTTCCAGGGTCCATTTTATCTAAGTATATTAAAGGGATGTTTCTATCAGAAAGAAAAACGGGAATGTGAAGATT
The DNA here is from genome assembly GCF_987193195.1 of Phasianus colchicus. Lineage (NCBI taxonomy): Eukaryota > Metazoa > Chordata > Aves > Galliformes > Phasianidae > Phasianus > Phasianus colchicus. The sequence continues at coordinate 59,948,879 of NC_143439.1, read as the reverse complement.
AATACACCCTCCTCAGTCACAGCAAGTCAACAAAAATGTGAACCTCAGGAATTTCTTCCTACTTCTTTAGATATAAATTACCTTTGACAATCAATCACTGTAATCACAGCTCACGATATACAGAACAGACATACTGCAGACACACATGCAAGACAACAGTAAAAGAATGAATGTACACACTGAGAGAACTTTCTTTAACCGTGCAAAGTTTTTCAGGCAGATGTTGAAATGGAAACAGAGAGGCATTGGTTACCTATTTCTGTAGGAGATAATGGATTAAACTGACTTCTCCAAGAAGTAATTTGTACTCTGCAAAGACTGAGGATTTTTTGCAGAGGTGCTTTGGAAAGCAGCATGCAAGAGACAGAACCTTAACCTTTATTATTATTAACAAAATACAACAAATGCATGTGATATTCTAGATTAAGAGAGTCTGAATACGGAGCACAACAATTATTCTGAAATGCCTCCAGTAGAGACATTTTTGGTTCAGAATAAAAATATTTAACAGATAGCAGCAAGCAGATTTATTTCTTAACTGTAATGCTGTATCACTTCTTGCTAATGAGGGCACAAGCTTAACTGCTCCAAGACAATACAAAAAAGTAAAAAAAAATTAGTCTGTCTTCTTCCTAAACCTGTAAGACTGCATACAACCTTGGCTAAAGCACAATATGCCATCCAAGTGAAAAGATGTAAGGGAACTTTTGTGAGGATTTCAGTGAAAGAAAATGTCTAGAATAATCATCTTACTGTTCTTGGTTGCATAGTATTCTTCATAAGTTCAGAGACTGGAGATGATACACTAGACTTGCTCTACTTGCAAGTGGCACGCTTTTAAAGAGAAGGAACTGATGCCTATCAGCTCCCAAAAGGAGCTCTGCAGGAGGCAGTGAGGAAGTAAGTAGGATATTCTGGATCACGAGGAAGAGGAGGACCACAATGCAACATGTTGCTTACTAGTAGGGAAAGATGCAGGCTTGGAAATTCTAAAGAACCCTTTCTCTCAAAAAATCATTTGTGGTTATTCCACATTATGAGTTGCCATTTTAATTTTCCCTGCTTTCTTCAGTTTCTGTTTCACATTCCACAAAATGGAACATCATTTCAGCTTAATTAAACAGGACCTGGCATACCAAACACAACAACTGCACTGTGTCCAAAGCCCAGAGAGCTTAAATAAGAAAAGCATTACTATTTCTGTGTCCACAAGCTGAGAAGTTTGTAACAGAGAACAAGATCTGAGATGGCCTTTTCAGCAAAAGATAAACAGTAATCATCCTCAAATCTTACTTTGGTCTTGCTTATTTGCATGATTCAGAAGCATGCACCTCAGAAGTATGCAAGCTCCTATTTACGACAGGAAGTGCAATACACAGACTGAATGCTATGGCTCATTCTCTGGAAGTTCACAGATTTCAGAGTGTACCTTCAGACAAGCATGATAACAGAAAGGGAAGTTCTATAAGAGCGTTAAATTAAAAGGCAGAAATTTCTGCTTTTTTTGTTTTTGTTTGTTTGTTTTAATTAATGAGGAAAAATGCATATTGCCTTAGAGTCTGCCATACACACTGCATATATGAAGGTTTTTTATTCCCTCTTCCTGCACAGTAAAGATCTACAGTGCAGGAAACCACGTTTGCCAGAAGTGCTTTTAGAGAAATTTGCGAATACCACTTTTTTCTTTTAATGAGTGGCTGCTCAGCCATCAAAATGAATGAAAAGGTAATTTTTTTTCTGGCTAACAAGCAGCCCCAGATTTGCTCAGAATATCTTGATAATAGCTTGCTCACTGGATGCAGTATATATTTAGTTCCAGACCAGACTGTGCAACTGCATCAGATACAGGGATCAAAGAAGCCCCCTGGTCAGCTGCAAAAGGGGCCAGAGAAGCAAAGCACATGTGGGTGGGAGGCTAAAGGCCCTATAAGTCTAATCTTTAAACCTCTAAGGAAGATCAAAGTTATTTGATAATTATGATGCAATCTTGGTATAATAATATTCTGTCTCCCACAGTTCAGCATAAATATTCCAAATAAGAAAATAGAAAAGAAATGGAAATTTCTGAAGGACAAGACAACTAGGCAACTTATTTCTAGAAATACAAATAAGTTGTACTCAGAATAGTAAACAAGCATAGCAGGGCAAGTTAAGACAACTACAGCGTAGGCCCTGTGTATAAGTAGGGAATTTCATGAGAATTTTCTTAAAAATTCTGACTTTTGTAACTTCAGATAGACTATGCTGTACTTATTCATATAAGAAAATGGAGCCCAAATTTATACACTCATTTTTCTAGACAATTCAGAAAAATCTGCTTAATTTATGTCACTTACAAAGATTAAAATTGCACTGTGAATACAACATATTATACAAAATTTTCATGTTTTCTAGACACTTATGCAAAAATGCTATTCAGAGCTAATTCCTAAACATAAGGCAACAGCACAATCTGAGAACGAAAATTCTCTCTATTTCAAATAGGCTGTGGCTCCATACAGATAAACATTCATTTGAAGATAAAATACATACCAGGCATCTACTGAGAGCAGACAGAATCAAAGGTACAAAATGTGTCAAAGACATCTAAAGCACTTAACATGTTATTTTCAGATAAGATGTTAAAATATTTTATCTCTAAAGTCAAGTCTGTCCGAGCAAAAAGTATCTAATCTACAGACACAAAACCAAGTTTATTTTTAGAATCAGAACACGGATGCATTTAATTTTCAAGTGTAAGTACTATAATATAAAATATTCCCACCTGTGAGAAGTGTTTCCCACAAATGTTACATTCAAAAGGTTTTTCACCTAAAAGAAGAAACAGAACATAGAACTTCTAATAGCTGCAGCAGAATACAAATGCTTCAAATTTGTACACTTCCTTTTAAAGCGTTTAATGTCAAAAATAAAAATATCCCCCAAAGGACACTTACCCGTATAATTAAGGGGAAATTTAAGAAGGAAGAACAGCATTTACCATGAAGCTTTTTAAGGCAGGCTTCTCAGAAACAGAATTTATATTTCAAAATAAACAGAAGAGCTTCGATATGAATAGGAATGCTTTGTTGTTTTTTTTTGTTTGTTTTGTTAATACTTTTTGTCCAGATGAAAGGAGTACCACACCGTCAGGAACAGAACAGATGTCAGGTTTCTACCACAACAGCAGAAGCTATGGAAAGTGCACCGGTGCTTCCATTTGTACATGCAAAAGCCCTCTCTTAAAAAAGAATACGGAACATAGAGAAGCTAATTTGGGAGGATTCAGTTTGCCCTGCTTAATGAGTACCATACGCCTCCAATCAGCATATAGCCAGCCATTCATTGACCTTAAATGTCTATTTGCCTTTCAGCAATACATGATAATTAACTGTAATATGTCTGAATTTGTGCATCTAAAACTTCTATCCTTGAACCTGCCCACTCCAGTATTTGAAAATAACTTGATGTCCCACCTAGAATGTGACTGTGCAAAACCTTAAGTATTTCCAGAAGGAAAAAGAGATCTTACACTTTGTTTCATCCTGCTGATGAACCAAAAAAAAAAAAAAATCAGACTATAAATTTTTATTTATGTATTTTAATATGCATTCTCCAGACTTTCAAGAACACCACTTGGCCACTTGTAATCTTATTTTTCACCAAATATTCTCTGCACTGTGATTCTTCCTCCATCCTCAGAAGTGTTACAAGTACCACCTGGAATACCCAGGCACCAAGGTTCTACTTGCCATCACTGCTGCCAAATACATGTGATACCATTTCAGCATCAAGGATCAAATGCAATTGCCTCAGATTTTAAAATCATAGAGTGAACATAGTTATATGGCCTAACAGACAGGCAGCAGTCTTCTAGTTACATGAAAAACTTAATCTAAGTCAATCTTTTCTACTTACTGAAGAATGGAAAAAGTTTCAAGAGAGTTTTTGTCCAAACATAGGAAAAAATAAAACAGTAACTCAACAGTAAGTAGCAGAGAGCGTTGACTTTATTACGACTCTAAATGTACAAATGACCAGAAATTCTGATACTGACAAATCAAATATAAATTAAACCAACAGGGGATCAGAACTCTGGCAATTTGGAAGGCTTCTGACAGCCATAAAAGCATTGAGATAATTTGGAATGGAACACAATAAACTTTAGTGGCGATTCCTGCAGAAATGACCTATATAAAAAAAAAGTTACTGTTGACTCAAAGATTATTATCTGAACAGAAATCCACCCTAAAAAAAGTGGAAGGGCTAAGGTAGAAGTCAAAGGCTCAAATTCCTCAAAATAATTGTAGTAGTCTGTATGCAGCTCCACTAGGACTGTACTGATGCACACACTCTTTGCTTCAACGAACTTAGTAGTCTTCTTTTTCCCATGATAAAAATAGAACAAAAAGGTTCCGTTTGTTAAAGAAACACCCAGCCAATTTTCAGAGAACATTTCTACACCTGCATAAAACTCCAAACAACCAGGCATATCAGGTACCTACTGCAAGAACAAATTCTAGCAGCAATGCTAGATTACTGAGTGCTGCAGGTAATGCGTGGATAATGGCTTCCTAGGCTGTGTTACTGAGAGCACAGCTAGTAAGCTGAAGATAATTCTCCTCTGCTTGTCACTGCTGAGACCATACCTGAAGCCTTAAGAAGGCAAACAGGAAATCCTACTGCTGTCTATGATCATTTAATAGGAGGACTGATGAAACCAGATACTTGAAATGATAAGACACAAGGCAACAGAGACAAGTTAGATTATCAGATACAGGATAAGACTCTTTACTCCATTGGGTAGTGAACACTGGGACTGCTTTCCTGGAGAGGCTGTGGAATCTCTGCCTGTGAAGATACTATAAACTTGACTAGACATGGTCTTGAGCAAAACAACCTAATCTAATTTCACCTGCTTTGAGCAGAGCATTTGGACTAGATAACCTCCAGGAGAATTCTTCTAACCTAAACTATTGTATGACATTATGTCTGTCATTAAATTCCAAACTAAAAACCTTATCTGAGATAAACACTCATCTTCCCAAAGACCACTGATGGATCAACAACAGTAGAGAAATTCGGAGGGAGGGAAGAAAGTAACTGAACTGCACTGTGACAATGCTTAAACAAACATCCAGGAGACTTCTTAACCCTTGAATTGACTTCTGTTTTTTATCTTCTGTTATATCCTCCTTGTTCAACACTGCAAGATGAAATAATTATAAAGTGCACAACAGTGAGACCAGAGCTCCACAGGAGAAAGACAGCAGCAGTGTTCCTGAGGCGAGGAGCATAACCCACTAGGCATGGAATACTGGCAACTTGCTCAAGCAAAGCTCAGAATGAAAAGGTTGGGGATCAATACTGCATTCCATGACAGGGTAGCTGCTCCTGCTTTTTCAATCCTTCTATGAGTTCTTTCCACTTTTTAAAAATGACACATTGTCTGAAAATATGTTTGTTTTTTTTAATAACTGTTTTGTTTTGTTTTTTTTTTTACTAGGTAGGTAAGGAATGTGTTAAGAGGGAACGAGACAGGTTCTACCACAGAAGTCACACTAATTAAAACACATTACAACATTCAGTCAAGTCAAATCCAATAGACTCTACTTCACTGATATGCAGCTGTATCTACAGAAACAAAAATTTTAAAACATTTCTATCAGGAACCCTAAAGTGATTCCTATAAAGTTTAGTACCCAGTCCATCCCCTTAACATTTAAGTTACAATGCATTACACAAGGATCAAAGCTAATCTTACACCTTCTAAAATTATTTTATATGGTTTACCAGACTCAGAAGCATACAATAACACAAATCAATTGTACAAGCAACACACTCTTAAAACAATCAAGAAGTCTAATGGACACCACAATTCATGAAATCTAGACTCCTCCCAATGATTAAGATATCTAAGGGCAAATTATAACACATTTCTCACAGTTGCAGCCTCTCTCCCACATTTATTCTCTAGCAAAAACTCACATTTTACCAATTTCAGAGTCTCTCCCTCAGTTGGGACTTCTCTAGATGCTCTATCTTCTATCTGACCACCTATTCTCCTGAAATTTGTAAGACTTTAAAATATACTTGGTAATGTCAGTTTAAATTCAACAATAGATTCAAAATACAAGTCGAAGAAAGAGAGGATGGAGATAAAACACATGCAACTGTTTCACGGGAGAACAAATTAATACAGTATTACTAGTACATGTAACTACACACATGCAGATGCATTCAAAGACACTGAATAAAAACTTCAAAAGACCAATGGAAACTGTTCATATTTTCAGGTTCTGACTTTCTTTTCTACTAATCACATGGATAACTAAATTCATAATACTCAAGATTAATTAATAAAAGCAATTAGTGTCTGCTAAGAGGGACTCATTTACAGTCAAGGTAGCAATACCTTCCATGTTCACTTGCAAAGAGACGTTTATCTGACAAGACCTAGAGAGATGCATTTATGTATTTAATATGGGGAAAGAAAAGGACAAAAAGTATTCTACAGTACTCATTGTGAATAATGCCATCTCAAGGACGTGGAACCAATGGTGTTACTTGACTAGCTACAGTATCTTTTAAAATCCCTTTTAAAAAGCATTCCTAGTTGTAGAAATAAAATACAATATGCTAATTCAAATGAACAAACTAGTTAATTCAAAATTAGACTCAGCCTTGTTTTTCACTAAAATAAAAATGTACTTACATTTATGTTATGTTTAAAAATAATATTACCAGTAAGTATTTAAAACAAAGCAATTTCAAAATTTCCATTCATTCTGTAACTTGTTTACATGAGTATTACTTTCTAGATAAATATCATGAAATAATATATTTTACAGGTTAAAAAGAAATGACTACCAAGCTCTGATCAGTTCTATTTTACAATGAATAAATCATAATGAAGAAAGGACTATCGTTGCCTAGAACTCTTACAATATCTTCTTCTACTTCACTTTTGTTGTTATCTGCCTTACGATTTCCGGACTTCCAGACAACCTGACTCTTTTGAAGTAATGGCAAAAATGACATTTCCATTAAAATAACACACAACACTCCTTGAAAAAGAACCCAAGAAACAAGCATGAGGCAGGAATCTTCAATACAACAAAAACTCTAAACTAAAATAGACTCAGACTTCCAGTCTTTATTTACTACATGATTATTCACTGAAAATAAACATTAAAAAAAAAACAAAACAACACAAAACCTTTGAAAGCATACCCTAAACCAACATTTCTGAATCAAGAGACACAAGACATTCTCCTCAATCCAAATATTTGGTCTGCAGACCAAGTTATCGGTAACTGTACCTGTATGAGACCTTTTATGGAGCTCCAGATTGCTTGGATGTTTGAAAGCCTTCCCACATAATTCACAAGTATATTGCCTCTGTGACTGAAGAGTCTGTGACTGTCCTTCTTGTTCCAAAGGACCTTGAGATCTTTCAATGTCGACAGTTTGTTCAAAATTCTCAGAATTCACTGAGTCATCAGCTTCTTTTTCTTCAGCAACTCTGACATTCGTCACGCCCATGGTACTTTCATTTACAGATTCATTTACTTGTGTTATTCTACTATCATCTCCTTTAGGCTCTGGGGGCTGCTCTGCAGATTTCTGAGATCTCAGAAAATTCAACTTTTTGAGGTGTACTGCCTTTTTCAGCCTCATCTGCTTGGTGGGCTGCAACAGTACGCTTTCTGTATCTTGATCTGGAGCAGCTTCATTCAAGGGCTGAACCAGAAAGTTTGATGGTAAATGTTCAGAGGTTTCCAGAATACATTCAGGGTGACTGACGGGACAAGAATTACTCTGTACTGTGTTTATTTCTGTAGATGTATTGTAAGAAAAGGACTGTTCTGCTACTCTCTCATTATTAGAGCAAGCATTTTGCTTATAGAACTGTTTGCTATAAAAGTTGCGCAGTTTATAATAGTAATTTGGTTGTTTAAATGGAAGTTCTGTGCAGTTGCCATCTAAGGAGTTGTGTGACTGCTTCTGTAAATCACCTGAGGGTGTGTGAAGATTAACAGACTGTGATGTATGAGAGTGGTGGTCAGCCAAGACTTTGCTAGCTTGTGTGTCGGATGAACATTCTTGTAACAAGTTTGTTCCATAACTGTCATTGGTACAACTAGTATCTGCAGTCAAACTATTCTGCAGGGAAAATACACTATTGCAAGGCATGTTGGTTGTCTGCTCTATGGCTGTAGAAGATTTTAAAAAGGTGTGGCAAATATTCAGCACATTTTGCACTTGAAGACATTGCGCAATATCCAACATAGCTTGTACATTGTCCTGACTAAGATCCAGATGGGAGGTATACATGAAGTCCAAGATCTGGCCAATCCCACCTACATTTTTAATGTCCAAATGAAAGACATCATTCTTCTGGCCTGAAGAATTCTGAAAAAGGGTCCTGACAAAATAAGGCAGATGTTCAAATACACAAATAATTCACAACACTTTTGTAGGAAAAGAAAAAAAATCACATACACACACACACAAACATCTCAGACTGTCTGGTATGAATAAAAAACTTGTGCTACGTAGTCTTAGCAAATTTGTTGTGGTTTTGCAGATGAACTTCTCATAACTGCTCAAATATTTGTTTCATACTATTATCCCTACACTATTACACTTAAAGTAAAAATTAAAGCAGCAGACTCTTTTTATCCTACACTCACAGATTCTTACCCAATGCTCTTTAAATATTTGGTGCAGGGATGTATTTATGGACTGTTTGCAACAGTCTACAGACTCAGAATGGTGTTTTCCCTTCCACCATAGCAATTAGGACATGAGAAATTTGCCAGTAAAAAGGATAAGATAGACCCCAAAGTCAGCAAAATTGCTCTCTTCTAACAATCAAGTTTATCTATCAACCATCATCAGTGAACCTTACTAAAGACAGTTCATTAGTTCTTTTTATGCAAGTAGACAAGAGGATGATAATAGTAAACAAAACAGAATTATTTTCCATTATTTTCAATCCTTTCTGTCATACACCAAAAAAAATTTGGTGCTGAATGACCAGGTACTGAATGAGAACTGAGTAAAAGAAAAAAAAATTAAAAAAGAGTAAATGTATATGAGCCTAAAACAGCATCACACACTGAATTTTATCTTCAAAGTAACTGAATTCACAAGACAGCATCAAAGCTGCAGCTCTTCATATGCATAACCAGTCCTAGACTGACCAGCTTGGCTCTGCCTCAACCAGGACCTTCACACTTTCCATTAAAATCCCCAGTCCCTAACTTGACACTCCCCCAGAAAATGATGATGTATAAATCATGGTTTTGGGTTAACTCACAAATTAGCTTTGTTGAAAGATGGGCATAACATCAATGAGCAGTGAATCTTACACAAAAAGGCAGTTGAGGCTTAAAGAAAAGCAGTTTTGGGTTTTGAAAGAATCTCCTCTGGGAGTTCAAAACTGAAAGCAATTTTGAAAGGATCTTCTCTGGGAGATCAACAGTGGGTGGGCTATAGCGAGGGGAGAAAAACAGGGAGTGATGTTGCTTCATTAGCTACCTGCATACTTTAAAACACGTACTGTCTCTCTGACAATTTCTTCTATGCAGAGGTTCAATATTACCTATGTAATCAAATTTTGTTTTGGACACCATCAAACAGAAATGGATAACATGAACTGTCTGGCTCAGCTCACATTCAGTAATACTCTTCATGTAAATAGTTACCTTTGCATGCTGAAATACTGACTGCAGTATTTCATGCCAGAATCCCCTGTATGAAGCAAATAAATGTAAGCAAATAAAAAATAAAGAGTTTCCAAACTCAAACACTGTAGTAGTTAATGAGGCATACCCAAAAATTAAATTCGGATGATCACTGTTTTTAATTAGGTACAATGCTTGATGTAGGTTCATCTCTGGACAAATAGTTTAACTTTTTACCTTCCACTCTAATAGTTGCTTTGTGTGCAACTACCAGAAAAAAAACCATAATTAAACCACTTCTCATGTAAAACCTCAAAAAACAGCATTTAGTTCACTTTTTTTTTAAACAGAAGAAATTTCTGCCACATACCTGAAATACTGACTAAAAGCAGCTAACACATTTTTGTGTGCTTTGAAGCAGACACCTTTCACCACCAACATGCAGTCACAGAGAAGACCCTGAATGCGCTGCTCGTGTAGCTGCTGGAGTAGATGACAACTATGGCTAGCAACAGTGTCCATGCTAGAAAGTCACATTACCTACAATAAAATAAAATGCTAAAATGAATTTTAAATATCAACTCACAAAATGAATTTAGAACATGAAGAACATTTTTAGCATTTTTTAATCTCCTACAGGAAACACTAGTTTAGACTTGCCATGTGAGCTCTGAAGATATTTCTCTGTTTAAAAAAATCAATCACAGTATCACTCACCAGAAGAAACACAGCAGCAGTTATGGAAAATATTGATTTTAATGAAGTATCTCTTACAACAAAAAGCTTCTGCAAGAATGTGCAAGCGGTGCTGCAAATATACTGATCTCTATATCCACAGGAAATGCAAAGCCAACAACTTTAACAAGATTATATGTCAAAATTGTATCAGACCTATAAAACAGTAATATTTATAGAGGACAAGCTCATTTATTTCATCATCTCAGCTGGGCAGGGAGAACTCTGGAGCAGCACTGTTTGTAGCACATTCACTGCTGTTGCAGCTAAGCACATTTCTCACAAATCTGGTTTAATAGACAAGCTAGAATGGCAACTCTTTTATTAAACAAAATGCAAAGCCTCATAAAAGTCACTTTTTGAACATGTTGAAGAGAATGCAACTGATATTAATCTCACACAATATATCCACTTTGAGTTCAACACTTTTTTTTTTTTTTAAAGGATGAAACTCCAGCCTTACGTACTGGTACACACAAATGGAAAACTTAAAATCTTAGGACAGTGTTAAGTTGTAGTCTTTTAATTGACAAACGAAGCAGAAAAAAACACAATGCTTGAATGTGAGAAGAGCACAGTTATCCCGATTTTCAATACTGATGACAGGCTATAGTTCTCTATTTTAATGTACTCCGTTACAGAATCACAGAACGGCCAGGGTTGGAAGGGACCCCAAGGATCATAAATCTTCAACCCCCCTGCCACAGGCAGGGCCACCAACCTCCACATTCAATACCAGACCAGGCTGCCCAGGACCCCATCCAGTCTGGCCTTGAACACCTCTAGGGATGGGGCATCCACAACCTCTCTGGGCAGCCTGTTCCAGCACCTCACCGCTCTCTCTGTAAAGAACTTAAACTTACCACACGTTTCCTTTCCTCCTAGCATATCAAAGTGGTACTGCAATGTACATTTTTATCCCCCTACTTCACCTTGTCTTTTACCAGGCTTTAAAATAAGCTAGCCGCACCTTTTGCTTGTCTCCCCCCCCCGGAGGCTTCACAAAGCCGTTAGCAACCCACGAATTCGGGCCTCCTTAGCAGCCAGACGCCCCGGTGTCCGTGAAGAAGGGCACCCACGTCGAGCTACTCACAAGCAAGAGCAGCCCCAGCCCCACAGCCGCTATTTACGCGCAAATCGAGGCTTCAGGATCCCCTCAGACCTTCAGGATCCCCTAAGCGCGGAACAGGGGAAGGGCGGAAGGTGACAGAGGGACAGCGAAGAACGAGGCAGGCACAGAAGGGAACAGGCTGGGGAGACAGCGGAGCGCGGCACGGCTTAACAGACGACCGAGGGAAGGAGCCGGCCCTGCTCAGCCCAGCGCTTACCGGCTGCGGTCACCTCGCAGCTCCATCCCAGCGCCAACCCCACGCTCAACCTCCGCCCGCCGCTTCCGGTACCGCTCCTTCCGCTTCCGCTTCCGCTCCCGCTGCCGTTCCGGAGGTGGCGCATGCGCAGAGCGGCGGCCGAGGCGGGAGCAGGGTGGCGGGCGCACGTGTGGTGCCGGCCAGCAGTTGGAGGCGGCGGTTGCGGTGAGAGGGAGTGCGGCCGGGGATCGTAGCCCGCAAAGCGAAGGCAGTGGGGGGAGGAAAGGTCTCGGAGACGCGGCGGTGCCGCTGAGGAGACTCCCTGAGCTGGCGCTGGGAGGGGGCAGCAGGAAAGGGAGGGTGTAGGGGAAAGCCGAACTGCGAGGCTGTTAAACGGGGGAGATAAGAGCTGCAGTGCTTCTTGCAAGCGGTGGCAGCGGGGATCTTGTCTCGCCAGGGCTGTGCTGTGTGGGGAGGAAAGAGATCAGCCCCACCTCGTAGCAGCTGCTGACCCTCACCGCCATGGTCGTCTTCACGTGTAACGCATGCGGGGAATCCGTGAAGAAAGCGCAGGTTGAAAAGCACGTGAACATTTGCAGACACTGTGAGTGCCTCTCTTGCATGGACTGTGGCAAGGATTTCTGGTAGGTAAATAATGGCAAAGCAGCCTTGTTTGCTCCTCAGTGGTTGTCACACATCAAAGGTTTTCCTACAGTGCATGAGAGTTTGGCAGTTTCTGAATAATTCAGATTTATGCTTAAAAAGCACACAGGTTTGTTTCAGGCTCAATCATCCAAGTGCGAATGAAAGCTTGGAGGTTCTCCTGTACTGGCAGGAAGATGTGTGGCACTACACTCACTTGTCCAGAGCATCTTTGTGCACCTCCCATGATCTCACCTGGCCCGAATCACAGAATCAAAGAATGGCCAGGGTTGGAAGGGACCTCAAGGATCATGAATCTTCAACCCCCCTGCCACATGCAGGGCCATCAACGTCCCCATTTAATACTAGGCCAAATTGGACTAGTATTGGACGGACTGGACATCAGTGTCAGACTGACAAGTGTCAGATAGGATCAGTGTTGTTGCTGAGAAGGCCATCAGCAGTAGATAAAGGTGTCATCGGTACTGAGTACGTACATTAAGACCAGGTCTGCAGACTAAATGCTACTTCTGGACATTGCCAGAGGTTATATGAGGTTGGCAGTAACATCCAAAATTGTGAATTTGCCACTTCTTATAACTCAGAAGACAGCAGTGCTACTATCTGCTTTTTAAATATGAATGTATGAACTTGCATTAAAAAAGTAAGCTCATCCTCAGGTAATCACAGTTGGCTTAGGTTGGAAGGGACCTTAAAGATCATCCAGTTCCAGCCCCCCCTGCCATGGGCAAGGTTGCCAGCTGCTAGATCAGGCACCACATCAGGTTGCACAGGGTCCCATCCAACCTGGCCTTGAACACCTCCAGGGATGGAGCATCCACAGCTTCTGTTTATCTCTCTCAGTACTTTGTTGACAACAAAATTGTTGTTATTCATTTCTTTTTGAGGGTCCACACGCATTGATTAGAACTGCATTACTGCAGTAGTGTAACCACATTTGATGTAAGCAGTCTTACAAGCAGGTACTTTAACCATGTTGAACTTCTATCATATAAGAGTTAACAGTATTGAGGCATAAACAATAGATGCTGTTACTTCAATTTATTGATTACTGAGTCTGTTTGGAGGATTGAACTTTTTAGTGAACTATACTTGAAAATCTGTGTTCAGGGGTGATGACTATAAGGACCACGTGAAGTGCGTAACTGAAGATGAGAAGTATGGTGGAAAAGATTTTGAAGCCAAAACTAGTAAAGGAGATGCTAAACAACAGGAGTGGCTTCAGGTAATGTCTATACTGTATACTGATATAAGTAACTCTTGATTGTTGAATTGACTTGATCGTTGTTACTGAAGCAGGCACTGCTGCCAGAAGAAACGCATGTCAACTGTGGCCTCAAAGATGGCTTGTTTTTCACAGTTAATTCCAGAAGTAAAAACGTTTGCAAAAGTTTGCAAAAAACAGTCAGTTGAGAGTTCATTTTCTTAATGAAAGCACTTTTCAGAGTGCAGGGCTCCCCTTTATGATGTGGTTACCTTAATTTCAAGTGTAACTTGTACAACAGAAAGTATCAATGAGCAGTCCTGCTTGCCTCTGCTCAGTATCATAGTATAAGTATTTATACAGGTAACTGATGCTTATGATAAAACTATGGGATAGTGTTTATTCTCAAGCTTATTGAATGATTTCAGTTGGCCTATACAGTCTGTGGGTAATTTTTGTCCAGTGTGTTTCCAGCTTTCATCCCTTGCATGCGTCTTTTGATCATTATGCTTCTTCACTGATTTCATCCTGGTTTTCTTCGTTCAGAAAATTCATGAAGTAATGAAGAAACCCAATATAAACCCGAAAGTGCGGAACATTTTGGAGCAAATGCGTTCCTTTGGTAATATTCCAAGAAAAAAAGTAAAATTCCAGGTATGTTTTAAGAGCTTTGTAGTAATTTGTGAAGTGAACTTAAAAATTGACTTTCCTAGTGTCTCTCTCTTTTAAGAAAGGTGGGACAAATTGTTTTATTTTGAGCATCAGGAAGTGGATGCTGTAATGTCCAACTTTCAAATAGGAGATGTTTGTAAATTATTTCTCCTTTCATAAAAGGTGTCTAAATGCAATTTATCTAAATGCAATTTTAATTAGTTATTAGGCCAGGGACTCACAAAGATGATTCCCAGACTAAGGGATTAAGGTTGGATGTGTAGGCTTGTTCTTTTTTAATACTTCCTTTTTTCTTTTTGCAATTGCTTTTGAATGTCCATATTCTTAGACATATTTGCAAAGAATTTTAATGTCTGTGCCTTAGGTTTTGCCTGGGAGATGCAAGAAACTGTTTGATATAGGGAGTTTTCCTGTTGATTAGTGTTCTGAGTCCCTCTCCCACACAGGGTGCTTAACTGAAGTGCTTCCCAACCACAGCAGACTCCAAATGCTTTATGTGGTGTCTGTGAAGAAATACAAGTTGACCTCTTCTCCACCTCTTTTTGTGTCTCAATTTGTAAAGCTGAGAGAAAATAATGATTGCTTCTAAGTGATTCAGATAGGATGTAATAAAACTGATGTGAACTTGCTACCAGAGAGCTAGCTAGAAGGTTAGACTAGTTGGACAAAATTGACAAAAACATTCTAAGCAAGGGAAATTTTCTAGAATTTTTTTTCTTTTTGGTAAGATGTTGCATTGAAAGATCAAAAGTTTTTGCAGTCCATTATTCCAGTTTACCAGTGCAACCTTCCCAGGTATCCCTAAAGGATTATTTGTCTCTAGTGAAACAAGCAAGAACAGACCTTTAATATTTTAGCTCATATAAACAGTCAAAAGTTTTAGTAGGGCATACATACAACCAGCTCTGTTCAAAAGCTTGAGGATATCATTTTCTGTATATTGATCTTATCTGGATTATTGTTGGTGAGGCAATTGACAGGCATGGCATAGACTTTTAACAATATGCTATACAAAATGCTAACACAAATTAGCATTGAGTTTTAAGGGATTTGTAGAGAATAAACATCGAACAGGGTCTTCATCATGCAAAATAACAAAATTCTTAAATTCAAGAGCTAAATATATGGTAAGAAGAAGAAAAGAGGAAAAAAAAAAAGGAAAAGGAGATACACTTTTTAAAGTTATTGGTAGTGTGTTCTTTTCCTTCACAGAACTGGATGAAGAACAGTTTGAGAGTTACTGACAGCACTTTGCAAGATCAGGTGTGGGATATTTTTTCTGAGGCAACTGGAGATGTAAGTTAAATTAGGGGTACAACATTGTACGACTGGAATGCAGTAAAAAAAATGTTTATCTGCAGAAATCAAAGCTTTGTATTGCCTGTAACTTGATTAATTTTAGCAAGTATATCTTAAAAAACTATACAGACTCTTCTTTAATCTGCACATTCCTTCTTCCTTGTATTCTGATAATGTGACTAATTGTTAATAGCAGTGTTTCAGAATGGTATCTTTGCCTGCTAAAGTACAGTGTTTTAGTTTAGGAAGTACATAATGTTTTGTCTCATCACATTTATGTTTTCTAGCATTCATGTTGATTGTGTGCCCTTAGAAATTCTGATACTGTATTTTAAATGCCTTGAGAGTGGAGTATTTAAACATGGACCCATGCAACAAGTACACCATTTTCATAGTGCAACATGTACCATAAAACATAGGAAAACAAATTAAGCCAAGTCAAAGATTTTTTTTGCAAGATAACATTTCTGCTGTGATGGTGAGGTTATTAGTTAGAAGAATCAAGCCACAGTGTTTACTACTGGTGTTATCTTGTGTAATAAGCTTGGCTGGATTCAGGATATTGGTGTATTTCAGAAATGATGTAGTGGAGAAAAGTTGAACTATCAATAAAGGCATGTCAAAACTGTAATACTCTGTCTTTCAAAAAAGGTGTCAGGTAAAAAAGAACATGACAAACCACAACAGGATGGAGTACAGTCTGCAGAAAGTGGGCAAAAAACAATGGCAGAAGAAAATGGAGTTACAGATGGTAAAACCGAGCGGAAAAAGAATAAGAAAGAACGAAAAGAAGAGAGACAAAAGAACAATAAGAAGGAGAAAAAAGATCTGAAATTAGAAAATCAGCCTGTGAGCTCAGAAGCAAAAAAGAATAAGAAGTCCAAAAAACAGAAGGAGAGCTTGGAGAATGAATTTGAAATGAACGGAAATGGCTATCAAAATGAAATAGAAGAGGAAACAAATGTCAGGAAACGCAAACATAAACATGTAGAAGGTATCTATCCTTACTGTACTATTGTCTCCAGACTTTTGTCAGTGCCTAACAGATCAATAATCTACCTCAGTGGAATTTTTAAAAGGAATTAATATTAATATATTAATAATTAACACAAATTTAAGAGAACATGAACATCCTAGCAAATACAAGCTTATGTTACAAGAATAGAAACTTACTCCTTATAGAACTTTTCTTCTAATTTTATCACTTTTTCTGTGTGTGTATTTCATCTCTAGAGGAACCTTGTATCACAAAAAAGAAAATGAAAACTGAAAGCATGTCAGAAGACATGGAAACAGAAAACACCAATGGCAATGAAGAAACTCTTGGAAAAGGTAAAGATATTCCAAAAGGGAAAGTTTAGATGGTTACAAAACTGTGCTACAAAAGACCTCATGCAGATTATGGTGCTTTTGTAGCAAGCCATGAAATAAGTTGTGCCTCAATCATAACATTCACCTTTCTGTTCCAGAGGAAGAGGCCTGTGCTACACTTTACACCTAATTCTGAATTCTTATGTTACTTTTGTGGTGGCAACCTCTAGCTACACTTAATTTTAATTTAGTGAGGAATTTGGCATATTTCTTTCACCACATTAGGTTTCTTCCCTGCTGCCATATGCTTTAGTCATCACAGAGGAAAAACAATTAGCAGCTTTGTATCTGTTTTGTCTTTTACATCACCATTTTTTCTAATTGAATCATAAATTGGAGTTTATCTGTGTTTGACTTGATTTATGCTTTGATAAGCCAAGGCACTTCATTATCTTTGGGGAATGCCTGTCCTTGAACATGCAGATTGTATACTATGTAACAGTTTCTGATTTACAGCTGAAACACAGAAGCTAAGTAAAGGCCATCTTGACCCTAACTGCTGAAGTTGTACAATGATTCTTCACAGACATCCAATTAAAATATTCAGAAACAGCCTACCTGACTTTATGCTTAAGACACTCTGCTGTTGTAGAGTCAGTAGGATAACAGTGAACTGTGATGGCAGCTGAACTGGTTCTAAAAGTAGTAGGTTGAAGGTTCCTACCACAAGAAGATCTGTATACTTTACAGTTTTATTATTTTCTAATTATTTTCTAGGTAAATTCAATTGGAAAGGAACCATCAAAGCTGTTCTGAAACAGGCTCCAGACAATGAAATTTCAATTAAAAAACTAAGAAAAAAGGTACAGTACAACATCCTTTTTTTAGGTTTTAAGTCTTCTTTGGTCTTGACATTTTTTTTTCCTGGAGTGCTGAAGCTTGTAAAATCCTGTTCCTGTCAAAAATGTTTGATATTAGCAGAACATCAGTTGACAGAATGACTAGAACTAGACTTGTTCTTTAGAACTCAGTAGAATACAGAGGCAAGTTCTGCAAAGGCATAGCATAATAGATTCTGTGCTGCTTTTAATACGGTAACATGAATGTATTACTGCTTTAACTGGATCTTTACTAATTCAAAGCTGTTCCTCTTTCTTTGTGCAGGTTATAGCTCAGTACTATGCAGTAGCTGGTGAACATCACAAATCAGAAGAGGATATTCTAGTCATATTTAATAAGAAAGTGAACAACAATCCCAAATTTAAAGTTTTAAAGGACAAAGTGAAACTCCTGAAATAAGTTTTCATACTTTCCATAGTGTTTGCATTGCAGACTGAGTCAAATTCTGCTGTCAAGTGCACAGACATCATATATTAGTCTCAGTTTAAATTGTTTGTGTATGAGAGAACAGAATTTAAGACCAAATTCCTCTTCTTTTTCTAGATTTATCACAGAATATTTTAGGAGTGCTGCATATCTGTTTTCAGATATTTTTTAATTTTTAAGGAAAATGTATATTTTTTGTACAAGTTTTAAGAGACATTGAAAATAGTAGGCAACAGCTATATTAAAATTTTTCCAGTAATGGATTTAATTTATAGGCATGAATGTTTATCAAGACCAGGGTTGTGTGGCTTTTTGTAGAAACTACTGTAAGAGCAATAGGATTTTCATATTCAAAACCTCACCACAGAAAAATGTTTTGTTATGATACAATTAAAAAATTGTATGACTGATAGTTCCTTTATGCACTGTAGCTTTAATAACCTCTTAATTTTGTGTTGTGAAGTGCATAATTACAATGTCTGTAAAATTTGTGTATATAATACTGCACATTCAGTGAAAATCTAAAGACTGTTACCTGTACATGCATAGCTACATAATGTTATAATTAGCACTACAACTGACTAAATAAGTGATGTCACTTAGACTAAAAATTGACCAATGAAATAAATGACTGTAAAACACCACCTTAAATGTATTAAATCTTGTCAGTTGATGATTGTACCAAAAAAAGAAACAAACCAACCCAGAGGAAATCTGTGCATGAAATCCACAAACTATACATAATTTTTTGTATTGCAGTCAGTGAAAGAATGTTAAAAGGGCAGCAATCTTAAAATACCTAAATTTGTAAAACTACTGAATATTTTAGAAGTATGAAAATGTTAAATGTCTGGGTCCAGTTTCTCTGAGTACATATTTGTCTTGTTTATAAGAAAAAAATACAATAGAAGTCCATAATAAATTTCTCTCTTCACTAAATGCTTGTTTCCCAGTTCATGAAAATGGCTTTGGATGTATGTGAATAAAGTTTATTTATTTATGGCCCTGGGGAAACTGAGTTCTTTCAAAGCATTCCAAAAGCTTATTTTTACTTTTTCTTTTTTTTTTTTTTTTCCAAATATAGGAAAGGACATAAAACTAAAATGAATACACTCCCATTTATCTTTTCACTATTTATTTTACTACAAATATTAATGCTACATAGAGATATTAAGTAGTTTTGTTGGACTAATTGTTAGAGGTTTTAATTTTTGTTTAAAATTCATTTCAGGTTATGCCATTTTCTTACTTTGTATCTTTGAAAGATAAAAAGTTCTTTTGTTGACGATATGATGGTGACAATGTTGACCATGTTGTTGACCATAAGAAATAATAAGAAAATAATAAGAAAGGGAGAGAGAAAGAATAGGCTTTGTGAACCTGTATGTTTTTCCTTATGAATATTGCTGGAAGTACTACAGTATGGTAGAGGAGTCTATGTCCCTATAGATCACTTCAAATGCTACTTAAGTCCAGCACAGTTGCATTACTGACATGTAGCTCAACATTAAAAATAATAATAGAAAAGGAAATCTATATTTTTTTCATTAGACAATTAAGAGATTCCTCGGAGGTCTGAACATAGCTTTTCTACTTAAAACACATTCAAGATTCAGTTTACTACTTGCAGCTAACGATGTCTCTATCCAATTGAAATTACCCTCTTAATAATTACCTGTTTAGTGGTCACCATTTCAAAGGGGGGCATGCTCCCTGGCATTCCATTCAGAATATTTCACCAAGACAGAAAAACAGCAAGACCTTCCTACTTTTATCTCAGAAATGATTTATCAACGTATTTACTGATTTTGTTTTTGTGTTTTTTTCAATCCCATGGGTCTGTTGCAAGGAAGTTACATACATTGGGTGCTCTTTTGTTCTTACGTGAAGGTTTTAGCAAATCCAAGGGGGGCAACAGTATAAGTTTATCTGGAGATCTTTAATTGCATTCAGACAGCATGCAATATTTTAAAAGGATTATTCTAGGCAGTATGAAAGTGCAGCAGTGTACAACCCACAGTGGTAATTTGGAAATTTGCTGCTTGGAGTTTAATTAATATGCTCATTAAGCATTATCTGATTCCAGTTTCTTGGTCAGATGACTAATTTTATTGAACAGCTCTTAAATCTTTTGAGTGACTTTGGGGTCTTTCACCTTCGAGAACTAATGACAAGCCTGACAGCCATCTACACATGCTTGTGTTTCATAGAATCCTTAGAGTTGGAAGGGACCTTTAAAGGCCATCTAGTCCAATTCCCCTGCAATGAACAGGAACACCTGCAGCTAGATCAGGTTGCTCAAAGCCCCATCCAGCCTGGCCTTAAACATTCCCAGGGATAGGGCTTCCACTACATTTATGGGCAATGTGTTCCAGAATCTCACCAGCCTTATTGTAAAAAAAATCTTCCTTATGTCCAATCTAAATCTCCTCCCTGAAACGATTTCCCCTTGTCCTGTCACAACAGACCCTGCTAAAGAGTCTGTCCCCTTCTTTCCTGTAACTCCCTTTAGACACTGAAAGGCTGCTCTCCAGTCTCCCTGAAGCCTTCTCCAGGCTGAATAGCCCCAGCTCTCTCAGCCTGTCCTTGTCGGAGAGGTGTTCCATCCCTTGGATCATTTCTGTGGCCTTTCTCTGGATGTGCTCCAACAGGTCTATGTCCCTCTTAACTGAGGACTCCACATCTGGATGCAGTTCTCAAGGTGAGGCCTCACCAGTACAGAGCAGATGGGAGGGATCACCTCCATCACCCTGCTGGCCACAGTTCTTTTGATGTAACCCAGAATATGGTTGGCTTTCCAGCCTGCGAGGGCACACTGCTGGCTCATGTCCTTCCATTTGTAGCAGGAAGATCTAACAGCATAACTGCAATGGTTTTGTGCATGCTGAACACAACTGCCATCCTTCCACTGCGCTCTATCTTTGACCATCCAGGTCAACTGCAGCATGCTACTGCCATCAATACAAAGTTTGATGTCCAAGGAAATTGAGCTGATACAACCTACAACTAACATTTTAATACAGTTGTTAACAAACACATGATGAACCAGAAAGCTCATCATCTTTGACCTAGTTTCTTAGCAGCAGTCAATTATTATTTTTGCATGGACAGGAAAGTTGTGGGTGCATTCATCAAGCACACTACTGAACTCCTGTTCAAAATACACAATAAGTACAGAATATGTTAAAGAACATCATGACAGTAAACTAAGCAGCCTTTTATTTTAACCTTTTATCTGACAGAAATGCTGTGGTATTGAAGTTTCTTTTAACAGCAAATCAGTGTACTGGGTTTGTGATGCCATGGAGATCTTTAACTACTAAACCTCTGTTTTCAACTTTTGTAGCTTTTTTTTAAAAAAAAAAAAACAAACAAAAAAAACTTCCCCATAAATTATATGTTTAACAGTCAATTGGTAATGTTAGCAGTCACAATAAAGTGATGAGAAACCATCAGATATCATTAACAACATTACAAAGTATTTAAGAATGTTCTGTTCATTGATTTTCTAAACAGCATAGTATATCTCCGTAAGAAAACATGCTTTATCGCTAAGATTTTCCTTTCTAAAATATTGCATTGGAAATTGAATGTCTTTGGATGAGTGAGAAAGATGGAAGTATTGTAGATCAGAAAATGAATTGTTTAAAGTTAGTGGCTTTCTTGCTAAGTATGGCATCAGAATTTAAACAGGGATTTTAATCACTGAAAAGAAGAAAGCTTCAAAGGATGTCTACTTGTTTGTTGTACTCAGCACTCCACCTTACGGGTGCATTAGAGTATTTCACTCTCCTTTCTCCCAGTGAAAAAAGATCCTCCCACCTGTTGCTCAATCTGATTGCATCAGTACAATGTAGTCAGCGTCCAACACGAGTACTGGCTTATAACTGATGACCACATGATACATATTCCCAATACATTACTCCATTCTGAAAATTCTAAAGCTGTAATGCTCACCCTTATTTAGGAAATGAGAGGGCAAATATTAAACTTCTTGTGCAAGATAAGCAAAAAAAAAGGTATATTGTTCTATACATTGGGCTGTGTTCACAGGTCACAAGATATCTCAATCAATATATTCAACATCTATCCCTTTCTTCTCCTGGTTTAGCTTTCAAGAAAAAAAAAAAAAAAAAACAACCAAGAATAAGCCCTCTAAGTTTCTTTTCTGCTCTGTCAGCCGAGAAAAGCAGCTTATTGTGTTCCCCATTAGTTCTTTTTCAGGAAGTGTTATTTTATATTTAATACTAAATTTCACTTGGAGCAGAGAAAGTTTCAGTGGTAACTGTTCTTTGCACTTAATGACATACAATTCCTTTTGCACCTGTAACCTACTGCTTTTCTTTCTACCTGTTGAGATATAATTCCTTTTGCACCTGTATTCTCATGCTTTGACATTCTCACAGGCTGAAACAACTTGAAGAACATATATTGTTTCATTGCTGTCTCCAATTTATTCTAGATGACATGGAACAGCCATTTCTTCAGATAGACTGTATACTCTGATCTTCTGATTTGAGATTTTAAATAGAAACTTCTCTCAATACCGCCCCCCCCCTTTGAGTTTACATCAGAAGCAAAACAACTCACTTTGTATAGAATTTGTTTTATAGTTCCTGAAACAACTTAAAAGCAGCAGTATAACAGAATAGGTATGCCTACCCACTAATCAGGTAGAATGCATTACTAATAAACAGCACTGAAATCCTTAGTGAGGCCTGATTACAAAATCAATCTCAGCTCTCACATGCGTTTGCTCTATTAGAAAGAAGATGCTTTAAAACATACTGAGATATTGCTCTAAGGCAGCATGAATACAAAGGGAAGAGAATGATGTGTATCGCTATCTCATAGAACGTGCAGGTTAACCAGCAAGAAATAAAGGGAAACTTACATCTCATATTCTCTTTTAGCCAATAAAACAAATAAAAAAAAAACAACTTTTATCAAGAACTCAGAATGCCATTACAAATTATTCTGTAAATGACCATTTCATTCCATCTTTCCATATTGGTTTCCCTCTCCTGAAAAATCAGGGTAAATCTACGCTTAAACCTCAGCATTTCATTTTTTGCTTTTATACTTTAACACATCTTTCTCCTACTGGATATCAGAACTTCAGCACAACAGCCTCCTCTTTCCACTAGAATGCATGAGGCACTTGATCCATATAAAAGCATTGAAATCACTACATCTCATTTAGATGACACACAATGAAAAATAACACCAGAAACTTGCCTGCATTGTAAATAGTTCAAGATATGTGAATTTTACTCCTTTGATCTGTTCTTTGCAGTAGCCATGTAATGAACTCTTAAGATTCAGGCACTAAGTTATAAATAGGAAGCATGAAAGTTATAAATAGGAAGCATGAAGTGCACTTTTATGCGCTTGATTTTCTGCCTTTCTGATGGCCTTTGATTCTTGATAATGAGAAGGAATTCAAGGAGGAATATGCAGCTTTTGACACTATACAGTACCCATGCATGACAAAAGCTGATTTTTTTTTTTTTTTTTTTTTTTTTTGTGAGTGAGACAGGGCCAGAATTTTCTCCTAGACTTTTATTGTTGTTTTTTTTCTTTTTTTTTTGTTTTGTTTCAGTTTGATTTGTTGTTGTTGTTGTTTTTTTAATGATTAAAGAAAGTGCTTCACTGACTGAAGTCAATATATTGCACCAGCATTTTTGCTTCGGACTTCTTAATCAACTGCTAGAATGAAAGCTTTTACTGAATTTATAGACATTATGCATACAGATTTTTATTGATTCTTTTTTCCATCTATCCACTCTACCATTTATTATATTTTCATGCACTCTTCGTTCCTACAATTTCCCTATTCTACACCATGAAATCTGTTTCCTCTTCCTTTCCTGCTGCAACACATCTCACTCACCTGCTCTGTGTTTGAAAATTCAGCTTTTTTGTGAACACTTGGCAATTTCAGGGGTTAGCACTGGGCAAGTTCTCTGGGAGAAGAAAAAAATATCAATTCTGTCTTAGTTGTACGCTTTTAAAAACCTGTTAATATGAAGCAGATTTATCAAAGTAGTAACAGGAATTGCACAACATCTCCCAGCTAAAACTTCAGATTGAGATACTGCTGAATTTAGTTCTCATACTAACAAACATCTTTCTTTCTCCCTGTGACATTATAACATTCTGTTGGCTCCCTCTAACTCAGCTGTCCGATCAGGTTAGCAAATCGAAGTACATATAAAAATTGATCTTACAGAAGAAGTAAGTAGCAATGGACTGTGAAGGACAAAAACAAACAAAAAACACCCCTTAGGAACCTGAATGAAATTTATAAGAACTTTGTTTCATGTTTACTTTTGCAGGACTCCTTGGAAAAATTTCCACCAGCGAAGAGCATGGGCTGCATTCCATGCTGTATACATCAATGAGAAGTTCCTATACTGTAGGTGATACAATGTTTTTTCTGTACTTTGCAATCTTGTAGCAGTGATGTCCACATGCCTGGGCAACTTTGTTCCACTGCCTCTGGCAGTGAGGGCACTCTAGACAAGGTCTGAAAAATAGTTGATGTGCTACCAGCAGCCTTAAAAAAAAATGCTCTTCATAACTTCTATAAAGTGTCAAGTCTAAAAAAAGCAATAGTCCTAGAGTAAGCCATTCCAAGTCTAAATAGAGCAAAAAGTTCTATCAATAATAAACCTGAATACTCGTTCCCCCGACTGATACATAGTCTTTCCTATGTAAAGGAAGACCTAATCAAGACCTGCCTGGATTATTCAAAAAAATACTTTAGATGTACCTATGTGCAGTAAGGATGCAGATCTTGTCATAGTTTACAGATGTGCATGGCTGCACAGGCATTTTCCTCAGCGAGGACATCAGTTTCAGTAATTCATAAGTGTTCCCTTTCCTACCCTCTCACATCTGGCCATTTCCTTTTGCCTCTTTGCCATTCCCTTGCATTTTTTTTTCGAAGGCTTTTCAAACCAGATCAAATCCTCAAACTGAGAGGTATTATATACCACTACTGCGAACTGAGTAGTCAAGAACAATTATAGCTGGAGCACTGCTGCCAAATGCTTTGTATCTTTAAACTGTAGTCTTGGGAAAACATTTTGAGAGCCATTGTACTCCCTAAGAAAGTCAGCATAGTTAAGCGAAACTAAATTCAAGAGATGATTTAGGAGACAGACTAGGAAGATTTACTTACCAGCTTCTAGGAGAATGGTTTGTCCAGATTTCTTTCATGCCTTTTTTTTTTTTTTTTTTTTTTTTTTAAACACATTTGAAGATTCAAGCTGGAGTGAACAAAGTTGTCTCATTATATATTCTTAATATCAATTATAGCAAAAGGCAAGAGTATAACACTGAAGCTACCTAAGATTTTTAAACAAGATAATTGAAGGTGTTGAAATGGTCTTTCATCAAAGATACATTCCAGACTAAAGTGATGTCCTGGACCAGCCACATTTTTGTATTTGACAACTTTCAAGGTGAAGAATAAAATAACTAGATAAATAAAATCAAATGATGTGGTTGATTCTTTTTCATTTCTCTTAGATATTTACTTCCTGGTGTTAACTGCCTTTACCTTTTCTGCCTTCTTTTCCTTCAAAAATTTCAAATGTTTGCATGCTGACTGGTAGTGCATTCTTTGCATCAAGCACACTATTATGTCTATTGCTTCCTCCCTTCCTCCATTTAATACTCAACCTTAGTCCTATAGTTTGTATATGTACAACATTCAGATCAGATTAAGTTTAATCTCTGCTTGATTTTCATGTTAATATGAAGACACTAACACCATGTGCTTTTTTTTTTTTTTTTTGTAATATATTTTTTTTTCCATTGACTGAACTGAACAATTATTCCTCAAAATAAAGAATACACCTACACTACAGACACCCTCCTTCAACTAAAAATGCCCTCCCTAGATAAGTAATGAAGGCAGTGCCGGACAAGCTTCTTGTGAACAAACAGCATTTGGGCTCATACAGTTACTAACTTTTGTAACGGGGAAAAAATTGCAGATATTTGATAGAATACTAGGAAAAAAATTTTACTTTTTTAAAAGTAAAATTAGAAATCTAATTCTAAAATACACATGAACCTACACAGGGAATATAAAAAATTAACACTTCTATAGTAAGAGTTACTTGTAAATGAACATTAAAACAACGGTCAATAAGTGGGAAATATCAAGTGAACACCAAGAGAACAAACTTAAATATATGCAAGACTGGAAAACTCAGTTTTAATTTATAATTGCAAAAGCTTGAATGTTTAAAAGCACTGAAATAAAGCATGCTTTTCTCTTTAAGAGAAAAGAACTTGAAGGCGTTGAATGCAATTTTCTGAAACTTTTACTTGCAAGAATTATCCATAACACACCCACAGTTTGGATGCTTTGATGATTATGTTGTTGATTTTGTAACAGCCTCAGTTCAGCTCCTGGTCATTATCCTTTAGCAGACTAATAATGACTGAATCAGAGAAGCTCTGTGAAAAGATCACAGAAAACATCTCGGCTCTACAAACACTGAACATGAGTGGTCTAGGTTAAGGTCAAAAGAGTCAGGGAAGGGAAGCTCTTATTTCAGCTCTTTGCACAATGCCTACTCTGTAGGTAAACAGGAGTCTTCAGTTTAACAACACTAACAGATCTTAACCTTTTCAAGCATACATATTTATTTAATTACTACATTTAAATCAAAGATATTTCCTATGAATAGCTTTAGTAAAGAGAGTGCATGATTTCCTTTGTTTCCTATTTGAGTTACTAGCATGAAAGTGAAGGCTGAGGTAATCATTTCATTCAAAGGAAGTAAAACAAAGAATCCTCTATTTCATTGCTAAGAAAGCTGAGATCAGAGACTCCTATAAGCTGTTAACTTCAAAATATTCAAGTGTACAAAATGAAACATAATCACTGTAGACATTAAGGTCCTTGATGTGAATGTAAGGCACGTTCTACAGCAAATGAAGTAAGCAAATAAATAAATAAATTCTTGCTTTTTTTTTTTTTTTTTTTTTTTACACTGAATTTACTCAGAAGTCAATGCAAAGTAATAAAAAATAATCAGAACTCTTGCTTCATTCAACATGAGAAATTCCTATAAAACAGATGATGGGACATTTAAGAAAATATACTGTGTGAATCACTGTTCGCAGCCCCTTGGCTGAAAAGATAACATCTCCTGCAGATGATACAATGCAGTACATCTGCATACCAGGTGACATGGCAAATAGAATCACAGAACAAGGATGAAAGGGACCTCAAAAGATCATAAGATCCAACCCCTTGTGGGAAAAGGAAGTCTAGATGAGATTATCCAGCATCTTACACAATTGCATCTTGAAAGTCTCCAATGATAGGAACTCTACCATGTGCCTAGAGAGATTGTTTCAGTGACTGATTGTTATCACCATTAAAAAAAATGTCTTATATCAAGACAAAGCCTCACCCAGTGCAGCTTGTACCCATTACTTCTTATTTTCCCCATGTTATCCCTTTGTGAAGGAAGTGCCACCATGCCTTCTGTAGCAACTCTTTAAGTACTGAAATATTGTAATGAAGTTCCCCCTTTACTTCTCCAGGTTGAAAAGCTCTCTTTCAGCTCTTCCTCATAGCCAGGTGTATAAGCCCTTTCAAAGGCCTTCCTCTGGAACCTCTCCAGTCTGCCCACATCTTAATTGAACTGGGGAACAAGAACTGGACTCCAGGTACAGACTGACAAGCACTGAGTGGGATGATTACAACTCCATCTCTGCTCGTAATGCCCCTGTAGGTACAGCCCAGGATCTGCTACGTCAGTACAGGTGCAGGACTTTGCACCTCACCTGTTAAATGTACACCTTGAGTATCATAAGTAATGAAGCCTCATTTCCTTTATCACTGCAATTATTGCCACCGTGTCTCTCATCATCACTCCTGTGCCTTGCTTCACCTGTATGCTGGGCAGGACGTAAAATGCAGAGGAAAAGTACATGCTGATGAGCTAGTAGAGACATGCTATTTCAGCTGAGGAGTCATATAAATGAAGAATTATTTTTCTTCCACTTGGAAAATGCACAGATTAAGCCAAATTCTCCAATGCTTAATCACCTGTAACTCAAACCAAATATAACATAAATTGTTAATGTATTGAAAAACTTGGTCATAACTACTGTTAGGGTTATCATTACACAACTTAGATTAGTGCAAGTCTACTGAGTTGTAAAGCTGCTCTAGCACTGTACTGAATTAGGCTGTATCTACAGAAGACCTATTATTTCTTAAAGATTTATTCAAATTGGTTGTTTGGTTTTTTTTTTCCCCATTTCAAAAGGCCTTTGATAAGGTCACAATTATTAACCACTGCCTATATGCCATTCATCTTGTTTTTCCTGTTTTCTGAACGTGAAACTACAGAGAAAATATCTGCAAAACATTTATGCTGAAGAATGCATGTGGTATTGTGAAAACTTATTTTTCATACTCACTGATTTCATGCAAAATACTATTTACCTTCTAAAAGGGAAAGTAAAATCAGATAATGAAACATTTAAGTTCCGAATTTCAATTTATATACAGCTAGAAGGACGGTAAATATGCTTTTGTTAACTAGAAGATGTACTGAATTTTTTTCTTCAATCTACATCATATGAATCTCAGCCTCTATGGAATAGCTCTCTGAGATCTTTATTTGAGTCCTGTGCTACCTCAATCATACAACCATTAAGGCTGGAAAAGATCTCTAGGATCACCTAGTCCAACCATCAGCCCATCCTCACCATCCCACTGACCATGTCCCTCAGTGCCACATTACACATTTCTTGAACACTTCCACGGACGGTGATCCCACCACCTCCATGGGCAGCCCATTCCTCTCTTTCAGAGATTTCTCCAAATATCCAACCTGAACCTCCCCTGGCACAGCATGAAGACATTTCCTCTCATCCTATCACTGTCATTTGGGAGAGGAGGCTGACCCTCACCTCTCTACAACCTCCTCTCAGGCAGTTGTAGCAATTAGGTCCCCTGAGCCTTCCCTTCTCCAGACTAACCAATCCCAGTTCCACGTGGTCTGCAAAATACGAACAGCAAAATATGTATATGCTACCCATTCTCTGCCTACTTTTCCTATTTTTTTTTTTTAGCTACTTTGATAAAACAAGCCTCATTTTTTGCACTTGGATTTACATAGCACAGTTTGCCATTTTCAATGACGACTGGCATCATCCACAACACCACTAATTTGTAATATATTGCTGGTCCATTATCAGAGTCAACATTTGCTACAGCCGCATTCATAAGACACATTTTCATCAATTTTCTTTAGGGATGTGTAATATGAAGTGTTGTTGTATCAGGTGTGCATTAATTGGTGAATCCCAGAAGGCAATCACTTGGGTGAAACAGGCAAGCAGCTACACCTAGAACAGGTAAGCAGAAGTAGTTCCTGGTAACACTGCACGGCAGGTACTTCTGCTCGGTCTGGTGGGCTTACGCAGCCGCAAGGTTTGACCGCACGAGGCGAAGCACGGTGCCCACAGTACCCACTTTGGAGAGGTAACAGCCGTAGAACCGATGACGAACCTAGCTGGCCGCGACACCCTGCACGCCCCGCAGCTGGCGGCCATCACAGCAGCACTACGCACTGAGGGAACCGCCCGCCCCGTCGCGTCACTGCCGGAGCGGCCCAAGATGGAGGGCGGCGGGCTGCGCGGGGAGCCGCTCCCCAGGCTCAGGCGCCATTTGCGGCAAGAGGCAGAACGTCCGGCCCCGCTGCCGCAGCCGCTGCTCCGAGGCGGCGGGACGGCCGGTGGGTGGTGCCCGGAACGCTGGCGCTGCTGGGAGAGGCTGGGGCTGTCGGTGTTGAGCTGTGGGGCTGTCGGTGGAGCAGGCGGGGGGGACGAGCACGGTCGGGATGTTCGGGGGTTCCCGGAGCCTCGCCCCCACGGCTTGCTAGCGCTGCCTTCCGGCTCCTCCTCGGCCGTAAGGTAGAGGTGCTGCTGATGGTGGCGGTGCTGAATTGCAGAGCAGAGGTCTGAGCGCTTGTAGGAGGCTCAGCCGGTGGCAGTGCTTCTGCGGGCTTCAGGCTGCTGAAGGCAGGGAAACCACCAATAACGATAAGTGCAGTGCATGAAGCACCACACACGCAGCTCAACAGGTACCTCTGTTCCACTGCTTTTGCCCAGCTAAAAGAGCAGCCTATCCTCGCTGTGCATGTCCCCATTCATTGCGAGGGAGTTGGACTCGAAGAGTTTTGAAGGTCCCTTCCAACTCTGCCAGTTCTATGGTTCTGTAATGACACAGCAGTTAGTAACTGGCTTTGGTGGTATCATTATGTTCATGTTTACAGAAGAGTCTACAGCTGGAGAGAAGAAAAAGAAGCCCTCTCCTAGACTGAACGTTCATTCTGCGTTCTGGATTTTGGCTTCCATTGCTGTGACATATTACTTTGATTTTTTTAAATCTATTAAAGAAACAATTCAAGCAGATAGGTAAGATGCCTTACAAAGATTTCTTACAAAGAAAAGTTGTGTTTTCAGCTTATGTTCAGATTGTTACGTATAAGCTTTGTGTTTTGAATCTTGGATAAACAAGATCCACAATAGGAAGAGAGAGAGCAGGGTCTGTTCAGCCTGAAGAGGATAAGGTGAGGAGGGGGGAATCTCATCAGTGTGAACAAATACCTGAAGGCAAGGTGCAAAGAAGATGGAGCCAGATGCTTTTCAGTGATGCACCAAATTGAGACAAAGAGGTTCCATCTGAGCATCGAAACACTTCTTCATTGTGCACTGGAACAGGCTGCCCAGAAAGGCTGTGGACTCTCTGTCTTTGGAAATAGTGCAGAAAAGCTGCCTGGATATAGTCCTGGGTGACCAGCTCTAGGTGGCTGTGCATGAGCATACAGACTGGAACAGATGACTGCCTGAATCCTTATTTATTTTTCTTCAGGCTTGACTGAACCATTTACGTGCATGTAAAATGTGTTCTAGTAACAGTATATTTTAATATGGTACCTTCGTATTTGTGCTTAAGTACAAGAAGCCACTGCCTATTTTGTTGAAAATGTTGAGGTTTTGATTTTAATAAAAAAATAAACAACCTGAAATTAATCTCTAAACATCAGAAGAAAGGGTTTTTTCCCCCTTTTTATTTAGACATCTATTGAGTAGACTGGGAAAATTAGAAATAATTGCTATGAAATAGTTCAGAAATAATTTCACAGAATTATATCTTTTTCATGAAGTTAATTCTCAGTGGGGTTGATAGATGTTTTCATCTATATTTTCAGATAACTTCACCTGGAGGTGCTTTTTGAACAGGAGTGATGTATTTTGAAATTAAACTCCACTAGCTATGCAAGTGTTTCATACAAGTAATTTAAGAAAAATATTTCAGGAGTTTTAGGCTATTCTGTAAATTTAACAGATATCATCAGTTCTGTTTGTAGAATAGAATGAAAAGTAATACATGAACTGAGATGTTACTAAACATGTTTTTCCCTTCTATTACAGTTGGTGGTTTGCCTCTGGCAGTTGTTTATTGGCTGCATGTTTATCTGTTGCCTTTTACTGCATAATATATCTTGAGTGGTATCGTGGAATTGAGGACTACGATGTGCAGTATCCTGTACTGATACCTGTCACAACTGTCACTTTTATTGCAGCAGCAGTTTGGTAAGTTGAAACGTGTATACAGACTTTTGCTACACCTGAGCAGTTAAACTGTATTAATGGGTTCATTTGATCAGAAGTATCATTTCTCGAATTCCACTTAATGTACTGGAGATAGTATAGCATGATTTCTTCTGTTTTCAACATTCATCCATGATGCAAGATTTATGGTATTTGAAGCTGTCATTAAAAAGCTTACTTTAGATATACTGGATCTTTTTTGGTTGAATAAATAGTTTAGAATTAGTAAGATCCGTAATCCTTGTAAACCATTTGTAAAATAAATTTTCTTGCTATCCCTTTGTTTTAATTCATTCTCAAATCTACTTGGCTGTAAGTATAAATTAAGGTTTGATTTTCCTCAGACACTGTGCTTGCCCATGGAAAAATTAAGAATGTTTCTCATAACTTTTACTTTCATAATTTCTGTGCATTTTTATCCTTGATGGGTCTGAGTGGTTTAATTTGTGTAAAAAAAAAAAAAATCTGCAGGAGTTACTGAAGTTTCAGGATGAGATGTCAGTAAATAAGCAGTAAACGAAACCATCCATTTTATAAGTATGTGATCTTTTGCCCTTTTTTTTAATCTCTGAAGTTGTAAAGAAATAAGTATTCCTCAGGTTGATTTGTTTGAATTTCATTTCTTCTTGTGCTATGATTTACTTCTGTGCCTGGTTTTTCTACAGCGAGACAGTTGAACTTCTCTAAAGCTTTCTTCTTTTATTCCCAGTTTTAATGTTGCCTTATGGCCAGTCTGGTCATTTATCACACCTGTGGTGTTGTTCATTCAGTTTATGGGCGTTGTGATGCTTGTGTCGCTCCTAGGATAAATCTTACAGGTAAATAATTGAATTATTTGAGCACATAGAAGTGTTTATCTTGTTGCATGAGTTGCTTTCTTATATAAACCATCTAAAGATTCTTTCTTTACATTTTATATACAGCTTTAGAATGCTGAAATTTTATGCCATATGGAATTACCTGAAAATATGCAAGTATCTTTAAGGGAAGAATATTCTTTTCTTCTTCTGGAAGATTCTCTTGTGGACAGTGAAAAGAAGACATGAGTGAGAGTGGATGGTTTTGAGGAGTATAGGCCAAAAACTTGCAGTTTCTATCCAGGCTGGGAAAACTTCTTAGGGAAGTTGCTTGACATGATAGTAAAGGGGAGAAGCTATCCAAATGCAATTGTCTTCTCTTAAACTCAGATTGTCTTACCTTTATCAGTGAGTGCTTTGATTTTTGTGGTGAGTGGTCTAGTTCTTCCTTAAAAGCAACCTTTTTATGGCAAATACAAACAACTTCTCAACTTGAAAAATTCTTTCTCAACAGCCACCATGTTGAAAAGGGCTTTTCAGATTTTGTTGATATTCTATTCAAACGAATCCTGTGAAAATGGAAAAACTCAGTAGGGAAAACATTAAAGACAGCTCAGTAAGTAGGGTGAGAGATGTTCCCGCAATCACAGCTGTATCATCCAGTGAGGTGACTCCTTCAGAACTGCTTTAGTTTATTTTGGGAGCTTGAGTTACGTTTGCTAATGCAAAATTCTTCAATGCATGTTTGTTCCTTCTGTCATTAGCAATGTTCTGTTTAAGCACTGGAAATGTGGGAAATAAGTACATTGTGAGCTGTTAGAGCTGTGCTCATATTAATAAACTAAAACAATCATACTGCTTTAATTTGTTCTTAGAGGTAGAAAGTAAGAAGTATAACTGAACTGTGATATTCTGAACAGCTATATCTTAGGAAAACATCCTGTTTTTTTCAGTGAACAGCCAGGTAAATTATTTTATACAGTATATTATTACTTGATGATGTAAAATCATCCAAGTAATGGTATCAAATTGGTACAGGATACAGTTTGTGCAATATATACAGCCTTATAGTGTGTGTATATATGTGTATGTATAACATTTGATGTGTTTTTTCTTTTCTTTCAGCTTCGTGTGGAGGATCCAAGTAACAACTATTCTACAGAGTGGGTGTTGCTTTAGTTCCATTCCAGACTTCTGATTACTAAGCTACCTGATTTTATAAATGAAATTGGCATTAACCCATGGTTCGACCAGTGGCTGCAAGAAGGCAGATGATTAGCAAGTAATTGAAAGATGGATAGATTTTATCTTAGTAACATAATGCATTTCATGCTTTCTTTGTAACAACATTATAAAACTGACATAGTCATTCACCTGGTCTTAAATCCCATCTGGGGACTCCAGAGGTCACTTAGTCCAACTTCCTGCTTGAAGCATGTTGATTGGTTTGAAAATAAGTGATGCTTAAATTTAAGTGTTATCGGTTTTTAATATGCTATTTTTACATTTGAATTGATAGCTAAAATACTAATATTTAGAATCTCTTTGAGCTTATAAACTTGGACATAGATGACAACAGAGGAGACATTTATTGATCCACTAAATTTGTAATGTTATGTGTGTTTTAATGAAGGAAATATTTTGTTGATCTAACCCCTTGACTTCAAATATGTAAGTATTTGAAAAAAATATATGGATTTGAGTAAGGGTCTAGAAAACTGGTTGAAATTTACATCACTGATAATCTGACAGTGCCAACAGTGAAATAAATGGATTACACTAGTATTGACATAATTTGTCTACAACCAAAGGCGAGCTATCAAGCTGTGAGTAACCAGCAATACAATGAACAATAGGAACAAGAAATTAGGAGCACGAAGAAAATTATTTTGATGTATGCAGTATGGTTTAATGTTCTGCATGTTTTTATTCAAAAAGTAACTTTTCATTCTTTAAAGTGCCTGTTAATAAAATTGCCATTTTTCCTTCCTCAGCTATGGAGGTCGATATTAAATTAAAAGCCATTACCCACACACATCTGGGTAAACAAAATAACATTGTCAGTTTGTTCAGCTTGGCTATGATTCTAAAGTATCTGGGCACCATTTAGTTTCCAGACCATTTGGTATATGTCATTGTGTTAAATACTTTTTATGGGTGATAGGAGAACATAAAAGCTGGGTATTGAAACTTGCTTAAATTTACTCTTTGTGGTTGTTGCTTGAAGTCTGGACAGTTAGAAGAGCCTGCATTTGTTATTCTGACTTTCAGATTCACACCATTACTGAAAAAAAAATATGTGAAATTTTTAGTAATAAAAAATGTAGGCATCTGAAGTTACTGCTGTTTCATTGAAGAAAAAATGTTGCTGTCAGTGTGCAGTGTAAAGGATTAGTCAAACCAAACCAAAATACATCTAACACTACTGCTAAGTAGGTTGTAAACAGCTTGATTTTTTTTTAAATAAAATACTTGAATTTTCAAAAAGTTGTACTGAAAAGATCTTAAAGTCTTCATCTTTTAATAAATTCCAACAATTTTATGTCTGCAGAGATGTGTACATTCAGTTACTTTGTTCATTGTGATATTTAATTCACTGTTGCTCAGGGATGGTAATAGTCGTATTTTTATTTATCAACTGTATAAATGGGTGCTTTAAGTTGCTTTGTCCTATGTAATATTTGCTACATGTTTGTTTCAAATGTATTCTTCTGGACATCTTAATAAACTTCGTATAAAAGTGATCAATTATTGGTCAGTACTTAATTGTTTAACCATCAAATTCCATTGTTCTTGGTCTGTCAGCCCATCATTTTGCCTGTGTTTGTCTTTTATGACCTCTCAGCTGGGTTAACTGATTGTGTAATACCAGTTTGTATTACTTGGTTAGAGGTATTTGCCCTCTGACTACTTTGTCTTATTCTGAAAATCCCAGGTAGAGAGAGCAGCTTACTGCACAGAAGTCTTGCAAAGTCTCTTGATAATCATTTTGAATATCAAATCGTTGTATGCTCAAAAGCAAGTAGTGGTGAATCTGGTAAAAATGATGTTTGCTGCAATTAACAACCTGACAAAATCTTGCTGCTACTTCCAGTTCTGTCACTCCTTGCTTTCCTTATTTTCCTTCTACCAAATCAAGAACTTAGGGCAAGACATCAGAAAGAGATATCTTGATGGTTTCCTGAAAACAAAGATTAGGTTGTCAAAAGCCTTACTTGCACTAAGGCTTGAATATATTTGCTGGCTTCAAACCATGCTCTCTCTCTCTCTCTATATATATATTATTTTTTGTCCATTTCCATTGATTTCATTTGAGAATGAGAATATGTGCCAGTGTCAAAGAGCTCTTCTTCACAATTAAAATAAGATGCTTTAGAATCCCCTGAAAAGGAATGGAAATAAAATAGCCCAGTTACATGTAGAAGCTCTGTAAAATGAAAGCATCTACCTTCCTTTTCTTTAGATGTAACAATTGGGTAAGATACCAAGTAGGACATAGCAGTTCTACAAACTTAAGAAAAGGATGAATGTAGTTCTGAGGTGATGGAAGGCTTCTGTGTTCATCTGTTACCAGAAATATCCTGTTACTTTTGTTCTTTGGCTTCAGAAGAGAAGCTTAAAATCTTAAGTTTTGCCTTTAAGTTTAAGTGGGAGTAAAATAGATGCCATCTTGTTATTCCTTCCAGTTGTTTAAGTAGTTGAGTTAATAGTTTAACTTCCCTCAGCAAGTTTGCTGATGATACGAAGTTGGGAGGATTGGCTGACACGCCCGAAGGCTGTGCTGCCATTCAGCGAGACCTGGACAGGCTGGAGAGCTGGGCAGTAAGGAACCAGATGAAGTTTAACAAAAGCAAGTGTAGAGTCTTGCACCTAGGGAGGAATAATTCCATGCACCGGTACAGGTTGGGGGATGACCTGCTGGAGAGGAGCTCTGCAGAGAGGGACCTGGGTGTCCTGGTGGACGACAGGTTGGCCATGAGCCAGCAGTGTGCCCTTGTGGCCAAAAAGGCCAATGGCATTCTGGGGTGCATTAAAAGGAGCGTGGCCAGCAGGTCGAGGGAGGTGATCCTCCCCCTCTACTCTGCCCTGGTAAGGCCTCATCTGGAGTACTGTGTCCAGTTCTGGGCTCCCCAGTACAAAAAAGACAGGGATCTCTTGGAAAGAGTCCAGCGGAGAGCCACAAAGATGGTGAAGGGCCTGGAGCATCTCCCCTATGAGGAAAGGCTAAGTGAGCTGGGTCTGTTTAGCCTTGAGAAGAGAAGACTGAGAGGGGACCTGATCCAGGTCTATAAATATCTAAGGTGTGGGGGGCAAAGTGGCGAGGCCAGACTCTTTTCAGCAGTGTGCGGAGACAGGACAAGGGGAAATGGCCAGAAGCTGGAGCATAGGAAGTTCCGCACCAATGTGCGCAAGAACTTCTTTACAGTGAGGGTGACGGAGCACTGGAACAGGCTGCCCAGGGAGGTTGTGGAGTCTCCTTCTCTGGAGATATTCAAGACCCGCCTGGACGCCTACCTGTGCGACCTGGTGTAGGGATCCTGCTTTGGCAGGGGGGTTGGACTCGATGATCTCTGGAGGTCCCTTCCAACCCCTACGATTCTGTGATTCTGTGTGATTCTGTGATTCATTTGAGACATAGATCGCAGAGTGTTAAAAAACAAAATAAAAGCAAACACCAGTGCTTTGGATGTTTGATATGCTACCAGCAGGGTTAGGGTAAAAATGTGAGACCTGCCTGGCCAGAATAAGGACAAGTCTATCTTTGTATTTGGCCTCCAACCTATGGCTACGTGAATACCTAGGATTAGGAGAATTTGTGTTGTACGCAAACAAAATACCATCTGAAATATTTCATGTTTTACGCAGGGATGAATTCCTGTCAGCGCCCATAGGCAATCAACTGGTGTTCCTGATCTGGAGGTTTGCGCGCATAGTCTACTGGCTATAGGTCACAGAACGTTTTCTCCTCTGGTCCTGCTGCCGGCCCCAGCTATTGGCCGAACACGGGGCACGGTGCCCGCCGCCCCTCAGCGGTCCCGCAGCGGCGAGAGGCACGGCGAGAGCCGGCGGTTCCGCTCCGCCCCCGGTGCCGCTGTGGGCCGGGCCTGGGGCTGCCCGGGGAAGCGGGGCCGGCTGCCCGCAGCGAGCGGCTGGGAGATGGAGAAAGTCGGCTGTTCGTCCTCCGCGGGAGGCAGCTACCCGCAGAAAAACGCCGAGATCCTCAGCAGCCAGTACGGCATCAACCTGTTCCTGGCCGGGCTGCTGCTCACCTTCGCCTGGGCTGTGCACGCCGTTGGTATCAGCAAGAGCCACCTGCTCTCCTACCTCATCACTCTGATGCTTGTTCAGCTGCTGTGGATGCTGTGGTACCTGTGCAGGAGTTGCACGCAAAGGAGGCTGATCCGGGACAAGGACACGCATGCTGGAGCCCGCTGGCTGAAGTGTAAGTACATGGCATGCAGGTGGCAACGGGCACGGGATGTGTGTGCCATCACCCACCTCCACACCGCTGTCAGGGAGCATCCCGGTGCTGGGGATCCGTGCACACACAGCGAGTGCTAGTTAAATACAGGCATAAAGATCCCTATTGAGGGACTGTGTGGGAAAACTGTCTCTAAACATACCCACTTCCCAACGTGCTACTTACAGTGCTGAAAGGTATGGAGCCTTTTTTTCCCCTTTCCCCCATGTACCAGGCTACTTTGGCAACATGTAAGAAATAAAATACAGATTTTGGAAGAGGCAGTTGTTACATGCAACATTCCCACAGGATTTATCACCTTTTCCAGGCAATGAAATAGTCCTTATACTAGCACCAGTCAGAAATGTCCTCAAGGGCTCTCTCTACTCATGTATTCCAGATATTCCCATTTGTACGTGTTCAGTGATGCCTTAGAATAATTTTGTGGAATCATAGAATGGCTTAAGTTGGAAGGGAACTTAAAGATGAGAAGTTTCAATCCTCATGCCATGAGCAGGGCTGCCAACCAACAGGTCTGTAGGCTGGATCTTCAAGATCACCAAATTCAACCATCAAACCTTAGAATAGCCTAGAGTTAGAAGAGGACAAGATACTTGTCCAGACCAGTGTATAGTTTAGTAGGTAAAATATATAAGCATGTAATCACAAGCTAGCATTACTTTGTAAGAAAAATATACCATTCCAGAAGGATAATGGAGGGTTGTAAAGGCCATTACTTGCAGTTCAGGTGCCTATTGTAAGGACACATGTTATACCAAGAGACTGGTGGAGCACACTGCATCCCACCAAATGCCATATTTCTGGTTCCCAGGAAAAGGAAACTGAAATCAGCATTGCACACAAGAATAGGCAAGCCCAGCTTTACTGACTGCTTTTCCAGTCTTGGTAGTGCAAATAGTAGGTTGGAAAGTAAGTATGTTGAGTGCTATAAAACAGCCTAAGCATTAAATATTTTCTTGGTGCTAGCAAAGATACAGCAATCAATTATCACAGCATCAGCTAATGAAAAATTTAGATGAAAATCCCAAGAACATTTAAAATTTGATTCGTTTGAGAAGTAAGGCTGTGCTGTGAAAGGCTAGTTTAGTCTCAGTGGCTGTGTCTTCCATTTTCCTTGCACCTGTTAGCAATTATTCTATAAAAATGACTCCAGAGATTTTTTAGGGGATTTTTAAAAATTATTATTTTTTAATGTATAACAATATACAGCCATGGTCTGTTGACTCTTTCTTGATTGTATGGACTTATGTGCCAACTGTTTCTTTTGATATTCACTGTTTTCCAAAATAATATTCAGTTCTCAGACATTTTTTTCTTTTATTACCTTTTGTGACTTAAGTCCTACCAAAATTCATAATTGCAAGCTTTAATTTGATCCTATTTTGGATCAAGCTATGCTTTTCTTACAGAGAAAAACTTTCCCTTCCTAAGTATGGAATAAATACTACTTAACAGCAGAACCCCCTGCCCTTTCTTCTATTGGCAAAGAATTCACAGCATTTCATTTGTCCTACAGGATGTAAGGAGCTACAGACATTGAGAAATAAGATCCTGGAATGCACTACTTGGTTACCTTATCCATTTCTTTTACTAGCACAGGGTTGCTCTTTGTAATATGTTCTTAGCTGTGGCGGCTTCCACGGCTTTTCTTGGATGTCTGTGCTGCAATTCAATCAATTCGTCCTTAGGGAAAGTCCTACTCTTTCCTATTCTTAAGAGTTTCTTGTAGTTACATCAAGCTCATAAAACTCCTTTATCCTGTATTAGTAAGAGAAAACTTAGCTGAGCTAAGGTGGCAGTTCCTCTGCCAAGATCCCTCTTATTCTTCCCTGTATCAGTGGTTTGGCATAGAAATCTTTTATCTGGCAGGGAAGTCCAAAAATGAGGGGAATGGACACATTTTCATCAAGTCTTTCCACAGAAAGCTCTTGGCAGTTCTTGACTAGCTTTATCAGCTGCTTTTGAAGAAAGTGTTCTTGCTTTCATCACTGGAGAAAATGTCTGTGAATCAACTAGTACAACATGTAAAAACTGGCTCAGCATATTTTCATGATTCCCTTCAAACCATGATTATCATTTTGGTAAAAGAGGTGGTAGGTGGCTATGGCAAATATGGGAAGAGAATGAGTTAACAAAGGCCTCCTGTAGCAGAGTCCTGGCACACAGTTAACAAAGCTAGCAGGAGAAATGGCCAATGACCAAAGAATTGCTTAAGGAAAGGTTTCCTGAAGTCTTTTTGTGCTTAAATGTGAACTTTGTGAGCTAGACCAGTTCCCTTCCAGCTTGCATGGCAGATCAGCCTCTTCTACTTACTGTGACAAAAGTTCTTGTGAGGTCTTTGTCTTAAACAAAGTCCTGTTGTCCTGACCCAAATAATCCCAGAAAAACTGATGAAGCCTTGTATAGATGGACTCCTTCCCTTTTGATGTTCCAAATTTTATTCCCCTGAGGACACTTTCCTGTAATGAAAAACTCTGTAATCATTATTTTGAAGTTCAGCCTGCTGAGACAAAGAACTCAAAGGGGAAATTGATTGGTTTCACAAATGGCTTTATTTCATTATGTTCTCCAGCAGCACATCTTCTGTTTAAAGCATAGGTGGCTGGTCACCTTACCCAGCTCTTGGCAGACTTCAGCTTACATCTTTTTCTTACTTGGATTAAGTTGTCCTTTATTTAAACCCAAATTCTATTTTTAGAATGACATTTTCACGACTGTATCATCTTGGTTTCCTGCTTCTTAATGGCTAATAGGAAGAATTAAGCCAACTTTGCAATACTGAAAATCCTATTCTTGATCTTCTAAAATACAGAAATTTCAGTGAACATTCAAAAAATAATCACATTTTCTTAGTACAGTGCTCAATAGAAATTATATAATATTTCTTAAACTTACAGATATAAAAATAGTTGAACCATCTTCTAAATTTTTAATAATGGTATATATCAATAATTAGGATTAGTTTTTAATACTGAAATTTTGATCTTTGGCTCCTTTTCAAAAAACCAAACTACACAGCTTGTATCTGTAAGTTTTGGTCTCTGACATGAAGTGTAGCCTCCAAACAACGGAGATGACATATCAAGTGATTGTGTTACTGCCTGCTGTAGAGTTCTGGGGCCCGGAGACTGTAACATTATTGTTCAATTCCCCTGATTTGTGTAGTTGGCTTGTGACTACACAGAGCATTAATTCGCACACTATATGGCCGCTCCAGTGCTACATTTTGAGAGGCTGATCTTGCAAGGACTTAAGAGCCATCTACAAGGTGCTGAGAGTCTTCAGGTCCATCTCTAGATGCACTAGGTGTGCACAGTGGTATGATTTAGTGATGTATTGGGCAGAGGCTTTCAGTAATCTTACCTATTACTCTGAGTGAATTGTCCTCATGAACACAGATCCGCTTTTATTTCCCTAAACAAGAATATGAATAGCGATTTGCATTTATTTTCCTAAACAAGATTTTGTCATGAGGTACAGATTGTCTCTAGTCTATGTACAATGACATTTTCTAATATCTTTTCATTTGCAGGTGGAATTACATTATTTGCAGTGATTACTTTAATTCTGGACTCCTTTAAAATTGGATATTACGTTGATTTTTCAAACTGTTTGTCGCCAACCGAAGGCATCTTTCCTGTAACACATGCAGCACACACCATCTTACAGGTAAAAGTCACCAGTTGCAATTTTATATTATAGATGTATTTCTTACTAACAATATCTTTCTTTTTTTTTTCTTCTCATCATCAGTGGATTTTACACTATAATTTTGAGGGCTAAGTTTTAATGCATGTATATAAATTTTATGTGCACATTCAGACTATGCATCCTGACATTTCAGTAATTGCTCAGCTGGAAAACTCCTATGGATTCAAAAAAGAAATTAAAAAAAAAAACCCTCTGTTGTAGTTGAAGTTATATGCTTTTCAGTTTGTTACGTATAAAGCTTTCAGAATTTTGTGGCAGAAGAGAGTAGCTTGATGATAAGACAATTCACTTGTTTCTGTATGCACAACTTGCCACACAATTATCAACCTATCTGTTCTGATATCCCTGATAGGAAAGAATGCCTGATTCTTCAAGTGGAAAAAAACCAACTTTTTCTTTGTGGGTGATAAAATACTTGCACACCTTTTGTGTAACAAACAAACATAGATTTTGCTTCCAGAAGCATTTGATCCTTCTTCTCAGTAGCTGTGCAGTACCAAAGATGGTCAACGACTCCTGTAAAGTACTCCAGCCACTTGTTTACTTTCAGGCTTTGTCTCTGTATTACATTGCCATGTTCCATAGCAGATTCGTTATTGCATGAATAAATGTTGCCCTTTTCTTAACTGTATGGCAGAGCATAAAAGGAGCTGGCTGGTTTTCTTAATAGTTTTCCTTATTTTGAGTGCCTGAATCATGAACACTGCCTACTTCTGTTGCAGCTTGTTATCCAGTCTGTGTGAAAGCACAAAAAAATGCAAACTGTTGATATCTGCAGGAGGTAGGTGCGTTTCATCGTTAGGTGAAGATTGAGATTTTTATCCCCTTTCTTGTCAGAACACTCTGAAATTGGAATTCCTTTAGGCCTCTATGAGCAGATTTGTGGTGAAGAAAGGAAGAGCCACTAAAGAACG
The DNA here is from genome assembly GCF_987193195.1 of Phasianus colchicus. Classification (NCBI taxonomy): domain Eukaryota; kingdom Metazoa; phylum Chordata; class Aves; order Galliformes; family Phasianidae; genus Phasianus; species Phasianus colchicus. Next base: position 59,906,125 of record NC_143439.1, on the reverse strand, counting down.
ATAATCAGTTGCAGCCAGGTGATCTGATGCTCTTTTGAAGATAAGTAGCGCACTGATGAGAGCGAGAATAGGAAAGAAAAGAATGTTTTTTTCTAGTGATTGTGGTTGCATGTAAATGAGCCATCAAACCACCTACATTCTACTCTTTTCTGTAACAGACAAGAAAAAACAAATCATTGAAATTTAAGCAGTAGATCTCTATCTTTTCATCTGAGAGCAATATTCATATTTGATGGAAGTAGACATAATTTTACATTCTTGTACTATTCATTCTCAATAGAATCACAGAATGGCTTGGGTTGGAAGGGACCTCAAGGATTATCAAGCTCCAAGGCCTGCTGTAGACAGGGCCACCAATGTCTAACAATTTCTTTGCTTTACTTCTGAGAAACAAACCTGAGAAGTTGAGCCTTTTTTTTCCTACTGATCTGCATGCAGCATTCTTCATTACATCCAGTAACCCCTACTTGATGGTGATTCCAGCTACTGTGAACTAGAGTGTGGAATAGATGGAGCTGAACAAACAGAACAATAATTTTGTTTGATTTAATATTACATCACTCATGTTGCTGATTTTATCATTTGCTTAGCTTAAAATAATGAAATCTTGAATGTTAGTATGAGCACTCAAAGACAAAGTAAGACGTGTAATTTACCACATACCTCTTACTTAAGAAAAATGTCATGTCCTTGAAATGCAGGCTGAAATTACACCAGAGAGGATTCCTAATTACTTGTCATCTGAAAGCCTAGGGATTCATTTTCTACAGAACATGTGTTGGATGCTGTTGTATTTTACTCTAATGAGACATCCTATTACTTGCCAGTAAATGAACAAATATATCCTGGAACTGTGCAAACAATGAACTAGCACCAGCCTGCCTCTGATCTCCACCGTTCCAAGGCAGCCTTTGCATTAAGCTCTTTCACAGACAGAGCCCTTTGTTCCTTTGATGCAACATATGCTCTGGGAGCAAAAACTGGATTTTGTGTAAGTTCCTTACCTTAGTTATTTTTCTATTCCTATTTTCCTTCCACTGTCTTGAGTTCAGTGTTTGAACTAAGCTTCTTTTTTATTTTAGTTCTAAAGAATGTTTTCACATCTTCTGTTAGATTTTACCATATCCATTGATGGCAGAGATAAGGCTAAGGTGATAATTATTCATTTCAGTTTGAACTTCCATGGCATCTTGTAGTCTTTACATCTGGAGTTCTCCAATGGTTATACTTCCTTTTGTGCTTAATTGGATGAGTAGGTGGTTGGATTCTTGGATTTGAGCAAACTCAATTCCAAATGTCCAGTAGTGTCGTCTGAGCCCTGAACTTCTAGTAGGAGCTACAGAGTACTGCACAATCATGTCTTACCAGCTGTGAAGGTACCGTACCTTACTGAGAAAATGTATCTCCAGTCACTGTAGCTGCTGCAGAAGTAATCCAAGTTCTTTGTACTTTTCAATCCATTTCTGAAACACCACACCAAACAAGTCTCTAAGACAAAACATTTGGATCTTTTTCTCTCCTGCTAGTTCACCTACTGTCAAGTTCAGTATAGTAGGAGCTTTTCTGAGTAAATAGTAATCCCAGTTTCACACTAACATTGCTGAGGTATATCAATGTAATTCATCTTGCCCCTGTCAGATTTTAGAACAGGTTTTGTATTAGTAACAACCTGAGGTTTTCATTTTTCCACCACAGAGATAGAGAGTAAAGGGGAAAGAAATATTATAAGCAACTAACTCAGTACCATTCTCTCTCTTTTGTTCTCCAGCTTGATCTTTCTGCACTACATTTGGGTGCAACTGCATTTGTTCCTCCTAATGCAGTCATCTCCCAGACTGATAGAACAGCCTTTTCTCTTGCTCTCTGAACATCCATTGTTTGCTCCATCAGTTAAGTCTCTCTTGTCTCTTGTCTCTCCACTTGTCTCTTTCCCTTCATAGAATTTCATGTGTTTAGTAAATTATTCAAACATAGCATCAGCATGCTCTGCAGCAATCAAAACATTGTCTATTTTATTTCCTTTGTCATTAAAATAAAAGTCTCTCCAGATACAGAAACGTAATATGTTTTGTTGAGTCATTTTGAAACTTTCTACTCTCGATCCACTAGCTTAAAATCCTAGTCTCCTCATGCCTGGGAGGTTATGGCTGAATGTTGGAAAGGGTCAGGAGTGGATATGGAGCCGCCATGGTATAAGTCATCAGTAGATTTAATCATCAAGGTTTCTGTCTTCAGATATGCCTTCCTTTTTTAGTTTCATACATATGCATTAGTATAATGACATTTCTCTTTATTTCATTCATTTAGGTATACTTTCTATGGTGTCATGCAAAGGATATTATCCAGTCTTTCAAAACACTTGAAAGGTAAAGTACATCTGATCCTAATCGAGAATGCAATAAGTTTTAACACATACAGTTTTACTGTATAAGGGACACTGAAAATTAACAGAGCTTGATTTTCCTCTTAATTGTGTTATTGTAAATAAAAAGTAACACTGTCCACCCAAGTTGGAAGATAATAGTCTGAACTATTTTTTTCTTCTTTTAAGCATGCTTGTGTTTCATAATACAGAATAGACACAGAATAAGCATATATTTATTACAAGAGAGGGAAAGAGTAACGTATGACATGTCCAAAATCATATATGTTTGTTAGAGGAAGGAAGCACCAGATTTATGTCTGAGAACTATGCACAACTATGCTGTTTTCTCCTGCTGAGATGGAATCTGCATCATCAACCTGCAGGCAATGCGGTGTATCTGGGATATTTTACATTGACCTTTTAGGAACTCGCCTTTTGGAGTGAGGTGCAGGCATGCAAATACTCTGACAAACACAGCCTCCCCATCAGTATCCTGTGCACACACTTCAGTAAGGGTTCTGCATATTTCTGCCACCAGATCTTGATTCTCATGCTGTAATTAGTGTGTCCTCTGAAACAACTGAGTACATGCATTTGGTATGGAACTGAGTGCTGGTCTTTGAGGCCAAAGAGCTAGCTCTGTTGTATTTTGGTTCTGTGAAAACATAGATCAGTGAATATGAATGTCTTGACACAAAATAAACAAACATAGGAACTTTTTAAATAATAATGTCAAATTGTCAGTGAGCTGACCAGTTCTTATAGGAAGTAAGAGAAAAGTAGTTAGATACTTCAGCTATGACGATGACTCTCCTTTTTTCAGCTCCCTTGGGTAAACATTTCAGCCTTGTAGCAGAAAGCAGAGTGATCGCAGAAGGCTTGCAGTGTCACATGGAAGAACCAGCTCTGTTTATATGTAGAATTTCTGAAATACCTGATTACAAGTCATTCACTGCAAACAGTTCAGTAATAAAGAACTGTTCCTTGGTGAAGAAACATCACAAGTCTTGGGTGCAAGAGAATAATGCTTGACAGAACAGTGAATGAAAGGATTGTGCCCAGGAAACAGATACCACGGTCTTCTACAATAAAAAGGAAAATGCTGGGCAATTAAGAACAAGTATTATATGGGTTTTACTAGAAGGTTCAGAATCATTAACCCACTTCTTTCCCTGATGCCATTCTGTTTCACCAAGCCATGACATGGCTTGTCCAAGACCAAGATTCTTAAAACCACTTGGAGACCTAGCCTCACTGTACCAGTACTCTGAATGGGATAAACCCCTCTGTTGTCTTCAAGCTATCTCCAGGAGACAAAAATGCATGGACTAGAAGTTAGATAAAGCAGTGAACTTTCTTAGAAGAAAGGCCAACCACAGTGAGTATGGAGAAGCACCACAGAAATACAACTTGCAGAACAATTAACCCTGGTCAGAATGTTAATTCACTGTCATTAACATGTCCAGTCCAAAGAATAAAAAACATCACAAAAGAGAGCATGAAAGCATCCCATCTGTGTTTTAATATATTAACCCATTGTGTTTTTGTGCTAATTTGAAGGTCTAACGTTGATTGTGCTTCACTGTGGAACATGTTTAGAGAGATCATTTACTATTTTTTTCCTCTGCACTAACTAAATAGTGCCACATGTGGTACTATTAATCCATTGTATTTAACATACATTCATATACATAGATGTAGATATATGTTGTGCAGATTCATTCAATAATTACCTTGTTTTGTAGGTTTGGGGTTATCCATTCTGTGTTCACAAATTTACTCTTATGGACAAATGGAGTGTTAACAGAGTCAAAGCATCAACTGAATGAACATAAGGAAAGACTAATCACACTTGGCTTTGGGAATATAACAATAGGTAAGATGAAGTGTTGGTACATTTTGGAATTCCTGCTCCCACACAAAATGCTCCATCTCTGGAGGGTAGAGCTGGGTACTTCCTGTATGGGCAAGAAGTCAACTGATACACAATCTGTTTATATAATAACTAAGATGATGTATTAGCATGATCATATATGCAACTCAAGCTGTGGTTTTCTGTCAGTTTATCTACCCACTGGTTGAGGTCCAGAATAAAAACAATTTCCAGAAGATAAAAATGAATCTTAAAAAATAATTATTTTGAGGAATAACATCACTGGATAACCCTTTATTAGTAAATGAAAGAAGTAAATTCAATACAGCTGTTTCAAAAATATAATTTACTATTTTCTAAACTATCAGTAGAGAAACAAGAATGGATAATCTTGCAAATTCTCCTTCCCAGGAGAGAGGTAACGCATGGTATGCAGACCCATGGGATTTGGTGGAATAATTCAGAGTGTTTTTAAATGAAAACATTGTAAAAATAGTATCTTCTGCCACCATGGAAATATATGCTTTCTTAAATTATTTGGTTGGATTATAAGTACACATTAAGTACATTTATTTTATGCATATGTGCAATTTGTTCTCTGAGTTTACAATGCAGGTTATTGCACAGCAGAGAGAGAATGATTTCACAGGTTCCTCTCAGAAGGAGTAGATAGATTCATAGTTATTTTACCTTCAAACTATATTGGAGTATCACAAGAATGTATCTGTGGTTTATTTTATCTTTTTCTTAAACATAAACAAAATTTTAATGAAATGCTGTGGTTATTAGAAATGACACTAGTGTAAGTAACTGATACAAATGAGAGGAGCCTTTTTCTCATTAAATTTGTTCTGTCCAAATGATTGAGGACTCAGTCCCTAGGAATCTTTGATATTTGTATAATAGAACAGTATTTCTACAAAGGCTCCTCTGCACTTTGCTGCAGCATTTGTTCATGGTGTGATTATTGCTAAGCAGCTAGAGACCACAGTTTGGGGACCATGCTAATGACTTAAACTACCTGAACCCATTTTAGATAGCTGAGTGGATAGTATGATGTGTTGTCTCACTGAAATCTTACCCTTATATTTATGTTTTATTTATGTTTTATTTGTTCATGTTAAGCAATAATTCTGTATAGTTCACAGTTCTAATCTCTCTCCCCTTTCTTTAGTTTTAGATGACCATGCTCCTCAATGCAATTGTACAACAACAACTCTCTGTTCAATATTTTCTCAAGGAATATATTACCTGTACCCCTTTAATATAGAATACCACATTCTAGCATCCACAATGCTCTATGTCCTGTGGAAGAACATCGGCCGCAAAGTAGAACACCATCAGCAATACAAAACTCCATTCAAATTCCACGGCATAACCGTTGGGATGATTTTTGGACTAATTGTGTTAACTAGCACAATAGCAATTGTTGTGGTATATTTAATCCAGATTGGACGTTCGAAAATCAAAAGTGAGTTAGCACTGACAATGTTTTACCTCCATGCAATCTTTGTGCTGGTTCTCATGTGCACAGCCGGAGTCATTGCCCTGCTGATCTACAGACTGGACGATAGGTCATTGGACAACTCCAAAAATCCTGCTCGAAAACTGGATGCAGAGCTGCTGGTCGGCACAGCTGCTGGGTCTTGGCTCCTGTCCTGGGGCTCTATCCTAGCAATTATCTGTGCTCAGGCTCACCCCAAATACACGTGGTATAATTTGCCCTATTCCATCCTGGTCATCATTGAGAAATACATTCAGAATCTCTTTATCATTGAATCCATACATCGTGAGCAGGAAAAGGTGAATGATGATATTAAAACACTTCGAATAGTGACAGTGTCTCAAGGGAGCACTTTGACACTTACACCCTCGTACAAGGAGATTTACAATGGCCATGCTGCCCAGGATGCTGGGGAGTTGCCATGCCTATTCCGTGGCAGCATCTGTGCCAGAGAACGTGTTGTGAGCAGTGGTGACAATGAAGGGACAAGTCAGGGAGATGGTTCGGGCATACATTTTGCCTCTGAGTTCTCCCTCTGCAGCAGGAGCTCGGTGGCTGACAACAAGAGGAGAATTCTGAAGAACATTGCTGCATTTTTATTCCTCTGCAACCTTTCGGTAAGGCATTTTAAACGTAAATCACAAGCTAATACCCAAAAGCTTCCTAACCCTTCTAGCCTGGTAAGTATGTTAAAATTACATGGTTTGATAGTCTGTAGCAAGTAAATTTTAGTTCTTCTGGAAGAGTAAGTGGATATGCCTTTGGGGAACAGAATTTATCTAAACATGGAATCTAACTTTTTTAGTCATCATAAAGGAAGCATAAAAAGGCTATTAACAGTAAAAGCTGAAGTCTCTGCCATTGTGCCCTGGTAACATGGAAGGCTCAGATATTTGCAAAACTAAACTGCAGGCTTATGGGAGCACAGTCACTATGGGCTGGTCCCTCATCATTTATAATTAATATAGCATTGCCTTCTTCCCGTGCAGCTTTGGATACCACCGGCATTTGGGTGCCGCCCAGAATACGACAATGGGCTGGAAGAAATCGTTTTTGGCTTTGAACCTTGGATAATTGTTGTGAACCTTGCGATGCCTTTTTCTATTTTCTATCGGATGCATTCAGCTGCCTCACTCTTTGAAGTCAATTGCAAAACATAGATCATACACGGTCCCTCAGTGAAGAATTGATTGAATAATTAATTAAACAAATAACAGATGAAAGAGTGGATGAATGAGTGAGCGTAGCAACAGCTGCTCAATAGATAGAAGATTCAATACATATTTCTAAAAGAAGGGATCATAGTTAATAGCATGTATTTTTTTTAAATCTGTGCATTTTGTTACATATGTAGAGTTATCATTTAGACTTTTCAAAATCATATTAGTGTTAACCATACATAGGCAAGTTAATTTAATCTAATTAATCTTTGTTTTGGTCATCAGCAATTTGTCCTGAATTTGAATAGTTTGTACTGCTCTTTTTTTCATTCATTGTGACCTGTGAAAGTTGTTTAAAAAAGGAAAAAGTAACTGCTTAACTTCTGTGGGAAATTCCCAAGGATTGCTGTACCAACTGATGTCCCCGAGTCACAGACACTCTGAAAGCCCCACTTTTTAATTCCTAGACACATTTTTTTATAGTAAAACATGAAAATATTTTCTGCTTTGTTGGGTTAGGGGAATTATATTAAACTTTCTGAATATTGGTGGAAAATCAATATTTAACTCTTTTTTTTTTTTTTTCTCCTAACTATATGATATGAAATCCAAATAACTAACATGTAGGTTAGATACCATGCTGTGTATAACTTCTTCTGATAAAATATATTCCTATTAATGCATCTCTCTTGTCTTGTAATTACTCTGTGACATAACTGTGAAATAAAGTCTTTTCTTCTATTCTTTATTCACACATCCTTGAAATGTTTTGAAAGAGAAAAATCTAGTCTTGTAGTTTAAATTATATATCTTCTGTTGCCGTAATGCTGTAAATTCCCTGTACAATGTCTCTTAGTAGCTGCTAATTTCTTTGTACTTCATTCTCTTGGTTGGAAGGTAAGCATGTATACTACAGGAGTCCGATAGAACGCAGCTTTCAGCTGCTTTGTTCACAATCACGGATCAGAACGGAAATTTTGGCTTTGTACCACTAGAGGGCAAACAGAGACCATTACCTGATGCCTTCTAGGAGTTTCTACCTGTAGTAGTTAGATTTCGAATCTATTCTGTGGCAAAGACAGCCATAACATACGTAAGAGTTTTTCTTACCTTCTTTACCTGATACAAAACCCGTATCAGGCAAAGCAACCTGAAGTCTGAATTAGGTTCACCACCACTGAGGTTGAGCATGAGAACACCTGTGTTCCTGCAGAGCAATTTCAGCTCCTTAGAACCACCCCTGATCACATCACTGTAACTTCTGCCTCTTTTTAGTGCTGCTTGTTGTGCTCGTTTGTCACATTGCTACTACTTCCTGCCCTCATTCTCTCTCATAGCGTTTTCTATCTTTCCCCTGGAACACACTAGCCTCATCTCACCTTTCATGCTCCTTTCATGAAGCTCTCACCATTTGGTTCTCTCAGACCAGTTTCATTTCAAGCAGAATGAATTGGGCAAGCTGGAACATCAAATAAAGCTTTCTTCTTCCTCCCAAACCAATGGCTGGACCAACTTTCCAGCTACTTCTGGTACTGGAGAAAACTCATTTTGCTAGGTAGCCTCACAAATTCCATTTCAACCCTTGAACAATAACAAAGGTTGGTTAAAGAAAGATTCCTTTGGCTTCTGTTCTGTTTGTGTGATGGGTCGCATGTCATTCTTCAGCCAAAAGTGGTGCTCTTTCACTGACTTCAACACTTGTGTTCAACCAAAGCACAGCTCACTAATCCCTAGGGCCAGAAAAGGGTCCATATGCTGTACTGGGAACACTTGGCACACATTTGGAATTTTCAAAAATAAGTAACATTAGCATTTTCATCTGTCTTCTCTTTTTCTCAACATCACTATTGAAATACTTTCATTTGTCCATGGTATTAAATTGATTTTTAGTGCTAAAATTAAAGTTTATTTGGAGCAGCATTCTGGCTCCAAATGCTTTAACCATGCTAATAAGCAAATTTTGCTCCAAGCTGCACTGTTGAAACCCCACTGACTTAATTGATTCAGGGAACTGGAGAACAGATTTCAGTCTGAGAGACATAAGAGATTTTCACAAGAGGATTTGACCCCAAAATATCATTTTGCCCAAATAGAGAATATCTTCCAGAACGAGACCTTAGTATAAATTATTCTTGATGCAATGGTAAGTCACGAAGTGAACATTTTAGAAGTATAGCTTTTGAAGAAAGAAATTTTTAACCAGGAATGTTAATCAGATTGTTTAACTTGGTGTCAATCTAGCTCTGATCAATGTTCAAGCTGGTCTATTCCAAACATCTGCTTTCAAACTTCTTTTTTTTTTTCTCTCTTTCTCTTTGGTGTAACTCCACAATAGCAGTATATCATACTTTATATGCTCTATAAGGAATAGGAGAAAGTTAGCCTATGTAATCAATCACTCAGGCATGTAGCTGGAGGCTGGAGAGCAGGCTTACCCAAGAGAGGTCTCACAGTTGCCATTGCTGTGTTTCAGAGATGCCTAAAGGGGAGAGTTTGTCAACTTTCATGCTCTCCAGTGAATGCCATTAAGACCAATTTAATACTATTTTAAAAGAGACTTTTTAGAAAAGAGAATTTCTTCACAGTCAAGTCCGATATTCTTTAGGTAAGTAAACTACTCTGAGTTTTTGCTGCACAATGTAAATCAGAAATTTCTTTATCGTGACTCTCCTACTCCCTCAGTTTCCCTCCCTCCCTTTCTTCCTACATCATCTTATTATGTTTAGGTAGCATTTGAGCTCATTTATGTATAAAAATAAAGGCTGATAAGATGTTGAAGTATTCCTACAATCCTCAAGCATTTGCCTGGAGAGTCTAATTTCTGTGACCATAGACTTTTCTAAGTGGCTTTTAGAGTCAGTGATACTTGATCCAAGATGGAAGAAGGTGGAAGTGTCATGGCTGAGTTTTTCTAAATGAACTGAATTCCCTCTATCAGTATTTCACAATCCTTGAACTTTCCTCTTTTAATCACATTTAAAAAATTACAGTGATCAATTTGATCATTTTGCAAATACTCCTGTGTTGCATGGCCTACTTGTGGTCTATTGATTTTGAGTGGACTATATAAGTGCAGAGAAGGAGACAATTCCAAAGAACAGCAGAGAGAGAAACTGTCTGAATAATTTAAGCACATGATTCTTTCCACTGAGTGAGGAATTAAAGGTGTTCATGAGGATGATAAGCTCATTTAAAAAAAAAAAAACAACTGCCTCTTCCATTGAGCATGTAATAAATCCTCCAAGATCAAATCTACAGAGACCTTCCTAAGCTGGGGCACCTACTATGCACACCTGACTATGTTCTGCCTTTTCCTGCAAAAGCTCTGAGCAGAGTGGGATTATGTCCAGCTGGCTTTGAATCGCTGACTCCTCAGAGATGAAGCACAACTGAAAGGCAGAGGAGTGTCTTTACACATCATTTTATATAAAAATTTGTGTAAAAAATGGCTGGCCTGTGTTTATTTTCCAGTAAATCTTAGCTTGAACGTCACTGTAGTATACTTGCAATTAAAAGCCAGCTTGTGAAAAAAGCACATAGATCAACTGCTGCCAAGAAGTGTGTCAACATTTCAATCAAAGCAGAGTGAAGATCAGTCCCTTCCACACAGCCAAGATTATCAAGAATACCATAACTTCTTCATTTTAATTTATTATGCAATTAAATATTTTTCAGGGCTTTCATTTTCTTTTCTTTGTTCATTCTGTTGGGAAACCTGTCCAGTACAAAAACAATCACAAATTAAAATTTCAGTATATCAGGAAAATATCATGGAATCATAGAGTCATTCAAGATTGGAAAAGATCTCTCTAAGATCATTTCATACAACTATGGACCCATCAGCACAATACCAGTGTCCCTCAGTGCTACATCTACGTGTTTCATGAACACCTCTGGGGATGGTGACACCACCACCTCCCTGGGCAGCCCATTCCAGTGCCTGACCACTCTTTCTAAGATGGCAGTGCTTGCATCTGACATCAGGTCTGTGCTTGAGTATGTCACTGAAACTGAATCTGTGGTACGCAGTTACAAGTACAGGTAAACCAGACACCAGCATGAGCTGTATGCCACTAGGTGGGGATCAGACACTGAAATAAAGTACATTAGTGAGGCATCATTAACAGATTAAATTACTCCAGGAAGGAAACCACCTCATAGACCTTTGTGTTACTCTGTCAAAGCAGAAATGGGTGTTAAACTTCCATGTGACTACAATTCTCTTGACTATCTTTTATTTTTAGGTAGAGATGCTGCTCTGCCTAATATAAACCATCATTTTCAGGTCACAGATCTCTGTCAATAGTACTAAAATAAATTACATTAGCTTGTTATTTTTAACCAGAAGAGTCATGGTGGCAAACGTAAGTAGTCGCAAATTGTTCTGAAATTAAAATTCAGATCCAGATGTGGTATTTACCTATTCTAGACAATTATTGCAATCAATACAGTTAATATGCAACAAACAATTCCCAGTATTGGATAACTTGATCCACAGCCTTTTCTTTGTTGAAGGCATGCAGACAATATTTCAATGGATAGCTCCTGTCCTCGTTTTCATTCTCTGCCCTGACATTTTGGAACCCACTGTTCCCTTCGGCCATTCTTTTTTCTCAGATCAATGCACATTTTATGCTTGATGAAGATGAGTCTACGTACAGTTACCTGTGCTGAATGCCCAAGGCAAAAGTAGTCCTTTAGCATATCTTGCAAGTCAATATATATGAGATTTCTGATTGGCCAACCCTGCCAAAGTAACATGGAGAAAATCTCACTGGGTTCAGTCACTGCTTTTCTAACATGAGGTTGATAGGGATGAATTGTTGGCTTAATAGCTCAGATCTCACTGGCACCTTCAAACAGGAGGAGGGCAAAGCCATTTGCAGAATGAATCCTTGACTGACCAGTTGCACAACTGATGTCAGCCTGGGTCAGCCCCACACAGTGCTGTCCTCTTCTTCATCTTTTTTTCCTACGTTGACCTATGCCAAGGCTTCTTTTCATTGCAAAGCTGCACACCATGCCAATCCACTGTGGCTATGACTTGCAGAATTTGAGCTATTTCCCTTGAATTATTGGAGTGCATGCTTTTGACCCTTATATTCCTTCCTCTGATTTGAAGTGATGTCATCCAGATCAGGGGTCATAATGGTGCTATAAAGGTTCTTGAAAAAGTGAGGGTTTCTGCTTTGCCTTTCCTTATGTGTTTTTGAGAAGGTGAAACCAACAGGATGGCAACTGTAGATATACTATAGGTTGAAATGCCTCTGTTCAGTTTCCCAATGGCTATTCACAATTCAGAATAAATAAATAGCTTTGCTGTCTCATGTATGGACAGAAGAATAAATTTAGGTTTGGCTTTGTCAGTCCCAATACAACTCTGTCCTGTGCTGGCAGACTGATGTCTTTGTAAGCAGTTGTACTGTGCTCTGTAGCAGCACATACACATATATAGTAGTCCTTAGGCTCATTGCAGTAGGGCTGCTGATGTTGCTGATATTCTGCTATTGAGATTAATTAGACATGTTTATTGTAAAAGAGCATTTTATTTCAAGGCTTACTTGAGGAATAAATAAATGAATGAGAAGGACTAAGTAAAAGCAGTCATTTACAGCTATTATCCCAAAGTGACAAAATTGCTCATTCTTACCACTTGTGTTTATAAATTTGAAACTCTAATTTTTCCCTGAAATAAATCTTGAACTACAAAGTTTAGTCCTGGTCCTATATGGCCCTTAAGAAGTGCAGAGCCACTAATAAATCATCTCCATGCTGGCCCATCTGTAAAGCCACTTCAAAGCACAGTTTTCTGCTGAGCACTTGCAGTATTGTGAGAACACTGCTGTCCCCTGTGCCACTGAGGGGGTCCCGTTCCCCACTGCAGCTCAATTCTGTCCCATAGTTGCCTACCACGAGAAGGGAAGCCCAGCAACAAGTTCCTCATCCATTCCTCATCCAGCCCCAGGAGATGCCACCTGTGTTCCTTGGGAGGTCAAGACCCAGCTGCTGACTTTCCCTGCCCTCAGATTCTTTCTGGCTGGGATGATGCTCGTGTTTTTACATTAACAGCCCAGTCAGGGCTGCCCTAAGGTGCTGATACGTTTTTGTTGACTTGTAAGAGAGGGATATGTAGATATTCAAGACCTGTATGGATGCCTACCTGTGTGACCTATACCTGCTTTAGCAAGGGGGGTTGGACTCGATATCTCTTGAGGTCCCTTCCAACCCCTGCAATGCTGTGACTCTGTGATAAAAGCACACAGACTGACTGGTCCTCTGTCCCCTGAGTCCTTGTTTTCTACCAGAATTTTTATGAACATAGCCCATTTTCACCACTGAAATTGCTATTACTATTCCATGCTACTCAAAAATGACTGGATTTTACTGCCAATTTTGTGCAAGACCATCTCAGATTTAATGGGCAGAGTACGATCCAGAGATGTTGATAGCAAATGTTCCAATAGAAGTAACTAACAAGAAAAACCTATAATTTACACACGCCATTCAATATTCACAGATCCAGTTATTGATCCAAAAATATTGAAATGATTAGTATTAGGTAATCAAAATAGCTTTTTTACCTTGATAATTTCCTGAGAACAGATGATCACATAGGATGTGGGTATGCATGCAATGAGAATACATATTTTATCATTGCACAAATCAATATATCTTCTTTTTTTCTTCATCTTGCTTCAAAACTGTCTGATCTTTAGTAGCTCACCATATGATCTCTTGCTGTATTATCTGCACCTTCTGTAGCCCCTGAAAAATATCAATATGAGTTTTTAGAATACGGTTACGGATATTAAAAAAAAAAGATCATATTTTATGCGATAGAAATTACAAAAAGAACTAAGTTGACCAGGAAAACATATATACAAAAGTTCTATTTCCTTGCCTTTGGTTGTGACTGACATTTCTTTCATCTTTTACCATGAGTTTAAGTTGTCAGGGCCAGTATGAACAACAGGAAAAGGACATCTGTGGAAATCTCTTTTGGTGACATCAATTACTGCATGACTTCAAGCAAGAACAATCAACAACTTGTGTGGGAACTATATCACCCCCCTTCTTCCTCCCCCCCAAAAAAATCAACAGAAGTACTGGGAGGGCTGTTTATTCTCTCACCTGGCTAATTAACACTATCCATCACAGTCTCAAGTCAACAAAAACACTGATGGGTTTTAAAGCCAGAAGGGATAACTGTAATCATCTGCAATTGCTTTCCTCCCTGTACAGCCTCCAGACCCCTGCCTGGTGCCAGGATGAACTGCTGGGGAGTGGAGGCACCACCGTTAAGAAATGCACTCAGCCTTGAATTTCAGATCTCAAACATGGCAAATCCATTACAATCTCAAATCAATTGTGTCAGCTACTAATTGTCCTCACTGTTCAAACCGTGCATCTTATCTATGCCCTGATTTCTCATCAATTCAGTTTCCAGCCACTGCAGTTTTAAAACCTTACCTGAAAGATGAAAAGAGCCATATTAACAGGAAACATCCCTCACTCATCAGACATTTCCAGCTCTTTTGAACCCTTCTGGTGTTCTCTGCTCAGCTCAGGAAGTTTCCCAAACAATTTCTACAACTTGTTTGCCTATTTATATATATATATATACACAGCAGAACAGAACCAAGTCTAAAGGATTTTTCTGTGCTGAACAAATTGATGTCATCAGTCCTCTCCTTTTCTTTCCTTACTCAACATCTTCTCTTTCTCTATATATACACACAGCTTTGTCCATTCCTCTGCAGCATTTCAGCTTCAGTGGATGAAACCAATGGAGCTTAAGCATATGTCACTAAAAAAACTTCTACTTGAATGTACCTCCAAAGCTAAGAGCAGCGCAGCTGCCTCACTAATATGGCATCACATGCAGTGACTTCAGGTTGGATGTCAGGAAAAATTTCTTCTCAGAAAGAGTGACTGGGCACTGGCACAGCTGCCCAGGGAGGCGATGGAGTCATCATCCCTGGAGGTGTTAAAGAAATGTGGTAATGTAGCACTGAGGGATGTGGTCAGTGGGCATGGTGGGAATAGGTTGATGGTTGGACTGGATGATTTTAGTGGTCTTTTCCAACCTTAATGATTCTATGATTCTGTGACTTCTAGGCACCTTACCTGAGTTGGAACCTAATTGATCAGAGCTGCTTGGTGAGGAGCTTTTGTAGCCCAGCCCTTAGTAGTACGTCTATGTCTATAGCTTTGACCTTCCTTCTGGCATTAATTATTTTTTATCTCTTTGCACTAAGTATCTCTTAGGTGAGATGTGCTAATTTGGAAACATTACCTGCTTTTGAATGAATGAATGTAATGAATGTCTTTCTTCAGAACAGTGCATTTCTGTATTTTGAAATGGAAGTAAACTGAGTTGCAAGGAAAGGAAAGAGTGGCAGTGAAACACACATCTCAAGAATCTGGAACTGCAAACTGTTTTTTCCCTCAGAAGCATTGCAATAGCATTAAATTCCATTACTTCCAATCTGCCAGCTGTGAGAGGATTCTAACAGGTGAATAAAAAAAGAAGAGAGAAACGAGACGAAGCTCTGTAGGAAAAGCACAAAGCCATTACAGAGATGATATCAGGATGAAAAAAACCACCCCAAATCTCTCAGCAAGTGACAGCTGTGGTTTTAATGGACGCTCTTAAAATGATATTTATATGCAAACTGCCTACAGAAAGTAAAAAAAGGATGCTTGTATCCTCTAAATGTTAAAGGATTTTATCACAGGCTTAAAAGATATTGATGAAATGGGTAAGATACTACAACATCTGTAACTGTTCCCATTAAACCACGGCCCTGGGCCCAGTTCTGCCTCCAGTGATGCACTACATGCAGTGCAACTGCTGTTTTTTCTCCCCTTGCCCCCTCTGCTGAACCAATTGCCATGGTACACAAACAAACAGCTTTGTCTGCCACACTGAAGGTATTGTGAATGCCTGGTGCATTGCTGTGGCTTGGAATGAGTTCAGAGTTCACATAGTGCTGGGTCACCACTACAGACTGCCATGAGCCCATGGATCCAGTAAGTGAGCCAACTTCTTCCATAGGATCTCTGATGGCAACTTCATAGAATCATCATAGAATCATAGGGCCATTAGATTTGGAAGGGGCCATTAATGGCCATCTGGTCCAACTCTCTTGCAATGAACAGGGACACCTACAGCTGGATCAGGCTGCTCAGAGCCCCATGCAGCCTGACCTTGGTGTCTCACTCCAGCTCACAGTAGCTGGAGCTCGGGAGCATTTGCTAAAAAATAGGTGAGAGAGGATCATATCATCTGAATTCTCAGCTACACAGAAGTCAGAGATATCCAGATGTTGCCATGCAGATATACTTATTCCTCTCAACTTTGGGTCTCTCTCTGGAGCTCCTGCAGAAAGCAGAATAAATACAACTCCATTCTTTAGATGCTGACCATTTACAGCTCAAACCTTCTTGTTCTAATGGGTAAGAGCACCTCACCTGACCCCCTGGAAGAGGGAGCCAGCCCACTGCTCATTGCTGAGCCACCAAGCTCTGTACTGTCCTGTTATAATCAGGCTACTGTTGTTGTCATGCACAAAAGCTAGGTGTGTGTGTGTTCAAATAGCTAACACATAGTGGCTGTATGCATGGAAATGCATGCATATTATCACTATTATACATAAATGCATTTACATGTCTATGCACACCTCTGCACCACCAAAGCAATGAACGCATGCTAAACAAGCAAATCAGGTCACTACTTTTCATTGTACAAAATGTCCACGTTTTGGGATCAGTGGCTTCAGGGGCCATGTGCACAAATACCTGTGGGATTTGTTCCTTCCTTACATCCATCTCAGGAGGCACCGCTTGGGTTGTGTGAGCACAGTGCCTCAGCATCCACGCTTTAGCCAGCTGCTTAGAGCTCGGTGACAAAAGCTACAGGCTCCCTCCAATATTAAATATAACTCTGCTTAAACGTGTAAAAGCAGTGCCAATTTCTTCAGTAATAGCTAAAGTGGAGCTTCAGTTTTTCTTTTAGAAAACTGCCTAAAAGGTTGCCGAGCTTCTGTTGTTTCAGCATTTAGCGACACTGTCGCTGCATCCTCGCTCGTGTCACTCCGGATCCAGGAGGTCTTTGCGGGTCCTGCCCGGTTCCACCCGCAGAGGAGAGGCAGCTGCTACTGCCCCGTGCATCCCGAACGGGATGCTCAGTCAGGGAAGGCTCGGGTCTTATCAAAGGCTTAAAAAATAAAAGAAAATAAAGGTATTTTAAATAAAAGTCACTGCACTATGTTTGAAACACGGGCGTTGTACCAACTCACGGTGAGTCCAATCGCACCGTGTCTGTTTCTTTCCCGCTGAGAGTCGACTTGCTGGCTGCGTCGAGCCCTACGGAGACGAACGATGCATCCCACGGAAGAGCGGCGACGAGGGACACTCGGGGGTCCTTTGCCGGCTTCTTTCCCTGTGCCAAACCTCGGATGCCCGGAGAAACCCGCCCCGCCCCGCTCTCAGCCCCACCGTCCCCGGGAATCGGGACGCGTTTCCCCGTTCCCTGCAGTGGAACCGCGTACAGCGAGGCAACATCTGCACGGACGACCCGTACACGATTCAGTGGTCGCTTTCCACTCCGTCCTCCGCCGGATCGGACGGGGCGTCCCCGGCACCGAGCATGCTCAGAGGGCGGCGGGGGCCGGCACGGGGAGCGGGGAGCGAGGTGAGAGAAGCGAGGGGAGAGGAGCGGGGACGGAGAAGCTCCGCTGAGCGCGGGGCGGGCGGAGCCGGCGTCGAAGCGGCCACGTCGAGTAGCGCCGAGTGGAGCGGAGCGGCCGGGCAGGGGCGCGCCGAGCGGTGAGCGCGGGCAGGGGGCTGCGGACCGCCGGGGCGGGGGGCAGCGAGCAGGGGTGGCGGCGGGGCGGGGGGGCAGCGGCCCCATGGGGCCGGGCGGCGGGGCGGCGCTGGCTGCTCGGCGCTCCTCGGCCGCCGCCGCCGCCGCCCCGCCGCCGCCGGGAGCCGCCAGCTATGCTGCGGGGCGGCCGCAGCCCTCTGCCGCCCCCGGCGGGACCCCCCGGCGGGGCGAGGGGACAGGCGGGAGCCCCCGGAGCTGCGCAGGTGGCGGCGGGCAGCCTGCTTGCCTTGCTCATCCTCTGGACGCTCTTTGGGAACGTGCTGGTGTGCGCGGCCATCGTCCGCTACCGGCACCTGCGGAACAAGGTCACCAACATCTTCATCGTGTCGCTGGCCGTCTCCGACCTGCTGGTGGCTCTGCTGGTCATGCCCTGGAAGGCGGTGGCTGAGGTGGCCGGCTACTGGCCCTTCGGGGCTTTCTGCAACATCTGGGTGGCCTTCGATATCATGTGCTCCACGGCCTCCATCCTTAACCTGTGTGTGATTAGCGTGGACAGGTACTGGGCTATTTCCAGCCCTTTCCGTTATGAGAGGAAGATGACCCAGCGGCTGGCCCTAGTGATGATCGGAGTGGCCTGGGCACTGTCTGTGCTCATCTCCTTCATCCCAGTCCAGCTCAACTGGCACAGAGGCGGGGATGCTGCCGCTGCTCCTGCCACTGGGGACGTTGAGGATGGGTTCGGTACTGGCTGGGAGGCAGCGGGTGCTTTCACCACCTGGGCAGAGGACATGAGCACCACATGGGTGGCACTGGCAGCAATGACACCCTCTGATGGCACCTATGGCAGCAACAATACTGTCCCTGTGTCGTCGGAGAGCTGTGACTCCAGCCTCAACAGGACTTATGCTATTTCCTCCTCTCTGATCAGTTTTTACATCCCAGTGGCTATCATGATTGTCACCTACACGCGGATCTACCGCATTGCCCAGGTGCAGATCCGTCGCATCTCCTCGCTGGAGCGGGCGGCCGAGCACGCACAGAGCTGCCGTAGCAACCATGTTGACTGCCACCATCACACCAGCCTCAAGTCCTCCATCAGGAAAGAAACCAAAGTGCTGAAGACTCTCTCCATCATTATGGGCGTCTTTGTCTGCTGCTGGCTGCCCTTCTTCATTCTGAACTGCATGGTGCCCTTCTGCGAGAGTCCACCCAGCGACCCCCGGGCTGGGCTCCCCTGCGTCAGCGAGACCACCTTCAACATCTTTGT
Source organism: Phasianus colchicus (assembly GCF_987193195.1). NCBI lineage: Eukaryota > Metazoa > Chordata > Aves > Galliformes > Phasianidae > Phasianus > Phasianus colchicus. The sequence goes on along the minus strand of NC_143439.1, from coordinate 59,887,128 downwards.
CTGGTTTGGATGGGCCAACTCCTCCCTCAACCCCATCATCTATGCCTTCAATGCTGACTTCAGGAAGGTCTTTTCCAACCTCCTGGGATGTGGCCAGTTTTGCTCGAGCACTCCAGTGGAGACTGTTAATATAAGCAATGAGCTCATCTCGTACAACCAGGACACCCTTTTCCATAAGGAGATAGTGACTGCGTATGTAAACATGATCCCAAATGTGGTTGATTGTGAGGAGAACCGGGAGGACCCTTTTGATAGGATGTCCCAGATCTCCCCCGACCCTGAGGTTGCCACCGACTCTGTCTGTGAGCTGGACTGTGAGGGGGAGATCTCACTAGGCAAAATCACACCTTTCACTCCAAATGGTTTACATTAAACTGCATCCTGCCCCGGTCACTTCTGCTTGGATTATACACCAAAATAGTAACACTAAATGGAAAAATCTGCTTGATTTATGCTATAGTTTGGTCAGTCACTTCATGCTAACTTCACTTCTCTGTGTAGCACTTTGCAGGATGTTGTTACACTGTCGCTGATGGGACAAACTGACTGCAGCCACAGGGAGGTCTCATGGTACAAGTACAGTCAGTCCAGTTGTAGATGGACATTGCATTGTCAGTGCTGAGTGTTGCTTCTTTGGCAAACAGGGACTGATGTTGAGGCTGGTATAGACATCCAATAGCTTAACTTCCAAACTGCTCATTTGTTCAGGTCTTATGTTTCAGTTCTCTTTTTGTTTGTTTATTGTTTTAAGATAGAAATAGCGAGGTGATGATTTGGTTGATTATTTAAATGCGTGTTTCTGCCAGAAGAGTTTACGTGAAATCCATGTTCTCCAGGCAGCATTGTTGCCTGTGGTATCCTCGCCGTGTTCCCTGATGAATAAATAAATGTTACATTGATCAAGGGGTTACTATCTTTCATTTATCACTCTGAAAGATCTACAACCAGTGTTCAAACTGTAGCATTCTTATTTGAATGGTTACATGACTAACTGCTAAACTCTGTTATTGTAAAAGCAAAATGGTCTGCACAAAAATACAATTTTTTGAATGAAAGGAAGGATCATAGGGACCATCGACTTAAAAGGAGCTCTTTTATATGGCTCTGCTTACAGCCAGTTAGGTGCTTTTTTTTTTTTTTTTTTTTTTTTTTTTTTCTCAGTTTAACTGATGATGTCCCTATCAGCGATTTCCTTTCTGCAGCTAAGAATATCAAGCACGCACACTTACAAGCTGTTAAGACCTTCCACTTAATTCTATATTTGAAATTGCCTTTATAGATACCATTAATGAGAAGAATTTGGTAATAGAATTAGCAGCTGGATGTGTCTAAAAACATTAATTATGCTTGAAAATGATGTTAGTAATTAGCAGCTCCCAGTGTAGACTTAGTACATTGGAGAACTCAATGAAACTAAGAGAAGAAAACATTTTTTTGGTGATTTACTTTGTCGCTGGAAGTTAATTATGTTTTTCAAATGTGTGAAATGTCCTTGTAGTACTTTGACTCTACAAAATGTTTTAGAACAGTCTAAACAAATTGTAAAAGAGTATTTTAAACTTGGTATCTGTTGAAATATTTGCATCAGATGGACTGGACTACTTAGAAATGTCTGCATGCTTTTGGCTCAGAAGTCAGAAACGATGCTATTTACAAGACAAATGATCAAAGGTAGTAAAAGCAAGTTATTCATGCATAAGATTTGAATTAATTCACCCTTTAGGAATCTCCATGCCGTGAGCTGTACAGATGTACATTCAGCAGTTTGTGCTGGTTCAGTAGCACTCTCTGTAGGGACATCCTGACACCCCCCTCCCCCCCCACCCCATCCCACCTAATTGGGAACTGAAGGTCCCTGTGCAATGTATGGGGGAACAGTAGGATTTAAACCAGTCAGCATGCTTCAGGAGAAGAAGTGTAAATAGCATTTTCGAATGTTATGCACTTAGGATTGAGCCTCTTCGGAAGCTGAGCATCTAATAATGAACAGTGAGGGGTTGCCTTATCTCTGCTTGGGATGTTGGATGGAAAAATTCTGTGAGGCATCTAACTGAAGTGCCTTTGCGGTTGCATCTGTTATTTCAGTGTAATATCCTCTCACAACTGTCCTCAAAAAAGGGTGCTGTGCTTATGGCTTAGGAGTGCTCAAAGAACAGAAATCCTATGCCCATAACTAGGCTCAGCTTACTAATGGCTTGAGAACTGGGGTGAGTAGGTTGTCATTTCTCTCATAATACAATCATTGTATTGCCAGGAGCTAACTGCAGTTCTGGCCTTTCTGGTTGGGTAGCACTTGTCTGGGGTAAAAACTGTTTCCCCAAGTAAAAATGAAGGTGATAAATTCTGCATTTTGCCCCTGTTCATTGCAGGATAGTTGGACTAGATGACCTTACGGGGTTCCCTCACAACTCAACTGATTCTATGATCCTATGATTTTCTAGTTACTGCTCAAATTTTGAGGCCAGTACTGCATATTAAACTTTCTGGGTCCATGCAAAAAGTCTGTAAGCGGTGCAAGACGTGTGTGCACCTGTTGTTGGTTCCAGCTCCCAGGACAATGTCTGCATTTTACCCAGTTTTAAATCAGAAACAGCCCAAGGAAATGGGAAAGGGAAAAGACCCCTTCCAGAGTACTTGTGTGCCAGCAGGGTGTGCTTGGTGAAGAAGATGACATGTCCATCAGTGAGTGCATAACAGCTCTTCATGGTATATTAGAAACATTGCATTTTATCTTGACTCAGGTCTGAAGGAAGGTAATTTTTGCCTGCCATCAGACTTGGGAGCATAATTAGGACAGTGCAGAAAATCGTTCACATTGCCACATTTCATTACTAACTTGTAGTTTGAAACTTCAGCTGGTAAATGATTTCTGATGGCTGCTCTATGAGGTGATCTCTCTCCTTGGAGTAGGTGCGTATCCCTGGCTTCATCCCTGAGATCCCAGAAGCATCATAAAGGGAACATTTCTGCTTCAAAAGGCGGAGAGGAGATATTTCTTTTCTTTGTTCTTTTTTTTTACCTTTTTTTGCTAGAAGCACAGATTGACCTTGAGGATCTGAAGGAAAGACTTTTTCTTGACTTTGGCTTGTAACACAGGGACAATTTCATGCTTCTTAATGTGTGTTAATTTCTTATCTCTGACAAAGCTAGAGATAAGATTTTTAAATATGTTTCTTGCCTTGCAGTATAAAAAGGGCAGATTGTTCTGATGTGATCATCCCCCAAAATTATTTTTTTAAACTGATTTCTTTCAGATGAAATGGCTGCTCTACTTTTTTAATGATTTCCTTCTTAAGATCTATTGCATTTGCCTGTCAAGTGAGCAGAGTTCATTGGAACCACAAGTAGGTTTTTATAATAATTGTAGCCTTATGGTGTCACTCTGGAACTCACTTCTTTGAATGGTTTTGTACCTCCCATCGACATCTTTTTTTCTGTTTCTGTCATGCATTTTTCTCCATAGTTAAGCATGACCACTTATTGCTGGCTCAGTTTTCGGGTATTTTTCTTTTTTGTCCTTTGCACTTTAGTAGTTTGAATACACAGCACAGTTTGGCTTTGAGTCATCATTACTTAATCTGGTTCTGAATGATGGCTAACCTTTAGGATCCATGATTATTTGCTGTTTCTACTTTGTGTTATTGCTTGTAGATCATAGGCTGCAATGCTTGTCACTGTTAAATTACCCCTGAGCCAGTCAGGTCTTCAGATATGACATATTCTGTTAGTCCTGGAAAACCCCATACCAAAGGTAGGTCAGTGTATCAGTAGTCTTCATGCTTTCTGTTTAAGTTAATAGCAGAGGAGTTCATCTCAATGAAAAACAATGAAAAAAAAAATCCCAGCCCAATAATATATGAAGCTATTTTAGTTCGTTTTTAGGAAGCTGGGACATGAAAGACGTGGAAGTAACAGTGTTTTTTTCTGAAATGCTGCAGAAATCATAAAGATTCTTTCATTATTCAGACCTCTGTGGAGCTTTTAATAGTATAGGCTTTTATAGTTAGGGCAGTTTTGTGTTTTGTGGTTTGTTTGTTTGTTCTGCAAGCAAAAGAAATATGGATGACTTTCTCAGAGGTGAACACAAACAAAACACTTTTCAAAAGGAGAAGAAAATACTCCTCCTTTTTTTTTTTTTTCTTTTTTTTTTTTTCCCCCAATGTTTAGTACTTTATCCCTTTGCTTTTATTGTGCCAGCCAACAGCCAAGTGCAATATATTTCTGCAGGGAGAAGAACTCCTGTGTTTTTGTAACCCATAACAAAAAAAACAAAAACAAACAAACAAAAAAAAAACCCAACTCTTCAAAATTAAGAAGAGATAGAAATAAAACTGAACCCAATCTTACACAGTCAATTGTATAAACCCAGCATTCAAGAGGCTGACAAGGCAGTATACAGACCGTGCATCAAATATGAGAGGTCAGATGTCCTTCAGCTGTTTGTGTGTGTGCCAAAATTGCCACTCTTGACAAGGAGGGCATTTGAGGCCCTGTCACACAGTACCCACTGTCTACACCTGTGGTGGGGGTAATAATAGTGCAGAGAGTTTTCTTTCCTCTGAGGCCATCTTTGCAACTGTTTAATTAGATGCATCAGATCTTTAGAATGATTCAGTGCCTATTTAAATTAGTCTAAAACCTCAGTGATGGATGTGGGCTTGGGTCACAGAGCAATGAAATTATTTGTCTTGGCTTCTTATGAATATTACTACTGGTATTCTCTGCTAGTGGATGATGGCATGTTAAAGCTGGCATGCTGAACAAAGTATTTTTTGACAGACTATGTGGAAATAATTATTGTATTCATATTTTCTTATTTGTTTTCAAACTGTAGAAGACTTTTCAAACTTTCCAGGAGCTGCACAAAGTCAACACAGGGCATCTCCTCTTTGATCATATCTTAGATCAGCAATGATTGGGTCCATTTTTGGTGTACTAGAAAGCATATAATGCATAATGTCTTTTTTTGGGCAGATTCATGCCTCAGAATCATGCACCATGAGCTGATGTTTTTAAAGATGAAGATATACTTTTGGTCTAAAGCACTGATGTGCATAAAAATACCTATAAATGAAAACCATTTCCAATATTAATGGGGCTCCAAACATGTGCCTCTTCCTTCATCCTTCTTTTTAATTATTATTGTTTTAGCAATGAAAAGATTGCGGTGAAAAATAATGGGATTAGGGGAGTAAAGACTGAAATACAAATAATAATATCATTTGAAGCAGATGATGAATTGCTCATTTTGGGAAGTCTGCCAGCCATCCCAGGATAGTTTAGTTTAATAGAAAATTTAGAAGATGATTTTATCTTGTTATATGTCTAAATCCATTCTCAGCTGCAACTGGAGATAACGTTCTATATGATATATTGTGCAAAGATGGCTGTTTAAGGAGGACAGACATTTTTATTAACTTAATCATTTGTATCATAGTCATAATGTTCATATTTGTGAAGGTAGCAAAATGCAATGCAGCAATCCGAAAAAGAAAAACAACAACCCACAACATAAATAAAAATTTCCAAACCATGAAAAATATTTCTTCCTATGATTTATACCCCACCTCTAACAACAATAATTTGTATCTTATACTGCACTCTCATTACTACCAGAATAGGCTGGAATGCTCTGCATACGCTGCTTGCAATCTGCTGATACACGAGATAGATCTGAAAAATAAGGAAATGGACAGCAATTTAATCACTTTGCATGACAGCAAGCTAGTGTATACCTGTGATGGCACTGCAGTGAGCTATTCCCTGTGTCACACGAGTCTCCAACCGCAAATGCAGTCTGAATAAAGAACTGGTTGGATTATTGCAGTCATTGAGACACTGAGGTCAACATCTCATGTCCAGGTGGAGGCTGGTGGAGAGTGGTGTCTTCCAGGCATCTGTCTTGAGACTGGTACTCGTCAACATCTTTATCAATGATGTTTATAGTGGGATCAAGTGCACCCTCATCAAATTTGCTGGTGACACCAAACTGAGTCGTACAGTTGATACAACAGAAAGAAGGGATGCCATCCCTTCTTGAAAGTTTGAAAAGTGGGCCCATGAATTGAATGAGGTTCAATGAGGTTCAATGAGACCAAGAGCAAGGTGCTGCACTTAGCTCAGGGCAATCCCAGATATGTGTATAATTCTCAGGATATGGGAATTTTTGACATGTGCTCTGACTATTGTCTACCATAAAAAAAAAAGACAAATAACATATCTCTTGTTGAAAGCAACGCTCTGAAATAAGGGGTTGCAAATGGTACGGCTTAGACATGCTTGGAGAATGTCCACTAAACTGAGACCTTCATCGAGAGGAGTGGCCTATGAGGTTTAGCAGCTGCCAGGCTAGTGCTTCATCTGACATAGCTACAATAGCTGCTTGGGTTTAGATATCCAAACTACATAGAAGTCCCAGTTTGGAGATTTCAGCAGAAGCAGACGCAGAAGCAGAAGCAGAAGGAATCCTAAATTCATACAGTTTTCCATGTATGCACTGCAAAACAAAACCTAGTTATACTAGGGCCAAGGTGATCAACAACCACAGTTAAAGTATGGTTCCTCTCACAGACATCAGAGAAGTCTTGTCTGCAATCCACCTGCTACACTTTCAGAAATGTCTTCTGAGTAAAATATTAACAAGGAAGTTGAGAGTGCCCTCTTTTACCTTTTGACCTCATTTTTCCAGTTGGAAAGGTTTTTAGTAAAATTAAAAATCTACATTTTCAGCCTTTGGCCTTGACCTTTTGCTTTCTCTGTTAACTTCATATAATTAGTCTCCTTCAGTAAACAGAAGCTCTTGGCATGGTTTGCTGCTTGAGTACCTTAACATCACCAAATCTGGAACAACCTCAAGCTGTACTTAAATTACATTATGTCTCCAGCCCAAAGGAATTATTTAAGATCTTTTTTTTCTTTTTTCCTTTTTTTTTTTTTTTTCCCAAGCAGTGTTATTTCGTTCCACAAGATTATTCACCAGAAACCCAGTTTAGAGGACAAGCATAAATAGACTTTTAAAAAAGCTCATAGAGATTTTGCTTGATTATAGAAAGTGAGAATGGATTGGTATAAGTAATAAAACAGGCAAGATCAACTTGCACCCATGGACTGCATGTGACCCAGCACAGCCCTCAGTGTAGCTGCCCTGTGCCATCTGCCCTGGCAGAGTTTTAATAAATAAATAAATAAATAAATAAATAAATAAATAAATAAATAGATAGATAAAATAAGCTTTGCTATTTATGCACATTAATGATAATATATATTTAATGAGGGCTGCTCTGGAAGTAATGCCTCATATTTTATGATCCTGGACCATGACATCAGAGGTGAATGTTGGTGGTATGGCAGTAAAGGCTGAACCTTCCCACCCAATATTCCATTACATGTTGTTGCCATGTGACAGATGGCAGCAGAGGGGCAGTCTGACAAAATGGTGTCTGACATGGAAATGCAGATGAAGCAAAAGTGTGGCACTGAATTTTTCCATGTAGAAAAAAATGGCGCTCACTGACATTCACTGATGCTTGCTGAATATTTATGGAGATCAAGGAGTAGATATGAGCACAGTGAGGTGGTGGGTGATGCATTTCAGCAGTGGTGACAAAGAGCCACTTCTGCTGGTGCAGGTTGTTACAAACATGGCATGCAGGCTCTTGTTCATGACTGGTGAAAATGCTTAGCTAATGGTGGTGTTTTGTAGCTGAGACCTTGCACTATCAAGCAGTGTTATTGTGCTCTTTGTATCTGTTGTGGTTTCTATGGAAATAAATGGGAGGCATTAATTTTGGAGTGACAAAGGTATATGCGGCCCTAGACAATTCCTCTTCACTCAGTGCAGCCCAGGCAAGACAAAAGGTTGGACACTCATGGCATAAACAGTGTTTTTTTCTACAAGAAGTTCAATTTGGCTTTTAATAGAAATAAAGGCAGAATGTTTTTATTTTGATCAGTGTATAGATTTGATTATATATACCTACACACATACATGCTTATATTCGTTATATGTGAAAGCATTTAATCACATTTGTAGGGTAATAAAATAGTTTTCTCTCTAAATAAGATGCGCAAATTCGTATGGAAGAAGCAAGTCAGATCTTAAAGTTTTGCTGTTACAATTTTGTCACAGCAATTAGATACAACTGCACAGTCTTCTCACATTTTGAAAAGGCAGTTTGGCTGCTTACAGTTGAGAATCTTTGAAAATCTAGACTTGAATTATGCAGTGAAGAGCACGCAATTTTTTTCCCCCAATTATTTTATGTTTAGACAATTTCTCTCGTGATTTGCTAATTGATCCTTATCTGTAAGCATTTTGAGACAGACGGCAAAGAAGATGAGATGATTTAGAAGCACCTCTTGGATGTGTCTCAACAACAAATATTAAACAGTGTCATTGTCTTGCTGATAGGATGAAACACAGGTGAGAGCTTTTTGACAGAATGCAAAATGTATGTAACTTCTGAAAACTTCTAGTTCAGGTAACACAGTGTCAAAAATTTAAATGGCAGCTTAGACAGAAGCCTTTTCTGTATTAACCAACCTCTACTTTGATAATTCAAGTAATACCTTTTTCTTAAAAATAATACTTGCAAACAGTATTTCATAGGTCAAATGGGATAGAAAAGTGCAAACTGAAGGTCCAGCTCAGCAGCACTGAATAAATTAGAAAGATTGACTGTCCTGTCAACAGCAGAGCTGTGTCTGAGGACAGGGGAGAAAACAGGATAGGAGGACGGGAGAATTTTTGGGAAGAAAGAGTGAAATTAACGGAGGGATCATGCTATTTCCATAAAAAAGAAGCTAGAAATTTGGTTGAAGAAGGTGAGGGATCAGGAGGAATCTCCAAGTTCTCAAGTTACTGAGGCAGGCCTGATATCAGAGTTCAGTGAACGTGCAGGTCATTAAGCAGGTACTACTTAAGTATCAGTCCATTGGAGCAGCAGATCAATAGCTGTCGTATTTCTAACTTACACTGAACTTTAACAATTACTTCCTCGGCAACAACCTGCATCATATTGTAAGGAATGTTTGGTCAAGGAGTGGAGAGCAAAGAGCACTTTGAAACCATCTTTCTGCTGTACTGGATGGTGCTGTTTTTGCTGTGCAATGGTCGGACATTTTAAAGGTTTCTCCCAGTCCCGTTGGCTTGCTAGAACCAAGTCTTTCTTCCAGAAACATTCTGAATGCTCATAATACCCTTTGAAATCTCTAGTCAGTACTATGATTTCTTTAATCTGTGCAAATAAAATATTGAACTTAGACAAAATCTGATGCTCTGCATTGTATGCATGCATATATTCACTGATCTCCCATAGTTACTTGTATCTACTCACGTGCACCTTGCATAGGAACCAGAGGCCAGCTGGACAGCCTTTGAAATGCAACACAAACCTGTGCAAGCTGGGTGTCTTTGAACACATAGATTAACCAGGAGCATGAGTTCCTGCCCCTTCTCTCTTGCAAGCACTGAGCATCTGCTCTGTGTCATCCAGTAAGGGAGAAATCCGTCAGTGCCATAGCAGAGTTATCCCTTCTCTCACCAAGAGCTGAAGTGAAGCTCTGGCACTCCAGAGTGCCCATTCATACACAGGGACTGCTGATATGCCCTGGGGCATGGTATTTCAGCACGAGGATCAATCAATGCACAGTGAGGACAATCCTATAGGATGTGTGCCTCCACAAGCAGCTTGGACAGGCAGGAGTAGTGCTCGTGCTACATCTGTGCCAGTTTGCAAGTTTGGGCAGCCTCAGGGAGGCTTAAAGCTATCCCAAACTTCTCCTGAACAAAGCTGAGAGCTTTCTTTGGTGCTTGAAGAGGCACAGCCCACCTTCTACTGCTTTTTAAAAAGATGGCATGCTTCAATGCCTTGTGTATACGAGCAAATATGATGAGTTCAGGGATGGCAGCAATACAGACTGCATAACTTTAATCTGCTAGGACAGTTCACTCAGTGGTGAAGGCAATGTAAAGAGATGACTTTGCCATTCTAAAATTGTTTTGGTTTTTTTTCTGCTGCCTCTTCTCTCCTTCAGTTCTTAGCATATTGGTTGGAGTACTAGAAAAAATTATTTTGTACAGGAAAAAATATATTCATACTGACTAGATATACTAAACTGAAAGTTTCTGATAATCTCCATAGGGAGTTACTAATCAATAGCAGAAGGACACCAACTTTACTATAGGAAAGAAGGAGAAGGACCAAGTGCAAGGAGAAGTGAGCAGCAAAGACCTACTGCTTACAGCCCTGGCATCCAATGCGAGGCTGAGTTATCATGAATTGGCTACAGCTGTGTATTTTCTTCCTGCAGCAAGAATGGAATTGAAGGCAGCTCATACCCACAGTCATATTGGCAGTATTTCTCAACCTGATTCTCTTCTCCCAGTGGGCAGAGCTCAAAAGTACTGGCCTTAGTGTAAAGAATGTGCTGTGGAAGCTTAGCCTGGATATGGTTCCCATTTATTTAAAGGCCCAGTGCAAATCAAAAGTCCTTGTAAAACTAGTTACCTAGAGAATACTGGTATTCTTACCCCATAGCTATCACTAATTTTAGAATTTTCCAAAAGTGAGAACTAAAAGGAGTTGGAAATGCTTTTCTGCTCTCTTGGCTTTTGTGCTGTTTAGCTCATGTTTTGCCACAACACTGACTGAGTTAGTTCCCTGGTGGTAAACCACTCCATTTGTTTAGAGGCAAAGATGAGATGTCCAGCCTCGAAATTCAAGGCTTGGCAAGGTTAAAGGAAAAAAAAATAATTAAAAAAACTTTCTAGGGTCAGGAAACAGTAACTTGATTGATTTCTGGCCCCTTTTCAGTCTCAGTGGCTTCTTCCCACTTGTACCTCTTAGCAAATATTTGATACAAGTGAAGATGATACACACATAGAAGGGATGATGTGATGTATCTCTGTATTTGCTTTCTGGCTGAAATTTAGAACTGATTAGTAAAGACAGGATCGATGACCTTTGTAAGATATGTTTTACTCCTACAATACAAGCAGCATGGCCTCTCCTATGGGAAGCAATGAAGGAAGAGCACTGAAATTCTTCTTGTCAAACTTTTAATAAATTCTGGTGTGGGTTTAACGACGTGTTCATTTTTACTTCTTCCAAGGTTAAGTCCTGTTTACCAGACTAGTATGGAAGTTACTTAAAATTGAGCCAACAATTCTTCCCTGGAAGGGGGAGGGAGATTGCTGAGGTCTTCAGGAGGATCTTGCACTGAAATCCCAGAAGAAAGAAATGGTTGCAGCTGGTAAGATGTGCTTAGTTTGTCTTTCTAAAATTGCAACTCAAAATGAAGGCATTTCCTTTTCTATGGCTGCTCCATGTTAAATTATGCTTGAAATATCAGTGACTGAGGAATCATGTTTTATATTCTGTCCTTTACTGTTATTGTAGTTGACTATTATAAATCCCGAGAAAGCTATAATATCTTATATCTAACTAATACAAACAAATGGTTGAACTTTTGTGGGGGAAAAAAGCTCTTTTTCAGGTCTGAAGTAGCTTGTCTCTTTATCTTAGGAAGCCAAGTGTGTGTGTCTGAAAGTCTGCTTGTTTATCATACAGGGTAGTAAAAGTTATTCCCACCTGCTACAAGCACTGCTGTTCTTCTAGCCTTGACAAGCTGTGATTCCTCTACAATTTTTTTACTTTAGATTTTTCTGAAGGTTGTGCAAATAACTGACTTGCTCTTGGAAGTTCACTATTGTTTCACTTTAAAATCTTGGGATGTCAAACAAGGGTTGAAAAATTGGCCCCTGTGAGCAGCTTTTGGCTTGCTGCCTCTTTGTTTCATCTGATGGCCCTTATTTCCTGTATTACATGTCAAAGAGAACAGTAACTCCCAGTTTTGTTTATTGGTGAGCTATATGCCTTAAGGTAAATGGATTCAGACTTTCTAACTGCACTTTACAGAGGAGTTGTTTATGTCCTTCATAGTTATTGTGCTAAACCTCTGCCTGCTACAGTTCTGTCTAATTTATTTGAAGTATCCTGTAAGCACTGTTGGCTTCATTCAGAATGAAATTATGATGGTTTTACCCTGGTTTAATACACTGTCTCAGTAACTGCGTAGTATTGTAAAAAATGGAATAGGAATTATTACTTAAAACAGGAATTATTACTATAACAGAGCAACAGGAAGAAAAGCTGAAAACAAACAAACAAACAAAAAAACACCCCCGAAAAACAAACAACCAAGCAACAACAACCAGAGAATGGCTCATCTTTCTTTCCTGTGTGTGTTTTCTTTATTCAGTCTATTACAGAAAAGTTTTGAGACCAGTTGTCTTGCCCTATATAAATATGAGAAAACATTGAAGTTATTTTTTCAGTTACATATCCAAGGTGTTACCAGCTGGATAAAAGAAAATGGATCAAGTTTTACTTAACGCTGCCATACATCATTAACCATTTGAGTGAGTGCTGTGCAACTAACATGGCATTAAAAATTTCCTTCAGACAATGTTATTTCCTTGCCTGGAGGATATACCTATTTTCATATACTAGCTATTTCCATAGGTTATAGTACAAAAAAAGAATATATATTAGGCTGAGTGAGCAAATCAAATGCACTTCAGTGATAGAACACATTGTGGACCATGGGAGACCCAGTCTTGCATTTGCAGGTATGTGGGTGATGGTTGTGGCAGGAGCCATATGTGAATGACAGCAGAGAAGGAGCTGGTCTGCATGCAGAGGCAAACTGTTGTTTTCCTTCCCACAGCTAAAATACTATATATCCATTACAGTGCATATCTATTTCACTGTTAAAATTTGGAGGGAACTTCAAAAAAAAAAAAAGTATCTACAACAGTCAGCACTAGTAGGAGTAACTGAGTAAATTTGTGGATAAGTAAGTTTGTCATTTTATCTTTCAGAGGCCAAATCTGATTCCAATCTAATGACATATAATGAAAGCAGACTTGTTATGCATCAGATACCAGCAGTACACAATCTTACAGTCTAGAAGTTCACTAGGTTGATTCTTTCCCTTTCCAACCTAAGACATGGTAATTCAGACTCCCAACAAGAAGTTGAAATGTGAATTCAAGTCAAAATATTTCATTCAGATGCGTTTAAAGTAATTTGTGTTTCCCCAATTGATTGCCAAATTGCTAGGAAATTCTATCAGCAATACTTTATTCCCTCAGCTCTTTTCCTCCCCCACAAAAATTACACTAAAGTCAGGGCTGATAGGTGCAATTTAAAGGAAGTATTTTTCTGTAAAATGCAAGCAAACCCTCATTCAAATGAACACTCCAGTTTATGCTCCATAAACAATTCTGACATCAAAATTAGTATGCGTTCCTAAGAAACACTGTTTACTACAGTAACAGTGGAATGCAGTCTTGTAATGCTGGCTTTCTTAACCGAAGAAAGAAAAGACGAATATGGTGCAGATAACTGTTGTAGCTTCTGGGGTAATCAAATTCTTGTCTCCACTTGACAGCAACTGATAGGACCTTTACACAGTGTGATCATATGTTTGACGGCAAAGCTGTTGCTTCAGCCCCATGACAAAGGAAGCGAGTTGGTTTCATCTCTCTGCTAAACATCCAAGCCATGACCAGTTCTGTTTAGTAACCCTCCTAACATTACTGGAAGACAAAGTTTGAAATCTTGTGACAGAAGAGAAAAATAATTCTTATGGTAGGATATTTTTTATACAGGAGTATCTGATGTATTCTGAAATGCCTGTGGTGTGTAGGGGACCTGTACAGAAGAAATAATACAGCATTCTTCTGCTCTGAGATCAGCAGAGAAGTAAGAAATAAGCAGCCAACTCATGCTGACCCTTAAAAAAAGGTGAGTCAGTTAATGATACCACAGAGTGGGAGTATCGGAAAGGAGGTTATAAAGGAGATGGAACCAGAGTCTTACAGAATAATGCACAGAGAAAGGACAAAAGGCAACAGTCAGAAGCTTTAACAAGGGAAATTCTAGGTGAATATAAGGAAAAAAATCCCCATGAGGATGTTTAAGCACTGGGCAGGGTTGCCTGGAGACTGTGGAATTTCCCTCCTCAAAGATATCAAAATTCAATTGAATGATGTCCTGAAGAACCCTACATAATATTGAAATTAGCTCTGCTTTGAGAGGCAAGGTGGGCCCAAAAAGGTCAATAAATATATTCAGCAAACTGAACCGAAAGTGAGCTATTTGGTGGCTGGTACACTATTGAATGGTGTGAAACTGCTGCATGGGGAAACTGTAAATGCAGGCTTCTCTATGTGGAAGCCAAAGGTGACAACCAACAAGGGCATGGTCTCTCTGTACCCCAAAAAGAAGAGCAGGGTAGGTCTGGTGACAGTAATCAGATTCAGCTGAGAGTCCAGTGGCCACCAGTCAGTTCACTGAGGTGAGGCAGGTCCAAGGTCATGCTGAGAAGTCAGGTCAGCAGGTTGGGTTCAGGATGAGAGAGGTACATGAGTGCACCAATATACGTATAGCATAGCTCAGTTGAGGAGCAAGGCAAGGGCCTGAGCTTGGATGTAGCCATGGAGGTGAAGGTGGGGAGGACCAAAATGTTAACATCATTCTGGTCATCTAAGATTTTGCAGATGGCCTTGAGCTGGTGCTCCTTTTCTCCAGAAAAGAGGAAGGAGAGCAGAAGAGGAATCTGAATGAACAGATAACTGCAATTTAACTCAATGCATTTTTATCTGAAAAAAATATTGCTCAGTTTTTCAAAATTCACTTCATATTTCTTAAAGATTTTTCAAGTTTCAGAGAATCTGTGGGTCAGAGAAGGGGAAGGCCTTATTAGATATATTCATTTTCCCTAGAAACCTGTGTGAGTTTTACAGCCAATTTTGGTGCTCTTTAGGAAGGAGAGCAGCTGGAACTAAACCAAAACTGCAAAGATATCTGATCTTCTCGTTGCTCTGTTAATTACTTATTACTTTGAACTGAAAATAATAATTGCATATTTTATTTCCTTTTTCCTTTTGTCAGCTTTCTCAGTTTTGTCTTCTTGATAAAGTTTATTAAATATTTTATCAGGAAAGGAAGTCCCCTTGTATTATTTGCTCTGTCAATCTCTTTCTCATAGATTCCCAAATTCACTTCAAGGCAGCACTTTGCAAGATAACAGTGACATTTTGGTCCTTGTTTCTTGTTTTTCCTGTTTATCTCTCTTCAGCAGCAATTTCAGATCTGTTTTGTTTGTGCTTCACTGTGTGACCTGTAGATATGAAAACACCCCACTGCCCACTTCATTGTAAGGTCACCAGGGGACCCAAGGACTGTCAGCAGCACCTTGCTCACAGACCTTCTTATTTTACTGTGCTGGATTGAGTAACCATGTGCTGCAGATACTCTTAAATAGAAAAAGGAAGAATTATTCTAGTAAAGATTAAGCCTGTAGAATAGAAAAAGTTACAACAAAAGCAATAATAATAGAGGGCAATACAGTATACCTTTGCACACACAGGCACAGCCTTTCCTGCTATCCTCTCTCTGTTGTAAACCAAAGAACAATGATGAAAGAAGACCTGGTAAAACTGGGTTGAAACTGTATCTGCAGCTGGGCAGGATAGTCCCATGTTCTGGGAGCTGATATTATTGTATATTGCTGTTTTTTTGTGGTCTATAATGGCTCCACCCTCTTCCCCTTGTACCACAGCATGCCTAATATGTGGCTGGCTATAGCTGTAAAATTGCTTTAAAAAAAGAAAAAAAAAACCTAAGAAGTTGGAGAGTTGCCTGTTGCCTTCTGTAAGTGGATAGAGAGCAAGATGAAGGCAGGCTGATTTGAGGAATTTACTGTTTGCATGGATGATTTGATGAAATTCAATTTTTTGAATACATCCCAAATGTATGTGATTATGTCTCTACTGATGCAGACGTTTGTCTGAGTATTATCTTCAATCATGAATTCAAAGATACTTACACTAGTAGAATTATCATTACTGCTATAAAAAGAAATCTTTTCTCTTTTTCTTCCAACAATTTGACTCACCATTCTGTTAAGCTTCATTTGTTCTTATTTAGAAGCTAATTTTCAGGTACCTGTTTTCAGTCCAAGCCAACAGTTTTTTTAACATTTTTTTTCCAGTTCAGCTAAAAATGATGCAAACTGACAGAAATAGACAGATTTCCAGGTACTGTTTGTCATCCTACTTTTACTAATCCCTGGTTTTACCTGTTTTCCCCCTGGCTGTTGGTCACTCTGTAGCCATTGCAGTGGACAGTTATGTGGAACACAAGATGAGGTAATTTCAGTATAGATAGTAAGTAGCTCTACATAGTTCTGCATAGATACAGCCCTGAGAAGGAGCAGTCAAGATAGAAAAATTCATGCATTTCTCATTCATGTCAACTTTTTCAGGATTCTGTGGAGGGAAAAAGAAAGTGTCGTATTCCATGCCAGGAAATTCTAAAAAATAGTAGTGACTGTAGGACGTTGGCCTGAACTTAAGGTTTGCAAATGCTCTAGAGCATTGGTCATTTTATATAAATGCCACCACATTGACCTTGGTCCTGTGGCTGCAGGCACAAGGGCAGTTTGGGACTGCAGAGGACTGTTTATTGCTTTGGGGATCAGTAAGATTTCTTTTACTGACATAACTTCTGTGTGAATTAGTGATGCATTCACAGGCAGTGAGAGCAGGCAAGAGACATGGTACAAGGCAGGAGGCAGGACTGGAAGAGGAGCAGAGCATGACCCTCAGTTGTAGGACTCTCTGAAGAGTGGTCTTGTGAGAATGGGCTTGCATGCAGGCAAGGAAAAGTAAGGAGAAAATGAGGGGGAAATATGTAAAGAATGGTTGTACACAGGAGGTAAGAAACTAAGAAAGAAGTGAATCAACTGAGTAATTGAAAATAAACTTTTATTCCTTTGTCTGAAGAGAAGTGTGACAAGAGATCATGTCACAATTTTCAGAAATATGTAATAGTTTGATTAAAAGCTTGAACATATACTGCATCTTGCAACACGTAAAGACTGTTACTGTCAGCAGATAGTGCCTTTATCTGGTGATAAGTTACTTAGAAATCACTGTTTCCTCTGATCACCTTCTTTGGGGGTTTAACCAGTGATTCTGAGTCATTCCGGGCAAGACAGGTACATGTTGAGATTGATTGTCTCTTTCAGTTTTCAGGCTTTTGATTTATGCCCACTGGCTATTCCATGAAGAATGGCAACAGCTCTATTTGTAGGGAGCAACCTGAATTGCGTATTTGAGAGATCCCCAGGGAACTTCTTTAATAATATTGTAGTTGCTTTAGTGTTCTGTGTTTTTCATGTACAGATCCTCTAAGAGTCTCTTAGATTCCTCCTCGGGCTCTGCACCCTTTTTTATATCTTTTATTCGAGTTAAGAATAAAATGCTCATCAAGCTTTAAGATTTATGTCAGAATGATTCCTCTCTTTTTCGTCTGTTGAGGCAAATGACTTGTCAGTGTTCTCTGTTTTGCTCTCCGTTGCATATCTCTCTGATCTGACCTGTGCTTTGCAGCTCCTGAGCTAAGCAGAGCTGCAGTTCAGAGCTCTTTCCACCCATGCTTGTCAAATTGAAAAACATTTTTGTAGTGCTGAACTTGGGAACTTAAATATTTTCTTACTCTTTTGTTTCTTTTTGCTGGTTCAAAATGAGTCATCTCCTGAAGCCCTACCACTTGACAATCACAATGAATAAAGAAAGCTATTTTCTTTTAGGCAGATCTTTCAGAGAGTTCAAGATGAAAAACATGGCAAACCAAAGGGTGGCTGTCCTCAGCCTGAAGGTGCAGCACTGTAGATGGTACAATGTCTTTGGCTTCTGTCTGATCAATGGGTGTTGAAAGTCACTTCAGAAGGTACATGGAAGAGTCCAGGTAAAGTAAGTTGTTTGTCAATAGGCTCTGCCTTATATAAAAGTCTGTGTAACCAGTGAAAACTTTTTAGGTCCAGTAAATAGGAAAACACTGACAAAAGAGAAACTGGAAGATTTTCTCTTTTTCTTGTTCCTCATTTGAAAAGAGGAACATAACCAGAAAGTTTTGTGTAACATTTACTGAGGCATGGTGATGATTTATGTGAGCATTCACTTCAAAAAGTGGGGAAATAGGTCCTGTTATCAGAAGGCACCAACTCATTGCAATGTCCAACAGAAATGAGAAACTTCTTACCAGGAACTGTCCTTGTCTTGTCCCAGCTCCTGGACTCTGCCTGGGAGATTTTGGGGAGACTGATGGGGGGCAAAAGGCGTTTATCTCCTTTTCTGACAAAATAGACCGTATCTTCTCTAGAGTGATCTGACAGGTAGTTTCTAATAACAATAAATTTAGTCTTGGTTTATTATTTTAATAGTTGTCTTGAGCTTAACTATAGCATTCACCTAACCCTAATCTTTTACATCTTTTTTTTTCTTTTTTTTTTTTTTTTAAAGTGTGTGAGGAATGTGCAATGGTTAAATATAATACCATATAATATAATATATTATAATTTAATATATATATATATAATATAATATAAACAATTAATATGATTCCAGAGATGACTTGACACATCCCATAATAATAGGGTGCACTTTGAGAGTTGAATTCTTACCTTTGTAGGTAAGAAATTGTGGAACTTAATGCATATGCAACACATAATATAAAAAGTCTTATAAATTTATAGAAAACGATGCTTTTTTTCTGGCAGCTCTAACATGTTACACAATTAAGTAAGTTCCAGATCTGTTATATCTGAAGTAACTTGGGCGTCAGTTTATTCTAGATGGTGGTACACACAGCCTGTGTGTATGTGTTGGCTCTTGAATACAAAGCACACTGTAACTCTAGAAAAGGTTCTAACTGTGATACACTTGTGTGCTGGCTGTTTCAGAGGAACATGGGACCTGGTTCAGTACCCCAAGTTTGGTGCAGTGCTGTGTGGATATAAACAGGAATCCAGATTTAGGTCGACTTACTCTCAGAAATCTGAGAGTCCTCATCTTCCAGCTGAACTATTTACAAATAGTGCACCCATTCCTCCATAGCTGGAGATCAAAGCATGATCAATGGCTGAAAGCACTTGCAAATAATATAGTTCTGCAATGGCTGAATAGATTACAGATATTTGATTTCTTACTTTTTAAGGGATTATCAGAAAAAGACTTACAAGAAATTTCCTGTGAAGATACAAGAGGAAAGGAAAATGGACTGTGGCCACTTGTCCAAACACAGTAACAAGGACCGATCCCACATATTTCAACTCTATTTGCTAGGCACATTCACATGTTCTAACCTACTTCACTCATGTGCTTACATTACTTTATTATTACTTATTCTCACTGGAAAGCATACTGATAGTAGAAAATAGACTTTGCTAACTGGGAGAACAGTAGTAATTATTCCATAGACACATTGTTTTAAAATCATATTTAGATAAATTCATAACTAGAATGATTTTTTTTCTAAAGCATAAAAGCTGTGCACTTAATAGCTGGATCATTGTATTTGTAATGGAAACAATTAATATTGCATTTTAGTGTCTGCTTTTGTATTAAGAACCAACAGAAAGATCCAGGAAGAAAAAGATTAGAGCCTATCTGTATTTTAAAAAAGCAACACATGGTATAAATATAAATTATTGTTTCCACCTTGTCTGACTGGGAGGTTCTGAAAGCATTGTGCAAATTAAGTCAAGTGATTTTCAAAACATGAGAGATGCTATTTGTACATTACCATCAGAAGAAACCATATATGTGGATTGATTGTGTACTATGAATAGCAGTAATAGCATTTACACAGCATTTCCAGCCATGAAAAAAATACCAATTAAAAAAAAAATTGCAAAGGGGGAAAATGAAGTAATGGCTTTTTTTTTTTTTTTTTTTTTTTAAATCATAGTTTTTCACACCATTATCTATGCTTGAGAATAAAACTGTTCACTGCCTTTAGGCAGATTATGCAATGAACTGGAGGTACAGTCTCTTGATTCTCCATATGTGACTGAAGTTTTATTATCATTACAGTGACATAAACCCTGGACTAACTTCTGCAAAGTTACACAGGCACAATAAAAGCCAGAATTTCTCCAGAATTTGGAGGATGATATTTGCTTTAGGAAAATACTGTTTTTTCAGCTTCTTGATCTAAAATTGAATTATGTGATCCTGGAAAAAAACCTTGTATCCAGGCCGTCTTAAAGATGGGGCAGTATCTTTGGTGGGAGCAATGCAGTGCTGCCAATCACTTATCACCATGATATTCAGATGTTACTTATTCATCTGTCTTTGTGCCAGTGCCCGGTTTTTCAGCTTTGCAGCCTCATATATCTGGTGCAGAGTGATTCCAGCAACTCTAATAGCTCTGATGAATAGGCAATGTCAAGACAGACAGTAAAAGAATAATTTGGATAATTTTTAGGTTAATTTCTACCCCTGTGTGTCATCTCTTTCTTTTTAAAATTAATTCCTGTAACATCTAGAATAAGAAGGTGATCATTAGAATATTAAGCAATTGGACAGAAATCTGACTGAAGCAGATTTGATCTCTGTGTGAATCATGTTGCAAAAAGCACTTTGCTTATGCTTCTTCAATACCAGTTCAAGCAAAGACACTTTTAAATTATTTTGAATAATTTGCAATAGCTAGATTTTGGAATCTCTCTGCATGCAGCACTGGGGCTTGACTTTTTTCCAGTGCTCAGGTGTTGGTAAGAAAGCCTTTTTTCAAAGATGCTTATTGCCCAACTGGCTGTACTCATTTCATTTCAAAATCTAATCATTCCTGCTATTGCTCAGATTCGTTGCAAACTCTCTTGAAAAGAACTGCCTGTTGCCACTAGCATTTTAAAAAAGAAAAATTCGATAAACTAAACATTGCCATTCCCTAGTGCTGAGTTGTGAGCAGCAAATAAAGTAAGCATAAGAAATATGACCAACAGTAGAAGTGGGAACATATTTAAAACTAGTCCTGATTCTTTCTTACTGCGGGAGAAGAAAGCTTTAGTTGTTATGAGCAGCAAAATTGAGGGTGATGTATTATTTTTAGGGGTACATTTAATTCCTCTTCTTTGTTATACTATCAAAGTATTTTCAAAAATTTTTTCTTAAGTCCTTTGGTTATTCTGCTATTTCAGCAGCTGGCAAAGTGAGGCTGGTGAGTGAAGATAATTCTTAATATTTGCCAGCTATTTAGCAACATTTTCATCAACATGAGGGCTTTTTGAACAACCCTCTCGTAGGTAAAGAGAAATTCTATGGACAAGATGAAGAAAAATTTACTGACTAGTAGACTGGTATATAAGAGAAATGCTGTAAGATGAAGATGGAGGTTTCTATGATAGCTGACGCACTTGGATATATCCAGTCTTCACTGGCATTTTCAGCACTCTTCAGAAGTACTTCTGAATGACTAAACTCCAACCAAACTCTTTGAGGCATCTCTTTGAGGCAACCTCTTTGACTCATCAACATTGTAAATACTTATAAATGGCCAGTACACCGGGTATAAATTAGGTAGCCCATGAAAAAAAGACCTAACAGTGTTTTACAAGCAGGAGATGGTGATATCTGCCCAGGGTTCCTGCGGCTGCTGTAGACAACAAGTTTGGTTTGTGATGTGGTTGGCTGTAGAATGAGCTAGGTAGGCTTATCCCATAGGAGATGTGCCTGGATGGCTTCCTGCCACGGTCAGGTGATCACATACGTGTAAGCTCTTGAACCAGAAGAGCCTTGCTACTGGTGAGGTGATGTAGACCAAGTATAGGAAATACGCTTTATCTGCCCAAGAGTAAGATATGACCCATGAAGTATGGATTGGCCACATCCACATTGCAAATGGAGTTTTATAACAGTGATAAAAAAGAGAAATGACATGATTTTGAAAGAAGGTCCCTTCTATCCCCAGGGTAGTGGGTACTGAAGTCGGTTACAACTCTGAACAGTATTGTCACGTTGAGCACAGAGAGCCATATCTTTATTAGCAGTTTCCAGGGCCTGAGAGCAAATTGTGGTGGGATTTATCTGACAAATGAAGGTGGGCTGTTAAAGTTCTAACCCTCTCCCTGTTCAGATGTCCCATGCGGTGCTGCATTCCCTGTTTAGAGTGGGACAAAGCTATACACTGTCCTTGCTTAGGACATTCTTCCTTCAAGCCACTGCCACCCATAGGCAGGACAGAGCTGTCTCTGGTGAATTCAATTTTATCCTGCTGCTTAGAAGCATGGTGATTTGCTTAACTCTGATAAGGATGACCAGCTTCCCTGGCTTCAGTCAGTTTCATATTGCAACCTTTCTGAGGCAGAGTCATCAGATCTCTCATGTGCCTCCAACTATTCCAGCACCAAAGGGTAGAAAAGACCTTGAGAGGATGATGAGCAGAAATAAGAGTACCTCCTTGGTAGATTCTGCTCTCAAACAAGGTTGAGTAGGGTCTGCAGATAGGAAATGCTTCAATGTGCCTATGGCTCTCACATCAGTGCACCACTGCTTGTCATGCTAGCACTGCAGTGATATTTGGGATGCTGGGAGAAATTCACATAGCTAATGTGCCATAGATCATTCTTAGGGTATGCACTAGAAAAGCTACTAAGTTATGTGAACATGCTGATGCTTAGAGCATATTTTACAGTGTTTCTCTCCCCCCAAATGCACATACTATGTAACTACTGAAAACAGATGGAGAGCTAATCCCAGAATTTAATTACCTTTGCTGTGAAAGTACTAATATTCTACAACTCTGTGTCATGTTTATTGTGAAGCAGATGTTGAGCTTTGGAATATATACAGAAAAAAAAATGCTTTCTGTTTATTTTCAGCACAGTATTTGTTGCTTGAGTCATTTGAGAAAATTAAGCTTGTGCCTACCAGATTCCTAGTGCACAGCAAGGTTCTTTGTAAGTTTTCTGTGGTTAATGGTGGTGTTGACTCCTTTATACTGCACTGCCTTAATGAGGCACTCATTCACAGTACCCAGTCCTGATGACACAAACTGGAGACTTCCACTCCAGAATATAAAACAAAAATTGCTGCTGCCACTAAGGTCAAGCCAAGAGAATAGAACTGTTCAGCAGCAATTTTTGGTGTGTGGGTTTTACTTCTTGTTTGGCTGCTTTTCTGCCAAATGGTGTTAAAGCGCAGTGTAGTTCAGTACTATATCTTTTATATGTTGAAGGTTTCAGCTGTAATTACTAGGCGACTTTCCAGATCGATACATTCAGCATTATAAATTCTAGATGCTAATTAAAGCATTTTTTCTATTCCCATTGATTTCCTTTTTTGTTTTTTTTTTTTTTTTAATTTTTCTTTTTCCATCACAGTCAAGAGGAACACTGTTGTTCCCAATCTCTGTGCAACAAGTACTGTCAAGCTCAGTTTGGTACGTTTTAGAGTGTTAGCTAAAAACAATACAAATGGCATAGCTATGGCTGGCTCCTCTGCTGCTGTGTGAAACAATTTAAGGGTAAAGTAAGTTTTACTCATGAAAAAAATTGCTCTAGCTTGCTTGTTAGAGACAAAAATACATCGGTTAAAAGGAAGAAAGGCTTTTCTGGGTGAAGTCACTCAAAAATTCAACAATTGTTTCCCATATCCTGTCAGTTAAGAAAATTTCACTGAAAAGATTTGATTGCAGTGTGGAAAAAAAAAAAAAAGCATGAAAGATTAAAGGCACAGAAATACAGGTTATTCCATACAGAGAAGGAAACAGCTGTGCCTGATCTGTGGCTTATGGGTTCCCAGCTTGCAGTTCTTTCCCAAACAGGGCCATGGGGATTCAGGGGCATTTCGAAGCAGTCAGAGAAATTGTTATATCCCTCCTTCCACACAGCTTCTGGCTGTTCACTCTTGTGTTGTGATCCTGTTGGCTTTATTGTGCCTTGCATCATATTGTCAGTGTCCTATTCCTGAAGTTTGAATTTGCTCTTGTCAGAAGATCTGGCACAGGCTGCCCAGGGTGGTGATAAAGTTGCCATCCCTGGAGGTGTTCAAGAAATGAGTAGATGTGGTACTTCAGGGCATAGTTTAGTGGACAATACTGATGGAAGATGGAGGGCTGGACTGGATGATCTTAGAGGTCTTTTCCAACCTTGGTGACTCTATGATTCTATTCTTCTAATGGCCTAGGGTCTAGCATTCAAGAGTTCGAACCTATTTAATCACATATTTTTTCTATACACATTGTGCTAGAGTATATAAAAAGATGCAAGCATCAATAGATTAATACAACTCTCCATACTACTGCCAATATAAACTAAGCAATGCATAAGGTACTTCACTATTTCAGTATTAAGAAAATAATAAAAAGTCATGAGACATTCAAGTTGCTAGTTAAGCCATGTGAAAACTTTATATAGGCCCAAACTAAAAAATAACTCTTGAAAACATATTTTCAGTGATATTTTAAGCTTCTCTAAGTTCAGCAACTATGATTTGAAGTGTAGTGCTATTTGGCCCTAGATTTGCACAGACAGTTTACATGAAAGTATATTGATAGCTAATACAACCTTTGCATTAATGAATGGGAATTAATGTCTAAAATCCAACTTGGCAGGAATCCCTGTGATCCCTCTTTGCTACTTGTGCATAGCTGCATTTATATTCTAATGGATAGAGCCACCTCAGTGATGATTTCTATAACTACTTCTTTCTAACTAAAGAAAGTAAATCATTGAACTCTTCACAGATATATAAATCACTATATGTAAGTATCTGTGAACTGTTCAAGAGAAGTACTTCAATATGTATGATTTAATAAAGTCATACTGAATCCAACATGTGTAAGAAAACAGAGTGTACTGGATTTTATGGATTACTGCTATTAGGATATGGAATTTCTTCTGCTGAAATCTTGTAAGCCACATAAAGTCATTATATGCCTATTAATGCATAAATATATACATGGATACATATAAGTAGAAATGCATTTAAAAAGCTCTGCACATGAAAAAATATATATAATCCTTTCCCTAGCATGGATATGATATCCACAATTGCAGTAACAGCTCTGATAACAAAATGCATTTATTACCATGGTTGACCATTTTTGTACACAGTCTCTGTTTTGAATAAGAAGATCTCTACATTTGTAAATTACATTAAAAATTAATCACACTGCACTATTAACCCTACAGCAAGAATTTTCTTGAGTTTGAGATGCACATTTCTCTGTGCATATTATTTGAATATATTGTAGAGGAAACATCTGAAAGCAGCAATTATCCTAAAATAACTACTAAAAAAAAATACCCCAAACCTTTTTTCCCCTGACTGCCTTCATAACTACAAAAGGCTTTTAAAATTGATTAGCATTCTTCATGCCTTACTGAACGCATAGAAGGAATAACTATCTAATAGCTTGCTGTCTCAGATGTTTTGCTCTCTTTTTTGTAGTGAAGTACATTATCTGATTCAGAGTGATTAGTCACCACTGTGACAGAAGTGCATTTGACCCATCAAAAAAAAGTAATGTCGAACCAAATTGGTGCACAACAGCACTGTCATTGTCAGTGGACAACCACACCTGAAAATAAGCAAACTTTTCACAGTTATTTTTAAGCAGTGATTTTCCCTCAAGGTGGAAATGTTCATGGGAGTTTATGCTACGTGTTAAGCTGAATGTGGTGAGGATGCACCTCAGGTCAGAGGGTCAGTTGGCAGAGCCAGGCTGGTCACTGCTCAGCATTTGTCTGTTATTTCTGCTTCTCACATTCCCTTCACAGCTTAGTTTTTATCTGAGAGGCTGTTGTAAACATGCAAAAATGCACTTAAGTGGAGAGGTGCCAGTCCTTCTTCTGACATGAAGGGAGCTCCACAGCCCCAGAGCTGTGAGAGGAGAGCTGGCTCTGTGAGAGAAGATAAGAGGGACTCCTCCAGCCTTGTCACCTTCTTGGACTTTTATGATTTTTGTTCCTGTGATGTTTTTATTCAGCAGCAATGGTGAGGCACTGGAACAAGTTGACCAGAGAGGTGATAGAAACCCCATCCTTGGAGACATCCAAGGTCAGGCTGGACAGCCCTCTGAGCAAACTCATGAAGCTGTAGGTGTCTCTGTTCATTGCAGGGGTCTTGGACTAGATGACTTTTAAGGGTCTCTTCCAACTCAAGTGATTCTGTGATTCTGTGATTCATCCTTGTTCTCTTACATGTAAATTCAACCAACAAAAATGTAGACTGTGACAGGTATTGTGAAGATGTTACATGAGGAGGAATTAAATAAATGCAACGCAGGGCTATTTTTCGGTTTTATAATACAAGAGAATCTGCTCTCTTAAGTATTTGCAGCTTAGATACAGGCAAGGGCTGGAGTCTTTTGCTATGAAAGACATTTATTTACAAATGATGAGACCACTAAAAAATACAGAATGAAGCAATTCTTAAAATCATAAATATGAAACGCAGAAGGTCATAGAGCAGATTAAGCATATCAAATATCATCTTAGTAAGTTGTAAAAGCTTGTTCTTTAAGCAAATGCTAAATTAAAGAGGGATTCTGCTGTCGGCAGTGACAATATGTGGAAACTCAGCCTGACTTTACCCTTTGTAAGGAGGGCACATTGTTTGAGTTGTTTATGTAGGTCAGACAAATATTACAGATGCCTAGGGCAAATCCTTTCATCGTACTAATTCCTACAGAGCAGCTCGCAAAGTACAAAGCAAATTGTAGAGTTCTTTTAAATTTCACTCTTCCTAAGAAGCAGTAGTATTTTAATTAACTGGATAATAAACCACAGGGCAGGAAGATTGGCAACATCTGTACAATCTACTCTTGACTGGACAAGGAGCCAGTCCTGCAACATTTTCATGTTTTGACTTTCATTCATGTTGGTAATCAGTCATTCTTACACCACTGTAAGCATATTTTCAGTGCTGCAAAAAGGCTTTGAATGAAATCCGAATCTGCAATGGAAACAAAGGTAAAATTTCTATTAGCTTTGCTCAGGAAAATGTCTACAGTTTATCCCAGTAGACATCCCAGATTCCATCTCAAGTATTTAATGGTAAAACCTCTCCAGGATGCACAGCGTGCAGATCCAGAGCTGCACTGGTTTTATACTTTGCTATTTTTTCATTTTGGTTTTGATTATGAAGCAGAAGCAACCTGGAAGACATCCCATTTTAAATGTAGTGCGAGGAAAAAAAATTGGTCTGATGGCACTATTCGTGGTATAACTGATCAAAAGTCACTGTCAAGAAGGAATCTATAGTATGAGATACCGAAGAAAGTATTGTCACCAGCTACTGTGTGCAGTTTGGGGCACCACAGCATAAGAAGGACATAAAATTATTGCAAAGCCTCCAGAGGAGGGCTACAAAGATGGGAAAAGGTCTAGAGGACAAGAAGTATGAGCAGCAGCTGAGTTTGCTCAGCACAGAGCAGAGCAGCTGAGGGGAGGCCTCATGGCAGCTGCAGATCCTCATAGGGAGCGGAGGGGCAGCGCTGAGCTCTGCTCTCTGTGACAGCAGCAGGGCCCGAGAGAACGGCGTGGTGCTGTGTCTGGTGAGGGGCAGCTGGGGGTTAGAGAAAGGGTTTGCACCAGACAGTGGGCATGGAACGGGCTGCACAGGGCACGGCCCCGAGCTGCTGGAATTTGAGGAGCATTTGGACTCTGCTCTCAGACACAGGGTTTAGGTTTTGGGTAGTGCTGCATGGAGCCAGGAGTTGGACTTGATGATCCTTGTGGGACACTTCCAACTCAGGATGTTCTACGATTCTGATTTTATGATCTTTCATTTGAAAGACAAAAGAAATGTCTTTGCCTTCAAATTACATTTTTAAAGTCGTTCCAAGGAGCGTAATGACAGTGAAAGCATGTATGATGTGTTACAATTTTCTGTCACTTCTAAATTTGAAAAAAAGTTGTCTTAGTACTTTGAACAATTTTGCATTCCAGAGTGATCATCTCTTCATCACCTCCTACATCCTGTGTGCTGACACCACCCACTCCATTTGGATTCCATTTCTTCAACCCATTAGCTCGTACCACAAGGCTGACCCCACCTACAAATACAGTTTGAGAAGAAAAAAAAACCAAAACTAATAGGCTTTTTAAATTTTAAGTGATCCATACCAGCTGTCACAGAAAATACAGAAACTTGCCAGACATAATGATCCACCTCCTGCTATTGTTGTATTGTTCCATTTTTTTCTTTCTTACTAATACTCATTTCTAATATTTATCAGCCAATGTGAATAACCAAAAGAGGCTTGTACCATGTAATATCTTTGCAAAATTGAGTTAAGAAGCTCTTGGAAAGAGCAAAGAAAGAAACTTCAGTACACAGTTTTCCAATGATTATCACTAGGCGTAATGTTCCAATTTGCATTTGAAAAGTTCCTCTGTATGGAGAAAACTTAGGGGCTTTGGTATTTTTCTGGAAACATATAAAACTGAATGTCTGATATTTTTTTTCCTACTAGTGCTGGGATTTCCCCAGTTCTATTGGGGAAAATGGGTCAGCTCATAGTTCTTACTGCAACCTGTAAATTTATGACAGTGTGACTGAACAGTGATCCACATGGAATGTCATCTTACCTCCATGAATTATGTACATATCTCAAAAGGTGAAAGATGGATGTAATAGCCAATTACAGACCACTGAGCTCCTTAGAGGAAGTTCTTATCTCTTGTTAGTTGTAGCTTTTCTTTTTTCTCTTGCCTAATTTCAATTGGAATGTTACCATAAATTTAAATATCTAATCCTAATAACATCGATTAATTCTAGTTTCTTCCAACTAATTCTAAAATTTTAGCTATGCATTTACATTTTTTTCTGTTACCTTTATATTTATTTTTAATTGCTCAGTCCTGAGCCATTCACTATAAAAACAAGCCATCTGTCTTGCATTCTTTTTTCCTCAGCCATATTTCATCCTGTTAACCTATTTAACTTTCCTTAACCTTCCTAAAACATAAAAAAAACCCTAATCACCTAAATCCTTCTATGCCTTTTATTAAAATAGGGGAGAGCATACATGTAATATTACATTTTTCTCATGTTTCCTATTGCCATTCCTTTGTCCCTTTTTTTCTTTTGATCACTGGTGCAAACTGAGCAGTGGTTTCACTGTCAACTCAGAGTGATACCTGAAACTCCTTCCAGCATGTTTTATACTAGACGCTGGAAGACTTTATTTGGCTTAACCCAAGCTAAACATATGTAAATACATCCTGTTGCCCGAGGGACTTAAATACAAACCTGTTCTCTAGTTGGATAAAAAGAGTCTTAAGAGTTCTTTTGATGCCTTGAAAGAAAGCTCAAATGCTATTAAGGACAACTTTTCAATTCGTACATTCATTTTAAGGCATATTTGAAACTGGTTCTCTTACTACATTTTAGCAGTCATTTGAGCATCACTGGTCAGGAGAAGTCTTGAACTAACTTGACTGTTAATCATCCAAATGATCTGTCTATCACAGCTCATGGAAATTATCAGTTAGGAAGATAAGGTTTCGGCAAGTCAATGACTTGCTGACCACAAATTGTCTAACCTTGGTTTATTGTGGTGCTGTTTTAAAGTAAATATAATTTCTTATACTGGTATTTACCTCACATTTATTTAAGAGATATAGTTCCATAGAATTAAGAAAAAGCTCCATTCTTTCTCTGAAGAATAATATCCAAATGGCCTATTTTTATTTTTATTTTTTTAAATTATGAGAATTAAAACAGCCAATCTTTTACAGTGGGATACCATAAAACAGTCTCTCTGTACGCATAGGCATATAAAAAGAAAGTAAAGTTTAGCTCAAAGAGATGAATCCATATGAAATTTGGGCTTGTACTGCTCAACCAGTTCCAACTTCTGCCATGTGCAGGGCTGCCCCCACCAGCTCAGGCTGCCCAGGGCCCCATCCAACCTGGCCTTGAGCACCTGCTGGGATGGAGTACTCACAGCTTCTCTGTGCAGCCTGTGCAAGTGCCTTATTAAAGAACGTCATCCTAACACCTAATCTAAATCTCTCCTATTTAGTTTAGGTCTTATCATGGCATTTTACAAATGGCAGCTTACAAACAGCAAACAAATTCATTCTTATTTGTGCTCTTAACACACTGTATTTCAGAGGGCCTAGCAGGGTTATATTTTGCTTTTTACTTTTTGGAATTATCTTAAGACAATCACAAATTCCTGTAACCTCATGCATTACTTTGTTCTTTAACTAATGAACTGGAGTAGGAGGAAATTTAGCAGAATTGTAGAAGAAACATGTAAAGGAGCCCTGATCATCCTCTCCCCGTGTTTCTCTTAGGTCACAGCAAAAGTGATGTTAATGCAGCTTAGCTTACCAAGGAAGGCAGTTGTAGTGACTCAGGTTATGCTTGATTGCTTACTGAGCTGTGATAACTCAATTATGAGCTCATGCACCAAGCCTTTGTCATGAAATTCACCTCTTCACAGGGTTCACTCTGTAATAACATCACTTCCAGAGAGGATTAAGTTCCATTCTGGACCCAGAATGGAACTAATTGCTCAGTTAACATAACAGCTGGAATCTTGGAATTTACAAATGTGCTTCACCATTTGGGTCTACATAGTTCAGATTTTTAGACTGCGTTTCAGATGCTTTTTCTGAACTTGGGCTGAAAGAAAAACATGGCAGGTGTCTCCTAATCATGCTTTAGTCTGATTTGTTCTTCCTGTTGTGTGAGGTGATGGGAGCTGTAACAGTTTGCATGGTGATCTCTGTAAGGAAAAGCACATAAAAATAGTAAAAAGGAAGAAAGAAAATTTCTGTTGTTTTCGTGTTTTTTTTTTTTTTTTTTTTTTTGCATTTGAGCCTGAAGATGAAAATTCTCCCATATGGCTGAAATACATCTTCCCCCACTAGAAAGCAAATCCCTGTGGAGTGAAAATTGGCTTCAGAACCCAAAGTATGAAATTCAAGTTTTATGTATATTTGAGATTTCAAGTTTTGCATATCTCTGTACCAAAAAGTCATTTGACTGAATTTC
Source organism: Phasianus colchicus (assembly GCF_987193195.1). Taxonomy (NCBI): domain Eukaryota; kingdom Metazoa; phylum Chordata; class Aves; order Galliformes; family Phasianidae; genus Phasianus; species Phasianus colchicus. The sequence continues at coordinate 59,856,257 of NC_143439.1, read as the reverse complement.
ACATCAGAAAGAACTTTAGCAACTCAAAATCACTGATAGCAAATGGCAGCTTTCTGCAAAAAAGGCCCCCTTTTGAGGTTCAATAACTCTCACACACCTTTATTTCTACCACTAGCCAGTTTTAATCATCTACCCCTCACCGATATCTGTATTTTTATTTCCACAGCCTAATAATATAAACATATGAAAGAATAAAGTCACTGGAATCTATCGTGGGAAGCAGAATATAAGTAATACTCCATAAAATATACAGTTTCAGGGCTGATATTTCTTCCCCATAACTCCCAACTAGCCAAAAGCAGAGTCCAAATTGAGTTGAGTCGTTCATATGAAGGGACAAACAGCCTTATACTGGGACATACAGAACATCCAGAGAGCTGAATGTGGACAGCTGAGGAGATTCAAATTTAGCCAGAAGAAAACTTCCATCACGTATTTAATTCCAAAGATTTATTTTGCAGTCTTTGTGCGTGGACATGGCTGATCAAGCACACATAACCCACCAGCAATGCTTGTACAAAGAAAAACCAAGTAATGGTATCTCCCTGAAACTGGAGAACTGAATCTGGCCCCACACAGCACCACTGACAAACACAGGGCTGCAGACAGTTTGACACAATCAACAAGAAAACCAAACAACACAGTGGTGATATTTTCTGTGTTGTCCTCTTGCTGTTGGAGAAGCTATAGCAGCATAACGTTGGAAATAAAAATTACCAAACAAATTTTACAACACAAAACTCTCTTCAGGATCAGAGATGAGAAGTTACACAGTACCTACACATCTGCAGCTTCCTCAGAAACTTCCACAGCCCCAGGCAGAGGTGACAGCAGCCACTTCCTTAGCCAGCAAGCAGAGCATCTGCACATCTGCACCACTGCACATCTCGACGATGGAACTATTTGCAACTGAGCCATGGGCTGGAGCGAAGGGCAGAGGAGAGGCAACTGCTATCCTTGTCTGTAGTCACTGTCTGCAGAAAGTGTGTATATGGAGTGTGTGTATCTGGGCTATGGCGAGAGATTGGCAAGGGGGACACAACCCCTATTGTTAATAATGCACAATCCCCCAAGCTGCGATATGAAATTCTATTGGACGTCCTTTTATCAACATGCTTATAGCTGGGCTCCAGATGCAACTTTAAACAACTGTAAGATAATTTTATCCTGTTGCAGAAGTCCAACTGAACTGCTTTATCAGGCCAACATGATATTTTATTGAAGTTATCTGATAGGCATTATTTGTTGATAATGTTGCTGTAATGCACATCAATGAATAGCACTGTGTGCTACATTTTTCTAATTTTAATAATAATAATAATGGATTCTAGTCCAGCCACCTCATCTCAGTAAGATCACAGCATTTCATGTCAGTAGCCCTAATTGCAAAGTGATTTTCAACCTGAATGAGAGGGTCTGAACTTGCCAGTCTTGCTCTACAGGCAGTAGAAGAAGAATTTCTCCTGGAAATGGTCTGCAGGGGTGGTTTCAAGTTCATTTTTTACCTAGCCACCACTTAGAAAGCCTCACGAAACATGTGGTAGGCAACAAGAGCCACCAAAAGAAGACATATCCATTTGTTAGGTATACAACTTTAGAAGGGGTTATTGAAGACACCTTTCTTCATTTTTCTCCATAGTATTTGATTAGCTTCTATATCTCATAATCAGTTGGTATAGTCCTGATTCACTCAGTTTCTTAAAAGTAGCACCAGTATCATAAATCTGAATCTTCATTCTTAACTCTCTTCCTTACATGTATCTTTTTTTTTCATCTTACTTGTTGCTGAATCTCTATCCCAATAAAATAGCATAAATCCAGGCATAAAGTCTCAGAACAATTTTCTTCTGTTACCCAGTGGTGAAATTGCCCTATTAGGTAATCTATGCTTACAATGTGTGCAGCAAATATTCCATAAATAAATAAATCACAGTATACCCTATACATCATTTAGAAGTAATAGCTATCCGGATCTTTGATCTTAATTTACAGTATGAAACAAAACAATAAGCAGCTTATTAGTCAGGGAAGTCTGAACAGAACAAATACTAGAAAGCAATTCTCCATTTATTTCTCGCTCTATATATGAATATATGTATAGCCATATACACATTTATATTTTGTATATATATGAGTATATACATATATACATATATACTTTTTTTAAATCCCAAATTTATGAATTTACACATTAATAAATATAACTTATGGAAGCAGCTGGCTCTACCTAAATGCTGTACTTGCTTCTTGTGCCATACTCCTCACTGACAGTAGCACTAAGACTTACTGACTTTTCATATGAAACAACAGCTATTCAAGTGCTTATCTACACTGTTAGCATCCAAGTTACTCAAAGAAACAAGAAAAACCATTATCACAATTACAAACTGGAAATAAAAGTTCATTAAAAATATCCTAAATGAAAGGCAATGGATCGCCTACCACTTGGCAACCTGCTGAGTCTTGCTATCATGACATTACGCAGACCTTAAGGCCAGTTTTAAGAGCATTAAATAGCTTAGAAACTTATAAACATGGAGAAGGTCCAGAGCTTAAGAATTAAGCCCAAATTAAATTTATGTCCAAATAAGAAATAGGTTTCCAAGTTCCTTTGGAAATTTTGAGTGTTAAGAAATGGTGTTTATTTGGTTTCAGGGAAATTTTGGCTCCTAAGATTTGTTTTGAAAGGAACTCGAAAGAGAGGAATTGGTTATCATTTTACACAAACAGAGAATAAAAAAAGAAAGCCAACCCCAAAGAAAAATTAACAACAAAAAACACCCTTGGGAAACTTGGTATTTGATTTTCTTTTCAATGCTACACCCTACAACTACTATCAAAGTTCTTTCCCTTCAATATGAGGGTTAGATTTCCTTTCATACTAAAAATTCTAGAAATAGTCTTATAAAAATATGTATATCTATCTCACAGAAATGCAGTACCAGCAAACTCAGAAACTATAGGAAAATGATAGATCATGATTTGCAGGTCAGATAAAGAAACCAATCAGGTCCTGCAGCTCCCCAGTTATGAAAAGCTGGGAGGTCTTCATAAGAAGCAGAGAAAAGCCAAAACAGCTGGAGAAGGACTGGAAGGTTGGAGGAGCGTCACCTGTGTTCTTTTTCCTCACTTCTCATGTTTAGGCTTACTGTCTGGGAGCAAGGCAAGCTGGTCCCATTTCAGGTTGGCTCACATTGATTCCTAGCAACCCTATCCCTGCTGGCACTCCTTCCCACACACACCTCACCATCAGCACACAACAGCCCCTGGCCAACTACTGCTCCCCACTGCCAGTATGCTTCCCCAGGTCTATATCCCTCCACTCCATTACTTTGCAGGTGTCCAAGAAAACTCTGGCCCTTATTTATTTAAACAACTGCTGCTACTCTGCCTCCAACTTCCCCTACATCACCCTGGCTGCTAACAAGTTCACCTGTACTCACTTTAAAACATATTTGAGGAGGAAGTAGTTAATATTGTCACATTAAAAATACAATTGCTATAAACATACTCAATGAAAAGAACACATTTTTCCCCCAGCCATCCCAAAAGAACATCCCTGTTTTACATGATTGCTTGTTTTGTTTCCCCATTGTCCACTGAAGAAGTGAAGTTTGATTCTTGCTCAGCACTTGATTTCCTCTCTTCTGGGTAATGGTTCATTTCTTGCATTTCCAAGGAGACTTTATTTCTTTTGGCAAATGCGTGGCTGATCTCACTCAATGTCTTGTTCTTGGTTTCAGGCAGGACAAAAAACAGGTAGGTTGCTCCTGCAAAGCAGATGGCAGCAAACACGAGGAAGCAGTAGTTCTGTAAACCGCTCTGTGAACAGAAAACAAGTGAGATATGGTCATTGCATGCATCAAGGCGAAAAAAAGTCATAAGAAAATCAACACCAGGAATGGAATGAAAGCCCAAGTGGGTGGTGTGGAGCAATTTTTAAGCAAGTACAGTAAGTGCTGGCATTCACTGCAAGTCAGAGTGCCTTAGAAGTTCATAAAAATGCATGAATCTGCAGCTCTTCCAGGACCAGTGGCCCAAAGACAGAAGAACAGGCTGCAGGCAGAGGTGCTAGAAGGCACCAGGCTGGGGCTGCATGCACTAGGAGCAGGGGGAAGCAGGGCTTTTGCTGCCTGCACAGCTCAACCCAGCCTTGCACTTGTGCAATACTGCTGGAGATCAAGCAGGTTTTTCACCAGGCTGCTGTGAACACAACCTCTCAATTTCTAGGTACAAAAAGAAGGCATGCTTTTGTGATATCTTGCAGCTGTACATGACAGAAGAGAAACCTGTCATAGCCAGAGGCAGTGGCGTCACAGATGGTACAGCTCTGAGATTTGCAAAATAAACAAGGAGGAAAAAAGGCAGACATTTCTATCATTTCCGAGGTTACAAGAGCTTCAAGAAGAAAAAATTCCATAAAATGTACTTCATTCTTGCTGGAGAGGAGTGTGAGAACTACTATCCCTAACTCCTGAAGAAATTCAAAGGGTCCAGGATCCCTGTAGTTGTTTTTGAGCTCTTAAAGCAAATGTCTAATGAACAATTTTACTTGCTTTAATTAACAAGGGCAAAATTAACAAAAAGTGGTATCTCCAGATCCACAAACAAGGCAGTCTTTCCACAATGCCTTGTGTGAGGTCATGAATAGTGAGCATAGGGAGAAATTGATGTCTCAGACTCAATCTGAGATATTTGAATGGAGAAATCTGACACTGGTTAAAACTTGTGGCTGTGAGTTCCTAGACATACGTATTTACAATTGCCATTAAATGTATGTGCATGAAACAAACATGAAAATACTAAACCATGACATAACACCAACTTTCCACAAATTTTCTGCTATATGTCCACCATAATTAGATATCTCATTTCTATACTGTAGGGTGGGTAAGGAATCCTAAGGGGTTATGCAATTCCTGGGACTGTTTTTATGTTTCACTTGCTCAATATACATAATATATAGCATGGAAAAAGAATACGAAGTCATGTGTGGAATGAGGAATAAAAAAAATAAACTTCTGAAGCTTCATGGCTGCCTGGTCACAATGTTTTCCATGGGTAATTCATTACCTAGTTCAGCCCCTCGGCTCCTGACTGTAATAGGAAAGGCTTGAAAGTGCATCCTCTGAAACACTGCCTGTGGACTCTTGAAATCACTGACACATTTTTTGTTAAATCTTAGAAGCACAAACTCCTGAACAACCTGACAATCACAAGCCAATGAGCATGGGTGATGAGGAGGAAAAATATTCTGGGAAAGAAACTGATATGGCTTTCAAGCTTATACAGAGGCAAAAGCAAATGAATTTAGTAGACAGGAAAAAATAACTTCACAGTGCCTCATAAATCATTCTGTCATGTTAAAAAAATCCAAATTTTGCATCTGGCTTCTCTGCATGTGTAATTACTGTTCACTGCAATGGTACAGTTCCAATCTAGAATTATGTTTTTCCCATTTTAAGATGTTCATTGAACTAGACTTTCTCCTTGATGCAAACAAACCATTAATGCCCAGTTTTACTTAGCCTGACCACCAGTTCACTGTGCATCTTGGTAATGCTGCCACAGGTTTCTCCCAGCTTTGTCACTCCTGATTATTTCTTTGCTGACCATTATTTGAATTAGTGTTTATTAACTTCTTTGATTTGTGCTAACTGAAACCTTTTCTAACTGCACTGAATATTGTCATGACTGCACGATTTATTTGCAATTATTTTACATAATATGTTTACAATTACTGGTAATAAACTTGCTATCCTTAATTTCTGCATTTCTTTTAGATATAGCCCCCAAGGGCCTCCAGATGAAATTTCACAGAGAACAAGATAAAAAGTATTCTTTCTTATAAATCCTGCAAATGAGTTCTGCAGGAAGAGACCATTACTTTGCACTTCTCATGTTCAGCAGGAATGGAGCCTTAATTCTTGGGGAGGACCACCACAGGGCAATCACAAAATGATTGTAACTTTTCTCATCACCTATTGTTCAGTCATAATATTTCTTTAAAGCAGGTTATCATTTTACACACAGAGAAAAGACAAACGTTCATAAGCCTTTGTAACTCAGAGTTCAGCTAATATCTTCTGAATCCGTGTCTGCAACAGAAGAATATAAATTACATTACCCATTATAAGCATGAAATCTTCTATCTGCACTGCACACTGATAAAGGAATTAGGACAGAAGTGCAGAATAAAGCAGAAGGTAAATATCAAATCTTGAATCCTAACTCAAAAGAAACCTTTAATGGGGTATGAAAGGGATACAGCTCAGCCTAGATTTGTAATTCATTTTTATCTTTTTCTGATGTATTCTGAATTGATTGGTGCCAGAGGGAGGAATCAATGAGTGGATGAGTATATCTGATGTTCCTGTCAAGAGATGCTGAAGGTAGGGTAGTGCGCTGGGAAGAATGTGAGCACTGAGTTACTGCACACTCAGTCTGAGAGGGAGGTCTGTTGGGCTGGAGTGGGAATGAAAAAACTGAGGAAGAATTTCAATTAAAGCCTTTGGGGCCATGTGAAGTACAGATACTCTGCAATTCTGTGCACTTAGCCCATTGGGTGTGGTCTCAAGATCCCCTACTGATATGTGCATTCTTAATGACATAAGACTAATGATAACACACATAATAAAATTTGAAAAGTTAAATATTTTCCTATACTTTTGAACATTATTTCACTAATTACATGGAATAGAAGCTTGTATTTCCATCTGTTTTCCATTGTTTCTTCAGTGTATCCTCTTGCATGAACAACGGATGTTCAAAGCTGCTAAATATTTCAAGGGGTTTCCTGAATAACCAGGGCCCCATCTCTTGAGAGGCTCATAGTTATTCATTCAGAGTCGAGGTCAGATACACAAATGTCCTTGAAGGACCATGATTTCTGTGGGTTATGGAAGTCTGCCTTTCTGGGCTCCCAGCAGAGGGTATGAGAATAGCAGACCAGATTTTTGCTGCCATCTCTTCAAGAGAGCACCTTGGGTATTCCTAGTTAGTCAGTAGGCTACTAAATCTTCTTCAAAGTAGACTTAGAGTGAATTTTTCAAGGATGCCCAGGATATTTTAAAGTTAAGAACAAACTTTTAAACTTATCACCTTCCATTTTCATATTGGCTTTCTAAGGAGCTATTTAAAACTCCATGTTTCTATAAATGTCCTGCCACTTGAATCTTGAATTACTCATTTTTTTATCCTCTTTATATTTCTGCAGCTGATCAAGGCTCTGTATTCTCTGAAAAGTGGGAAATCAGGAAACTATTCATTTAAGACATGCATTTGATTACCACAAAAAGGAGTTAACGTCAAAGCACTTAAACAATTCTGCCAAATCAGATCCCCAACACAGCAAATCAAACCTGACTCAGACAGTGGCTTGTAGCTCTGTAATTGAGGTGTCTGAATAAGGCAGTGCAGCACAGCAACATCTTTTTAAACATAAAGTTTAACATATTCTCAGATTGTATAGGGCTGCTATTGGCATTATGCAAAACGTATAGGCCCAGTCTCTCCTTAAACAATCTCTCCGCAATCTCTCTTTAAACATAATGCTAAAGAACACTTTTTTTTTTTTTTTTTTCCCCCCAAGCTAAAAATTAAACACAAACAAATGGAAATCCTAGAATTAAAATTGTAAGATCTCTAGAATTCACAAAACAAACAAACCAACAAGCAACCTAACAGAAACTCCCCCAGATTTGCTCCTCAGGCAATAAATAGCAATTTACTGATTTAACTCACTTTATGGTAAAAATCAATTTCTAGGCACAACTGCTACAATGAAATTTGGAAAATTTATATTCCTGAGCATATACAGAAAAGAAATGCACAAATGAACAAATTCTGAATCAGATTTAGCAAGTTTACCAAACAAACATTTTTAAAACAGAAGTTCTGACTCCCAGCAAATATCAGATTTTCTTTCCAAATATGATACCAATGTGATTCCTTCCAACTGAATTACCTTTATACGCTTTCACTAATCTTGGAAACATAATCCAGAAACAAACAAATGTGTATCTCAATTTCCATTTGAGTTTTTATTTATGAACTCTGCCTGATTTCTCCATCAATTGCTGCTGAGTCTTACATAGGGACCTCCTGTTCTCCACTTTTGCTTTCTTATTTGCTTTTGCATTTCATAATAGTGAAGTCAATCACAAAATAATTTTCAGTATAGTGGACTGGGGGCAATCCAAGAAAACACACACATTATCTGCCCTAAAAGTTCAATTGCAAGGCTGAAAAAAGCAGGAGAGATTCCTTCAGTACCATCAAAACTTTAAGTGGAAGGCAAATTAATCCCTTTACCTTCCCAGTCTCTAAATTCCCAACTTGAAATGTCACTGCACGTGGATGCAATGGATGCTTGCATTTGGTGGTTACCATGAAGAGTCAGTAGCAGTCAAATTGGATATTTGAGGTAATGATACCAAATAATAATGGTTTGATGCCTTACTAAAAAAGTCGTCAGCAAAACAGTTATTCATGTGGATGTTTGGCTTTACTTGCTCTTGTTCAAATTCATTTTTGAATGAAAGGAAATGGATGAGAGAATTTGTGTCTTTTACCCCTTGTCCTTGAGATTCAGACATAATTTAAAGTTCCACTGAAGGTGCAGGACAGTGAAGAATGACAGAGCTCCTACATGAAATGTATTTCATTAAGTAAAAAATAGAGCAATTTTCAAAGTCACATACTTCAGTTTCATTCCAAACTCTCATATGTTTATTACCTCCTCATAAAGATAACAGATCTTTGTATTCTATACTTGCAGCAGCTTGCTTCTAATTAAGAGCATTTTTTTTCTCATTAACCTCCTGATAGCCTACATTTCATTTTCTTGTCTTTGAGGGATACTTCAGCCACTTCCCCATGGATACATATACTGTAGCTTGCATGTCAGATATAAAATAGCTTAAAATAACTTGACAGAGAGAACCTGCATATAGACTTATCTGTGCATACATTTGTTATTGAAATTTTGTACTTCTTAACAGAAAAAGTCAATATAAATTATTACACAGTTAGGAAAATCTTTCTAAATAAATGAATAGAAATCTCAAGTGTAAAAATAAGGAAGAAAAAGAGCAGAAGTTCAGAAGAGCCTCCAGTAAGAACTCACCAGTATTACTTCACTAAGGGAAATAAATTAGCTTCTGAAAGGGGGAAAATAAACACAGTCATGGGTCTTTGTATCACAGCAGTAAGCAATTTGAACAAGCTGTGTGACAGCATTACTCCATATTACACTGTGCCCCATCTGGATCATGGATCAAACCATGATATTTTTTCAAGACACTGTATTCAATGCAAAAATAAAATAAAGATGAAGTTTACTCAGTCTCAAGCTAGTGATAATTTGTACTTTGCCTCTTTCAGATCTCTCTTTTCTAATATAATAAGTTAAAAGCTTACATATGAAGAATACATATGAAAATTTAAACAGAACTGTCTTTGAGACCCATGCTTAAAAAGCCAGCTAGTAAAAACATTCACTATTTCAGGAATATGACCTTTCACACAGCTATTTGCTTTACTCTCCTGTCACCTCAATAGTTACCTCTGCCTTTTAGTGTCAGCATCTGGAGCACCAGTCCTGACCTCCCTACACAAGATAATCAGTTTCTCATTTATTATTGAAGCCTGCCCCACACCTAGTGACTTATCCACAGTAAAAAAGCACAGCCCATTCCATTGCCAATGAGCCAGAAAGGAGCTGCAGAGGTTGTTTCTGACAATATCTGACAGTTGTTTATTTCTCCAACCTCAACTCAACTATAACTTAAGACTTATATGCAAACCTTTGATAAGGTCTTAGTGTTCATCTCTCGGATTTACAACGCCATATATATTTGCTTATCAATATGCCTCAATCTACAGTTACAAAGAAACAGCACAAGAAAGTACATAATGGTAGATAAATACAAATATTATGACTTTGTAAAAACAATGCTTTTTATAACCAGACAAAACACTCAAACTGCACACTGATATTTATTAATCCCTGCAAAAATGAGATATTCTGTGCTGTTGCTCATGGCTGCAGAACACCATGCAGCTTGTAGAAGTATTGCCACAGACTTGCTGCAAAAATACTGCAAGAGAATGAGAAACGTTATCTATTTTGAGATAATGCAAGCTTATCTTGGGGCAGAAGTAAAAGGGGAAAAATCACTGCAGTCCTCAAGGACTGTACATAGGCCTGGAAGGATGGAAAAGATGGAAAGATGGTAAATAAATCCCAATCAAGTTCTCTTTCTTTTTTCTAGGCAGCTGCAGCAGCAACAAAGTTCTTCTTTGTCATCTAGACAGGGATCTACAGTATTCCCTAGTACAACCATGTGAAGAGATTTGAAGACCTCCATCAGTTGCTTCTCCAGCATTTCTAAAGATTTCAAACTCTAACTTTCCTTGCTGTAGGCACAAGCCCCACAGTACCACAGGCAAAAGCCAAACACAACGGAGGAGCAATCAGCTTTGCACATAGTGGACCTGTAAGCACATCTGAATACTCCTCTGTGATCCCTGGTAACTCCTCTTCCCCCATCTCCTTATCTTTAGTCCTTTAAGCAGTTAGCATGGCATATTAACAGAATCAAGTAGGAAATTTCAAGTACATTCATTGCAGATAAAAATGACTGTTTTCTTTCATTCCTCTCTGGCTTACTTCTGTTTCCACTGTGTTACTAGGAAAGGAAAGTGTATTCTACAGTGTAAATTAGTATATCCATTGAAAAATTCCAATTTCAATAAAATACACAGAGATATTTTAATGAGTATTTTTCAATATGCACTCCATATACACCACGGCCTTAAAAAAGAGACTTTGCAGTCTTTCTTCTAGAATGGGGAATTATTATGACAGAAAACTTCTGCAGCAGGATATTGCTTTCCCATGTAGTCTTTAAATGCCCCATAACATTCTAAGAGAAGAAACAGAAAAATGAAATAAAAATGCATCCGAATATTATGAAAAGAGCATAGTCAGTTGTCATGTCCTGAAATTAACTGCTAATTTTTAGTAACTCTTTGTATTTTTACAGTGCTTTAGAAAAACAACCTCTCCCTAGATAACATGTGATTTAATGTCCTGCTGACCTATCTTGGTACAGAAGGCTGCTACTGCAATCCTTTCTGAAGAGTAACAGCTGAACGCTTGCTGAACACTCCCAGAGCTTTTCAAGCATTTTTCTTCTGCTGTAGTTTGTTGTCCCATCTGCTAGCTTCAGCTCATCACATCTATTTCCACCCACATAAGCACTCATATTTCTTATTTACTATGTTGCCCTGCCCTTCACTATCCAGACCTCCTTACCATAGCTATTCCTACCAGCTATCACTCACTCTTTACAACATATTCCTGAACAAAAGTCTCCAGAGAAGTCAGGAAAGGTCTCAGATTTTCTATCCAGCAGCGTAAAATAGAACTGCAGAGAGGTGATGCCAAAAAATGCCCACAAGTAATAACTTTGAGTTTGGTGTCATTAATAGGTGTGTGCCTGTATCTACTTGTGTGTGTACAAGATTTGGGTTTTATTCATTTGAGAGTCTGGGAAATAGTTTCTGTTTATAGATGTGCCTATGAGAAAGAGAGCAGGAGGCTCATGGGCAAGCATGTTTGTATTACATTATTTAGCTATCCATCACTCCTCTGTTTAAGAAGTTCTTCATTAACTCAAGGACTGGAATAAATATCACACAGAAGGATGAGCTCCTTATGGCTCGTGAATAATTTACAGAAATGACAACACCTGAAATACATTCACTTGTGCTTTTCAGTCAACAGATAAATACCTATCAAAACCTTCACTCTCTTCTGTTCAGCAGAAGATTAAACAATTTGCAACAAAGCATCTGATAGGTGGAGGGTGAAACCAGTTAAATTTAATACAGAAATAGATGCAATTTTATATTTATCACTGTATAACTAACTGATAAATTTGAAAGCTAAATCAAACCTTCAGTGATAATTCAGAATTGCAAACACAAAACACACACCAGTGCAATTAGAGATGCAAAAGTCAATCAGTCAGTTTGAATGCTGGTAGTTTAAGACAAAAAAGAACGCACGAGTTCCTCTGGTCAGGTTTGTTGGTGGTTTTTGTTTTTGTTTTTGCAATGAATCACTACTGCCACAGGGAAAATGATCTGTTTCCTTTTATTATCCATAAAAGAGAGAATATATTAAGCAGCAATAAGCTTGCAGAAGGATGACTAATATAACCTTGAAGGCCTTCAGGTTAGAGATCCCTCAAATTTTCAAGTTGTTATGAAATTCATAGGGTTTCCTCTGATAAGTCAGAGAAGTTTAACACCTTCTGATCCTTTTGACATAAAGAAAATAACCAATCTTTTCTCCGTCTTCTGTCATTCACAGTCAGCCTTTCCTATCTCACATTTTTTTCCAGCTGGAATCATTTTAGTTTGCTTTCTTTCACATAATCGACATGTTTCCTGTTTTCTCTTCTAATTCTTTCCATTTTTCAAGATTATGCAACTCAAAGCATCATTATGTTATTCCTACGATTCCCTCATTATTTGCAGAGAAGGAGCAATTGCTGCTGCCAGCTCACTGCTTTGGATTTGGGATTCTGCCACCATAAACTGCAGCAGCAGCTACTGATGTAAAACAGCAAAAAGAAAAAAAAAAAAAGTTGAAGAGAGCCTTCTGAGCTACTTGCTGTGTAGAATTAATGAGACACTTCCTCTTAAGAAGGCTTCAACGTCAATAAAATCATGGAAAGCCAGGAACACAGATATGTAAAGATGTGAACATCTTTAGGTGCTTTTTTAAAATTACTTTTTAAAAGCCAAAATCTCTGTAATATGGAAACATAATTTTCTTCATTAAAACTAAACTGGTAATACTGTAAACACATAAAGGGATTTTTTTACGATGCAAAATCATAGATTTCTCAAGGCAATAGCAAACTTCATATGGATGCACACTAAAACACTCACAAAGCATTAATGTGCATGTGAAAGAAATAGAAAATGCAGTTTGCTTTTATATTTGTATTTACTTTTTAAATAGGACCTTTTTAAATAGGAGACCTATTGAGGGGGTTAGCAGAACAAAAAGGTTACATTACAGGGAGAATCCTGAGCTGAGTAAATTCATGCTGATGCTGATGACTAAGGTGAAGTTTTCAAAAACACATTGGATTTGTCTAATTGTTTCTCTGCTGAAGTTGGTAGATGTTCCAATGACCGCAGTGGGAAATTAATGACAACTCTACCTGCTTTTGAATATCACACCTGAAAAGTCTGAACCAGCAAGTCCTTTGTCTAAGCTAAAAAAAATAGTGGGGAACACTCACAGATTTCACTAGGCGTTAAAACAAACCTTAACACTTACAGCTCAGAGCAGTGGAATTGAAGTTAATGTTAACAGTAGCACAGTTTGGAAGGATGACAGCATTTATACTCATGTTAACTTTTGAAGGTGATCCAAGTCATCAAAATGATTAAAGCCATTTTCCTTTTACAAGAAATTTTAAATTGTGTCAAATGTAGATCAAGGGTCAGATTTTATAATTCTTTCAAGTTCTCCCATAAATTCTTTCAGACAGATAATTTCCAACAGAACTACTTAATTAAAGCAGTTTCACTCTCAAATGATAGTTAACTTATACAGGCTTAGAGTAAGATATAATTTTACAGTATGTGCAAATACTGGTGCACAGTACTGCATATAACAATGCATCATATAATTTTCAGTTTTAAGAAGTCACAAACAGGAGTAACACCTACTTTGTATTTATTCACCAGTTAGACTCTTTATTCACCAAATAAGAATTCTCAAAGCATAGGATAAACCTGAAGATGGATGTCATTATGGCTGCAGATGACAAGAACGGTGTGACTTATGGACACAGCCATCACATCAGATTGCACTGCTATAGCACTCCTGTTGGTAATTTGCCATTTAGGGTTGTTCACTGCTACACTGCTATTAATTTTTTCACAGGACAATTTTTCCTGAGACATTCGGATGAGATATGGGTAGCACAATTAAAATGCATCATAAGCATAGTAGAAATTTCATTCACTTCAATGAAAAGACATTTACTATTACCAGAAAATTACTAACAGCGTAACAACTATAGCGCAACAAGGATCAAGCATGTTGAGTACCTGAATGAAAGGGAAGAGCAGTCCGACTGCAAAGTTGGAGAGCCAGTTGACTGTCCCAGCTACCATGAATGCGGCCGGCCTCTGAGACTGCTGGAAAAACTCTCCTGTGAGGACAAACGGGATCCCACCTGGAAAAGGGTGCAAGAAATTGATGGTTTTAGTAAACGTCCTCTGCCAACAGCTTCTTTAATAACAGAGGCAAACACACTCTGTGTTGCACATTTCAGCAGCAAGCATTTCTGAGCGGACAATATGATTTATCAAAACCATATTTTAGAGGAATGTGACATTTTGCTGTTTAATGCCACTACATCTTAGTGACAGGAAACAGAGAATTCACACAACTTCCAGAGTGCCACATGATGAGCTAGTTATTAAAATAAGAATCACCATTTCTACTAAAATGCTTGAAATTCTGAAATTTGAGAAATATTCCAAAATACTTTTAGGCATTAAAAACTAGAAAGATGGCTCTGAAGAGATTAAATAGTATTTTTGGATAGTTATTGCCCACTTAATTTCAGTAATAAAAAAGCAAAACATTTGCTGCTCTGTAAGCACATTTTTCGTTGATGTTTATTTAACACATTCCCTTACTAGTTGGCACTTCTGGCAAGGTCTATTCCTCCCATCACCCAAGGACCCTGACCTCCATAATACCAAGCTCTGCTGAATACCAAGTTTGTCACTTGCATTTCCTTCCACTTAGGCAGTGGGCTATTTTGTACAGCACTGGCATGCCGTTGGCCTGACAATAACCCTCGGGGAACGGCTGTCTAGTGCTGAAAGTCCCAATCTTTCTTTGACTTCTTTCATTTTCAGTAGGATATTTCTATAGAAATATCTTCTGTTTTCATAGAATAAAACATGAATTGTAGTGCTGATTGGATACTTATTTCAGTTAATTAGACACATTTGCTTGCAGGATCATTTTGTAGCAGTTTGGAAAAAAGTTAATCTCATGACATTAGTCGTGTTTTCAGTAATCTGTTGCTACCAATTCCTAACTCAAGAACCTCATGTCTGCCTTTGTTATTATGCCTCATTTTCTGCATTACCACTTAGCTTATTAGGTAAGATCATAGAATCCTTAGAGTTGGAAGGGATCTCCGAAGACAGTGTAATTCAACTCCTCTGCAATGAACAGGGACATCACAGCTAGATCAGATCACCCAGGGCCTGACACAGCCTCACCTTGAGAGTCTCTAGGGACGGGGCATCAACCACACCTCTGGGCAACCTGCTCCAGTGCCTCACCATCCTCATTGTAAAATACCTTTTCCTTATATCTAACCTAAATCTCCCCTCTTAGAGTTTGAAACCATTTCCCCTGTTCTGTCACCACAGACCCTGCTAAAGAATCTGTCCCCTAAGATCCACTACTCATCCCTTATGTAATTCCTTTCTCTGTTTTAGGCATTTTAACAAGCTAATATGAACAATCAAAATCAGGTTAATTTCAGGAAAATTGGGTTGATCAGGACACATTTTCTCTCAAAAACCCCTATGACAATCCTTTTTCCAAAATACACACTAATTAAAGTGAAAACATATAGAAAACAATATATAAATATTTGTACACACACTGGGTCTTTCCCTTACATGTTTTTGTTTCATCTGTGTGCTTATATTTTGTTTTACTCTTTGATGCAGACCACATATTCTCTTCAAAAGGACAGCTGTGAACACATGTAAGTGCTGTATGGTGATGCATTGTCATGCAGCCCCTTGTGCTCAGAGCCACTGCACATAAACATGTGCACTAGAATCTGCTCTATCAAGTATGAGATAGTGACTTGTAAATACAGAACAGGATATGCAGTTGAAACATTGTCAGATATTCCTCCATTTCAGATCTTTCATACTCAGAGACCATGATCATGTGCATAAAAGGAAGGCAAAGTGATGCAGAAGAAGGCTAGATTATGAAGTAGTAGGCAGCGCTCCATTATCAACTAGTATGACTTTTTGTGAGAACATATTTACAACTGTAGCAAACTCAACTTTCTGTCCCAAAGACTGTCAGTATAAATTACACCTAAAAAAGTACAGAGTAAAAAAATATTTATTCCTATTTTATACATAGAAAACAGAAATACTAAGTGTTTGGGTCATCCGTGCCCCATTTTAAAGTCTTTCCACAAGTCACAAATAGTATCCAAATTCTTCGACCAAAAAAGTGATCACTGCCAATAGTATTTCAACTGTGTAGACCAGCCAAATAGGCATAACTCACTGAAATTCAGGTAATGATTATCTATCAGTCCTCTGTGGTTTACAGTGCCTATTTTGTCATGTTCTTGGGATTGGGGTTCAAATCCTATACTGTGGCAGGCAAAATAACAATCACATCTATCCTTCCAGTATCTGTTTTAGGTCTCAAATGTCACATGAGGCAGTGGTTTGCCAGGGCACCTGCCTCTCACAGAGAAGAACTGAATGACTGGATACATAGAAACCATGAAAGCTATTTATCTATGATCATTTAGTCTGTCATGCCTTTGCTGTAGGACAGTCTACAGAGGTGTTACTGTTCTTGTCAGTATAATAAAAATGCTGTTCTAGATCCATTTGAGAAAATACACATTGTACAAGAGAGGAAAAAAGCCAGAGGCAAAAATGAAAAAAAAAAAAAGTTCAGGACAGAAATATATCAGAAAGAATAAATGTTGTGGAAATAAAAATGCATAAGCATTGTTAGTAAAAAAAGGTTCTTTGAAATTCAGATAGCAGTATGTAGATACATATTAATCATCATTACAGTTTATTATTAGTCCTACTTATCACAAAAGCTCTTCAATCTAATTTGAAAATTAATCAATTAATCTTGTGATGGTAAAAATAGCATATTGAAAAGTCTAAAAAAAATTAATTTAGCGGTTCCTCGGAGCTCTCAAATGTCTAGCATAGAAAGAGGAAAGGTGCACAACCCTCAGGCAAAGCAAATCCTCAGACTTTCTCATGGCATAGACAAGAATTTCCACAGCATCACAAAACAGAGAAAGACAGTTTATACAGAAGGATGACTTAAGAGAAATGTATGAAACAATCAAGGAGCCTGAAAAGTAATTGGTGAATTAACTGAAAAACAGGACAGGCCTAAAGACAAATGAAAAGGTGGATGAAAGTAGATCGTAGCTGTATATTGCTACACGCCAGGAAGAGCAGAAACTTGACCTTATTGGGACCTAGAGCAGGGGATATGGAAGCCTACCAAGAACTATTTCATCCCTTAATGGAGTGAAATGAATAGAGAAATTAGGATAAGCTGAAGGAAAAATGTAAATCCTTAAGATGCTAACAGTGAAGGAAGCTGAAATCAGCTAAATTCATAACCCCAGGCATCCACCCATCACCAGCCATTTCAAGGTGCAGAGGTACTCAAAGATCTCTTTTCTCCTTAACTTGGCCTCTTTGAGAAAAAAATTCAAGTGCATGACTTGGAAGAAAGCTGCAGTATGCTGTGAACTGGTCAAGCCATTTTGTAGATTATGTCACTACTGTCTCTGATGCAGGTTTGATCCTCATTCTCTATCTTTACAGAATCTCAGGATTTTCCACACTGTTTTTTGAGTGGTTGAGTCATCATAACAATATGGCATCTTACTAACTGCTCCTTACAGTTAGTTTCAGTGTAAGGTACGCAATGAATTAATTGGTCTGTGCTGGCTGCTGTTCAATGGTTGCTTGGAAACCAGAGCCAAAAGCAGCCTAACCAATCCACTGTCTTTTTGAAATAGACTTTAAACATTTTTGTCATGAGTTTTGCAGCCTTATAAGCTTAAATTTGGGTAAAACGGCTTCACCATGAAGCTAACTGGTATTCTTCCTCATGGGTGATGAATCTGGAAATAGTGTTTCCATTAGGAGAATTTCCAAGCATTTTTAAGTGGAACAGCTTTATTTTAGCACTGATCAAAAAAATGAAAACATATATTATGATTTCCTGTAAGAATACTTTAGCAAAATAGGTTCTGAACATTAACTTAGAGAGGTAATGCATTGACCACTATACTTACAGCAATTCATTTCTAATACATTCCTGTTTTCAGCATTACAGTGAACATAATGGAAGAAGGTCTTGACATATTACAGTGCTACTAAAGATTGTTCCACCTGTTAACATGGTACTTCTATTGGAAATTGCTATTGCAGGCCTTGTATACCAAGGATCTGCTTAAAGAAACTAGACTAAGCCTATATGACAGAATTTGATGTGCACCAAAACATTTATATCTGTGCATTTTATTCATTTTCTTCCATAATTAGTGCAGTTACACATAGATTCAATGCCACTTGATGGCAAACATCCAGAGTCTCAACCGAATAGACTTTTATGTATGAAATTGTTAGATAGAACAGAAATAATATTCTTGCTGTACAAGCTAGAGATTTTCAAATACATATTTAGATTTGCATGAGTATCAATATGTTTTCCTTTCAAAATATTAAATGCACATATTGACTGTTTGTTCAGTAAGCAGTTACAAAAAAATACTGGTTAGCAAAAGTTACTTGTTTCAGCACAAAAGTCTAAATGCAGAAAATGTGAAAATTGAAGGAAATACAGAGATCCTAATTTTGTTTCTATGCAGTACCTAACTGGCAGTTGGTCCTAGTTATATCATGATTTATGAAATAAGACTGTTGAGAGAATAACTGCATAGTACAGGACAGGGAGACTTATTAGATTGGTAAACTGCCTCTAGAGGCAATGGAAATGGCATCCTACAAGGCAGGGAAGAGACAGGAACTCCAAGTTCAGCCCCAGCTGGCAGCTCCACAAAAACTGTGGGGTTTCCAGCTTCACAACTCAAGAGGCAGCTGAATGCCTTCCCAATAGGAGGGCTTGGAAATCCTGGAAAGCCTGATTAGTGCAAGATCTGCCAGATCTTCCAGTCCTGTGCTATGAGAGAAAGAGTCTTCAAGATGAGATGTTTTGACAGAGCAGGCAAGCACTTTGCAACAATGTTCTGTTTTGCTAAAAGATGTCTGTGTTGCTCTAGATCAGATCGAGCCAAACAGCTTTTGACCACAAGGCAAGGACTGATACAACCTAATAGGGCTGGAAAACAGAATAATAACTCAATGACAGGCTTCAGTGTGTGCAGTTCAACTGTAAGAAGACAATTCTGGAGGACAGCTGAGGGGGAGAGGCAATGGAAGTGAGACAAAGCTCCTGGAGGAAAGCTGCTGGTAAAGAAACCCAATATTCTTCAGAGAGACAGCAAAAGGATGTTAGCCTGTACCAAAGCCTTAGCTGCCAAAAAAACAAAAACCCAAACAAGCAGATGCACCTGAAAAATATACTACAGGAGATCTGCTGGTGAGGCACCCAGCACAACCAGCAAAAGTGCTTTCTGTCTCTGTGAGCCTATAGATAGGACATATTGATTTTTACAGAGATTCTGTGTAGCTGCCAGATTATTTTAAATTGCACATTCTACTTGGTGGAACAATATGCCCCTCCTTTCCAATAACGGTGTTACATTTTCAGACAGGACAACTGTATTGCTAGCTAACCCTGATTAGAGAACTGGGAGCAGAATGTGTGATAGGGGTGGGCTGACTCACAGCTTCATGCTACAGTTGCTCTTAAATGTCCCCAGCTCTCCACAGGAGAACTGTTGATCTATTACAGAGTTAAGGAAAACAGGGACTTGGATTGTACAAAACAACATAGTTGGTTAACAACATTGATTTGTACCATCTGAAGAGCTGGAGCTCTTCTGCTTTGGATTAAAGGCCACTTGAACAAAGGATGTTTAAAGCTTCATCAGTCTAAGACAAACCAGCAGTGCAAACCATAGAATCAAATTAGAAAACATAAAAAATACAGAATCTGGCAAAACTAATAATGTAGTAACAAGTACCTCACAGTTATTAACATTCTTGCTTTTAATATAATGCTGTTGGAAAAGGCTTTTGCATTTAATAACTAACATTTGGTTTAGCATCTATAAATTTGCTATTCCAACAGCCTATAGAAAATCAGTCCTGGAGGCATTTGGGTCTTTGCTGATGCAAGGTAAACCGCAACACTTTACAGCAATTTAAGTAGCAAAGCAACCCAGTACAACACGAGAACATACTAATATACTCTGCTGCAACATCATTGGTTTAAAAAAAATCTCAGATTTCAATTATTGACACTAACATGTATGACAAACAGCAGTAAGGCCACTGACAAACAGAAAAGACATAATATTTCTTCTACGTTCAGTTTGATAATTATTTTTAAAGTAGATGTTCCATATAATTTTTCAGTGCAAATGACCTAAGTATTCCCTTATCTGAACCATTTGATAATTTCTTCTTCTTCAGTGAAGTTCTCCCCCTCTTGAATAATAATTAATGCACTTTCTCTTAATTTTTTAGTTCTGTAAGGCACCGTTCTTAAGCAAATTTTGTAAGCACCCATTTACTGACTGAATCATTTTTATCTGAAAAATTGTTTAATGAAGGCAAAAAGCATACTACATAATTGAAGAGCCCCAGTAAGTTCAGTCTTTTTAAGACAGTTTCCTTTACTTGAGTTATATCTTCTTTTAAATGCAGCTCTGCTCTTGGAAGCCCAAGTACTAATTTGTCATAGCTTTTCCTTTTCCCTATTTCCCAGATACTCTGAACTCAGTCAGTTTTAACAGTATGATCTTTTTAATGAAACCTAGACCTGAAAACCAAGAGCAGAATGCAGTTTTTTACACTGAACTCTACCTCATTTTAGCCTAACATTCACCTCTGAGTCTGCTTGCTCTTCCAGCACAAAATGTCCTCTATTATTATTAGTTCATTCATAAATGTTTCAGTTACATGCAGGTCGTCCTGCATTATCCTTAGTTATTTCTACCTGGTGTGCCTTACCACTGCATTCAACTTCATAAGTCCAAATACCACTTCCGTGGTCATCTTCCTCATTAGTCAGTCAATTTTATCACCCCTTTTTAGCACAGACCACCCAGTCCAGCTTTGTCACAGCACCAAAACTTAACTTCTGCATTTTGCTTTTTGCAGATTTGCAAATGCATTTTTCCTGCTCCTTTTGTGGGTTTATATTTTAGCATTATCTGAAGATACCTCTTTCATATCAATTATTTGTTGTTCGTTTGGTCTTGGGCTTTTTTAACAAATTGATGTTCCTGTTCTACTGGAAAAGTTTTAGAGACTGAATGAAATGTAGTGAGTGGTAATACACATGAAAACAGGCTAGATGATCATATAGTCTTCTTGATCTTAATTTCTATTAAGCAGTAGTTGTTGGGTATTTTTTGTTTGTTTGTTTCTTGTTTCTGTAGAGCCAATCTTTGCTTTTTTATTGTAATAGAACTGGCAGTTCAGACATGAACCATTCTGCCAACTGATGCACAAATCCAAAAATGCATAATTTTTTTGGTGTTTTGCTAACATTTTCATTTTGCTTAGGGTCATTTTTGCACATATATATTGGTTTTCTTGTGTTATTTTTTCATGATGTGAAAGCCTAGAACTGCAGTATTTATCATGAAACACTTGGAAAATGAAGATCGACATTACATTTCTACTGCAGTACTAGCAATACTTCTTTTTTCTTCACCATAACTACTAAAAAAAATACAATTCAAAAATACACTCAACTTTTAGCTGCCTGTAAATAGTCTTTTAAACATCTGTTGTATTTTCAGATACATTTATCATATCAGAATCTTAATTATAGCCTGACTTCCTATTCTTCTGTTTGCACATGAAGAAAAAAATTCTTTATTGAGCTATGACTAAGAGTCTTTATGATATTATTCATTCTATAATTATTCTCAGTATCATTAAAATGATAATCAGATCCTGATTAAAATTACTTCTGTTAATATAAATTTATTATTATTTTTTTTAATGATCTTTAGAAAAGGAGTTTTTACTTTAATAAATGTAGAGAACCGTCTGTTACGTTTTCATTCACTGTAGGGACAGCAGTATCAAGGAAATGCCTGAAATAAAGACTTGTAAGTGTGATCAGTTCTAGATATAGGACAAAAAAGACAAAAGCCCTATCAAGTTCAGGCTTTTGGCTTCTGTAATAATCTACTGGGAAAAAAAAAAAAAAAAAAAAAAAAAAAAAAGACATCAGGTATGATTTATCTGTGATGAATTCAAGATAATGGCCAATTAGCACAAAATGCTGCTTGTCATGAACCTGCGCAAGCAAAAACAAACTCAAAAACTCAGTATGGCATGTCAGGCTTTTCTCATGAAATGTTTTAACAAACAGATTAATCATAATGGCAATACACAATTATGTCATTGTAAAGCTGTGTTCCTACTGAAGGATCTCAAGAGTTAGAATGCTGTACATAATCAGAGAAGTTGGGGCAGAAGAGTGTCTACTTGTCCCTGCTGTTTAAGATGAGTAACAGACTGTTTTCACTGTTTATGTTTTCTGGGAAATTTTGAAGTCTTTAGGATGTGGTGTCTCAAACACCACCAATTCAATAATTCAGCTGTTGCTACAGCTGCTACTGTTTCTGACTGTAGAAAGTTTATGAAGAGTAGCAGACGTGCAGTTACTGTGCCCAGTAGCAAATATCAATATCTGTTTTCAACCATACAGAAAGTCAAATAAATAGAGCCTAAAGATGTCTTTTCTTTACAAGTACCAACTCGAAAAATGACAGTAACAGTTTTGTTGCAGTAAGAGATTTAAATGTCTGATGAAGTGGAATCATTCAGAAAGAAGAGAGTCTTAAAAGCTGAAAAGATCCGGACAAAACTTAAATGGTCAAACAAAACCAACCTTCATCTTTTCCAGTCAGTGCCTCACATTGCTAGTCCAAGCCTAATAGCCCTAGAACATTTCAATCTCTACTTTTGAAATTACGCAGCAGTTGACTACAGCTTTATGATCTTAATGTTAGTGGTAATACACCTTAAACAGGTGAACAGCAGAGCTACAAGGGCCATCTCAACTGCTGTACCACTTGGATTGCTGGATAAGACCAAATAAATGAAAAAAAAAAAAAAAAAAGTCAAGATAGTTCCAGGTGTGATAAAACAACTGAGGTATAAATAATGTGTCTTTAAGACATGTGATAAGTGTTCACACACTTCTTTGTACTGCTGAAGCCTTATCAATAATATCTATACTTTTTGTATCCAGGGTAAATAATAACCTTCTTATGCTTAACAAGTTGAGTTAAGCCCTACAAAGCAAATCAGTGTCTGGATCCTAAAGATGTGGATTCAGGTTCAGCCTTGTCCCCAAGAAAACTGCCAACAAGCAGATTGCTAGAAGCTGTGTTGGATGCATTCTGGAGAAAGAAGAGACCTATTCTCATGTTTCCCTTGAAGCATCTGCAGCTGGCATTAGAAGGCAGCAATGCGCATAAGGCTGTGGTCTAGCACTGTGTAGCAGCTTATGTGTTCACATGAGCCCCAACATTTAGTTGTATACATACGTCAGAGTATGATTTATTTTTTTCAACAGAATGGAAGAACATCAGCAGAACTAAAAGTTTCCTTTCCTTAGGCATGAATTCCCCTTACGGGGGAAGCAAGGGGATGAATAATGCAGCACAGTTAGTGCTAGCTTTGACAGATACTTAGCAGACAGTTTAGTGACTGGACAGGAAACACCTCCCAGTTGTCAAAGCCAGGATAGCTGTTTTCATCACAACTGAATGTTCCCCACAAAAGTGGAGTTTCCGATGCAGGAAAGATAGATAGCATCTGGAGATTCCAAAGAAAAAACTGCTTGCTTTTTCATATACACACTATCAAGCTATGTTTGATATAATTCTTGATCATGCATTTGACCTTCTGAACTATTTTTTCCCCTGAAAACTTCCCACTGCTGTAACCTTCAGTATTTTGGTCTGGCTATTAAGACCCACTGTCCGATCCGTAGAGCAGCTTCTCATTGTTATACAAAACTAGTGAACATTTGCATTTAAATGTTGGCCATGGAGCTTAGCAGAAGGTAGATGAAATGAACTAAGTATTTTCCTTTTGTGTGCATTGCACCTACTCACAAGGAAAATGAAATATTTTTATTGTCTTGCATTTACTAGTTCTAATTTATTAGTTCTACATCTGCTGTTCTACATATTTATTAGTTTTCACTTTTGTAAATATAAATATTTTATACTAATTCACAGAAGAAAAAGGCTTTTTGATTATATACCTAGACGGCTTATAAATCGTGAATTTTAAAGCCTTCAATATTTTTACTAGGCTTTCCATTTCTACTCCCCACTAATCTGAATCATGTACATAAATTACTTATGCAACATTTGAATAAATTACTTTTTTTTTATGAAGCCTTAGAGCACATGGATACATTTTTTCAGCAGTAAACTTCTTAAGATTTGGAGTTGTGAGCCATCAGCTTGTAATTAGCTATCATTCAAGCAAACCTGCTAGTTCAGGTAAAAGGAGTGCTCTCAAGTGTCAAAGTGTTCGTTTTTTGAAGGCTTCAATTAAAATAATTTTAAAATCTATTGTTAAAGGGAGGAAGTTAATAAGTTTGCCTGCTGCTAAGAACTCCATGCGTCATCTTCAGCAATTCCAACAGATAGTTACCTTAAGAATACTAGAGGAGCATTTTACTTCAGAACTTCCACTAATTGTAAAGATTTAAATTACTTATGTAATAGAACTGTCAAAAAGTGCATACTTTACACTGATCTCTATAGAAAGAAGTATTCAAGCCAAACAAATATCCCAAACATGTGTTGAAAGACACTGTCTTTAATATAATCAAGGGACATGTAATTTTACCCTCTCCAAAATTCAGTGGTGATGCAACCATGTTGAAAGCAATTCTGTTATATTTTTTCCTTAACAGCTCAAAAATTCTGTCTGCTGAAAGGCAACGAAAAGACAAGTTATTATGTGAAGCCCTTCTACTTCTCATTCTTTTATCCCCTTGATTTAGTAGCAGTAGTTGAAAATTCTCCTTCCTCAAGTGTAGGTAGTAGCTTTTTCCATTGCTAAATGGAAAAGGATTGGTAAATCAGATCTCCTGTTGCTGTGTTTTGCAGCCCACATAAATTAAAGAAATGGCACTCTGCATTACTATGGCAGGCTCTGATTGCTGGCAGCTGGGTGGCTGAAATGGCACCCATAGGGCAACTTGTGTTGGATGGATGGCTGTCTGCTGCAATGGAGAGGCACAACAGGGCAGGGGATGGGACCAGAGATCCCTCAGAAAATCTTCAACTGAGACAATTTAAGTACGTATTACACTATACTTATATATCTCTGGGTCAGAGATGAGTTATCCCTGAATGCAATTGCAACTCATGTTTGGAAAATTTAGCTTCTCTTAGGGAAGCATTTAAAATCTACTGTTGTGACTCCAAAGGCCTTATGACTGTTAACAAACAAAAACTTAAATAACCAGGAAAACTAAAGGTTGTTTCTGTGTATCTGATACAGGAACTATTCAACTTTATCAAAGGATGCTTACCTGCTGGAATGACTGCAAAGGCTTATAGTTACAGAGTAAAAGATCCTTTGAAAATTAACCTAAACTTTCAAATCTACCATTTTTTAATTACATACAACAGCACTGATTTATTTGCTTCTTTTTAACACAGTGTATTTTTATTTTTCTAGTAAAAAAGAACGTTTTTCCACTTGAGCAAACTCCAAACACTTTCCTGAACTGTACTGAAAGAACGGCTCTGTGGGATGCCATGAGCATTAGAAGGTCTCACATCCCACTCTAAGTGGAGAAGCTAGAGAAATCACACAGAGCTTCAGTAAATGCCTATTTCAGGTGATAATAATGACACTGCAGTTTATTTCAGTACTTTTATGTCTACATGCATGCTATCACACCTTTCTTTGTATTTCACATCTGAGATTTTCTTTCTTTTCTGATGACATTTCAGACTGAACAAACCTCATGGCTCTCACAGTGACCCTTCCATCACAACTGCTCTGCTGTCATTACAGCTGTATGCTGGCATTCAGAATAAGAGCACAGACTGTTTTAAACTTTAAATACGAAAATGTCTTTGATATACCTCAGGGCACAGCATTTATTTCCTCCAAGTTCTCTTTTGTTTACTCTGTAATGTCAGTTTAACATATGCTGAATATACTATTACCATGGTTCCACTCTATCCATATTATCCATATTCAGCTGTTAGGAAAGACTACTCGCATTCAATAAACCATGACAAGTATATATTATAAAACTCAGTTATAAGACAAAACCCTCAAAACAGAGACAAAAATTAAATGAAATATTTTTATGAAATGGCTAATGGTTTCTTATCCATGCCTAAAATGCAATCAGTATTAAAAGCAACAATTGGAACATCTCACAACCATAATTTTTTTTTTTATTTTTATTTTTTAATTCCATCAAAGAGTGACTTTTATTTCCATTTTCTGTGATGAGTTTGTGCCTGGAAACATACTGCTGATATGATTTTGCCATCCTTATTCATACTGAATAGAAACTAGTTTTGAAAGTAGAAATAGATGCAAACTGACCCTGATTCACTTCTGATCCTATTCATGCTAAATTCAACCTTACACACATATAACCAAGCTCAGGATTTCTTCTCAAGGGGAGTGTTACTCACCCGCAGAAATAGTTAAACAATTTATGACCAGATAAACACTTTTGAGGTGCTACACAATATAAAATAATAAAGTCAGATGTACTATTGTTCTAAGTGAAATTTAAATCATGGGCTTCATGCTACATGTAATGACAGCTAGAAATCCTCTCTAAGAATATGTTTGTCTTTTCAGGCACACGAGCTTTTTGACAAATGGAAGCAAAGGTTGTACAAAATCTTTAGATCTAGCGTCTCACTTGGAGACAAAGGGAGAACAGAGAACTTGGACATAAGGGAGCACAGAGTTAGACTGAATCTGGTTCAGATCCCATCCTCAGCTCTTTCAGGCAGTATTTCATACAGTCCTTTTATAAATTTATAAGAGTTGTTTGCTTAGTTTCTCCTTTCACTGTTTCCACTGAGAAGCTAATACGGAACTGAACTCCAGTTATTAGGAGATGACTTCCAATTTTGACTCTAAATTCATTCCAGGCTACCTAGCACCTAGGCTTGCAATTTGTTGTTATTTTCTGCAGCAACATTTGCTGTCAACTTGTTCTCTCTTCTCAGTGTTATTCTCCCTTTTTAACGTGTATTTAGGAACAGAAAACATACTCTCAACCTTCTCTTTTGTTGGCATTAAGAAGATACTCTGCATCTTTTCTTGTAAAACTCTACTTCATCTTGATAGCAACCCTTCTTTGCAGCCTTCCTATGCAAGCTGCTGAATGAGCACTGTTGTATTCTAACAGTCTTCTCTAAGCCTTCATCATAACAATGATGATGTCACACTTGACACTACAGTATTTTTCACATTGCAATACAGAGAGATTATACGTAGCAATACGATGCATTAGATGCGTCTAGGAAAAGACATTAAAAAAACATGCATATAGTGTGTTAATATAATACTGCCTTTCAAATGACTTACATATAAAACAGGATCAGTTACAGAGAAGCTTTCCACGCGACACTTAGAGATATCATTCTTATGGATATTTTCAGGTCTCCTTAAATCTGCTCCTTGTTTCTAAGTCTCTTTTTCACTCTAACTGCCTACACTTAATGCATCATCTGTTACAGGAAATGAAGATGATGAAGTGAGACTTCAACCATATCAGTATACTTGAAGGGCTACCAAATCAACATAAATTTCCTGCACAAAGATAGCTTGAGCAATGGATATAAAAAAGCCTGTTCAGATATAGGAACCTTCCCCTAGTGCTTGTAGTAATAAAAGTTGATTTTTTTCTTTTCAGAACACTTTAAGAAACTCTTGAGGAATGTCCCAAGGAAGAAAAGATATTACTGCAAACAGGTGGCTAACTTCCCCGTGAGCAGGATGTCAAAGGAAGAACAACACAAACACCTCTTTACAGGTCTTACTGCAACAATACTGCCTTGGGTTATTTATTACCTATTTTAACCTATTACCAAAGGTTAAAATAAATCCAGTGGTTCAGTTTACTATGCCTCCAGTATCACTGAATTTGCAAAGGTTTGATATGAAAGAGCCGATACTGCTTCAGTTTCTGAAAGAATGTTATAAAGGAAGGATTGCATCAGAGCTAGCAATATTTTTAAACAATCCACCTCCCACTCTTCTCTTTAGTTTTTAAAGATGGGTCTTAAGACCAACATCTCAGTGCAGCATTGCCTCCTCCATTTCTCAAAACTGGAAAGGAGGATGCCACACTTAAAATCGTATTGTAAAGAAAAAAAAAAATCAATAAATCTCTTCATACAAAGGTGCATAGAAATGCTTAACGCCAAAGTTCTTATAGTTTGTTATGCTTATTTCTATTGGGAAAGTTGCCTGGAAGTCCACGCCAGCATTGCTGTAACCCCTCAATTAATCTGTTGGTTTTCTTTTTCACCACATGTCCCACCATCTGGGGTGAATCTCCTGACACATGGCACGAGAGTCATTCTCTGCTTCAGAGAATGAATATTTAAGCATTTTATACATACTGAAACAGCATCAAAAACAAGCAGTGAAACATCCTTACCCCAGCATACCTGACAACCTCCCTGACAGGTGGTGCTACACCTCTGCAGGAAACTGTCTCTGAATTGGACGTATCTTGGGACACTCCATTTGTTGTTGTTTTTTGGGGGTTGTTTTGTAGGGTTTCTTGACTTTTTTTTTTTAACTACTTGACTAGCAGGTAAAAGGGCTCAATTTTTAGCATTATAGAAAATTACCTCAAATTCCCCCTGCCTGCACAACCATATACATATTTTTCAATTCACCCAGCAAAATAAAAAATCATTTTCTTGCACAACAACTGTTGCAACGGCACAGTGGGTGGATTGGGAATTCACCAAAACAGATACAAATAAGAAGAACCTACTCTTCTCCTGTTTGAGTCAGATTTTAGTGTGGTTCTTCTGAAAGTTACACAGATTCTGCAGGCATAGTTCAACATGTTAATTCTGTATCTGTGAAGATGCAGCTGTTAATTGAGAACACAAGGATAACTGGTTTTAGTGTTTTCATTTCCTTAATCACTCGAACACAAGGTCAAAGAAGGAAGATGCTTTGCGCATACCTAAGCCAATCTATCACAAACTAAATTTCCAACAAGTTGCATATTATTTACTCAGTCAAAATATCTCTAATCAGTGCATTTGTTCATGACACTGAACCTGAACAAAGGCATGAATGCTTTGAATACATACTCTGATTAAATTTCTTTGAATTATGTTTTTAATTTTTTTAATTTGTTTTTACTTGTTATTGACTTAGGATTCATAGATTTAGGTTGGATATAAGGAAAAAATCTGTTACAGTGAAGGTGGTCAGGCACTGGAGCAGGTTGCCTAGCAATGTGGTTGATGCCCCATCGCTGGAGACTTTCAAGGTGAGGCTGTATCAGGCCCTGGACAATCTGATCTAGCTATGGTGTCCCTGTTCATTGTAGAGGAGCTGGATTAGGTGGCCATCAGAGGTCCCTTCCAACTCTAAGGATTCTATGATCCTATGATCAGTCCCTCTCTGTTTACTCTTTATTGGATGACACTTCCTTAAACGAAACATATATTTCTGGCAGGTCAGATGCATGGCCAAGAAAAACATTTCCATGAAGCTTCCACATTTTGAGGTGAAAACTATAAAACTATTTACCAATTTTGTCCACAAAACCAAAAATAATACTGGAAAGCAATATTCTTCTCTTTAATCAAGTGCCTTCACTTGTGTATAATTAACCAAATGTCTGAAAAAGCACAGTTCCCTAATTTATAGAACTAAGCAACTTTTGAAGAGTTTTTTTTTTCTCTTTCAGATCATAGATAGTCTATTTTGAACACAAGAACCCCTTTAATTTTTGAGTAAATACATGAAAGATTGCCTTCTGTTAATCATCTTCTGATAAAAATGATGAAATACCAAATCTCTCATGTGCCTGAACGTACCTGCTGTTAGCATTATTGTTTCACTGCTAAGCAATATGCCTAGAAAACATCTGTAAGCTGAAAACTTGAGTACAGAAAATTGAAACAAATAAAAAATGCAGTTTATAGTAACAGCTGATTCTAGCTGTAAGGAGCAGATGGTACTCATCCATATGCTATTCTGAAAGTAGGAGACCACACAATATATAAGCTATTAAGCAAGTATCAGACGTTCTAACAAGAGAGAAAATACTGTATTTGAAAGGCAATTTTATTATCTAGAAAGTTCTAGGAGTGTTTTCTGAGCTCAGTTCTCCACATTATTTACTTTTTTCAGATGTAATAATCCTTCCAACTACCAATAACTCGACTGTAAAAAGAATTCACCCTTCTGCAGATTCAGATGAGGATCTGTATCTGCAGAATCGTTACAAACCATATGGGAGTTAATCTGAAGAACGCTGAAATCCCTAAATAACTACAGATGGATTTCATAAGATACTAAGCATGAACAATACCATGATAATATTACCTGTTTTACCAATACAAACAAAGGATGCTCAGCCTTCTACAAAAGGTTAAAATATTAAAAATTTGCAACTTAATAAATAAAAATATGTTAATTTTCTGGGGTGAAAAAAACTTAATGAGCAAAAAGGTGGAAATTTTATTTCTGAGTCTTAGTCTTGTTTCATTAAACATACCAAACTACTACAGAAGAATATCAGATATTTCATTTTAAATTTTCTTGCGAAGGTGTTGTCTTAAAATATCATTGAGAGGAAAGAGTAAGAAATAGCTATTCAATCTGGAAAAGATTAAAAGTCTACCAGACCACAAAAACCTGAAGAGGAAGAAAGCAGGCCGTGTGTTCCATTCCTTCCAATGGAAAATCTAGAGGGCATCACATAAAGCCTAACAAAGAATGTGGTGATGTATCTGGCAGGCAATAGACAAGCAGATTTCTTTGCCAAAAGTTAGTGTGGATGATAAAATCTTGCACACTTTTAGCTAAAGATTGAACAAATTTATGGAAGATTATGAAAATCTTAAAAACTATATCTCAGGATGACTCAAAACTGAAAAAAAATCATTGTGTATTAACTGAAGACTCAGAATCCTTACTCACAAGTCATTTTTGCTTACCCAGAATTTGTTCCACTGAAACCAGTAAGAATAGTTTTAGTTCATAAATAAGACATGCATGATTCAATGCTTATTTAAATCTTACAAAGTTTGAAAGTAAAATCCCCAAAAGAGATCCTGCAAACTCGTTAGGCACACTGCCAAAATGTTTCAAAGCAGCATTACAGTTCATCACAAATGACAAATGTTGAAGTTTTTGAAACCTGGCTGGACTGAATCTTACCTTTTTTACCCAAAAGCGTAAGTTCATTTCGTTGTCCTCGTAGATCAATTAAATAGTACATAACTTGTGAGTAATGATATTCTCCTTTCTATAAGCCAGCCTTTACTGACCTAACAGAATCTTTAAGATAGATAAGATTTAATCCAGGCAGTTCATTGCTTTCTTTGTTCTATTGTGGAATAACGATGTGATGTCCTTTTTTTCTTTATGGAAATAGAAACATGTTGTGTAACTGTATGTGGGTTAATTAATTTAAAAAAAAAAAAAATTGCACTCTGTTATGCACTGGGACAGAAATAAGTACAGGCAGCTAAGCTGGTCACTGATGAGTACTACCTGGGCAGTGAGGGTGTATGACAGTAATCTGTAGCTGCATGACCAGCTGCAGCATGACATACTTGAAACTGGAAAAACTGTGGAAATCCCTTGGACTTGAAACTTTCTTATACTGGAATCTCAGAATGATGTTTTCATCCTTGTATATATATCTTACTGAGAAGATTACTCTTTTAACCACACTGTCATGTTTAAACACTTGACTTGCTGAGGAAAACACTGAGAAACATTTCTGCTATAGAACAATTCTGATCTTAAGATGTTCAGTGTATTTCATTCTGTGTATTTAAAGAAATGTAAACGTAGGCAATTACACAGAGTTCCTCTCTTTTCCCTCACATAAAGTGACAATCTTATGTCTGCAAGAGCATGTTCTTTTTAAAATAAGTGTTATATTACCTTGAGTAGTTCACAAATTAAAAATGATACATCCAGTTCATTTGTATTTCAATTATTATGGAGAAATATAGAAAATTTTACTATGCTGAAAATAGAACACATAAGAATGTCTTGATGTGCAAGTTCTAAAAATTGGTTTGTAGTATGGAACAAATTGCAATTTGTTTCAACGGAGTTTTCTAGGAGGAACAAAAGAAGATGCTTCAAGTAGCTGCACTTAATTTATTTAAGCTACTTAAAACACTGAAAGGGAAGTACCCGAGAAATTTGAAGTCAATAGTTGATTTCCAATGAAACAGCAAGAGCAGCTCTGTTCTACAGAATTCTTCTTTTTAAAAAGTTCTCAGTCTAAAAATCACACACCAGTTATACAAGAAGTCTAGTTGAACCTGAGATTTTAATAGAGTAGGAAAAGGTGATTGCAAGAATGCTTGTGCTCTTTGCCTTATGAGAAGAGTTGGAGGTAAGGAAGGAGGAAGCCTTACTATGACCCTACAGTGGGAGCATTAATGATCAAGAAGACTCTTCTCAAATGTGTTCCTAGTTAAGCCTGTTAGGCATCTTCCCTTTCCCAACCAACTATCATATGCAGAGGAATAAACAGAGAGATTAATAACAAACTGTTTTCCCAGAAATATTCCAGTATTTCCCATATTTTCTTCTAATGTAGCATAACTTTTCCTCAGTTTTTCCAAATGAGGATCCAAAATATTACAGCAACTTCATTAAAATTACAAAAAATATCAGCAACTATTTTCAGTGCAAGAATACCTGGGCTTTGATATACAGATTAACACAGAAGAACACGCACATACCTGGTCCAATGCAGAACGATGCAATAATTGCAAGAATGCAAAATATACTGAGGTAAGGAAGCCAAGACACATTATTCTGGTAGAAAAAAAGACATTAATATTAAGTGCATTGTACTTATCATCAACATTGAAACAAAACAAAACAATTAATAGTGTTTTCCAGAATGCTTCCCTATTTCAGAATTTAGTCTAGGACTATTTTAGAAAATCACAGCATTTCTGTAGAATTTTATTAGATTATTTGTATTGAAGGTCTTGCTTTCTGTTGTATCCCATAGAGAAATACTAGCCTATCTCCTGCACCACTGAAGTCACAACTCTAAGTTCTACTTCTTATTCTAAAGCTCAAGCCAATCCAGAAAAGAGTTTTTCCTTCTGCTACACAGATTCTGCACTTCTATTCTCCTAACATATTTTGGATGTGTAAAAGAGCAGCAGTGATGATGCACAGAGCTTCTCCAGACAAAGACTGGGCAGATGTCTAGATATGACAGGCTGCCTTTGAGTAGGACAGCACTATCTGAGCCTGCACAAAGACACCAAAAACACACTCAAGGCATTTTTAGTCATAACCTTTTTTTGACAACAAGCAGGGTCATGTGTGCAAGCAGCAGCTACTGGGACAAGAAAACAAGATATAAATGGTTCCTTAACAGACTTGTAAATGAAATCATCTATTTTCCTCACAAGGCAATCTGTGTTAATTTTACTACAAAATATATATTTCTTGATTCAGATCTCCAAACGATGGCAACTGGAAACACTGTACATGATTTCTAGTGAGATTTCAGGACACTGTTTTTAACCATCTCCATTAATGCTTGGTAAGAATACTATTATGTTAGGAGAAATTCACAGATTCCCATTCCTTTATCTATCAATTTCTTTTTCCATCAGCAAATGTGAATACTCCTTTTATTATAATTTTACGTTTTTTTTTCAAAGTTGATTAAGTTACATATCGCTATAGTATCATCCTGAGAGTCAGTGTAAAACACATTTGCTAAAATAGGTTATTATTTATTTCAGTATTAAATAATGACTTTAATTTTCTGACAGCTTTCTCTTACAGTCTGGCTTATTCCTTTATGCACAAAACATGATTACAGCTTCCTGGGCATTAATATAGAGCAAGTGATTTGTAGATCTGCCAAAATTAGACATTCTGGAGTTCCCATCTGAACTCACAACCAAGGTCCCTTAGGGCACTGAGAAAGTGAAGGTGCAAATACAGAGGAGATATAAGCTGCCCTGAGATCAACCCTAGGTCCTTTGTTCAGAGCAATATCCAATCTCTAATCTATAGCAGACCAAGACATTTCTGAAAAGAAGTGAAATAGAACTCACACTTCAGGGATCTCCAATAGCTGAATGTCCTCATCCATCAAACGGTGTTTTAAACCATTTAGCAATTCTTAGTCAACTTACAAACCTTGCAATAAAAGCTCTCTTCTGGAGAGCAGTCTTACTGTCATGACATGTATGTGAAGTAAAGCTTTCTTGTGCTACACATACATATAAGTCAAATAAAACTCTATCATGTTGCTGCATGCATCTGCTTTTCTTAACCAAGAAGTAACATTTGAAAGTCGGATTAATGTCAAGACACAGAAACAACATCAGGCAAGGAACAGCTTGACAGAAGACCACTCAAAAACATACTGTTCCAGACTGTCACTTCTACATCCCAAAAGCACTCAAAAACTGAGGGAAACAGCATGACAATGAAAATTGAAGATAAACAATGGAAAATGACTTTAGATTGGTTTATCTATCCTCCTTTGACCATTTGAAATATTTAGGGACATGACTTCTAATAACATCTGAAAACTTAGCCTTAGCAGAACATCTGCTCTTAGGTCTTCATGTATTCAATGAAAATATCAGAAATGTAACTTGATAAAAAGATTCAATGTAGAAACTTTTCACAATTGGAAAAAAAAAAAAAAACAAAAAACCAAAAAAACAAAAAACCATCCAAGCAGAAGAATAAGGTCAAAATATGCAGTATGAAAGTAAACTTGAGAAGACTTCTTTACAAGGTAAAAATAAAACGGGACATAACATTTCCCAACTATGGGTAAAATTGTCTTCATAACAGTTCATGTTATGCCATGAAATGAATTATACGAATTGATGCAAAAGCTGGTACAGCTGATCACAGCATTTTGAAACCACCAAATTTATAGCCAAGCGAAAGACAGACCTTAAGTCCTTACATCAAAACGATTAAAAATGTAAGAAACCTGTTTAAAACAGAAAAAAGAGAGCAAAAAATATATAGGAGCCGTACCTGCAAAGTGAGAGACACAGTAAGAACTGCAAAGAAGACAATCATCAACCCAAAACCCCCAATGAGAAGAGGCCTGCGTCCGAGCCGTTCAATAACTAAGCCCTGGAAAACAACAAGAGACATACGGGTTTCTCGATAAGCCACTGAAGAAATCAGAGAATGTAATATGCTCTTCTGGTAAATATGAAGATAAATGATAAAATAAGATAAATAAATAAAAACGATAGAGAATATTTTGTACGTATCAGCTATGCTATATGTACAGCATATATGTGTTCATAATTGTCTTCATAATTATATTTACATAATCTTACCTGTTTGGAAAAACAAATCAGCATGGCATCCTTTTTTAAGAGCTCGGAAAAAAAACAGTGAAACCACCAAAACCATTACTTGATAATACTTTTATGTATGCATTTCTCCTACTGAGCAAATGTAACCATATAGATGGAAAAATACGCAACAGGTTAATTCCACATTAGTATTATTAGTTTGGCAGATTTCTAAGTTACTACTATCCATTATTTATTGTGTAACAATTTCTTAATAGAGAGGACTGTACCTTAGCCAAATAAAAATAATATGATGGTTAGGATGTCAAGCTCAATTTTTTCTTGCTATTCACTTTTTTAGGGGAAAACTCAATCTGCTTTGATGGAATCACCTACAAATTTGCACCAAATTCATATAATAATGTTCTTAATGTTTTTTATACATCAAAATGTTGAAACAAAATACATCTCAGTTTTGTATAACAATTATTTCTTAATTTCAATGGTGAATTCAATATGTCTTTCAAAATGAACTTTAATGGTTTAAAAATTATGTATTAAAATATGTCTTTAGCATAACATAGTCTTAAGCACAGATTAAATCATTTTTCCTTCATCTACAATTGTTTTTTAATTTCTGTTTCTCTGAATTAAAAAAAGAAGTTAGCCATGATGGAGTTTTAATTTCAATAGCCAGATAAAAGAAAAGGGGTTATAGAAGAGGCATTTATTCACATTCTGAATTTAAATTTAACACCTGAAAATAAATTACCTTTGTAAATAGTCACAAAATCTGAACACTTTTCTGTTAGAGAAGAAAATAGATTTTTGAAAAGCTGCAACATGAAACTTTTTTTTGCTAGTCTGAGTCATTAGACTAATATCTATCATAACATTTTTCTAATATTCTGCTTTCACTGACAACTACTATAATTACAAATTACGAAATGAAAATGATAAAATGATTTGGTGAAGCTCAATATTTCTCACTTCAAATAACTTAGAGTTAGAATTTCACAACTGTTTGTCACAGTTATGCACTGGAGACTGAAATCCCACTTTCAGGCATCCCTCAAGCAGAAGATAAATTGAGTAAATAAAATGAAATCTGGAGCAACACCCTTCTATTTATTTATTTGTTTGTTTGTTTGTTGCAACAACACACACCATTGCATTGTGAATATCTAGAAGAAACAGGGTAAAGGGAAGCACAGTCAATCAGGGAAGAAATTCCTCTTTCACAATGCTGGCCTCAGCAGCAGTTGATAGAAAAGGCTTTAGGACTTAGCACCCTCTCAGCCTGCAGAGGTGGTCTTCCACACCGCAGAGCATTGTGATGCTGCAGAACGCAGTGAGCAGTCAGCTGTAGCATTATTTCCTTAAATGAGGGAATATACTCATTTTGACAGTTTCCACAGATTCCATAATAGAATTTATTTCAGAGCAATGTTTAAAATAGACTCCCTCTGATGTTATTAAGATTTTACACTGCACTCACAGAGCCCAAATGTTCTGAAACTGCAACTTCTGCACTGCCAAGACCCTACAAGATGCCAAGTATTTTCAACTGTGATTAATGAATCCATGCTGAAAATACGTGGCCACGTATAAAAATGAAGGATGTGAAATGGTCTGATGAGTTCATCAGAAGATGGAGACTTCTGCAGTGTGTGCAGCAGCGGATGATGCACAGATAATGTGGCATAAAAATGACATTCCCTTTTTCAATTATAAATTGGTGTTTGCTATTAAACAATCTTGGTGTTACACCAGCTGGTGGAGTTTTGTATTAAAAAGGAGTGAGTGCTGAACATTTCTCTCAGAGGAAAAATGGTTCACAGAGGATTCATGTACAAAGCAAAACGCAAAAAGTGCTAGACAGTTTCTGGTTGTCAAGCTCAAAGAAAAGCAAATCCCAGCGACAGAAGACTCCAAAGAGTTTTGTACATATACTCATGCCTGCATATGTTGAAGTAAGTATTTTGGGCACATTTAGGCAAATCTAGGTGGGTCTGAGGAACCCCAGTTTTAACTGTGAGCAGCCAAGCACAGACAAAGTTACAGCAGGCCCTATGTGCTATCTGCAGAAGATAACAATACTTCCTAATGTATTCTAATTCTTTTTTTTTTTTTTTTTTTTTTTCATTCAGAGGTAATTTTCCTTGAGCTGAAGCCAAGCTTCCCAAGCATTCATCATGCTGCAGATTCAATGTCATTTATTTAATACAATGGCTCTTAGGAACTTGAATGTTTCAGCTTCTGGACACTTCCTACGGATTTTGCCTCAAAGAATTTATCATTACAATTCCTGGTGGTATATCTTGTGATTTATGGAACGGACCAACTTCATCTTCTAGAGAAAGTAAAAAGCTATTTTTGCACTTACTCACTGGGATACTACGATGTACCCAGCTTGCTGGGAATTGTTAACTCATTTCCAAAGGTGATACTAAGTAAATCACACTGACAGCATTACAAAACCTGGTGTATACTGACTCAGAAGGCTTCTCCTTTAGACGTGATCAACCTGAACAATTATGGGTAGAAGCACTCTATTTCCAGTTTAAAGATAAGGACTCTTCTACTTCACTTAAATGCATGTCATACTTTTTGAATCAGTAGTTCTAACCCAACAAAATACGCACAACCCAAAACACTCACAACTACTTGTGGAACAGATTCAAATGAGGCATAGAAGTACAACTGAAATGGGATACTAGACTGAGTCAAGCTCGTGAAAGGCAAGAGCAACAATTTAATGCATGCTCCCTATCTGGTCAAAAATTACAGTGGTAATTTTTGGTATAGTGGTAACAGGCAGCATATATGCTTGGAAAGCAATGTCTTTGTGGGGAAAGAGGCAGTCAGGTGCAGAACCACCCCATGAAATATTAACAGGTCACAGTTGTTCAAACATGAAAAACCAGTCTGCATCAGAAAATCCTCTCAGAAGGCCCTATTTTTTATTGGGGCTTAAAATATTGTTTGACTAAGTACACAGATGCTTCAACAGCCATTCCATCAAGCATTTTTCACTAAATTTTAATTAATAAATTAATTTTTAGCATTTCTTAAAAAACGTTATGATAAAGCATCAATATTTCAAACTTCTCTGCTGTTTGTTCTCATTTTCTTGATGGAAAAAAAACCTCAGATGAAATCTGGTTTCCTTGGTTAAAAAAAGAAACAACCAAAAAAAAAAAAAAAAAAAACATGCCATAAATAGGACTGTAAACTGACAATAATTTCATTTTTGGTTATGACTATACAACTCCAAAACTTGTTAACTTGCAAAACCCACCAAGAGGCCCATGACTCATAGGAAGTTAAAAATGATTCACTAGTTTTCAAGTATTTATAAGTCTGCATGCTCCACTGGCAATTCTTACCTATTGAAGACTTGTAACAAAAATATACTACTTGGCAGAGTAAATGAAATAATAACGAATTCAGCATATGCTGTAGTAAAGTCATAAGTGAATTTTACAAGTGATAATACACTGAGTTGTTTGCCAAATTGAGTAGGTTGATACATATGCAAGTGTGATCATAAACACACATTTGTAGAAACCTGTGCCCTGAGTCATTGTGATTAACATAGCTTAAATTACTGAAAATGTGTTTAAAAAAAAAAAATTGCAACCAAAATCCTTCCAACCAAAATGTTTGTTGATAATAAGGCAACTGATACTTTCTTTTGTCTGACAGGAAACACGTGTGAATAAAGTTTAAAAAGCAAATGTCAATCTTTTCACTTGAGTCAGCTGCTGATACTGGGGGGCTGACATGTTGGAAGCAGATCACATTATAAAAGATCAGACAAGACAGGGAGAAAGATGAATATGTAAGCAAGTTCTGCAGCCCAAATGGGAGGGCAATGAATACTATTCCCTACTCACTTCCTGGCTCCAAATCATACTAATAACCCTATTAGATTTGTTTCATTTCTCAGCTCTATACGGAAGTCTGATTTCTATGTTAACATTGAGAGTAACCATACTTTCTTTTCCATGTATTTTGCAAGTAAATATGAGAAAAACTTTATGTCTAGATTCAGATTTAATGTGACATGCCAACTCCATGTTATTTCCCTTTTAAATAGCTGGGCTGAAGTGGATAATCATATTTATACCACTGACATGTCTATTTATGACATAACGTGTAGTATCACTCATTCAAGAAAAGAAGAGTAACAGAACACTGTGAGTTACAAATGGGTTTTTGATTTCTATTTTTATATCCTTTTGCCTCTGGTATGAATTATACAATTGCAAAACAAAGAAACAGTACCTAAACTGGACTTTAAAGGTACAGCACCACATTTGATCACATAAGCACAAGCCTTAAATGCCTTCCCAGGCACATCAGTTCGCCTGAATCCGTATTAATGCCATGGCTGGACAAGATCACAGAATCACAGAATATCCCAAGTTGGAAACGACCCACAAGGATCATCGAATCCAATTCTTGGCTCTCACGGGACCTCCCAAAATTCAAACCATATTTCTGAGGGCAAGTCCAAACACTTCCCAAACACTTCTTCAACTCCAACCCTTTACTACTGCCCTGAAGAACCTGTTTGAATGCCAAGCCTGCTTCTTGGTAGCTACCAGTGTAGGGATCACTATCAACAAAGAAACTGATTTCTAAGTTTCTATTTTGCAGTAAACTATCCATAAACAATCTCACCTGACAGAGAAATTTTCCACTCAAAGAATATGGTTTCCATATTGAATGTCTGCTGGGCTAGCCTGACCAAGATGCAGCCCACACACAGGTTTGTTCCATCTTGGTAGTGACTGGATCAGCTTTCAGGGCAGCACACAAAAACCCACTAATTCCTGTTCTGTGATTTCAATAAGCTGTGGTATTTTTGGTGCAAAGTTCTTACTATCGATGATTTATTTATTAAAAATACCATGTCTGTCTTGTGTCAGGCACACAATTATAAAAGATAGATTAGATATTGACCTTGATCTATGATAGACTATCATAGCTGGTGTTTTATTTTCTAATGTTAGCTTTTGAATACCCTGAAGATAGAACAGACTGGAAAAAAAAAAAAAAAAAAAAAAAAAAAAAAGGAAAGCAAATAACTCAAAAAACATTTTTAAAGCTTGAAAGCATGGAGTTGTGTCTACAGAACTTTCATTTTCTGAATATATCCTGCAGAAAGATTTGTACTAAAGAAATGCAGTCTCTAACAGACTGTCGCTCAAATCTACAGAGTGGTGTTTCATAAGATATTTTTTTCCTGGAAGGCATTACATCATTAATTCCTTGCATGTAATTTTGTCTGTCCTAAAGCTCTACTGTAATAAAACTATTTAGAAGGAATAATGTCCTTGCCTAAAAATGATCACATTGACCATTTATGGATTAAGGCAGCATGCCTTAACAGGATCATAATTTGCAATTCACCTTGCAGTGAAAATATGCCCACATGCACTCCAGCACGTCTGGGAAGTTTCTTAGTCAATATCTCTTTTCTACTGCTTGTTCTTTCTCATTACTTTTCTCAAATATATAAATCTAAGCACGTCTCAGCTCACAGATTTGCTCTATAAAGATTCCACACATTTACATTTGAAACTGTGAAATGAAGATGAAATTTGTAACAAGTAATTAGTGACTCGTTGCATCTAAAATAATTCAGCGTTTTATATTCTAAATGAATCACTAGGTATTTTTTTTTTTTTATTTCACTTCTTAGAATGCTTAGTAATGGTTTCTTGGGACTGAGCAAAGCATCTGTAAATGATTTACAAATTCACACAATTGAAATTTTATACAGACAAAACAAATTAGCATGGTAGGCAATTTTAGAAGCCAACAGTTTGCTCACGTAGGCAACTATTTATGGCTTTCTACAATTACAGATGATGAGCTGCATAAATATTTTCATTGCCAGGTCACTTTTTCCCCTCAAATCTGCACGCAGTAGCATACTGATTAGAGACTACCTTTTTCTACCTCTAAATTTATTAATAAAAATGAGGCTTTCATAATCATGAAAATCCCCAAAATCTTGTGAGTCAATGATAATTTCTGAGAGCACTGGATCTAGGCAGAGAGAGCACCTATCTTTTATTGCACATGGAGAAGGAAAACAGAATCCCTTGTCTTCCCCAGACACCGGGATAAATTATTAACCAATCAGTCTGACAGCAGCTAGAAGATAGTAAGGTGATAAGAGCAGTCAAAACAGATTTGTTCAGTGCAGATCAGTACGGCTCCTTTTGCTGTCGGGGAGAAAGCTAAGCAGATAGAAAGAAAATGAAAAACATGATGGATTGTGACTTCAGTAAGCCTTTTGACAGAGTTCCACATGACACTTTATATTTGTGCATATGAAGCTTTTCGTTTCTAAAGTGCAGCAC
The DNA here is from genome assembly GCF_987193195.1 of Phasianus colchicus. Lineage (NCBI taxonomy): Eukaryota > Metazoa > Chordata > Aves > Galliformes > Phasianidae > Phasianus > Phasianus colchicus. The sequence continues at coordinate 59,814,310 of NC_143439.1, read as the reverse complement.
TGGGAACCTTTCATCACTGAATTTCATCTTATAAATTTCAGGCCACAAGTCCTATATTTTAAGATCTTCTTTAGTTCAAACATTATTGAGCCATGCTCTGTGCTCTGCATGAGCCCCACAAATGGATAGCAAGGAAGAACTGAAGATGATAGGCCCCATTAATAGAACAGTCTTAATATTGTGAAATCATTCCATTCAATTGTCATCTCTTTCCACAGAATAGATGTATTCTTCTCTCAAACGGCTGCCATTAATAATAATAATAATTTTTACATGTATCTTAAAGCAGAGTATCATGAACTTGTGAGAGATAGGGATTTCCATATCATACTATCTCCCCATATTAAAAAGTATGTCCCTTAAACAAACAAACACACACATAAATAAGTGATGGTTTATGAAAAAAAAATGTGGAAATTCACAAAAATCAGAATAAAAAGGTCCTTGTGACTACCAGAAAATAAACTTGATAGATATATTTAGTTTAATATTTTGTAGGTCATAAGCAATTGCTGTGCCACTGGAAAGGATTTTTGCCAATGTCATCCTTCTGACATTTAAAATGCTTGTCTGCTGTGTCCAATATTTTGCAAATACACTTGGTGTAAGATATATGAAGATAAAAAGAAATCTAACAAGGAAAGGAAAGAGTATTTGCTCCTTTGCAACTTTCCATTCCAAAGACCTGTCTATTTTTTTCTTATTTATTGCAGTGTAAACAGAAATGAATTTCCTTCAGCAACCAGTGGTGTAGTCACCTACTGAAATTTTCAGTGTTAATTTGCTCATTTAATCTGTTTTCCTAACCATCTTTCCCATTTTGAAACAGGAAAGAAAAAAAAAGGAAATATTTGTGGGTAATTTTAGCTATTAACACCTTCTTTTATGTTCAGCACACAGTAGAATTACATTACCTATTGATGAGCTCATGTATTATGAAAGTATGGTGCTTCTTCCCAGTAAGTGAGATAGCAGAATTTAACTCCAGGAATAATTTTGTTCTTCCCAATGATCTGGGTGACAAACATTTACTCCTTTATTTTAAATGGCTGAAGAATTCCCCTCATAGTTCATAAATTACCATAGGAAGTGTCATTAAAGCATGCCCAGGAAGACATACTTCTGTTTCATCAGTCCACACTGGATGCATCCTCCTGTATTTTGAACAAGACTTCACTAACAACACTGCCTCCTTTCCGGCAGGAACATGGGAGGGCTCTGAGATAAAGTACTACAGCAGCCACTCTGGTTGAGTAATGAGTTTCACTTATGGTGCTTTAGGCCTTGCACTCCGACCTTCCTCCTCTTCACTCATACAGAGGACAATTGGATTTAGAATTAAATCCAGAAATAGCATTCTCAATTGTTTTTATTAATTACTACACTTAATCTTCAACATACTATTCTGGCCATGTTTTAACCTACATGAGGAAATAAAATTGGTAACTTAAATATTAAGCATGTTAATGAATTCTTTAATCTTACTTACAGAAGAAACAGCAGCAAGGGTCTCTACAGCACCAGTGCTTAAAGTAACATATGGGATTGTTTCTCTGTTGATTCCAGCTTCACTAAAGATGTTGTTTGTGTAGTACCAGATCTATATGGGAGAGAAGAGAATGAGTTATTAATCACTGTGGTTTGGAATACAAGCCTTTGTCATTCAGTTCAAGTATCTCACCTGCCAGACACCAGATATTGAAATACTGAGTGCTCCTGGGGTATTGAGAGCTGGGCAAGATGGCAAGTGAAGAGCAGGTATGAATTTCAGTGGATTAATCACAGCACCATTACACTTCTGCTTGGACTCAGACAAAATTTCAAGGAGCTCTAACTCAATTTGCTTTAATTCACTTTAGGAATAAATCAAAGAAACTCACTTTGAACAATAGGATACAAGAATACAGAGTCACACCACTTAAAAAAGCAAATTTACATGGTGTTAGAGAACACTTCAGAGATACTTAATAACAGAGGAAAGACCAGAAAGAAGACACTGAGAGACATGACATAAAATGTTGCTTTCTGGACAGAAGGTGTGAGATTTCATTTTGTACTTCACTGCAATGTGAAAATCTGCAGTCAATTAATTACAACTTCTCTGTGGTTTTATTCTGCTTTAGAACCAAGATATAATGGTGGAATATAAATGTTATGAATGCTATGCATCAGAGTTACGTTTTATCAGGTGAAAAGACACTAATATGGATTCATTTACTGTTGTCAATTGAGGTCAGGTTGTCTGGTATTCTGTTATAATCGAATAGATTAATATGACCAGGGCTTCACCATGATTTCTATTCTACATGGAAGCTGGCGATTGTACTGTTTTTGAACAAGTTGGTTTTAATGAAGCCTTAAAATTGAATAAATGTACACAAATACCAGCAGGACTACTACAGAAGTCTGCCATTTGGTAATTTCCCCTGAGAGGGACCTGAGAGACTTGCCTGAAAGAGGTCCAGCTTTCCCATATGCCCTGTCCAGATGGTGATTATTGAAAAGATCAGACTGACTAACGGGGCACTACAGACAAAGTGAAGGGTGAGAGCTATGACTTAAGAGATGCTTTTGCAGTTAGTGAAAACTTGCTGACAGTGACTCACACCCAGTAAGTGATTTTGGACACATCTAGATAAACCAAGAACCAGGTTGACACATCTGTACCTCTCCTTTATTTTCTGAGCTTTGGGTGACTTGTCAAGGTCAGTCAGGAAAGCCAAGCAGAAGAGACAAGGAAGCTGAGCTTGTATTCAAGTGTTCCAATACTTCCCTTAATGGCTTTCATCATTCACTTTTGTGCTGTTCGTTTTTTGTTTCTGGATGAACCAGTTAATCAATTTCAGAATGTAAATTTAATGTGAATAATGTTATCATGTGTAACATGGTTGGAGAAATAAAGTAGAAAGAAAACAAAGATAAGGCTTGAAATAGCTAACTCAACACACAGGTCAAAACAAAAACAGTTTTTCTGAGGCACTAAATTATACTTTAAAACATCTCCAGCTTTCCTTTTGGTCTGGACTCCTGACACACAGGCACAAGATATGAGAACGTGATTCTGCTCTGCCATGGAATACTAGACAATTTCTGTCACTTATTTAATATCCATCAATGCCCCAAACCTTCTTCCCCTGGAAATTTAGCTGTGTCATTTTATTTCGCTTATGTGATCAATAACGTTAGAGAGTCTGGATTAAAATCACAGAATAATTAATGCTGGAAAAGAGCACTAAGATCATTGAGTCCAATGACCAGCCACCCACACTATGCCCACTAAACCATGTCTCTCAGTTCCACATCTATATGTTTCTTGGACACCCTCAGGTACAGTGACTCCACCTTCTCCCCAGGCAGCAAATTCCAACACTTCACCACTCTTTCTGAGAAGAAATTTTTCCTAATATCCAACCTGAAATTACCTGGTGCAACTTGAGGCCATTCCCTTTCATCCTACCACTGCTACCTGAAAGAGGAGGCCAACTACCACATTACTACAACTTCCTTTCAGGCAGTTGTAGAGAACGAAAGGTCTTCCCTGAGCCTCCTCTTCTCCAGAAGTTAATTTCAGTTCTCTTCTCAAAAAAATATCCACGATGAGGAACAAAATGGCTTATTAGCACTGAAATCTCATAATTAGGGAAACCAAACAAAACAAACATACCTTACCTATACAAATGTTTTCATAGTTCACCTTAAAGTGTGAAAAATCTGGCTCTCTCATAGCACTTTTTAAAAAAATTTTAAAAAAATATTTTGATACTAGAGTTCCAATCTTTCTAATGATCTTGGAAAAAAAATACTTCCTATTAAGGTTTGTAAGGCTATACAGATACCTGAGACAAGTCTGAACTAGTAATAGTAACTAGTAACTACTACTACCTTAGTAATCAAGGGCATTTACACTTATCATCATTGATTAACTCTGTGGGGGGAAAAAAAAGAAAAACAAAACAATCCTAGCTGAATTATCCCTTAATGCACAATCACAGTGAGGAGTCACATTTGCAGTTTATTTCAGCAGCAACAATATGCAATAAGATGCAACGGTCTGAAGGACACTTACTGCATTTAGCCCACAAAGCTGGTAGCATCCCATGGTGACTATCACAGTGATGACTTGCCACCGTACAGCACGAGTTCTAAGGAGCTGAAGCACTGACACTAATTTGGTGTTCCTTTGGACTCGACTCTCTGCCAGAACTTCTTCGACTTCTTGAGACACGTCATCTTTCCCAAGGAAGGTCTGAAATGCTACAAACAGAGAACAAACCTTAAGCTAGACACTAATCATTTGTAACAGACTTGTTGCATGATACATGAGACAAGCCAAAGACAATAATGGGCTCCTACATAGTTATTCTTCTGCCAAAAATATGATTCTATTCTGGGTATAATCCTTGCAATTTATTTCTGAAACCGCAGCAAGAATATAAATAATTTAGCACCATATCAAACCTCTCCCCATACTATTTCATATATAATACAGCATAAAGTCAGAGTCAAAACCCTGCATAAACTGAGAAAGAAGAGTTTAATATAAAAGCAGTTCTTAACGTTATTTAAATTAGCTACTTTTGTGACCAAATTGTATAGCAGATTTTATTGTTGTGGATTGATTGGATAGAGAAGTAATAATATATAAAAATGTGGATGAGCCTGATGAAACAAGAAAGGCAAACATTTGAAAGGAATACCTATTTGTCTTCATAGTATATAATTTTCAATAGCATATAAATAAGAATTAACTTCTTCAATGTGTTTATTACTAGAAAGGATTATCCAAAGAGGTTCAAAACTTTCTATCTGTTGACAACTTACATTTACATGGTAAATATAAGCAACCAAACGTATGTTTTCCTGCAAAAAAACCAACTTTGTATTATATTATTGCATGTTGTTGACTACCTGAGATACCCTTCTAGTTTGAATGATAAAAGCTTTTCCTCTCACATCTCCTCCAAAAGGTACTACAAGTGAATACCTCCTGGTGCAGGTGGTGCATCTCCACCAACCTCGTAATACAGATATGGTATAAATTAATGATTATTTCATCACAATTTAATGAACATAACCCAGGGGTTGGCTTTTTAAGAGATATTTAAAATGTTCATCATCTTGGAATGACTGCAGAGAAACAATTACATTAAACATATTCCTGTAACAAGGCTTTGTGACCCAGTAGGATGCTTACTCTAAAAACAATCCTTTACACAGCAGGTCACTTAATGTTGCTCCTGTTAAAGGAAATAATGAGTTATTTTTCTTAAATGATTAAGTTGATTTACTTATCCTAAGAGCCCAATTCATTTTTGTTTTATCCACTGCTTTGCACAGCACTGCATATAAATCAGTAACCTTCACATTTTCTGCCTATTCTTTTGGATCACAAAAAGGACTTGGATGGTCAAGAAAGCCAAAAACATTGACTAGTCAAGACTCCATTTAGGTTTTGAAGTTATAAAATTTTCTCTTCACTCAGTAGATAAAAAGGCCAAGTAGTGGCCATTTGATGCTGTGAGGGAATGACCACATGTACAAGCTGGCCTAAACCAGCGTGGTTTTCTCCATCACTTTGGTGAGTGTGCGGTGCTGCATACTCTGCCAGGCAGACTCTAGTTAACAGAAGGCATCATTTTTCAAAGGATGAATGCTTACCACCTCTGTGTGCTGATTTGATTCATAACATTCATTTATTCTGATATTCAGTTTCTATTTAGGGAGAGATCAGAATTTTTAAATTCTCTAGGACTGCTTGTGCACTGTCCTTTCACGTAGTTCTTATAAATCAGAAATGAAGTAACAAATTCAGAGCTTAGAATCAAGAATTTAAGCTTCTGGTTTTTTTTGTTGTGCCACTACCCACTAATTATTAAATGACTTGCAAAGCACTAGTTAGAATGAGTGTGACGTATTTAAAGGCTATGACAGGAAATGTAAAATTGGAAAGATGTGTAGTATTGGAACAATCTGTAGCATGTTACGATCAATGTCTTATGGTTAAATTACACTTTTGTCAGTACTGCTAGAGCACTGACAAATTAAAATTCAGATAACTGTGAGAATAACCAGGCATGTATTACAATATTCTTCCTCGAAATGATTCTCATAGATTTTTAAGCGTCTAGTTTATTGGTCTAAATTAGGTCAGTGCACAATCTTCTTGATTTTTTTCTGTCCTTTGAATTCCCTGCATTCCTGTAGGGCACACAAGTAAAAAAATATAGGTGCAGTCAAGTAAAATGGAAGCAATCTGTCTGTTCTGCACAAGGGACCTTGCTGCACTTTGAGAGGGACCAGGAAGTTAAAAAAAAAAAAAAAAGACAAAACAGCAATTACCAAAAATTACCAAGCACAAGGCAGGAAAAAATATAGACACCTGCTTTCTTTTTCTTCCCTCCCTGGTGTTAGGAGCAGAGATGTAAAAGTCAATGGGAAACTTTGACAGATGCATAAAATTAACAAGTCAAGAAAAGTTAGGAAAATGCTATGCTATTCACGCATAGTTTTCAGTAAACAGCAGTAAAAATTTTTCCAGCTACTCAATACATCTTTAAAGTTCTTTCATTAGCACTTTTTCAGTACAGTAAGAATCACAATTTTTTACATAATTAATGTGAAAATAAACTCTGCACTAATCGGGAAAAATTAAAGGTCTTTTAATTTGTTATTTTCAATTCTATTCATTTTGCATTTTATACCCCTGCATTACTGGCACTGAGAATCACAGCAGTCATTCCTACCTCCCACTGCAATGGCACATTTTCTGCTTCCCTCCATAGGGATACCTTGCTTTCATGTATGTACCCTGCTTGTTACAGTTCTAGCAATCTTTAGAACTTCTCCAGATTTCTTTTTAATTTTCTTAGACCAAAAGATCTTGATATTCAGCAGACTAAGATACATTGCCTTTATAAACAGTAAAAGAAGTGAATGTTTCCAGGCAAGAGAAAAGGAAATAGGAACTCTTACCATTTACACTACTAGTTTCCATTTATCTCAGCTATGTGAAGATGAAACATTTGCAAGTGGTTCAAGGGTCTGAATAAAATCAATATGTCTCTTCTTTAAAACTGACCAGGCTGTTCTTAACTGAAGCTGCATAAGGGGGACTCAGCTATACATGGAATTCCTAATCCTTTTTCCACTGTAGTACTTCCAAGACTGTGCAAAGGAAACCAAATTACTATACAGAATACTATACAGAATTACTATACAGAAGACACTTCAAAAGACCAAAATGCTATTTTGTGGCTTACAGAACAGAGCCAGCCCCTTGTATGATGAAACAAAAACAGGTGTGGTAACTGCTAGTAGCTGGGGTAATATCTCTCACACCTTTGAAAACTTGAAAAATGAAGCAATACAAAGGTGTTTGAATGATAGTGCCCTGTGTTACCCAGTGATATGTTCATTTTCATTTCACTGATAATGAAGTACCCTAAAACTGGGGTCCTTAACACTAAGCTTTGTCTAAACTCTTCTCAAACAGCATCTTCTTTAGCTACTGTCAAAGACAGTACTGGTCCGGATGGACCCAGTGAAGCATCTTCCATTAACACTGGCTTCTATTCTGGGTACTGGAGGACATACAGGGAGCGTCGCTGCCTCAGTGCTTGCAGAGAAACCACCTGACTTCAGTGTTTCTGAATCAGATGTGCAGTAATTTCCTCACAGTAACTTTACATTATAAAAATATTTGATAAAATGAAAAAACCTGTTTCCTCATACCACTGATTTTACCAGAGAACTGAATGACATAGTACTGACTACTGGAAGTATTTTGCTAAGAGAGATTTAATCAGCTATTTAAATGTAGTAAAATATTAATTAACTACAACCATGTAGCATAACGACATTTAATACTAAACTCCAAAGTTGATATTCCAGCTCAGTAAATACAGCTGCAAGCAAACGACTCGCTCACAGATCTGTGAGCTAGCATCTAGTCTGGCATTATGTCTATACCTGTTCTCACACCTGATTTTATAGACCATCAGCTGCCTATGCAGATTCACCTGAAACTAGCCAAGATGTTCAGAGAAAACAAAATAACAACATACCACCTTCAAACAGCACAATAATTGATAAACTGAACTGCACCAAAGGTCCATTAAACCAAGTAAATTTTCTAAAAGACATGAGGTTTAGGAAAAGCTTGCAAACAAGGCAGACACACTGTAGTAATTCCATGTTTTGGCAGCCAGCTCCATTGTGGTAGAGCAAGTATAGCTTATAATGCTTAGAGACATATGCAAAAAGCACACACAAACAGGAATAAATGATAGGTGACCTTCCTGACACTAATAACAACTTCATCTAAATCACTAGATTTGCAGCATTTTTTTGTTTCCTGCAGCAACTCTGATTTTAATGTCTCCTGTACGTGTAGACTCCATGAGGGGCTTTGTAATAAAAATAATGACTTGCTTTTTAAAATCAGATATGGCCCTGCTCTTTTATCACATCAAGAGGTATCAAATCAAACGACATCCTTTTAAGAGTTTTAAAACTACATTATTTTTTACACCAGGTGCAATGCTTCTTCAATAACCATGGGAATTTAAATGTGTGACTGAACACAGCAAATGAACAGATTTTGTACGTCACCAGCAGATGTTACTGTGACATTATATCCAAGTTATTTGACCCTTAAGACATAATAATGTTATGGTTCTCTGGGAAGCTAGAGTGCCAAATGATTTCCATTATTGGTTTACATGACATGTTACTGTAGCTGCATTGAAAATACAGATTTTCTCTTTGAAACAGCATTCTTCAGAAGAAATGTATCAGCTCCTCAAATATAAGTAAACAATGCTGTAAGTCACAAAATCATTCTGTTTTATCACAATACTACTCCTGGTCTTGTTTGCATTGCTACGTATCCACTAGCCACAGTCACAGGCTCAGGATTCATTTGGCATGCAACAAATATCCAACAAATACCAAATTCCTGTTTCACCATCATAGAGTTTGAGTCTTAAATTAAGAGAATAAATTGGATATAATTACAGCCACTGATTTCTTTTTCTTCCTGTTCCTACCCTGTTATCCTTTGCTTCCACGGCTTCCTACCAATTTAATGGTGATCTCCTTCCAGGGTCTTTCAACCACTTGAACATTTATTTCTCCTCCATCATCTGGTGAGCATTAAGATGATACAAAATAAATGTCAGGCATTTTTCTTCTTTCTTTCACTCCAAGGAGAGGGGACTTGGGATGGTTCTTCCCTCTCTCCGTTATCAGACTTCTAACTTACTGAGTGAAGCAGGATTATAGATTGTGCTGTGAGTCCAGTCAATCATTCTGCCCCCAGATAGTTCTCCAGCATTCAGCAGTGAAATAGAAATACAGGATTTGGGTTCAACTAATGGTGATCTCAGGGAGCCAGATTGACACCAGGAAGACCAGCAGTGCTCAGCTCCTAGCACAGCTTTTAGCATAGTATCCATAAGGACAAAAGTTATCTGGACCCTCCTCACTCCTGTGCTCATGAAATAGTTTGTCTCATAGTGGTGTGTTTTACGCTCAGACATGACACCTGCCTACTCTTGCCTTGTCTTTTCTCTTTTTCATCACTTTGTTCCTTTTTTCCTCCTTGTGTCTCTTATTTGCCACTTAAAGCTATCATGCTCTTTTACGTTGCTGGCAAAAAAGAGAATGAGGCCACTTGTAATTTGGTAGTGATAATGTGGTTATCTCCTGAGGGCAGAAAAAAAATGGAGAGATTAAAGCAGGCACAGAACTCTGTGGAAACTCAGTGACCTACATTATCCCATTGGATTTTTATTGCTCTAAAATAATTAGGAAGATTAATATTGCCATTTCCATTTTAGAAACTTTTACATAGAATATGTTATAAAAAGAATAATGTAGTCATTTGCCTTAAATACAGTGGACATTTTGCAAATAATGGTTTTATATTTCTCCAAAAAGGCATAATCCACAATAAAATGTATGAAATTTGCACGAGTAGCCTTGTTCCATTAGGGGAAAGAGGAAAGGATTTAGTCACAAAACAGACTCGCACATTTCTCATATTAATATGCAGATCCAACCTAAGACAAATAATTCAAGAGCATTACTGTAGTCATCATTATAATGGAGAATACTGCATTGTCATTAATGGCTTATGATCAGTAGCTTTTTCATAATTCTCTGGTCTCCCTAATACACAGGCTTTCCCTTACGCATTTCTACAGATAAAACTAAAATGCAGACCATTTTCCTTGATTGTTGATTCAGTTATTCGCATTCCTATTTTGTGAATCCCTCCCACTAGTTTTCATTATTTTACTGCATTACAGAGGCTCAGCTCTTGTCTCATCTAGATTTCTCTGTGTGCCCCGGTGGGAAGGAAGTCTCCAAATCCCACCCATCAGGCTGAAAGTGCAGGTCTCTCTGGTCATTTTTCACCCAGGCATTCCATGAATCACACAGGCATCTTCCCCACCTATCTGTATACGAAACACACATAGAATCAAAGAATTGATCAGGTTGGAAAAGACCTTCGAGATCATCAAGTCCAACTGCAACCTAACCATACTACCCTAACTCTAACAATCCTCTGCTAAATCAGGTCCCTGAGCACCACAACCAAAAGATTTTTAAGCACCTCCAGGGATGGTGACTCAGCATACAAAGATACTCTCATTTGCAAATCTATGTTAGGAGAAGGGAGATTATAAAGGATGTGCAATGGTAAGAAAACTGCTTATTTCCCTTATGTGCTTTAAAATAAGCCATGTAGATACTTTACAACAGAGAAATATAAGATTATATGATCTATACTGATTTACAGGGGGGATTTTATGGATTGTGAACAGCTAAATCCTATCTAACAACCATCCGTACCTATTTTGCATCTGATATCCCAACAGGCTGCCTTGCCTGGGAAGCAAATGGTCTTGGACGAATTACTTGTTAGTAAGTAAAGAAAGGGAAGGAAATTGATTGGAATATATTGACATTACTGTCCTAGGCTCATAACACATATTTATGTAGATTCATGAGTTACCAGCTGTATTGAAATCTCTGCAGACTACATTCAAAAAGTTTCTACATATACTACATTGCATATCAGGGTTAAATCTTGATTTTGGAATTAATCAGATCCAACAGCTTCTATTCATATCCATCAACTTTAAAAATCTAGTGATATCAGACTCCTTTGCTTTTTGGTGCCTAATTTTACTGCTATACTTGCTACAGTGGCTCATGAAATCCACCTTCTCATCTGCGGAAACCTCATTAAGCTACTGGCTGAAGACCCTTTCATCTCAGTTACCATATCACTGGAAATAAAGTGTGGGTAACTTTGCTATTCTGATGTCTTCTACTTCAAAATCCACCTCCGATGCTTCTAGATTCATTTTCAAACATTTTTAGAGCACGTGTGCTGAAAACATCCTGGACTGCGATTGGCCTGTTACCAACAGTAAGTGGTGTGAATTTCCAAGCAGGTGGGGTTATTTTCATGAGAGATTCTGACAGTTTCTAAGCTCTACATGCAAGAGACCCAGCTCTACTGCCACTAGTGAGGTTTCCAAGCACTGTGGAAGTACTGTGAATAGATCTGTAAAGCAAGTCTAACATTATGCAACATGATTGCAGATGCAGGCTCTTTGCCATGCATAGCTCTGGAAATACATTTACAATTTTATCAGGTTGAACAGAGATGGTTTAAGTTTGGCACCAAAAGACATTTTCTCCAAGCCCAGGCATAGTGCTACAGAACTGAGCTACTCAACTGCCTGCCCTAAGCTGCTTGCCATGGTTTCCCTGATGGATGGTCTGACCACAATCCGCAGGCAAGCCATTTCCTTTGTATTTTCTGGAAAAGCTGTTTTCTGCCCCCTTAAATCTCTGCAAAGTTCAGAATTCTTCTCGAAGCCAAGTTTCTTCTACAATTAAAAAAAACAAAACAAAACAAAACAACAAACAAGCAAGCAAACTATCTGATCCTAAGAGGGTTGCTCTGAAAGTAATGCCTCCTGTTTTATTATTTGGGTCACAATGTCAGAGGTAGATGCTGGTGGTACTGGGAGTAGAAGTTGAATCTTCCTGCCAATATTCCATTAAGTTTTGTTGCCATACAACAGATAGCAGCAGAGAAGCAGTCTGACAAAAGGGTGTCTGACATGGAAATGCATATGAAGCAAAGGTGTGTCACTGAATTCCTCCCTGAGGAACAAATGGCTCCCACTGACATTCACTGACACTTGCTGAACATTTATGGAGACCAAATATATTACAAGCAGGCTTTTCCCTTCTATGTATGGTCCTCTTTTTAAATCATCACTAGAATAAGTAAAAATAGACTTAGTGTGATGGTCTACTGGAAACTGTAACTGGCCATAGTTATTTCAAAGGGCAGAGTAATATCTGTAATAACATCAAAAAAAGTTTATACATAGAATGTAAGTTAAGAGCAAAATATTCTGGTCTGTGTCTGTGAAACTGAAGCAAGCAATACGGGAGCACTGAACATTTTCAGATAAATAGGTGTTTGCTATTTTTATCGAACTAACAGAGGTTGTTGAGTCACAGAACATGCAGTAAACAAAGTGACTGTGGAGCAAAAGAAAAAAGAAAAAAGTGCTTTCATTAAGAAAATGGCAAAGACTATACATAAAGGACAGTTATAAACACTGAAATCATCTTTCACTCCCCAGTGAACATTGCATGTAGTGTCTGACACATAGCAGGAGGATGATTTGAGTTTCTATCACCAAGCATAACATTATATAAGTTAGCTTGCTGGAGAAATTCATATACAAGAAAAAAAACCAAAGCAACAGTGATTTTTAGTGACATACAAAAAGAAATGCAAAAGGCAAGGGAAAAATAATTGCCAAGAGCATATTTACACTTGGAATATTTTGCTTTTGCTAATATAAAAATTCCTTTCCAGACTGCATCCCTACAAAAAAAACCAAAAAAGCTTTCTTACAAAAATCCAAGTAATACAACATACCTTTTTCTGCCTTACTGGTATTATGTTTTTCAAGTAGGAGGTAACGAGGACTTTCAGGAAGAAAAGGCAGAATCACAATTTGTACCAACGCAGGAACAACGATCACTGCAAACAAAAAAGGCCACCGAGATTCCTGCAGACAGATGCAAATATGATAGTCAGTAGTATTCTCTCATAGTGAAACTAGGAACAGAAATACCTATGATGGAAAGTGCTGTAAGTTCATCAATTTGAGCCAATGAGCAGGGTAACATCTTCTGCCTGAGCTCAGTAGGGAGTCTGAACACTTTTGTCTTAGATCTCCTTTCTCAAGGGACAAGGAAGACAGAATTTAGGTCATCAACTGACTGAGCATGGAAAGAGAGGCAGGGGAACTAGAAAACAGCATTACTTCACACATTTTTCATCTCCTTTGACATTGGCAACCATACACACAAAAATATTTATATATACTCAAATATATATAAATTTATATATATTTATATATATAATCAAATATATATAAAGTCATCCTCATTTGTATCAATATCACACATTCATCAAGAAAACAGAGTTTGAATTTTGGGTGATTCTGTGTGGAGCCAGGGGTTGCATGATCCTCGTGCATCCCTTCCAACTCAGGTATTCTATGATTCTGTGATTATCTTTAAGTAACAGCAGAGTTCTATCTTTGCATGGTTAGATATAGCTGCAGGCTGTCTCTTACTCCAATCTCACTAATCAAAGAAATAAATGGCTTAATGATCCAATTGTAGCATAGGTAAAATCCTGATAACAGCTGATCTGCAGTAAGTTGCAGCCAATTATTCTACTTCTTCAACTGGTTTCCATGCTAATTAAAGTGTAAAAAAATGGGTTTCATCTATCTTGATGCCCTAATCATGGAACCTTGAAGAAGTCCTCTCTTTTACAGTCATGTAACTAAGACTGACATGTTATACTCTTTCCCAGTTTGAATTAGCTAGTCCAGATCCCAGCTCAATTTGTATTGTTTCCAAATCCATGAAACGAAGTACTTCCCTCTTGCCTCGCAGGTGGTCTCCTGGACCTCTCCAGCCAGGAGCAGAAGCACAAGGGCAACATGCAGCATACCCAGCAACACAAAGCACAGATGATTTGTTTCCTACAGTTCCCCCCATGTGACTTCCAGAGCCCTATTTCAGTGCAAGTTACAAGTGTAAGGAGTTGCACTGTCCAAACAAAATCATATGAAACTGCTGAACCACTGGCAGTTTTCAGATAGAATTTGACTTCCACACTTTTCTTTTAAATCAACTAAAACAAAGTTGTCAACCTCAAACATATTTATTATTTAAAACTAGCTGTAGAGAGCACCCTGAGGAAAGCTATTTGAGGAAGAGTTTGAGAGAGGCAGTAAGGAAAGCTTATCTATCTACCTCAGCTAACTCTGAAAAGAAGATGCTAACAAGTAGCTGGAGAAGAAAGTTGCCTGAAGTATAATTTTCTGCAGCAAAGTGGCCTGCTATCAGTCCATGTTCTTAAGATGCCTTTTCTTTCAGTTTCAAGATGCATTTTTCTTTAGTAGTTTTCCCATTAAAGTTCAACATTCATCTATTTAACTCAATTCTTTCTAATCTGAGAATTGGTCCTTAATTGAAAAGCCTGCTGAGACTTCAGTGCACCTACTGCTCAGGCATAATGTCTAGCACATTTTCAAAAGCTTGGCTAGATCAAAAGCAGATTGCACCGCATCCTCTCTGATTGAACTCTGAAAGGCAGAGGGAGTTTGGATCCACTTTCTCTCTCAAAATGAATCTATCCATTCAGACCCTAAATTTTTCCTAAACAGATCTGGCTACATTTTATTTCAATATAATTTTCCACAGTCAAGTCAAAATTCAGAAGTCCTCCGGCTAATTTCTGTTGACAGGTTTTATCTTATGTTCTCTCACTTCAGCAGTACAGCTTCTCAAACAGAACACACAGCACACCATGAGAACCTGAGCTGGGATATGGGGTAGTTTAACAACTGCAGGGAGAATGAGAGGGGTATCTCCTAATTGGACTTTTCTGTTGTCCTTTCAGTGACAGGTTGTTTTTGTTTAAATCTCTAATGAGAGTAAAAAAAACTTGAGAAAGGAATTTTTCAAAGAATCCAAACATCAATCATACCAGTCCTTCTCAAAGTCTTTGTTACCATGAGGTAACATGGTTCAAGATCCTGTTCCTTCATTCTGAATTTATTTATTATTTTAGATTTCAGTTGAGTGTAGAACTCTATCCAGTATACAAGCATTAAGACTGAACAATTATCAGTCTTATTTTAAAAATGAGAAAATTAAACTTAAATTATAACTTTAAGAATCGTTAATAAATCACAAATGCAAAACGGGCTCCTGATGTTAAGAAACTTAAGAAAACAGGCACTGTTTTTTAAAGTTGTATTCTAAATCTGCCTGTAAGCAGACATTTATTTTAGACAGTTATAAAAAAAATCCTGTTTAATCTCTATCATTTTTTCCTATAAATACTCTTACTACATACTATGTAGGTTTATAAGGCTTAAGAACTTTTTTCAATATCTCAATAATAATAATAATAATAATAACAATAATAATAATAATAATAATAATAATAATAATAATAATAATAATAATAATAATAATAAATTTGCCCTTTGTTGTCACATCTTATTTCCTGTAGGTTTTTCTCCACAATACCAAGGACACTTTTTAAAGTGTGTATTATTATGATGAATATTCTGCCACCCTACTGGGACTTGCTTGGAATAATATTTCTACCTTATTAAAGTCTCCTAGACCGCATGGTTTTCTACTTCACTTTTCTATCAAGTAACTCTTCTGAAAGTGTTATTTTGAAATAAGTAGGAAAAAGATTGAACTTCTGAACTTATACTCCACAGTAAATAACACACTCTGACAGCATAATAGAATTTTCACCTCATAAAACACTGAGCTTCCTTTATTTCCTCTATGAAGGATTTCTGATTTACTTTTTATGATGCTAACTTCTAAAAAGAACTTGAGATAAAACAATCAAATATACTTTCACATTCTGAAGGAAGTTTGATCATCCCTGAATTTTGTAATTTAATTGAACTCGTACGACTGTGATGACACTGCTGTTTTGCCCTTTAGTATGGGGTAAACATTTCGTTTTGATAGGAAAACTTAAGAAATTTATTTTATTTTTAACAGTGTGCATATTATAGAAAAAAACTCACATTGATAAGTGACTAACATCAGTGGAAATGTTTCCATCTATTTCAAAAGGTTTCAAATGGAGCCTACTACAGAACATGGGTTCTACTTGTTTTTCTGTAAATTTACATTATCTACATTCATATTCTTAATCTCTATACAGAAAAGAAATATTAGGACTAAACTGAATTTATAAGAGCTACATTTGTTGGGATGAAAGCATAAATACAAACTGCAGAAAATTAAGCTGAATTAGACATCATAAAAGGAACTAAAGAAAGAAGGGAAACAAAAGGTATCCTGACGTTTTTAAGTAGGAACAGAACCTGTTCTGGGACAGTGCTCAGAAGCAATAATTAAATGAAGACACAAGACATTTTAGGAATGACTTGGAAGCTACTTCAGTGCTTTGCCTCAGTTGTCACTAAAGAGAAGAATAGGGGCATTACTGAAAGGAAAGAAAACAACCCCATCACATTTTATCTCACAAAAAACTTAGAAGAGCATTAAATATTTTAATTACAGAGGACTTGATTCATCACCTGCTTAGAACTGGTACAAATAACATGTCAAGATGGTACGATTTCAATTTTGAACTGTCACATTGTGAATATTTGCTTAGGCTGAGACAGGAAAAACCCAGCTTTGATCTATTTACAAAAGACAGCTAAGGAGAGGAGAAGTTTGACAAACACATACTCAAAGGTTGATATAATAAAGAGCAAATCTGCAGAATTATGTGGTGGTGGTAAATATATATATGTGTATGCGTGTGTGTGTGTAAATCATGACTAGGGTTTGTCAATTAAACAAGATAAAACTATATTAGAATACAGTAAAGCAAACGTTATTATGTCAGAGAATTATTGGCTAAAATGTAGAAAATGGAACAAGTTAAGAAGTGGAAAACAAACTAGCATACGGAAAACATCAATAAGCCCTGCTGACTCTTGCACTATTGGACTGTATGCAGTTCAATGGCCTATTTAATTATTAGTTATGTTTAACATTTGTTAATTAGAAAATTTTTATTGATAAAGTGATAAGACATTTTCAACACAGGAAAGGCTAAAAATATACACATACATATAAAAATTAAAAAAGAGATAATTGAATTGTTGTCTGTCGTGTAGTAGAAGAGGGAAGATGGGCTGTGTTGCCCTACAAATAGCTACTCATTTTGGCAAAAAAAATTGTCAGGCCAGTTAAGTCTCCTAACACAAGACTCATAATAGGAACAAAAAAAATGAGTGAGGAAATATATAATTCCTATAGGTTCTATTATCTCAATAGACAAATAATTTTAAAATTTATTTTAAAATCATAGTTTTAAAAGCATAACAGCCACCTCACAGGAACTTTTGTAACTTTATTTTGGCAAAATATAATCACACATATGCAAAGAGAATCACATCTACTGTAATTTCTAGCTGCTGTGAAGCATCCTGCTGCAGCCCCAGAGGGATGCAGGTCTCCTGGGTTTTGTGCATCTGCTAGTCCCATGGGGACACCTAAGGTACGCTAGTGTTCATCCCTGGAGTATACCACTACTAGCATCCAATAAGATTTTACTCCACTTTATTTACTTCTGGCATATAACTAGACATAATGAAAGTGTTATACTTTTCCATTCTACACAGCTAGATATTTGAAATCACCAATAGGACATGCTGGGAATTAGAGAAGGACCTTGGAAAACATTAGGGTATGACCCTTTTCTGCTGCAATGGAAGCATCAAAGCCATGATTTCTTATTCTACAAAAAGCATGCATCCATGAGGCATAAGCTACTTTCATTTCCATGATGCATCACAGAATTGCAAGAGTTCACTGACGTAAATTCTCCTCTCTCTCTTTTTGCTACAAGAGTTCTTTATTCTACATTTTAATAATATGTAAATTCTCAATCCAACCTTGAAAGATAAATATCTTTAACCATAGTTATTGTCATGGTTCATGGGAACATAGAGATATAGAACAAAAGAACTCAGAACAGTATGAGGAAGACTGATTGACTCATACTTTGTATTATAGTGCTAATGTGCAAGATCTATTTGAAAAGAATCTCAATTTTTTTTTGTTTGTGTCCATCTACAGACTGTGGGCCACCAGAGTAATTCTGTATTACTTTCTTTTCTTGTTTGTGACATACAGACTGTTTTTAAGGAATCCTCGAACCTGAATCCAGAGTCTAACAAGGAAATAAGAATATTTAATGGAGTTTCAGGTAAAGACAAAGAGTAGCCTTCAGCAAAGCAGCCTGTAAGACTATCTGTCGCACTGCTTTTTTAGTGCAAGTGAGGGAGTATTTTTGAAAGAATTTGGTAAAACAGGTAAAACAGCATGAAAGATTCCTACACAAACACAGCTGTCCATCACTTCAAATATGTGATTTTCAAGGGGTCTTGTAATTCATTACAGTTTGACCAGGGATCTACAAAAGTTCTTAAAGCTGA
This sequence comes from Phasianus colchicus, assembly GCF_987193195.1. Lineage (NCBI taxonomy): Eukaryota > Metazoa > Chordata > Aves > Galliformes > Phasianidae > Phasianus > Phasianus colchicus. The sequence goes on along the minus strand of NC_143439.1, from coordinate 59,795,693 downwards.
TTTGAAAAAAATCACCTTTCGAACTTGGATGAAGAACTGATTTGAAACGGACTCATTAGAGTAATCTTTCTTTACCAGACACATAGTACAGCTGCAGTATAGATAAAATTCAGCAAAATTTAGAAAATTCTGAATGTATCTAGTAGAGGCAAAGAAAAATCTGGAAGAAGACATTGTGCCACTTAAGGTCTATTCAGAAGGCAAACTCTGTTTAACTCTGCTTACCCAGTATGGGGTTGCCGATAAGAGCCACTATCTTCACACAGCTTTTTCTCCTCAGCAAGACACTTCCTACCTTTGTTCACTTCTGCTCTCTCCTGCACCTTGTATTCTCTTGTTAAAATGGGATGACCGAAACTACCTTCATTCAAGAGATGGACACATCAGGAATTTTCCTGTTTGCTTAACTATTATTTCTCCCCCTGGAAACACCTATAGAAATTGCTCAGAAAGCGTTGCCCTAATAGGCCTTAGGAGATGAGCAAAGCAATGTGTTTAGAATGACATGCTACCCACTATGAAACAGTGTAATCTATCTAGACAAGTATGATCTATGAAGACTTGGAATGCATAAAAAGGGGTTTGTGAATTAAACAAAATCTACTTTTCCACTGCCCTGCCTACAGCAGACATCTGTTCTGGTCTGAGCAGCAGCCAGAGCCAGGCAGCCACAGGGGAAATTGCAGCAACAATTCCAGTTTTACCTGTCCTGATTTCATACATATATTTTTATATAGCTTTCTTATTGCTATACAAAAATGGAAAAGATACTGAATCTACAGTCTACAGCATTTAAAAGATGTTAACACACTAAGGAAAAGCTTTGGAGTGAAACACAGACTTACAGAAAGGAGAAACACAGGAGAAACACAGCTACAGAAATACCTGAGAATATGTGGAATATGCCAGAATTAGGCCAGAGAATATTCCCTCAAGATCATAAGTGCACATTTGAACTTTTAGAACTGAGGCTGTCAGTGCACTGGGAAGGGATCTGTAGGGAACAATCTGTCAAAAAAATTCTCTGGCTGATTTAATTTCAGAATCACAGAAAGAAAGAGGAAACACCTGAAGGGCAGTGTTTTAACAAATGACAAGCCTGAAACACTTTCTGCTTATTGTAAATGTCTGTTTTCTCCTTCAACATGCAGAAAGCTGCACACGCTATATAAGCAAAAATGTCCTAGATTAAATAATCTTGTAGCCAGTAGCAGAAATTCAGCGCTCATGTTACGGCAGATAACATGATTCCATTCCTGTGGGCCAACACCAAGTTGTCATCTGCAGTTGCCATGGCTTCCTGATGAATTAACAGCTCTAGAATACAGAAGGCTAAAATGAGACACTAGCAAATAAAAACAAGTATATTATCCTCACAGTAGAATCATAGAGTATCCCAAGGTGGAAGGGACTCACAAAGGTCATCGAGTCCAACTCCTGGCTCCACACAGGACCACCCAAAATGAGACCCTCTGTCTGAGAAAGTTGTCCAGATGCTTCTGGAACTCTGGCAGCTTGGTACCACAACCACTGCCCTGGGGAGCCAGTTCCTGTGCCTGACCACCCTCAGGTGAAAACCTTTCCTGATATGCATGCTTCATGTGTCAGGCAGTCACGTGGCTCAACAAGAGCTCCAAATACCAGTTTTCCTTCCCTGTAGCAATTGATCATGAAATTTCTCCAAGGAGGATCTCAGTGTACTTGCTTGTACTGTCCAGATGTGGCCTCTTCAGAAGATAGACATAACTGTTGTTAAGTGTTGCTAAAGAATGGACTGGGGCCAAACATCCAGATATAGTCTCAAGGACTTAGTATAGTTCTATGTCCATGCAGTATGGAAATCAGTCATGTGTGAACTTGAGTGAAATTTTTTAAAACTTTCTTTAGCTGTTTGACAATTAAAGGAGAATAATATGTGAGCTGCATTCTAAAAAGCTCTATTTTCTTGTTTAAGCCAATAAAAGAACCCAGACAAGAAGAATATAGCTCCCTTAATTAATTAGAGGACCATACTCAATCATGAGAATGATGAGTAATTCTGTCTAAGTGTCCTAAATAGGCATCAAATAAGTTGCTGCTTTTTCTTGTGTTTTCTGGTTGTAGCTGCACTCTGTATTCTGATCACCAGACAGCTTTACCACAGTATAATTTCCCAAGCCTCTACAGAGATATAATTGTTGTGGTTTACCATAGGCCATGACACATCGGAATCAAAGCCTTGAATGAAAAGCACTGCTGCAATTTTGGTGAATGGGTCCTGTGTGGAGCCAGGAGTTGGACTTAGTGATCCTTGTGGGTTTCTTCCCACTTGGGATATTTGGGATATTTTATGAACATAAAAATTAGTAGTGATGGGGGGAGACCATTTCTATAGGTGAGGAAAAAAAACAAAGATATGAAGGGATTAATAATACTTGACCAAAAGAACAATGAAAATAAACTGACAGAATTGGTTATGAATAAGGAAGGAAATGAGAAGATTCTCAACCGTCAGCACTTCCAGTAGAATGCTTAGGAAGGCTGCTGTGATAGGAAAAAAGAAATTAATATAGAAAATCTTGATAATCTTTCTGAAGGAGAAATCATGACATAAATTGTGTAGAAAGTAGGAAATTGGACAGTGTGGCACAGGGCAGCACTTCCTCACTTTTTAACTTCTGTGCTTCAGACATTTTCTGCATGATCTTGGAAACAGAGATCAGACCAGAAACAGAGATCAGAGTTGCACTCATGGACTGCACAAGGCCATTTACCCCCACACCAAGTCTGGATCTGTTGGCATGCCTCCTGCATCACCTGTACTAGTTTTATAAATAAAAGTTTGTTAGAAATCACTATGGGGCTGCTTAACCTACTTGACACAATGAGCAGTAAGCACTTTCTGAATTGCCTCAAGTAATACTCAGAGCTTCAGATCTATTTTCATCACTTTTCTACATTTAAATGAACACTGTTTCATTCAGTAAGTGAAGGAGTTTCCAATTAGGTTATTAATAAAACCTTGCAAAGCTATGCCCCAAAGCCTTTGTAAATCCTTTTCTGTAGAAGGACTTCTATAGAACTACTGAAGGCAACAATCACATATAATCCAGATAAATGCATCAAGCTCCAATTTAAAAGTTAAATTTTCTGCTCAAGCTACTTCAGCCAGAAGTCTGTTCCAAACATCACTCTGTCAAATTTCAGCAAGTAGTTTCTCACAGAGAACACTTCTTGTTAGCAGTGTTATCTCTGAGATTCCACAAGCCTCTCTAGCCTCTTCCTTCTAAATTAACAAGGTGCAGTCAGTTCCTCTTCCTTCCCTCTATTTCCTCAGACAAGCACGTAGTGTTCTTATCACCTCCTCTTGTAAGAGAGGAAGTTGGCCATTTTTGCAGCCCTTCTCACATCAACTCCTGTTCCAAACAGCCTCTTCCAACAAGACGTCCAGATCAGCCTTTGTCCCTCCTTTCTTTAGAAGCATCACAGCTTAGATACTATGATTAATAACATCAATACCATAACCATAAAAACTACAAAAGTTTACGTGAAGTTTTAAAACAAGATTAAAATTAGGTCATTGCTAGACAGACTTAACCAAGGTGTTTTTCTGGATACTAATGTCAGCAGTTATAGTTAAAGTTATCACTGATGACAAGCTCCAACAGATTGGAGCTTCCTTCTCTAGTTGTTTTAAAAAAATGTATAAATTTCAGACACATAGAATTATACCACAGAATGTCACATTACAGCCTTGGCCTATGTTGTAATGAAAATCATTTCAGAATTCTGAGGAAAGGAAGAGTTTGCTGTAAAGTGACAACTGAAATCATTAAGAAGACACTGTGAACATGTAGCTCTCTCTGAAATATGTGGCTGTGGGTCTAAAATACTGTCTTCACTTCAAATATATAAGAGATTTCTCCAACAAGAGAAAGAGGAGAAAAAAATTTAGTGATCTGGAAATAATTCCATAAGCTTTCACACCATTACTGAAGAGAAGCCATAATATTAATCAGCAAAAAGCTCATATCTAGAAAGCAGCCAGTAAGCATCTTGAATGTACATTTAAATGTAATTAAATACAGTGACAGAAGTTTGAGAGAAATTGCCATGGAGAGGAGGAAGAAAGTATTGCAAGAGCTAAAGAATCCTGAACAGGATGCCATATTTGATTCCTTCCACCTTCAACAGAAGTGCCTGGCAAATTCTTGTTCCTCTCTTACTGATATCAAGGGGAACATCACACAAAGCTATGAAACAAAATCCTGGCTCGACTGAAACCAACAGAAAATTAGATAGAGCCTTCAAAGTGGGATAATACTGCACTAGGAAATCATTTCAAATGGTTCTTTCCCTCCAGTGCTAAATTTTATTAATGCATTAAAAGGAAAATACACCCACAAATCCAACTAGATAAATCAAGCTAATTGCCATAATTTCACTGGAACAATGCTAATTCAAACAGGCCAAAACTTTACTAATCCTGAAAAGGAATGATTTTACAGATAAAGTATATTTCCTCTTATATAAACTGTTAACTTCAATGATGTAATACTAACTACTAGTATACTGAACCAGTTTGCAGAAGCAGAATTGCAATCTTCTTAATTTGGAAGGGATAAAGAGAGAGAGAGAAGAGGATAACAGAAACAAAAAAAGCAAGAGTGATATGAAAACAAGGAATAGGTAAATTCTATTCAAAGTATCCCAACGATCTAGCAAGGAAATATGTATCTTCACACAATACTTTAACTTCACAAGTGCACTCCTGGTTTGTTTGATTAGTTTTTAAATAAAATTTACCACTTAAGAGTTGACAGTAAGCAGCTGAAACAGCATCTTAACATTTAATATACTCTTTTGTAAAACTCTGGCTTTCAAAGCAAGAAAGAGGACATTGTAGAAGACAGGCAATGAAATGAAAGCCAGTTAAAGTTCTTACCTAGGATCTGTTGCCTTAAAGGAGCGGAGAAGAAAATAATCTGTACTTAAAAGGTAAGCTGAATCAAAACATTCACCTTCAGGAGTGCTCAACAAGAGAAATGAGTCCAAGGATAAAAAGACAAAACTGGAGAACTGAACCGACCAAAAGAAAAAGTCAGGGAAGATGCTATGGTGTGTTTACAAAGAAGCTGAATTTGAGTGGAAATGGGAGGAAAAACTCTCCTCACTTTTCAACTGTTTACTACTTTTGCAGGCTGTCAGAAGTGATTCTTTTTTCAGGTTTCATTATAAGCTGATTGCTGCAGACATTTCCTCCACCTTGGCTTGAAAACTCTTCTCTGGTTCAAAAGTATTTCCAAGTGCCACCCTGAATAAATCTTGACTTTGTTTTTCAGAGTAATGACGACCTCCAGTGGCCACTAAGTTAATTTCAGCCTTTGTGAGCAAGGCTATCCTTCTGTATCAGAACAGATATCCTCTTTAATATGAGTACATGTTAATTCTTCTCCTTCATTTCCTAAGTATGAGTGCATTAAAGAAGTGCTATAATCACTGGGCAAGGCTCAGGTTCTTGTACAACTTCTAATCAAATAGTTCCAGTTATTACTTTGAAGAACTGTAAATAAAATATACAAAAGCTCCCAAACATTTCCATGATATTGAAAGAAACCAGAAATCAGCATAAATAAAAGTATATCAAGTAAGAGCACAGGGTGGGAAAACATGCATATATACATACAAGCTGTTAACATTTCTTGCCATATTTACCAAACTCAGTTACACACACACTTTTAAAAGACGTAAAAGAAACCACTTTCCAAAGTGCTTCAGAACAAAAAAAGCAACTGAGCTGTTTTCTGCTTTTAAAAGAAACTCTGTCAAAATATCACTCTTTACATGAACTTGCATTCTCTCACAGAATATTTTGCATTTTCAAAGAATACTCTGAGATAGGAAGTCTGCTGAATACTTACTGTCCCAAATATCTCTGGCAGCCCCAAGACTTGCCCCATGAAAACACCAACACAGATGAAAATTGCTGTAACCTGACCCAGTGAACCACGGATTTCCTTAGGAGATATTTCACTCAAATACATGGGAAGGGCACTCAAGGAAATGCCTGCAAATGAAGGGGGAGAAAAAAAGCATGAATTGTCATACCACCTTTTCAGTATACCAAGTACAGAATGAACATCTATTGAAGGGAGTCTAACCATTTAGCAGCCATGGGAATGATTATGTCTACAGGCCAATATTTGAAGAGAAGTAGCAAAGATTTCTGAGGAGCAAGAATCACCACAAGTGGATTTTATGTTTTCTATCTGTTCACCACAAAAGAAGGAAATTCCAGTTTACACTGGTGCAGGTAAGGAAGAAAAAAACATCAGGCCCAGAGAGCAGACAGTGTCAAATGAAGCATTTTTACCATAAAAAGTGTCAGCAGATGTTCCTCTTAATACAGGCTTACTGCTGCAAAGAACTTTTAATAGCAGGCATGAAACAAGGATGAGCATGCTGCTCAAAACAAGGAGAAAACAAATGCATGACCCTGGTTATGCATACTGTCTCATACTGAAATTGCTCCAAACATTCAGCCATCTGGTGGTAATATGAGACAAGGTCAACATCAATATTACCCATAAGTTGTACACTGTAAATGAAACACACATCTACATTTAAAGAATTTAAAGAATTTAAAGTTTGTGCTTATGGACAGCATAGCCAAAGTTTGCTAGAACTGAGGTTTAGCAATACAAAAGCAAAAACGCTTTCCATTGCTTAGGTTCATGTCATTATACAGATAGGGTGAAACCATCTTAGAGTCATTGAATCATGATGAATCTAATCAATTCATCATATCTGCCTCTGCATTAGGCAAACTTTCAACCATTTAGCAACCTGTAAAGCTGCTGAGACCTTCATTGCCAGCTGCAGGACTACTCTGGCGCAGAGGTGCTTCTGAGTCACTTTTAAACTGAGAAAACAATATTGCTAGGAGCGAATGACAATGCCCAAACCTTCTTCCTACACCTACTGCTACTAGAATCAGATCCAACAGCTTCCAAACACACAGGAGAAAGAAGCTTTAATAAATAGGCTACACCCTCACAGCAAAAGGACTTTCATTGCATATGCTGTGGGAGTTGAGGAAGGAAATTGGGAAAAACAATCAAGATGGACACCAGCAGCTGGGGGCAATTACAGAGTCTTCACTGAATGCCAGATACTCCAACCCTTGCTCTACTCTTTTGTCCCAGTGAGTCTAGTCCCCAGGATGCCTCTTTAATGCAAAGAAAGATCTAACTGATGGAGGTGAGAAAGGTTATATGCAGTACAGGCATTACATTAGGTATAGCTTGATAAAAGCTTACCTGCATCAACTCCCATTATAATGCGGCCCAGTATGAGCATTTCAAATGATCCTGCCAGCTGGGAGAGTGACATCAGTATTGCAGCTGTCACTGCAAAGACGTTGTTGAGCAACAGTGTACATTTCCTATGAAGAGAAGATACTTTATGTAGGTATCAGCACCATTACAGACAGATCTTGTCACGTTCCAAGCACGTGAGGCTATTATACTTGAATAGCTATAAGGAAATCCAAAAAGGGCCTAATAAATGGTGCTTTGTACACTCTGTGTAGAGTCCCAAAGCACAGTATTTTATGTAAACGTATATAGTTCCAAATCTATATCATAGCTTTAAAATAAACAATATCATGGTCAACAAGAGAGCTGTACTTCAAAGGTACACACACTAAGAACCCAAGAGCCATGCTTGGGACTCTGCATATGAGCAGAAATAAATGTGTCCTGGATTTCTACGTGTGTAGGAACCAGTGAATATACTTCCAATTACAATAAGCTAATTTAACCATAAGCATTTTTATTTGACATTTAAGTTTTGCCATTTTGAGAACTTTCAGACATAAACCAATTAAAATGTACACAGAGGAAAATCACTAGTTGTAGTGCTAGAAAAAAACACTTGGGCTCACAGTGGTGAAAAAATATCACTCTCTTCCCAAAAGTCTAGAAGTTAACTAAATTATTGGTTTAAATCTCTCTCTCTCTCTTTTTTTTTTTCCCCAGATTTTGAGTTATTTCACTGTATAATAGCCAAACTGGAAAAAAAAAAATAAATTCAAAGCTGTTCATTATGAAAAAATATTTCCTTTATTAAATGAAAAAAAGAAAACAAAAAAGAAATACATGAAAATATATTTTAAAAATTTCCAGAAAATCCCCATTTCTCATTTATGCTATGCCAAAGGATGTATTTCTTGGAGTTTTCATTTTACTGAATCTTCTGCTCAAATTTGAGGACTCATTCATTCAGCACTGACTCATGAGTCTCATAACTTCTGAAGAACAAAACACTTCATTAAAGAAATAATATGTAGCACTTCATAGTCCTCAGACAGTCAGATCTGAGCACTGACATGGAATGTCTTTTTTGGAACTTATGCAAGAAGCCTGGTTAAAGATATAAGGTCAGTAGCTCTGCTGTAACTATCTTCAGTTGAGAGATGAAGAAGAAAATCTACTCCATCTCAGATTAAAATTCCCGAAAAGAATCATATATGTGGTATACTGACCTTTCAGTATCTGAAGGGGGGTAATAAGAAAGAAGGGGACAGACTTATTAGCAGAGAAGTTTTGTTTTGATCTTGAGTTATAGTTCAATACTGAAACCTACAGTCCCATCCACAACAATTTATGAGGGAAACAATGGATTTGGCAACAAAATGAACGTGGAGAAAAACATCAGTGATTATGTTAATTATGAGAAATCCATTGACTTTGACAGTAAATTATGTAGGCTGACAATATACCAATTTTACTGAAGAACTGAAGTGGTATTACATTTTTAAGTATCTTCAAGGGATTTGCAGCCTCTAAGTATTGTGATTTCTATGTAAAATAACAGAAATTATCAGAGAAGCTATCTTCCCTTTCTTTTCAAATGTGGGTTAAAAAAAAAAAGAAAAAAAGTAACACAGAGGTTCACATTCATCTTGAGTTCAACACATAGGCAACAAACAGAATCATCTCCACCATTGAACCAATCACCCAGTAGGTTACAATAGATTAATACACTTTTAAGAAGAAGCATTTTGAATACTTATATTTAAATTACTTTTCCAAATTTCCCAGATTTTTTTTCTTTTAAGACTGTTGGAATGTTGGTTGAATAAGATTGTTTGAAATCAAACAGTGAAAGAAAAACAATTAATTTTAAATTTGTGCTTACCTAATGCAGTTGTCAAGAGTGCTGATTTTGTTATTTTTAAATAGATATAACTTTAGAAGGTAACATAATTTGTATGATAATAAGTAATGTCAAAAATGGAAACGAGTCAAGTCAAACAAGTGCTATACATTTATCTGAAGTTATTATTTTTATATTTTTCAACAAAAAATAAAATAAATAAAAGAGCTTACACAACATGCATCCTTCTCTAAGAAGTTAGCCAATGACCACTTATTCAGAGCAACATGCTGGAGCATAGAAAAAAAAGCAAGGATGGGCAAAATTAAGCTGCTATGCATAGACCCTGACTCCCTGATCACTGAAGTGACCCGTGGTGATGTCAAGGGTGAGGAGTGGATTCTGGAGAGACATCTAATCTAGGAAAGCAGGAAGAAAGGTTTTTCAATTTTTGCCTTCCTTCTTTCCCACTACTTGATCAGTAATTATTTATTTTAATCAAAAGATTAAGTTAAACTCCTCAAGTTCAGTCTGACTTGCCCATGTTCGTAACTTGAAAGTCATTTCCTTTCCTGTATATAACCTGTGTGTATTCTCACTTATGTTCCCCTGTTTGCAAGTTGGGTTGTGATGAGCAACTCAGGGGCTCTTGGCTGCCACTTGGGGCCAGCTCACCACAGCCATCAACAGAGGTAACCACTCATCATACCTCCTAGGAAAAAGAACACAGCAAATACTGTTCCGATTTAGTTCCAGTCAGGTCATGTTAGATTCAGAATTGCTATGATCATAAATTAGCTGTGCTCTCCTGGTCACATAGGGCAAAACTGTATTACCATAGAAACAAGGCACAAAAAAAAATAAAAGGAACACATCAAATACCTTGTTTATACTGTTTATATAACTCTAATATAAGCAATATAATGATACCACACTTCATAGGACACTGTACCAGACACTTTCACTTGGGAAACTCCAGCCAATCTAGTCAGATAGATGCTCACAATAATTACAAAATGTAAGTGCACAAACTTCATGCTAACTCATGATAGGAAAAGACACATACTGGTCATTGGTCAACCTAATCATACATTTCGCATCCAAAGCAACAAACTGATGAAGCAGTTCTCAAATGGTACATGAAACTTAGTGAAGTGTAAATAGCCCACCAAGCTCCCACACAGCACATTTCATTTCAGTCTTGCTGAAGGTTTTAGTATCCCTATTTTTGTAACTAGGTAAGCAAGCAAATAGGGAGCAAACTGAACTCAATCTAAAGCTAACTTGCAAAGCAGTGTCAGATCTAGAAAAGGGAACCTGGACTGATGTGCGCCATGCACTGCACTATCCTGACCTATAGGAATGCAGACAGTCATTGTTTGTTAAAATGACCCAAATGAGACCAAAAAAACCAAAAACCAAAAAACAGTAATTGGGGTTTTTAAATACATTTATCACATAATTCATGACAAACTGTCTCTTTGTCACATATTGCACTACAAATACTAGACAAGCGGTCATTTAAATGTAAATGTCTTTGTTCCCTTTTCTGTTCAAGTAATTCAGAACTTTTTCCAGTCCAAAGAAAGAAAACATTACAAAAGGAAGAAGCAATGAAAACACATTTGGTTGTCTGAGCACAGAGCATTTTTTCCACCAGCAGCTATCTTCTAAGAGAAACAATATTTTTTACAACCTAGTACCAAAATTTGGTTCTCTCTTAAGATTGGATATCTGTTCTGCTGTAGAAATGTAATTTCCAATTTTATACTCATTTGGAAATATTAATAAAAGATGAGCCATGTGCTCATCAGATTACTTTAATATATATATATATATATAACTTTAATATATATATATATATATTGAAAAGATTGAGAATCTCATCAGAATGTGTTTTTTTCCAAAATTTCATCTCTCATTTGCTTTCATGATAATGGAGAAATCCAGAAGCCAGAACAAAATCCAACCAACAACATGACCTCCACTGCTGCAAAAATTAATTTTGTTGGTTTTTCTTTTAATTAGGGATTTGAATTAATAACCTTTTTGCATGAAACGCACAACTATAAAAATTATTGAATTAAAGTGTCCTCAAAAAATGTCTCAAAATTCATTAGCAATAAAGATTCTAGAAGTTCATCTTAGGGGCAGACGTGATACATTATATAAAAAGTACAGGAAGAAATCTAGGTGTTTAAATAACATTCAATGCCAGTAACAGAATGAATACTGATCACTATTCTAGTTACCAAGACAGTCTAGATAAATTATTTCAATTGCTTTGTTTGAACATAGGACTTCTCCTTAAGTGAATGAAAGCCCTTTGAAAACCTTGCTCTGAATCTCTCTTGAAATATAGCTGTGCTTAGAAATCCAGTATTCTGAAAATTATGTTATTAATCTTACAGTTTCATATGAGGCAAGAATGCTCTTTTAAAAGTCTCACATTATTTCTGACTAATGCTTTTGATCCCCTTAGTACATTATTCGATGTCAGTATAAATAGAGCACACTTTCATCATACACACAATTCTTCAACCTACACCTGGACCATTTAACAACATAAGTATTTTACTGTTGTGTCAACACTTCACAATGTGCTCTTCAATTACTGTACTGATATATCAGTCTGGCTTCCTAAAGCAGACAAATACACTGCAGTGTGAACAGCAAACTCAAGAACTACATTTTGATGAGCAGCCAATCGAATCTCTCTGAGAGATACAGTTCCTCCCAATCTCCAATTAAGTATTCTTACACTGTATAGATGAGAACACTGTCTTCATGACTAAACAGGGATAAACATCATAAACACAGACAGAGCTTCCAAAGATTTAGAACTCAACCCTGGAAATACAATATGCTCTCATCAAAGAAGTATGATTATGATTGGCATAAGCCACCACCTCAACAAATTTTCACACAAACCTGTTCTACTCTTCACCAAAAAACAAGTCGTCTTTGAATTCATTTCTTACTTAATTTACTAAAGCAGAGATGATTCAGTGGCAATTCCAAAAAATTAAATAGTCTGACTCAAGGAGACATTCATATATTCAATATACGTGTTAAAAAGCAAATTGATGGATAGGCAGTAGGAATTGTAAAGAATCAGAAAAAAAAGTGACTATGAAAACAAGAACACAAAATCAAATTGAGAATTGACAGGACAAAATATGTTAATTGTATGGGAACTGCTGAGTCACGGCCTGAACCTCTGATTGATCACCTGAGCCGAGCAATGAGTCAGCCAGGGGAGCACAGGTGAAAGCAATTCACCTGTGCTGCAGGAAGGGGTGGAGCCTGACTCCACCTCTCCTAGACCCATTTAAGAGTTGACTACAAGTGGGGAAGGTTCTCTCTTCTGAAGATCCACTCCACTGGAGTTTCCTGAGTGAGCCCATGATACAGGTAAGCATCCTATCTATTCTCTTTGCCTTGCTTTGCCTAACTCTCTTGTTTATTTCATTATTATGGTATCTTAATGTTATTTGATTATACAACATTCCTCTATACAATTTTCCTTGATTATACACTATCTTAATATTCTTTGATTATGCATTAATTAAAAGCATATAATAGATTTACAAAGTAGAGTATAGTGAATTCTTAGAAGCACAAAATGGAAAAATGTGAAATTGCATTGTTTGGAGTAAAAAGAAGAAAAAAAATTAGAGGAGTTGAAAAAAATGTAGAGACAATCAAGAAAAAAAGAAAATGAAGCAGAGGATTTGAAAGCAGGGGAGTTGAGAGAGATGATATATAGGATCAGAGTGCCATGCAAAGTATGTGGTAGAAATAGTGAAAATGTAGAATATAAGTAAGAACAGTGAAGATGGAGACCTATATTTGAGCCTCTTATTTCTTTGGTGGTTCAATCAAGCAGAGATTATAAAATGATTTTTCATTATTTGTAATTTCTTATTAGAGAATTAATTAATTGAGATTTTATAATTAAGGAAAAGCCAAATTAGTAGTTAAGATGCATGTTATAGTTTTTTTTATCCAACTCCTTCCAAATATAGAGAAATTACTAATCAATTTTAGAGCTCTTTAGAAGATAGTATGTAAGAAATATCTAGCTGTTACCTACTGCAAAAATGCAAAGTACACTAGCATAAACACTTGTAAAATATTTTCTATGGTCAAGATTTAATCAAATATTTTGTTGAATAGTGGTGAATTTGTCACCAAGAAAGTGGAAGAAGAAATAAAAACTTCACTGTAGTCTGTTTCTTCAAACCCTATTTTAAGTTCACACAAGGATGGAAAAAGAAGAGCAAAGTTTTACTACTGTGTAATAACAGAAGTTGTTGAGATGTAAATGAAACATGTTTTATTTGTGTAGCTTTGAGATACACAGGAGACCTGTGGGACAAAAATCTGTCAATCTTTTCTAAAATGTTTCCTATTTTTATGTTTTTTCCTCTTGCACACTTGTTTATTCAACATTTTTGACACCTCAACATGATACCAATTCTGAGCAAATTGTTTCTATTTACTCAAATATAGCACAGTATGGTCAGATGAAAAGGTATTAATTTTACTCTTTGAAATTCACAACTCTTAGAAATGAGATCTTGTAACTTCACATTCTAGTAGAGATGAACAGGGTTTTAAAAAAAACTTACAAGTAAAGATCTCTAGATAAGCTAGGTTAGGAACTGCTTTAGAAATCAGTAGTTTTCCAATGCACTTACCGTCCAAAGAACTTCACAATCGGGGTAACAATAATAGCACCCACAAGGCCACCAATGGCAAAAATGGAAACAGTTACAGACCAGAGGAGAGTCAGGGTGCTTTCATCCACTGAGAAGCCGTATCTTCGTTCCCAAGTTTCATTGTAGAACTTCTTGATATACTGAAAGAAAATACATAATTATACATATAAAAATTCCTGTTAAAGGATGCAGATCACAGAAATTGGGTGAATAAACAGCAGCTTGCTTGCAGGAATCGCATCCACAAACTCTCTAGGCAATCCACTCCAGCACCTCACTTCTCTCAGTGAGAAACTTCCCCCTGACATCTAATCTTACTCTTCCTTCCTTCACTTTAAAACTATTCCCTCTTGTTCTATCACTATCTACCCATGTGAAAAGTTGATTTTCCTCCTGTTTATAACTTTTTTTTCAATACTAGGAGGGAGGTGCTCCAGCCCTCTGATCATCTTTGTGGCCCTCCTCTGGATCCTCTCCAAAAGCTCCACATCTTTCCTGTGTTGTAGGACCCAGACCTGGACACAGTACTCCAGATAGGGCCACATGAGGGCAGAGTAGAGGAGGAATGTCACCACCTTTACTGGTCACCTCTTTTCTGATGCAGTCCAAGATACCATTGGCTTTCCAGGCTACAAGTGCACACTACTGGCTCATGTTAATTTTCTCATCCCAGGACCCCTAAGTTCTTCTCAGCAGGACTATGCTTATGGAGTTCTTCTAGCAGTCTGAAAACATCTGGGATTACCTTGAACCAAGTGCAAAACCTTGCACTTTGTTTTGTTGAACCTCATTAAGTTTACATAGGCTCACTATGAAGCAATAAGTTTTCCAAGTGCACCATGGTTTCCAACTCATCCTGCTTATTTCCCATGCTGCATGTGTTGGTATAGAGGCCCTTCAGATGGGCTTTCAGAACCCACAGCCTTTGGTGTGACATCACTCATGCAGCCATTCATTCAACTGATCTGTTCTCCTCTTTCTGCCCAGATCCCTGTCTCCAACTGGGAGAACTGTGAAGAACACTACCTGTGCTCCCAATCCCTCCAAAATCTTCCCTAGGGACATAGAGTCTTTTTGGAAAAGCTGAGTAACCTGGATCTGTTCAACCTGGGGAAAAGAAGTCTGAGAGGAGATCTGAAAAATGTTATAAATTTATAAATATCTAAAGGGAGGTGGGAGGCAAATGGATGAGGCCAGGCTCTTCTTAGTGGTGTGTAGTAATAGGACATGAAGTAATGGCCTAAAACTTGAGCATAGAAAGCTCTGACATCAGAATCCCTTTTTTATGGTAAGGGAGACAGAGAATGGAACAAGTTGTGCAGGGAGATTATGAAGTCTCCTTCTATGGAAGAATTCAAGACCTGGCTGGATGCCTACCTGTGTGACCTATTGTAGGGTAACTTCTTTAGCAGGGGGGCTGGACTCGATGATCTCTTGAGGTCCCTTCCAAACTCCATGAGTCTGTGATATTTTTAAATTTCCTGGTTGCTGCCTCATGCAACTCAATTTGAAACACCAGGAGGGGATAGTGGTTGTCTGGTTTTATCATGCCAGATAATCTCTTCTTGATGTCCTGAACACAAGCCCCCAGCAGGCAGCAAACCTCTCTAGAGGTTATCCGGGAGGCAGATAGGCACCTCAGTGCCTCTCATCAAAGAGCCTCCAATTACTAAGACCCTTCCACTTTTAGTGGCACCAGACATGACTCTGATCACTGGTTGGATCTTTTCAATATCAACTGGTATTTGTGGACTGATGGAAGAAGGGAGCCTGCACATCTATGGCTTATTTATGGTAACACAGAACCAGTCAGCTATACAAAATAAAGGATGTATTAAGCCAAGCAACAAAAGTTAACATTTTTCTCCCTAGAAATTCACAGCCAAGATAAATAATTGCTGGAAGAATAGGATAAGAACTTTTAGATGTTGGCTTGATACCAAGGGGGGGGGGAAGCCACAGTAGCAAAAAAAAGAGCTAGCTAAAGTTAAGAATCACAAATTGCTTCTATAAATAAATTATAGCTTCGTACCTTCACATTTACATAGAATGTTTTTTGAATGAAGTTCAGGCAGTTAAACAAGCAATTTATTTTCAGTAATGAAAGAAGTATCAAACGTGAAATCAGACACCTAAGATGCAGAAATAAATGTCTTCCAGACAACTGAGTTCTCTTAAAGAAACAAAAACCTGAGACCTGGCTCTTCCTGTCTTCTTGTATTTTTAACAACTCATCTATCCTAAAGCTTATGCTTATCCCCCATGACAGCTTAATTCCTCCTAAGACTTCCATAAGTATTCTTCCAGAATATTTTTTGAAAGTCCGAGAGCCTCTTGATTCTGTGCAGAACTCCAGACTCCTAAGGGATCATTGCCCTTCACAAAAGCCATGTCTGATCTTCCCCAAATTCTCACTTTTGTATTACAGTTTCTGCTAGTTTGTCAAGTGCAAATATCTAATTCTTAAACTGTATCTTTCAAGTCTGTCCCTCAAAATTACTTTTTCCTTCAAGTCACATTAATTCATTCAATTTCTCTGTTATTTATGTTATCTATAAGAAATGATATGTAGCCTGTATTTTTAGGTATTTTTTACAGTCTTATGCAAGGCATTTTATCAGTTGGATAGAAAATTGACTAATTTTATTCCACATCTCTACTGATTTTTAAAATGCATCCAATACATCCTCTATAAAAAGCGTTCCGGCATGGAACCTTCAGAGACTTTTCCATTCCAAAACATAAATTCAGTTTTCTTGCTCTGTCCTTGTATTTCTGGAAAGTCATTTTTCAGCTTGATCCATCAGCCTTATATCCCCAGCTCTCTGGAAGTCTTTTCTCCCTTCTGAAAATACTCAGACCCCATGACCAGCTCACAGTTTTAGCCATCATGCCGGATGCCGGAGTTTATTTTATTTTTCTGCTTTCCTCATATGAGCACAATCGTAATTTTCTGCTAGATGGCTTTAACAACTACTCTTACTCTGATGTTCAGTTATGCCTAATTTTCTCATCTTTCTAAAACGTAAAGGCTTCATATCCCCAGTAGGACATTTTCTATATGATCTTTGTATAAGCATGAGGCATGACATGATCACTCCTGCAGAACAATTCTGCACACCTGTGTGATACAATCCCTCACAAGCTCCATGGTATCTCAAAGTCTCATCAGGCTCCTCTCAGATTTCATCAGGCATGACACAGCCACTGAAGTATCTTGGGGTAGCACTCAGAAGGATAAGCCTTCCACCAAACTCTCCCTGTTTAGGCTAGGAACTTCCAACCTTAGGTGTTCAAGCTTGGTATGCATGAGCTATTTAACCTGAGGCCTTTATATAGCTTGAAACAGAATCTCTGCACATGCCAAGTACATTAGAAAGGTGGAGGTAGAACATACAGTGTACTGTCTTCATTCTATTAAATTTCTGGCTAGATTATCATGCCCTGACTCTTAAAAGAAAGACAATCATACCTCATTATTTCCATTCTATTTTATATGTTCCCATACAAACCAAAACAAATTATTAGATGAAAAAATGTCCAATTGCACGTGGTTAACTTTGCAGCAAACTATATTTCATCAAGAATATCCAAATAAATTCACCACTAAATTGAGTAATAAATCCTATCTCTAATATCAGTACTCAGATTATATTTAGATTTTGATATCTAGTTTATTTGAGATTCATTTTTGATAGCAATGAATACTAAGAGAAAGCATTTTTAGAACACTATTAGCATTTCCTGCTAATTCTAATAACTAAAAATAGTATGTAAATTTTTTCCCCTTGTCATGACTAATTTCCTCAGCACTGTTTTCTTATTAATAATGAAACATTAGGCAAGTGTAAATATTCAAGAAAATAAAGTACAAACTACAGCATTTAAGAATAAGAGACAAACAAGCCATCATGTATATTTCTTTTGCCTAGATTTCCACTGACACTAAATGGGAAAGTATTAACACATGCAGGTTTTGAGGTATTGCACATGGAGATGAAAACCAAAAGCAAAAAACAAATCTGATTCAACAAATCCATTATGCATATCCTTTACCAGTGCCCAACCATCCTCTGGTGCAGACCCTTTCCTCACCCTCCAGCTACCCCTCCCCTGACACATCTCCATGCCATTCCCTTGGCCCTATTGCTGTCACAGAGAGCAGAGCTCAGTGCTGCCCTACACTGCAAGGAGCTGTAGCTGCCATGAGGCTTCCCCTTATCTGCTCTGCTCTGAACAAACTGAGACTGCACGTCTCGCCCCCTAGAACTTTTCCCATCATGGCAGCCCTCCTTTGGATTCTATCTAGTTATTTTATGTCCTTTTTATATTGTGATGCCAAAACCTGCACACACTACTCAAGGTAAGGCTGTGCCAGCACAGAGTTAAAGCATATATAAGCATATATATACACATGCACACATATATGGTGATTTTTCTTGTCTAACCTTAAATAACTTATATCAAGGGGAGATAAGAGATGGTCTTTTGAGAAGAAAAATGAACTGGCTCACAGTTATGAGGGCTACTCACAGTTACCCAACTGGCTGACAGTCAGCTATATGTTTCTGCAGCTACCCCAGTGCCAGCTCTAAAAAGGATGCAGAAACACAGCTACCAGCAGGAAGAAGTGATTGGCAGGGGGAAAGCACACCTGCAATGGGTTATTGCTCCTTCCCATAGGAAAGTGGAGGACTGAGTAGTCAGTACAGACAACTCCGCACTGGGCAGATCTGGTGCAGTTTGTTTCCCCCTTGCAGCAAGTCAGATCAAGTAACAAACCTTATGAAATGGCTTGTGGTAAAGTTCCCAGCTGAGAACTGCAGGGGCATTTCCCTGTGGTCTGATGAGCTGGCACAACTTTCAGCACAGGAAGAAGACATACAGAAGGGTTTGCACACAGAGTTCATAGTTTCAGCCTTAAATGAACTTCCCCTGTACAATTCAGTGATTGTGATGATGTGTTCAAACCCTGTCTCCTGGAAACATCTCATACTTTTGTCAACAGTCATTATCAAGCACTTTCTAAATACCCCTGAAAGCATTATCTAGCAATTTCTCTTAAAGTTGGTCAACAGGAATTGTACTGAAGTAAATAGGAGCAAAAGATATGCAGCATCCTATGCAGAGATGCCCACTACAGTGTTGGCTGTAAGCTGCACATGACCAAATCACATTATTTGCCTTAGCAAGTTTATAAATTAAACTCAACTTACAACTTTTAGGAGTATAATGCACTCCCACTATGATCTCTTGTAAGAGCACTATATTTGCAGGTAAAAGCCTCAGTTACCTCACATCATTCCCAACTTCACCACATTTGGTGACACACAGCCACACAGGTGAAGACATATGGAGCAAAGGTTCTGATGCTGCAGGAATCACAATGTTGGTACAGCTCATTCCTCCTCACTGTGGCTATGAGCAGATCTCAGACTCTTCAGCCTGGCCAGTGCAGGATAGGGACAGGAAGGTGGCCTGTTCCAGGCAAATGGATGACACAGCTTGACCTGGGATTTACAGAGAGGACCAGGGGCCACACTAGCATTCTGCTCTTGAATCACGCAACTATGTACTCTTTTTCACTGGAGTGTATAAACAGGACTATTCCTGGGCCCTACCTATTGTATTGTTTAACACAAATAAGGAAGATACTAAGCTCTCAAATACTGCAACACCACTCTGGAAAAGGGCAGACTTCATGCATATCTGTCCACAGCATGACCAGAACCACCAACATGGTACCAACTTTCTGTCCAATAGCCACAAATAAAGACTTTGAGCAAAACCAGACAATCCTGGAAGTACTACTATCCATGATACTTGAAATTTAGCATTCTTCATGGTATAGTTGCAACCCCAGTCTGTCCAATTTCATTCTTGTCTGATCACCGCCATAATCAATAACATGGTTCAAACCTAGAGATCTGAGCACTGGCAAGCAGCATTTCTGATCACCCTTTCTTTCTTTTACCCGTGCAGAAAGTGGTAGGAGAGTTTTGATTACCAGATGGTCCATTTTTCATATTGCACTTTTAAAAGTTTAGAAGTCAGACAATTCACACTTCTCCTCTGACAGCACTGACTCAGTGCAGGAAAGATGCCTATCACAGCCACAATCAATACTATTGTTCACAGAATTTCAGCTGCCTGCTGATTCTGTCTAAGCCATACTTATCTCCTGAAGATGGCAGGGTGAGGTGATGCACAGACATGCCATACTAGAATAAACATCCAATCTGTCTAAACCGGTGTTATTGGTACAAATGGTACCAGGAGCTCCAGGAAAATTCCCAGAAGCTGTCAAGGGAACAACAAAAGCTTCCTACAGGGTGAGTCAATTTCTAATCCTTCCTGTTGTCGCTTTATCAAATATAATCTGAATGCAAAATGTAAATTTCAAAATTTCTTCTTCCATTACTTGCATGAATATTGTATCCATCTTTCATGTGACTGAGCAGCTCAGGTAAAGCTTAGCCACACATTCTAATAATAGATTTCCATAAAAGAAGGAGCTGAACTTTGGAAAGGAACTTTTTAAAAACAGAGTATCAACAACTCACTGAAAAATAATTACTAGTTACCTATTTTAAAAAAAGTGTTTCTTGCAACTCTACTGAATTGCTTAATGTGCTGCTTGATTTAATTAAGTGTCTGTAAGCCATCAGTATGAAAATACAGCATTCAGATTTCCATGTGATAGCTGATATTTTAATGAAATCCCTCAAATACTGTACACTGATTTTACAATACTCTTCTCATCAGACATTGCAACAAATTGTCAACACAGCAGTTTCAAAATCAGAACCAAAGAAATGCAGAAGTGGCCCATTATTTAAGAGCTGCAAGAGACATTTATAATAGCAGAACTGTGGGAATGAAATGTGTCAGCCTCCAGAACTGAATGAACGAAAGTTGCTGAATATGCACCTACAGCTACCATATATTCTCTAGTCAGAAAGACAGGCTATTAAAAATGCTTTATCACTCAAAACTGTGCAAGATTTAGCATTATTCTGTGTTTTGGGAATTTTCTTGTACAAGAAACCCTGCACAACTCTTCATCTTGACAGCAGCGTTTGCTTTCCTGACCAATACTGAATTTAGTTGAAAACCTCACAGACACCAGAAACAGCTGTTCAAGCACAGAAAGGTTAACATACAAGATTTAACTTCTTCCACCACATCAGCGGGATGTTAAGGGCAGGGTGCTGGAGAGAGCACACTAGATAGACAAGGCTGCCCTCTACTGGTACTTAATTCCAGTTGTGTCAGTAACTTACCACTGCAGGTGCGTTCACCACAGAGAGATTGTATCCATAAAGAAAAGATGATCCAAAAGCACCAGTTAAAGATGCTACAATTAGACTTCCAGACCAATTCTGAAAAACAAGGAAAAGGTGTAGCCACTGTTAGTATACTTCAAATAGAAAAACTGCAGACTTTAATGCTGCTTGTACTGTCTTGCACAGCTCCTGCAGGCAGATCTTCTTCATGCAAAGCAATGGCCTGCAGCACTTCCCATTTCTGCAGACCAAGAAACACTAAATCTGAAGTGACAGCATCTCAGTTAACATTTACCAAGGCATAAGTGAACATTTAAACTTCTTTCAACCTCACAAATTCTTGCTTCAATCTCCCTATTGGCCCCCAACACACACACACAAAAAGTAAAATCTTATAGAAGCATATCTCAGTGAAAGAGACTTTGGCAATGTACACCACCACCACAAAGCACATGGTAACATACAGTTGATGCAACATGATTTGGGACAGACCTGACTTAGGGGATAGTCTAAGAAGTCAGTGTGCTCCCCACCCAGTCCCATAAGAATAAGGATTAGTGAAATTCTGAGCATTAAACAAACAAACAAACAAACAAACTGATGCCCACAGCCTAGATATTGTAACCCAGATGTACCTCTCCAACAGTAACTTGCTGCCATACACACACATGCTCTCAGACAGAGATACCATCTGCTCTTTTCCCCCAGCATCGTACCAGTAATTCACCCTCTACAACTTTCCTCCTTCCACTCCCTACCCCTCCTCCTGCATTTAGCTGATAGCCCCAACCTCTATTACTAACTTCTTCATCCATACAAAAAGCAACATTGCTCAGATATCGGAGTATCAGTCAGTTGATTTGAAGCTTCCAGATTTCAGGGTCCTTTCCATTTCATCCAGCATTACTTTCTGACACTCAGTTCTGCTTCTGGATTTTGAAGTGCTGCACACGTGACCAGGGCCAGTCCTAATTTAATTCTCAATAGATTTCCTAAGAGAAATCTGCATTTTGGTGGCTGCTTGGCAATTGTTTTGTACATCACGGAAGATGACAGCTCACCTTCCTTAAGAAATTTCAATAAAGTGGATGACATTTTAAACATCTTTTTTTATTTTTAAAAAGTCTGCTAAGAATCTCAAATTTCAGGAGCAGTGACTACTGGTTTATGTTCAGCCTGATTGCTCATTGAAGCCTCAATGCTTTTGAAAGGAGAAAAAGCTGTGTAAGCAGGCCTTGTAACCTCAGCTTTATCTACATCACGGAGAGTAGAATCTATATTTTTCGTCAGTGTTCCAAAGCTGTACATTTCCTTTGGGAAATGAAGATCTGAAGCATCAACTACATTTGAGCAGGTAGCACATGGCATAACAGCAGTGGTGATGAATAGGAGCAAGTTCCTCCAAGACAAGTACAGTAGGGAAAGTGGCTGCAGTGTGGTTTTTGACACATGCTGGGGTTCACATTGCCACCACACAGTCACTGTCACTTGAGTTCATGGAGAAATGATGGGATATCCACTGATAAAGCAGGGGCTGCAGCACACAGCTCAGCACTCATGGGGTCTGCTGTGCTCTACAGCTGCAGGTCTGAAGGTCTCAAATGTGCCCTGTGGGACAGCCCAGTGTGGTTAACTTCTTCCACATGGCGTGGTAGCCTTTGAAGAGATTACACAGTTCATTAACTGCTCTATTTTCAGTCAGGTCAGGAGGAAGTGTACAGCAGGAGAAGAAAATCTTGCGTAAGAAATATATCCCATTGAGTTCATTAAATAAGCCAAGTACAATTTATTATTATTAGCCAGCTTCTTAAAATGAACCTGCCACACACACAGCTTTGCAGCATTACTCCAGTAATAAGCAGCAGAAATTTCAACATAAGGCTTTATTTAGGTGATAACACCTTGCCCGTTATTTCTCAGAGTTGATCAGCCATTCCTTCACTTCTAGGAGTCACTGCTACTCTGTATGAGGGACAAGTGGTGTCTCTCAGGAGTCAGTACTGGGTCCAAGGCTCTTTATTATCTTCATCAATGGCATCAACAGAGGGATTGCGTGCACTCCCAGCAAGTTTGCAGATGACATCAAGCTGTGTGGTGCAGTTGTCTTGCCCAAGGGAAGGGAGCCATTCAAAGAAACCTAGACAAGATCTAGCAGTGGGGTCCAGGAGAAGGGAAGGCTCCAGAGAGACCTGAGTGGCCTTTCAGTATCTAAAACTGGGGCTATAAGAAAGAAGGGAACAGACTCTTCAGCAGAGTCTGTTGTGACAGGACGAGGATAAATGGTTTTAAACTAAGAGAGAGGAGATTTAGACTGGATATAAAAAACATATTTTTTAAAAGGGTAGCAAAGCACAGGAACAGGTTGCCCACAGAGGTGGTGGATGCCCCATCCCTGCAGATACTCAAGCTCAGGCTGGATGGGACTCTGAGCAACCTGATGGAGCTGAAGGCGTCCCTCAAGCCCAGGAGAGTTGGGCTTGATGGCTTTTTGGGGTCTCTTCCAACTCAAATGATTCTGTGATTCCATGAATTTAGAACACTGGGGAGATACACGGGAGTGTTCCCAAAGGGTTCATAAATGATAAGTTCTCATGTGGTAATATTGCTAAAAGATCTGCTCCAACAACATTAAATACTTGGGAAAGATCCTGCAAACGAGGTGTTTTGGACTATGAAGTCTATGCTTATTAAAAACTCCAGTGAACACCTGAAACTTTCAGTGCAAACAAATTAAATGCACACAGGGTTAAGTAGCAAATAAGGCAGTACAAATGATGGGAGTGCTGTCAAATTAGAAAAACCAACATCCACTATTTTCAAGTGCTGCAGACAGCAAGGTTTAGAGCATACTTCAGCACCATGAAGTTTTCTAATATATGACCTGCTGCAGAAGGCACACAGAGCCTCATGCAAAGCTTTACAGATCTTGGAACATGAGCTTTAATTTCTCCATGACCTGTCTCTCCTCGTGCACTACTTCAAATATTTGCTCAAGTTTCAGCAATGTCAGATAAAAGCAAAATGAAACAAGAAGGGGAAAAGAGGAAAAAAAAAAAAAAAAAAAAAAAAAAAAAGCTCAAAATAATATTAAGTCTGTGGCAATATTTTAAATAAATAAGTGAATAAATGAGCAAAGCAAGCTAAGCCTCCAGCAATCTGTCTGATAGTGGCTGGGAAACAAGAAGTGGTCACACCTTCCCCAGAGGTGCTCCTTTCCTTTACCACCACCAGCGTGCTGCTGTTAGCACAGGCTGTCACCCTGCATAAAGGTGCAGTAAGGAAGTTTCATACTGGACCAAAGCAAAGACCCCTGGTCATTGGAGAGCTGCTTACTTGTAAGAGTCCATGTTTTTTGCTCTTATCACAGATCACAGAGCTCCGATAACCCTTGGAAATGTTTTTACCAACTCAACTTCTTCATTCAGCACACAGTGCAATGCTCATGTACTATGAACCTTCAGTTGCTTTTGTTTTAAACGTACACTGGTTTGCATTTCAGTTTTCCAAGCTCTATTCGAGCTTTTGCTTTTTGGTTAGTGGGTGACAGCCCCCTTTTCAGGTTAAAATCAAACACAGTTGCAAGCAGTAAACACCGCACAGGCACAGAAGGAAGTTTTAGGATCTTTCAATAGACGCTGCTAAGGCTTCTTATTGGCCATACGCACCTGATTTTCGCGCACCCGACCCTGCACACCGCTGCTGGGACGGCTCCGGGCAGACAGGTGCGCGCCCACCCGCGGCCCCCGGGCTGCTCCCTGCCCTCCCCCGCTGACCGCGGTGCAGCCCCGCTCTCCTCGCCCTGCTTGCAGGAGCTGCTCGCCCAGCAGGCTCTCTCCCACCGCGTGGTCGGCTCTGCCCCGTCCCCGCCGCCGCCCTCCGCTCCCGGCTCGGACGGCCACGGTATTTTTAGCTCAGCCCAGACGGCACCGAGCGGGGACGGCTCCGCGCTGCAACCTGAGCCCGTCCTCACTCACGGACTTACTCCGGCTCCCACGGCCGCCGTGCCCCAGCCCGCTTTTCCTCCCTTCCTACCCAGTTGAGAAAGGTCACAAATCCTCCCCTTCTCCCCCCGAGGCCGAACCCCGCAGGGGTCCGCACCCCTCCGCCGCCGTCCCCGCTCCCCTCGGGCTCCTTACGCTACTTGCGCTTCTCCCCGCGCGGCGGCCGCCCGTTTCCCGCGCCACCAGCGTATCCGCCTCGGGCGCCGCCGCAGGCTCCATGCCGCCGCCTCCGCACGTGCGCAGCGGCCGCGCATCTCCGCCGGGCAGCGCGCGGGGCGCGGCCGTGGGAGGCGGGGGAGAGCGAGGGGCAGCGCGGCCGTGCCCGAGCCCCGCTCCGCGGCCGCAGGGATTGGCCTGTGCGGAGGGAGGGATGGATGGGGTGGTCCAGAGCGCGCTGCTGAATAACTTAAGCAAATAGCCTTGAGCCCCGGGGAGGCGGAGGGTTTCCGCGCTGTTTAGGGGGCGGCGGTCAGGTGCACTGCCAGAGGGAGGTCAGCGCTTCCAGCTCTTCGTTCCGCAGGTGCCTATTTGCAAACATGCATCGAAATGCTGAGAGTTAAGCTGCGCCTTCCAGTTGGCAACGCGTGAGCCTCAGACTAGTACTAAGTACGTCTGGGAACTATTCCCAGATGTCTGCAGTCCGTAGTGGTGTAAATCTGCACTCTTTCCACTGCTAACGTGCCACATGCCTCACAACTACCTCACCGTTCCCAAAGGCACAGAAGTTCAGCCATAAAGCACAGCGGGTTTGAAGGCAGACTGTAATGTAGAAACTTGGAGGTGTCATAGAATCATTAAGTCTGGAACAGACCACTGAGATCATCCAGTCCAACCACCATCCCATCCCCACCATGCCCACTATCCATGTCCCTCAGCAGTTCTTGAACACTTCCAGGGACAGTGACTCCTCCACATCCCTGAACAGCCTGCAGTGCCAATGCATCACCAATTTCTGAGAAGAAATTGTTCCCAATATCCAACCTGAGTCTTTGGCCAACCTGCATCCTCACCACACATCGAGTAAAGCAGCACTGGAACAGAAAGCCAGGTGGTCCTTATTAACATGTGAAGTCATTGTTAATGAGATGAATTGAGAAACATCCGCACAGACAGATAACCCAAACAACACTTCTAATCTTTTTGAGTGGTCACAAACTGTAAAAAAGGCAAACTAGGAGAATCAAGCCTCTAAAATGCATGGAGTGCATTTGAGATTAATCAGTATCTGTATTTTATTGAGTTTCATTTAACATAACACAGTGGGAGCAGCTCACTGCAGTTGACAGATGCCAAAAATATGGCTGTATGTGGGTAACACATACATTATTTCCCACCTTAACATGCTGACCTAATGACAAATACGCTGATAGAAGAGTTGAGGCATTCACTTACCATCTTTTTCTTCACCTCCTTATTTTGTTTCATCCCCCCATTGCTTTGTTGCTTGTTCTCCATTCTGTTACTTCGTCAGTTGATAGCTGAGAAGGAAAAGAGGGAAAATTGCAGCAGCATGCAGCAAGTGTGCCGGGTAGGCACAACAGCATCAAAAATGCAGTTAAAAATAGCCAAAAATACATAGCAACTGTGCTATGGTCATCCACCTGTAGGGCTATATTAGGATTTGTCCAAATGTTGGGTCAGAATGATTCTGAGGATTCTCTCACCTCCTTACATTAGCTGTGCCACTGTGTGAATGCTTCTGCAAATGATGGGTCTATTTATTCAGTGCCCTGTCAAGAAAATTCCTCTCTAATCATCACCACATGTGCTTCAACAGTGTTAAAAGGCATTTTAATAATCACTTATTAATAAACTAATCTGATTTCTACAGTTTCAAGTAGGGTGGCTTATCTGTTATTTGCACTGTGCTTCATGTCATGGTCTTAGGCAGATCATCAATCTGTTCAGTTTGTCCTGAATATGGGTTATGGATTCTTCTGCATCAACATCTCAAGCATATCTTTGATCTTTGAATATTAATGTATATGTAAAATGGTAATGATAGATCCTGCCTTGAATGCAAGGTGTCTGTTAGACAGGAGTTTAAAAGACAGTGAGCTATGATACACAAGGACTAACAGTCAATTTAGAGAAAGAGCAGGTTGGAGCAGAAGTTATGTTCAGATCCTCATGCATACAGGAGGTTTTCTAAGCAGAGATCCTGTCTGACAGAAGAAATACCATAGGCAGTGCTGGGGCCATTATTTCTGAATGGTTCCAAGAAATCAGGCTGAGTTTTAAGGTAAGAGGAACTAGGAAAGTGTCTGCATTGTCTAATCACTGAAGCCAGAAAAATTACTGTCTTCCTTCTTTACCTCCCAGTACAGTCAATACTGAAAACCTAGAGACAAAACTTTCCCTCTGCTGCATAGGGTTTTAGTCAGTTGCTAAATTTTTTTAAGAGAGTTTTCAAGGTGAAAACTTTTCACTATAAAAGATATACTTAATCTTACCACTGGATATTTCACCTGTTCCATGCCATGTTTAACAAGAATGCCAAAAGTAATCCACCAGTATTCCTCTCTGCAGCACCCACATGCTATTTATTTTTTCACATTTAAGGCAGATAATTAAGTTGATGATGTGTTAAATGTTACACTTCTGACAGAGCGCCAACAGACCATCATCTAACTGGAAATTAAGAGCTTACTGGATGGAGAGTATATGGGGCATAACACTGAAACAGGAACAGCATGGGCTCAGCCACAAGCTGTCGGGTAAACATCTAAAGAGAAATGTTAACCTCTCAGCTACACCACTAGCAAAGATAGATAACCCGTGTCTCCCTTTCATAGACACATATTAATATGGCTGAATTGTCTTAACCTCTTGTTCTCTGAGCAATCTTTAAAACAGCTTTATAACATTTCTGGCCAGCAATAGCTGACTATGCCCCATCTGCAGAGGTGTTCAGATCAAACTGTCCCTCCTGTATTTTAGGTACCTCTAGTTTCAGAACTTTTTATAAATACCCAGTGGCCTGTGACACACATCCAATGTGATATAGAAATTAAGAAATCTAGGCTGGAGAGGGAGTACAGATCACTGAAACTCTTTGTGGGTTTGCTAGTGTTCCTTCTGCAGTCTCACTGATTTGTTTGCAGGGGAGAGATGTGAGGCTAGAGCAAGCAGAAACAAGATCTTCTGATTGCAGCTTCTCACAGCATCTATAGGAGTGACATTCTGCTTGGGAAAATGAATATGTGGAGTTTGCACTGCTGCTGCTGATTGACATTCATGGAAATGCTTTAACAGATGGGGGAAACAAGTGCATTCTCCCTGGCAGTTCATGTTGCTAGCGCAGGAGAAATTAGTTAAGATATAGATCCAGAAACATTGTCTTATTTTTTGTTGTAGAGTATGGAACAACAGGTCTCTCCTCCCCCCAGTTTGTATAGTTAGTTGAGAGGTGAGCAAAAAATCAGGATAGTGCACTTACATTAGGTCTTGCAGCTCCTTCTGTTTCAGCATTAAAAACAGAGCTGCACTTGTTTGCCTACACATCCAGCAGTTTATTTACCAAAGTATATGTTGAGTTTAATTTAAATATATTGAATCCAATTGATTTCTGTGATTTGTTAGCTTTGGATGCTGAGACCTTAGGATGTCTCAGCAGCTTGCAAAGTGAGAGCATTAGAGCAGGTCGTTTCCAACCTTGTGATTCTATGATTCTATGATTCTATAAGCTTACTCTAACCTAGGATTCAGGCACAACAGAAGCAAGCTTCAGGCAGTTCAACTGCAAGTTAGAAGTTATGGTGACAAAATTCCACTTGATGGCCATGCATCCTTCCACATCTGTCTCCTGAGCACAAAATACACAACCTCTATTAAAATATTATGTCTGAGTCAACACTGTAGTGCCACACACAGAGAAAATGTGGAAGTCAGAAAAGCTGCTTACAGCTGATGAATTTTTACACTTCTCAGAGTAAGCCTTTTCAGGTATAGAACAGAATAGCTTGGTTTCTTTTAAAAATGGGAAGAACAAGCTCTCACAGAGAGGGAACACTGAAATGCAGTGCCAATCATAAAGGTTTGGTATAAAATGTTGCTATAAAAATAACACTAATTGACTCAGTAACTCCTGTTGTACCACGTAACAATCCAAATGTGGGAACTAGATCTTTAAGGTGCCCTCCAACCTAAGCCATTCTATGATAGACTATGTCTAATGATTGTATCTCACTTTGCAAACATCTCTTTTTGTGAGGGTGCTTCTTCTCCCTTCGCTTGTTCTCTCATTTGAAAGGTAAAATTTCCCAACTTGAGTGCTTTTGTTTCCTATGCACTCTACTGAATATAACAGGAAGATTCAGAAGACTAATTTTTATTATTATTATTTAGTTCAGATCTAAAACTCTTGTAAAAGAGTGTGGAGGGGAGAAGCTTAAATCTCACTCCTTCACCTACCTTGTGTGCTTTAGAGCTACTACTGCTAATTTTTCTGTGCAACTTACAGCCAAAATCCTCTATGGCTGAGCACTTGCACCTTTCAGGAAAGAAGCCATCCCTGCAAGGTAATGGACTTAAACTCAGCACTTCCCTGTGCTCCCAGCTTCACATATCTGACACTGGTGTATGACAACTACTTGTATAAGTCTGTTCCTTTTCTACTGAAAATTGCACATACATACTCATACAAAAGAAATCCACCACTGATTATCAAAAATTGAATACAGCAGGGGGTAACAAGGCTAAACGATAGGTTTTGACACCCAAATCAGGAACAATTTATGTTAGATCCTCATAACTGCCAACTGAGTAAAATATGCTCACGGAATTTCATTCATAACAAGGGTTTATTTTCTCCTCAAGTAGTGTTGCTAAGATAGATCTATTCTTATGCAACTGAGATCGTGCTTCTCGTACTGTTTGCATAAAAGGTCAAACGGTCTCAATATTAAAGTGTCATCTGGAGTCAGGCGTGGCATGACTTCAACGTGGCACAGAGCATTCCTATGGTACTGAACCATTTAGCAAGAGTTAATCTGCAGAACAGACACTGTAGACACGCCAGCTTCCAGAAATACTTGTTCTCTTAAGTAATTAATTGATACAGTATTACAAAGCTCGTATAACTCTTTCATCCCCGGTATCCGTGGCAGTCCTGAAGTGTTTACAATGTGATTATTTCTGTATCTCGGTTTCAGCATTCCAGACAAGTCATAAGATGATCCTTATTGAGAAAATAAACAATTTAAGTTCTATTTCAAATTAAGTTTAGCTTTTTAATGTATAAATTAATGGAACATTTAAAGCTATGATCTGTAGAAATCTATTACCAAGGAGAAGAAGACAGATTGTGGAGCTAATGACTGCTCATTCAGATGCTAAATAATTGTCTAACACGGGAAACCATTTGTTTAGACATTTCAAGAAATTGGTTTGTATGCAGATAAAGCTATCCGTTTGTGCCCACATCAAACCCGTTGCCAAACTGGAGAAGTTGCTCCAAGCTATCCACTTCAGCATCTAGGCATTACTTACCACTTATCCAAAGTACTCTTCACTCGCAGTTCTCTCCAGCGTTCAGCCCGTTCAGAAGGTTGTTACAGCAGTCCTCCTCTCTGAAATAAGGACACTTAAAATATTGAACAAAACGTAGTGCCAGCTTTAGCTTTTTTATACCTTTCCAGAATGAATAAATAATTAACAATAATTAGAAAAAAAAAAAAAAAAAAAAGTAAAATGGTTAGGCTGGAATTTGTGCAATAAATCTTTCCTAACCAGTAGAAAATTAGCTGCCTTTTATGGCTGCAATACTACACAAGAAGTCTTTGTTTCTGCTGCTGCATAATGTTAAAAGGCTTTACTTCCCACATTTGAACCAATAGATATTTGAAATGCAAGTGCCTGAGGCTAGGACCTGCATTTGTGTACTCTTATTTACGTATGGCCTGGTTCAGGAACACCCACAGCATTCCATGTGCTCTAAATGGCTTTTAATAGTGATGTGTTGGACCAGTACTTATGTATGTAGGAGTGCATAGTACTGGCTAGGAGTCATCTCTTTACAGGGTTTTCAAAGGTTGGAGACAAAACATACTGTATAGTAACAAAAAATACAGTAGCTTGTAAAAAGATTTAACTTCATTGTTGTTCTGGCTTTGTGCCACAGATAGGAACTTTGTATCAATGTTGGTTTAAGTGCTAAGCAAAACATGGGTGAGAACAAGGCTGTAACAGTTTGCTCTTTGCTGTCAGATCCGCATATCCCAAAGATAAGTGTAGATAAGAACACTTAGGTATGAGAAGGTGTGCTCCATTTTGGCTTTTCCATGTTAGCATGTATATTACTTACTCTGAAAATCCTATGCACATTACATTAGGCTCATCAGCATTTCCTCAAGGGCATTGATAGCTAGTTTAATTGGATTATCAGTATGCTTGCAGATGCTAAACTATCCAAGATGCACTAGGCAGAGAGGCACCAGTTGGCTGAAATTCTGAACTCTGGATGGGATTGGAAGTAACATTGTTCAATTTGTTATTGGTGGTACCTGGTTTCTATTTCAGGTTATCATTATTCTGGCTGCATTCATAGATCTCTTTTGACCCTGTTGAGTAAATCTCAATAAAAGAAACAAAAACATTTTCTCAAAAGATATTGCCATTCATTTTGCTTCAGATAAACATGGGTGTCCTTCTCCAGCTACAAGATGCTGTTGTGAAAACATCACTTTTTTTGGGTCAGGAAAGAAGTTCTTTGAAGTATTTCCTAGCAAATTTTATCTAAAAGTATCATTAAACTTGGCATCCAACATCTTAATTTTAAGAGAAAAAAAAAAAGTCTTGTAACTTAACCTTTTGTAACATAGATGTTATGATGATTATAAGGAAATAGGAGATTCCTCTCATCAGTATCTGGAATGAGAATGAGGGAGCAAATGAGGTTTGAATGAATCTTGTATCTTAGATATGAGTGACAAAAGATGCCATCCAGGTTTACGCACACCTAATTGACAGTTTATGCTGTCTATATTTTAACTGAAATCTTCATAACTTTTAAACTAATCCAAAGTGGTTAAGCTGTAGCAGTTTAACAATATACAGTCCAGATGTGCTACTTCTTAATAGCACCCCTCATTTGTGGCAAGGTCACGTTACTCAGCATGTCCCATGATTCGCATAGGGACAGTAAAACAAGTAAGAGGAGACCATAAAGCTGGCACTGCTATGCTACAAAAGCAGTTAAATGTGGCTTTATAAGCTTTGGAAAGGCGTGCCAGTTGACAAAACATGAGTTTTATTATGATAGAAGAGCAGCCCACTGTGCTAGAAATAATCCTGTCAGACCAAACAAAACTACTTACTTGATCCAAGTTTTCCCAAGTTTTAGGTCCAAGTTTATGAATTTGGCCTATATCTACTTGGTTAAGAATACAAAGAAATCAACTCAAGGGCAATTTACACAGATAGAACCAAGAAACAGGACAAATAAACAAGAATTGCTTTGTTAGATAGCACACAAGAAATAAGCATTTTAATTTTAAATTGAAATTATAAACAAAAGAAAAAGACATCTTTGCAAGCAAGCTTAAGTGAGAAGCTCACTAACTGAATATTCTGGGAGAAGTCAGTAAAATTTTGATTCCACATTCAGTAAGATTTTTTTCAGTGTTACGAACTTAGAGATGTCAAAAATAAATAACTAGAGAATATACCATATTTGTAGCTACGTGTGGAAATACTTGTTCACACTTAAAAATGTTGTTTGTTTCCGTGCAGGTGAGTCTATTCACACATTCAGTCTCAAATTAGGAAACCAAACCAGATTTCAGTTCTTCAAAAACTCCTTGAAGTTTCAAAGAGTAGAATACAGTTTAGCTAAAACAACAACTGAAAGAACAACAAAATCAACAATAAATATATGAACATACAGAGTATTTTGAAAGATTTTGAACTAATTATTCCATATTACTGATTTGGATCAGCTACAGCAGAGTATTTGTCAGTTCTTTGAAGGAAAATGAGGTTAATAATTTCCCTTTGCTGTGTTGGTCATTAGCATTGTTTTAACAGTTTTCTCTTATTTACACATGCAAATCTCTTACGGCATCATTTGGGAAAAAAAATCTGGGGTTTAATGTTATTGTTACATTAGGGTTATTTCCAGCATTACCTCCCATGCAAATGAAAGCTAGTTAAATCTTCGCCAAGTTATTTCCAGTGAGGTCAGCCTGGTGTCCACCTACCATTTAGTAAATGTTAAATTAAATATTTACAAGTAGAAGCTTTTCTACTGTAAGGTCACGCCCTGAGTTAAGACCAGAGTTGCTCCTGGATGTATGTTCTTTCCAGGTGAATAGGAAATAACCTAAATCAGGACTATGCCCCAAAATAAAGTCCTTCTAGGGTGGGAATTTGTAGCTCAGTACTAAAGAAGACCCCTCATTTAAGGTTTTTCCACTGAATTTCAGAAAATATCTTCAAAACTTCTAAAACTGAAATGTTTGAGCAGCTTATTTTTTGCCTTTATTGATGTTGCAAGTGAGGAAACTTCTGCTCTGCAAAGCACTGAACTTGAGCTTCCCCCTTCTCTGAGTAGCAGTAGCATCTGCCTCCAATAGGCAGGGGAAGACTTTACACATCTTTGATTGAAGCCTCATTATAGGCACCCAAGAGCAGCAGGCAAACAACTATGTGAAAGAGTTTTCCAACCAGGAATTTAAAAATTCTTGTTACATTTAGTTTTCTACTCCCCTCAAAACCTTTGGAGGAGAGATAATGATCTTTTTTGAAAGATTGTTCAAACTACTAACATTCTAAAACAAGGCACTTCCAGATGAAGCTCTGTGTTCTGATGTACACAGAAAATCATTCTTTTTGATTTACTTCTTCCAGCCTTAAATATCACTCATGACCTCTGCAGAAGGGGAAATAAAGCAAAACTTCTTTACATGCATTGCATCCTCAGCCAGTCTTCAGCTTGTTCAGAACTTGAGTTACAGGGCTCATTCTTCAGCTCTCTGGGAGCCACAGGCCACTGCTGGAGCCCAGAGTCCAAGAATTCCTTGCACTGCTGAATGTGCATAAAAGGAGGCAGAGCAAGTCCAGAGTAGAAATATCTACTTGTGTTGCTTTTGCGTGAAGGTCAGTCCTGGAAATCAAGCTAGGAAAATAAACTTTGCCAGCCTTCACCCTATCCAACCTGCCAGGTTATTTTAAATAGTCCCAAATCCCAGTTTGGCTTTGAGTGGTCAGATCTTTTCAGCTTGTTTAACTGTAGCTTTAGGCCCTATATCTAGCTTTTCCTTGTCTAGAGACTAAAAATAACACAAGGATATTTGTGTAACAAGTTAGTCTCTGCACAAATTCATGAAACCTGGCAAGCAGCAGCTCAACATTTGTTCTCTTTGCCAATTACCAAAATAATCCCTTCTAAAAGAGGAGGACAACATGCTGTAAGAACTGGCTTCAAAGTGTTATTATTCTCCTCTATGTAAGTAAAACTTTGTGTGTAAATATAGTACAACTCAGTATGTTGTGAACATAGTGTTTTTGCCTCACTTTGAGGAATGAGTGAGTGATAGAATGAGTGAGTTAGATCCTACTCTCCTCCCTACATGCCCCCTTCTATCTTTGACTGTGATTTCCAGAGGCATTTAAGCATCTTTCTTGTGGCTTTAAAAACATTGCAAAAATACTTTGCCACACTCAGTAGGTCTCAATTACATGAATGTGAAAGTCCCTTACATTTCTACGTGCTATGAAATTATGGAGAAACTGAGGGGTGAAGTGCCTGCTTTGCATTTCAAAGGCAAGTGGGGTCAAAGTCTGTTAGTTATTACTACTTTCAAGCATTCTCAGTCAGGGCTCTGAGCACATAATATGTCCTGGGCTCAGGGCCAACACGGTTGATGGGTGCAGGCATTGCATGCACCCATCCATGAGGAGAGATCTGATCTGTGGTGAGAAGCTTCACAGACGTCTCCCCCTTCCACCTTCATTCTTGATGGCATGGTGGTGTTATCAACTGTTGTTCTCAGTCCAGGATAAGCTGACCCCAACTGTTGTCCTCACTAGCAAGTATTAAGCTTGCAGCTGAGGTTCAGACCAGCCTCTTAACCATGCAATCATCTGCAGATTGCTGGTCTGTGTCTGGTCCTGGGTGCTGGGATCATCAGCCTGTTGCTGACTTGTTGACTTCAGTTCCTTAGGCCTGCCACTTCACCAGAAAGCATCTGCAGTTCAGGGCTCTTGGCTGAACTGAGCCACTGCCATCAGGTAGCTTCTGCTCTCTGTGCTCCTGCCTGTCCTTCATCTGCAGCTCATGGCTGCTGCAGTCTAACCTACTGGCCCTCCTGACCATGATTCTGTGCCCTCACCCCCTTTTATCTGACAATGCCTTTCTCCATAGTTGCTTCCCCAAATCCAAAAATGCCATCCAACACCAGTGAAGAATCCTAGAATGGATTGGGCTGGAAGGGATCTTGAAAGCGATGTAGTTCCAACTCCCCTGCCATGGGCAGGGACATCTCCCTCTAGACCAGATTGCTGAAGCCCAATCCAACCTGGATATTTCCAGAGATGAGGCATCCACAACTTCTCCAGGCAGCTATGCCAGTGCCTATCCAACCTCTGAGTAAACAATTTCATCCTACTCTCTAAAGTAAATCTCTTTTCTCTTAGTTTAAAGCCATTACCCCTTGTCCTATTACTACAATCCTCAACAAAGTGTCCCACCTCAGCTTTCCTGTAGGCCTTGTATGTACTTGGAAGGCAGCTCGTTTCAAGGCCTCCCTTGCAGTTATCATCTGCTAGCTGAAAACACAGGCTGCAGCAGGACAAAGCTTGTTTTAAAGATAACAATGAAAACAAAGTTATATTACCTAACATACATCAAAGGCACCATATATAGTAAATTCAAATGTCATGAGGACCTGCAAACCAATAAAGAAAGAACCAAGGACTAGAGATGCATATGACTGTCCCCACCTTCCCAGTCAGGGTAAAACCATCAACCTTAGGACCCAGAGGAGCGGGGGAAAAGGTAAGGCTCTTAAATCCCAATTATACTAACAATAAACATGCAATTGTTCATAAATTCTGTACTAACAATAAATTCTTAGCACATCTAAGTTGTTCTTCCTCTTCACCCAGAAGCAATCTCTTGACCTAACAATATTTTCACTTCGTGCTTTCATTTCCAGAGTTACTTGAACTGTGATCTCTAAAAAGGGAAGTGGATGACAATACAGATGTTTAAAATAGTATTTTTATTTGTCATACGTAGAATTCTATTGACTGGTTAAATCTAGTATGGACAGAAAGAATTCTCCATAAAAAGATTTGCTTTGTCCTATCTGCAAGCAAGTTGCAGTGAATTTTTTCTGCAGTAAATTTAAATGTCAATTTTCAATCAAAATGGTAAGTAACATTTCTTAACCTTAAGTAATTTACTTAACTTCTTGTGTAATTTGTGCAAATAATTACCTGAACAGGACAAAATATTCCAGGAAGACATTTGAAATTTATTTCATAGTGACTTCAAATGAATAAGACATCTTTGTATTCAGCTTATGGAATAAGAAGCATTGACTGAAGTCCATTATTTTGCATCCATATTTACCCTGCAGAGAGGAAGTATAATCTGTGACAGGCTCTACTTCACACAAGGTTTAGCTGAGCTTACCTGCAGCAGTAGAACCATAGAATCATAGAATCGCTCAGGTTGGAAAAGACCTTCAAGATCATCAAGTCCAACCACAACCTAACCATACTACCCTAACTCTAACAATTCCCTGCTAAATCATGTCCCTGAGCACCACATCCAAACAGTTTTTAAACACACTCAGGGATGGTGCCTCAACCACCTCCCTGGGGAGCCTATTCCAGTGCTTAACCACCCTTTCTGTAAAGAAGTGTCTCCTGATATCCAACCTAAACTTACCCTGGCACAACTTAAGGCCATTTCCCCTCATCCTGTCACCTCTCACCAGTGAGAAGAGACCAACCCTGCTCTTGCTGTAAGCACCTTTCTGATATGGAAGAGAGCAATAAGGTCTCCCCTCAGCCTCCTTTTCCCCAGACTAAACAGCCCTAGTTCCTTCAGTCTCTCCTCATAGGGCATATTCTCCAAACCCCTCACAATCCTTGTTGCCCTTCTTTGGACCTGGAACGCAAGGTTGTGTGCAACTTTTCATGAATAACTTCTCACCAGTTCAAATTCTCAATGAAATAGTCCCTACATATTATTTCTTTTGCTCTCCCTGTTGTGTTGCTTTTACTGCAGCGGTCAGATTACCGCTGAAAGAAAATAAAAGAAAAAGAAAGCCTACCCAAGGACTTTCACAGTGTTTTACACTGCACTGTTACACACACAGATTACTGATGTTGAAGGAAGCACACCAGAGAAGGTATTTAAATTCCACTGAAAGGTCTAATGC
This sequence comes from Phasianus colchicus, assembly GCF_987193195.1. Lineage (NCBI taxonomy): Eukaryota > Metazoa > Chordata > Aves > Galliformes > Phasianidae > Phasianus > Phasianus colchicus. Next base: position 59,758,152 of record NC_143439.1, on the reverse strand, counting down.
ATTTGGCAAATGGATCTCTATCAGAGAGAAAATTGTTTGGCTTTTAACAGAATAAACTTCCAAGCAAATGTATGTACAGCTTCTCAGATATCAAGTTATCATCTGCACAGCACCCTGTGATAGTACCAGAACTTCCTTTTGGCTTGATGCTGGCAGCTATCATATCAGGTTCCTTTTGCTTCTTCTGTCTCACTTATGCTCAAATATTTCCCACACTAGCTGTTGACTTCAAATACTGGCTTCTAAGTTCAATCAGAGTTGATCTCTGCCCACTCTTGCTGCAGAAGATTTGCAATTTGAGCAAGCTACAGTATTTTTATCTAATAAAATGTGTAATCTAATATATGAAAGAACAATTTTACTTAATGATTTGCCTCGTCTCAGTGCTTTTCACTAGATTATCAGAAGGACCTAGATCATTTCACAAGATTCAAGTTTTATTGCGAAGTATATCAAAATGATGTGACAGTGACTGACATATCTGAGTGCATGACTATATATTTTGAAAATGCAGGAAGAAGGTTACTATACTGCATACTGTTGTTTCCAGGAACATTATGTTCATGATAAGACTTACACTGTTAGTTAAGAAAACAAACCTGAAAACAGAAACAGGGATCTACAAGTAGTAGACTCTAGTCCTTAAGGAAGAGTGTATGCAGTTGTGGACTTATTTCCTGTACAGAATATGTACTGAAAATATGTAATTGTTAATTGGGTTTTTAGTATAGAGTCCCTCAACTCATGGCTGTAATGAAAGCCAAGGTTCTTATGTGACCAGATCTGTGAAGCATAATTTAAACCTCCAGACCAAGAGGAGGTACAACAACATACAAGTTACACAAGTGCTAAAACACTAGGCATTGGTCATATTTTTGACTTTAGTTACTTCTGCAAAGTTAATTTCAACACATGTTAAAGCAGTTCCAAATGCCACCATTATTTGCAACATGTATTGCTCAGTCTAATCTGAGTTACTTTGAAAAGCAGAGCAGTTGTGAGAATAGCTTTTGCTTAACAGACTCCTCTGGGTAGTCAAACCTAACACTGACTGCAGACAGTTGCAGAAAGACACTTTTTGATTTATATGGTAGATGAGCCCATTTGTTCATGTAGACAAATAAATGTAGAAAAGTAAGTCTCAGCATATACACTGTAACAAACTGACTGGTAGAAATTTTAATTTGGGAAGACAGTGAATCTATTGGGGATCACTTTGGTTCCCTGAAGCAGAAAAGAAAAGCAGAGCATTAGAATAAATCTTAAGAGCCTCTGTGTTGTTACAGATCCAGACTGCAGTAAGCAATATGTTCTACTCTAGATATTTCCTCTCACAGAATCATAATGGCTTAGGCTGGAAGGGACCTCAAGGATCATTAAACTCCAACCGCCTTGCCGCGTGCAGGGCCACCAATCTCCACATCATAGGAAGTAGGTCCAAATCCCTTTATTTTTCCTCACCTTTATCTCCAGCTTCCCAAAATTGCTGGAATCATGATTCTTGTTTAAGTGTTTACTTCCTTTTCAGAATAGTTTAATTGACGTTCTTGTCTTCTCACTCACATTTTGTTTGACAATTTCTTACACTGTTTCTCCTTCAGCTGAGATATAGCAGTTCATCAACAGCTATGGGTGAAGTTTGGCAGTTCTTGGCTATCTATACTTAAAGTCTGGGAACAGGAAGTATCTTAAATATGTGAAAGTCTATAGATTCTTTTACTACCCTGTTTTTGTAGTGGAGTAATACCACCCAGAGTATTAAATATCATATGTCTGTCATGCCTGCTTTATTTTCCTCTCCAGACAAAACCTTTGAGAGAACTGAATGTACAATTGACTTTCAGAGTAATTTTGTTTGTTGACGTTGCTCAACAATGGCTTTGGCACATCAGGTGTGTAAGGCATGCTCTTGAGACCCTTAGAGTGCATATACATATATAGAATCACAGAATTACCAAGGTTGGAAAAGACCCTCAAGATCAAACAATCCAGCCATCCACTGGTCACCAATAGTTCACTAAATGATATCCCTCAACACAACATCCAAATCTTCTTTGAACACCTCCAGGGTCAGTGATTCCACCACCTCCCTGGGCAGCCCATTCCACTGGATGACCACTCTTTCAGAGAAGTAGTATTTCCTAACATCCAGCCCAAATTTCCCCTGGCGCAGCCTGAAGTCATTCCCTCTTGTCCTATCACTAGTTTTACAAAAGAAGAGGCCGACCCCCAGCTCACTGCAATCTCCCTTCAGGTAGTTATAGAGAGCAATACATACATATAATAGTCTCAATTAGTGAGAATAGGTCTGGTCTAAAATCAGCTCAGCCATTCAGGGAATTGTAAGCAGCCAAATATGTCTTTCAGGAACTTCTGAAAATTTTAAGCAATACATACAGTCAATACTTCTCTGATCTTATGCATATTTTCTCCTTCTCATCCCCACTCCACTGAGAGTTAAATTCTGAGCACATTGCCAGCAAGTCTGATAAATAACAAAAATCAGCTCAATGGATGTGTAAGTGTAAAACTGTTTAGTGATCTTCCATAACGTTATGGATCATAACGATATGAAGATAAATTATTACTCTTATCCCTGAGTTGTCTGCATGGCATTTAAACTTTAAATCAAATAGTGTAAAATGTGCAACAGTGTTTCAAAGAAACCACTCCATGTTTTAATTACTGATTACCAACAAACAGTATGACATTCAAACTGAACCAAAGACTGTTTTTATCAGCTGTGCCAGAACAAGATAATCTACAAGCAAACATGTTAATGTCACAGCAGTCATATTTTCCAACTTTGTGCTCAAGATCCTAAGAGCTGTAGAGAGAAAAGACACAAAGGAGGGAAACAGCACTAATTTGTCTAAACTGAACTTCAATATCATGTTTCACCACTTAGTATGGACTGTGTTCTCTATCCCTAAATTCTATCCTAGCCTGATGTCAAATCTCAAACAGTTTATAACAGTAGGAAAATTGTCTGGCTATTTCACTAGGCTGTAAAGCGTAACCCAGGGAAGCCTGAACAGTAGAAAACTAAGTTGTCTAATAATCATTGTTTCAAAAGAGACACGTAGCTTCTAGATAGCCTGCCAGAAACAGCTATCTAGCATGCCAGAATAACACATGGACAGAATTTAATGTAGCTACTGTTGCACCTGTATGAATTCTTAGTGTGTCAAAGAAAATTATACCTGCTATCATAAATGCTTATGCTTTAGGAGAGCACATATGCCAGGTGCCATAGGTATATGTATGTTCTTCATGTGGAATATGCTGCATAAGTGTAACTCCCTGAGGTAGTTCAGTGCATAAATGCTCTCTCTCGCAGATTAGAGAGATTTCATACTTCTTTTTAAGCAGAAATTTGGAAGACGTTATTTCTTCCATTTGGTCTCCTGCTGCTGTTCTGTACTGCCTTTCCCCATTCAACCTCTCACATCATTTGAACTTAAAACACAGAGCTCATTCCTGAAGCTGTAACCCAGTCTCAGCTCCTTTTACCTCTCTGCCAGACTGGGCACGATGCTCAGTTCTGCCTACAGCCCCCACATCCTCATGACTTTGTCATTTGGTCATTTTGATTAATACTTATTATCCTTTACATACAGAGAAAAAGTGCAACATTTCACAGTATGCAATTGTTGATTTTGCACAAAGCTTTAACTAGTTTTAACTCATCAAGTCCTTTTTGCATATAAGTAATACTGCCCTAGTTGTAGTAAAGAACAGATAGTGTGTTGTTCCTCACATTTCTTTTTTAGAGACATCACCCGTGCTCACACTTCACCCCAAAATCTAGAACAGGAAATACTAATACCAAACACTATTAATCACATCAGACTCTATGGCATTCAAACCTCATCAAGTAACCTCTATCCTGACCTACAATGATTGATTAAAGCTTAAGATCCTCTGTTGGATAAGAGATGCGAGGACAAGATAATCTCTCAGATGATGTTAGATTGCAGCACATTTACATACACATCTTTGTTCTGACGCACACTTGCGCATATGAGTCCCACATGAGCCACAGCCCTCTCTGCCCAAATCGAGACTTGTCTGTATTATGCAAGTTCTTGGCTAACAGTGGATTTCTAGGACAGCAGATAAAATATGGTGTTATTCCCCATATCAACACTTCTCTGATACAGCTGGCTGTAGGCAAAAGCTTAGACAAAACTCCACATTTAGACACTGAACATCCAAACCCATCTTAATTCACTACCACTTCTAAACTGATGTTACCTTGCCTAGCAATACAGGTTGTTCCTAAAAAATCCTTGGTGATTAGAGTGAGGGACTCTGCAGATGTGGGCAGTGAAAGGCATGATGCAACAGCTTGAAGTAACTACACAGATTGAGAAAAGACCTTACAGCTGTTAATCACATACTGCTTAACCTCTTTTTCCAGTAGCTAAGAGGGAGGAATCTGACTGTTACTTCCTTTTAAGTTTTCTCTCTACATGTTCTTTCACATCTACAGGAATTACCTTGAAACACCAACAGCTCAGCAGACAAAATGTTTTTAGCTATAGTTTATTCTCCTCCTCAAGTTGGAGTTTAGTGTTTTTGCATGAAATAGAACCACTCCATATCTGTAACAGTCTGAGATTACTCCAAACCTTTAAGTGTAAAAGTTGATACCAAACTCTGGCAATACATGTTCTGTTATGATCTCACTATATCTGCTTCATTTTCTCAGGAGTTCCAATGAATTACTTCTTCGCTCTTCTGAAAAAGATCTTGCTATCTGCTGAAGTTTGTACTGGAACAGCTTTCTATTATAGAATAAGAAGATTTTTCAGCTGAAAATCCAGATGTTTCCCAGTATTTCCTATTTATGCTTCCATTTAAAATTTAATTAATAATGCAAAATAGCTTCATGACCACAAAAACCTCAAATCCTCTATCTTGGCAAGTTGTAAATTAAGCTGCAGGATTAAAATAATAAATGTTTCTTCTTCACACTCCATGGTGCAACTGAAAGTCTGTCTACAATTATAGCAAGGGGATTTGACTACTCCCTAGCTAAACAAATCTTTACGACTTTTCCTCCTTCTCATTGTATGCATTGTTTGTTCAAGAAGTTTATTCTCAATAAAAGTCAAGGATGAGTCAAAAGCTTCATTGGCACATACACTTTAGCACTGGGGTTAGGAATGAGGAACAACTTCTGGCTACTAACACAAAGCCATGAGAAGAACCAATGCCCCTTCGTAAGATTCCTCTACAAGGGACAAAATGATTCATTACTGATTCATTACTTGTCCACTTTCCTCTCCTGTTCATAGGCCAGTTCAGTTTGAGTTAAAAGCCAGCAGTAATAATACATTCTTTTCAAGCAGTTTGAAATACAGCCTGGGATCAGAAATAGGGAGTTCATTTTTATTTCAAATCTATCATTGTTTTTACAATAGGGAGGGACTGAATATTTATATTCAGCAATTTGATTTACAGTTTTATGAACTATGAAGTGATTTCTATCTCCAAGGACTCACTCACTGGGAAACATACACCCTTGAGGTATAATCCTCCAGCATTGGATGGGAACAGCCATCTCATGCTTCTGCACAGCACTGCTTGTGGGGCTTTGATTTTGAAAAATCAAACAAACCAACCCAGATCATCAGAACTGAGCAGCAGACTTTCCAGTTCTTTGGTTTTCTCCTTACAGCTACTTTCTTCCTCTTCTTCTCCCCTCCTTCACTGCCAGGAAACATGGAACAAGTTATCCACAGCCTGAGGACAAATATTATTCTCCAATTCAGGGAGAAAAGGAAGGGGTGAATAAGGAATGAGGTTGCTTTCACATGGGTGAAGGTTACAGGGAGAACTAACGCTGTCTGGCCTAAGTAGCTGGGAAGAACCAGGTCTTGTTGCTGAAGGAGCAAGTAGAGCTGCATGCAAAAGCTGGCTGTCCTGCTTCAGTGGTACAGAACAAGGCAGGCAACCATCTCAGGTATCAGAGACTAATGCAAACATTTGGATTTTAAACACATTTTTGCACATACTTTTTCATTACACATAACTACATTCACTACAACAGTCTCACTCACTGCTAAATTAAGGGGCTTCACCTGCCTAACTTCTCTCTTTGCGCTTCATGATTGAGTGCACATAAAGTTTCTACATATTCCAAGTGAAACATTTTAGGAATAAACTGTTATGCAGAACTCCAAAGCACTGGGAAGAGCAGGTGAGATTATTTCTTAACAGGTATGTAGAAACAAATACAAAGGAAGCTGAAAATAAGCCCATAAGCAAACCTACTGTCTTCACTTCTGGTGCAGTCAGTTACTGCCTCCTACCCCTGAAGAAGAAAGGCCCTTGCAGAAGTAAGGCATTTTATAGCCTTGGCGTACTGTTCATCTTAAAAAGATTGAAATGAAAATCTACTGCAAATTAACAAAATTTATTGAGAAGATGGGTTTGTTTTTCAGATCTTCTTGGGCAGTTAATGATAATTGCCTGCTTTACACACTAGGTACATAAGTAAAGGGCTGTTTTATACAGCTTCCTTTGTTTTTCTTCTATCATGGGACTCAGGAGATAACAAATAAGGAATAAAAGATCAGATCCTTAAGCCTTTAATACTCTACAGTAGACTTTTTTAAAACTAAACTAACACGAGAACAGCTTAAATCTACAAGAAAATCTTTCTTCTATGAAAGCCTTCTTCTAGCGTCAACATATATAGACTATGTAATATAGAACTGGGCCCATTGGTTAAGAAATGTCTCATCATATGTACAATAAAATATACAGAATTAGATCCTGTGACTGAGTGAGACATATCTTAAATACTTGGTCAAGGTTATATTGTACCAAGTCTTTCAACCCTGCCTCCCAGTTGAGAAAACATCTTTCACAGTTTTAAGAATGTATTTTGATTTAAACCATACCCCATTAGATCCAGTGGAGAGATTCTCATTATCTTACACAAATCACTCTTAAGTAAGAGAAAGGATACAGACTTGTTTGTGCATTGCACATTTCTATACACATTACTAAATACATTAAGAAATCACCATACTTGCTCTTCTTCAGATTTTACTATTGTAAGATTATTTCTTTGTAGGCTTATTCCAAACCACAAGATGAAGACTCAGATTTTGTGCCAAAGACTTGAAACTTCCCGACTTTTTTTTTTTTTTTTTTAAATAATGAGTATTTTGCTCTACTTGGAGACAGAAGAAATTTGCAACAGAACCACATATCAAGTTAGCATATGATTAATCTATGTTTGCAGCAATTAAAAAAGCATTAGGGTGTCTTCCATCTCTGAGGAGCTTAGTGGTTTCAGAACAATGCCTTCTGAAGATAGAAGGTGTATTACATGCATAGCTTTCTCTCAGAATCAGATTTCCCTTAAGAACAAACCTTTGGTGAACCAGTAAACAGATGAGTGGTTGCTGGGCACCTTCTGCTGTGCTGGCACACAAGGAAAGCAATGAAAACGTGAAGTGCCTCTTCCTTTCCTCCCAGTCAGCAGAAAGGATGAGATTAGGAAAGACAGCAACCCCTGTCTGCAAGTCAGCTTTCAGTCAGTGCATTGCTGATGGAGGTGGGGAACGTGTGCCAGCTTTCTCCACTGGCTGAAAGATGCTAAGGCCTCAAGCACAGCAGCCAAATACCCTATAATACCCATTCCTCAAGAAATGTCTTCCACTCTCCAGCACTTCCACTTAATTCCCACATGAGGATGATAAGCTCTTAGCATTGAGTTTCTAAGAAGCGGAAGGAGCTGAGTGGTAACTAAGAAATAACATAGTCAGCAGGCAATGAGAAATTTACAGCACCTGAGCTGGCTTAATATTAACCACTTAAATGTAGTATATTACATGAGAGAAAAAAAGATCATTCTTCAGGAAAAGTATGCATTTATTTTCTTTGTTTATTAGTTTTCCTGTCAATAGATTAATTGTCTTTCTGAGGCTTTAATTGAAGTACAACAGCACTTATCTTAGAAGGTCTTTGGGCTAGTAAATATAGAAGAATTTCCCATGATAGACATTAAAACACTGATAAAAGTATATGTATATTTTTTATTCTATTATCTATGTATATCTTGTTCCATGGTTGTCTTATTTTATTTATTTATTTATTTTAAATTTGACCTTACCTTGTAGAGAGCTCTGCAGGAGAAACAAGCTGAGTACCTGAAAAATAAGCTCACCTAAGTAATCTTGTATTTTATAGCTTCAGTCACGTGGATAGTAATAAATTAAAATCGAATTGGACTTCTGAATCCAGTTGGCTCTTCCAAGTTACTTTCAAATCACCTTCCTGCAGCTCAGCCTTGGATTTGACCATCAGAGATTGACAACTTCCACTGAGGCGGTACAATCCAAAATGACTACACACTACTTGAAGAGGCACTGATAGAGAACATGCTGTATTCACATTAGTGTCACAAGGGTCTAAGTGTGCTTCCTCTAACATCTACCATATCTTCTGGCTTGGATCCAGGGCACAGTAATAGCAGTGCCAGTAAGTATTATGCATAATACACCCTTTTCCCCCAAAGAGCCATTATAATTGACATTAAATATTTACATAGTATTGCCTACAAGCCCCAGGATTAGAATTCTATCCAGAAGATAAGTAGTTCCTTAGTAGGGAGTGCAAGGCACTTTGAGTGAAGTACATAAGGTGAGAACAACAAATGGGAGAACAAGTCCCACTTAGTCACAAGACACAATTAAACCTCATCCTGTGGGATGCTCTGAGCCACCATGCTGAAGGGCTGTTCTAAAACATAAAATAGATTAAAAATTAAAGTTGGCTCTAATCAGTTTTGAATATTCCAATTCCATCTAAACCCTGCAGTGAATTAAACCTAATAGACCAAATAAACCCTGTATAATCCCACTAACCTTCAGTCACCAAGTGATCATTTCACCAGCTGGATTTATAGGAGATAAGGACAGTTTTAGCCACACCAGTGCACATCAGTTTAGTGGCCACAGAGCTGCAGGTGGGGAAAGGCACAGCACAGAGACCAAGCCCCAGACCTCACCTTCCACACTGGTGCAGGAGTCTCAGTGCTGTGCTCCTGCAGTCCCCATAAATGTATGTACAGTCAAGAAAAAATAGACTACGTATAGATAGCACTACAATGCATCTTAGGGAGATTTCTCCTGTGAACACTGACAAAACACTGACTATGACAAGATAACAAGCTAAGTTTAACAAGTTGTTAAATCCACCCTGAATAAGTTAAACTGAGCTTAGATAAAGGCTGGGAGAATGCAGGCTGCAGATGAAGACAATGTATAAGTATTCAGTTAATCCTTGACCACAAGAGACAGTGCTGATGCCTTCTGTAACTGAAAGGCTTCTCTGAGGAATATATTGAGGGTTTAATCCAGGGACTAACACCTGGATGCTTCACCTATTGAAATAATGAAAGAAAATCTATAAACTTCAGTATACACTCAAGTATACATGCAGTTCAGCCATATAGACTTATTCTCCATAAGGAAGAATTTAATGGACTGTTGGTACATCAAGGATGATAAATATTTTCTAGCTTTAGTGTATATTATATGTAAGCTTTGAAAGTATTTATAATTTCTTAGCTATGTTTCTTTTCCAATCTAGAAAGATATTTAAGATGATTTTAAGTAGAGTACTGGATATTAAGATATGTCTACCTTAACACACAAATAGAAGAAAATCCTTGAATTAGGAAATCCTCAACACAATTGTAGTAGGTATGTTTAAAAAGAATCACACACATTAAGTCTTTGTCTGAACTGTAAAACAGATATATGTACCTGTAGAGATAGTTTAACCATTATAAAGTATAAATCAGAATGTAAGAGGCCTGGTCATTTGAGTTCTACATAGATCACAACCCATGTCAGCATGTTGTATGCTTGTAAGACTGAAAAAGAGCACAGAATAATCACCTACACATACCCTTAACAAATTAAGTCAGCACGCCTCAATTCAATACCTCAGCTTGTAAGCAAATGTATAAATACAGAGATTCAAAAATAATATTAAATATGGTCTTCTACTTACTATATCCTTAATTTAGGCTGATACTCATCCATTCATTCATGCCCCTACACAGTCTTCCAGTAAGTCAGTCTCTCCTCTTAAGCAATGCCAACTCTCTTTTATACTGCTTGTCCTAAGAGCGCTACTCCATCCTAAATTCAGATATACTGACTAATTAAGCAAAGCAGTTCAGCTGCATTCCCTCAGGTGTTCCTGGAAGGGAGGGACTCAACCTCAGTCTGAGAGGAAGTTTCATACCTGGTGGGAAGACAGACTAATTTCCTCTTTTTTTTTTTTTTTTCCTGTGGATATAGCTGTTGAAAATAATTTAAAATAGAATGTGAAATATATTCAATTTAAAACAAAGCCAACAGAAAAATTTTCATCTTATTCAGTATTTCTAAAGTTCTCAGATTTAAAATAAAGCAAAATTATAACAAAATAAACATAAGAAAACAGTGATTTCTATAGAAATATGATGAGCTAACCCTGAATTCTTTCAGAAGTACTTTCATTTTACTTTTAAACTTTGGTGTGTTGACAGGGATGAAACTACTCTGAGGAAAGAGTACAGACCTTTACACTCTCACAATTTAGAGACATTCCCAAACTGGATTCTCAGAGAAAAAGTATAACTTTGAGATATTTTCAATAATTTGTTACTTAATTCTTTAATATTCAAAGTGATTTCTATATTTGTAAGCACTGGTCTTAAAATGTGATTACAGGAGAAGGACTAAGGGCACACTGGGCTGCAAGTCAAGAGAAGTGATAATGGCTGTTGAGGTGATGTTTACAATGGCACCTGTGCAGTGTTGTGTCAAGCTTTGTGTCTCCTGGGATCTCAGAGAAATGTGCGCATGGATGGGAGGTCAGATGAGGGTCATGAACCTGTTATGAGGGTTCCTAAGGGATCTCCTTAGCTTGTTCAGTGGAAAAACAGGAGGCCTAAGGGTGAATTGAATTACTGTCTTCCACTTGATGGCAAGGGGGGAGGTCTAGAGGGGACATAGATGAACTTCTCTCAGAGGCAATGGTCACCAAATGCAGAGGGGGAAGTCTTGATGGTAAATACGACAAAAAGTTGTATTCACAATGGCTAATGGAAATAAAGAGGCATCTGGAGAATTTCTGGTTTCTGAGTGACCTAAGTTAAGGCTAGAGTTAGCCTCATATTACTAGTCCAGAAAGCTGGTCTAGGAATTCCAATCAAAATTATTTCATGATTTCACTATGAGCATTTTGATGATAGGCAAGGTTTGGTAATGTATGTTATACAAATCCCCTTAATGAAATAAATGATTCTAACCAAAGAACTTCACAGTTGTCACACTTCATTTTAGATCACTTCCTGCATATAAAGACTACAAAAGCAGTTTAACTAATAGATCCACTGAAGACACTGTCATACTGATAAGTTTCTATTTTAAATCCAGTTTGAATATCTAGGCAGGATTTGGGAAGGGGAATACATGTATACAAATCTTTAAAATTTCTGTTTAAATCTGGAAATGAATTGAGAAAACGCGTTAATAGTCACAAAATATTTCAAGCAGCTCTTCATTCAGCACTGGATTTTGTAGTGTTGGACTTTTAACTAAAGCACGTAGTAGGCCCTTCTCACATTTACAAAGAACAGTTAATTTGTTATTTTTCCCCATATTTTTCCTCCACAAAATATTCTCCATCATATTTTATGTTTTGTTTTCATACTTGATGTGCTTATGAATGGTCTGTGAGTCATATTTTCTTTAAATTTTTAAGCGAAGTGTAAGTGAAAATTTGGGAACTCTTCTAACAGCTCCATAAACATGGTAGTAGTTTGTAGTAGTTAGTAGCTTGAGTGATTAATTCCAGACAACAAACAAAATTATTCTAGAGTTAATTGATAGGTCTAAACTAATAAACCCCTAGAATGTAGGGAATTGAAAGACTAGGATGTATTTGAAAACTCTGCCAAATTATAAATGTAATGTAGACTCATGACCTTCAGTGATATTTTATTTCTGCTCCATTTTGTTCCTTGGCTGTACAGCAGATAAAGCCAGTTATTGCTGCAGTCTAAACATGGCTTATGATAAGTGTTTAGACAATGGGCTAGAAGCCAGGGTTGGATAATAATTAAGATTGTTTTCACATTAGAGTTTATTTAGGCTGTGAAGCTGATAAACTGGAGTAGTTCGCAGAAAAAATGTTAAGGCCTGCTCCTATCCCAGAATTTTTCTGATTTATTCCATTGCAATTATGTTGCTTACTATTAGCAGTAGTTATCTCTTTTTTGCTCCTACTCGTGCTTTAGTTTTTTCCCCTTTCCAGTCCAACTACATTTAATGTATCACCCATTCCTCCCTTCTCTGTAATTGGGCACCTACATACCACATGTGCTCAGAAAGAGCCCTCATCCACAGAAGTCCTCACCCTTCTTACTCTGTGCCACCCAGCTCTCCCCTACCCTCAGGTGCAAATGATTATTTCTGCTCCATACTGCACAGTAGTTGAGGTTTCTGGTATCTCAGCACAGTGGTCTTTAGAAAGCAGCTTGCAGACAGGTAAAACCACACAATATTTTGATTTTGTGTGGAAGAACATAGAAAGCTCCCTCCACAATGGGAGGGAGATTTTTCCCAATTATAGAAATGAACCTTGGGTGGATATTCAAGTACAGTTTAAATAAAACAACAACAACAAATCAGGTTGAGAGAATATTAGACACTTGATTTATACATCATTGAAGTACATTAATATTTTTACCTTTATAATCAATCCTTGTTTAAAGACGAGGAAACTGAGGCAAAGATATTGTAAATTTCACAATTTTTATATCCACCAGTAAGTTATACAGAAGACATAACTGGAGATCATCTGATTTTTCAAAGTTGTGAGTGCTTGTCAAGTCCTGACCTCTGCTGCCTGACTGCCTGTCTCTTTTGTGCAGATATATATTTAGTGCAGCAATATATTTAGTGCAGAAAATATATGTAGGTACAAATTCAAAATCAGAATGCCTTAAAGAAATAAATGTGAAATGCAATACGAGGAAGCAAAATGTTAGAAAAGACAGAAGGTGAAAATGTAATTCTCAGATGAAGAAATAACTTACTGATCCAATTGGGTGTACAGGCCACAATAAACACCACTCCAGCATACTTATTTTGGGAAGAGAGGCAGCTGGCACTGTAATGGTACAGCATTAACTTTTAAAAAGTAACTGAATTAACCCAAAGATTCTGAGTCCACATTTGGGCTTTTTTCAAATCCTCTTCCTCTGTTTTATGTACACTGGCTTTATCTCAGTTCATCTTAAAATTATATTTTTGGAGGTTCAGTGGAAGGCATGAAGCCTTCCTGTCTGCACAAATCTGAGCTTCTAGAGAAGTCCTTGACATTCTTCCTCAGAATCTTACGACATTTTCTTTCTTTTATTTTTGTGTGGTCAGTGGATATTTCCTTCCTTTGTTTTCCTTTCAAAGAGGTGTATCTCTGTTTTAATCCATGAATCATAGAATCACAAAATCACAGAATGGCTGAGGTTGGAAGGGACCCTTAGAGGTCTCCTGATCTCCTCTGTTCAAGGAGAAGCTTGCCTAGGGTCTTGTCCGGATAAAAGGGCTCTTTTATGCCCCAGGGAGAGATCTTTTCCCAGTGGGCCATCCTTTCTCACAAAGCATGCAGAGTAACTTGAGACTTCTGATTTTTCCCTTCTGGAAAGGAGTGAGAAAACTGAAGATGATGGCAGAACACATCTGCAAAATTCCAGCAACACTTTCAGTCCTATTTTGAGGTGGTGCAGGCTGCTTCCATGTCAAATTGTGGTTGTTCTTTTTTTTTTTTTGCTTCAGTTTCCTGTTTGTAGATGGAGATTTTCTACTTATCAGCCACATTTGAGAAGCAGTGATGGCTGCTCTTGCTCTATCTGTAAAAGTGATTCGCTGAAAATTAGAGCACTTTGTAAGCACTTTGGTCACGATATTCACCTCCTACTGTGATCTGGACTACTTAGTCAGACTTGGCATTTGTAAAGGCATAAGGAAACATGTTTACTGGAAAAGCTACTGTTCTTTATTGCTGATGATTTTATTATGGATAATTGCACATCTTCCCTGATTTGGCTGAGAAAATATAAAACCAAGTTAATGTAGTTAGCAGGCTGGCAACACCTACAGTTTTCTAAAACTTATATATTATTGCTGACCTTGAAGCTGGCAGTGTTAGTGTACTCACTTGTCCTAATAGCCAAAATATATGGCAGACCAAGGACCTTTAACTCTTTATTGCAAGATGAATGTGAATTTGGAAGAAATACATACAGATAATGTCTACTGATATGAAGAACAAAGAAGGAAAACTTTCTTCCTCACTTCAGCTGTATCAAAGGCTTGAACAGTGAAATACTTAACTATTCAGAGAAGCTCTATTTAATGCAGATTGTGCCAGTCCTCATTTTATATATGTATGCTGTGAGAATCCTTCTTTGTTTTCTTGGCTCAAAGCTTGCTTTCAGAGTCCTTTCTAGACTCTGATTGACTTATTGAGGAGGCCAGTGATGTGTGCTACCATGTGAAAATCCACATCACTTTGTGGACATTTGAAAGCACCTTTCTCCAGAGCTGCTTGCCTCCGGAAAAGAGTGCTCAGGAGTGTTCACTGGTGAAAGATCTGGCCTGTGACTAAATAGCTCCAGCTTGGTATGGGAAAATTGGGGAATGATGCCATCGTGTCCTGTGAAAAACAGGATGCAGGTGGGCATCCCTGCTCCCTCTTATCTGCTGGCAAGGCCCGGAAGACGGGAACGAAGGAGTTTCTACTGAGATCCCAGAGCCAGAAGCTGCCACTCTAAGGAGAGCTGATTCAACCACTTTGGATGTGAGCTGTCACTCCAAAGAGAGCTGACTCGACCACTTTGGACTTATTTATAAGTTGGTACTACCACTGAAAAGGAGTCATCATCACCATGGTCACCGTCATTGTCAACAGAACAACAATGCCCGACGACCCACCACTAGTGAAGATCAATGGCTGAACTATGAACTATGCTGGGTCCATGGTGGTGACTATCCCCCTCTTGCTTCCTATAAAGACTTCTTGCTTATTCTTTATCTTTTCTATCGCCCTCTTTCCCTTCCCCATTACCCTAATTCATAATAGTGTCCGTCCTCCCCTTCCCCATCTCCCTGATTAAGATTTGCAACAAACTGGTCAGACCAACATTTGAACCACTGTTTCTTAATCTCATGCCAGGTATACATATATTAAAAAGAACCTCCTCTCCCTCCTATAAATTGGTGCAAGACATATGTATACTACAGTAGAGTCTACAATTATAAAATCAAGTATTCCTTTTCAATTCTACAGTAGAGAGAATCAGCTTACCACTAGCCTTGACCTTGGACTAACAGTTAAAATATGTCTTGGATCATAATGTCTTATGAAATGCTGCATTCGCTGAATGACAAATTTGAACAGTAAAATTACCTGTAGATACATACCAATCAGTCACATCAATCAGGAACTTTCAAGCATATTTCCAAGTGGACTCTGAACACCAGGAGATTTTTAAAAAGTTATTGTTGGGAACAAATGACTTCAAAATTAAAGTAACCACTCAAGTGAAACACAATCCATTTGGAGCCAAATCTTGCTTGCTACCTTCACATAGTAAGAGGAAGACATGCACATTTTGCATAAAGATGAACTGTTATTCTACCCATTGTTTTTCTAGCACACTGTTAGCAGCTTTCCAAACACATGATAGAAAAACCTAGACTACAGGTTCAGAAAGTAGGCATGTGGCTAATTTTTTCTTGATGTGAGATCAACAGATTTTGCAAAAAAATGTAACAGCAAACATAAAAAATAAATTGTATCAGCTATGTCGTAATAAAATTACATGTAAAGGATCAGACAAAGAAAAAATTACAAAAAAAAAGGACATTTATACAATGAAACACAAAGGTATATATTTTTAAGTAGCTAAGTCACAGTTTATAGGCAGTAAAAATATAAACTTTGCTCTCAGTATCATGACTTTCTTTTATATGGAGTACTCCCCTTTGACATCAATAACCACACACTTGAGCTTTCACTTCATGAAAAACAATTCCTTATTTATAATATCCTATGAAAATAAAAGATGTAGATTGCATCCCACCTCTATTACTCATTTCTAGATTAGAAGTAAATGCTTCCCTTTGACTTCAGTGGAATTCACTGGTAGTTGTTTAGAGGTTTTCGGAGCTGGATGTTTATCAAGGATGCAGAGAGGATCTGTCTGTAAAGATAGAAGCTTCAAGGACACAAGCCTTGGTTTCTCACCTATGGAGAACATCTTAGAACTGCTGTTTTCAAATCATAATAGTGAAATCTGACTTTCAAAACCTACACAGGCCGGTTTTAGGCCATTATTATCATTGAGAATATGTTAAATAGTGGATATTATCCACTTTACATTTGGGTTCTGCAAAATGTAGTATCTCATTCCTTTTCACTGAAATTTTATCAAGTTTTGAGAAGATCATTTATGGAGCCTGCAATGTATGAAATATATGACAGCTTTTCTCACATCAGAGTCTTTAGTTGCATTATTTTCTATTGCTTATTACATCAGTACGTTTTGTATATGAAAACAATTAATATGTAGTACATATATTAATATATAACTGCAATCAAGTATTAAAATTAAATTCAATATTAAAATACATAATTCAGTATGATACTGCCTTACATAAGGCATTTTAATATATTGTATTATATAAATCTTCAGTTTCCATTTGCAGACTTGCAGTTTACTGAGGCTTATGATTTTCTGCTTGCTACTTCAAGTTTGCTCTTTTCCAAGAAGATCAGAACAACAACAAAAAGGATTTAGGAGTGGAGTGAATTAATCTGTCCAGCATTATGATACAGAGGACCTTTTGCCTAAGTCGTTGAAAATAATCCAAGGATCTTACTGTTAGATCAGATCTGTGGGGTCCCAGTTCAACAGTCTGGATGAGCTCCCATGCAGAATACTCTATGACAGGCTATGAGAAGACACAACAATCTCGGGGAGCTTTAAGCCTTTGAAGATGTGAATGTCTGTCTTATCAAGTTACCTGCAGCTGCCACTTGGGAGGCAAGGCTTCTTGATCCAATGCCTAGCATTGAGCCTGGCAGTAATATCTCAGCCTGACACAGTCCCCTTTAAAGTCTGAACCTCCTGATTTACCAGTGATCTCTGGTTTATAGATGACTGATACAAACAAATGGATGAACAGAGGTAGTCTTCTTTTCTTCCTTTCTTCCTTATTTCTTTTAATATTCCATTTGTTTTTGTTATCAGGATAGCGACAAGAAAGCGAAGGACATTTAGAAACCATTCTATTTACGAAGTGCAGTGCCCTTCTTTGCAATACATCCTTCACTTCTGATTTCTTTCCTGAGGCCCAGCAAAGCCAAGTTTTGTCAAGCTGCTGTAAGTGCAGCTCTGTTCCTCCTCTGAACTTTTGTCTGGCCCAGGATCAAGACCTCCTACTTATTTTTTTAATCTTTCCTGCCAAAATCTCCCTGTGCATGCTGTACTCCTTTTTCTTCTAATACCTACTGTCTTTGTTCACATACAGGAAATGCTCTATTGCTCCAAGACCTCTTTTGAGGGTTAAAATAATGTATTTTCTGACTTATGTCATTTCCTGACAATTCAAGGGCTTCATTTGTCCTAGTGCAATTGTTAGTAGCTCTTTCTTTCCTACAACAGAAGCACTGCCCCTCTGTGACGGAGGAAGCACTCTTGACTGTGACTGTTATGGGTCCTGTGTTTGGAAGAGACCGCAGTGTGTGGGAATATAAATGGAGAAAAGCAAACAGACATTGCTGTAAATCAGGCCGTTTATGGAACAGCACCATCCCAAAATCTGTGGGAGTCTTTGACTAACTCCGTATTTTATCTTTTAGGAAAATCTTAGGAATTTTCTTCCCTGAGAGCTCCTGTTCTTTGACTCTTTGTGAGTGCAATCAGTCCTCAGCTGGAGACTGGGGCTGTGGGAGCTGCCAAGAGCTTTCACCAACGGGAGCAGCCATTTCATCCCTTCACTGGATTCAGACGCACTGTTCTAGGATCTGCCATCATCTCAGATCACAGTCTTTTCAAATCAGATTCAGAAACACAATGCTTCAGTTCTATGTGAAGAATATAACCTGATCTAAGCTCTCCCACTCCAACCTGAATGTGTAAAATCAAGAGCTTTGTAGTTGAATAACTTCATGTAAAAGGTAAGAGTGGCCACATTATCTAGGGCAGAAGCTCCACTGTAAATACTGAAAGAAATATTTTCATTGCTACATGTTGAGCTTTTAAAAGGTTTCAGTGTTCCAGTGAGAAGAGTGTACATGCACATGCATGTTCACAAGTGTGAGCACACATGGCAATAAGCTACACAATAGATGACTGAGGAAGAACACTTTCTTTCACTCTCTCTCCATCCACATTTAAAAAGCACTTTCAGAAATGCTGCAGCCAGCAAAAGGCCCACAGGTGCATACCTAACAGACTAACATAGGATCAGGGCGTGAAAAAGTTTATCTGTAAAAATAACAAAATTCATCATCCTCTGTTTCAGCTGCTGAGTCCATTACTCAGAATGATAGTATCAGGAATGTTTTACTTCAAAACTGTTGGGAAAACAAACAAACAAACAAACAAACCAAAAAAAACACTAAGAGATTAAAGCACTGAATAAACTTAAACCACAGGATTTTTCCCTGAAATATCCACTAATATGCCTTTTTGTGTCCTGCTTTTCTTCTGCAACAAGAACCGCTCTTCTGGTTGCCTGTATCCCAGAGAATGTTCCATAACAGTGCTGGAGCCTGCCTTCTGGAGGCAAGGCAGAGTGCTGCCATCATATTGCTCTGCCAATTTTGTTCAGTCCGTAACAATTTATTTTCAGAAATGGCTTCATTTTCACTGTAAAGGCAAACCATTCGAGTATTTTGATAAATCCTACTAAGCAGATAAGACATTAATGAATTTTAAATGTCATGTTTTAAGTTATGTGGCACTGTTTTTTGGAGATATGTAGAACAGTAACAGACCCAAGGTGAACAGGTAGAGCATGACTCAGCTCTTACCTCATCTCTGCTACTTTCCCACTGCCACTTCTTGAATTTCTTTCCTCTTACACACAGTAAATGACACAAAGAGAAAACACAAATGTCAAAGAAATGAGAAGCAACCACTCCTTTTTACAGGATTTACACATTAGCTTCAGGAAGAGAATTGCCTGGGGAAAATGATTTCTCTACCTTGAGCATTCCTGAGTTTCCTGCAGATGTACATCCTGATGACGTTCAAGACCAGATTTGATCTACAAATCCACACTATTTTTTATTAGTTAATGGTTCCTGAATTGTTGGCAATATGTGTTTAACCTCCTTCCTATACACTTACTACAAAAGATAAACTGTGAGTAGGAAATACAAACTCCTTCTGATAAAGGAAGTATGATGAAGAATAACAATTGATAAGAACAAGACAAAACAGGACAGTTTAGATAATGTATAGTAACGTGTAGAGTTGGCTTAAATGGCTTCTTACCTTGTCCATTTTAATTTTCCTTTTTTAAATGCCCAAGTAGTTACTCTTTTAGTTAATGCAGAAAGGTGTGTGCTTCTTGGTTATATTTCATTTATAATTACTCTTCTTTTTTTTTTTTTTCTTTTTAGTTTTTGCTTTTGCTTTTTAAAATATCTCCTCAAATTTATGTAAAATTAAGAACAATTCATGTAAAATGAAGCATAGTTCAATAAAAATAATAAACACTGCTAAGAGTGCTGATAAGATTTTCTTCATTTTTGTAATGTAATCCTTTTTTTTTTTTTTTTTTTTTTAAACATTCCAAGAAGACATTTTTAACTGGGTTAATTTTTCCTTTGTCAAGTACTGCTCCGAAAGTAATGCCTCCTATTTTATTATGTTGGCCAATGATATAAGAGGTGGGAGTTGGTAATATGACAGTAGAAACTGAACCTTCCCAATGTTCCATTACATTTCGTTGCTGTGTGACAGCTGCAGCAGAGGGGCAGTCTGACAAAATGTTATCTGACATGGAAGAGCACATGAAGAAAAGGTGTGTCACTGAAATCCTCCATGTGGAAAAAATTCACCCATTGACATTCACTGATGCTTGCTGAACAACTATAGAGAGCAAACAGTGGATGTGAGCACAGTGAAGCAGTGGGTGGTACGTTTCAGCAGTGGCAACAGTGACAGTGGTGCTAGTGCAGATTTTTTATGAGCGCAGCATGCAGGTGCGCAATGAAAATGGTGAAAACGTACAGCTAATTGTGGTGACTATGCTGAAAAATAATGCTTTGTAGCTGAGAATACCAATTAGTGTTATTGTGCTCTTCATATCTGTTGCAGTTTCCATAGAAATAAATAGGAGGCATTATCTTTTTAAGTTGGAATGTTCATTCGAGGAAAAATGCTCTAAATAATTTCGAAATGAGTCCTCAAGAAGAGGAGCTTCAATGCTATATGCTGGGGGGATAAAAAACATCAAACATAACAGATTGTATCTCTCTTTTTTGGACAATTCCATCTTTATCTTTGACAGTCAGAGGGTAGCAATACCTTTCCTTGTATTGACCTAAGTTGTTGTAAATGATATGGATATCAACCTCATTTATAGCAGAGTAATATCAACCTAACTGATATTGTAACACTCTATAAACGATGATCTAAGATGTTTTCTTTGTCATTAGCTTCAGAATGTAATAGTGGATGTGAAAATTACCTGCTGAAACCAGGAATGATTAAATGCATTTTTTATTTGTGAATCTTTTGGTTAATGATTAAATTTTTAACCCTCAAGTCTCAGCAGCACCCTGTAATGCTACCTTTCCTTTGTGGGACAGAACCAACAGTAAAGGAACAACCACATTTGAAAAACTCCTTTATAAATGGCCTAGAAGAATCAGGAGAGACTGTAACTGATTTTATTTTATTTTTTTTCAAAAGCAGAGGAAAAAGACATACACAGAAGTTTTCTGTAAAAGCTGGAGGCAATGAACACACACACACACAATCTGTAAAACGAACAGTAACCACTATATTGATTTATCTCTGTTGTGACTGATCTCTCTGATATAGAAAAGAGATCTTAGCACTAGGACGGTGAAATTTGCTGAAATGGCTATGACAGCTGAGTGTACGTTTCACAAGCTTACCAGAGGCAGAGGTGGCAGGTGGCTTCCTGCCTACATTTATTTTTCTTCCTCTTACTGGTTCAGATGTATGTTCCTCAGGGTTCAGATATAGCTCCAATCAACTTAATGAAATTTGCAGTGTCCTGAACTTTCAATATGGACTCCTCTATTTTTTTCATCTTCAGAATATTTTAAAGAATTATATAAATACCATAAAGCTTGAGAAGTAAAATAAGCCAGAGATGATCATTTAACTTGGTCTGATTAAGGCTTTTCTTACCAGCTAATTATTACATCACAAGATTAAATTCACTACAAGTCATCCTGTAAGGATAAATATTTTTGGATTAAAGGGAACACAGAACTAAAATAAAATAAAATAAATAATAATAATAATAATAAAAAAACTAGATAAAGCTTAAAATCTGATTTGTCTGCGCTGAACGTGAAATGAAAACCTTGTGCAGTGTTCAAATCTTGCTGCACAGCAAGGTGAAATTTTCATCAGTTCACTTACAGTTGTTTTCATGATTCGCTATGTCCTATTTCATATTAAATGAAAATTAGCCTTGAAATATTAAAAGCAATGTTAAAAGAAAACAAAGAATAGCATATTAACATGTTGATATAGGGCCATCCATATTCCACATCAAGTGCAGCATTTTCTCTCTAAATGCACCAAATGAGGAACATCTCTTCCGTTTGATGGCAGCTGTGACAGACAAACCACTCAAGCAGAGGAGCAATAATGCTGGTTGGCAATTTCCACAGTATTGCCGGGCCAGATTCAATCACAAGACCTCAAAACTTAGTGCTGCTGGCTAGAAAAATGGGTAGTGAAGCTAGGAATACATTAATTCAATGTGTCACATATTGAATCATGAAATCATTAAGGTTGGAAAAGATCACCGAGATCATCTAGTCCAACCATCAGCCCATCACCACCATGCCCACTAAACCATGACACATATGCAGTGTCTTCCAGTGAGAACCTTGTTGAATCATTATTAAAGAATAATTCTATCCTCACATCAAATACCATATGGTACAGCTTCCTTACTCTTCTCTTTGTGAAGTGCCCTAAAACTGAGCTCCACAAGGAAATATCCTCTTCGCTTTTGCAAGTTTGAATGTTCAGCTTGGCTTTCTGTCTGTTGTTAATTACTATGTACTTTTTTCTAGATGAAAGACTTTTTTCATTCTTAAATTTCAAGTTTAACTTCTTGTGGAGTACCCACATGCAATCTCTATGAGAGGGAACATGACAGGACAAAACAGTTACATGATCTATATTGCACTAATGGTCCCTTGGGTACTTCTATATGGTCAACATGTCTTTGGGCCTGCTTCCCACCTTTGGGAAGCACTGATCCAGCATGGCTATCCTCCTTTCTTTGCAAGTTCAATTACCTGTGTTTGACACTGCATCACTCTGGGCAGATCAGCTGTAAGATATGAGGAGTGCAGCATTCTTCTTCTGTTACGCACAGACTCCAAAATAGCTGGAACATTCATAACCCTGCATTTTACCTCAAGTGAACTTGTAAAACTCATTATATTTAATGAGAGTTACCTAACAACAAAGAATTTATGTGGGCCCAACTGTCACACTTCTGAGTCACGCTACAGTGATTTCTCTTTTAAGTAGATTGGTGTGTTTGGTGCATAGATTGGCTGTTTCAAAAGGCTTAAAATTTGTTCTGATTTGCGGTAATTTTTCTTTTAAAAGGAAAACAGAAAGTGAAATAGATATTCCTCAGTTTTATCTAGATTAAAGAAAAACTAATTTTTGAACCAAAGTGCAGTAATGGATGTGATCTGATTGCAGAAGTAATAAAGTAGCTTGTTCCAAACCTGTGGATCTTGTCATGCAACTTACTGGAAACAGTCTTGGACTGATCATGGCAACAATGACAAATGTTATACTGATATACTCAAAAACATGCAAGAGTCATAATTATTGTATACTAACAAAGAAGTTCAAGTTTTTAAAATTGTAGATCTTACTGACATGTCTTTTAATTAACTAGCTATTATTGTTAGGAGGATCTTGCAGCTGAGGGTCTGATACTGGAATTGAGATGGGTGAAGTGTAGGAAGTGCTCTCTTGACCTACATGCAGAGTATCTATGACTGGAAAACAAGTGAGACTTTTCAACCCATAACCTGGTTTAAGACTGCCACCGAATCTTTCATCTCAATAGTTGTCTTAACATTGCTGTACTGTGGTTGCACAAGGACACCATAGCTTTCTGTTGCAGCTCATTAAACTTAAAATTGTACTCCAACTGTATACTTTTGAAACAAGTGAAAAGCAAACAACATGCATGGACAAGGAGTCTGGTTTGCCTTAGGGAGTCACTTTTTGGCATTATTTCTTATTATCCTTTGATGATAGTTTATCTTAAGGGCTGCACAAACTGTGTTCGTAATACTGACAGCAGGACTCCAAATAGCTATTTAGAAATGCATTAACATACAAGATACCTGGACTCATGATGAGGATAGGCTCATTCCTTCTGGAGTGAATGGAGCAACAGCTACCAGTGAACTGCCCTGGCTAGTCACCGAGCTACAGAGGCGAAGAGACACCCTGATTCTGCTTTTCTTGTGCTTGGTATTCAAAGATTGTGGTGAGAAATCATGGGCAAAGCAGACTGAAATCTATCACAAAATTCTTGAGTACATGAAAAGACTAGGAAGGCTGAAATTTATAGTACCATAGTTTTCCCAGGGAAAAATCCCTCATTTTTTAATGAATAACTATGACCAGAGGCAGCACCCTAGTTAGTTATGTAAGGTTAATGTCTATTGACTTGTTGCTAGTTCATAGATTTGATTTGGTTACACAAGTTTCATGCTGACATGAATCAAATTGGAGCTGAATATAACTTGGGGAATACAAGAACACTGGCCAAGTACATCTTTTATAACAACAAAAAAAAGAGTAGACAGTATGGCATACTGTATTACCAACAGTCTCAAAAGGCAGTTCACAGTTTGTGTTCCATGGAACTGGTAAACTCGGGAAGACTAATCTAGACCAATTTAGATTTAGCCCCATTTCCAAAATTGCTTACAGAATTATGAAATATATTTTCATGAACATAATTAAAATAATAACAATCGTAACATGGATAAATATTCTGTTTGGATTCTAACATGAAGCCAGATTCCCAAGACTGGTACTTACTCAAAGACACTCAGTTTGGTTGGGGGAAGACAAAAATCAGAGTGGCTCTTCCAAAGAGATGATTATGAAGTTACAAAAGTCAGGCATAAGTATGCTATTTAAAATTTGTTTTGATTGCTGAGGTAATAAAGTATTCTGTTACAAAACCATTACAACTTGTCATGTAACTTCATGTTACATGGTAGACATAAACTTTAAAAAAAGTGTGCAAAAAAAGTCAAGCAATTCTAATGGCTGTGGCAAAGCCACAGTGAAAAGGATCTGAGAAGAAACATAAATAAAATGCTATCTTTACATTTTTACTTGTTCAGTGATTATATTCATTTACTGTTATTTTTTAATGTCAGTATAACTTGACCAAAATTGGTATTTTCTGGCACCCCAAGGGATTCTATATCCAGCCAGATCCTTTACTTCATTGGTTTGTGAGTCCAGCATGAAGAAACATGCCAGCCTTCATGCTGATCTGGGGCTCTTGGTCCTATTTACACTCTGGTGTGTAATGTGATTTAGAATAATATTCTCCCTAAATCAGAACTGCTGCTTGGCACAGTTACAATGCTGCTAAATAACACAGGTATAAGCTGTAACCTAGAGCACCACAGTGACTGTCAGTCCGTGGCATGGCTTTGGTCTGTGCCAGTTAGCCCACTATGAGGCAAGAAGTAGGCCTAGTCAGGGAGGCAGCAGGCTGTGAGGAGCACTCCCAGCAGCACTGTGGATAAAAGAGTGCTAGGTTTGCTTCCTCCACCCTCTGTGACCCCTTCAACTTTATCCGAGCAGACTTTGCCCCCTCAGGTGACTCCTGATGGCATGCAGCACACCCAGGTCATGTCATGCAATCAAACTGTGTCCCCAATGGGTTGCAACACAGCATGTTATGTCAGACTCTTTCAACTCAACATTTTGTCTTCAAAGCCCAGAAAATGATGCTCAAGAGAGGTGCAAATCCAAGCACTACCTGGTGTAGCCCTGACCAATCTGTTCCGCTTGGCCCTGTTTTGTCTTGTAGTGTGCAGTTGGGCCTCCTTTACTTAGCAGTATTCATGCAGCCATACAGACTTTGACTTCAAGACTTGTTGGACCTGGTGAGAGCAAGAAACAGCATTTTTGCTGGGGTTAGAGGGTGGGGTCAGTCTTTGTTAACCACCAAACAATGGTGTAGTTTCATGACCTGAAAACTTAATCTGTAACTAGTAAGAATTTACTGAGTGAAATTTAAATGCCTTTGATATTCATCAGGCTAAATTTGATGACCTAGTAGTTCCTTCTGACCTTAACTTCAGTGAGATATGCCACCCAGGGAGCAGTCTCACTAGAGAACAGTTTGAAGCAAACTACAGCCCACAGAATTGTGGCCTGAATTATTTCCTGCAGCAATTATTTTAGCATGACATAATACCATCTTTTCAGGTAATAAATGACAGAAAAATCCTTTTCTTGCCTAGGAAAAGAAACCATAGTACTTCTTTTCTAAGAAATGGTAAGACAGCACTGTGACAGATGTGGTAATAGTAGTATAAAATCAAGTAGAGTTTTCTCATAACATCTACTACGATATGATGATGATGTTAACCTTAGGTGTAACATGATGAATTGCAAAAGAGACAAGAAAATCATTTCATCATGTTGAGTAGGGAAGAGGAAATTGTTCCACTTACTGCACTCAAAGAAAATAATCTCTTTTATAATATGATAAATCTGACTAAATCATAAGGAAATTATCAGATGCACTTTATGAGTGGCCACTTGTACTACACAGAACACAGTTTTGGCAAAGCATAACACTGGCAGAGTACCAGCCCTGCTGTGCTCCTGAGACAAGTTTATGTGAGTCAGCATAAAAATATATTGGTGTTGAATACCTCTAGACTCCTCTTGCACCACAAGAAGTCAGATCCTTTGTGTTGCGTATGGGAGCTGGGTGCATTGTCAACGTGTATCTAAAAGGAAACCCCTAAAAATACTTATAATGTGGTAACTGGCACATCCCGGGGGTCCTTTTCCTTATTGGAAGGGCAAGTAATCATAAGGAACAAGCCATACAATAAAGCAAAACAAGAAGTTAAATGGATGAATAATAGCACTAACCAATTCTACACACTTTCAGTAACATATACTAGCATCCTGTTGGTCATGAAAAGCTTGGATATTTAATAGAAAAGCTTGGATATTTAATAAATTATGTATTAATCAATAATGGAAAAAACATACAAAAACAGAGGAAATAAATCTTTAGGTACAGAATTCAGATTTAAAACCAAGTTCTGTTACAGTATACAAACCAGTAAAGTGCATTGTTATTAATGCAGGGATTGCCTAGGTCATTGTGAAGAAGGATTTTCCAATCTAAGAACTTCATCCTACTGACATCTGCCTAAAAGAGTAATCAAAATTTAACTTAGTTTCTATCTCTTAAGTAGTCTAGTTTCTATGGAGAAATTAAACCACAATGAACAATTGTGACTTATATATTAATTTCTCCTGGAAGTATTCACATGCCATTTCTTGTGCTCCTGTCATAATAATCTAAAGTGTAACAATTTAATATGAACTTTATAACCTGGTGCCAAACCAAATAGGCGTATTCATCCAAGAAGAGTATCTACTATAGTTATCAGAATCTGGCACCATTTAAAAAACACTCCTACATATTATCTTTGACACTTCAGTTCCCATTGTCCAAATGCCCTTTTTTTTCCTTAAAAATATCCACAAAGTTAAAAATACTTGGCAGCACTTTTTCATTTTGGTGAACAATTGGAATGTGATATCCTAAAACCAAGTATTGCAGCATTATTGCTTACTGTACAATGCAGGAGTCCCAGAGGTTAATATTTATATTCATTTAATGTCAAGATGATAGAGTAGCTTGAACTGAAAGATACCTGGGAAAACAAACTCACCATTCTGTAAATAATCACTCAAAAGCCACTCCTTTTACAACTGTAGCAGCAGTTCTTGATCTTTGGAATAGAAATCAATAATCTGTGCTGTTCATCCTCCACCTTATAGAAGTCATGCCCTTTGGCCTTTGGTCAGGCCATTCAGATGCTATTCCAAAGAACCAGAAAGAGATACAACGACCTGAGCTGTTTAAATTAAGTAAATTTCCAAAGTCAGGTAGCATTTCCATGTTCTTGGTAGAGCATAAAGAATGAAAGCAGCCATGTAGACATCCAGCTGTTCTGAATGAGAGATAAAACAGGTATCCTGGTAAGAATACTTGAGAAACAGAAGACTGATTTTTCAGACTGGACAACAGATCTTAGAATGATCATCTACAAAGATGCACTAAACAAAAGTCAAGATGTGGCTGGAGCCCAGAAAAAGGTAGTAGGTTGTTATCATTTTTGGCAATAGAAACCTGATCAAAACAAATTCTAAGAACGTCCTGAAGAAGCCAGAGCATGGCTGCATGGCTGGGAAGGAACTGAAGATGCCACAGCAGATTGCAGAATCTGGGTCAGGACTAGGCTCATTTGCCAAGTCTAGCTGAACTGCAGGGTTACTGCTAATTACCGCTAATTGTTATTTTTCATCTGCTTGTCCATTATGGATAAGCCATGATGTCTATGTGGGAGGACTATTGCTGAGAAGAATTTAGTGAAAAAATCTCAAGGCTTTCAACAGCTGAGGTAGTGGAAACTGACGCTTTTTGTAGATACAGGCCCCCCCAGGTTACCATTCTTTTTTCTGTAAAAGCAGAAGCATTAGGTAACAGATGTTCAGATCATACAAACCTGTACTCCAATCCCAGTTGACTGACAGGAATGTGACTTGAAACTGTAAACAAGTTTCTTCCTTAAAAGAACACTAGTGGCAAAGGGAAAGGTATTTGATGGTTGGACTAGATGATTTTAAAGGTCTTTTTCAACCTTACTCACTCTATAATTGATTTGCCCCCAGGTGAACACTGCAGTTCCCAGTACTCCTGGGGAAACTCCCAGCCCATTTGCTCACTTTCAGCATGTCCCAAGGTGCCATGGGGTTGACAGGGCAAGTCCATGAAGTTCTCCCCCCCTTCCAGCCAGCCTCCATGACACTGAACCTCATTCACACTAGATCCACGAAGTCAAACAGCTGTACAATCCAGCATGGCACCTATACTTGCTTTCTTGAACTTCACCTTGGCAACAACTCAACTGAGTTTCTTCATATCCATTGTAGACCACGGTCTCATTTCCTTTTAGGGACCCTGGAATTCCTACAGAGGTTCCCAGGCATGCATACAGACTGGAAGGAGCGGTCCTTGAGAGCAGCCCTACAGAGGAGGACCTGGGGGTCCTGATGGATGAAAAACTGAACGTGAGCCAGCAGTGTGCTCTTGCAGCTCAAAAAGCAAATGGTATCCAGGGCTCAATCAAAAGAGGGGTGGCCAGCAGGGACAGGGAGGTGATTGTTCCCCTCTACTCTGCTCTTGTGAGGCCCCATCTGGAGTACTGCGTCCAAGTGTGGAGCCCCCAGTACAAAAAAAGACAGGGAGTTGTTGGAGAGGGTCCAGAGGAGGGCCACGAAGATGATCAGGGGACTGGAGCACCTCCCCTGTGAAGACAGGCTGAGGGAGCTGGGCTTGTTCAGCCTGGAAAAAAGAAGGCTGCGGGGTGAACTCATTGCAGCATTTCAGTACCTAAAGGGAGTCTACAAGGGGGAGGGGAATCAACTCTTTGAAAGGGTAGGTAACTGCAGGACAAGGGAAAATGGTTTTAAGTTGAGGGAGGGAAGATTTAGGTTGGACATCAGGGGGAAATTCTTTACAGAGAGAGGGGTGAGGTACTGGAACAGGCTGCCCAGAGAGGCTGTGGATGCCCCATCCCTGGAGTTGTTCAAGGCCAGATTGGATAGCGCCCTGGGCAGCCTGGTCTAGCATTAAATGAGGTAGTTGGTGTTCCTGCATGTGGCTGGGGGGTTGGAAATTCATAATCCTTGAGGTCCCTTCCAACCCTGACCATTCAGTGATTCTGTGACTTTCAGAGATGAATAAACAAGAGATTTCCCAGAGTCATAAGCTCTAGTGTGAAGGGTCCTTGATAACACATAGGAAGAGTGATGAAGACCCAGAGACTGCAATTCGGAGAGGTGACCTCCAGCCAGAGATGTCCTGTAGGCCTATGTATTCTTAGAGTACAATAAACTATTCTGGTAAGATAGTGAGATAGTGGCTGGAATCATCAATACCTGTCAGCCTCTCTACTTCCCTGTGAGAAATGTTGCATGTGAATGGGTAAAGCAACTGAATTACCTACAGAGACTATTGTATGAAAATGATTCCACTTCTTTGGTGGTTCTGACCATCTGTGAGAAAGAGAATAAGAATGGTTGAATGGTAGTTCAACATTCGACAAGCACAGTGCAGACCTCACTTTTATTAGTCACCTCCCATGCGGCAGGAATGTTGTGCTCCACAGTTTTTCTAGCATATTTGCTTCTTCAAGTAGCCTGGAGACAGCTGTACTGGTCATGAGACTATTAGTTCAGAGATTCTTTTCTGGGTTAGCATTCTTGGAGCAAGCTGCTTGTGGCACATCCCTGTTCTTGGGAACCTACTCACATCACTACTGCTCTGCAGCACAATCAAGCCAGTCACACTTGCAGCAGGCTGCCCAGAAAACCAAATCACACCCATTTTGCTGTGCCCAGGACTGTAATCTATCCACCTTGAAAGACCTTTCTTTCATATCAGACTCATATCTATGTTGGCTCAGCTGGTCATTGACTGCTACACAGTCCAGCTGTGTCATTTTCTGTGCATTCACAGTTATCAGGGTAAAGTTAGTAGCTCTCTCCGGAGAGAAAAGGAAGCTCCAGCTTCTTGTACAATTGATTTTTGCTGCCTTGTTTCATACTGTAGATTTTACTTCCGGTCTCACTGATTCTATAATTTAGACATTAATAAATTAAGTTCTGCAGACTATAACTGATTGTGTTGGTAAGTCACAGACAATCATGTCCCCTGATAAACAGCCTTATTGGTTGATTTTGTTCCAGAATCAGAGCAACTGTAGGAAGCATCACTGCTTACAGCTTCCTCTTAATTGATCTGTCAACCTCACTGGCTTTCTTAGTACTGCTCAGTCCTTACAGTGATAAGTGCTAAAGCTCCAATGCATCCAACTCCTCCCACCATCTTCCTTGTTTGCTTCTCCCAGCGCTCCTCTCCCCCACACTGCCTCACCTTCTCTTTGATTCTAATTTAATCTGGCATCGCTCTCTCTGTCTTCATAAGACAATATTGCAACAGACTTGCCATTAAACAAATAAATACCATATAAATATAGTATAATTTATGAGTTCATACGTCTGTTACTATCTACCTTTTTAAATCTCTTAAGCAGATTTTGCCTGCTTAAGTTACAGCCTCTGTAGGAGTTTTTGTACTGTTCTCAAGAATTCCTAACAGAAAGGACTTTCTTTGCTGACGTGCTGATGTTACATGGAGCACTACTGCCTCCTTGTCAAAGAGAACTCTTACCAGTGAGGCACAATGACTGCTTCTATGGTACTCTCCCCACCGATAGCTCTGTACAGTGAATGGCAACAGCAGAAAGCTGGGTGCAGTGCACAAAAACATAACAGGAACGTGTGCTATGTCTTAGCTGGAGGTGTGAACTGTCCTTATTGCTTGTCCTTGCGTGCAGCAGACTGAAATCACACATGAGAACAAGTAAATTATTTTCAAAACAGAAATAACTTCAAAGTTGCAGTTGGAATATCACAATTAGCTAAAAACAAGTGGAAAAGCAGAAATAGGAAATGCAATTGCCAGTGCTGCTCTGCCACCTGGTGCTGGAGCCATGTCCTAGGCAGTCACTGCACCTACCCTTCTGGCATGTCATTCCTGGCAGGGAGCTAGCACAGCAAGAGCCTCTGCTCTGGACTAAGGATTAAATTTAGTAGTTCAGGGAGTACGTACACCACATTGCCAAAGTTAACTATCAAGAAGTTATTTGACGCTTTATGACTTTTAATACTAATAAATCTAATTCCCTTCTGCAACAGGGCACCTCTGAGGACTAAATCACACCTCTTAGAACATAATAGCTACTTTGTGCACAGATGTAACTACTAACACAACATATTTGTTTAGCACTTATGATCATTATTTTCATTAATTTTATTTTTCTTATATTTTTTTGTTTTATGTGCAAATCTAAAAAGTGCCAAGTACATGTACAATCAGATGATGTGTACCTTAATCCCTTCCTTACCTTGATGCTTTGATTTTATCTTTTTCTATGATGCAGATATCTCTGTGGTTGCAAGGTGAAACATTGCTTACTCCGGTGAGTGCACTGAAGATGTTTTTAACCTCTTAGAAGCAGATTCTCTATGAAGATTATAAAAAATACTCAACAGACAGCGTCCCTTCCCCAGCTCCATATAAATGTTGCTGAGAAATCTGTAGAAGGACTATCTCAATACCTTACACCAATCCATTTGCGGGCAGCTGCTGCTCCACACCACTTCCCCATCCTAAAACCACTTACAGGTAATACCCCTGTGCAGTCACCACCACCATCACTGACTGATGCTGAGAGCTTTGCAGAGCAGCAGCAACCCAACACCGCCCCCTGGCAGCTCAGTGTGCTGCGTGCCAGACCTTCAGAGGAAACACCGCACACTGAGCCAATTCATTGCTGTATGAGCCATGAAGAGGCAACAGGCTGCATATAAACAAGGTACAGGAAACAAAGGTTCACTCTACCAACCCCAAAATCACTTCTGCCTTGTGAACATGTGAATCATAGCACAGACTCCCGTTGAAATTTGCACTGTGTGTGCTTCTAAGTAATGTGCTGAGGACACCTCTCCCATCCCCATGTAATGCTACACAAGATTTATGAAGTACAGCAAATCCACAGTTGAGCACTGAGATCCAGCTGACATATTGAGCAGCTCTCAGGTAGTCAGATCCTCTGACAACTCAGCCTGAACGAGGTTGATAAGCCATGTTCTCAGGGGTTGCTAAATACAGATGACTCAACTGTTCATGTGGAACAGACTTGCTGTAAATCATGCAGACTAGGCAATCTGGAATGAGAAGCATTTCTGGGTATCCATGAGGAAATTCCTTTTTGGTATAAGGGATAAGCCATACTTTACAACTTTTACCTTTCTTTAGGGGAAATCAAAACTAATTAGCTTGTTATTTCAGGACTGATTGCCCACTGTGTTTTGGTTGATCAGAATCCCCAGTAAAAAACCCCTACTGCAGATGTTCATGACTACATAAGCCATATACATAGTAGCCAACTAACCTACAGAACAGGAGAAGAAAACAGATAATCCTGGCTTTCATTTAGTACCTATGTCCCTCTTCGTTTGTGCACGGGGAATGTGAATGTGAGCTCTACAAGAGGACTGTAAATTCAGAACAAAAGTGAGGCACAGTTTACAAACTGTATACTTTCTGCAAGGTAAATATGTCCTATTACCTATAAAAATTAACAAAGCTTCTCCTGTCTTTAATAGGTAAATTCAATAATGCTTCAGATATGTGTATAAAAGCACACCTGAAGTTTATCTCTTGAATTTTTCAAGGAAAAGTGAGAGGGAAAATAACCTTGCACCATATAAAGTTAAAAAAAAGTAAAAAAAATCTGAGCTTTTTCTTCCTTGTTTTTCAGACAGATCTGCTCCCAGACCAATGTGATTCGCACGTGCCAATTTCTTCTGCAGGGTGGGGGGAGGGGAATCACACTAGGCACCACCTAAAAACTGTATGCATTCACATCCATAGCATTGTGATGCAACTTACCGAAAGATGCTGAGGCAGTTGGCTAATGAAGTTATGGAATTATCATCCACTGGGGGAAAGGCAAACATGCCCACCAAAACACGTTTCTCTGGGAAGGCCCAGATAACTGGAAAAATACTGATGTACCCATCAAACCGCTACTACTTTGGAGTAACATCCAGAGAACTAGTGGCTAGTTTGTAACCACTGCCCTCCCAGGAAGAACGTTCTATTAAAATTCAATCTTGAACATTTACAAAACAAAACAGTCTACAGACCTGCCAAGGGCAAATCACACTTGACTACTGCAGATTTCACCATCAGGATGTAAATTCAGTACATCCCCATTCAGACACCACCTCTCTCTGCAGTCTCACTTAAAAAGAGAGACATGTGAGCTGGAAGAATGGATCATTGGGGTAATGGAGTAGCAAAGAATTCAAAATCCAACTGATTTTGTCAGCAGGTAACAAAGTATTCCAGAGGGGCAATACTGAGGCAACATAGCCTCCTCCTGCTAACAGCAGAAAATACAGCAAGACAGTAAGCACATAATACAACTTGGGAATTTCAGGTTGAGGATCAGGAAAAGCTTGACTTGAGTTATCTGCTCTAGATCACATGAACTCCATCCTTCCAAGTTTTTTACGCTTTGGCTGGGAAAATGAAACCAAACCAGAACACATCTGACCTGATCTAGTACTGCTTACTGCCATACTTCATATGTGAGATTAGATAAGATGGAGGAACAAAGACGACCTTCAGCGCCATTTTCATGAACATTTCTATTAATAGGTGTAACTGATTTAATTCCTGTCAGCACAAATTTCAAGTGAACTTCCAATGGCATGCAGAATACATTTATTCTTCCTCTGATTAGCTTAATGTTCAAGCCTCTCCAAGGAGCTTTGCTCTTCTAGCATGAGCATTTCCTGCATAATCAAGAACCTGGCACTCATTCTCACTCCAGCCATTTAAGCTCCTGGGCATAAGGAAGGGACCTTTTTTTCCACAGCACACTTTGAAAGCAGAGATAGCCATGGCTAAATTGATCACTGGGAGAAGATTCAATCAGCGAATCCATGTTTGTGCAGCAACTCTGAAGCAGTATCTGCAGTGACATATTGACATGAAGTAGGAAAAATTCTTAGATTCTCTGCTTAGGAACAGAACTTCAAAAATTCAGTTCCAGGCTGAAGAACCCCATAGCTTCACTTAACAAGGATTTTCAGGTAATTACCCTCACTCTGAGTATAGGTTTTAAGATTCAAAACCAGAAGTATTTAGGAGATGATCAGACACCATCTGACGCAAGTCTCAATTTTCATCACAATGTGCCCAACTTTCTACAAATGTTTCCATGTCCCAATTATTTGCAATGTCCTTTACCTCTCTATTTACCCACTACCAACTGAAGATGTCATTTGGGATTTGCTGATGATACTCCACAGAACAGCTGCTGTTAGTTTCTGGCTGAGTATAGATCAGCTTCTTGGAAGGCCAATGTTCTGTACCAGAGAAATAGAAATGGAACAGGCAAACAGGATTAAATCACAAAGTTAAAAGTGAGAAGGGGAATCCACACAACACAGCCTCGTGAGGAATTAGTGGTCACATTAGCTCTCTAAATCTATCTCTGGCCTAATTAAGCTGCATTTTCACAGTAAAGCAGGCAAGCTGACAGTCACGGCAAAGTGAAAACTGCTTTCAGGTAATTGTCAGCTACAGTTTAAAGGACAAACAGAAATCTTTACTCCCCCATGGGCTTGAGCAATCATGTTTTGGTCAGGGCTTGAACTAGCATAAAAACGCAAACATATTTCAATATAGTAACACCTATCGTGTTTGTTTTGTTCTCTCCTCCCCCTTCTTCTCATTGTGTTCCCATTTTCATACTTATCAAGTAAGATGTAAATATCTCACATATTTCTTTTTGAGGTCATTACCATCTGCACACTACTGTCAAAAGAAATAACTCAGGACTCATAGAAAACAGAACCTCATGACAGTCCAATCCACACTATTCTTGTGTTTCTTGCAGTAGTGATCAAGGAGCTGACAGTTTGCCTCCAGAGCATCCTGCCACCAGCCAACAAAGGCAGAACAGGACCCTCAGAGAACAAGAATGGGGAAAAAGAAAACATGCAGCTGAAACAATGACAATTTGTCCATTCAAGCTATCTGCTTCAGTTACTACGCATACATTTTATAGTTAAGATGACAGTGAATGCTTTATTTCCACTGAACTATGATCAGCATTTTCTCTGGAAGAAAAGTTAATTTGCTTTATACAACCAAATAATCACTCAGTATTTGTTCTCTTTATTGTGACAGCAACAACAAAAAAGCGACATATCTGACAAGTTAGCAGTGGAAAGCCCGTTAAATAAATCTCAACTTTTTGTGCACACATATATGTGTGTGGAATTGAAATTAGAAAGTATGTTGTGCTGTAGCTGGGTGCTCACACCCTATCACTGTTTCTTGACCTTTAATGTTTGAGACATTAGTTG
The DNA here is from genome assembly GCF_987193195.1 of Phasianus colchicus. Taxonomy (NCBI): domain Eukaryota; kingdom Metazoa; phylum Chordata; class Aves; order Galliformes; family Phasianidae; genus Phasianus; species Phasianus colchicus. The sequence goes on along the minus strand of NC_143439.1, from coordinate 59,722,505 downwards.
TTCAGTTTGGGACAAATAGAAGTAATCCAACATTTGTGACCTAACCTACTCTAGGCCAAAAAAGAGCCTGTGCTCTGACATTTGGTCCGGTAGAAGCAGTTGTATAGTCAGATTTGCTTCCAACTACAAAGACCATGTTAGCCTGGAAGGATTTAGAAACTGAAATCATGTGCCAACAAGCAAATCCAATGGAAGCTGAAGCACAAGCAACCACCCCCTTAGGGCAGGCATCCAAACACAAATTGTAATACAGGGTTTCAAGTTTAACAGGTGTTCAGCATGGGCAGTAACACAATTTATGACTACAAAGTCTTTCAGGAATCAGAAAACACCACATCCTACACACCGTTTGCAGATATTGTGTACAGCCTCTCATGTACAGAAGAGAACATAACTGAAGTGGTAGAGGACTTGAGGAAACTCTCATTCCCCTCAACCTCCCCCCACCCCCACCCCCCAAAAAAAAAAGAACTCTAAACACCCCACAGCCATTTCACTAGCAGTATCATTCCTTACAAAAACAAAACAAATTGCCACCAAAATCTGTAGTTTGCCCATAAACACCTATGTAACTTTCTTTTCTTTCAACATTACCTGTATGACAGGGATTGAGTAACTGAAGGAATCCACTGAGCAGATTCAGTAGCAATGCTTCCAGATGATATTTGGGGAACAACGTATGAAGCACACAAGGAACAGCACATAAGCAATAGCAGAACAAGACCGTGGCCTGACAGAAATAGTCTGGATCTTAAATTGGTTCCTTTTGAAAGTTGTTTCATTACACCAATTTTTATAGTCAATTTTTTTCAGCAATTGAGCAATGGTCCACAGTATAAGCAGCAGCAAAAGTGTTTTATTTGCTGTATAATTAGTGTCATTAGAAATATGATCGGTAAGAAAAACAACACAAATCCATACAGAAAGGAAAGCTTAATAAAAACCAAACACGACTGGAGGGGTAGTGGCAATGAAGACTTAAGTAGAGAAAAGTTTTTTGTTTAAAGAAAAAGTAACAAAAAACCCATCCAAGTCTTTCAAACTTTTCTGGACACTACCACCAACTTTTGGCCATCAGAGATCGTAACAGGTTTTCCTACTGCTTTACACCAGTATGCCCCTCCAACCCGGTAGGAATTTTTCAAATCACTTAAATGTGTTGTAGAGCGCAGACTAAGAACACAAGAGCATGATCTGAATTTGTATTAGGAAATGGCTTACATGCAACTGTTCTGTACATGCAGATGCACGGACCTTACTCAGCAAATGCTATCTCCTCAAAAAGCACTTCAAGTCGTAACAATGCTTCACTTAGTTTAATTCCTGTACTTTCAAAAAAGGGGGTAGAAGTACTGCATTTTTAAAACAATAACATGCTTCTCCTCCTTCAAACAGAAAATATCTTTAATATTTGAAACAATTATTTTTTTCTGACATTGAAATGACCAGACATTCTTAATCCATGAAAGTAACAAATGTGTTTCCGAAGCAAGAAATTGCCACAACAATTATTCGTAAACATTATACCCACAACAGTAAGTACACCAAAACCCCACACTTCCATCCTAAAATAAATCAAAAAGCTTTGACATGAAATACATAAAAAGTTTATTATGTATGTACCCCATTTTGTTATCTGGAGGAAAAATCTGAGGCAACAGTTTGGTGCAGTACAGAGAAGCAAAGCAATATACAGTAGCTGCACACAGCTTGATTGGTTTCAGATCACAACTAAATATTCTTACTATGACCGTTAGTACAGAAATGTTCTGTAATTAGAAAAAATGAGAAGTATTACTCTCATGCTGTACAGTCTCATGTTTCTTGGTTAGAAAAGAGCAAGTGATTGAGTTTGAATCTTTCACGCCAACTTGCTAGGCTGTTGCCTCTGGAATGTTCAGCACAAAGGTTAAGCTCCAGACATAATTTAAGTGCTTTTCATGTGCAAACTGTTACTGGCTAAAGCTTTCAAAGTACATTTAATTACAGATATGAACACCCTGTAAAGATATGAGGATATGATAGCAGACCCAGAGGCCAATACAGATTCTTTAAGAGAAATGCTATGTTCCGCTGCAGTAGTTCTAGTCCCTGATTAGGTCCTTCCAAAGAAACAGCTTATTTCAATTGTAGGAAATAGACCATTCTTTGACAGAAGCATCATGGGATGTTGTTACCAGAGTATGTTCATCCAACCATGCCAAGCCGCTTACATGATGTAGTCTGTGAGCATCTGTATGGCAGGGCAAAATATCAGAAAATAATTAGGAAGGTGAGGTTGGCAAAATTTCAGCACTATTCTGAAAGTGATTTTCATCTGCATTCAATACTAACACTGTATTTTATAAGTGACTACACAATAAAATGTAGCAGAACATAACTTACAGCTGGCTGTTTTAGCTAGATAAAAGAGATTAATGTGAAAGCTAAGTTAGTTTGGGAACATATACAGCAACGTGCCTGCTTCCAGTTTTAGTTTTAGAAAAGAAGCACGGAATCGGATTTTAAGACAGACTAGCAACTTTCATAAAGATTTTGAAGCAAACATACCTGGTATCTTGACCCTGGTCTCAGGATCACTTACAGTCCAAACATATACCATCATATCCATGCCTCCAGAAGCAAAGTGTTCATTGTCTGGTGACCAGGCAATACAAACAACTTTTGCATGATGTCCATAAAAAACATTATGTTCCTGTTTTAAAGTAATTAATGATACAGTGCTATTAGTTTAAGCCAATTCAGAAATCTACTAGCTTTTAATGCACAGAATCACAAAACAATGATAATTTTAATGTCCATTGGAAGTATAAATGGATGTCCTAAATCAAGTACTGACTTCATTTTATGCCATTTATTCAAACTCTAATCAGGTAAATAAAATACAGTTCCTAGACAATGGAAAGACTCTATTACATGTAGCTGCAAAGTGCATATACAGCAAGTCACTTCCTGTTTAAACAGCTTTAAAATAACTTCACATTTTTCCAAAGCATAGTTTCTTTTCATTTTTATTTAGAAAACGAAACATTTTTCTGGAATACTGCTTTTTCTACTGTACAGTTTCAGTAAACGCTTATGACTTTAAAGACTGATTCACATGATGGCCTGCTCAGATGAAAAGCAGAAGTTGGCCTGTACTTGGCTCTTGGTGAAAGGACAGTAGATTGAAGAATGGGACAAGGTTCCCTGCTTTACTGTATCCCTTTTAATTGCTTAGCCCTTATCAGAGCGCTGTTTGCTACAGCCAGCAATACTATATTGCCAAGTCTGCTGTATTTACTTCATTCATTTTTATCACACGCTACAGAATTCTCAAACTGAGCCTGCATTCATCTCCATTTTACAAAAATGCACACATTCTCTAATTGCCAGGCATGTAATTTGTTTACTTTTCTTTTAAAAAAACCTCATGCTATTGGATTCAGCTGATCCAAATAAGGTATCTGTATATTTTGTAATATTTTGTACCTAATTAGTCTATCCTATGGAAACCCAATTCTCACCCTCACCCCATTTATCTAAATGTTTGATATTAGACAGAATTTGAGCATTTTTCTGGTAGCCAATCTATGCTCTACATTTCCTTCACCTATTCTTACAGTCTGGAGGTTAAACATAAGCTACGGTGAAAAACTATCCCAAGATGCCATGAAAACAGTCAAAGGAACAAATACACAAATTATTTAGCAACTAAAGCCCATCAGCCACATATTCTACCAATAGAACCAGTCAATTTTTTATAAACAAATAGAAAACCTGATGCAGCATTTCTTACCGCATAGCCATCAGGGACACTAAAGACAGTGACAACTTTGTTTGCATCACAAACTGCAAGAAAGGCACCATCGTGAGAATATGCCAGGTCAGTAACAGGACCTTTAGCTTCCAAAGTCTTATCATCGCTTTTCAAAGAGGTTCCTTGGATTGAATACAAACGGACATTCCCATCCTGCAAGATAAAAGTAACAGTGGAGGTACAAAAAAATACACAAATCACTGTACAGTAGAAATAGGAAGGCTTGCTGAGCTTCTGGAACATTTTCATCAGTTCCATCTGGTACTGCTTACATTGAGAACTACTGAGAAATAGTCTAAAGAACCTGTCGTTTATACTGGCAACACTCCACTGAGTCTAGGATACAGCAATGAAGATTTGTCTACTTTAAGTTTACACTGGGTAAAAACAACTTAAAGACAGTGAACTGAAGAGAAAAATATGAAAAAGACGTTGGTCACAATGGTGGGAGAACCAGGGGAACGAAAGCCCAGGAATACCAATTACTCATAGGTTACTTACTACAACACTGCTCCTGTTAGAGCTGCCATCTTCTCAGTAGAACAGACATACTATTGTTAAATGCTTCTGTTACTAGTGCAAGTGTTCAAAGTATAGCTTTAAGAAGCACAACCTTACCGTTCCTCCCACTGCTACTGAACCTCCTCCAGGGTGAACAGCCACAGCTTCTGGCTCATAGCCAAGGTCATCAATTGCAAAACATTTTTTCTTATCTTTCATCAAGACAATCTGCAAATAGAAAACCAGAAGTTCAGCTCCTTCTTCCAAGAGCCTAATACACAACCATGACTAAGTCACGTTGCTTAGTCATCAGATCCGCTCCAACTGCTCAGAAGCTTACTATGCACTGATCCTAAGGGAACTCCTGATCCTGAGGGAACATCTCCTTTTTAAAAAAAAAAAAAGAAAGGAAAATATGCCTATGCATGGTGACTAACTAATCTGCTGTACTGGAGTACATAAGTGCTCTACATTAGGGAGCACAGGGCATGCTCTAGTGCATTCAGCTTTAACTCATTTGGTCAGAATACAAAAGAAACATGGAAAGAGCATTATTTTTAGCAATACTTACTGCCTGCCTGGTTCACTATTAAAGGAGAGGATGTAGGACCAAATTAGCAGCAAGCTAATAGCGCAGTGCAGTTCTACACAAGTCACTTCAAAAGTAATGCCTATTTATTTCCAAGGAAACTATAGCAGATACAAATAACACAATAAAAACTATTTGATAGAACAAATTCTCAGCTACAGAATACTATCTTTCAATATAGTCACCACTACTAACTATGCATTTTCACCACCAATGAAAAACAGCCTGCATGCTGCTCTTGTCAAAATCTGTATGGTGGTCCAGAACGTGGCTTGTCTTTCACACTGTTGTCACCACTACTGAAATGTATCACCCACCATGAGCATCACCGCGCTCGCAATCCACTCTTTGGTCTCCACCAGCATTCAGCAAGCATCAACAAATGTCAATGGCTGCCATTTTTCCATACAGAAGAATTCAATGACACACCCTTGTTTCATGCACACTTGCATGTCAGGCACCATTTTGTCAGACTGCCCCTCTGTCACATATCAACAGAATTTAGCAGAATATTAATACTAATAATAATTAATACTTACTTGTCCAATGCATAAAACTACAGTATAACCACCAGGACCCACAGCTAAACATTTTGGTTGAACATCCATTTTCACAGCATCCTGGCCACTAGAAGAAGGTGTGGTAAGGTGGAGAAGCAGAAATACAAAAGAAAAAAGAAAGCGTATTTCACACTTGCTATTTAAAATCAATTACTTCAGTAATCACCTCCTAATGATCCTCAAAAAAAAAGTTATGCATGTCCTTAATTTATTTACAAGGTTTCTTTCTGTTTACTGTTTAGAATGTCAGGATCTCTATCAGGAAGCAGGCCTTCTAAATGAAAGTCAGTGCAGCTGCTTTAGAGTCTAGATTTCAGATTTAACTAGGTCATCTTAATAGCTATTTGAAGAAGTTTGGTTGTTCTTTTTTCTGCTTCCACTACAATTTTTAATGAAGGAACAGTTGTGTTCCACTCTTCCTGATAACCAGATGTTTATTAACAACATTCCCGCGTATTAATGAACTAGAAAGAAACTGACACCTTTTCCACCAATCCAACTAAGCTACCTGATACATGACTGATATCCATCTAACCTGTGGAAGGGATGAGACAAAGTGAGAAATGTCTGAGGCATTTCTCTTTGCCACAGAAAAAAGCAAGGTTGGTACAGCAATCATTTCTACAGTTTCCATGGTAACTTAAACCTGAGTAAGTTGTAGCATAACCTTATTTACCATTTAAGTCAACAAAACTTGCTATGAAATAAGACTGTAATGATATAATAAAAGGCAACAGTTTAACTAACCTGTAGTCCCTCTTGCTAAGGTTGGTATAGCGCACAGTGTCATCCATACTGCAGGTGACAAGCTGATCCATTTCATCCACTGCCATTCTAGAAACCTGGTTTGTATGGCCTTTCCCAGAAAAGCCATCGTTCTCTCCGGTGTCAGAATCCCAATAATGTACGCAGCAGAATTAAGGAAATCTGAAGATGCCACCACACTCAGATATAGCACCATATCTGAATTTAAAAATAGTTTTACATAATCAGACTAACTGAGGTTGGAAGGAACTTCCAGAGATTTAGTTGAAATCCTTGCTCAGCAGATTGCCCCTTTAATTTGGTTTTGAGCATCTCCAACAATGGAGACCAACTCCACACACTCTCTGGCAACTCTGCACTTGTGTTTTAAGAAACCTCTTATGCTCACAGTTAAATGAAATTCTGATGTTCTGTAATGAGCTAGATGACCTACTACAAACAGTAAACACTGGAACAACTAGGATTAGACCTGAGAATACAAAATACTTCCCAAAAGAATTAGAAGTTCTGCAGCACTGGCCTGGCCTTCCCCTGATGAGGAACATTAACACCAGTCTGATCACCCATTATAGCCAGTTTCATATAGAGATTGGCTGACAAGTCCTTTGTTTCTTGACTCCTGCCAGTGTGATACCATTTTAAGGCATCATGGAATGCAGGATGAAGGTCTGCAGTTTTATTTATAAGCTTCAGAATGTTGAACTGTATTTTAGCTAAACACATCACACTCTCATCCATAATCAATGCCCCTCAGGAATCAATCTCTATATCCAATATTTTGGTTAATAAACCAAGAGGACTGAAACTGAGTCTTAAGCATTCTTGACTACTGAGAAAGCTTGGTGGTGGTGTTTGGAATGCCAAATAAAGAGAGAATTGGTACATCACAGAACTTAGAAGGAAAAAAAAAGTAGTATAGGTAGGAAAAACAACTCTGGACAAACGTTTGTTACTGGGTCAAAGGGTTCAACAAGAATTTATCTTTCTTGTCCTGAACATCTAAGAAACCTCAACAGATTACTTCCAGCACGTTAAAAATATAGGCAACGAATGGGTGTAACAGCAAGCAGCAGCAATACATATTTATCATGTATAATTAAATATATAAATTAAACTCTAACTTTCCATATATATTTACTCGTTCCTACATCCTCAGTGACAACTGGAAATGAAGATGTAGCATGTATTTAGCAGGAAAGTTTAAAGAAAACATTAAAACGGGACGGTTAAATAAATTTCTTCAACAAACATAGAATGTTAACTTGTGTTCAATAAAGATAATTCTTGGTTTTTGGCAAACTTTTTTTCCCCCCTCCTAATACATTCCCTCAGATTTTAAGACCAGAACAAGTGGCTTTATCATTCAAAGGATATTAATATGACCATCGTTACTGCCAGAATAAATATAGGACTTTCCACCATTTTTATGCACCGTAAGACACTGAATGGATTTACTATGACCCTGTGAAAAGGACACAAAAAATAATTATTGATGAGCAATTTTTCATTTTAACATTTATAAATATCAAATCTATTTGAGAAGAATTACAAGTTATTTAGAAAGTAACAGTTTTATTTATAAGCATTCAAGGTCATCCAGAATGCAAATCACTAATTAACAGTGAAGTTGTTTTACCTCTACAGTATTGCTCTTTCCATGTACTACCCTTTAAGGAGGAGTAAATAGGCACTGTGAATATCTCTATTACTTAGCCTGCTGGGCCAGAATACTTCCATGGCCTTTTCATACACAAAGTTTACTTTTCAGCCACTTGATCATTCAGAATAAGAAGAACTACAGCAGCAATAGCAGGAATCTAGGACATCTGTTTCTAGTTCATACAAAAATGTAAATTCCCATGAGAAGGCTGTGTCAGCAAACTCTTTAATTCCTAAAATTAAAGCTTACTTAGCAACCCTAGATACCGTGTTCACAACCGATGGATGAATGAGATATTAGTGGTAGTTTTCTATCTATTCTGTATTCCTTGCATCCAAAGAATGCTAAAACTACTGCAAAACAAATAGGATATCCTTAACTCAAACTAAAAATTGGGCTGTATTTGCACAGTATCACTGCATGTAATAAAACTTTTTGATCTATGCAATTTGCAGCAAGTTGCACATAAACTGCCTGTTTGGCAATGCTAATTTAACAAAGCCATCTTTCAGCTGTTACCACTCCATCTAGACAACTTTGCCAAGTCATTTATTACAGAAATTCTGGTACAACAATATAAGTTTCACTTACCTTTATGACACGTAAAGGTTTATCTGGATTGTTTTTGTCCAAATAATTGATATAGCCAGAGAGAGAAAGAGACAGTAAATGGTCTTTCTGCCACAAGCAACCCAGCTGCTGATCCAACACATTTGATCCCATGTTGAAAGTACTGACAACAGAATTAGCACCAACATCCCAAATTTTAGCAGTTTTATCTCCAGAAGCAGAAAGCAATTGGCAGCTATCAGGGCTCCAACTAATCTGTAAAAACAAATGCCACAAGATAGTGAGTGCATTTATTACTGCAAGACTTCACAGTCCATGAACTTCGCAATGCAATACCACGGATCATTTGTACAAATGAGGCGATACTTACAGCATAAATACCTCCATCATGAGCTTTGCCTCCACCAAGAGCACATACTTTCTCCCCAGTCTTCCCATCATAGATAAAAATCTTAAAAAGAGCACACGCACAAATCACTTAAAGGAAAAATCAGCAGCAGGAGAAAAATACTGAAGAACTAAAACATTGTTACTCAAATTGCACATATTCTTTTGCTACAAAGAACACTTGTGTCTATTCAAAAAATAGATTGTTTCATATGCTTACAAGTATTCCTGCATTTAATATTAAATACTAAACAAGCAAAGTGACAATTCTAAATAAGCACAGTAAGCCACTGTTTATGTTGGATCCTGACGATCAAAACCGTGAGAAGCATATTTTTTACTCCTGATGTGATGGCAGCCGCTCAATATTGCGGTCATGGGAGTGTTCCTACATGGGAAATGTAGGAACTGCATAGGAGGAGCTCCCTATGGAAAATGTTGCTAAACCTGTCCTTACCAGCAGGGAGTCCACCTGAAGTTGGGATGCTATCTCTGAGTTCATTATTTCAGACAGACTTTTCAGGATCATAACAAGAACGTACATTGCAAAAGTCTGATATATACCTGCCAAAATCATCTGTAAGTAGTAATAGCTAGGGAGACAGAACAGAGAAAAGGCTGGGTAAAATAATTTAACTGACATCTGCTGTTACAGCTTCATAGGGAGACACAAAGTCTACTTCAGTCATTTCTCAGAATAAAACAAGTGGGAACATTAATGTTCCAAGACTAATTCTATTTCTAATACAGACAAGAATCTTCTGATCTTAATCAATACAAAAAATTGCTCTTTTTTTTTTTTTTTTTTTTACCTGGCCATCTGCACTAGCTGTAGCAAATCTGTTCCCATCAGGAGAAAATCTCACACAGTTCACAAACCGTGTATGGTCCTGTAGAAAAGACAACCATCAGCACAAAAGAACAGATCTATTTATACAATCCAGTAACAGTGAAGTTCTTTTTGGTCAAGCTAATAAATAGCCGTGTAGCAGATGCCTGCTGTAAAGTATATAGCCTCTCTGTATGAAGAGAATTGTCTGCCATCAAAAGCAGTCTAGGGAAGAAACTGTGGGAATGGTACTTAGTTAAATCAACTCAGCACAAAACTAGGTGAATTAGTACTACTGTATCGGGAATAGGTAGAAAAAAAATGAACAATCAAATGTTCAGCCTAGTTGAAACCACAAGATTCTTTTCCTCTAGTTAATCAATTCCTCTGCAACACTGTAGATTTTTATTTGCTCCATTATGCAAGTAGGTTTCACAAACAGAAAGCATGAAATAAAACGGTTCCTATTTAAAAATCAGAAAAAAATTCAAGACAAGGCAACAGCAATGAAGAATAAATTATTAATTCAAATTCTAGGAGACCACAGTCATGCTAGTTCTGCGAAATAACCAGGCAAGACTGATGTATGCTCCACAAATAGACTATTTACAAATAGGAGACTATTCAAATGATGTTAACTAGAACGCACATGTTAAACAGGAAAGCACCACAATGAGGGCAAAGCTTCCATACAGAGATTTGGGAGACTATTTTTAGTATTACAAAAGGCAGGTTCTAACCTACTTTCTTTGATTAAATATAGATTTTTTTTCCCTGATAACTTACTCTCTAACCTGAACCACCTAGCAGCTTGAACTTGAATCCCATACAGCAACTCAAATACCATTTTAAAAGGAAGGCTACATCACATACCAGTTTGAGCAGCACTGGTAAGCGATTCAGACTTCACAGTTCCAAAAGAACCAGCTTAGCAAAATGCAAGTATCAACTTAGGTTCAGAAATAAATTAGGCAACTGCATCACTTCACTGGATTGCAGAGCTCAAAACAATTCCTTTTCTAGAACTGGAATCCTTACTGAAGTCAATATACAAAGTTTACTAAAGGCATATCCTTACCAAAGTAAAAGCCTTACTACAGTAGTCTTTAAAAAGAAAAAAAGAACTACTAAACATTTTGAATTTTTACTAGTCCAATTAAATCCAGTATCTCTGCACTAGGTGTTTTTTTTTTTTTTTTTTTTTTTGAGGTTCTGTGGCATCAAAAAAAAGCTGCAGAAACAAAAGTTGCTTTTGGCCTCAAGCAGTGATGGATTTCTTAAGTGTGGCAGTCCCAGGCTTGGTTTCATTTATGTAGAAGATTTCAATTAAAAAACAGAAAATAAGAAGGAACAGAAAACAGACCACAGAAATTATATATCCAACTCTTATTGCAGATATCAGTTATATTTTAAACCACCTCCCCTCACCATTTCAAAGCTGCAATGGGATTTCAGATTCATGCAACCTTAAAGAAATTGCAACATTCCACTCACATAATCACAATTCATGAATAAAGCACCTTGGACAGTACTCAGAAACACTATGTGCATCTTCATCAAGTAGCAGAGCTCAGCAAGCATCACTAAAGCTGAAAACATCTGTTCCTTACGTTACAAAAAAGAAAGCAAAGCTAGAATTCCTATGAAGTGGTTAAGAAGAAAACCTGAAGCACTGATTTAGTCAGCCTGAAACAAGCCTTCAGTTATAACTTAAACACGGGCTCTAGACAGTGACTTAATGCTAACTGTGGCTCAAACGAGGAAATTGAGAACTTGTTTTAACAGTTCAGACTGCAAGTTTGTCGGAAAGCTTTCAGTCAACTTGGAGTTTAACAGAGCCACAACTAAGCTCAAACTCACATTCAGTGTAAACTTGAACTTGAATGGAGGTCCCTCAAAGAAAGCAGCACAGTTGTCATCACTGCCAGTTGCTAGACGATAAGGTCTTGTTTGCTTTATGTCCACGCTGTTGATCACTTTGTTGTGCCCAGTGATTTCACCAACAGAAGAACCACTATCCCACAGGAATACTGCTCCAAATCTAGACAAAGAAACATATAATTCATAAGAGTTACATGCAGATTAACACTTTGATCATCTACATAGAGCAGATTTAAGTGCACTCAAAAGAAATTAGGTCATCTCATTAATCTCATGCAAGTACACTGTAGTTCCCTGGAGGAAATTTGAGATCTTGAGATGGAACCTAATCTTCATGAGGAGAGATTGGTTGATCCAGAACAGAGAACCAGAAGATATTTGTCAGTGAGTTTGTCGGTTTGTGAAAGACAGCACAAACGTTTCCCAACTGTCCAATCACTACACAGAATATAGAGCGAGGATAACACTGGATCAGTTTTCTGATTATTTAGTCTAGATTGAGTACCATCAATTTACAGCACTATTTAAGATTTGAGGAATCAAAATAGCTTTTTTTTTTGCCAGTTTTTATTTTAAAGTACTTAAAAAACAATATAATCACTACAAGGGCAGTAATCTACCAGAGCATATCTACTAAAAATGGGTTCCGTAGCATCACTTAAGATTCTAGATTGGAAGTATATATTTCTAATATGAAACAATTCAGGTTCTTAAAGTAGAAAAGGAAATGTCTCTACCAAGCGCCAGGTGAAATGGATGGAGGAACTGAGCCAATGAATCTCTCTAGTATCAGGACACAGTAAATGATAGAGTTAAGAAATGGTGCAGGAGGTGAGGGAAACAGTACCATGCTATATTTTAGGTACAACACTATCAAGGGGTCTGTGAACTGCTTTACAGCCTTTAAAGACACAGATTTGTCTGCCACAAACTCTGTCCTGGTAACAGACACCTCATTTAATGAGTCAAGGACAACTGTGTTGCAATTTTCTTTTAATTAGCATAATACTACTTAAAATATAGGAGTAAGGGAGAAAATATACTATAAAATATAGGTAAGGAAGAAAATTCTAACACATTTTTCTTTATTTTTCACTCTTATTCAACTGCATCTTCAATTTGAGAGGAGTGAAAGAAGGAGAAAATTTCTTACGGCTTTCCTTTCCTACTTGATCTGAATTATACAAAGAAATCCCTCAAGAGTCATGGTGAAAAGATATAATTTAACATATCATCACCAAAACAAGCAATACCACACAATTTTAAACTGGGAAGATTCTATCAGAACCATATTTTCCAAGTAGTTCTACAGCTGTTAAATACTGCATAAAGAATTTTGCTGCAGAACAGGACATCTCGAACAGCGAAAGTCATGGTTTACCTCATTCAAAGAATTAAAAGCTGTCTACAAAGAATCTGCTTTGCTGGCATACAAAGGTTTACACTGTGACTACTTATATACAGACATATAGAAATAAATACACAAAGACACAAACAGAATTACTCACTTTTCCCTTCCTTCTCCAACCACAGCAATTCTTTTGCTGTCTTCAGTCCAGGCAAGGTCCTTTATTTTTCCTGCAAATGGCTGATACTCATACTTCAGAAGGTGTTCTTTCTGTGTAGTATCCCAGATTCTCAGCTTTCCAGAGACATCTGCCATATATAAATTAGAATGTAACTACTGTTGCTCCAACATCACAGAGTCATGACTCAGCAACCTCACAAGTTTTTCAGCTAAACTGAACATTTGTACTAAGTATCACTCTCACCCTATTGTAGTGATTGCAAACAGCTTGACTTAGGAACACTGAAGATTACATTTGTTTCACTGAATTTTACTTTTAACCAGATATTAATGTTCAAAATATACAGCAATAAATACAATGCAAGGAAGGACCTTTTGAGAACACAGCAAGAGAGGGTAAGAATTTGCATGCTAAGTGCCTATTATTTAAAAAAAAAATGAGAATAAACAATAACTCCTTTACCAACTACAGGACAGCTTACCCATACGTCATTGGGATGTAAACCATCTACAATAAGAAAGCAATCTGGTGCACAGTGGCTGATGTACGAATTCCAAGACAAGGACAGGCTGAAAGAGCAGGGGCTGTTGAGCCCGGAGAAGGCTGTGAGGTGACCTGAGAGCGGCCCTACAGTATCTAAAGGGGAGCTACAGGAAAGAGGGGACACTTTTTAGCAGGGTCTGTGGTGATAGAACAGGGGAAAATGGCTTCAAGCTCAGGGAGGGTAGATTTAGGTTAGATATAAGGAAAAAATCTTTTACAGTGAGGATGGTCAGGCACTGGAACAGGTTGCCCAGTGATGTGGTTGATGCCCTGTCACTGGAGACTTTCAAGGTGAGGCTGAATAAGGCCCTGGGCAACCTGATCTAGCTGTAATGTCCCCGTTCATTGCAGAAGAGTTGGACTAGATGGCTTTCAGAGGTCCCTTCCAACTCTAAGGATTCTATGATTCTACAATTTATATTTCTTTTGCACTTTGAACCTTTAAAGTAAACCTGCTTTGCATGTAAATACAAGGTACAAAGAGGTCTATGTTAATAAAACTTATTCATGCATATTCATTTGCATAGCTTCTCAATACAAAAGCACATACACACTTAAATGTGCAGGTATCCACATGCAGCATCTAGATTACTACAAAGAAATCCAACAGAATATCAAAAAGTGCTAATGATATAAGCAGCAAACACAAACTAACACTTTAAGATAACGTAACAAAACCTTCCTTGGTCTTTATTTCTTGTAAATATCCTTGAACTCACTTGTGTTCAAGAGCAATTGCTATGGTGCATCTGCAACAAAACCCACATAGCAGATATGGTGTGTAAAAAACCCTTTATAAAGGCCACTATTTAAGAATAAGATATGTGCTAAAGGCACATCTTTCACCACAGCATAGCTCCTTTGAATTCTGCTCACCATTTATCAGTACATCATTATAGTCTAGCTTAGACACATAGCATCCCTGTATCTTTGGTACCTGACCGTGGGATCATCTTCACTTATGCTAAGAGGACAGATTCAGAATGCTTTATTTTAGATTCTACTACAATAAGTTGCTCTCTTTAAATTTGGACTTCAAAATCTGATTGTTCCATCTATTAATAGAAAGGATACATACAGCTTTAAATCTGTGGTATTCCCCATTACTACATCTCTGTTATGACTGCAACAGAGGAGAAATTACCATAAAACCCACAAAGCATATTGCCAAAAGTCTGTCTCATCAGGCACATGAAGTATTAATGCAGACTGCACAGCTGATGTAAATTTATAGAGAAATGAATCTTACATGTTATACTTAGAAACAGCTTAAAGAGTCTGATACTATCTTCAGAATCCATGCTCAGCAATACCAAACTGTTTGTAATTGATACATGGAGGACAGTTTTTAAAAGAAATATTGCAGCCTAAGCTTGTTTAATGGAGTTAAGATAGACAAGTGAAAAAAAGCCAACTGAACACTTCCCTGGAAGCAAGAAGCTTCCTAATGCTAATAACTAATGACAGACATTCTTGAACTAAGCTAGGTATATATTAACTGCTCTTTTACTGGCGACTGAAAGTCTAAAATGCCACAAGAATCAAATAGATAGTAATTGAGTATGCCACAACTCTAGAGCACCAGATTTGTCCAGAATGCAAACTGGACTTTAAGGAGGTACTCAGTTCAACATACAGTCCACACAAAAGACTGAGCCAAGAAAAGAATAGCTTTGGCTACTTTCAGACAAGGAGTAGAAAGAAACACACACACAAAAAAACATAAGGCTGTCCTAAGAGTGTTCTCAAAGCTTCCTCAGTATGCAGAAGAGATTTATTCTAATACAGCTTTCAGATATGCAAGAAACCAAGGAAGAAAGAACTGAGATATTTTACACATTCAGAAACTTTTTCCCCTTATGTTGCTGAGAGAAATTTCCTTACTACTGACCACTACACGAGTCTGAACTCCCTGTGGGGACTCATATTCAGAATGTTTTGTTTTCAGCAATAGTAACTCATGCATTACCTAAAAGCAGAAATCATTGCTGTATTTTGGACCATTACTTGCTTTTCAAGCCTTTTTAATTGACAACAGCAAGCAGATTTGAAGAATACACGAATTGATGACAATTCCTTTTTAATAAATATATTACTACGTGTTTCTTAATATTCTTCAACTGTATAACAGTTCAGAAAGGATCAATTACTTGAAGAAAGCTTCTACTTACATGGGTTCGTTTAGTTTTTCGCAAATCATAAAAAACCACAACTATTCCTGCTGATAATCCAGGAACTCATGCTACCCATTCGCAGATACTGATTCATACATATTACACAGAACCTGAGAATCAGTCTCCTTCCCTTCTAACTTTCCAGTAAAAGTCTTTTTTAGTTCATGTTACAACTGTAAGAAAAATGATGCCAAGTCTTGCCAAGTTCTGTCAGGAAGAAAGGGGGAGGGAAAGGAAAAGAATACACTCTTCTAGAATCCGTTCCCCATTCTTAAAGTATCAAAGTGTATTAAGAACAAAAAAACAGTAGCTATGCATTTCAGAATTAACTTTTCATTCTGCTGCATGCACAAACATCATTCATTATACCAAGCTTTCTTTCGCCTCTTTAATGCTGAAGATTTTATGTTTGTAAGGTAGTCTTTGGTAGTTAAATCAGAAAAAAAACCTCTATTTTAAGAAGACCAAGCATGTCACTGATCTTACAGCTCTAGAAAGACGTTTAACGAACACCTACAGACGTCCTTCCTTAGTCACTCAATTCCACCAAACCATGTCTAATTGTCTACATACAGTCTGTACATAAGTTAAAAGATGAACTACTCTGTTGTGTCAAAGTTCTGTGTGAAGGACTTCAACAGGTCTGTCCATATAGCTTGTCCAGCACATACACTGATACTTTACCTCCAGACGCTATGTAGAATCCACTAGGAGCATACTTGGCAACTACAACCTGATGGGCGTGTTCAGTATAGATGTCAGCAATTGCAGGATTCTAGTTTAAGGGGAAAAAAAAGAGATAGTTACTACATAGTATTTTTCTGGTTTTCACAGAGTAAAAATCAGACATTCCATGATAAAATTCAGAATTGTCCCTCTTACACACTTCAATTTGTCTTTTAAATCAAGATACTGTCAACAAGAAGAACAAGAAGAAAACTGTAGGGCAGCGTGGGAAATTGCTGTCTACATAAAACAACACACTAATTTCCAATGACTGCCATAATCAACTACTTCCTCTGACAGGCAACATTAGCTACAACTTCTTCCTCTCTTCAGTACCTAATGAAAAAATAGAAGAACACGCTCTAAAGTAAGAGGCCAAGCACTCCAAGCACTGGAGGCTTTTTGTTTTTTAACTGCCTTACCTGTTTAAGCTTATTTATCTACGTAGACAACTAAACACAAGTTGTGCTTTGGAAAATACAGCCAGAAACTCTACTGCAGTGAGTATGAAAGTTAGGCATATGGTTAACCATATTGCATGGCTACTACTCATCACTATGTACCTAAGATTATTCAGTAACCAACGAGGTGGGCAGACGTTACTCATCCTTCGCAACTGAAGCCTGGTTTAAAAGCTACTAGGCTAGTACATAGTCATCCCTACTATCAACAGCTACACTGGAATTATGAAATGCACAGCCATTCCATCATGATTTTTATTTCTTCTGTCTTAAATGCCTTCAGATGCTTCAAGCTGGATAATAAAATCGACTCCATGTTTCAGTTAATTGAGGACACACAAAAAAATTAAAGGCTAAAATGATAGCATCAAGGCAAAATCCTTCCAGTATCTGCTCTGAAATTAACTTCATAAACAAAAAAGCCATTCTACACATCTTCCAAATACACTGCTCATGGCACAAAATAATAAACTATTCCTTAGAATAATTTTTCTAGCAGTTATCATTCTTTCAGCTCCAGAAACCTTACTCTTACGGCTAAAACAAAAGAGCATTTTAGTTGCTGTGATTAAAACAGATTTATCCAACCAAACCAGAAAACCATCTGATGTTACAGTATGATTCAGCTGACCAATCAGGGAAAACCAATGCACCTGCTCTGAGCTAGAAAGCAGACATTCTCTTGCTTGCAACAGTTCTTTCTGTTACAGTAGCATTACTGTATCTCAGGAGGCAAAATATAGCTTACTCATGCAAGAAGCAGCTTCTCCATTACTGCTTCCACTCTGCTTGACCACATTAGAGCCCTACTTAAGTCACAACTGCCTGCATCTGCACATCACTCTCCATTTTGTGTACTATTGGATTTTATCTAAGCAAGACCAAATGTTTTCTGTGTTATACTGTAGCAAGCACAAGTTCAAGGAACTGAAAAAAAACCTCACTGCTAATAACAGCGTATACAATGGCTGTTTTACAGCAGCAATCCCCAGGAAGCTAAGTGCACGAAACACTAGATTTACAGACTGACTTCACCCCTGAAGCGAGTAGTAAAAAACAGTCTTCCAAATATAATATACAGTAAACAGATTCAGGATGCCAGATAATGATTTAAATCCTGTTTATTTGATAAGAAAACTACCTTTACAGGCAGAAGTAATTCAACTTTTCTATCTATCATACCAAAAGCAAAAAAATATCGATTTTGAAGAGATCTTAGGATAAGATTGTTAGCCAGGACAATGCATTACCAGTCATCGGTTTCAATAAGAAGAGAGAGCAGCTTATGCTCAGTGCTGAAATCAGACCCATGTATGAAAGTGAGCAGTTTAAGTTCCAAGCTTCAAAGTAGGCTTGAAACCATGAAGACAATATAAAATATTTATTAAGTATGAAACCTCACAAATATCACCAGCCCTCCTGTCTCAGAGCAGCACTGTTCCAGGACTTTTTGTCGTTAAAGAAACTCTCTAGCTTGTGCTGAAACACTAACCCTAAAGGCTATATTCATCATTACTGATTAGCTCTTGATTTAGAGGAGAGTGTTCACTGCATCTTAATGACCTGCTTTTTTTTTTTTTTTTAATTAGAGCACAACTGTCCCATTAGAGAGCTGATTGTGGGGGGATTACACACTGACTTCTTCAAATTTTATCTGGTTGTTGCAAACTATTATGTAGGCTTCCACCATTCTCAAAGACATAGTTCTCAACTAGCAGTGGACACATTTCCAAATTAGGTTACAAACTGCAATGCTTCCCAGTACAAAAGGCACAGCGTAGACTTTGCTTGGTTTTTGTGTCATTGCTGTACAATACATTCTGCAGTTTGTAGATTGTCACCTGTCAATTATTAACAGTAGTAGACTCTTTCCCCTTGCTGGTTCAGGTAAATTTACATGCCAGGATAAGTAACACCATAAAACTGAAAGGTTTATGACTTCCATTCTCAACTTCCCTTGAGAGTTTAAACTGCCTAAATTGGAACTCCCAGAGTCCCACCTCACTTTTGCGCTCAGACTTTGCCACATGCTCTGTGTTCAGGCTCACAGTGGGACCGACATTTGCAGCAGGCAAATCTTCAGTGAGCCGATTCAGAAAGTTGTTTTCTACCAGTTTAAGCCTCAGAACAGAGTCAGATGAGCACTAATCACAGCACAAGGGAGGTGGCCACAACCCACAACTTAGCAAAAACTGTAATATAAGCAGAGTGGCTTCTCTCTTCTCTCATTGCATCGTGCTAAACTGAGGCTTCTAGTTTCAGAAAACTGAACTTCCCCTGACACCAAGAGTGAAACACTATTATTACAGGATAACACTGAGTGCAAACTTGGTTTTGTTTTTCAGCAAGTACATTTAAACAGATATCAAATAAGATGTTTGCAAAGAACTGTTTAGTAGCGTTTCTGTGTTATGAAATAATAGTAAATACCCAAATACAGAGAAAGTAATATGATTAATCAGGAAAATAACTCAAAAACCCATTTCGCAGAAGGAAAAGCAACCAGAAACAAATGCATATTTGTGATGGTGACCTAAACATTCCTAAATGGGATCTGCCCCACTGCAGCACTCCACAGCACAGTGAGATTTACAGTAAGGAAGGAAATCCAGGGGAGAGTTAGATTTTTCCAAAGATTATCAGTCATGCAGATTAAATAAAAACTCTTTAAAACCAACAGCTGAACAATAGCTGTGTTATGTTTCCTCCACACTTCTCAACTGGATGCCATCTTTGAAGAGATATTATTTAAGGAACTCATCTAACATTTCTCTAGTTACCACCAAAGATTAAAACCAAACAAATGCACCAAACTACTGTGAAAGCATTATCTGGGGGTTCCAACGCTGAATGAATGAGAAAAGTCCCCTATGACCTGGGCTGAAAACAAGGTGTGCTGGCACTTACCACAGAATCAAGTGCCTGACAACTGCTGTGACTCCTGGAACGCTAGGGAAAGAAGCAGCTGGGAACTCATGAATTTGCAAGTATTTGCATGCTGCTCTTACAAGCCAAAGGCCCAACGCAACAAATAAGGAAGTCTTCATTTATTAGGCAAACACATCTCCCAACTCCTGACGGTGCTATTTCAGAAAAACGCACAAGGCCAGGCAGAACTATCAGCCTCTCTCCTCTTTGCGCTCCACGCAATGAGGGCGAGAGCAGCACATTTCACTGCGATTCCTCAGG
This sequence comes from Phasianus colchicus, assembly GCF_987193195.1. Lineage (NCBI taxonomy): Eukaryota > Metazoa > Chordata > Aves > Galliformes > Phasianidae > Phasianus > Phasianus colchicus. The sequence goes on along the minus strand of NC_143439.1, from coordinate 59,702,342 downwards.
AATTTCAGCGGCCGCTTCTGCCTGAGTCACGCACCTTCCTTCCTATCCCCGCTCAGCGCTGCGCCGCGAGCTCCAGCGCGGCTCCCCGCCGCGAGAGGAGCGCGGGGGAACGGGGGGAGGGGAGGAGCGGAACTTCGCGAGGGGTACCGCAAAGAGGTTAAATAAATACACCGGGATACGTTACATCGATGTTTCGGATGACGACGCATTTCCCATTGGTATAGAGAAAATTGTTGCCTTTCGGATCACCTCCAATGATTTTGGACACGCCTCGTTCAACCTGCGGGAGGCTGGCGAACACTTTTTCTATAGGGAAAAAGGAAAAAAAAAAAAAAAAAATAAGGGGGGGAGGGAATGGAGGAAGAAAAGGCGCTTGAAGTCCCTGGGCTCCCAGCCGCCTCCCAGCGGCGCGGTCACTTGTTGCTGTCAGCGGGCGGCCGCCGCCCCGCAGCGAGGCCGCAGCCGGATCCCCGGCCGCCCTCCCCGCTCCGTTCCCCTCCGCCTCGCCGGGGCTTACTGATCTCGTACGGCATCCTCGTCCACGAGCTCGTGCCGCGGCGCTCCGAAGCGGACGGGCAGACGGACCGCCGCTGCGCTCTGCTCCCCGCCGCCGCCGCCTCAGCCCCACGGCGCCCAGCGGCACGAAGCAGGAAGCGCCCGCGCGGCCCGCCGCTCTCCCCTGCCTTTGACCATATATAGTCAACTCTGCTCGCGCCGCGCCGCTCCCCGCCAGCCCGCACGCCGTTCCCTCCCCCGGAAATGCCGTCGGCTCGGCCGGGCCCGGCGGGGCTGTGCTGAGGCGGCCGCAGGAGCCGGCCCCGCCCCGGCAGGGAGCTGCAGAGAGCTGCGGGAGAGCCGCAGCGAGCAGCGCACGGCGGCTCGGGCCAGCCCCGAGGTGGGTGCCGCCGGACCGCCTGCGCATGTGCGGAGTTCTCCCGTGCTGACACGCGTGCGCGGGAGCGGCCGTGAAGCCGCGGTTGCTATGGGGATGGCGGGCGGCCGAGCCGTGAGGAAGGAGCGGGGAGTGCGAGGGGAGGCTGTGGAGAGAGGGCATGTGAAGGAGCGCTGAGGGGTGAGCCCCTATCCTTCCCTCTTGTCGTGTGGTTAGCAGCCTCTGCCTGCCAGCTCCTCGTATCATATATTGGTAAAGGTTGGAAAAGGCCACAGAGATCATCTAGTCCAACCATCGATTCATCACAAAAAAGTCGTGTCACTCGGTGCCTCATCTGCACGCTCCTGAACACCTCCAGGGTCGGTGATTCCACCACACAGCCTGTTCCAATGCCTGTCCACCCTTCCTGAGGAGAAATCTCCAAATATCCAACCTGAACCTCCCCTGGCACAACTTAAGGCCTTCACAGAATCACAGAATCATAGAATGGTCAGGGTTGGAAGGGACCTCAAGGATTATGAATTTCTAACCCCCCTGCCACATGCAGGGCCACCAACCTTCCCACCTAATGCTAGACCAGGCTGCCCAGGGCCCCATCTAATCTGGCCTTGAACAACTCCAGGAACAGGGCATCCACAACCTCTCTGGGCAGCCTGTTCCAGCACCTCACCACTCTCTCTGTAAAGAATTTCCCCCTGACATCCAACCTAAATCTTCCCTCCCTCAACTTAAAACCATTTCCCCTTGTCCTGCATTTATCTACCCTTTCAAAGATTCCCCTCCTGTTTATAGGCTCCCTTTAGATACTGAAATGCTGCAATGAGGTCACCCCACAGCCTTCTTTTTTCCAGGCTGAACAAGCCCAGCTCCCTCAGCCTGTCTTCACAGGGGAGGTGCTCCAGTCCCCTGATCATCTTCGTGGCCCTCCTCTGGACCCTCTCCAACAGCTCCCTGTCTTTTTTGAACTGGGGGCTCCACAGTTGGACGTGGTACTCCAGATGGGGCCTCACAAGAGCAGAGTAGAGGGGGACAATCACCTCCCTGTCCCTGCTGGTCAACTGCACCACTCAGCTTGGTGTCCTCAGCAAACTTGCTGAGGGTGCCTTCGCCTCTTGTCTTTTCTCATCCTATATGCTGCTGGCTGCATGCATTGGGGTACGTGTCCCAGTAAGAGCCGTTGTTGGAGGTTAGGTATCAGCCTTCAGTTTTCAGGGGGCACAGCCTTCACTTTGCTCTGGAAGCCCCTATGCTGGCAGATGACGATGGAGTCAGTAGTAGTTACCTCCTGCAATAGGTCTTCTGGTTCTTGATTTCCACTCGGGGAGGTATAAGCAACCCCTTCCTGTCTGCAGTCAGTTTTTCCTGAGAATCAATCTTAACTTCATCCCTTTACAATTTATTGTTATGCTATAATTAATAGTATCTTGAGTGTTTTCCCACTGCCATTTTGTGTTTTTATGCCATTTTATCTATGCAACTCCAAGTATTGCTTGGATGTCTTACAAAGTCTTTCTCAGCATCAGAGTAGATGGGTATGACAATGTTTTATGCAGCATGTGAATAAGATATAGTATTAGCAATGGAACATTATTTGTGTATTTTTGGCTTACTGAAGTGTAAGAAAGTCATGGGAAACACTGTGGGATTTTCCTTTGGGAGTTAGGAGAATGGGGTAAAAAAAAAGAAAGGAATAAAGCTTTATATTCTGGAAAACAGACAGAATTGGCATTTCAGCACAGATGTATAGAGATTTTCACTCAAGTCCAAACAGAAGTGTGCTGAAATCTTGCCCAGACCCTGGCCACTATGCTTAAAGAACACTGAGGGCAGCCCACAACCATCTTGGGATTACTTTAAGAGATTTCTGTACTTTTCTCTTTTGCATTAAATATGGTTTTTTTCTGTTGTCTTGTGTGCGGCTTCCTTGTGTTATATTTTCCTAGAATGACTGCGTAATAAAAATTATCCATATAAAACCAGACTTTTTTCTTCACGTGCTCAAGTTTTTTTCAGAAATAAATGAAGGTATGTGTATTTATTATATCAATATTTGATGATGAATACAGGGGATGCTGTAAGTCATTTCTGTGTACCAGAGCTGTGCGTATCTTATGCACATGAGATAAATGTGTTACAATCTTACATGCCCAAAACCATATTCAAATTTTTTCAACTACATTTATTCACAAAAAATGTTTCTTCTCTGAAAGGATTGCCTTTGTAATTTCTTAAAGTAATGACTTTTCCTTATTTCCCAAGACTTTTAATATATGTTTGGTAAGGACTTGAAATGACACAGCTATTATATTATAGATCTCCTATTCTCAGCATTCATAAATAATGGTCTAGGCTTGGTAGCAGCAGGTAGGTAGTGACTCGTGGAAAGTGTAAGGTCAGATATTCAGAAGTGATTTTTTTTTTTAGATGTTTCTTCTTTATGGGCTTAGAAATAAACATCTGAAGTATATTGGTTAGACTTAGCAATGTGGTGTGCCTGGAGCTTCCATTTTTTCAGCTTGTATTGAAATGAAGAAGAGATAATTTTTCCACTGCAAAGACTCAATTTTTATTAACTTGATCAGCGTGTTAATAACTTCTACTTGACCTAAACAATTTTTCGCATTTTCACAGCTGTTCTCACACTTTGACAGAACCTTGGGACTTTATTTATTTATTTATTTATTTATTTATTTATTTATTTATTTATTTATTTATTGACACAAATTTCCATTCAGCTCAAACTGCAAGTGCTCAGCCTCTTAGAGAATTATGGTTGACTCATGGTAGCAGATTTATTTGGAATAGTTACAGAAGTTACTGCTCCCAGCTGTCATTTGGCTACTCTGTTGAATGTGGGAATCTGCCAACGTCAGTTTGCATCAGCATAGCTGAAGAGATGGTGGTCTTTGGCAGAAGGGTGGGCAGCTACTGCTAACTGCTTCACTCAACCAAACTAAATCTTCCAGAGCAGTCTGCCACCCCTGGGCTTCAGTTTGGCACATATTGAGACATTTTTGAGTGTTTTGGAAAGCCAGGTTTTGCTATGCATTTTTCAAGAGTGTAAATATGCCGCCTGCTATTATTCTTAATCTATATAGCTTTAATTACTTAGTGACAATGTGGACATCATGTTAGGTTGCTTTAGAAAATGCTTGAATGTTAGTTTGCTTAGTTGCTTGTAGATACGTGCAGTGGATTGTAAAGTACGTAATGATATATTTATGTTCCAGAAGGCTGCAGCCTCTGTTCTTCAGGCATGTAGATGTTTACCATTAGGCATGTGATATCAAGGATGTTATTCACGTATTTAGAGTTGAATACTAATGTTATGCTTGAGGCTCTGGACCAGCATTAAGGTAACAATGTGCATAAATGACAGCATTGCACGAGGAATATATGTCGACTTAAGGCTGGACTTCAGGTCATTCCCTCGGAAAGTAATAAAAACATCAAAAGACATGCCATTGTGTTTCTCAACACAATACGTTCCTAAAATACATAGCAACTTTTCCGATTTTTTGGCATTATTTATCGTTCTCCTTTCTCACTAACAAATATGACTTGAATACTGATGAAAGCACGCCCCTTAAATTTGCAGCTCAGCAGCGTAGCCTCAGGCACACGCTAACAGCTCCTTAGAAAGTATTTCACAGTCTTTTGGTATTTCCACACCACTTAGCATAGCATTGCATTTATGCACAAGATCTGTCTGGTGCTGAGTAGCCATCAGCTTTTCTAAAAGAAACTTTAAATAAAATACTTCTTTCCGTGCTGTGGTGGTTTTGGGTGGGTTTTCTTGTTTGTTTGTTTGTTTTTCCCCGAGGATACTACTGTTTTTTTTTTTGTTGTTTTGTTTTTTTCCATTTCCTAACATTTGCAGACACTCACAGAAATAAACACGAAGTTTGAAATGGGAATTAGTTACATATCATACTTATTATTATAACAAGAATTTAGAATGCCAGGTGACAGTAAGTCAGTGCTTTATATATTATTAGAAAAAAATACTTATTACAAACACCAACCAAATAGATATTCTGTTTTGTGCCGTAAAACCTAGTGAATTTTTATTCAAAATTCCAGTGAGCCAATGGCAGAATGCTAATCACAGAGTCAATGAAAAAAGACAGATTGTGATGAGTATTATCTAACCATGATACTCTGAAATACAGTGAGTACTAAAAAAATATAATGGTTTGAATTTATATCTTCCTAAAAACGCTAAGACTTGGGATAAAATTTGGTTTTGCTGACTTCTGTGGAGACAGAATCGATGGAGATAAAAGTCCCAGTAGTTTCTCTGCAGGGCAGTACCTTATTCCCCCATCATTTGTTCTGATACTCCTGGTTTTCTGTTCCTGGACTGGAGACTTGAAGAAGGCCAAAGCATGCCAAATTTTGCCGGGTTAGTTTTCAGTTAAATGAATACTGGCCTATTCAATACTAACAGTACTGATGGTACTGTTAAATGAACTTGGAAGATTCTGCAAAGGACCGGGGATGTGTGATGGGAAGGTTGCAAAACAAGCAATATAGGCTTAGATTAGCTTCAGCTGTGGCAGAACTAATCCTTGGTTATTTTTCTCCTTAACTGGTTCTCAGTATTGTCAAAGAGCCAAGACAAAATCTGAGAGAAATCTCAACTGTCATGAAGCAATTGCAAGAGCAACCACTTGTGTGCTTCATGTGCTCCAGCTGGCATTGCCACGAGTAGAAAAATGGTTGTAGAATCCTTCCCCTTACAATCTGTAAGATGAAAGAACTGCAAAAACCTGAAAAAAAAAGGCAATAAAAATTAAAATGGTACAACACTTTAGGCTGTGAGACCTCTTTGGAATGGCCTCTTCTGCAGAGTATATACTGTTAACCTCTGATGCTCTGAAATGCAGGTTTACCTGTTAAGATACTACTGTTGGTCCTCATTCTCCTGAGGCTACAACCTCCTGTACATTTGAATCAAAGCAGCTTTAGCTGGAACTGTTAGTAATAGAAGGATATGACCTTACTACGCTGTGTTCTGGTGAATATGCTCAACAACAATAAACGCTGTGAGGCAAAGCTCAGTAACATTGACAAAAATGTAAATATGCGTTTTTAATATCCTCAACTGTATAAAGAAAACAAAACGAGTATGGAAAAAACTGGACAAACAACAACAACAACAAAATAACCATCCCTGTTGTATCACTGTAATCTATGTTTTCACAAGTAATATAGCATTCTGTGTTGGACATCTTGCCAGGAAAATTATTGTAAATAATCTGAAAAGGTGACAAAATAATCACCAACTCTGGCAAATAAGGTGTTTTGATACATAAACAAATTAAATTGCACTGGAATACAGCACACAGGAGTAAAAAAAATGTGAATTTCAGAAGGGTATGCATTTGCAAGTGGTCCATAGGGAGGCAATTAGATCCTTTTCACCCTCTTAAGAGGACAGTCATTGAAATTAAGAGGCGAATGATTTAGAAGTGATAGAAAGAGTATTGTATAATTGACCAATATAATTCTCAGCCACAGGCTTTGAGTCAGATGGCTTAGCTGAATTCCATGACTTACAAAGATAAGACATAAAATGAGATATACATTACAATACCATTTGTGATTGCCTTAAAGAAGAAAACCAATTGCTTTCCTGATGTGAGGCTGAAGTATAAACCAGCTGAAAGTAGGTGTAAATTCTCCCGTGTGTAACATTACTTGAATGTATTTGTCTTTGAGCTTAAAGATTTGACTCATGCCTGTAACATGGCATAGGTTATGGATTGCTTTATTTTACTCTTATTTAGGATTTAGAATTATACAGACTGAAACAGATAACAATCTTTTGTAATGAAGACTTGGGAAACCTTATATATTTATGTCTCCTTATTTCACAACAGGCCCTAAAGCAAATTAAATGAGGCATTTTACAGTTGCCTTAACTGCTGAGTAGTTAAAACTCCTCTCTTCTTATTTAGGTTAACTGGTGTAAAAAAGGGATCTTCACTACATCTGGGATCATGGAAAAGTTTTCATGTAATGTAACACATTATACATCTGTTACAATGACTGCTATGCTGTCGATATTCCAGTGTCAGCAATGTTTCCATACTTACTGCCATGGGAGAAGTTGCACCTGTATTACTCTCAACAACAAAAGAAATATATGGCTTCCAAAAAAGGCAAGCTTTTGTTCTTCCCAGAGATGTACTATACTCTATCTGTAGCAAGTCACAGCTACAAACAAAATACATTTATTTCTAAATGCTTATCTTTTATTTATTCTGACAAGAAGGGTTCTAATATTTGGTTAAAGTACTATTAACAACAAGAGAATCATGAATGTATACTGGTGACAGAAATCCTTGACATTTCTGATCATACTGAGTTTTAGCTATTTTCAAAAATAAGTATATTACGGCCAAACATAGATTTAAAAAAAAAATGCATTGGCTTCCTGTTGGCTCTCATTTAGTTGAGATATTTCTAAGGGGTATATGGCGTCTCTTATAGTGCTTCTTATACTGATGCTCTTGATGCCATATGTGGTATTCAGATTTGACATCTGTGTTTTATTTTGAACTGTGTATGCTTCCTACATGTCGGCTGTGATAGTTGACCACTCACTCCATTTATAGTTGTTACGTTTTGCTGGTGACCTCATCTCTGCTTACTATAGCATACCACTAATGCCACTGGTAAGAGCCAAAATAATTTTGACTACCATGTGACATCGCACACTGTAAGTTATAGCTCTCTGTGATGCAGCAGCTCTTCTGTGCCATTCAAAGTACTTGCCTACATTTGGTGCTCTCTCATTTTTAGCAACTTAAATCCAAACTAAAATTGTCAATGTGTGAGTGCAGTCTAGGCTTCTAAATAGATGACCTCATTTTCAAGTGTAGTGAATGCGTTTATCTTCCTTCACTTCCATTCAGAGGGATGTGTGTGTGTGTAACACTGTAAAAATCAGACCTGTGGCAGAAACAGCTTAAAATAATTGCCTTGAGGTAACTAAGATTGAAAATGTTGATCTTCAGCCTTCTGATGATAGCTTGCACATAATTAAGGTTCCTACAGCATAGTTAATAATATAAGAAATACTTATATCTTGAGGCACGAGAAGGTTTTTCCTTTTAACATTAATATTAATCCAGTACTGGAGGTTAGATTACTTTCCAAGAATTGGAAACATAATGCAGTTTCTCTATTCTACATTAACAGGCTATAAAAGGAGTTAGGTTTTGTTCTCATTAGTAGAGCAGAACCATAGTCCTAATTAAGCAAATGAGGCAGACAAAGACTGACATATGTAAATGAGAAATAAGCCTGGTAGGCAAAAGGAAGAAAAAGAGGAAAAAGACTTCAAAAATACAGTAGTGTCACAGAATAATTCGTCCAACCACGTGGAGCTACTGAAATGAGTTTAGTGACGAGGAGTTAACATCTGATGTGATGTTGTAACCCAGAAAATGTGTAATACAGAAAATTTTACTGAGAACACTGAAAGGGAGACTGTCTCAAATCCAGTAAGTAAACAGGCAAAATATTTGTTCACATGGGAAATTACTTAGACAATCAAAGGGAATTCTTAATTTTACAGCATTTGTGAGGATATACTTAAAATGAGCTACAGACAGGTTGGTACCATTTTCCATGCAGTGACAATTTGATTCTGAATGGTTTAAGTAGCCTCCAGAGACCTTTGTTTTCCATGTTTCTCTAAGCTTGTTTTTAAGTAGAGTGTGCCAAGATGACCCAAATGAAAGGAGGAATCAGAGCTTCTTAAGTGAGAATCTTCTTAAGTGGGATTAGATTAACTCTATTGGTAACCAGTTTCTTAAATGACTTCTCTCAGGGGATTCAACCATGTTAAATGTTAGAAAACTTCTTCTGTTGCATAGAAAGTAGTTCTAGCATGGTTCTAGTCCAAAACCAATATGTTCAGTAACAGTCTTCTCAATTAATTTAGGCCTATAATTTCCGGAGTTCTGTAAATATAGTCACTAGACAGGACGAAATTAAAATGTTGCTTGTGTTGTTGCTGTTTTTTTCTTATCTATTTCAGAGAGTTTTCACAATTGTGCAAAAGATGCAATGCTGAGTGGCAGAACAAAAGTGAAATACAACAATGAAGTTTCACAAGGGTTTCTTAGCTCTACTCATCTATGTTCAGACATTATGATAGAGTTGTTTTTATAACGTTGGCATTATTATCACTGTAAAAGCAAATTGCTAATTGTCACTGATAATGATCCTCCTAGAATGTGATGATTAACTTCCACAGAGTTAAGGAGCCAAAAGCTAAAACAATCAACACTGAACTGTCTGGAAAGCAAGGGTGAGCTATCTGCTATGGAAAGACAATGGGTTACAATCCTTAAGGGAATTAAATGGCTAAATCCTGTTTAAATTACCTTCTTTCCACTGAAACCACCAAGAATTAAGGCTTTAAATAGAATTTAAAACCTAAATATCTCTGTAGGGTTGCATCAAAGTCATCACCTGCAATATCTGAATATACAAAGGACACGTCATGAGGAGCTAATAAGCAATTTGTTTTATCTAAGCATCTACTGATTGTTCTGCAATCCTTAGGCATCTTAAGAAATGGATTAACTATCCTTCAGATTACTTTGGGCTACGTAATAATTGGAAATAGAAGAAAGCAGCTTTCAGAACAGTTTACATATGAGATAACAACCTTGTGAAATTAATGCAGGCATACACAGCTAACCCAATGTTTTGAAATAAGGAAAAATTCTGAATTTTGAGAAATAGAATTCTCTGATGTTACAGAGGATTTCAGCATGATCATTAATAATGGCAGGCTTGTCATTCAACATCGAGCTTAATAACATTGGGTTGTTCCATGGGCCTGTTTCTTAGCCGATATCTCATCAAAAGGAAATAATCTAGGAATGATTGTGTATGTGGCAAAGAGCATTTCCTGTAGATGGTCACATCTTAATTTCTGTCATAGCAAAAGCATGCAAAATAACCAGCAGTGTACTGAGAGGAATATTCTGTAGTAGTGGTAATGATTATTTTTAGCTGGAATTCTCAAAAAAAAATCGATCTTACTTGCTTACTGCATCAGCAAGTTCAAGTGCTGAATAGTTCTGTATCATTATTTGACAATTACAAATGTCATTCATTATATTCTGTGCTCCTGATTACTTCCTTTAGAGAACAGAGAGAGTGCGGACTGAAATTCCAGCAGTTCTGGTTATGAGAGACCATTAAATGAGACATACCTGTTCAAAGAAAATAGCTTTGACTACTGAGTACAGTAGGGAAGTCAGGACATGATATTTATTTATATACATACACATTATAAAAAATAATCCAGCTGTTGAAAGGCTCAATGTGATTCCCTGATGAAAGACATTTCATAAACATGAAGAATTATAATATGAAGTAAACTGTCAAGAAAAATTGTCATGCTGTAGAGATCACAGGCATCCTGTGAAAGAAGAGATGTGACATGGCATTCAGAAGGCTCTGTGAAGCTGATGAGGTTCTTGCTAGAAGGGCTAAGCTCAAAAGGGATGGCAGAGGGTGAGAGTGGAGTTACGATCACCCATTAATCCACAACTGCATCTAGGGTCATATAATCATAGAATTGTTGGAGTTGGAAGGGACCTCTAGAGGTCATCTAGAAGTTTGTCAGTATTAACAACAACAGCAGCTAGAAAACCAACTTTGTTTCATTTGTTTCTTGATATTTGGATCCAGGGAGTATATATCATAGATTCACATCTCTAAAATGAGTGACTTCAGAAAACCTGTCAGTTTGCTGAAGTAGCAACAGAAAGTACGTATACACTTCATTTTTAAGAATGTCAGCATATTTAGACTGATGTAATATTTCTTTTCCTATCGCTTATACAATTGCAAACTTTCTGACAGCTGTAGATGTTTAAAAATAAACATTGCTTTCAATAGACACAGGTGTTTTTTTTTTTTTTTTTTTTCCCTTGGCCCTGAAATATCCCCAGAGCCTCCTAGAAAATGGGATAAAACCGTATAAATAGTTGATTGCTTATTTTGTTATAAAATACAAAAAAATATGCTATTGACTGTTGAATTTTATAGCAGATCTCTATCATATCAATGTTGTCTGTGTGCATCCAACATTTTTTTCTAATTAAAAATTATACAGCATAACAAGTCATGAAAACTAATGTTGATTTTCATGGTAGGAGTGCTTCTGTTCATAAACTATCTCTGAGTGATTAGGAAGCAGTGAAATGAGGATCTGGAAGAATTAGTTTTTTGTACGTGAGCTTCTTCTATAAGATCTGCAAATTATCATACGATAGATATTATCTTTGTATTTTCAAAGATAATTTTACATTTGCAAAAACAGAGAAAATATCCACAAGAGACCTTTTTGATGTGCACATTTTCTGAGTGACATTTATAGGAGATAAAACTGTGTTCATTCTGTCTCTGTCTTCAGACAGGTTCAAGTGTGTAGGAAATTACAGTTGAAAGGCTATTTACAGAAATGAGATTTTATCCATCTCCAAATGCTTGAAGTACTTTTTTAGTTAAGATATAGCATACATGGCAAAGTATAATATGCATTCTATAGCATTTTAGTAGAATACTGTCTGAAGTAAAATTTAAACTCTTTTCCAGGTCTTTAGCCTTTATTCACGATGAATGTCTAATTTAAAAGTGACTACATATTTGTCCTAACACAAAAATAAATTAATCTCTTAGGGAATTTTTGAAAGTATTCAGCATTGTCTTTAGTATCTTCAGAAGCAGACTTTGTATCTTGACTTCATAAGGAAAAACACTAAGCCAGCACCAACTACTTGTACAGCCTAGGAAATAATCCAGGAAGATCTTGGGTAAGTGACAGAGTAGTGAAAAGCAGGGCTGAACACAAAGGGACTCTGGAGGATGTTCCATTGCCAAATTTTTAGAATTTTTTGTCTTGCAAGAGCTGTTGCTTTACTCAGCGTATGACATTAGGAGCAAAGTTGTTAAAAGCAAAGCATTTATTAAAAACAAAATTAAAGAAACAAAGAAAAGAAGTCCAGTTTCCAAGTTTGCATTTAGCCCCTAATAGCTAAAATTAAGTAGCAGTTCAGGAATATTGTCCTTATTAAAAAACGTTTTGTGTGTTTATGAAGGAACAAAGAGAAATACAGATAATGTTCTCTGCCAACAGTCAAAAAGTTAGTGCCAAGGAGTATGGTTATCTGAAATAAAAGATTGATTGGCTTAAAAGACTAGCTCTTCAGACATGAAGAATCTTCTGTAGTTTGAAAACTGATTTAATTTTAATTAGTAGGGGTTTTTTTGTTTGTTTTTGTTTTTTAATGATCTGCATAATAAAAGACTGGATTACCTCTCAGAAATACATGCAAGCTATTCATTCATTCATCAGAAGTGCTATGAAATGTTTCATCACCATTCCTGAGTGATTGTTTCACAGCTTTGGAGCTGCTCTCTGTGTGTGCCTAAGTAATGGACTGGGTGCTTGTCCATTTCCTCTTGTCTTGCCACTGGATACCAATCAGAAGAGCCTGGCTTTTTTCTTTACTCCCCTCATCAAGGAGTAATACACACTTGAGCCTTCTGTTTTTCTAGACTGAACAGACTCAGTTCTCACAGACTTTCTTTTTAGGAGAGATGGTCCAAGATATTACTTACCCTAATGGTCCTTGGTTGACACTATCCAATATCTCCATGGTTTTGTTGTAGTTAGGAGCCCAGAACTGGACATAGCATTTGCCAATGCTGAGTAAAGAATCACCTCCCTCAACTGTATCTAACATAGAATTGGGTACTGTCATCCTTTGGGACAAGGACACATGGCTGGCTCATGTTCAGCTTGGTGCCCATAGCACCCCCAGGTCATTTTCTTCCAGGCTGCTTAGCCAGCAGGTACCAATGCCAGGGGTTGTTCCTCCTCAAGTGCAGGAATTTGAGCTTCTTGTTGAACATCATGAAATTCTCTGCCCATTTCTCCAGGCTGTCAAGGTCCCTCCGGATGACTGGATTACCTGTGAAGCATCAGCCACTCCACACCATTTTTTTTAATCATCAGCAAATCTGCAGTAAACTTTTTCCCCATCATCCAAGTCACTAATAACATTATTACATAGTACCAATCTCAGTACTGAGCCCTGAGGCATGCCTCTAGTGACTGACATTAATGACCCTCTTGTGAAAAAAATAAGCTTTCAGAGTTTGTGCTATGAGATAGAGGATATAATACTGTAAAAATGAGAGGATATTACAAAGAAGCTACGTGATAATGGAGAAACTCTTATGAACTATATGCTTTGTTCTTTGGAAGGGTATCAGTTGGCAAGGTTACACAGTGTTCCTGTGTTTGTATATTTTTAGACTAAAAGGAATATGGAAGCTGAACAATATTTTTAGAAGAGGATATGAGAGAATAATTTAAAAGCCTATGGTACTGAGAAAAGCTAAATCAATATGTTGGCATTCCTATAGGCTCTGGACCTCATTAAAGTTTTCTGACAGTGTACTTTTAAATCTCGGATCTGGCCCAACGATCTTTAGGTTTCTGGCAAAGTTTCAGGTTGATCCTCTGATTTGATTTGTTGCTGAACTTGCACTCTGGGATTGAGCGGAGTGGAGATAAAGCTATGCACTATGTGGCTATGTATCCAGGGCAGACTCCTCCAGCAGCATAGAAATAGCTTTCAATTCTTCCTGGTTCTTGCTTAGATGTGTTTATTAAGACTTATCATCCATCAATCAAGAAGTCCATGATATGACTGGCTACATACCGTCATCTGACCTTGTTCTGAATACCTGTTTGCATGACTGTCTTCAGTTATTGAAGGACAATGGGACAAGCTCTCCATATGAACATGAAAAATCCCACATCTGTATGCGGAGCCACATTCAACTGTGCATCGCAAGGCAACACTACTAGCCTGTCCCGCTGCGTGAACTGCTCATCAATGGGAATTCAAAGGGTAGTATGTACCTGTGGGTGAGATTTGAATACACAAGGGATGGTGTTACTGAGGCTACACAGATAGAGTCAAATCATATGAGATGCAGGTGGAAGAAAATGAACAAACATGCAATATACTTTGAAATGGAAATACATCTATAGCTGTTTTATTCCTGTATACTCATGTTCTATCTGTTAATCTACTTCCAGCGTGGTATGATATTTAATGATATTTAAAATACTAAATGGCTGATAGCACTGAACAGAATATCACAGCATCAGAACAGGTAAGGTAAGAAGGGATCTCTTTAGGTCATCGAGTACAACCCTCTCTGCTCATTGTGTGAGGTATTGGAATTCTGATTTTGGTTTTACTGTGCTGTGAGCTAAACTGTGCATCACAAGCTGCATTGTAAACATTGCATGTTTTGAACAAATCTTCCAGTAAAAATAAAAATTAAATAATGGTTTATTGTGTTTATATGAATTTACTTATGCATTTGATTTTTTTTTTCTTTCCTAAAGCTATTTAACCTTGTCTGCTTTTTCAGGAAACAGTTTCTTAGTGATATACAATCCTAATAAGTTTTAAGAAATTTGAGATTTCTGTGGAAATAGCTGAAAAATGGAAGAAACCAAAATGACCAAAAACAAACTCTGGAAAAAAAAAAAAAAAAAGGAATGACTTTTTTTTTTTTGCTAAAGTTTATCTGGTAGAATAATATTTCAATATCCCTAAGTAAAGGAAAATGCATTTTATATTCCATTGGCAGTACCCCTGGAGACTCTGGAAATCTGGAAACGTGAGAATAGCAAGAGAGGACTCATAGTCAAGCCTTAGGAAGGGTCAAGAAGAAAAATCTATCCCAGACCATACAGAGAGAGTAGAGGAAGGTGATGGTAACTCAGTAAGTCCATAAAAGCTGTTGCACTGGAAGACACCTTCCTTTCAACCTGCAAGGCGTCAGAGGAAAGAGAAAAATATTTACAAACACTTTATTGTTCTTCACCAGATTTTCTTTAAGAAGTTTATTCTTCCAGCCTATGTTTTCATATAACTCAGATTTCAAGTCAAAGCCTGCTTTTGTGTGTGTGTGTGTGTGTTTTTGAACTTCCATCTGGCTGTGCATCAATAGTTAGATTTGCCTGGAAACATCACTTCTTGCAGCATTATGCCATAGGAAAGCCACTCCACCTACCACTTCATCCTAAGTTACAAAGTCAGCACATTTAAATTTAATGAAATACTTATGATCTAGGATACCCAGGATTGATTTGGAACAGCTTTTAAAATCACCTAATTGATGACTCTCAATACAGCACAGTAAATTAAGAGCTAAAAGCTTTGATTTTTTCAAGTTACTTTTCTTTCTTTCTTTCTTTCTTTTTTTTTAACTGTTTCTCTTCCTGGAACACCAAATGCAGATGTTTTATGGTCTAAAAACATTTCTGGCAGATGGAATTGTTAAATTTTTCATATGCTGGTCTCACCTATGAAGAAGAGTGGGTTTAGCAGGTATGATACATTCTCAAGCCATGAAGTCTATTGCCTGAAAGTTATAACTCACAACACTGGGCTTAGCAGAACTCAGCACTGGAGGGACAGCTAGAGTGATAACACAGCCAAGTACACTGCAGTACTGAGTATGTAGAGAATCAGGTACCTTCACAGGAGACTAGAAGTGTGTTTGCATGAGGCATTTTGCTAGTCATATTTTTTGCTTATATTACGTGAACCTCTGGAATTACAGTGGACAATATTTCTTGAGTTATTTTTGTTATTATTTGCAAAGAGTAGAGTTGTAGAACATATAGCTTTTGAGCAAATAGTTGCACGAATGACCATTTGTCCCCTTCAGGACACATCTGATTTGTCGCTCATGAATATTTTCATGGGATTTCACTAGCTATAAGTAGGTTTCCTGTCCCCTTTCTCATACCTATTTACCTAAGCAATATGAACTAAAATAACCGTGTCAAGTGAGAACTTTCCAATGACTTTCAAAACCTAATTTATTATCAGTTAATTTATTGTATTTTTTATTTTATTTTATTTTTGTTAGGGCCCTGCAGGCACCAACAGGCCTGACTATTCCCCCCAGCACCTCACTAAGGTCTCCTCCACTCTGCCCATCTCAGTCCCTACAGGGATGTTGAACTCTTCCCCAGCAATGCTGTAGGATGTATCTTTACCTTTCCACAGCCCTGCCCTGCCTGGCCTTGGGCTCCAGATGTATCCTTGGACTGATATCCTGGCTTGGCATGGCCATCTTATTTTGCATCTTGCAGCTCAAAGGTTGTTTCAGAAGCTCAGATTACTTTTTATTTAGAGTTTTCTTAGAATTCTCCATCCCAGACCTATTTATCAGGCAGTAATTAGTGACAAATTATTCTCTCATTTAGACAGAATTTTCCTTTCCTAACAATGCAATTATGTATTTGTAATTAATGATCAAAACATATGTCAGTGCTGCTTTACTGCATTAAGTAAGCCAACACAGCCTTATGCGGCACTGTCTCCAAATCCAGGGCCATCCTCCAGTTTGTGTCCCTCTCTTGAAAATGAGTGATTAGAATGATACAGAAGGCAACAGAAATGTTTTGGACAGCAACACTTGTGTTTTCCTATACTGCTTGAAATGCTGCAATTAATATCCCAAATTTGACTTTGCCTTATTCAGATTTGCCTTTCATAGGCATTCTGAAGTACCCTGTTATTTCATTCATTTAGATCCTTCAGCCTTTAAAGCATGAGATTCAAGCCCATAATAGCATTTTGTGTTGTAAGCTCTCCAGGATGCAATCATCCGTTTGTACCTGTGGTGTCCTCTGTTTTCTTTTATAGTGACAGAAAAGTGTAAGAAGAAAGAAAGTGAAGAGCAGGCAGAAAATTCTCAAAGAGTAATAAGTTCAGAAAAATGAAGCAACACTCTGGGGAAGGCTGAGCTCCAACTCTGAAGTGTGCATTGTAAAATATATCAATGTAGCTAAGGGAGATATTTTCTGATCTAAGGAGAGGAATGTAACTGCCTAGAAACCACCTGCGGGCCTCCTGTGCTCTGGGCTATGGGTAGACATTTGATTCTGTTCAAGTGACATCCCACATTAGTCAGTGCATGAATAAGCACTAATAAACACATCTTCCTGAGCTTTGCCATTCTCCTTGTTTTTCTTTTTCTTTTTTTTTTTTTTTTTCCCCCCTCCATTAATGCCATTTCACAACTGACATCTTAGTAGTTTTAAAAGAACTAATGGTTTCTAGCCAAGCAAAGTGCAAAGAATTGTTGCTGTTCATACGCAGCAGTTGCAGAAGCAATAATGAAACAGTACATAATGATTTTAGTAAAGAATGCTTTTCACACATACAAATTCCATATAAAACAACTGTGCGTGTTAGTAACCTCAGGAAGAAGTCAGAATTTGAGGACTACAGACAGTGAAGAAAGACACTTTAGGCAATGAACTTTCTCTATTTTACTCCATTCTTAACTCACATCTGTGAGACTATGTTAGTCAATTGCTGTAACTATAGCTAGAGTGGTAGGAATTTCCTTTCTGAACATCGTTATTTGCAAACAGGAATGCTAAGTGATTGCTAACCCTGAGAACCCCATCTGTCTTTTGTCACACTGCCCAAGTCAGAAATGTCAACTTGAAAGATGCAGAGGATTAAGTTCATAAAGAATGTGTAAGAAGTCCACAAGAAGTGGAAGATATCTACGGCTGAGGGTTTTCTAATTTCATTTTGAGGGTGATAGACTCACTGGCTGATAGTCTGACCATGGAGCAGAAGGACAATATGTCTGTGGGGCCAGTGAGCAGGGTGGCTGTGCAGTGCAGTGATGTTTGGCCTACAGATGCTAACAATTTCAAATGAAAGACATTAAAGACTGGAAATATTGCAGCAGTGCCTCAGCACTCTGAGAGACTTCTAAACATAAACAACCCCAATTTAAATTATTTCGTAAGTGAAGGAAAACAGTAGTGTGATTATGACTTTCCACAGAAAGACAAGCTGTAAAAGAACATTTATAAAAGATGCATTCTGACTGCGAAGGCACATATTTTAGGAAGGATTATTGAGAAGGATCAAAACAACACCTCTACATTCAGTGTAACTGCATTAGTTCTGTCTTTGAGATAGACAGACACCATCTGATATGCCTCCCACATTCTAGAAAGCCTAACTTCTCTGGGGGAGTGGGCAGAGGAGATGCTGAGAAGCAAATGAGTAGCAGGGAAATACAGCTTTTGCTTCTGACTCGGGATTCAGATTATGCCAAGGCCAGATTATGGCCTTTCTACCAGACATACAGTACTTCTTGAATTTTTTAGAACTGTTTTCTTTACAGATTAATGAGATTAATAGCAAGTGTCAGTAGACTAAGAAATGAGTCCAAGATCATCAGAAACTGTGGCACAGTGTAAAAATAGAAAGAATTTCTCTCTTTTTTTTTTTTTTTTCCACCTCCCTCTCCCTCTCTTCAGAAAGCAGTCATGCAATATTAACTCCAGCCCAGCAGAACTGTCTGTGTGTGAGTGAGGGGACTGAGAAATAGAGATGATGCAAGAACATGAAGCGTGCCTGAGCCTCAGTAGGTGCCAAGAATGCAGAATTGAGTAAGTGTGCTTGGGAAAGAGTGTCTGCTGGGAGGTCAGAATAAATCTGTGTGATCTGATTTCCCCGCTCTGTACTAGGCTATGGCTTTTCTGCTGGACTGTTGCCTTGTGCAGGCACTCACGAGCAGCCATTTAATTATCCTGCTGGTATATTTTCAGCAGCAAAACATGGTTCAGAACAGGATTTCTACCCCATGTTAAAGTGAGGTCAATCATGTCTCATACAGCTATACCGTATCATTATACGGGTTGATGTGTTGTGCTTTCAGGCCCCACATGAGGAAATGCAGCATTTTGGGTTATTGAAGACGTATTCTTTGGCTTCTGAAAGAAACAAAAAGCTTTGTGATGATAGCCACTAGTTCTTGTTTAGGGATGTACAAATGTTTGTTTAGCTGTGTTACCAAGATATTTTGTTCTGGCAAACCAGAATCCAAAGCAAATTAGATAGAATGTACAGAGATTAATCCCATTAGTTCAGTAAATAATCCAGTAAAAAAAAAAAAAGTGCTTATGATAACTTCTGTCTTTCTGGAAACAGTTAAAAAGATTTAGGGGTGCATGTGTGGAGCAGAGATGCATAGCAAATCCCTTCCCTTAGTTGCAAAAACAAGGGAAAATAACTGACAGTACTTCCAGTCTGGCAAAGTTAATGTTCTGCATCCTATTATGGATAACATCAAATCCTGCTGGATCATAGAACCACAAGGAAAAATTCCCTTCCTAGCAACCATTTATTACACAGAATCGTACACTATGACAAAGATTATTTAGAAAATAAAAATAAACATCACAAAATGAAGATATAGTTTGAAATGCTACTAAAATACTGTTTGTCTAGTGCTGTCTACAGATCAAGGAGCGTTAATAAATTAATGAAAGGAAGCAGTCCTTCTGAAAGGAATTAAGAAGCATAACAGGATTGTCACAGTTTTAGGAAAAACTATCTAAAGGGGAAATTAATAAATCCCCTGTTATAAGCAAAGAATGTCAGCTTCATGTCTCAATATGCATCGTTTGAAAATGAAGGTCTGATAGGCAGACAAAAAATAACTTGGAATTTTTCTTACCAGTAGTGCAGAAGCATCTGATGACAACAACTTCTTGTATTATCTAATTTACAAAAATCATAATCCTTGAAAACAGTTAGAACCTGAAGGTAGCAGCCCAGAGCCTCTGAATACAATCTTGGAGTTATAATGCATGCCCATAGTTTTGGCTATTTATCTGTGTTACCATTGTGATGGGAAGCCCTAATTGAGGTCACCTGTTTTAGATATTCCACACATGAGAGACAAAGAATTTGGAGCCCAGACAAACAAAGACAAAGGTAAAAACAGGAGCTGTATCCTTCTTACTCGATCCTCTCCTCAGCATGATACTCCACCATCCAATTGCATTGGATTCTTTTCTACTTATTCTTCACCAGCCTCCCTCCCCCACCTCTCCCCCCCTCCCGCCCCTGACTATTTCTGGGTTAGTATGAAAGAAAACAGGGGAGTTTACTTTACACCATGCTGAAAACTGATAAATTTAACCCTGCACGTGAACAAGTCAGGAACCAATGAAATTCTAACAGAGCTGAAGAAGGTCCTTCATCACTCTCACAGAAGAATGCAAGGCATGCATGTGAAGAGGATGCTGTCCTGTGGTCTCCCCTCCAACAGTGCCTGTGAAACTTTAACAGTTGGAGGCCCTTCCTGCCTTCTTGCCAGCTGCATGCCTGGTTGGGGATGCTCACCAATGTATGGCTTTATATATACTGGTGTAACTCAGGGCAGAGTGTAGGAGTGAGACATCCCTGTTGGGTGTTGGGAACTTTCCCAAGGAACTGACGTTTATCCATAGCTGGCAGCAGTTTCTTTCCCTGACTATTTAGGCATCAGTCGGTGGCTGAAATTATAGTACTAAAAACAAGCTGGAGAAAAGGGCAAGTGTATTTACAGCTGTAAGAGCAAAAGGTCTATATTCATAAATACGGCAAAGGACAAACCTCTGCCAACACGGCATTGAAGCAGAGTTGCAGCAGGAGCCAGCTGTCCTCCTGGAGACGTGGTGGCAACGACATCTAGTGTCAAGAGTCCAAATAGGACGTTTCACACCAGCATCTGCCCCATTGGGCCTTGAAAGCTGCCTTATTTAATTCAGTTTTCTTCACAGTGCAATGCTCCCTTCCCTTCTTTTTGGTCTCAGTGAGATATTTTATTGTTGGTGGTCTTAAGTGTTTTTATCTGTTTGATGTACCACAAGGTGGGGAGACACAACCAAAAATATATCATCTATCAGGAGGATTATTCCAAGCATACAAAGTGTCAGGGATGACTGCATCCAGGATGAAGAGAGAGTCTTGTCTTTAGAAAGGAGAGGAAGAAAGAGGTTTTCAAGTGGCAGAATTATCACACATTATAAAACTGTGGTGGAGAAGCTATAACTTGATGGATCTGCCTTATAATGTCTAACTAACATTTTTTTCTACTCTGTGCTCAACAGAGTTTTGTTTTCTTTGGAGTCTTTCCAATGACTTTCCTGGCAGGCCAGTGGAAGAAATGCCTCCCTGTTGGCACATGGTTTTCTGTTTACAACATCACTGTACTTCCTCCTCCTGTCCTAGAGTTCAATAGACAGTCAGGATAGAATGACCTGATCCTGTGGCATAAAAGTGTGATTTTTAAGGATTATAACAAAATCAATTAAAAATAAAAGTGTAATTTTAAAAGTGAAAACAACAGTTAAACTCTTGGCGTTATTATTCTCCTACTTGGATACCAGCTTGAGTATTATCTGGGGCTCTTGCCAAGAGACCTGAATTTCCTCAGATTTCTCAGAACTCTGAATTGAGTTCTCATTCCAAGCAGCAACCTCAAAGGATTTTTGCAGTTGTCAGAATTCTTGGACTTGCTGTCATCCAAGCTGTTTAAATGAGTGAGGACGTGAAAGGAATTCTTTGGCTATTTATAAATGTTTCTAGATAGTGACGATGTTCCAGTGGTGGAACTCACTTTCTAAACAAAATCAGGTGGTGGTTTATCCTTCTAATGAAAGCACATTTTAGTCTCAAGAGTAGACTAACACTGTGACACATAGATTATGGGATCAGGTAAAAACATGTGAACCACAATTAGCTTAGATGTGTAAACAGCAATGACAAACTGTTCTCCATTGTGCACAGATTCTAGTGTCTGCTGTCTCTTTATAAAATTTCCTGATCAAAAATAAAGCTGTATTCATAAGGTAAGTCAATGTTCTCAATGAGTAAACATGAAAAATAACAGCATGTTATGGACTAGTGTCTTCTGCAAGTAAATGTGACACAAAAAAACAGTGTGTTTATGGAACTGGTAAGGATGAACAAATTCTGTCTAAAATGTTCTTGAAGTCTGAAGGATTCTGTGATTCAGATTTCAGAGAACGTTATCACTAATCAGTCTGTGTCTGCAAGGACAGTCCGTGTTCAAAATGAGAGGATTCAAAATGTACTCTTCTCAGATGCAATCACTGTTAAACATAGAGCAATTATATATGAAATATTGAGAGCCTCTATCTGCATCCCTTTTCACTGAGATATATAAATATTCCAATAAGCTTGATAGCTTTGGACTGGTCCTTATTCACCTGATTATTCAATCCCTGCATTTTTGCCTCTTGAGATTGTAGGCTGTTTCAGGAATTTCTACTCTTCTCACTGGACCAAACTGGTAAGTGTATATGTTCTGTGATGCTGTTCCCAAGGGTACTCCTGGTACCCCCAGTATGAGCTTCCTGGAGATATGAAGTAGCAGGGATTTCCTCTCTAAAACAAATGCTCGATAACTTCTGTCAACCCTTATTTCTTTGACACTGTACCAACAATACAGACAACTTTTGCTACATCTGTAAGCAGTTAGCCTTCTCTGTTGAAGCTGACTGTACCTTTCTAATTCTATTATTAGAATGACATTATATTCTGTTATTGATTAGCAGACTTCCTGCAGTTTCCCACATGCTCAGTGGAAAAGAAAGCTTTAGGTCTGCTAGGAGGGTTTTTTGTTGCAGCTGCCAATCTAAATGCAAAGTGTGAGGCTACCAGCTCTGTGTTGGGTAGGGGACTCTCCTGGGTAGTTGGTGTTCCACTCTTTCTAATGGCAGAGACAAGATGTGCATTCTTCCAACCTATTTTACTTGCGTAACATTATCCTCACTTTCAGCCCACCTCTTTTCCTGGCATAGGTATTCAAATTTTCTGATTCTCAATATAAATTGCCAGCATAAACTTGTTGATTCCCACTGTGATCAGGAAGCGATGAGAACTCTTGTGTTGGTTGATATTCACAACTAGATATGAGATTTCCCCCTTGCACTGTGCTACCGCTGTTGCTACCAGCTATGAACTTCTGGGTAACTGACATTTTAACAGCTGAAAGGGAGGGGTATCTGTTTAGCCTTGGTCCATAGTGAAGAGAATAATGACAGCTTTGTCAGACATATTCCCTGGTGTAATATTATTTGTTAATTCTAAATTAATCTAGGCTTCCAAGTTATTCTGGAAAGAACTGGGCAGTTGCATTGTTCAAGTTTTACAGTAGGGACAACACTCACAATAACACTTACTAATGCTTGGTTAAGGCACCCCACCAGAAGGCAACGTAAAGAACCAGAAACACAACTAATTGTATTTTGCTG
This sequence comes from Phasianus colchicus, assembly GCF_987193195.1. Classification (NCBI taxonomy): domain Eukaryota; kingdom Metazoa; phylum Chordata; class Aves; order Galliformes; family Phasianidae; genus Phasianus; species Phasianus colchicus. The sequence continues at coordinate 59,679,231 of NC_143439.1, read as the reverse complement.
AATGAGAAACACTTACTTTATCATATTTCTGAACATTAACTTCTGTTCTTTTATTAGTTTAAAAATATATATTTTTATCTTTAAAAATAAGTCAATAACTGCTACTAATGAAATAACCCTGCCTTATTGGAATAAGGCCTAAAATACACTTTCCTTCTATACATACATGTGTTCTAGTTTTTTAAATGTGCTCATGGATTTTCTTGTAACTGATACTTTCTTAAGATTTTGTATAGGCAATTTTGCTTTCCTTTGCATCTGTTGAGAACCTTATCCCTTTTCTTCTAGAAGGCAAAATAATCATGTTTAGGAAACAAAATCTATCTTGTTTGTATCAGACAATCAAAATGAAAATAAATCAGAAAAAGTTGGAGCTGGATCACAGCATAATTATTAACATCTTTCTATCTATACTTTTGGGAAGAAATGCTCTTACATCTTTTCAATTGAAATTCTCAGAATACAAAAACTCAAGTCAGAAAAGTAAAGACTCAGGGTGAAAAGATTCCTGCTAATGTTGCAACATATGCAAATGTAAGAGAAGAAAATGGGATATACCACTGTCCAAAGCCGCAAAGCTTTAAATACTTAAGCAAGTGGGGTATAGAAGACAATGTGAAGCACTACCTCCGTGTTTGTTAGTGAAGATTTTACAGATGTGTGCTTTATTTAAATCACAGAAATGGTTTTACTCTGTAGGAAAGGATGCTTGCATTGCTTTGGTTTTTATTTTTCCACTGCTGAATCATGAACGTACTCCTGTTCTGGCACAACGTGCCCAGCTGTGGCTGCGGACCACCATTGGCATGTCAGTGCATGACTCACTGGCAGCTCAAGCTTAGCATTGTAATACTGAGCTTCTTATTTCCCATCCTTAATCCCCTCTCTCCTGCCTTTCTCTGTTGCTATGGACAACAGCTCCATCCTGCCAGTAAGGCTCACAATGTGAAGTCAAGTCTTCTTATTCCTCCACATCGTCACTTGGCTCTGAGTATCTCTGCTCCTTATCTCTGTACAATTAAATACAGTTCCTCTGTTGAAAAGTTAGCATACCTTCAGATATCTTTCCTTCCTTGATATCTTTCTTTCCTTGCAGCCTCCTTGGGAGCTACAACACCCCACTACACCTGCCACTGCTTCCTCCCTTTTCTTCTCCACCAGATGGTTTAGTTTCTCACCTTTATCCTGAAGGCCCTTGTAGCCCCATCTCATTCAACAGTCAGTCTTCTCTCTTGCCTTGTCACTCTTCACTCCCTTTGCTCCAGAAACAGCTCCAATCTTTTCTCTGGGTTGTTTTATTCTTTTATTCCTGTCTGTAGGACTTCTTTCACATTTTGTAGCCAGTCCTGCTGTCAAAGATTCCCTCTATCCTTGCATTCAGAGCCTTCATGGAGAGCGATGCTGGGTAAAACTTCACATGCTACCTTACCTGAGTTCTTAAAAGGAAGTGCTAGTAAAAAGCCTATGTCCTGTCACCTATGCTTGTCTGTAGGACTGCAAGCTTTGCAGACAAGGACTAGCTCTGAGCATTCTCTTGTAGGCTGACTTTCCATGCCACAGAAGTAACTGAGAAATCTGGTAACGTTAAGATACAGACTATGTTTCTGATTATATAAAATACTTGAGGAACTTTTTTTCATAATGTTAGATGGTATATCATGCTGTGCTGAGAGGGCAGTTTGGAATGAAAATACAGACACAGTGAACATTTCAGAATCAATGTTTTACTATCTAGTTGTTGCTTTGGCAATATCCTTTAATCTCAGGGTTTTTTTTCCACTCAAAATGTTCCAGAAAAGGAGCAGAGATATCTCTCACTGATATGTAAGATACCTTTACACTGGGGTGAAGTCTTATGATATTTCTTCCCCATTGATTCTACTGTATGTGAATCTCATTGCTGATGACATCTGTTCTTTAAGGAAGATGTACTGGTCTCATTTGTAGTTAATATGATGAATGCTGTAATTTTAACTTATTAAAATATTGTGTTTGATCTCTTTTCCTATCATTTGAATGTAGCATGATAAGGGCATGGTGGGCCCTGGTGACGACTGAGGAACAATATCCAGTTGTGTTCTGCAGTCTGGGAAAGCATTAGTGTTTTCACCATCTGTTCTCGGTTTGATTGTAGCATTTTGCCTGCCACATAATATTAAAACACTGACAATCTCAAGCAAAACATGGACTGAATGTTTGTTCGCAGTCTTATCAAGCTCAAACAGACTTGCATGTGGTTCTTATTTCACCATCACAAATTGAAATACATGTTGATTTAGCTGCAGCATTCTCCTGTTACTATGTTTTTACCTGTAATGTGCCTGGTAAAACAGCACTTAATGAAAATTAAACTGTATGAGAAGTGCTGTATTTATATGCTCTGTTGAAGAACAAATAGGAATTTTAGCAACAACCACAAAAGGCAGCATTGTATGCAGCTACAGACAAGAATTAAAATCCACTATATTTAAAAATATGTTTATATGTCTGTTTTATACATATGTATTATATAAAATATACCAGAGATTTCTAATATTATGTGTACTGTGCCTCTTAAAGAAGAATAAAACCTTAAAGCAGTAAAGAATGAAATATGTTCTTTACTACATGCTGTAATACAATTACAAAAACCTGTCTTTCTCTGCCTGGAGGGTTGCATTCCCAGAGCTGTTCCTTATGGGCCAATCATTACCTGAGAGCAATAATTCCTTACTTCGCAACGCATGAAATCTAGAGCTCACTCTCATTGAAGCATGCAGTTTCAACTACAAACAATTTTAAGAAACTAAATGCATTTCCTACCTGCACTTCTCTTAGTTTTGGAATCATTCTTTAATCCTAGTACTTCCTAATATAAAAATGCAGAAAGGATATGGTGCTTGGTGTTTGCTATTACTTCTGTGAAAACCGAGATAAAGTTAAACTCTGTGTGAGAGAGAGAACATATATAGCGCTTATCATACCAACTCTGCTTGTCTGTATGTGCATTATATTGGCCTGATCAGACAGGGATTGCATGTGGGATTATACTGCCAGCTTGTGAGGAAAACTGGGAAAGGAGGACAGAGTTATTTAATCAATGCAAAGTAATTTATTACACAAACAAGCATCTCTCCTTAGTCCAGATGGCTTTTCCTTATGGAAAGGTGGTGATGTGGCCTCCCTTTTTGGCAGATGGGCTGATCAGGCTGATCTGGTTTCAGAAAATATGAAAAACAAGTCTGTAGTTGTCTTTCTGTCTTCTTTTGGCTTTCTATTCTTATTGGAGTGTGCACGTAGAAGAGCATAAGTATGAGTATTGCTCAGTGATAGAGCTGTAATGAGAGGGGGCAATCAGATGTTGTGGAGCAATTGAGTGCCAGACTAGTAGCTTTATTTTTTCTCATTACCATAATGCTTTTCAACAAATGGAAAACCAGTAGTTACCCTAGCACCTCCTCTTGCTTTCTTTACCACAGGCAGCAATGTCTTGTAAGAGGCACAGAAGCCCTGTGCCAGCTCAGGAGTAGTGTGATCCTCACAGATTGACTTCTACTCCAGGCTGGGTCTATGCCCCAGATTTTCTCACTCAGAGCCCTTCCCTTCTTTACCTCCAACCTTGTCCCAGAAGCAGAAAAACTATGGTGCCTCATTCTGGATACCTAATCATTGTGGAATGGAAAGTGTGAAACAGTCCATTCAAAGCTATCTCATAGAACACTGGTGTATTTTCAACATTATTTGGGTCACAAATGCAAAGCAGCATCATACAGGCTGCTCTGAAGGAAACTAACTCCATCTCTGCCAGACCAAGTGCAATACTTTATCACTTTTTTTTTTTTTTTTTTTTTTTTTTTAAGATTTACATTTGAATTTTGTCTTGGTCAAAAAAATGAGGAGGGTTTTTATTGTATTAGGAGAAAATGTTGGATTTTATGAAATATGATCTGCCTGCATCCTGCTGTGAGGAATAGAGTTGACTGAGAGCCCTACAGCATGGAAGCATCATTGGCTTTGTATTTCTATTGGAAACTAAAAAGACATAGGTTTGGACATAGTCAAAGCAATGTCTGAAAGGCAGATTTGTTACCTAGAGTGTAGTAGGACAGTCTCACATACAGAAATGAGATACTGATTTATTGTGAAATTGCACAAGTTTGGGCGCTAGGTGGCCTTCCACAAAGCTAGCACACCCCAGGATTTTTGTGACATGTTTTTTATTCCTACTCTTATCACTTGACCATTACCTTAACAGAGCCTTTAGCCTCCAGTTGGTCAGCTAAAGATAGGGCTAACCTACTGATCTGCTGGCTAGCTAGACATGCTAATTAACCATAAGTTTTCTCAAGATGCTCATATCTTCAAAGACAGTTTTAGTTTTGGCACTGTGATAAAGAGTTCCTCTACTTAATCACTTTAGCAGCTTCAAGGATAGTAACTGTATAATCAATGAATGTACAGATGTTATAATTACAAAATATACCAGAGAGTTTGGCTAAGCAGTTATTATATCAAAACAGAATAGATAGAATGCTTACCCATATCCTGGGCTTGCTATAAAACTCCAGAGAAGGGATCTCCAGAAAAGATCTTTCCTTCCCCTTCCTCTAGTTTCATCCTTCTTCCCAATGTTCACTAAGTTTGACTAGAATTTTACTCTTGCCTGCTTGAACAGGAATAGTATAGAATCAAAAGGATGGAAAAGACCTCCAAGACCATCCAGTCCAACAATCTACCTATTACTGATATTTTCCACTAATTCACACATTTCATGTCTCTCAGTATAACATCTAAATGTTTTTTGAACGCAAGCAGGGATAGTGACTCAAACACCTCATGGACCGTTCCAGTGTCTGACCACTCTTTTGGAGAAGTTTTTCCTAATGTCCATACTGACTCTCTCCTGGTGCAACTTGAAGCCATTCCCTTTAGTCCTGTCACAAGTTGCATGGGAGAAGAGGCTGATCCCCACCTCACCACCACCTCCTTTCAGGTAGTTGTAGAGAGCTATAATGGCCTCCCCTGAGCCTCCTTTTCTCCAGACTGAACAATCCCAGTCACTTAGTTGCTCTTCATAAGACCTGTGCTCCAGACTCCTCACCAGCTTCATTGCCCTTCCAGGGCAATGGTCATGTTCCAGGGCCTCAATGACTTTCTTGCACTGAGGGGCCCAAAACTGAACGCAGTACTTCAGGTGTGGCCACACCAGTGCTGAGTACAGAGGGCTGATCACCTTTGCGCTCCTGCTGCCAACACTGTATTTGATACAAGCCAGGATGCCATTGGCCTTCTTGGTCACCTGGACACACTGCTGGCTCATGTTCTGCAGAGCATCGACTGATACCCCCAGGTCTATTTCTACCACAGTCTTCCAGCCACCCTGCCCCAAGCCTGTAGCATGTGGTTGTTGTGGCCAAAGTGCAGGATCCAACACTTGGTCTTGTTGAACTTCATCCCACTGGCCCCCATATTTCTATCCAGCCTGTCCAGATCCTTCTGTAAGGCCTTCCTACCCCCAGTCAGATCAACATTTCCTGCCAGCCTGGTGTTATCTGCAGGTAACTGCAAGGTTGGTTTCATTACCTTTCAAAGTAAGGAGTACCTATAATTAGTTTCTAAGCATACATTTTCTCTATTCATGACTCGCATTCTTGAATATTATGAGTAGAAGAGAAGTTATTTATTCATATCTGTATTTCTCTACATATTGGTATGTGATCAGAAATTGCAAAACTCCATGTAAGTTTAACTATTGAAAGATATCCTAGAGAATTTGGAGGAGTTAAATTTTTTTTTTTAATCCCTATTTGACTTTTGCTATTACAAAGTATTTTTGTCAATCAGAGAACAGAAATAGCAAAGGAATAGCAAGAGAAACTTTGCTACAGAGCATTTTCTCTGTTTTAATGGATTTTTGTCCATGGCAGTATTTTTGTTCATCAAATCTCCATTATATGCAGATTAGATATTACCTGCACCAGCGATACTTGAAACATTCATCTTAAGATTCAGAGATATGTACTAATGTGCAGAATTATTTGGCTTTAACTAGAAACATCTATTTCTAGAAGTATATAGTCTTTCTCTTTGAAACATCTCTTGGACTAAGATACCTATAAACAGTTCTCTCAGCAGTTGACCTAATATTTCAGGCATTTTTGTGGGTGATGTAGGACCAGAAATGAGGTGATTTACTCAACTTAATCAGCAAAACCATAAAAGAGAGGAAAATTGTTCAAGAGTATCTGAGGGAATATCTGAGAAGAAATTCCCTGTTTTCCAGGCACATAACTGAAAGGGGAAATTGCTCAGGAGTGCTATTTAAGTGTCGAGTCCTGATGTTCACCAGATCACAGAAGGACTCATAGAGGCTTATGAAGTTTCAAAATGCTATGATAAGACAGACACATATATTTAAGAAATTGTAGTCAGTATTCAGGGGTCCCACAAGGACAGAGGATCGACAGAATTTTTAAGTATTCTGTTACAGAGCTTCAGTAACTTGATAGTGCATTGTTCCTTCTTGTGCTTTTTTTTCATTGTACGCTTTGAATCCTGCTTTAAACCACATCCTTCAAGCAGTGCTGACACTTAAACAATTGCTATTTTTGATGTAGTCACACGATGCAGTGGGATGGCTCTTCAGCCACTTCTAATTGCCCTCAGAAGACATAAATATCCATTGACCATCCACGCCACTTATACATGATGCAGCTGTAAGACATTATGTGGAAGCAGCTGTGGCTGATGAATGTTAACACCAAACAGAAGGGCAGGATCCCAGACCTTGTAGGAACTGTGTTACACCTAGAATGCATTCATTGGTTTCATTCCAAGAGGTAAGGTCTCACCAGGGTGGTCTGAATACATACATTCAAGTACTTTTATGTTCTTCCAGCTTCCCACACCATCAGCACAGTCAAGGTCTGATTGCCCTTCCTGTGCTTGTGCTACCTGCCCCACGTGGGCCATTTTCCCAGCTCAGGCACTGTAAAATAATAAAGAAGGGTATAGGAGGAGGCTTCAGTTGCTCCCATATTTCTTCCAATCTCCTACCTCTCTATTTATACTCTGTGGGACAGGATATGACATTTTAGCAAGGAACAGCTTTCTGTGCCTCGTAGCAAGACACGTGAATTCTCCACAAAGATGATGCATGTCGTTTTTCAAAAATACTTTGCAAGCGTGACATTGAGGCCACAACATATTCTCATTCTCTTTCTTCTAAAAGTAGAGTAAATAAACAACCACACAAATATAAGCAGCATGACACTGAGAAATCATTCCATGGCACACGAGAATAATTTAGCCACAGATATTGTCCCAAGAGTGATTATTATTCAGGCCATTTACAAGAAATCTGTTACAAGCACAGCATGTAAGTTATTTTCATTTGTAGGATGGCATGATGAGCTTTTAGAAGATGAGCTTTTAGAAAATGAGCTTTTAGAAAATAGCTTGAACTAGACTGTGTTTTCTTCTGTGGAGAAAACAGCTGTTGGATCTCAAATTTGGTACTTTAGCTTCCCACAACTTCAGCATTTATGATTCTTACTGGTACCAGTATATGCAATTCTGTGTTTAAGTGCTGAGATGGAAATGGAAAGAGAAGTGACATCCAAGAGACATTTGTTCATTGTTTTGGGAACTGCAAGGAAATTATCTTAAAAGAAGTCTAACAGGGGATAGCTCTCACATTGCTTGCATTATTTGAAAAAAAAAAATCCTTTGATTAAGGGAATATTTCAATATAACACATCATTGGAAAGGCTAATACTCTTTTGGAAATCTTGACTGTCAAACTGCGAGCCAGTTTATAGGAAGAGTAGAAAATTCTGGTGTGTATTCAGAATGAGATTACAAATCTATCATCAAGGAATTTTCTAGCCAAACCCTTATACAGTCATGTCAGAAGGAGGGGACTGGATGTGAAAGGCTATGGAGAAACTGCTTAGTTTGGGCTTGGTTGTAAGCACTCAAATAGTAATCGTAACTTCTACTATTCTGAAATAGCTTAAGACAGGCAGAGATTGTCTTTTCTTATCAACAAGCAAGTAAATTTCACCAGTGTCAAATTCAAAGATATAACTGTAAACTAAAATACTGTCCTCACATCATTTGAAATCTTGGACAATAATACAACATTTTCACTGAACACTGTAGTGTAATGAATCCTCTGAGTGTTGTTGATTACAGACTTGGGATGTTATATCAAAACACTAAGCTGACAGCCAAAACCTAGAAAACAATGACAAGTCTATCCTGCATAACTGAAAAATCAGCTCATGCAAATATCTAACCTTATGTGAAAGAGACACTTATTACTGTCTTGTAAATGGTGCTGCTTTAAGAAATAGCTAATCAACAGCTGTATTATATGTCCAGAACACAGGGCCAGAATGGGTTCCAGATGCAGTAGGGGTAGGAGGTCTGAGAAAATAAAAAGCATTTTGAATTTTGGAGGAACTAGGAGTGTCAGCACAAGTTACTAGTTTTTAATTGCATTAAATGTTCAAAATGTTTATTTATGGATAATGAATGATTTGTTCTAATGGCACTGATCCAAACAAGCTCTTAAAGAAAGTGAAACCACATATTTTAACTCTGTTGTCAAAGTTCAGAAAAAATGATTCCTTTTAACTTTGCTTTTAAACTGTACCTATCCTAAGGTATCTGCTTCCTTTTCAACAAAATCTCCATTGCACCAAAGCTCAATTCTGCTTAGATTAATTGTGACTTCAGCATTTACTAAATGAAGAAAATTAACTAATATGTAGACACGCTCATGGGGGAGTTCAACTGCAAAATTAGACAGCCATGCTACTCTAACTTCCACCTTGACTTTGACCACTTATTATAGCAGAAATTGGTATTTCCTTATATGCACGGGCCATAATTACCCATTCAAGGCTTTTCTTCTTGCTCTTTTCATTGAAACTGGTATGGATTTGGCAATAGAGGAGATTGTTGATGTTCCAGCTGGCATTTTAATCACAGAATCACAGAATGCCTAAGGTTGTCAGTGTTCCATCATCCTCACAGTACAGAACTGCTTCCTGATGTTCAGAGAGAACTTCTTGCATTTCAGTTTGTGTCAGCTGCCTCTTGTCCTGGCACTCAGTTCTGCTGAAAAAAGCATGGCTCTGTCTCCTCCATGGGGAAGAAAGCATTCTCCAATTCACTTCCTGCACCTCTATCAGTGACTGACATTGTGGCAGTTTTCCACACTTAATTAGACATTTTGTTTTGATCAAGAGGATTATCAATGATCAAGCTTTATTTACCAGCAATCTGAATTTCTTCATTGAATTCACTATAGCTTAAATTCAACAGTTTGGATAGAAATATGGTTAAGGTTTTGTTCTATTCCAAACAAAATTAGATCCTTCAAATTCTAGTTTAGCACTGGTCTGACTCACTGAATGCAACTGCTTGTTATTTCCAGCTGGCTGACAGTTGTAATACATTTGAAGCCTTCACTATTGTACTCTACTACTGGCAAAAGTTTAGCAAATATTCTAGTTGGAACCATAGCAAATTAGTTTAGAAATTCTGATAATACTCAGAGCATTCTATCTCACATCACTGGACTGTTAGGTCCTGTGCTGATGGGAACTCCTTCAGGATGTTGAGGGTGTCAGACTCATTCCACAATATCACACGTTAGACCAGAGAATTTCTCCTGTAGGCTACTGAATCTCCCTTTTTCCTCACTATGAAATATGTGAAGGGCTTTTTTCTTAGTTAAATGGCTCTTCTCCAAAAGACCTTTTCTTTAAACTCAATACAAACGGCTAAACATGGAGAAAGTACCTGATCAGTGATGTTTCTTCAAGACTGTTCCTGAGTTAGTTTGTTCACCATTACAAATATTTCATAAGCTCAGAGAATAGGATAATTTCATTAGGTATCTGATGGCAGAATGAGGAAGAACTGTTAATGCTTTCTCAAAATTAATGAATAAGTGTGCTAAGATGTATGTATAAGCAATTGCTAAATACACCCTCTTGTCTGCTAGGTGTCAGACTCATTCCACAAGATCACACATTAGACCAGAAAATTACAACTAATCATTACAAAAAATGTCTTCAACCCATGTGTTTCTACAAGGGCTGCTCCAAAAGTAATGCCTCCTATTTTATTATGGTGTCCCATGACATCAAAGTTGGATGTTGGTGGTATGGCAATCGAGGTTGAACCTTCCTGCCAAAGTTCTGTTACATTTTGTTGCTGTGCAACAGATGGTAGCAGAGGAGCAGTCTGACAAAATGGCTCCTGACATGGAAGTGCATACAAAGTAAAGGTGTGGAATCGAATTCCTCCATGCAGAAAAAATGGCATCCATTGTCATACACTGATGCTTGCTGAACGTTTATGGAGACCAAACACTAAATGTCAGCACAGTGAGGTGGTGGGTGGTGCATTTCAGCAGTGGGCGACAGTGACGTGAAAAACGAGCCACATCAGACAGCCATGCACATTTTTATAAGCATGACATGCAGGCTCTTGTTCACTGCTGGCAAACACAGCTAACTGTAATGACTATGTGTTTTGTAGCTGACAATTTGCTCTATCGGAACAAATTTCCTGTATCAGCCCCTTTCCTGAAGTCTTTCTTTCTCCTCTTTAACAGACTTGGAGACTGCTCTGGCGCTCCTCCCCTAAATTAAGGACTCTCTCATCTCTTTCATAAACAGAGGTCATTTTGACAGATATTATGTCCCATACTTGACTGACCCACGATATTGGCTCTTAATAAAAGAGTAAACATTCCTCATGCTGGGTGAATTATTTTCTTAAGAACATAATGCTGGGTGCTGCAGAGGAAGGTATGCAGGAAATTACTAAGAGTTTAGAATCTAAAGCTCTTAAAGAGATTCATGGTTCAAGGAAGGGGCTGAATATATTTGCTCCAATGCCAAAACAGTCATACAGGAAGAAATGATAATCACTTTATTTAATCTAACAAAGACTTTTTTATAATATATATGAAGACTACTATGCAGACAACAGGACCTAGTTTTGGGTACACTACCTATGGCATATTTTATCTGTAAAGTAATGCAGTGATAATTTCATAGCTCAGCACAGTAATTCAGCAGTGAACATTGTACATTAGATTGGTAAAATCTAGTATTCTATGGATTTTTTTTTTCTAGCACTATTGAAAAATTCTTGTGAGATTTATTAAATCATTGGTTCATCATTGTCTCTGTCTTCTAATAGGTATGTGCACTCTTCACTTTGTCATCTCATGATTTTAACTTCATTTTCTGGTGAAGTGCGTTGTTCATGTTGTGCTTTGTTTGGGATTGTTAAATATTTCCTGTGTGAGCACACTATACTGTCAATTGCACTCCAGTTTACACTGGTTAGATGCTGTGATAAGAAATCACACTGTACTGTGGGAAAGTTGGAGTAGAATACACAAACTGTTCTTCAAAATTCTTATCTAATTAATTCTAGAGAAACTCTTTTCAGATAAATGCTGAGTCACAGTGGCAAAATGTGAGGGATGGCGTATCAGAAATTTCTCCTTCTCTGCTAACAGCATGGGAGGGAAGAGCTCTGGCTAAGTAATGATGTGGCTCAGACACAGCCTCTGCAAGAGAGGAGGCTGGAGAAATTACCTTATTTCTGTCCTTCTGTTTCCCAGGAGGGACTGTGACTGTTAATTGCACTTTCTTGTTATCTTCTTTGCGTTTTCATTGTTTAATGAATTCTTACGTATATTAGATACAACTCTCTTCTCTTTGTGATGCCCTAAAATCAGCTCAACCTAACTCCAAGGTTGCATTCTCAAATTGATGAGTCGCTGACCTTCTGTGATTTGTGCTCATGTCCCTGGGGCCTGGGCCTTTACTCTTAAGTCCTCTGTGGTTATCTTGTCCTGTGGTCTTTGCTTTGGTTCTGTGAAATCCAGTAAGTCTGTGGCACACAGTGCCAGATCTTCAAAGGGGAACAGCATCTCAAAGCTCAATATTAACATAACAAGCAAACCAGATCTCCCAGGCTCCCACCACAATCACTGTAGAGATAAACTAACTCTCCAGAAATTTCAAGTGGGAAAACTGGAATTTCATTTCCTTCTTAACCTCTTTCTGAAGGACCCCACCTCTGACTGTGGATGCTAGAAGGAACTCAAGAAATTCAGCGTCACTCAGCCCTTGAATATATTGCCCTCCATCCATCATCTCCACCTATTGCTCCATAGCCTTACTGAGGAAGCACAATTGTCTTGAGTGTGGGAATGTGCAGCAGAGACAGGAGATGCTAAAAATAAATTCTCCCATAAACTCATTTAGCAAAAGAACTGAACTAAATTATTGAAAATAAGGAGAGGAACAATAACATTTGAATAATACAATTCAATCTCAATAAAATCAAAGGAGTGTGTTTTTTTCATCTAGTAATATTGTAGTAGCACTGCAGTCTTCATAAGATTTCTTCAAGAACCACTAAAGGAAAGAGGTTTGCCTTAACTGTTCTCACCAATCATTCATTTTACTCCTGCATCCTAAAAGATTTTTTTGGACAGACATTCTCTTTGAGCTCTTCTTACTTTACCCGTAGCTTACTTTCTTGAAGAGCATTTACACCACTGCTGTTTATGTGTTTAATTAATGAACTTGTTTCTGATTCTATCTTTTTTAAAAAACTTTTTTTTTTTTTTAATTAACATTTAAAATTAATCTTTGGATCAGTTCTTGTGGAATATAATTTTATTTATTTCTTTTTAATGCAGTAATCCTGTAAAAAAAAAAAATATGGCAGTATTCATATTATGTAAAATGTACTAAGTGGTTACACTATTTGCTGACCCAGATATCTATGGGTAACTTTTATTCCTGTGTGCTGGAGAGCCCCGAATACATTTGGATTTTTAACTTACAATCTTGTTACATCCATTTTTAACATACTCATTCTGCCTGTGTCATAACAAACCTGCTCTTTTGTATTAAATGCCTACTGCTGTCTTTGATGGTAAAATCACCATCAATATCTTTCATTTAGTTATATTTTATTAATTACGATCAACAGCTCTTCTTTGCTTCCATCGTTTCTTTCTGACAGAGTGGAAGATCACTTGTATTGTGAATCAACCTGCACATCCCTACAGCTTCCCGAGAATATACATATGGCACTTTGGGCCAAAGGTCCTTCTAACCAGCAATGGGCTGTTACCAACAGCAGACGCTTAGTGAAGAGTACAAACCCAGGAAGCACACAGTGGCATTCTCTGGGTGATATTCCTCTGTTTCAATCACTGAATCCATGTGCTATGTGTTTACTGTGAACTACACTATGTCACTACAGTTCTTGCAGTTTACCTGCTTGTGTGAAAGATCACCTCCTTTCATCTGTTTTGCATCTGCTGCCTACTTCTTTTATTTGAGAATAATATTGTTGTCTCTTGGATTGTTAAAAAACAGTTGTTCTCTATTTATTCTCTGTGTTGCCAATGGCAGTAGAGGTTGCTATTGTACTCCCTTCTTAATGGTTTATTTCTCATGCTAGCAAGTGTTTCCCAAAGAACTGGTCCAGCTTCTGATAATCCCCACTGCCCTTCTCTGAGTCTATTCTAGTGTCTGAGATGGGAGAATCATAAAAACTGAGAATACCCACGGTGTGGGCACATTGCTTCCATATAGAGAAAAAATAATTTTCCCTGGTCTATTCTGTGTTCCTTTCTTTGTCACTTACAGCAATTTGTTTTCTGATCTGACCATTTGAATATTTCGTTAAAATTTCCCTAAAATTCTCATTTATAACATAAATATATTTTCCCTGAAAGTTAGCAGCAATCAGGTTGTTATTTTAAATGCACGCTTTACCAGTGTGAGTAATTTGATCATTAATACTTTCCTCATTCTTGGTTTTGTTCCCAGTACTCCTGGCCTTTGTTACCAATAACTCAGCGATGACTTTGAAAGTCTTGTTTTGCTTCAGATCATTTTCAGCAGCTGCCTGCTTCGCATGTTGGAACTTCATATCCAATTATTTGATGTAAATCAAAGCTTCCAGGCTACTACTCAATTTAAATTCTGCTTCAAAGCCATGGCTAATTTGAAAAGAAAAGGTTAATATCCTCCTTTTGTATTCAGAGATATGTTTTAATTCAACATGGTTCTTATCACACAAAACAGTTGTATGTTTTCTACCTTAGATGATATGCATATTTTTAAAACAATGTACTCTTGCACTTTTTCTCACAAAGAATGTGTTTTTCAGATCTATGATAATTTATTTTGATCCCACATTGTGTTTCCTCATTCCTGGGAAATATTTTTTCATTATCCACTTTTCTTTTTGGGACATGTATATCCTCTGTGGAATGTACTAGATATGCATTCAGAGCTTCAAAATGTCCTGAATTTCTGGATTCTTATTTTTTTACATAATGTTGTCATCTGACAAACTACACTTGGTCTTGTTGCATTATTTTTTGAGATTCAGATGTCTTACTATGAAGACATTCAGAGTTCACTGACCTATACAACATTCTAAGCTGTCACTAATTCTCCTGCCATGGACGATTTTTGGAGCTCTTGCAAAAAATAGTAATAATTTATATAAATCAAAGGTTGCTGAACATTGCACTATGGTTTTTTTTTTTTTTTTTTTTTTTTTTATATGAGCAGGACTCCCAGAAACTCTCACTAACAACTCAAAACTACACTCGTGCCTTGATTCTAGTGAAAAACTGCTTTTAAATGTTCTATGCCTGAACTCAAGATCTTATGCAGAACAACTATTCTCTTTAAGGACTTAGTGAAATAAACTGATTTTAACTCAGGGACATGTTTTAGTTATACCAGTGCAGAATAAAAGGAAGTACAGTAAAGTGACAGCATAAGGAGCGTCTCTATTGAAATATGACTGTTGTTGGTTAACTTTATATGGCATGTTTTCCTGGAGTGGCAGTAGAAGTCTATATCTTTCTCAAAACAAAAACAAAAACAAAAACAAAAACAATGTGCAGCTGCTAAGAAATGCATTCTAACCTTGGAATTCCAATCTGACAAAAGATTTCCCTATTGCAAACCTCACTATTTTACAAATTGTTTACTGCAACTAAAAATATCACTAAGGATGTCTGTTGAGACATCAAATTGACTTCAAAAAGCCAAATAAGCCCATTAGGTCTATTCAAAAGACTAGCTGCATACATTATCTGTTCAAAGTCTACTAACTGACTTTTATTTTAAAAACGTCCTTTCTACAACATTGCACATTTTCTTCAGTGATGATTACAAGATTAAACATACATAAAATGTAATCATAATTTAGAATACATTTACGTCTAGGTCTCTTCTCATCAAAAGCTGCTCAGATATATTTTCTTCTGATACAACTGGTAAGGGATGAAAAAAAAAACAACAAAAAAACTTAAGGTATATTGGTCATCAAACCACAGAGGTTTCTGATTATATAATATGCTACAAGTTACATTTTCCACCCAATGTGATCTGCAAACCATTAAACCAGACTTAGAAAGGTAATTCTGGAACTCAAGAGATGTTTCAGTTATTCACCTCAGCTCTCACACAGGACCTATTATGCATGTCTTTTGAGCCTGTCTATGTAATGTAAGGGATTTAAATCTCCAAAGGTTGGGGGTAAAAGTAAGTATGTGGTGCTGTTATACAAAAAAACTTATTTCTTAGCCTTGTATTAAGTAATTTGCTGCTCACCACCTTTCTCTTCGAGGTGCATTTAAAATAAAAATGTTTATAACTGCAGCGTGCAGGGAGCAAGTGTGACAGGATTTATCAGATGTAGTTTGTGATAAACACTAGTCAAGATAACCCAAATTTGTAGCATTTTGTGTGCTGTACTCAGTGCTTAACAAATTGTTTCTTAAACGTGTGATTATCCAAAAGTTCTTAAGGCTCTCTTTTGGAGCAGTTTTGGCAATGTGAAGCAATGTTTCCTCCCATTATGCTTGGGGCTATATCTGAAGATCCAGAAATGTGGTATTGTTTATTATTTGACTGTATAAATCTGAAATATTATTTTCTTCTTCCTTAACATTAGATTGTAGGAGTGCAGGATTACTATAAAAGATCAATGAAATTCTTTGAACAGAATTGGTAGCTCACTAAAAAGAGAGTTTAATATATACATGCCACTGACTCATCAAAGTGGTATTTGATATGCATTTACTGCTAAAGTTGCCATACTAGCAGAAATGTTAAAAATGTCATGGGTCTTGAGTATGGAAAATTGTGATTCTGCAGCATTTTTTAAATTTCAAGATCTTTTGCATCAGAGAATATATGTGGAATAAACTCTACAATTGTAGACTTCTTGGAAAACTGTTTGAAAAATTACACTCTCTTTCTGACTTGTATTACAGGGATGCACCTCAGCTGTCAGATGTCTGAGAGATTTTCTAGCAATCTACAGGTTTGAGAAAATGTTAAGACAGAAGCTATATAAAATTTTAATCTTCTCACCCTTTCTGAGACATAAAAAGAAGACATGCCTCTTAAATGTTATTTTTGGGATGATGTTCAGGATAGGGCAGTTTTGATATCACATTTCAGAGCTGTATTGAAAGGCTTGTAAGTCATGAAGCACACACCATACTCAGAGCCCTGTGCTGACAAAGCAGCTCCAGGACTTTAGGGTGCTGAACAAGAGAAAGAGGAGCTTGACTGAAATAAGAGCTCATTATAGAGCCTGGAAAATGCCTAATAATATTTCCTTCTATTAATTCATCACCTTAAGAGTTTATGAATTAAAACTAATAAATACAGACATAAAATGGAAGCAGCATGGATGATCAGGGTTGTTCACAAGTGTACATAATGCCAAAAAAGCCATGACATGAATAAGGCGTGATTGTGAAGCGAGGGGTATTTTTTCTACACTAGGCAAGGCTTATAAAAGACTGTTGAAGAGACATAGTCAAATTTTTGAGTTGAATACCTGCTTGAAACTCTATGGATTATATTCAGAAATTCACAGGTAATATACTTACGTTGACTGAAAATGGAGTTGCAAATATACAAATATATATACAAATATTAAAAAAAAAAAAAAGATTTTTTTTTGGACATCTTGAAACCTACTCTCAAATTCCTTTATCAAAAGAGAAAGCATGGCTGCATATTTTTTTGCTGTTCATAGGATTGTGTTTGGCCAGTGTATCACAATGCACACAATTATTTGCCACAACTTGTGTAAGCACTGCATTGTGTCCTCCTCATGCTTTGGTTTCATCCCAGACAGTGCTGTCCACACACTGATGTGTTGCTGGGGCTGAGCAAACAGTGTGTGCCTGGAGTTGAGCCAGTCAATTGGCAGGGAAGTGCCACCATGATGGTGCAGGGCAGAGGATGGGCTGCATGTTGGACATGTCTGCTCTAGGGTTTTTCTCAGCTCCAGAGCAGGTAGCACAGTGCTAGAAGGGGCTCTGGTTCAGCTCCAGTCTCTTTGCAGGTGATAACTGCCTGTTGCCCTTTGCAAAACTGCCAATGTCAACTTTAAATTACTGATTGCATACAATCTATTTGTTGAAAAGTTGTTGCTGAAGCTACCTCCTCCATTAGGTCAGTCCCAAGTTCTGCCCTGACTATAATCACCGCTGGCTTCTCACTTCCTTGGGTTAGCATGATTTGAGTTCAGTTGTTAACCTGATTTTCCAAGGGAAAAAATTTTACGTGGTCAGTCTCCAACCTCCAATCTCATGTTTATTGCCATAATTTTTTTATTTGCTTCCCAAATTAAGCAAATTGACAAATAAGTACAGACTGAGTTAATTGTAAGACTGTAAAAATTGGTAATTTGCTGGAGGAAGGAGAACTGAAATAACCCAATCAGTTAGTATCTGTTCTGCCTTCTGTTACTTGATGAGGTCATCAAAGCATGTTTTGCTTGGCAAGAGCCAGAATGATGTGCTCTGATGTAGCTCAGGAACAGTGAGAAGTTAGGCTTTGTGCAAAGTTTTGGTGCAATGAAAGGAAATGCTCTCTCAGTTTATGAGATCACAGAGAAATAAGATGTAGGTGGAAATATTAGAAATGTAAAGCAAGAGAAGATAAAAAATACAAGAAACTTGCATTTTTATTTTTCTAACGATTAAAGTACAAATTTCCTTATCTGAACGTAAATGTCCACTGGGGGGTTTATAATGCAGTTCAGTAACAAAACAAAAAGGTAATTTTTATAGGGAATAGGAGCAGGGTTACACGTTGACCACTAGAGAGCAACAGATAACCAGTAGTTGTATTCTCAGTACAGCAAAAACCGAGCACTCTTCAGAGATGAAACACTAAGAAGTACAGATGTAGATATTAACATCATAATATAATAGTATTCTCTTGCCGCTTCTTTACAGTCCTAATGCTCTCCAGTGAAAGAAAATAGGGGAAGTGAGCACTCTGATAATCAGCAACAACCTGCATCTGAGCAAATGTCTGAAAGGTATCGCTTCGCTTACCTACTTGAATCAGATATCATAAATCACTGAGATTAGCTGCAGAAATGTTAAGCTGGTTTCTTCTGTCTCTAAGTCCAAGCCTTCATTATGAGGGGGTGGGAAACGTTCAGAACTGAAACTTGTTTTGTTTCTATTTTAAATTCTCAATTTTGTTATTTGTGACTGCACATTTCAGAAAAGATTGAGTTTTCCTTTTCTAAGTGCTCTGAACTCTTAGAATGTAGTCTATACATACTACATTATATTCTGTTGTATTACTACAGAAAATATATTACAACGCAGTATATGTTCACCCTAGAAGCCAAAATGTTCCTGTATTGCAAGTGTATGTTCCATTCTTCATATAATTCACATCTACAAAGTATGTTCACAGAACACACATCCAAAGAAGCACTTTCCCGTCCATTCCCAGATTCAGATAGACTGTGCTGTTGCATTATCACAGCATATAGTGAAAACTTACCCATCTGACTATAGTCTTGAAGAGAGAGGAGAATTGTTATGTGAAGGTGTTGCCATAGCTCAAGGAGAGATTCTGCATGTCTCCAAAACAGTGTCCTTTTTCATTGTCCATTTCATTGTCATTTTGTTATCACTACTGGTTTTCTCAGGTTTTCCAGTACATTTTTTTCCTACTTATTGGGATTTGCAAATTTAGTAATACGCAGAGCAAAACTGTTCCAAGAAAAGCTCTTAGCGCATTTATAGTTTCTGTTCTCCTTCCTACTGGGCCTTCTCCAAGCACAGATATTTCATAATTTTGCAGCTGAGTAGCAAAGCTATAGCTCTACAGCAGCAGATCTGTGCCACTCTGTTTGCAGCCCTCATCAATCTACAAGCCATGATCAGCATTTCATAGCAGATAATCTTGTTACTGAGTGGAAAGAAATGCAGGTTGATGGCAGGACAATCAGCAGCAGCAGAGTTGTGGTGAATTACTGGTAGGTGGGTATCGCACAGTGACCAACATTGCAGAGGACAGTGGAGTTACAAAGAAATAATAGATGTTTCAAATGTTGGAAAGACATCATCTCTTTGCTGCAGGAACTAAAACTCACTGTGAAATAAGGCACGCTACTTGCTTGCCATTGCTAAGAAATGCCCCTCGCTTTAAGGTCCTCTGTGCCACTGGACCACAAGTGCCTGAATAACACTGCTGCTACCTTGTCAGGGAGTCAAAGGACAAATAGAGACGGAATGAATGGCTTTGCAGGAGCAGGAATTCAGACATCAGCAAGGAAGTCTGGTCGATGGCAAAGGAAAGAGGAGAGGAGCTGATAAAGGCAACAGTTGTCTTCCCTGTAGTAGCCGAACTAGGCTGAAGGCAAACGAGAAAGGGGAGAAAGGATCTCATCTGACTCACTTCTTTAAAGACAGTATCTATATGACAGTGAAAGGAAATGAAGTAGCCATGAAATGTAGAGAAGAGAGTGAATGTAGTGTAGCTGGAGGACACTCTGGAAGATGCAATTTGACTCAAGCCTTCCATAACAAAGACTTTTCTGGGTGACATTGTTTAGTCTGGCCTTATCTAAATACTGAATGATCTATTTGCTTTTGCTACAGGCAATTGCCTTTCTAACCTCAGAGCAGGCTAGCCACACATATCTAAGGAAGAAAGGTGAAAGTTAATCAGTGTTGTGTATCAGACAACTGGTTCCATTTCATGGTTAGGTATCACTCTCAGGACTGTTAAAGATAGAGCTAACTAAGCTAAAAAACAAAACAAAACAAATAAACAAACAAAAAAACCCACCGTCTGACTAGCAAACTCTTTATTTCTTATTACTTGTGTTAGACTACATCCCCTGTATTTTAGGAATGTTTCTGTTGATTTTGGTTTTCAAGAAAACTCTCTGGTAAGCGTAGCTCACGTATTTATCTTTGCAGAGCAGCTGACACAAGTCGTTAAGTGCAAATTGTCCCTCCTGGCTTTCATGGCATCCACACAGATAATTCCCTAACTGAACTCTAAGTGTTCAGTTCACAGTGTTAACTACCTCAGTGAACAAACTTGGCCAAGCAAAGGTCAGGCCACTCTCATAACCTATCTGCAACACAGGACGCAGTGAATGCTTACGATGCAGAACATAAAATACAACTGCTGTTGGTCAGGCACACCTAGAGAATGGCAAGGCTGGGTCAAGCCCAGAGGATGCAACTTACCGGCAGTTCTTATCACACAGAAATCATGTTAACAAAAAAAAAAAAAAAAAAAAAAAAAGCAAAAGAAAAGAGCACAGCTGTGAAGTCATGTATTGTAAAGCTCCATTTTAAAGACATTGCAAGGACTCTGGATCCAATGTTAAATTTGGTTTCCTCTTTAAGCAGAGTAATTAATGAGCCTACAAACAGGAGGGGAATCAACTCTTTAACAGGGTTGATAACTGCAGGACGAGGGGAAATGGTTTTAAGTTGAGGGAGGGGAGATTTAGGTTGGACGTCAGGGGGAAATTCTTTATAGAGAGTGGTGAGGTACTGGAACAGGCTGCCCAGGGAGGTTGTGGATGCCCCGTCCCTGGAGGTGTTCAAGGCCAGATTGGATGGGGCCCTGGGCAGCCTGGTCTAGCATTAGGTGGGAAGGTCGGTGGCCCTGCATGTGGCAGGGGGGTTGGAGATTCATGATCCTTGAGGTCCCTTCCAACCATGGCCATTCTGTGATTCTGTAATTAGATACTGTTGTGGCTTTAAATGGACTTTTAGGAGGTAAAGTTCCAAAATATTAAACTCTTCTTCTTCTTCTTCTTCTTTTTTTTTTTTTTCCTCCCTTCTGTTTAAATAAATTGTTTTTGTCTGATTTGAAGTTTGAGTTTTATAGGAAGCAACTGAAAACAAGTGATCAGAACATCATCCTGCTGTCTGGGTGAGCAAA
This sequence comes from Phasianus colchicus, assembly GCF_987193195.1. NCBI lineage: Eukaryota > Metazoa > Chordata > Aves > Galliformes > Phasianidae > Phasianus > Phasianus colchicus. The sequence continues at coordinate 59,657,932 of NC_143439.1, read as the reverse complement.
ATTTAAGCCCACGGCCCACGCTAACAGAACACAACGAGATCAGTGGGAGCACAGAGAGATATTGCATCCAACAGATACTCGTTCGGTCTTCTGTGCTGCCAGAACCCTTTGCTACCAAGGAGAACGAAACGCAGCATGGTAGGAGCCATGACATCAGGCCTCTCTCATGGCAGGAGGAGATGAAACGAGATCTCTAAGTGCCCTACAACCCAACGCTGCCTACGATGCCATGACCCGCACTCCCGTCGCAGCTCGAGGCGCCCCGCAGTGCCGCGCTCTCCCCCCTGGGGTCCCCACCACGCCGGACCGGGGCGCGCAACGCGCCTGCGCCACCGCCGCCGAGCGTAGAGCGCTGCTGTAGAGCTCTACACGGCGCCGCCGGCGGGAACGGCAGCGCGGCGCTGACCAATGGGCGCCCGGCCGCGGCTGAGGTCAGTTCCGCTGCCTGGCGCTGCGCTCCGCCGAGGCTGCGGCGGCGACGGGGGGCGCGGGTGCGCCCTCGCTGGGGTAAGTAGCGCGGGGCCGTGCGGCCGCCGAGCTGGGGGAGCGGGAGGAAGCGTGCGGCTGGAGACGAAGGGCGCGCGGGCGGACGGCCGGCAGGGTCTTCCCGGCGCCGCTGCGGGTGACGGCGCTCGTCTCGTTGTCCGAGCCAGGTAAGGTTCCCCCGGCCCACCGCCGCCGGCCGCGCGCCGAGCCGCCGCCCCGCCTGCCCGCAGCGGGAGAAGCGGGGCTCCCCGAGCGTGGGCCGCGGCGTTGCTCGGTGCTGCCCCCTGCTGGCCGCCGCCGGCACCGCGCGCTCACGCGGGCGGAGCCGCCTCCCCGCCGGCGGCGGCGGCAGAGGGCGAACATTTGCGCGGAGTGCGGAGGGTCCGCCGAGAGGCGCGCCGGGCTTCGGCTCAGCGGTGCCTCTTGGAGATACGCCCTGAGCGGGGGCGGCCCCGCGTCCTCCGAGGGGCGGCAGCGCGGCTGCGCGGGTGGGCGAGCCGCCCAAAAAGTGGGATTATTTTCTTGGTGTTGTGTGGCGGATGCTGCCGGCTCGCGGGCGCCATGAGGCAGCGGTGGAGGCGGCTGCACTGCAAGGCTGTTGTCTTGGCTTGGCGTCCTGGCTGCTCGTCCTGAAGAAGAACAGCTTTCGGGTTAGTAGCCGTGTTACTGAGCAAACAGAGCGTTCTGCGCCGTGGATGTGTATGTTTGATGCTTTACAGTATTCGGACGGAAGATTCTCTTAATTAAATCCTGTGTTTAATTTTGTTGCTAGAGAATGTATCATAAAAATGTATGGCGTTGGTCACTTAGGGCTATTTTCATATATAAAAGGACTTAGAATTCTTTTAAAAAATAGGTCTGTGTTATCATGGGAGGTAGTCTAAGTGCCTTGATGCACGCTTTTAATAAAAATAAGTTTTTTTTTTTTTCTTTTTTTCAATTAAGAAGACTAATGGTGTCCTATAGGGATTGCTGGTGTTCTATTCTGCATTGTTACTACAATGCCAGGCTGTGCTTAAGGCCCTTTTTCCTGCAGATCCTTATGTAAGTGGCCAATTTGATCAGGAATTAAACACAGTGATGAGTTTTGCTATCTCCATGAGTGTTTGGAGGACTGGGCATGGAGGAATACGTGCTTTCATTGAGCTCTTTAGCCCTTCCTCTGCTATTATCTGCGGTGCCATGTTTCCTTGCTTTGTTGCTTGCAGGCCATAAAGCTTGGAGCGAGGTAATACAAATGCTACTCAATCCTTGGGATGTACAGAAAGATTTTTAAAGAAGTGACTGTCAATTTTATGAAATGAGAAGATGCGCAGCATAAATCTATAGGTTGATTGTGTATTGTATGAAAAATTGTACTAGCATCTTCTTGGGCACTGTCAAAAATAACTACTTTGATATAGTGATTATACATCAGGGTGCTTTGCTTGCTGTATTGCAGTAAGATCATCAAGCAGTTGCATTGTATGTCGGAGTCTTTTATATGTCAGATATAGCTAGGCCTCTGGCCCAGAGCCTTGGAAAAGCAGACCTCGGTTTCGGTAGAGTACTGCATAATGCACTTAATGTGCATTTGCCTTCTATAGATGCCTGCAATGTTAATTAGACAATTTTTTGCCTGCGCGTTAGAAAAATAGTTACTTTTAATCAATATTTTGCATAACTTCATACTGTAAGTGTTAAAAATTCTGAATGTAATTATTTTCATGAACAGTGAAATAACTGTATATTTTGTAATAAACGTGAGCTCTAAAAACCTGGTACGTGGTCTTTGCTCTTCTCCACTCTCTACGTTGACACTCCTCATTCATTTTGGTGGAAAAGCTTCATGTGAATTTCAGATACAAAGAGCACTGCGTCTGCATGATTAGCTGTCATTTTGAAACAGAATTCATTTTTAAGAAGAATGGCAGATAAGTATTTGAATCACTGTTTTTTTATACGAAATCAGTTGTTTTGATTAGTGTAATATGTAATATGTTAGTCAAGCACTTTCCTAGTCATTAGGCCTAATGTTGTGACTGATTATTCCATGATTGGGTCAGCAGGACAGTTAACTGCTTAACAGAGACATCCAACCAATGTTAAATGGGCAGTACATGGCATAGTATACAAATCTGAAAAGCAGATGAAATAGGTTTATATGGAGATTTAAGTTCTTCCATAGAGATTCACAGTCTGTCTTCCTGATTCAGTGATGCACGATGTCTTCCAATTCCTTGTAAATCTCTTTCTTAAAAAAAAAAAAAAAAAAAAAGACTTTCATGGGTTTTTTGGTACCAAAGCAGGCCAGCAGGCCTTGATTATTGGGTGCAGGCTCTGAGCTTAGTATGTGAGAAGTGTACGCTTTGCTGATGCAATTTGATCACGTGATAAAAGCATATTGCTTGTCACATCCATTTTGTTGATAGCAGTGTACTTTGAGCATGTACTTGACAGGAGTGAGAAAGAAAGTTTGGTTTATCTTCTTTTTGTTGTCTTTTTTTTTTTTTCTTTCCCAAAATTAAGGTCTCTGGTATTTTGAGGTATTTTCACACTCGTTTTCCAAATCTATTCTTGTAAAGACAGTGATTGGAATTGATTTTTGACACTTCTAATATATTTTTGTTCTTCATCTATCCCATTCCTGCAGTAGCAATTCAGAATCCTTGTGGACTTTCAAATCTTACTTCAGTTTATCTTTGGTTTGCTCTGTGTGCCCTGGAATTGCTTGTAACTTGAAGAATACAGTATGTATCATTTCATTAAATCTTCTGGAGCATGTCTGTACACTATTAATTACCTCAAAAATTCTTCAGGATATTCCTCAGGCTTCTCCCCCTCAACCATTTTTGCTGATATGAAGTGAATGGATGTTGAATTATTACACCACCTTTCTGTGTATATGTTGTTGGTTTCTTTTCTTTGAAGTAACCAGGAAAGACAAATAAATTTCAGTTTAGTAAAAGACATTTTACAATATACTTTGGTTTAGCCAAAACAGCGATAAAATTGAATGAATGCTTTGCATCCAGGCATTTCTGAGTACTGAATAGTTAATAAGAAAAGATAGGTGGACAAAACTGCTGAGACAACAGGGGATGTCATTTCAGCAGCTGCTGGTTATTTTGTTCTTTTTTACCATGTACTGAGTCTGGCTGAGATGAAGCTAAAATTTTTCAGAGCAGTGTGTCTGATGCGGTGTTTTGAAGTTGTGGCTAAAACAGCACTGACGATATGCCAGTGTTTGGGCTGTTGTTGAATAGCGTTTGCATAATGTTAAGGCTTGCCCTTTTTCTCCTTGCAGCCCTCCCCCACCTCACAGTGAGTAAGTTAGGAGTGAGTGAGAGACTGGGAAGGCGCAGTGCTGAGACAGCTGGCTAGGATCGGTCAGAGGGGCGGTCCGTATGATACAACGTCATGCTCTGCAGTAGCAACTGGAAGTAAAGGATAGAGAAGGGGAGAGGGGGCTTGGCGTCCAAGGTGGTTGGTGCTCATAGATGGGCTGGCCATCGATCTGCTTGTGGGAGGCTCTGAGTGATTTTCTTTACATCACTGCCTTCCTTACTTCTGGCCTCTATCCTCTATTGAATGTCTTTGTCTTGAATCATGAGTTTTCTTGCTTTTGTCCATAAGTTCGCCCTCTTTCCTGCACAAGGAGGGGTGGGAAGTGATCAAACAGCTGTTTGGATGATGGTTGGGTTTAACCCACTGCACTTCTGAAATGCATTTGCAGTACTCAACATTAAAAGCCTGGTTTCTAACAACTCCATTAGAACATTATTACAACATAGCATTTTTCACGTATCTGAATAAAAGCTTAAGTTTAGTGTTACACCCATTTGCTTTTTTCCCCAAATGTCGAGGTATTTGAGTTGGGAAAGATTTGAAAGATTACTAGCCTGTTCTTTGAATTACCTCTATTAAATTCCTTTAGTCCCTTCTTGGGCTGAGCAATCCAGATCTGCCTGGTCAATTGAAGCATTTGTCAAGTGTTTGACAACTTCTGTTACTTTCTTGTTCTTTAAAGGGAATGAATACATTTTCATGTTGACTTGTAAGGTGAAGTTTACAATGTTAATTAAAAAAATACAGAACTTTTTTTGTGACGTCTGTAGCATAAAGTGTTCTATGCTTATCTGTTGGTCAGTTGATGTCGAGTGTAGTTTCAGTATGAGTAAGAAGTTACAGCAAAAAAAAAAAAAAAGCAAAGACAATCTGATTTCACCCATCCTTCCCAAATGCAGTTTTAATTACTTTTTAAAGCTGTAGAAATCCTTGAAGCATTTTTGGTCTGGACACAACACTAGAGCTTATTAAGGGCTCACAGCATCTTTCTCCTGAAATGAAGCAATGGATCTCCTGAACATAGCCTGCCATCAGTCTTTTATATCGACAAGATTAATCTCAAGTCTGAGAAGTGATATTTGCAGGTGGGGAGTGCAGTCCTTCCAAGATCATCACAATTACTTGTTTTATTTTATTCTTTATGCTGTCTGTTATCCAGATTCTAGTGTTATGAACATTAGATTTGAAAACGCACACACACACACACAAACAAACAAAACAAACAAAAAAAAACCAACCCCGAACTACACACACACAAAAACATTCAGATCACGGTCCAGTAATGTATACTTTCCTTGTTCCTGGGAACCTGCCCTGTGTGATTTGTTTTTCACACAGGTATGTAGCTAGAGGTATCTGCATTGCAATGAAATGAGATTGCTACACTCCCAGGAACTTCCTACTGATGAGTTTTACAGCTTTGCAGCCATCCATCTGCTAGGGACTGAAAATATAATTATCTTGTCTTTAACCAGTTTTCTAATTTCTTATTGTTTGAGATTGCAAAAAACAAGTATATTGAAGTAGAGTTTCATTTCTGGGGCAGCGTTCTCACAGCCGTTAGGAATATTAGTGGATAGAGCACAGATAGATGTAAGAAAAACTTAATGGATTAGATGCTTACTCATTTTCAGGCACTGTAAAGGTGTTCTGTAGGATAAAGTTCTCATTCTGTTAGCATTACAGTAGTAGGATGCTACTTTGTGATCTCAGCTTTGTGAGAGGGCTTTGGAACCCAAATCAAGTCTGTCTTCAGATAGATGTGGAAAGGAATTAGATTCCAGGAGCAGAAATGCCCATCTTCTGTAAGATGTATTAAAATGCAACAGCTCTGTATAACTGTGTCTTTACATGAGAAAATTTGAAAAAGAAAGGTACTTTGAGTTGTTCTTGATGTTAGCTTTGGACTTTATCTTACGTATGGCTCAAAAGCGTACTTCATTTTTTCTGTTTTCTAAGTATCAGTGCGCTTATAGTTCTGGCAAAAGCTTTTGAAGCAGAGATCTTGTTCATGTTAAATATAGAAGAGAGACAGTAGGAGTTCTAGAAACTTTGAGGCCAAAGATGCTGCGCAAGTTAACAAAGTGGTTTTGCATTGATGTTACTGTTTTACCTCTGCCTTCTCTTGCTTTGCTTATTTTATTTGATTGACACAGTTTGTACTATCAGGTTGGATTGAATTCTTTATATGGTTGTTGACATACGTAGAAGTGATTGTACTGTGTTATTAATAGGAGTGAAAGCAATTACTTTTTGCAGCTGCTGATTGCTTTAACTTAATTATGTTGTTGTAGCTTATTATTTTGAGAATATGTGAAGTAGAATTTGCATGTGATTATGCATTAGCAGGACTGGACCTGAAACACTGGTATTATTCTTTTCTAAAGAATTTCCATCTGTACTTCAGGAATTTTTATGTTAACTTAAAAATCCTTGATTTTAAAAGCAATCTCATAGTTTTGTTTTTCTGGTAACCCTTGTGGTCATTTAAGTCTTACCTCCTGGGATTCACAAATGAGTGGTACCTGTAATGTTTTTTAATGTCTTTTCTGTGCTGCCAGTATATTTTTGGATCAGATGCTTACTAATTTTCAAGCATTGTAAAGGTGTTTTGTAGTTTAAAGCTCTCAATCTGGTAGTATTGTAATAATTGGATACTGCTGTATGATCTCAGATCTATGAGAGCTGTCCTTAAAACTATCCTTAACTGTATATTCTGTCCTTGACTGTGTATAGAACTGAAAGCAAATTCTATTGCTGAGTTCCGTTATGAAGTGTCCTCCTTGTTAGGCTTAAATACATCTCCTTATATGTAAAGTTCTTATGACATGGAAGAAATAGCATACGTTCTGTAGGTTTTGATAAATATCAGATCAGCTTGTGAATTTATGAGCACTGACTGTGAGCAAATACTAAGGGATTATTTAACTGATCATGTTTTACTTAGAGTTAATGATTCTTTGTGCATAGTAGAACCATCTTAATATATTAACAGATTTGCACAGTGTAATTCGGCCGTAGTTTGCTAATAGTTTACTAGTTCAATGATTAGTAAATCATAACTGACTTTTCTTCTGCTCTCTATTCTTTAGTGCTGCAAGTTGATTGAATAAAGTTAAGAACGTGGAGTATAATATGGATGCAATTGCTTGATCACCATTTCTTCCAAAGAGCATATTTTGCGGACTGGTGGACTGAGCGAGTAATTGATAAGCCGCATGCACCAGACTAACATCAAGAAAACATTCTGTTGCTGCTGTTTGACGAAGCTGGTGCACATTTGCATCTTCTGAAATGCAGTTGAAAAAAATGAGGGAAATTCTACCAAGATTGTACCCTGGCCAAGTTAATGGTAAAAATAATTCCTTAACTACATCCCCAAAGCAATCGTTTGAAGATAAAACAAATCCGTCAAATGGTGATGATAATCAGAACTACTGTTACCAAGGGACTGAGGCTGAGAATAATAAGCTGTCATTGATAAGCTGTATGAAATGCAGAAATATTCAGAAAATTTCAAAGCAAGATTTAGAAAAGCATAAGAAACTTGGGTGGACTGACGACAAAAACTTCATCTGCAAGATGTGCAGTCATATTACACCGCCTGCTTTCCATTTTGTCCCTGAAGGTGCCAATGCCATGGACTTTGAAAAACATGAGAAAACTTATCCAAGAAAAAAACAGAAAGCATTTAAAGTTAAAAACTTTTTGCCCGGTAAATACTACTGTGATAAATGCAGATTTTCAACAAAGGATCCTTTGCAGTATAAAAAGCATGTAGGTCAACATGAAGAAATTAAATTTATTTGTTCCTATTGTAATTATATATCCTACACCAAAGGTGAATTCCAGAGACATTTGGTGAAGCACACTGGAACTTTTCCGTATCAGTGTGAATACTGTGAGTATGGTGCTGTTAGGCATGACTACATAGTGAAACATACAAGAAGAGTGCATGAAGCGCCCAAAAAACGGCTATCAAATACTGGCTTAAAACGTCAGCAAAAGAAGTCTTGCTTACCAAGTCAAAGCACTTTATTTGAAAAGCAGAAATATGAAGAAATTACTTTTCAGAATGAACTTTCAAATTCATCTTCAAATATCACTTGTGAGATTCCAGATAAAGTGACTAAAATAGTCTCTTCGTCTCATGATATAGGTAGCATCAATGCAGCTACAATCCAGAATAAAACAATATTGGAGCCATCTGAAATAAGCATGTGTGAGAATCAGAGTGTGGAAGTTGAGGTTTATTCTCCAAAAATGGAGCCTTTACAACCTGGAATGCCTTTAACTGTAATTGCGCCATCTGAACTTGTAGTTCCTTCTAACTGTTTAGCTCAGATAGTAGAAATTAAAATAGTGAATGGAGCTCAACAGTTGGTTCTTAAACTAATTCCTATGAAAGAAGCAGCTTGTAGGCCTGTGAACTGTGCTGAGTTGGGACTTGAGAATCAAGGTACAGAGCGAAGTGCAGAAGGAAAAAAAACATCTGTATCTTCAAATGAATTACTAACCATGGAAGTGAATGTAGACAAGTTTTCCAGTATTAATAATCAGCTTAATTTAGACAGTAAGTATGAGAAGAATTCTGAATGCCTTTATCCATCTGATTCTCAGTACTCAGACTGCAACTCTACATCAATTCAGAAAGAGGATTCATCAAAATTATGCCTTCATTTGGTGAAAGGTATTGATGTGCATTCAGGTGTTATAGAACTTTGTTCTCAGTCATTGGTGACTAATAGTACTGAAAAAAAAAGTGATCTTAAATCACCCAAGTGGGAAGTGGATGGAAAAAATAACTTGCATTATGATTTGTATTGTTACGAAGAAGGTGTGGATAGATCTCGTCCAAAGTATGCTTCTGTTTCTGAAGATAAAAGTTCCAAGAACAATTCAGTAAAGACTACTCAGGAGGGCAACAAAAATTTCTACTCTTCTGCTGTCCTTAAACAGAAAGATATGTTTCCACTAAAGAGGGATGACAAAGAATGTAGGAGTCTGATAGTCAACTCTGCAGAAACACATTTAGCTGCTAAGGGTTTTGATAGAAAATCTGTTACATGTTCTGAAGCAGAAAAAAACTTTCATGTTACTAGAACTTCACCTTGGGAGGACATGACTTTTAGCTTTAGCAAAGTAAAGAAAGCCGAGACTGTAAGTCAAAAAAATAATCTCCTTCTGGAATCACTAGAATTACAGAAAATGGAAAATAAGAACAATCCTTTTGAGGGACCTGTTATTTCATCTGTATTTTCTCTCAGCTCTGGGGCTGAAAATGTTCCAGAGGACATCAGATGGGATGATACAACACGCAATAAGAAGTCAACAACATTGCTGTGTAGAAAAATTGCTCAGCTTATGTCTGCTGCTGAATCTAACATGAAATCTATGCCTTTGAGATGCCAAGCTTCTAGTAAAAAGATGCATTTCCCTCAGGAAAATTCAGCAAACTGTGAGAGAGTTGCTTCTGCCACTGAATTGGAACAACCTATGTCTTTCCCTCAAGCGCATGGTGGAAATAATGTAATTGGTAGTGATGAACACAGTAATGAGCAGCTACTTACATTTGCAAGAACATCTAAAAGCAGGATGACTAAAAATTCCAATGTTGCTTCTCCAGTGTTTATCCCCAAAGGGACAGTGCTGAGAGTGCTCAATGCTACTAGCGGTCAAAACTCCAGAGGAATAGAAAAGATGAGTGAAGCTTCAGCTCCTTCTGCGTATTGCAATGAGATGCTCCTGCCTCGCCCAGTTCCTGTCAGTGTTTCTGAGAAACTTAGCAGTAATTTGCCGTGTTTGTCTAATCAGAGTGATCCAAATACTCAGTCCCGAAATATATCACTCAGGCAAAGACCGAAGCGAGAGATGAATGCTAAAACTAGTAGCAAGCAAACTGTTATACCATATCAGAAAAATAGCGATGTAAGCAAGCAAAGCAAACCCTATTCAAAAAGTCAACAAGGACACAAATACAAGGTAAAACAAGCAGGTTTCAGGGAACTTCCAAAGAGAAAAACAAGAACACAGTCAGAAACCAGTTCAGGTTCTGACATGTCGTATCTATTGACAGCAAGACGTCTTCGGCTTGTCCCTCTGAGAATGAATCAGTTGATTAAATGCCCTCGTCGTAACCAGCCAGTTGTGGTACTAAACCATCCTGATGTAGACACCCCAGAGATAATTAATGTCATGAAGACTATCAACAAGTATAAAGGTCATGTCCTGAAAGTAGTTCTCTCGGAAAGGACAAGTAGTTGTCTTGGTGTCAAACGTTACCGAAAGCGTCTTACTCTTCAGAATGCTGAGACAGGAAGCCAAGCAAAAAAGCAGAGTATGCTAAAAATGAAACTGAAAAAGACCCATAAAAACAACTACCAGGTGGTGGAAGCCTCACCAGCTGAAGCACTTCAGTGTATGTTTAAGTGCTGGTTTTGTGGAAGAGTATATGCAGACCAAGAAGAATGGATAAGCCATGGACAGAGGCACTTGATAGAGGCAACCAAGGGTTGGGATGTTCTTTCGCTTCCAGTAACAAAGCATTAATTGAGAGACTAGTTTTGTCTGTTTGTTTTTAATCTTAATTTCAATGAGTGCCGTTAATTTCCTTGGAAAACAAGATAGGAAAAACTGCTTTACTTTGCAAAAGAAACTGTATTGTTAGAAAGCAGAAAGGAGAGCAGAGCTATTGAGATATTGAGAAGCTTATACTGAGAACTAAGCACTACTTTGCACTCCCATGTTTGAAAGTTTTATTGGAGGTCAGCTTCATCTTTTCCGTAAGACAAATTTGAAAAGAATTTGCTATGCAAACATTTTTCTTGTTGCCATTATCTGTTCTAGGATACTGTGCTGTACCTGGTTTCTGCTGGGTCTGTACAAATAAAATCCTAGACTGTGATATCTGTCTAACATGGTTTAATTTGTTTTATTACAGCATAGTGTTTCAGAGATTAGGGATAATGTAGTGAACAGCACCTTCAAATCCTCTGTGGGCTGCAAGTGTATATCACAGGTTTTAGTGGCAATTCAGGCACAAAATATAGGAAGTAAAACTTAAATTCAAGCACTCATTTTCAGTGGAAGAAAACCACTGACTTTAGAGGAATAAAAGGCTGTAAATGAGAAATCTGTGAGATGAGAGTTACTCCCACTAGGTAAAATAGCACTAAAATGCTTAATTTTTTCTAGTACTTAGTTTTTACCTAGCTTGTATTGCATAGATATGAGAAAAAGAGCACAACCATGCCAGCCCTTTGTACTGCTTTTGCTGAGCAGGCAGGGTTGGTTGGAGGACACATTAAACTTGGACTGAGAGGAGAGAAACTTTTCTGTGTGGTCTCAGACTTCAGAACTCTAATGCTGGATCTGTATTCTAAGTTTGAACCGGAACTACTGTTTTGAAACACTGGTAGTTCCTAGCTCTTCATTTTCACTGTTGGTGCATTTTTGTAAACAGTTTAACTAAGCTGGGAATATTTTTCTATATACTCTGGTGGATTATTCATTGTTTTGATAAAGTATGTACGGTATCTGTATTGAAATGTAAATATTTTAAGACTTCAAAGTACAACAATGCTAAACAGTTAAAGGTTGCTTTCCAATAATTTTGCAATACTGTTAAAATTGTTCAGAGACTTGGTGCTTTAAGTGAGACCTTCTTCATCAAACATTGGAAAATTTTATATCATTTGTATCATAGACTAACGTATTCCACAGAACAAACTTCCTTTTCTCTGTTTTGTCAGTAATAATGAAAGGACAGTTCTCATTTTTGTATTCAAATGGAATTATATTTTTTTAGATGGGTACACTAGAGGGTTTTTTCACTTCATGTACTTTTATGCCAAACCTAACAGTACTATTTACATTTTTTATTCTGAAAATAGTTTCCATTTTAAAACTCTGGCATATCACATACAATAAATATTAGAACTGTTAACATAAGAAAAACATGGCTAAAATTCCTCCTTTGTTAAACTCTTTCAGTCCAGGTTACTGTCCGTATTAATTTTGTTTTTTGTAGAAGCTACAAAATAAATGGCTTTGAATTTGCTTCTTAAGAGTTGTTGCTGGCAAAATAAGAACATTCTTTATGAAAGCTGTACTCTGTGTGTGTGTGTGTGTGGAAAAAATGTTGCTGCTCAGCGTTATAAACTAGGTGGTTTAAGTATACTAATAATGCGTGTCTTTAGTAAGCAAGTTTACTGTTCTGGTGAGCATCTACAAAGCTTTGTGTGTCTCTGACATCGTCTGCTGTCTGAATTGTTAAGCTGTTTTTTTTTATTGTGGGTTTAACTTAGAAAAAAATATTTTTCTTTTAATGTAAAATCCTTTCGTAAGTTAAATTGTATGGTGACTATAAAAGCCTGAAAGCAGATTATGTCATGCCTCGTTTCCTTTTTGAGTTCTGCCAAACTCAGCAGAACTCCGGTGATTAGATAGTGTCATGTCAAAATAGTTTCCTCCAAGTTTGAGAGTCTCAGTGGTTTGAGAGAAGTAATTACAATGAACGTTCTTTTGTGTTATGATACAGCGTGGAGAAATGAAAAGGTTGCAAGGAAGTCAACAACCAACTGCTCAAATTAGTTCGGTGCTAGTTTGTGCCATTGCACAGCACAGTACATCATAAATTGGGTTGGAATCTCATGGTCTGGGCTTAAATGTTTTAATTCTTCCAGTTACTCAGTCAAAGTGAGAAAAGATGCTCATTGATGCTTACAGTCCGTACTTTCCTTTTACATTTATGGTGAAACTTTCCAAAACTTAAATTGTATGAATAGATATCACGTTTTTTGCTGGAAAAATACTTCACCATTTCATCTGCGTTGATACACTCTGGAACATTTTAAGGTAAGTTAGAAACTTTTCTACTGTTTCTGCTGATTTTTATCTATATCCTTGCATGTGGTAAGACTTCGAAGGGGCTGTTTCTGTAATGGTCCTAATGTGTGTGTGTTTGAGCATTCAAATGTGGAATGCAAGTAGTTGCTGCTTAAGCTAAAAGTTATATGTTAAGCAATAGACCTTTTGTCATTAAAGGTGTACTTAGGATTTGGTCCAATACGTAGGAGCATTGACTGACACCCATTGATTTCAGTGGCTGCCAAGCAGGGATTTTTATTGTGCAGGTACACACACACACACAATTAAAGTGTTAAACAGTGAATACTCAAATAGTGTTTTATGTGTACTTTTAAAGGAAAGAATAAATTTTTTTGATACAGAATGTTTTATTAGGTTTTGCTACTGAATGAGCTTCAATGACATTCAGGTAAGCAAGACTGAATTTGATTTTCATCTTCTGTTAGGTACAAAGCAAGATAAGCAAATTGCTCAGCCATTGTCAGAGTATCAGGAGTCAGTCTCTTAATGCTTTTATGTGAGTTAATACAATGACATATACTTTACTGTACTTTACCTATGTCCTCAATTTTGTTACATCTCCTAGATAAAAACGTATGCAAGAATTAAAAAATGGATCTATAATCCAAGTTGGAGAGAAGATTTTTAGTAGAACATACAGAATTCTTCATAATATGGAGAGCTGATCACTCAAAGGTTAACCTGGCTTTTTACGCATTTAAATAATTGTTCTATTTATATTTATTCAAAAGTTGGTGATGTTAAGGTAAGAGACGTCTTTTGCGCAGCTTTAATGGATGTGTAAGGTAGCATTGTACTCTCTGGATTCCTGTTTTATCCTTTCCATCAATGAGTGTGATGGGAACATATTTGTAGAAGTCAATTATATCTTTCACAGAATTAAATTTCTGGGGGAAAAAGAAAAAATGATATTAGTGGTTGAAAAATTTAAGTGATAAATATCTTTGTGTATAAAATCAAATAGCTTGACAGTGTTAGAAATAAGAATAAAATTATAATAAAATTATGATCAGACAATCATAAGACAAAAAGCTCAAGAATTTAACCCTCATTTATCATTTTTGTCGCATGTGATTAAAGAACAGCTGTCTGCTTGGAGCAAAAAGGGAGCATGTCTAACCCTGGGAACACAGTACTACTTGTAAAAGTTTGTAATGGCAGATGCAATGATAATTTCTTGATCTTTTAACTAAAACTTTACCTTGTCAAAAATTACATTAGTTAGTAGCACAGGAAACATTACTAGTTTATCTGTCATTTGATTTTTTTTTTTTCTTTTTTTTCCCCCCAATGCTCAGTTTACCAAGTGAATATAAAATCCCTTTAAAGCACAGTTTTAGTTTTATTCACTGGTATTGGAAACAGTGACATCCTTTAATCCTGTTCATAAAATGATGGCTTTGTTCAAGGTTCTTAAACTGACTCAAACTGCAACTGAAAGCTGCCTTCACCTCCTCTGCTGGTGAGACTCCATCCTTGATTCTGCCATTCTGATGGTTAGCAATCCTCTACTTGTCTACTTTTCAGGCAGTGCTGTAGTCATCATCCTGTGTCTTTCAGTTTAAGTAGTACACCTCTCTCTGTATACCTTCTCAGCTTTTGCACGTGAAACAAATTTGACTTCTAATTTTAACTCTAGAGGTAAGTGATTGATTTTTACTATTGCCATTACAAAATTCATTTTGAATCTATGGATTCATTGTTATTAAATTGGTACATCTGTACACAACATTGTAAGTATACTGTTACTTCAGTACTTTGAAAGAAGTGCATGGTTTATTATATCGCATTTATTCTATTTACAGTCCTATTGTATGCGTGATGATATCTCTTGGAAATCACTGTCACTTCCACCTCATCCACACCCAGTTTAGACCAAGAGGATCAGGTGTAATCTGTCATTTGGTGTAACTGCTCTTGTATTATTTTATGATAAAAGTTATTCTGTTTCAAAGAAAATGAGCTTTTTTTTTTTTTTCATGATTTTTTACTTGTTTAGTTTTTTTCCACTTTGCTAAAATCATATGTTTCTGTGTGGTAGGTAATTTTGCAAAATGAATAATAAGAAAATAATTTTTTTGCTGTTAAGAGACTTTAACATGAGCAAAGGTTTGAGTTGTTTAGCTCTGTCATAGGAACCATGCACATCAAGAGCAGTAGTGATAAAGCTGTCTGTGGATCTTTAATAAAGAAAACAACTGGCTGGAGGGGGGGGGAGAGAAGTAAATGATGTTCAGAACAGCAATTTTGAATGTAAGTGCTTAAATTTCATATTAAATGTCCCATTTGTGGATCTGATCTTTGCAGCTTTTTGTGATTTGATCTGGAGCAAGCTTAGTACAATGTAAGAAATCTGGCTAAATTGCTAGTAAAAGATGCTAACAGAATTAAAATTGTTTTTTGTCTTCTTTGCTTGTATTCATTCCAGCTTGATACTAACTTATCTGCAAGGAATTTTAGTAAATTGCTTCTGATCACCATTACATTGTCATAGAAGTAAAAACTTTCTAAAATAAAAATCTGATAATTGGAGAATTATTTTCTACTTTACAGGCCCCTTATAAAGGGCTATAAGAGCAGAGGGCCATAAGAGCTAGTGATCCTCTTCTGGAAGTTGAATTCAATGTGTTAAAAAAAAAAATTAAAAAAAAAAATCATGGTACAAAGTGTAATCTATATGCAAAAATCAAGAGTTAGGGGAAAAACTTGAATATTCATATTTGGTGTCTAAGAATACAAGCTTTCAGTGAATGGAAATAGGCTAAACATGCTGCAGAATAGCAGTAAGACTGAAGCTTCTTCACTGCGTCGGTGCTGAGGCACTGGCACAGGCTGCCCCCAGAAGCTGTGGAAACCCCATCCCTGGGGGTGTTCAGGGATGGGGCCCTGAGCAGCCTGATCTGGTGGTTGGCAACCCTGTCCACAGCAGGAGGTTGGAACTAGATGTTCTTTAAGGTCCCTTCCAACCCAAGCCATTCTGTGATTAACTGTATACTTCTAATCCTTGTTCTCAGATTGCAGTTTTCCAATTTTAGTTTCAGTCCAGACCCACTGTTCAAGATGCTCTCTTTACTGTACATAAGATGAAACAAACAACAGAGTCATTTGTTATGGTATTTCCTGAGATGGTGAGATTGTGCTCTGCTTCCTTTTAGTTCAGTAAAAATCCCTTCCCCCCACTTGGTTTTCATATTCATGTAATTTTCTAGTTCCCTTAATTGTCAAGTCTGCTCAAATGACAAACAGATTGGGTTTTTATCTTTATTCCATAGTGTACTATATTTCAACTTCATTCAGTTTTTTAAATCCCTTGTTTTTAATCTGAGGCTTTTTCATCTGGGCAGTTACAGGAGGACTGAACGACATAAAAATCATGGAAAGCTAAACTCTCCGTCTCTTAATTTATAGTAAAACTCCAGGAAGATATCTGTGAGGTTCAGTTCAGAACCACAGACAATATTTCACAGAAGACTGCACTGCAGCTGTGCCACAGTAATGGTACCAGCAGTATGATTTATTCTAACCTCCTGCTTCCCAAACTGTTTGTGTACAGTAAAGATTTTGGTTTATGATTCATTATTAAACCAATCTTCCTGAAGAACAACTTGCTAGTTAACTTGCATCTCATATGCCTGAAAGCTTGTGATTCCTCCCATGATTTCCATGAAGAGTTGAACTGTAAATCTTGGACCTGTTAAATGAATGAAATTAGTTTGGGTAGGTTTTGAATTCAGGTCTTTGTTAGCTTTTGACTTGTCTGGACATGTCTGGTGAGGATGGAGTTAATTTCCTTCATAGCAGGTCGTATGGTGCAGTGTTTTTAGATGATAACACACGGATGCTTTAGCTCCTGCTGACCAGTAGATAGCGTCAAGGCTTTGTGTTTCTCGCTCCACCCCCCACGCAATGAATAGATCAGTGAGTGAGCAAAACGCTGAGAGACGACAACCAAGCAGATGAGCTGGGCTAAATGAAGGGGTATTCTGTGCTGTGTGATGTCATATTCAGCAATAAAAAGGGCGTGGATGGGGTGTAAGGAGCTGAGCCATCTTTTCCTCGGCTCACCCATGGGAGGTGCTGAGTGATTGCTTTGCTTTTGCATCACTTCCTGTGTTTTTGTTTTTTTCTCTTCCGCTTCTCCTTTGTTTATTAAAATACTTTTATCTTGATCTTCTTTGGCTTGTTTTGCTTTTACTCTTCCTTTCCCCCCATGCCATGTGGTGTTTGGCTGCAGGATGAGTTTTAGAAGTACTAACATGCATACAAAGGATATAGTTGAAGATTCAGCTACGTGTGCTTTGTCACTTCACCTTGTTGGGATATGTTTATTTACATATCTAACAACCTTTGTAGCGGTTTCTTGTTCTGCTTTTCTTTTTTTCTGTGCAGCTGAATTTAATGCTCAGCTGAGTAATCTTTTATTTTTTCTTTATCACATCTTTATAAGATGACTGTTTAGTTTTTTCTTATGTGAAAGACATGCAGATAGAGTTTTTGATACTTAACCATATAGACAAGATAAGAATTAGTTTCGTCATATAATTGAATATAATTGAGTATAACTATGTGAAAGAACACTACTAATGTAAAGGAATTTCTGACTGAAATTTTACCATTTTTAGAAGACTGATTAGAGGGGAATTTTTTTTTTTTTTTTTTGGCTTCTGAATATCCATGATTGCTTTTGTCCTCTTTCTTCATTTCTTTTTAATATTGATTTAGAGTTTGTTATATGAGTGAAAGATGATTAGAGAATCTGGTTATGCACTAATCACAGCAGCGGACCAAGCTGTCAGATACTTGTAGTTGTATATCTTCTAATATTTCTGCTTATCTTAAATATACCAGACTACAAAATAAGCTACAGTGATAGATGGAACAATACATACCTGGAAAGGGAGGACTTTTCCCCATTACTTTGCAGGTGTTACTTAGAGTAGGTAGAAAAATCATAAGCACTTAGGAAATTTTCACATTGATTTAAATCAGAGCATGTTATGTAAAATTTGATTCTAAATTATTAACTTGAGGTTTCTTGAAACATTGAGATGCAATTCAAATGCCGGTATTGTAGAACAAACTTTAATGAAGCATAGCTAGTATGTTAAATGAGAAGTTTATAACTATCTGATGTTAAGAACTTGTATAGTGTGACACAGAAGCAGTAGACTAAAGCATGAGAAGGGATTTTACTTACATCGTCTCCTCTGAGCCCAGTTCCCAGTGCATACTGTTGACTATCTTCCAGAAAACGTACTTTAATGTTGTAAACTCGTCTTCCATAATAGACAACCAAAACGTATGGTTCGGAGTTTGATTTCTTTGAACAATCTCTAACCAGGAAAGTCTCATCCTGTATAACGCAAATTATTGTAGCATATATCATAACATTTACCTGTAACTGCTGTTTGGCTTAAAATCTTGCAGAGTTAGTTAATTATAACAGTGTGATACTGTATAGCTGGAATAAAACTATTTTTTAAAATGAAATTTAATGTTATAAAAGCAATGTAGAAAAGTATTTCCTTTAAACGTAATACAGCTCTGTGTTAATTTCTGTAAGTCGTATATAATTATCCAACAGTTTGATAATAGTGAAGAATCATGTGCTGCCATATTGTACAATGTTAATCTGAAAGCTCTGTCATATACTAGTGAATGATCTTAAAGTGAAAATGGGATATTGAAAGTCAAATTGCTTAAAAGAGAGGAGTTAATGAGTGACTGAGTAGGAAGAGAGTAAAGGCATTATAATTAATTGGTTTTCTATTTGCTTTTGAAGACAGTATATGGATGGAACAGCTATTTATGATACAAGGATATGGTCTCTTGTTACGACCTTAGAGTTCTAAATTGTAGAGTCTTACTCTGATCTGATACATATTTACACTGTTGGGGTAATCTCAAAGCGTAATACGACCTTTACACAATTGTTACAACAATTTCAATTACAGTGAGTTTCTTTTAGGACGTGGAATAATAAAACGATACCCATGAAATGTAACAGTGAGAACAGAAATAATATTGGAAGATAGTTTTGGCCATCTGCATGTGTGTTCGGAGCTGACACCCCTGCAGAGCCAGTCAGCAGGCCGTTCATAGTTATAAAGTTCAGTATGTAGGTAAACATTTGCATGACTGCAAATGTTTTAGCAATTTCACTTAGCACAGTGAAGCCTCTCATATGCCTAAGGAGCTCATGAATTTAAATGTTGTCTAGAAAATGTTTCAAATTCTGTGATCTAACTAGGTTAGTCTTGTGGAAAGGCCTAAGAAAAATGTTAACAGTGATGGAATGAAGACATCCCCACATTATTTCATGTGAGTGATTTTGTATCATGCCAACATGATATTTCTCATTTATGCAGTATAAGAGCAGAGGAAAGGAAAACATATCAGCTTTTCAAAATTATTATTTCTTTTATTTATTGTACGGAATGGGTACTCACATAAATGGTTCCATATTTTTAATTGTTGAGAGTGTTAGAGAATACAGTAAAAAAAAAAAAAAAAATGTAAATCAACAAAGCTAAGAATTTCAGAGAATTCCAAGCATTACCCAAGTTTTAGGTTCTATGTGAATAATAACAAATTAATGTCACTGTAGTAGGAGCTGCAGGAGTTGCTGACCAGAACTGTGAACTGCATCAGCAGTACTGAACTTAACTTCTTTTTTTTTTTTTTTTTAAAGAATATGCAGTAAATGAAGAAATCAAGAGATATTAATCAAGGAATGCTATTAATAATCTTAGTGTATCTGATTCTGTGCTTGCTGAAATCAGTGGTAAATGCTGATCATTTGTTATGGAAGGTAAGATTAGAAGCTTTTTTTTCCTGGCCAGAATGCAGATACAAAAACCACAGCAGTGAAGGAAAAATGTATTTATGCACTTCAGTGAGACTGTTTGAAGAAAATATTGAAGAAAACTGCTGGAATATATTTCTACTAGAATACGTTAAAATAATTCTTAAATGTATGCTTTTAGAGTTTTCACAGGTAGCTGAGGATAGGAGATTGCAAAATCTGTTTTACTTTTGAATAGAATCAGAATCATAGAATAGCCTGGGTTGGAAAGGAGGGCTATCATGAAGAACAACAAAGGGAAATTTTTTGGAGCTGTGAACCAGAGTATTGTATCAGAACTATTCTGACGCTTGGCTGTGACCAAAGGCGCTCTTCTGTTAGCTGCTTCTTAGCTATGCTACCCTCCACAATTGCAGAGCAGCTGTACATTTTGCTTTCTGAACTCTTTTCAAAGTGACCTGTGTAGAGTAGTGCAAACTCTACTCAAACTTAGGGCTGATGGGAAGACTCAAGCCATTGCTCTGCATGCAATTAGTTTTGTTAAGGAAGAGCTTACTGAGAAACCGTCTTCCCTCTCCTGTTTCACATAGGATCTGGCATTATTTTTCAAACTATTATGCATAGAAGTATTCTATAAAAAGAACACATTGTCAAACCCTCTCTGAATATATTGGACTAGAAACCCAGTGGGAGAAGTTAAATGACCACAAGAAAATTAACAGTATTGGAATAACGCGGTGGTATTGTTGCTTGGCCTTGCTGTCCTCAGCATTACTCTGCAGCTGGCTCTGATGTGGGTCTGCCAGAAAACCAGGGTGGGCACCAGGGTGTGTGAGACTCCCTGATGTCCTGTGGGGCTCCATCCCTTCAAAAGCCCCTGCTGGCTATTAACCCACATCGATCCTCTTGCTCCTTGGGTAAGCACACCTAACCTAAGACTGATGCGAAGAGGTTTGGTGCTAAAGGTGTCCTCAAAGAAAGCAGTTGCTGCATTTGCCTCTCTTAAAAATAGGAATAAATAAATCTAGTCGTCATAGTTTGGATCACTGGAAGCTGATGAGCTGAGACAGGTCTCCTGTGCTTCAGCCCTATAGGTATGATTTCAATATCTAAGTGGTTAGGAGACTGAAGGATTTTATGTCTTCTGTTGACCATACTGTGTATCTTTTTAAACCGATAAGCTCCAATGGAATTACTTTTATCACACCCATGTTGCACTGGGTGAGGCAGTGAGGAAATTCTTCCTGTAGGGGCCAAATGCTCTGCACTTCACTTTCTGCCTCCGG
Source organism: Phasianus colchicus (assembly GCF_987193195.1). Lineage (NCBI taxonomy): Eukaryota > Metazoa > Chordata > Aves > Galliformes > Phasianidae > Phasianus > Phasianus colchicus. The sequence goes on along the minus strand of NC_143439.1, from coordinate 59,637,139 downwards.
GAGTATTCTGCTCTCCCTGCTCCCTCCAGGCTGTGCCTTTCAAAGCTGGAGATTAGTAATGACTTGCAAAACAGCAAGTTAAGTAGATGCTTTTATGACAAGAAGTTAATTAAAAAGTAAAATTGTGTCCTTAACCTTGTCAGTAATGTCTGATGCGTTAATTAGTGGACTAGTTGGTGGTGTGTATATGTTGGTAACATTTTAAACTGTATTATACATCAAAGTTAGTATGGATTATACGGTTAATTTAGAAAAAAACCTGAGCTGCTGTGGACAGTTTTAGGATGTTTTCTCTAAAAGTTTACACCATGAGTTTCAGGATAAATTGTACTCACAGTGTTCTCCTCCAGGAGCGCTGCCTCTGCTTCATGGCGATTGTATTCTCCCATGTACCATTCATATTTATGTAAGTCCTTAAAATTAAGACATAATAATCAGTGTATAGAAATGAATCACAGCTGCAGAAGCAAATGTCAGTAAAAACAGATTATATCTAATTTGCATTTAAGGCAACTTTATGGCAGTTTATTAAAATAATTATAATGCATCTATATCATGAAATCATTTTGGAAAATCTGTTTCAAAATAAACATCTAAATTGTTATCAGCTCATGCTGGATTGTTTTCAGGGGTGTTGAAAGCTCACAGATTTCAGGTCATGTAATTTCTTAGAGAAATGTTTTCAGTAGGCAGTATTTCTTAGATGTGTGCATGCTATAGATTGATAATCCTGTTTACTGAAAATCCTCTCTATCCATTAAGTATTCTTTACCTTTTCCATGGGTTGGGCAATATATTCCATTTCCTCTTTTACAAGTGAATGTTTTGGTTTATTTTCACATGTTGTATAGTGTATGGGAGGTGGTGACCTCTTGACTGACGCATTGTCTGCATTTACCGTGGATCCTGTGAAAATAAATTCAGAAGGAAAAGAATTGTATTGCTTTTAATTTGATCTTAATTTTACTGTATGAATTTTATACAATAGAATAGCATTTGTGGTTTGATAACCTTTGAAATTTTGAACTGTTTGTTACGATGGCCCTTAGGCCAATGCAGCAGCAATGATATCAGATTCATGCCTCAAGAAATGTAACGTTTTCTGATGTATTTTAATTGATAGCAGGTTCTTCTACACATAAGGGCAGTATGTACAGTACACATTTAGGGTAGTATGGTCAGGTTGCGGTTGGACTTGATGATCTTTAAGGTCTTTTCCAACCTGAGCAATTCTATGATTCTATGAGCATAGTGAAATATTAAATATAAATTATTAATAAAATATCAAATATTATGTAACGTAATTAATGGGGGACATATACGTTCATATGTAATTCTGCTCTGCTTTTACCCATCTGAGGATGTTCAGACATGAAAAATGTCTTCCCAAAGCAAGTGATCTGTAGTCTGTATATTTAATGCTGCCTTTAGCAGAGCATCACCTGGGATCTGTGCAAGCGTGCAAGGCAGGGTGGGAGCATCAAGTGTGGGGTGATGTGGGAAGGCTTGGACTGTCTGAGGTACGTGAGGCTGCGGAGGAAACAACCTTTAGAAAAGATTCCAGGTGTATGGTTAGAATGCATTTTGCAGAAGCACATCATGAGAAGAAAATGGTTAATTGTAGCGTAAAAGCTTATCCTGCCATACAATAGAAGGCAGTGCTGTTCGGAGAAATGACTTAATGACTGTCGTAAATGAGAAGAATGTAATAACTGATGGCTTCCATCTTTTCCTTTTGGTTTGGGTCATAAGAGATAGCACTGCTTGCCAAAATGATATTCTTTTGTATTGTTCATGTTCTATCAGTATACCATTCTTCTACCTATACATAAAATATGATAGCATATGAAGGGAGTTCAGAAACTTTTTCATACAGATGAGTAATAATTGTAATTGTTTCATGTTTTCATGTTGTATGTACCGTGTTCTGGTTTACAGCACCATTACTTTTGTCTCTAAGTCTGTAAACAGTGTCCACTGATGTCAGTAAGAAAAAAGCAGTGTTTTTTACATATTGATTCACATTCAGAGGGCAATTGATCTGCTCAGAAATGAAATTGCTGAGCCAGTTGTGTAAAGGGTTTGGAGCCAAGCATCTACATTTTCTTTCTGCGATCAGATTGAGTTGTTAAGCGCTAATATGCTGCTATTAGGTTTATTATGCATTGAAGCTGTCATCTGTATCCACATTTCATTTTTTTGTGACTGTCCCCACATACTTTATTTTTAAAAGAGACTTCACAGCTCTACATTTGTGACATGTTCTTTATAATTTCTTTCTGGTGTATCTTAAACTGTAGGATGAGAAGCAGATGGCGATGCTCACCAGGAAATTAAAGAACAGTTACATTTTTGCAGGTAATAATTTGTTTTTAGCAATAAAAAATAAAAATACCAGTAAGTGAGAAATATGTACTTACATATGGTAAAAATATAAGGTTTTTGTATATATCTAATAAAGTCAATATTTATAAAATATATTTTTTTTTTATTTCAAACATGGACTTTAAAGAAAATCGTAGGATAGCAGGGGGGTATGGGCACTTGTTTATTCTGTCCCTGTTGCTTCACAAGGGCAGTGATTGTACAGAGGGAAAGGGAATTGTGCCTGACTGAATGACCAAGAGGAGCAGTGGAAGTTTCTGAACCTGAAATTGGTACAGGGCACTTAGGAAAAAGAATCAATTGTATGCAGAAGAGAGGATTGAGAGACTATTGAGAACAGCTGGAAACAGAGGTAAAGGGAGGTTTTTAGTAGATGTGCAGGGGAGGAGAACAGATGGAGTTGTGCTGCCAGTGCAACTAACATGTCAGGAGGAAAGTGGCTCAGTGCAAGGCCACCACCATTGTGGAGCTGGAGCTTGTGACACAAAGCTGAGGGAGAGGGGCATCTTTGACCTGGTATTAGCTGAGGTTGAGGTAAATCCTACTTTGAATAAATGATGTGGCCTTTGCGTGCTTCCTGGTTGTAGTGGAAATGCTAAGTCATGGCTTGAACCGTGATTGAGCACCTGGTGGGAAGGCAGGGCCAACCCAGGGGAGCTCAGGTGCATGCAATGAACCTGATGATTAGAAGGGGTAGAGCAAATATCCACCCCTTCTCAGACTTCATTTAAGGGTTGGCAGTGGAGGCAAGGATTTCTGCCTGCATCTCTGCCTGCTTGAGGCCTCCTAAAGGTAAGCAGATTCTTTCTTTTGCTTCTGTGTCTACAGCTGCTGCATTTTGGCTTATCCTTACTTGCTTCAGCCTAGGACTTTGCTACCCTACTATCATTGCTGTGCTTTCCATGACTTCATACTGTTGCACTGGTGTTTATCTGCTTACAGCATAAATTCAGATTATGCAACTCATAGGCTATCAGAATAGCTTGGAAGTTTCTGTTTTTGATAGGGCATTTGCGGAGGCAGTTGAGGGAGAGTATGAAAGTACAGTAAGTGCTGATAAGGATAGCAGGAGGTTAACCTGCACAGATGTGTCTGATTGCTTCTGAGTCCCCAAAGCCCCTGGTTCTCCCAGGGCACAAGCTCTCAAAGCTTTGCTTTAAAAACTGAGATACAATATGGGTGAACCTGACTGGTGCACTTCAAATGATATTCAACAGTAACAGCAGCAAAAAAAAAACAAACACCTAAAGCAAAACAAAAAGATGAGGATCATGTTATTTGTACGTACTCATTCCACAGTATGCATCTCTGTCATTCAATCTAATAATGAAAGACCAATATTTTAGAGAATTTCCCTTTTAGCATCTTTTCACTTTGTCATGTATTTGTTCAAAAAATAAATAAAAATTGCAGAATGCAATCATAAGTTTTTTCTTTTGCTTGCATAATTCTTACCGTGAGGTTGGGTTAATGAAGGATTTTGGTTTTCATAAGTCTGTAAGCAGATGCCATTTTTTTAAAATCTTATTTACTTACTTTATGAAAGTGCTTTTTAAAGCAGTGGAAAGTTTGTTGACAAGGAGAGATGTAACAGAAATTTGGGGCCAAAAGGGTTAAATAAAAGAAGCTTTGTATTTATTTTTTTTAGTAGAGATAGGTTGGCATGCAACAGTTCCAATATGATACAACAGCAAAAAGCTAACGCTGCTTTTAAGGATGTTTGTGGAAGTATCATCTTCAAGAATAACGAGGCAGAGTGGTGAAACCATTCCTGGGCATGTCCAGCTCTGGGAATTGCAGACAGCACGGGGACAATGATGGGAGTGACATTGCCATGGTTACCGGACACGCCACCCCAGGGGCTGGGTCTGGGCACAGCCATCACTGCTGGCTCCCAAGCCTGTTTGTTCCTTCACAGAACGCTATGCAGTTCAGTGAGTCATCTATTTCTAGCTATAATGCACTGACAGAACTGTCCTATAATGCCACCTGCAAGTCCCTCCCTCTAGGAATCTGCAGAATGCCAAAAGCAGTTTTCACAAAGAAAAGATCAATGCATTCACTTAAAGTCATTAAAACAATAGCAGCTGCCATATAACATCCTTAACATCTGCAGCTTCCAGTCAGCTGACCACAGCTCTGACTGAGGAAGAAGCCTGTGCTGTTTAGTGCCCTTCCTTTGTATCTCTTTGCAAGCCCAGCTATTTGCATTCTGCTCCCATCCCCATCGTTGTTCAGCAGCTCATCCCAAACTCCTTGCTTTTCTGAAGTCCTAGCATAGGCATTTCTGAACTTGAGCCATGCATGGAGTACAGCCAATAAGTCCTATTGGTTCTTATTGATTATGCCATCATTTTGCTTTTTTGTCTGTGTTTTTTTTTTTTTTTTTTTTAATAATCCCCTTGTGCTGGCACTTCTCGAGTGATTAAAGGCCTGGAGCATCTTCCATGTGAGGAAAGGCTGAGATGAATATCTAAAGTGCAGGAGTCAAAGTAATAGGGGTGGACCCTAATTGGTAGCAAGCAACAATAGAACAAGGGGCAATGAGTAGAAAGTGGAATATGAGAATTCCCATACTAACCCAAGGAATAACTTTACTGACAGAGTGATGGAGCACTGGAATAGTCTTCTCCTCTGGAGACCCACCTGGATGCCTTTCTGTGAGCCCTGCTGTAGGGAACTGCTTTAGCAGGGAGTTGGACTCAGTGATCTGCAGAAGTACTTCCCAGCTCCTGCAATGCTGTGACTACATGCATCAATTCTGTGACCCAATGCAGATGTGCACACACAGACCCATGAAGCTGGTGCTTAATGTGTCACCATAACTGTGATTAGCATTTCTCCATTCCTGGTTTAGTTTTCAAAGTGATCTCTGGTTCTTACCTGAGCTGCAAATGTTTTTGGAGTTCTGCGTATATTGAAAGCTAGGAGAAAGCAATGAAAGGAATGTCAGAAAAATATTTCTCTTAGAGGCAATTGTTTAAGAGTAAGGTCACTGAGCAGTGTATGGCTGTGCTACCCCAAAATATTCTTTAATCCTTCAACACATTGGTGTTTTATACGCTTCTGGTTTCAGGTGGTGATTTTGTGTTTAACAGCTTTTGGCTGATTTCTCTTCCATTAATTTCTCCAGCTACTTTTGGAAGTTACATACCTTTTTTGACCCTGACAGGTCTTTGCAAGAATTTCATGTTATGATGTTTTATGGCAGCATTATTTACTCCTTGTAACAGCCACTGGTACAATACTGCTAGTCCAGTGACTAGCAATCACATTTACTACAGGTGATTATTTTGTCTTGGAGAAGTACTGTTGTCATCAAGAAGGATAGATGAGAGGTTCTGTTCAATCATTCTGCTGCATTTGTCTACTTAATGAGGGTGTTAAATCATAGGCACATTTCCTATACTTTATCCTATACTTTTATATTTTATTGAGTGCTTTGGAAGGGGTGTCCCTTTAGATCGAATAACACATTTAGAAAAGATTTATGTAAGTTAGAAAAGTAGGAGAATTGTGGCAGATTTCTATGGAATAGTAATTGGCCTTAAGAAGGCCATGCGTATATTCTTCATATATAAAAATAGAAAATAGAATATATTGGAAATGCTGAGGCTGGAGGTGGAAGAGTTACTTCATATGGTACGTTTAACGCTCTTTCTTGAAAACTTAGGCAAAAATATAATACAATAGTATGCTAATAAAGATAAAAATTCAAGCATAGGCTGAAGCAGTTCCCAAGGATGGTTACTCTTGTGCTTCAGGTAAAAACATAATGTGTCACTCCCTGACATCAAGAATTGATATAATCCTGCTTTTATTATGTAGTGAAGTATGACTTTCTGGGTGCAGAAATTTTAGATCTTGAAGCTTCTAGTACAATGAAATTCTTACCTGGCTTCAGGAATATGCTTTGCTTTATACTGTTGTTCTTGTACAATCAATTCAAGTTTCTTCCTTGTATCTGTGTCAATTAATAAAACAAGTAAGAATTTATTATTTCCTCTCATGTGCAACTTTGACAGTATCTAGCAACTACTATGAAAAAGAATTAAGTTCCCCAAGTTCATATACAAGGGGAAGCAGTTCAGTAGAGAAATAGTCTACAGTTAGTTTGATTTAAATCAGTAAACTCGTTATTTCAGTGGAAACATTACTGTAGTACTGAATGTTACATGGTGATGCTGAACATCACAGGTTTTTGCTAGTAGTGTATGTAACTAACATAATGGTAAAAAAAAAAAAAAAAAAACACAGAATACTGTACTAGTAATGTACAAAGAGTTTATAAATCCCTTTTGTAGAGTGGGACAGATAATGAATGTATCAATGCAGTCAGTATTATTTCTACCTGAAAATCAGGAAACTGCACCTTAATTCACAAAATGAACTGCCAGAAGAAATTATGAAATCATTGACAGGGAGGTGTAAACAGCATCATGATTGCTTAGCCTGTGTCTGTCTCTGAGGTATTGTCGAGTAAAAAAAAAAAAAAATTTTCCTGGACCTTCATGCATACATACAAACTGAGTGACATAAGACGTTCTTTTAAAAGCTTTGTGTACATTTAAAGAATTTACATATTTTTGAAACACTATTTTAAAACAAAACCAAACCACCACCCACTGGTTTATTTGTAGCTTCCAAAAAATCTTTCTTTTGAAATTCTCAGCCTTGCATCTCTCGGGAGAGAGTCAAGATGGAGAGAAAGCAGATGATATATCGGTAGATTAGATTTGTGCCTGGTTTTTTAACCTTTCAGGATATCCTTCTCTCATATTTTTAAGGTTCCAATATTGTTTTTTCCCCCTAGGACCTTAAGAATTTGATTTGCCTGGAATGAGTATGTTGCTGTGCTTACCCAGATAGGTGTAGCAAATGTTGAGTTAAATTCCTTTTTCTGCTCAACTCCCACAAGTGTACAGGTCAGTCTAAATCTCTGTTCTCAGCAGATGTATACCAATGGGACGTCTAACACTAGTTTGAATATAGAGCCAGACTGTATGATCCTATATAGCAGGATGTTTGTTAGTTTCCTTTACTGATTACCTCAGATGGAGTTTTAATGATAGAATACTTTGATCTTGTAATACAAAAGAAAGAAAACAAATTAATATTGTATAATTAAATACTAACCTTTATCGTGTCCAGATGCCTATATAAAATGATAACACAGTAAGTATTTTTCTTTTAATTGCCACCTTGAATTACCTTAACAAACCCGAATATCTTTTCAATTTAAAACATTTTATAGACATTCAACTATGAACCCTTGATCACTTGATCAGAAATTCAGGCTAAATTCTCATCTCAGTCCACTGGCAACAATGAGAAATGAATGTTCAGGGGTATAAATGAACATAGGGTTTATTGCAGTGATCACCATTTCATGATCACTTTTGCACGTCGATAACTGACAATATGGTTCCTCATCGATTTTGTATGAAATCAAGAGATTGATTTTGATTGACTAGAGGCACACTATCTGAAGATTAAAATCAGTCATTTCTTTTCAGAGTCCTTAACTGATAGTGTAATTACTTTTGCTGTCGTGGCAGATACTTCATTCAAAATCACTGTGTGGAGAGTCTAAATACAGCGTATTATATTACAAAGAAGTGAATGACATATAGGTATCTATAGACCAGCGTTTGGTGCATTTTCACTGTATTTCTGTAGTATGGGAATAGTAACTATTTTGATTATTAATATGTTACAAGAATATAATTAATAAATATTAAAGAGTTTTTTTGCTCTGTGTAGATGTTGCTTCTTCAGTCTTCCCAAAAACTTATCTTCCCGTTAATGTTTTTGCATTTCTTAGAAATTAGTTTGTCTATTCAGGTTGGAAGGGACCTGGGCAAGTATCTAGACCAGACTTCTACTCAAAGCACAAGATGGCTGGTGAGGTTAGGCTCAGAGCTTTGCCCAGGTCAGTCTTACAGACATCCAGAACATAGTCTTCATTGCTTCTCTGGGTCACCTGTTCCAGCATCCTCATAATTATCCTCTTAATTTTTTTGTTTTCCTCTCTCAACCACACTGACCTGCAGTTTGGTGTCCAGAAACTTGGCAAGGGTGCATCTCATCTCCTCCTCTGGATCATGCTGAAACTATTTATATCTTAGGAGCAGTATGAATGGGAGGTGAACCATTCAAATCCAATTTTATTATCTTTTCCATGTTATGAGATATACAGTATTTCTCTTCAAGACGTAGCCAAACTATGAGCTTATTAGGAGCTGCAGTATTTGCACAGCTGTATAGTGCCCAACCAGAAATATTAATTACAGATGTAAGATGTTTATTGTTCTTGGGAGTGTTTTTTAATTTGGTTTCTGTAATGAATCAGTATCTGGGACATGGCAAAGCTTTTGTGTTAAAATATTATCTTTCTTGGTAATATTGTTTGGCTTTAAATGTGAATTACAATATTGCAATCAAAGCATGTTTTTAATAACCTCTCAAAGCGTAGGAGTTTCAAACCATTGGAGGAGTGAGGTTCTGGGACAGCCCTCTGGTTGGGACTGTGGAGAATTAAAATTCAAATCATTTTGAAGTTAGACTAGCTTATAGGTTTGTGATACGGCATCTGTGTTAGGAAAAGGCTATATTTAGCTGGTGTAGAGATTCCTTTATTTCCTGTTCTCCCTTGCAGTGAGATAAAAAGAATGTTACAGAAGTGTATTATGCCTTTAAAGGAGTTCATGGCATTGCCTCTCAGTTTCTGCCCTCTGTCTATAGGCTGCTTAGAGGTGTGGGCGGTGAGGGAGAGCTTTCTGTTGGCAGCCTTTGTTGGAAATGAGAGCACAGAGATTCTTCTTTAGCATTACTGGCCTTGAGAGCACACGAGTGCCTCTCCATTCTGCACAGCTTTCATAGACATCTGCAGCATTTGGCACTGATGAGATGCACTTTTATTTGGCTACTTGGGAAGGTTGCTTAACACTGTGTGCGCTTTTATTTCTGTAAGGAACTTCAGGATTTTAACTGTCGTTCACAGCATAGCAGTTTTGAAAGTACTATATACATTAAGAATAGATATATTTATGACCAAAAATAATTTGGTTATTATAGTGTTTTTTACCTACCAGGCTAAGTCATGACTGAAATACTGTTACACCAGAAGATGTGCAGCCCTGAACAGTGTATGGTTTTGGCAGTAATAATATATACAAAGATGATTACTTACTTCATTCAGGTCTCTAAAAGATGGATGCCTGGAAAAGAAAGAATTATATGTAAAATTTTCATTATCATAAAATAAAAATGACTGAGAACTTAAATACTTTAGTTACCTCATTCCTGAAAATTAACAGCCCTTGGCATTTTATTACTGCTATAGAAATTCAGAGGCTGGTTATTTTTTGGCATAAATTATTTGCAGGAAAAGGTTATAGACTTCCATAAAAAAGAGCAGCATCCACAGTATTAATTATCACAAATGAGAAAAGTCGCAATTAGGATTTATTCTGAGAGGAGAGGAGAAGAGATATGAACAGTTATAAGCTTTATTCTGTACCTTTTATCTTATTCTGAAAGTATTATTACAAACTTTAAAGTCAGGTAGAAGCAGGGTTTTTTGAAGACTGAAGATTTTCAAAAATGAAACATTCACATCAGCAGAAAAGTGTAGATAAAAGGAGATGCAAACCAGGAACTCAAGATACAAGCTGGTAAAGAGAAGTGGAGAATGCTCCTTCTGGTCCCAAATCAAGTTGGTAGTTGGGCATTTTTATGCTGTCTTCTGATGTGCCTGGTCAACAATGATACCTTTCTCTCCTGAGAGGGGATCACCAGAAAATATTCTGCCCCTCAAAATCACAGAATCACAGAATCACTAAGGTTGGAAAAGACCTATAGGATCATCCAGTCCAACCATCCACCTGTCACCAATGGTTCTCATTAAACCATATCCCTCAACACAACATCCAAACGTTCTTTGAACACCTCCAGGGTCGGTGACTCCACCACCTCCCTGGGCAGCCCATTCCAGTGCCTGACCACCCTTTCAGAGAAGTAGTATTTCCATTGTCCCTAAAGGGACAGTGTATCAAATCTGACCTATTTTATTGGATATCCTAGGTTTGATGAACACACATAGCATGTATTTCATAATAAAAGAGATTGAGGTCTAGATTTTAGAAGGTTTTTAGGAACATAAGATATGGATAAGCACCTGGTAATCTTCCAAAGGCTCCAGGTTTCTGAAAATTCAATGATTTACTAAATCATTCAAAGAGAATGCAAAAGGAAGAAAACATATAAAAAGCCCTGGGAGCTATGTTTCAAGACTTCTTCAGTGAGGAGGAGTCTTTTTTCCTTTTACCTGTGCTGAAAACATAAGCATGGTGGGTTAAGAAAGCAAGAGATTTGGGATCTGTAGAAGGAACGTTTCCGCAAGGGTAGGAGAAAGGAGAGGACATTTCAGGTTTGGATAGATGCTTTTGTGCTAACAAGTGATTTGTTAGCTTGGTCTCTGAGGTCATTTTATGACAAGCAGAAGACTGTGCTTAGAATGTTGGGTGCCTAGTAAAGTTAAGAGATAAGGAAGGGTTTCTTGCAGGGCAGGAGTCCTCCATGAGGGGACACACCACTTTTATGGCCCATCTACCCTAGGCATGTAGAAGTTTAATTCTCACCAAACCTTCCAAAACCATAGGATATGCCTGTATTTTTATGAAGGTGTTTATAAGAATGTATAAATGGTGGTGTGTATGATTTTATAAATCTTCCAAATCTTGTTGGAAAATGGAATGTGCACTCCTCAGTCATGCCTGCAGTTTGATAGCTTTGCTTACAGTCTGGCAGGTACTGGTGCAGTGCCACTCCTCCATACTGCAGTCCATACATGTGTTTTCTGCCTACCGAGCTGTGACTGGATTGGTGATGGGTGATAAGTATTTTGAGTGAAGTGCCTGTGTGGGAAATATGTGAAGTGCCTTCCTAGATCATGTGTGGTCTTAGTCTGTGCTACCCCTCTTACCTCTGTGATTGAAAAATCTGTTACCATTAACATATATATGCATTAGAAAAAATTTGGTATTTATAACTGCAATGTGGAATCTTGTGGTTATGACTTTTTTCTGCCTCCTTTCACTTCTAGAATAAGAAATTACTTGTATTTATATTAAAGCATTTGGCTTTGTAATAGGACCTTTCTAATCCAAGTGCTTTGCATACTGATGACTGCTGGCAAGCACAGCCTGTAGTAGTTCTCACAGCATTTGATTTATGTGCTGCCCTACCAAGGGGAAGGATCAGCCCTGGGATTTGGAACTTCTCAGTTATAGGTCAGGTCATACATCTGAATATGAAGCTACTTCATATTAATAAAATGTCTTAACAACCAACAGCTTTAAACCTAATCCATGAAAAAATTTAAGCGCCATTCAGGAAAAATAAAGCATACTCAGAGCTAGCTCTTTAAGTATATACTTGAAGTAAATTTCTTCATGGATCTGTAAGCTGCTTTTTTTTCTTCTTTCTTTCCTCATGGGATTTGTACTATAGGATTTGTACTCCGGTGACCTTTGTAAAAATGAAGCGAAATTCCACTTGAATTGAAATTGAAGGTATTTGGAGAAGGCTGGGTAGAACTGACATGGCTCAGTTGTGCCCAAATTTCTGGCTGCAGTAGGTTTTCAGAGAGGCACTGTGCATTATACGTGGCTGCCACTGGATGTGTATCAGTCCTGTTCTCAGCGTGTCCACCACCTGCCTAATTCATGCACATATATTTTGGTCACATGGGAGTGTGCATGTATCTACAGGGCAGTGAGCAGCACACTCATTTTCATGTAGCTCAATATATTAGATGAAAATAGCAGTCAATCTCATAATTTGACATACACGTGCTTTATCATACAACTGAACACAACTGCTGGACTCAGCCTCTATCCATGCTCTCCAAATGTATGAGTGTGTGTGTTTGTATGATGTAGGAGAAGCTGGGGGGGGGGGCTTTTGGTGTAAAGGATTGATGTGATGTCTGGAGCAAGATTTCTGGCTACAGATTTATCATCTCTTTGGCTGAATGTAATATCCTTGGGATATGGAGGTATTTCTGTATCTCTCTGGTACAGTTAGGGCATTTCCCCATACTTGGTTTTCCATCACCAGCTGTGCTGAGCAAATGCTATTACTTTTACTTAGAAGTGATTGCCAAACCTCTAAATACCAGTGAAAAAAAAAGTAGGACCTTAATCAAAGTGTTCATGAGAGTTTCATCTACTTTTCCACTCCTTTACCTCTTTACCATTATTTTGGCAGTTTTTTCTTTAAAAAATGCTGGTATCAGATTATGCTAAATACCACTTCTCTTAATTATTCACAGCTGTCTAAAGAATCAACAGCTATTTTCTTAAGTATAAGCAGAAGTGCGATGGAGAAGTCTGGTGGTTTTGACAGGGGAGAGTGTTTTGATTTTCAGGAAATCAGCATGAATAAACGTAGCAGTACCTTGTGGGCTTTGCTGATACTGGAAAAGCATGAGACTGGCTGGGTGTTTCCCTGGTGTGGAGGACATGGCTCCTTATCTTCGGTGCTGGAGGAAGTGGATGATACTGTTTTGGCAGTGTCTTCAGAGGCCTGGAAGAGCAAAGGGAGAACTGGAAGAATTTTTAGGGAATGAAGGAGGTGCAAAGACTGTGTTGTAAGTGCAAGCACAAAAGGGAAAACACTGGAATTTTCCAAGAGTATTTCAATGTATTTGTGCTGAGCTTAGCTCAGCTCCATGATTCAATAGCAATAATAATTTTGATTAATATTCTACATTTGCAATAATGTGCTGTACTGTCTTCTGTGCCACTCAGCACTGCTTTCATGCTCTTCTCCAGCACATACCAGCTTTCCAGAGTTGATATCTCTGGGTGGGTAAGGCCCAGCTGGCAAATGTCCTCCAGCTTACTTAATTAATAATATAGAATCATAGAATGGCTTGGATTGGAAGGAACCTTTAAGATGATCTAGCTTCAATCCCCTGCTATAGGCAGGGACACCTCTCTCTAGACCAGGTTGCTCACAATCCAATCTAGCCTGGCCTTTAACATGTCCAGGGTGGAAGCATTGACAACCTCTCTGGACAAACTGTTCCAGTGTCTCCCCACCCTCACAGTAAAGAATTTCTTCCTGATATCTAGACTAAATCTACCATCTTCCAGTTTAAAGCCATTTTCCCTTGTACTGTCACTATATGCCCTTATAAAAAGTTCCTCCCCTGCTTTCCTGTAGCCTCTTCAGGTACTGGAAGGCTGCTATAAGGTTCCCCTAAAGCCTTCTCTCCAGGCTGAAAAGCCCCAACTCTCTCAACCGGTTCTCAAAGGGGAGGTGCTCCAGATCTCTAATGAACTTTGTGGCCCTCCTCTGGACTTGCTCCAACACCTCAATGTCATTCTTGTGTTGGGGGCCCCGGAATTGGAATGTTCTATGGTTTTGATCATATTTTAAACCTGCTTACATATCCTACTGCATTCAATACAGACATTGAGAAATAAATTTAGCTGCTTAGCAGTTTGGGATTACCTTTCAAAATTGTTTTTTTGTAGCACCTACAATTGTTTGAGAGTGGAAAAAAAATCAAAGTTTGCTTTTTTTTTGTTGGCATATGATAGAAAAATTTATTCGTACATGTTCATGGAATAGAACTTGGTCCATCGACTGTGGGGAGTAAATGACTGCAGTTAATTTCTATTAACATGATTTGAACTTATTTAAAAAAAGAAAAAGATTTAAAAGACAGTGGAGATTATATTGTATTGTGAATAGAATCTAAGGAAATTAGATAAAGGAAGACTTCCCCTATCCTCGCTCCCTCCTCCTCCCCCCCCCCCCCCCAACAATTTGTGGCTGGATTGAACCTGATTCCAGATTTCTGGACTTCCTATGTTTGGAAAAGCGTGAAAGCTATTTCTGAACTGATCTTACCGTGGGGGAGGCAAGGGTTGCTAGAAAAGAAAGAAAGCAAAAATATGTTTGAGCTTTTCTCCCTTGTTTTACCAGCAGAAATATAAGTAGTTCAGATAAAGCAGGCATATCTGTGTCAACAGGCAAAGTTTTACGTATTCCACAACACATAACACATAGGTTTAAATATGCTTCTTTAAAATCATTGAAGAGTAAAAGATGCTATTGTAAAGCATGAATACAAATCAGTGAGGTAACATAGGCCTGCAGACTTCTCATCCTTTGGTTAGTGCTAGCAAAACTGGAGTGTGCTTTTTACAAATATATTCAACAGCATAATAGCCTGTGCAAATGTAATTTGAGAGACTGCTTACCTGGAGTCCGTATACTTTCACTCTTTCTCCTAAGATAATTATTAATAATTGTTAATTGAGTATTGTCCACATAATCTACAAGTAAAGGTATAGCTTTATCCCAGAATTGTTATTATTGGCACCCCACCCACCAGCTCATTGGCACCACATTCATCCTGCTAACACATCCACATCTCCACCATTTTTCCTGCTTCCTAATGGTTGGCATTAATTAATGTCAACCTATTTGCAGGGGCTGGAAGCTTCAGTGGTTCAGCGAGAGATTGTTGTCTGTGGGAGTGAAGGCTGAGGCTGCTGGAAATGGGGATGAGCGCGTTTTGTGTTGGCCAGACTGGGCTCTGAATTTTAATCTAAGTGCAGTGAGTTTTATTCTGTATTTTATTTTGCCTTCTCTAAGGGTGGATTCACAGATTGAAATGCAA
Organism: Phasianus colchicus; assembly: GCF_987193195.1. Lineage (NCBI taxonomy): Eukaryota > Metazoa > Chordata > Aves > Galliformes > Phasianidae > Phasianus > Phasianus colchicus. Next base: position 59,622,054 of record NC_143439.1, on the reverse strand, counting down.
TTTAAAATTCCTTCTAACAGTTTGTACCTCTCTCCAATTAAATACTAGACTATGTATACTTAGATAATTGTGTCAGTCCCAGAAATACTGCAAATCTTTTTGTACTGCAGCCAGGTGAATCTTTCTAAATAACAAGCATTCATTTCATAAGGGACATAACTAGAAATTACCTGAAGTTAAAGCAGGAAAAAAGTATGTTTTATTACCCCGACTTAAAATATAAAATAGAGCAGTTAAAATAATCTTCATGCTACTTGATAAAACTGCATGAAGTTTGGTTTTGTCCCTAGCTTTCAATGTGACATATTTGAAGCTGATATTTGTTCAGGTATTTTGTAAAGTTCTGTTCTGAGACTGTGTGTGTTGATTTATTTGTGGGTTTTTTTGCTCGTTTTAATAAAAAATAAATGTTTTCTGTTGTTGCTCTTTCCAACTTTACCATAATTTGACTGATTTTAAATGCATACGAGACATGCTACTAGTTAAAATAAAATACACAGATAAGATTTTTACTTAGTAGAGTTTGGTTTGTTAAAATAGTTGTTGAAAAAAAAGTTTTTGTGATATTTATGCCATCTGGTGGCAAAGCCACTTAATAGCACTTTGTATGAGAATAAATGTTAGGCTATTTAATAACAGGGTAGCTATTTAAAAATAATAATTTACCCACAGGCATTATTGGCTGAGGAGGTACTCAAATATATGTAGGTTCCATCCTCAGATTGCAAAATTCAAGTTAGCTGCCTGCACAGTCCTTACTTCATCTCTCTTCAGCACATACCTTGTGCAGGCAGACAAACACATGAAGCCAACTTCAATTCATCGTGGAATTTGAGGCTTTATCAAAGCTGGCCAGCTGTCAGATGTATCTATATCATTAATTTCTGCAGATTTTGAAGGTGGCCTGCTTGATATTTCTCTTATTTCAGCTTTTGTACAAACTAGATTAGTATTTGCTCACAAGATTCAGTTTTTCATTTTGTGAACTTTATACTGCTTAATTTCTTATAGTCTGTGGGAATTATTTGGTTCAATCCTTTGAGTATGGAATAAAGGAAAAAACAAACAAAAAAAACCTCACAACCTTGATTGCATGGGATTCTTTGCATTACTTTTCTGGGCTTGTCAAATGTCTGAAAATTTACAACTAACATGGTGATCATATTTTCCTGGGTTGGTAATTGCATTCTTTCTGACCATAGTTTGGACATGGTTCAAAGATTTGAAATGATAAGTGAAAAATCCTAATTATCTTTCAAGGTGAATTGAATATCTAATTCTTCAGTTGTTGACAGTGTGATATGTTGCTATATGTTAAGTATACCAAAAATGTAGAGAAATGTATAGAAATAAAGTGTTTAGAAATATACTTTTAATAGGAACTTATTCTTGGTTAAAATTGTAAAGAATTTAATAGTTGCAGACCTCATTGAATTCCTAAGACTCAGACAGCAGCCTGTATGCAATTCAACCACAAGAAACAAAACAAATGAAAATGAAAGGCATATTTACAATTCAAAAATATAGACCTTTGAAACTAATTTAAAGTTAATGGCAAAGGAGTTGAGAAGCAAATTTACACCAGGTAATTCTATAGATTTAATGTATTCTGAATAGAAGAATATTGTCAGGTAGCTTTTGTAAATATGTTGGTTACTCTGAAAGTAATGCCTTCTATTTATTTCCGTGGAAACGACATCAGATACAATGAGCTCAAATTCTCTTCAAAATACTATTTTGCAACACGCTGTCATTAGCTATGAATTTTTGCCTCTGATGCTGTGGGCTATTATAATAAAATGGGAGGCATTATTTTTGGAGCAGCCCTCATACATTTCTATTGAGAAATTGAGGTTCTGGATTAAAGCATATCTACTTTTTTTAAACAATTACCTTAGTATTGGGTTGTTGAAATAGTGCTCGAAATTTAGTGCAGCAGGATTATTTGGGCTGCTGTTCTGAAAACAGTCTTTTCTATCATCTGCTATGTCTGCTTGTGTTTCAAAGCTAAATATGGAAGCACTGTTTTCTGACTGCAGAACCAAATAGATTTTCTTAATTATACCTTCAACATTTGGTGCGTTCCTCGCCTCTAGAGCAGACTTATGTTTCTGTAAATAAAATCAAATAAAGGTGTGATATTAGGCATCATACTTGAAACTGTAGCTAGTAAAAACAGTGCTATTCTTGATTGAGATGCTGCAAATAGTTTGTAGATCCATTCTTGACCTCAGGCATCAACAAAAGAAGGTGAGCTGAGAGGACGTTATTGCATAGCAAAACAGGATCCTACGTGACCTTGCAAAAATCAAATTCTTCATGGTTAAGACTTCAAGTGGAGTGCATGTAGCTTTATGTGATATTATAGAATAGAGGAAATGCATTTGCAAACAGTGCTTGAGGTCTTTACTTACAGGCAAGTACTGAGGGGGCTGAGGTGGGTTACTGCTTGTGTGGGTAGTACCTGATGTCTTCAGACAGTGTTTATCTGTAAAAGAGGAAGAAAAAGCAATCTTGAGTAATGCAGTCTTTTGAAAGATGCTGTCTTTCAAGATGAAGAAATTTTAATGTTTAGAACATGGTTTTGCTGTCAGGCATTGCCATTTTTATAGCGCTTTCATTTTGCCTTTCCTGATCTTCCATATTACTTTAGTAGTGGTATTGATCACCTACCTCACAGTGGTTAAAAAACAAACAAAAACCTTTGTTAGCTGGTACGCAGTTAAGGTACGATTAAGCTGTGAGCAGATCTGTGAATTTGCCCATTATCTTGAATGAGTTGCTGGGGCTTAGTGAGAGGTGAAGGGGTTTGCTCTTCAGAGAACTTTTAATTTTACTCTAGCTTCTAATAAATACTGCACTCGTGGCCCGCTGGAAGAAATATATGAAGTGTGAACTGGCATGTGTTCTCAAGTCATTAACTTTGTATCTCAAGGGCATTTTTATTTTTCTAGGAAAGATGGCAAAATGGGATGGTATATGAATTTTTGCCTTTTTGAAGTACATCTCAAAACCTTTCTTCACATCTGCATCACATCATGTTTACTGGGCATAGCACACAGGTAAAAAGCAGCATTTTTTTAATTTGGTTTCTTTCTTTTTTTCAGGACAGTCTCGCAAAAACAATAGAAGGTGCTGTTTGTGGACTGAAAGTGTTTTCTACTAACCAAGATAAAAAGAATGTAAGTTACTTTAGATTTCTAAGTAAAATACCTAAAAGAGTCTTTGTACGTTATAGACTGTCGTTCTTCAGATAGTGATCAAGTCAGACATCGTACTTGCTTGGCAGGGGAGCCACTGTGATGTGAGGCTCATCCCCTGAACTCTAGGTGTATTTACTCCTGTGAGTAAATGCAGGAGATTTGACTGCATAATTTGTGGTACTGGGGAACTTTTGTTTTTTGGGGGTTTTATTTGTTTTTTAATTTTACCAGGGAGACCTTACAGCTCCCTGAAAGGAGGTTGTAGTGACGTGGGAGATAGCCTCTTCTCTCAGCAACTCGATGAGAGGTAATGGCCTCAAGTTGCACCTTTTCCCTTCAGAAAAGGTGGTGAGGCACTGGAATGGGCTGCCCAGGAAGGTGTTGGGGTCACTGTCCCTGGAGGTGTTCAAGAAATGTGGAGATATGGCACTGAGGGGCAAGATTAGTAGTACATAGTGGAGATGGGTTTGTTGTTGGACTAGATGATCTTAGATGTCTTTCAACCTTAATGTTTCTGTGGTTTTATGATCAAATACACTCCTACAAAAAAAAAAAAGGAAAATCTTAATGGTATTTGATGTGAACTGGAGAGAGCTTTCATATATATGTATTGATCCTGTATGTTCAAGATATTTTTGGCTTCTGCTTTCCATTCTTCCTCATCTAAAATTTTTCTCAATTTTAGAGTAATTTGAGATCTTTGTAATATCTTCTTTCTAGAGAAAGGTATCTGGAATAATATTTTGTTTCTGTAGGCTGATATTACTTAGTTATGTATGTTTGGGCATTAAATTTGACTTCGGATTGCTTTAGTAACCCGAACTGTGACTAATGCAACTATCTTGTAAGGTTCGGAATGCCTGAGAAATACATTCTAAGTACTTTTTTATTACTGATGTTGCGAGTGTCAGAAAATGCCTTCGACAAGCCTGCTACATTTGTTCATCTGCAAATTATAATCTGGAGGAAACTTTTTAATGTTTTTAGTGTGTTTTCCATCTCAAAGTTTACTAGGCTTAAATAAGTATGCTTTCTTGTAATTGTTGTGGGTTTGACTAGTCAGATTTTGAAGATTGCCTTCATGATTTCGTTCTATGATCTCATTCAATGCTGTAATGAAAAAAAATCAGCAATTATTAATTTAATATAATATAATGGAAAAGAAGAGTAAGCTTTGAATATGAAATTGAAGATAAAGCTCTTCTCTTGTCCCTTCCCTTAGTCTTTTATTTTTCAATTAAATTAAATTCTATTAAAAAAAAAATAGAAAAAACAATACAAAACCTGAGTGAAAACACAAAAAATGTGTACTGTTCCTATTTGTCTATATTTGGCTCACTTCCTGCAGACAAAAAAAAGTTACCTGCATATACGGAATCCTGTTGAGGTTTGGGAGGAAGGATTCTCAAATCTTGGGCAGCCTCCGGAGTGGAAGAACTTACTGTCTCATAAACATCTTCATCCGCATCAGATAGTTTGGAGGATGATTTTAAGTCATCCTGTTCCCTCTTTGTGAAATGTCTGTCCTACATAGAAGGGCAGGATATATACAGATAATACAAACAAGTTTAAGTTCAAGATTAAATTAATATTTAGAAATACTTGAGATCTGGAACCAGGTATCTTGGTACACAGTACATTTTCTGGTGGAAATTGATAGGTTGGAAAATAATTGAGGAAGTGTTTTGAGGATCTAAACTTTGAATTTGATTAATAGCAATTTTGTTATGTACAAGAATATATCAACTAGTAGTTCATTGCACATTTCATGGTCTAAAATAAAAACGTGAATTGCTTCTGAGAGTTCATACTAGAAAATTAGCAATCCAAGAGACTCAAGATGTCTCTAGACGTGCCTATCCTCTTGTTCCAGATTGGCTAAAAAATTCTTCCTGGTGTTCTGCTCTGCCCTTTGTGCTCACCATTTACATGCTGGGACAGTGCTGTTGGTTTCTTTAAGGGGAAATGCACAGACAGCGCAGAGTTGAGATTACTGTTGCATCATCTCAATTGAAGGTACCCAAAGTTCAGCAAATAATGTTTTACTACCAGAGACAGTATAGGTGTATCCACCCACTGTGTACTTGCGGCTTCCCTGATGTTTGTTTTAATCTGTTCTTAAATTTCCTGCTAATGTGGAATCAATATCTTCCCGAGGTGTTGTCTTCCACTAGCTACCTGTCCTTTCTGTTAATGCTTCTTCTCAAGTGCTACAAATTATACCAATTTGTTTCACCCTCCAAGGGCACACACAAATAATTGACTATTAACCACTTTATTTCAACTTTTATTATACTCAATGTTTATAATTATATTTTCTTTTAGTCTCACTCCTAGTCTAAACAAGAACAGTTCCTTAAAGTCTTTTCTGAGCGCTCAGCCAACTCAAAGGATTTTGATCCTTATATTCCCAGTATTACTTTTTTTGTCAACTCTTCAAGGCTATGCACAGCTTTATGAAAACATCAGGGAGGTGTCCAAGAATATACTGTTTTTGATGATACATATCAGGGTAATGTTTGTCTTTCTATAACTGCAAATGTTAATAAAAAAAAAGTACCGCTCTGCCCCGTACACACCACTGCAGGATACATGGGTTTGCTGGGTAACCATTTCAATTTCAGAAGCAGACCTCTGGGAAGTGCAGTGAGGGTGGATATTTTATTTCAAACAATTGAAAATTTTACAAATATTTACAGATTTTTACAGTTTGTGAAATTTTCTTCTGGGAAGTGCCAAAGACCTAACAAAATTTAAGATACATCACATCTACTGTTTTCTTTTTTTCCAGAATGGTTGTATTTCTTCTAAAAAGAAAATTATTTTTGCTTGATGAATCATTCTCCCTGTTCACATTAGCAGTATTTTTTAAATAATCAGACTTTTTTTTTCCAAAAAATGCTTCCAAACTCCGATAGCCTCTCCAGGTATCCAGTAGACCCTCAGGATCTGCTTTCTTTTAAAATATAAAATATAAAAAATAATAATAATAAAAAAAAATTGAAGTTGCCCGTTTCTCCCTGTTGCTTTAGGAACATTTTAGAATGATAATCAATTAGTGTCTCAGAAATTACTTCAAATTCTTCTTTAGATGACTTAGTAAATGCCGGCTGTCCTAGCAGTTCTTTCCCTGTACTGTTCTGTCCCATTACTGCCTTCTAGTTGGTATTAATTCCATGTAGTATCTGACTGTAATTAATTAACCTTTCTGAAGCAGCCAAAATATTGATTATATCAGCTTTCTTCAGTCATCCTTTATTTGTTCAGCTTGCTCTTGAAGCAACAGATCTGTGCTCTCTTTTCCTCTTTCTCTAACTTGTAAGGTATTTGCAGTCTTTTCTTATACATCTGACATCTGAAACTTGAGATCAGCTTTCATGTAGAAGTGGAAGGACATTTAAAATATGTACTGTTATCTTTTCAGGTTTTATTTGCATTAGTTAGTTATTAAACCTTGAGGTTTACAATTTTTGTGCTTGTTCAGCTTGACTTCTGCTAATTTTGCATGATCTTACAATAAAAGTAGTTCAGATACATACTGTAAGCAGAAAATTAGGTCAGTTCTTTGATCTATCTCCCACTAATGCAAAGTAACAGTTGTTCTATGTACTTAAAAAAAATAAAATAAAAAAAAAATTCCCTTACTGTATTAACATTGAGGACTACATTTTGTGCTACCAGTGTTGTAGCCAGAACTCACATCTAGAAGTGAAAGAAAGAGGAAAAATTTAGGAGGTACAGATACTTACAGTACAATATGTATTAGCTGGAACATTCCTCCTTTTGTTTTCTATATGAAATGGAGAAAAAATGTCAGCAGATATCATTCTGTTGAAAAGGATACAATAACTAGTAGCTTACATAAAGGACTAAAAGTATGTCATCAGTACAGTATTTTAGATAAGTTGTTTAAATAGTGGAGCTGATGCAAATCCACCCATGACTGCTCACAGAAAACACGTGCTTGAGCTCCTACTTGTTTTCCAAGTTTTGCTGCCTGGTGCAGAACTGCAAGGTTTACTGCTGTTGAGCTTGGGGATCATGGTCTGGAAATCCCTCTTCTGCATAAAAATATGTCTTGTCCCTTTAGTGGTTTAAGAAAATCTGACCTCCTGCTTTCAAGATGGAACTAGAAAAAGAATTGTGCTGATGTCTTTGGTGTAATAGCACAGCATCTGCAGCTCTTGCCCAGGAGGTGAGAGTCCTGGTTTCAGCTTGAGAAGCTCCAAATCCACAATTCCCAAAATCAAGAGCAACAGCTATCAGGCCGCAAACTGTTGCAACTGGTAGCTGTTTGCTAATGGATGTTATCTCATGATATCATCAAGAAAGCACACTGCAGATCCAAAGGGACGATGAACAAGCAAATGCATTCATTTAAGAGTCCTTAGTTTAGCCCATATCTTGATTTACACTTTTAATCTGGGGACTGGTGAATGCAAAACAGTCACAGTATGTACGTACCCAGCAAGTGCCCTTGTCCGGGGGCACAAACCCTTGCACAGCCTGTCTTTAGCCTCAGATCTTGCGTCTGTGGCTGCATAATGGTCTGCTTTCAAAAGCTGAGCATTAAAGTTCTTCTGTCAAGAGTAACTTACAACATACTCCTTTTCTAGTTTCAGTGCTGAAAGTAGGTTGTCAGATTATCTTGTGCTGCCCTAGTAACCTGTCTTCCAACAGTGTTCTCAGAGAAGCCAGTCTACATACACAGCCTCTTTAAAATTATTGAAGGTATTATTTTTAAGGTTTAAATAATGAATGAGCCTGTTATTGCAGAGTGTTGTATGCCCCAGCAGATGGCATTCAATGTTCATTTATACAACACAGATAGTGTGTTAATCTCTTACATAGATGGTCATGAATGAGAGGCAGTTATTCATGTGAATTAGTTGTCTGATTTTCTGTTTAGCTATGCTGATGTGGATCAGAAATTAGCTCAGTTAAATCAATGACACTGAGGAAAAGTGATGTAGATGAGAGGATAATTAGGGCCAATATAAAAATGAAAAGACAGTTGCAGTCTTTAAATAGTTGTCTTTTTACTTCTGTTAATAAAAAATGTGATTCTATCTTCCACAGTGAACAACAGAATTGAAAAATAGTGGTAAACGTTAAAGCTATTAAGCCACACATTTCATGACTTAACTCTAAAAGGGGGCAGATGTGAGCCTTCAGGATGATTTATTGATATTTAACATCAGTTTACAAACTGATGTCCAGGTTAGTCTATAATCTATTCTGTTACTCAGCAATCACCACAGTTTGGAGGAACTGCTGCCCTCCCTCTCCTTTTCCCTTGAGAACGTGTGCTTTACACAATGCCAGTGAAGGAAGAAGTAGAGTTGCTGGTATCCTGTGGACATTCCTTTTACATGAGATGAATTCTCAGATATTTGCTTTGAGTTAGCTACAGAGTGTGCAACAGATTTAAATTACAGGAGGAGCAATTTCTGAATGTCGTTTTTGTAGTAAGAATGAATATTTCATTTTGTCACCTATGCTAGAAATATTGGGCCATAGACATGCTAGACATACTGCAATGAAAAATGCTGGGTAGGTAGTGAAACACTATCAAAGAGACTCACCACTTAGGAAGAGATGATTTCCGTTATTTACTATATATACATTCTAAGTAGATGGGGCCCTGGGCAATCTGATCTAGTACTTGATCTAGTAGCTGGCAACCCTGCCTGTGGAGGGGAGTTGGAACTTTATGATCTTTGAGGTTTGTTCCAATCCATACCATTTTATGATTTTATCATTCTAGAACTTCAAATTCCCTGACTCCCTGTTGTATAGGTATGAAAGAGGACAGAATCACTGAATCATGGAATGGTTTGTGTTGGAAGGGACCTTAAAGATTATCTAGTCAGATGCTACTTACTAGAGACTTTTCCAAAATTAACCTTCTTGCCCAAAGTCCCATACAAACTGGCTTTGAATACCTCCAGGCGTAGGGGATTGTTAGCTTCGCTGGACAATTTGTTCCCTCATCATGAAGAATTTCTTCCTCGTTTCCAATCTAAATCTACATGCTACAGCAGCAAAGCTGCTGCCTCTTATTCTGTTACTACAGGTTCTTGTAAGAAATCTCTCCCCATTTTTCTTTAGGCTCCTTTAGTTATTGAAAGACCACTGGAAGGTCTCCCTGGAGCCTTCTTTTCTCTATCCTGAGCAATCCCAACTCTTCTAGCAATTTTTCATATTTTTACCAGATAGTTTGCAATCAAGGGGATGTTCTGCCATCAGTATTTTTTCAGTGAAATATGACAACTTACACCCGGCAGGACTTTTCTCAAGCTATGGAAACCGAACACCTCCTGCTCAGTATTAAGATTTCTTATGCTACAGCCTCAGTAAAATTAATAGATGGAGTGTGTCAGTTGTAACAATGGTAAGGAGTTATATTTCTATGGCATATGTGTGGGTGGGCTTCTGCCAGCTGACAGAATGTCTGATGCAAAAGGACAAAAGAGAAGTAGTGATTTTTTAATTAATTTGCAATGAAATAGAATTGCATGCATTTTGTGGCAACCTTACTTACTTTTCATTAGTGACCTAAAAAAGTCTGTTCAAAAGGGTGACAGGTTAACAATTTGTGCTTGAAAACCCAATATCAGACTTGCATCCCTTATTTAAATGAAAAAGCAGAAAGTAAATCTGTTTCCATAGACTTTGAGTTATGGGTGCGCTGTGGTTTTTTTCAGTCATTTCTGTGGTGTTTCAGCAAGTGACAGAAAGCGATAAAATGTTGTGGGCTATATTTCAATGAATCTTGTGATACTTACTGAGTGTCTCTTAGCCCTCAAGTAGAAAAAAAAATGTAGCTGAAAAATGGCAAGGAAGAATCTGCATAGGAGTTTTCATCAATATTTCTGGTCTAAAAGTACAGTGTAAAAATGTCAGTATTTTCCTCTGGCCTCTAGAGACATTAGGTAAGGCAAGCAAAACCTTCGTAAATCATATGTCTATAATTCCAGAACCAAGGAAGAGACTAGGCAGTCTTCTCTTCAGAGACTGTGAAAAGCATGTGTAAAAAAATGCCACTTTTGTGAGCTTTTGTGGTATGGCTAGTTATCTATACAGTATAAAAGATATACTGCTAGATTGTTGAGTTATATTTTTCCAGAACTATTTTTTTTTTCCAGCCTTAAATCTAAATCTTATGTATTATATTGCATGCATTTGAGAAAACTTCACACAACACAGTAAACATAGTGTACCAAATAAATTTATCTGGATGGTTGTGCCCCCATTTAGTTAGATAATTTATGTACTTTGCATTAAACATCTCTAAGCTCAGCCAAAGTTGTGAAACGCAATACTATTTTTCAAATGCTCAAATAGGATCTGTGCTTAAGAAGTAAAAGGGATTCAAATACTTAGTACTGCTTAGTACTGACCATAACTATCATGGAATGAGATTCAGAGCTCCTACATCATTGTGCCCTTGGAACAACAACAAAACAGATTATTTTAAAAGCGGTGCATCCTTTTAAATTCCCTCAATTGCATTCTAGAAGTTATCAGCCAATGTGAGGTTTTCAGTTTCCAGCAAGATGATGACTCATATTCAGCTTGTTTCAATGTATAACATTATGAAGCCAACATATTTTGGAGCAGTCTGGAACTAAACGTCTTCTTACTTTCTTCATTAGCAGGTATTCAAGAACTTAGCTTTCTTTTCCTTCTTTTCTTGCAACTACTTAATTTTTGCTTGTTTTTTTTTTTTGTTTGTTTGTTTTCTTTTCTTTTCTTTTATGATGTTAAAATATTTTGGCCCTTCTTAGTTAAGAGCTATTATTGACTGAGTAATCAGTGTGGCAAAAAGATATGCTGTAGTACTTCTTTTTTCAGTACTAAAAGAATTTTACCTTTTGGATGTGTTTCCAGATTCATTTCTGCAAACAAACTTGGGCAAGAACTAAGGACATAAGAAAAGATCCACTTAAATTTTAGAAATTACCATTGATCTATGAAAATTTTCAAACAGTCTAACATAGCTGAACAAGTATAAGCTGCAAGTACAATAATTTAAACTTGAAAAATAATTTGTTGGATACAGAAATTCAACATTTTTGGCAATTTCTTACAGCCTCAAATTTGGCAAGTAGAACTCTACTGGTACTACAAATATTAATTTTAGACATAAGTGTTGCAACAATCTTATTAATGCTTTTACATCTTCAGAACATAATTTGAGGGATGACTTTGCTTAGGGAAATAGGATCTAAATCTCTTTTAGTATGTAGCTATGCCACTTCACATGGCTCCTTTCCCCTTTTGCCAGCTCCCGTAGGTATCACAATTTCTCCCAACCTTGTCTTGATATTATTCCATCTTGCTTTAGGATGGAATTCAGCTAGTCAGAGTATGTGAGATACACTGAGTTCAGAAGAAACACATTGACAGGTCTTGATTTAACCCTGTTGTCAAGGATGATAGTTCTCTCACTATCTCCCTCTTTAGTTGCTGGTCCTTGGCCCCATGCCAGCCTGACCAGCAGCGTAAACAGATAATTGCAGTACTATAATTCAATATTCGGAAACAACAACTATTTTTCAATGAATATGCAGTCAGGGCTTACATTGGGATTGTATTAATACACTCTTGTTTTACCTAGTTTCTGAACACCCTTGGAATTACCCAAAGTTTGCGAAACAACTGAACTTCAAGTGCCCCACTATTCTAATTACAACATAATTTCTGTTAGCAGCAGCTTTTGAACACAATGAAGCTGAGTGGTTTCCTGTTCAGTGAGTCTGTAAACCACAATAGATTCATTTGGTCTTTGCTGTTTGCTGCTTAGAGCATGGCCACATTAATAATAAAGCTTCTATTGAAGTTACTTATCGGCACTTTAAACAGCAATTTACTTACCTATTTTTTGGCAAAGTTTTCTTCCTCCCATTTGAATCTGTTGGGTGCTTTATCATTGCTTTCCTGTTAGTTCTGCCACAATTGAACAAAGCTTACTGTTAGCAAGCGTTAGTAAGTGGAAAAGAAATGTGAATTTAAAATGAAATTATCAAATCTGGGAAAAATGTATGTAAATGATTCCCATCTCTACCCCAAACATGACTTACTTTCTTGTAGATATAAAAGTAACAGAGACCTGTTCTTTTGGCTCCCTGCTTCTGGTTGCTCTTGAGTTTAACTTTGAAATCTAATTTACTCATTTAAAATGATATTGATCTGAAATACAAAGTATTTCAGCTTTTGCCCCTTAACTACTGGAAACTTCAGTGTTAGCAGCAAAGGAAGATTATCTTGCCAAATGATACCTATAGATTGTCAAGATGGTCATGTTCTCTTGAACTCTTGGGCTTAGTCCCAAATTCATCTAAATTTGTAGATTCTATAAACGGTATTGCCAAATAAAGATATTCTTCCTTGTATATATATGCTCAAAAATTCTCAAAATAGAAGTTCTGAATATGTGAATGCATAAACATTTTGTAATTCTCATAAAAATACCAATGGCCACAAATGCAAAGACAGAAAAGTTAGAGTTAGGAGAGGACATGATTTCATTCAGTATAAGAAATATTTTTGAACACTGGCTATAATTGAATTCTGAACTTTGTGTATTTCTTAGTTTGCCAGACAAGACCTTTAGAAGCTTTGTCCCTAGCCACCAGAAGTATAAATGGTTAAATTTTTCTGCTGAGTTATCTCTGTAGAACATCAGAAATACAATCAGTTAACTGATTTCTATCATCTATATCCTCTTTGTAATTCATGTATAATCTTTTTTTTTTCCTTTAGGAGAACCATTCCATTCTTCACAAAATTCTTCCACATTCCTTTTAATGAAGTGTGTATTGCAAATGCAAACCTCTACTGCATGTAAGCATTATGAGTGCAATGAACACAATTTTTGTGCATTTGAATTTGCAGCATTCCTCCCCAACTCTTCTGTGTGGTTTATTTCCTATTGTACCTGAAAAATGACCTTCTGCAAGTTCTGCCTGCCTACAGTTGTGAACTATTTTGATCAGCTTTGTATGGCTTTGCCTGCATGTGGGATGCAGCAATGAGGCTGAATACCTCTTTTGATGGCTACATCTGTAGTCCTTCAGAACTGCAGATGTTTTAAAGGTAACTAATAGCATAAAGTGCAGGATTTATCTGAAACTCACTGTGGGTTCAGAATGTAGTAAAATACCTACCTTGCCTAAAAAGATTTCAAAAGTCCTCCACCGCTTATTGCTTTAAAGTATTTCGATACAATTTCTTAAAGTTTCTATGACTACAGTGCTAAAACATTTTGCCTTCCTAGGATTTTCTTCTTTCTCTTGTCAACACCACTGTTGACACTGTCACTGAAGTGACATTGCTTCCTCCTTCTGCAAAAGGCAATGAGAAAGCTTCACCTCATGTAACTTAAGAGGCTATGTTTTAGAATGTTTTCCACTTATTAAACATTCCAGACCAACCAGATGCAAAAACCTAAATTGTCTCCAACAGTGCAGGTTAGTGGCACAGAGAGAGCAGCAAAACCTATTTAGTTCAAGGTTCAGTTTTCATCGTGTATGGCAAGAACATATACTGAGGAGAAAATGTAGGCTGGGCTTCCCATTATGTGATGTTTCACTAATATTTAATGGCAGACAAACTGTTATGGAGCATGTAAAGACATCCAAATAACATTTACATTAATGTAAATTGAATTCCTCTCAATGGATTATGTTGCAATAAGCTATGATTAATACGTGTTGAATTGGATGTATAAATGTTTGTGTTTCCAAATTTCAGAATTTCCCAGAGTCATGAAATGCGTAGCTATATTATGCCATCTGGAAATTTATTTACTTCAGAGCATTTAAGGCGATTATTACTAGGGTAAATTTTACTTGCTAGGAGTAAAAAATGGCTAAATCAATAAATGAATGGTTTAAAAAAAGGGAAAAAAAAAAAGTAATTTTCTTTCTGCCTTTATTCTCTCTTTTCTTCTATTTTAATAGTGAGATAACAACAAAAGTAACTATCATGTTCAGAGGCTCCCCTCTGCCTGCAGTACTCTACATGAAGCAGCTCAATATTGCCTGATATTTTGTTCCATGAATTACTGTGCTCCAAACACTCTGCCATACTTCTGTGTTAAATCCTTCTTCATGAGAGATTGTAAATGCCATCATTTGGCCCAAAGTATTCAGAAGCAATTCCCTATTGGTTAAACATTATTGCAGTTATCTGTTTTTGTAGTTACTTATTTTTGCAGCTATTTGCATATTTATTTGGTTTGGCAGAGATGTTTGAGAGTACTTCTCATAAAATGGATCCTCATTGTGCTGGATGATTCACGCTCATAAAGTCAAAGAATGCATAAAATGAGAAAAGAGGTGGATACCGCCTACAAGTGGAGTACAAAATAAGCTGAAGGTGGAAAAAGTTGGGCTGAAAGGGAAGGAATAAAATATGGAGTAAAATGGTTTTAAATTAATGGAGAGGAGATTTAGGTTAGTAGTCGGGGGGAAGTGTTTTTTGCTGAGAGGCTGGTAAAGCACTGGTGTAGGCTACTCAAAGAGGTTGTGGATGCCCTATCCCTGGAGGAGTTCAAGACTAGGTTGGATGGGTCCCTGTGCAACCTGATTTAGTGCCTAATGGAGTGGGTGGCAGCGCTGCCCACAGTAGGGTTTGGAACTGGATGATATTAGGAGGTCCTTCCACCCCAAATTCTTCTATGACACAAGGATTCTATGATTCTATGGAGTCTGCAAGCCTGTGCTGACTGCAGACATCTGAAGGGGATCAGTTTGAAAATCTAGGTACCTGTCAAACTTTGTATCATTACTACTATATAAAATAGTATTATTACTGTCTACATAATTAAAACAGAAAGTTCCTAGTATTTATCATTCTGATTATCCCAATTCGTGGCTTATTTTGCTAATAAGTGCTTACCAGGGTGGTAAATGAAGGATGCTGTCAATTCAAAAAATAGCTTTTTTTTTTTTTCCTGGCTTTGTGTCTAAATGCACTGTGTGTGCTGCATGTGGCAGTGTGGTTAGATTTTGGGGACACTGCAATCATGAGGTCACTCTGTTAAATGGTGCTTTGAAAGTGCATGGTACTGATAATTTCATTTTTCTGTAGCATCTTTCTCTACAGGCATAATTACCTAGCAGAATGGCTTGGAGTGGGAGGAGGCTTAGGTACTGTTTTTGTGGCCCCAATTAAGCAAAACTAAAGTCAGTAAGGCAGAAATAATGTTTAAATCTAGCAGCAGAGAGTACTGCCAGACTCCTTCCCCCCCCCCCCCCCCGGTTTTGGAAGTGATACAGGCTAGTAAGAGAGATCATGAATCAGGCTTGATTGGGCTAGCTCCCCATTGAAGAGAGTTTTGAAGTTGCTTCAACGCTGGGATTCATTGCCACCTTGGGCAACAAACACATCCTGCCTGGCCTCCTGTTACAGCTCAAGAAGGATCCCCTAAGAATGCGAGCCTAAATTTTCCTTTTCCTGAACCCCATAACTGTGTGCAGGACATTGGCAGAGCTTCCCTGCACCATCCTTTCTAGGGGCAGCAATGGTGATTTGGGGATGATGCTGCTGGGGAGATGCAATCCCCATATGCACATGGGGATTGCACCTCTAAGCGGGGCTGTTCTGGACCTTTAACAGGCTGACATGGATCCTCTGTACCCCAAATTACCTCTGATTTTAAGCCCTTTTGAGATAGTTTGAGGCTAGCACAGAGTATGCTATGTATGCTTCTATGCATTTGATCTAATTTGCAGAGCTCCATACATGGAGTTAATCATTGTAGCAGCCCATATGGGGCTGCATTTTGAATTTGTGGCTAAAACAGTGTTCATAACACATCACTGTTTTGGCTGTTGCTGAGCAGTGATTGCACAGCATCAAGCCTTGATTTTCATCCCAGTCTGTTCCACGCTGAGAAGTCTGGGAGTGAGAATGGGCTTGGATGGGGTCAGCCAGGACAGTTGATCCCAACAGACCAAAGGGATATTGCATGCCATGTGACATTGCATTCAGCAATAAAAAATGAGGGAGGGTTTTTTTTGGAAGATGGACACTGTTTGGAGACCAGCTAGGCATTGGTCTACTCATGGGAGGTGGTGAGTGAAAGCCTTTGCATCACTTGTTATTCAGGATGACAATTTTTAACACAGGCACACAAATATAAGCATCATCCAGGTCTGACGCAAAGGCCCAACCACTTTTTTGAAATCTTTCCCAGACAGTGTCCAGAAAAAAAACTGTTCTTTTGCTTTTAATTTGTAAAGGTCAGCTTTTATGAATCAGTAATAAGATCATCCATGAAAGCATTGTATGCAGTGCTGTTACAACAGAAAAAAATGCATAAACGGATGCTGATACGATTCATGTGTTGAAGCTGCTTCAGCTCTGGCTCTATAAGCTTGTCAAGTAGGAAGAGACTTTAGCTAAGGGAATGTTAGGAGCATAATAGTAAATCTTAAAGGTTATACTCTCTTAGCATAATTATATGTCTGATCATTTGAAAAACTATTTAATTACAGCTGGCATTATTCATTTGAATTATCTTCTTAAAAAAAAAAAGTGCTGTGGGTTTCCCTGAAAACCTTTAAAATGACATACATAGAAATACCCCAACCAGTCTTCACAGTATCAGTTCAAATAACCACATAGAATCACAGATAAAGGGAAAATTATTTAATTACCCTATTGGTTAAATATGGATTTGGAAGTCCTGAACTGAGACATTTTCTTGGTGCCAAACTGCATTAACAGTCAGCAAAATGACAGCTAATTGAAGCTTCACTTATAAAATATTAGAAGATATTAAAGCCTTTATCCTTTTTCTTTAGGAATTATCCTAATTCCTTTATCAGGAAACAGAAGGTGAAGGTGTCATGAGTCCTACCTCTGTAATATGGGACAGGACAAGTATTCAGGGTGCCAATTAAGACACACAGAACACACCTGTATTTGTGTTACAGATTTATATTCATCTTGTTTGGAGTTGCTGTAATGAATCCTAGCCCAGTGACTTTGCACTGGTTGAAAGAGGTTCGAAAGAGAAAAAAATGATTACCCATTGTGGCTGAGGAAAGGAATGGCATGTCGCTAAGGTATCTTTCAAGTCAAGTGGTGGTCATCTTGGAAAGAAAAGAAGGATTATACTCAACCTTATTTGCAAACAGAAGCTGCCCTTTATAGCAGCAAAGTGGAGATTTATGTTTTGTTGTGTGTAATACCATACTGTGCAGAGAAATGCCTGGAAAAGGTTTGGTGTTTGGCACAGATTTCTCCTCAGAACTCCTCTATCAAATCAAGCAAAACATATTCAAATAGCAACCGTGTGTTTTGTAACACTTCAAGCCAAATGCTGCAATATAATATAAACCACATTGCAAAGCTTACTCGAGGGGGTGTGGCATGAATATTTTGCCCTTGAATAAAGGAGCATGAACCATGAGGCTGTCTCCTCTGTGTACCCTTCTGGTATGTCTCCTAATAGTAATACAATGCAAAAGGCAGCACCTTCTGTATACATACATCTATAAATATATATATTTGTATGTATATATTTATATATACACAATATGAACTTGTTTAAGGTTAGCAACCAGTTCTATAATCTCAGTGTATTTTGTTGAGTGCATGTAGCTTCAGCCCCTGTAATGCAGGCTGAGCACGTGTTGTCAGGAGAGTGGGGGCAATGGGTATCTGAAAGGTTTTCATATTTTTTAATCCAAGTAGTTAAATACTAATTTGAGTGTGACTAAGGGAAGTTCTTAATGCATGTAAAATGGTTTATAGGAACATAATAATAATGAAAATATACTTTTGAAACGCTGTGGTTTTTTGACCATAGAAGTCAGAGTAATTCAATTACAGCTCCTCATCTGAATTTGATCCTGGGATGATACTAACACTTCACGGAAGAGTAGGATTGCATCACTGCAACTATTTTCGTGTTCATGTTTCTTAACTTCTCTGCAGGCTCTTGGGATTTTTGGCATTTAAACAGTAGAGAGTTTCTTCTGGAATGAAGAACAAACATCCAAATAGGAAACAAATGTGTTTTACTTTTTCATGAAGGTCTTGGTAACAGACACTCTCTGAGGACTTGCTAAATTTGAAACATTACCTGTGCTTGCAATACATGTATTTCAGAAGGTTCATCCACAGATTTCAACCTGTTTTCACTTCTGCTGCTTATAAACAGTATATTTTCCAGATGTGTTCTGTGTAGCTACCTAGAAGGATTTGTACTGGCTTTCTAAGTCCATGCATTAGGATACTCTGTTTCTCTCTGCCCTTGCATCTTGCAATGATGAGTGCAAATCCCTGTTCACCTGGGGAAGTCTGAGGAAAAATATTTAACTTAATTATCTCCCCAGTGCTTGGGGACTGCCTGATGTGAGAAGGGAAGATGAAGCCTTCTAGCTTTCCACTTAAAGAACACTGAGTTATTCCATTCTCAGCAGATGATGTTTTATCATCTTCTTCCACCTCCACAGATGAGCAATATCCTGGGAACAGGCAAGAAGCAAGCAGATTATATCTTATCTTAGAGCATGCAGTGTTGGCTGGGGCTACTTGCCAGAATGTGGGGGGAGACTGCAACCCAGAGCTGTTCAGGGTACTGTCATTAGGTATACCCCTTTCTAGCAGACAGGGGAGTCTGGCTATCTTCCCATAGCTTCAGGCAAACCTGCTGCTTCTGGAGACATTTGACTCTGAGTTAACTGTTGGAACTAAAACTCCCTCCTTAATGCTGAAATATTGATGGTGTTCTGCTGCTCTACAACAGCAAATCATAAAATAAGCTGAGCAGACGTATTGCACGTGACAGGCAAGTAACTAGACTGAACTAAAAGAATGTGGTGTATTCCCATCCCTCTATGCCCATCTACTGTCAGGAGCTAGCTGGTAGGTAAGCAGATTTCAATTTAATTTCACTCTGTCTGAGTCAGGGTGGAGTAACCTTCATAGGAATATAAAAATGGATCCTTCCACCATGGCCATAGAGTCTAACCTCAAGTATGGCTCTTAGTATCCAGAAGAATAAAATTATCCTGCTCAAAGCAGAAAGGGAATATATATCTGAAGAAAAAGACTTCAGTTTACTGCAGTTGCACTGTAAACCTATATCCATGTCCTTAGTATCTGTGAACCAGAGAATATTACACTGCAGTTACAAGTTGCCTGTGAAATCCTGTTTAGAAGTGGATGAAAATGACTGCTCTGTGTATTCTCACAAGAGTGGTTTCCATGGTGAATTTGAAGTATGTATAGTAGTCATACTTCTAAGTTAAAAGGAAGGCAAGCAAGTGTTGCCAGCAGGAGCAGGAAGGTGATCATCCCTCTGTACTCAGCTCTAGTGAAGCTGCACCTCAAGTGCTGTGTTTGGTTTGGGGCCCCTTGCTACAGGACAGACACTGAGGCCCTGGAATGTGTTCAGAGAAGGGCAACAAAGATGGTGAGAGGTCTGGAGCACAACTCTTATGAGAAGCAGCTGAGTGAACTGAGATTGTTCAGTCCAGAGAAGAGGACGCTCAGGGGAGGCCTTATAGCTGTCTACAGCTACATGAAAGGAGGTTGTGGCAAGGTGGGCATAATCCCTTGAAACTAGCAATAGGACTGGGAGAATAGCCTCATGTTGTGTCAGGGGAGATTCAGGTTGAACTTTAGGAAAAATTTATTTTCCAAAAGAGTAGTCGAATACTGTAATGAGCTGCCCAGGGAGGTGATCGAGAAATATTTTGGTGGGGAAATATTGGTGGTAAATGGATGGTTGGACTGGATGATCCTGGAGATCTTTTCCAATCTTGGTGATTCTATGATTCTATCTGTACATCTTATGAAAGTATCTTTCATTTATATGCTTACTATTTATAGTTTTGCAATCAAATGACAAACAAATATGTATATTTATGTGATAGCCATCAACATCTCCTAAACACAAAGTTATTCATGGATGATAGCAAATAGTAAAACAAGAGAAAGGGTTGGGCTTAACAAGTTATGTTGTCTATTTAAATGTTCATGTCACTTAGATCGGGATCCTTAAATATAAATTAGGTATTTTAATTAATGCTGTTGACTCTCTGTGGGCAGTGATTTCGGAATAGTCTTCTCTCCTAGCTGTAGCCAAATGCCTCTGAAAATTTTTAAAAAACCCTCCACTTAAGACAGAGTTCAAGTTCTTCTGTTCAAGAACTGATGTCCTTCACCAGTCCTATAAGCTTATCTATTTCTCTTCCTGATTAATTCTAGATTATCCCTCTTCTTGCGTTTTACCACTCTTGTGCAGTTGTAGACCACTCCAGTATCTGGGTACTTGCTCAGCCTTGTGACTTTCTGGGATTTCAGGTCGTGTTGCCTGGCAGCTATAGACCTCGAATGGTGAGATGTCTACACAAAAAGCTTATAATGGAGAGGGACTAGACTGGATTAGGCTATACTGTTTCTGAAGCCTTTCTAGTTAGTGCCTGATTCTGGCATCAGACAAAGATGTAAACCAGACACATTTCACAAGCTGCACAACATTCCTTTTTCAAAAGATTTTTAAAACCATCAGTTTTAATTACAACCTAATATATAGTCCTTATTCAAGTTCTGTTCTTGACAATGGTTCAACAGAAGCAGAAACAGAGTCCAGGAACCACAAATAGACCTACTATTCTGTCAATAACTGTGCAACGAAGGTTTCTAGGTCCAGTTTTCTGTAATGCATGAAGACTTGAAAGTGATAAAATTTAGACTGTCCTTTAAAAGTTGTACATTCTTTGTGCTGTGAAGTGGCTTTGGAATCAGAACAGGTGTGGGTTTCAGATCCACACTGGGCTAGTTAACTTCCTACTAGGGTCAATGGTTTGTTTTCATTTCTATACTTATTTCTTGCACGTAGCAACTTTAGTTGCTGTCAGATATTGCTTAGAGGAGCAGAGATAGAGTATCTTAGTGCCTGGGGAGTGCACAACAGTTAAGTTACTTGGTAAAAATCAATGCTGCTAACTTAACGGCATAACCTTCTAAAAACACTTACTTCACTTCTGCTACATCTGCAGTCTATGGCAGAATAATTAATATTACGCTACCTAATCATTAAGTTCATTCATATTCTAATGAATGACCTAGAGCCAAATAAGATTGTGAAAAAATTTTCATAGGTCTAACAATACCACTGCTGTCAGCCTATATCTGAATTCTGTAGGGTTTACAGGATCCAACTTAAATTTAGTACTTCGATCTAGATCTCAAATTCTAGTTCTAAACCTTAAAGGCAGCTCAGGGACACTTGCAAACTGCTCATCATCACCTGAGTGTACTAATACATCTTAATGGCCTTGACAAGTCTCACCTGCTGCTTCCCCACGTCCCTGCCAATGAGTAAAGACCCCCCCCATTCAGTTCAGCCCAGAGCTGTCAGACCCTACCTAGCAAACGATGCCACTGAAGTGTGAGCTTCCAGCTCAGTGACATCCATGTCTGGCTATAGATTCTGTTGATCCAAGCCAAAACCTAGAGAAGGGCTTCCTAGCCTGACCTTGAACCCACCTCATCGTGTTGGAGCTGCTCAGTAATTATGGGGTTGTGTTTGATTTATTTCACCAGATATGATTGTAACCCTGGCCAGCAATGGGCTTCCTGGCTTGATGCTAGTCCTGCTTTCCTGCCACCAACTTGCTTCACCATCTGGATCACTGGAGACTAGATGCTGTCTTTGGGTGTGCTCTGATCATCTGTCTGGGATGGTGGAAGGACCAAGATTGACAGATCTGTCATGCTCCTCGGCTTCTGCCCCTTGAGGCAGCCCTTATCCTAACTCTGATGAAGTCCACCTAACGTACTAAGTTCAGTTCCAATAACAAGTATTTGCTGGTAAGGACTGTGGTCCTGGTCCCACAAGTCTCACCAGCATTCAGCTGCACAATGTCCTTTCCAGTTTTTATAGACTGAGAACATTATGCTACCTATATACATATATAGTGCATGCCCTTCATTTAACTCCAACTGCCTTGCCATCCTGTAATAAGCAAGCTCTAGTTTCCTTAGTCTCAATCTTCAGTACTGTACCTGATTATGCTCTAAATTAAAAAAAAAATTCTCCACTATTCTGTATCTACATTATCAACTGACTTCACACTTCTGCTGACTGCTTTTGTCTCAGCCCTAGTTCTTTCTGTGTAACTACGGTGGTTTGACAGAGACTTGTGGGTACTTGGCTGGACACTTGAGGTTTTTTGATCGTAGTAATAGAAAGGAAAATACTGAGGAGCACCTAGCACAGTTCATTTCTCTAATTCCTTTAAATTGGTCCCTGTTGTGACCAATTTCATGTTTTTAATCATTTGTCTTGATATGCCTTCCATTCCTAGAAATAGAACCAGAGCAATATTGCATGTAATAAGGGACATAGCAAAAATCAAGAATATCCAATTCTGTGCTGAGAGCATAAGGGCTGACACCTGCTAAAACTTTACTCTTGCAGCTACAGTTCCAGTCATGTTGTATGAAACCATTAGGTCACAGTCTGAACCAGTGATTGAGCACCTGGTGAGGGGGCATGGGAGCACAAGTACAAGCAATTCACCTATTTGATGGGAAAGGGTGGATCCAGGTTCCACCCCTCCCTAGCCTCTTCTAAGAGATGGCAACTGAAAAGGAAGCATCTCTTATTGGAGATTGTCTCCTTTGTAAGTTTCCTGTGAGCTCTGATTCTCCAAAAGGGTATTTTTTTCTTTATTACTGAATTGTAACCACTACCTTTCTTGGGTGATCTAAGACTGGTTAAAGGCAACTCTATGAGCTGCCTCTTATCCTTACAAAAGCTTTCTCAGGGGCTATAGTTGATATAAAGCACCTTAAAAATCAAACCTTTCTTTAAGTACTGCCATATGAATTGGTAAGCTGAATTTTATGTGTACAAATTTTTGAAGTTTAAGTAGTTAGTATGTGAGGGAAAGCAGATAGGAAGGAAATCATTAGTGTGTTCAGATCAAAACCACAGGAGCATCATCTGCTCTACCAGTTGCGGGGATGTTGACCTTAATGTAACTACGACTTCTGCAAACTGGGCTCTGTATTGCAGGGCAGGGAGAAACAAAATGGCTTTGAACTCTGCTTTCCACTCTACTTATGTTAGATGTATATTAGCTGCTCAGAAGGAAGAATTAGAATGGAAATGAACATTGCATTGGGGAAAAAGATAGGTAATCAGCATTACAAGCATGCATCTACTGTGACACAGTTAAATAAAAGTGATGTTTAGTATCAAGGAGTTATCGCTTTTGCCTACTTTCCTATTCATATACCATCTAGAAAAGTATTCTACAATGTCTCGTAGCAGTACCTCACTTTAAAACTTTCAATATTAAAGGGAAAATCCAACATTTAAAAATAACAGATGGCTATGTAGTGAATACAGAGCTGTATTTCACTCTTGGGGCTTTGTGGCAATTCAGAAGCTACTTGAGTTACATGCTCATGGTTAATAAAATCAGCAGAGCCACTCCAGTTAATTACAGCGTTCTATTTGTTCTGTAGTTTCTTATAATACTTCAAGTTCCAGTAAGAAATGGATAAGATATAATCCCTCCAAAGATACTGTGCTGCCTTTTTTTTTTTCCAAAAAACAAATGAACAAAAAAAAACTACCACAAAACTTCACAGCTGTAGACAAAATGTAAGCTCCATTATGGAATAAGAGATGCACTTTAATGTGCCTTTCACAGAGCAGCTTAATTGATAGTAATTCCAGACTGACCGGATAACAAACATTGTATTGCTTCTCATAGAGGGCTAGTAAAATAGAGTATTGCCTTCTGCCCAGGGGGGGAAATGGGAGCTGTAATGAATATGTAGAAAGGACTATTAAGAAACATGGAGCTGTCTCCAGTTTCTTTTAGTTTTTCATCCTGATTGCACTTCATTCTCTACTTGTTGTCCTTTTTTTCCCCAATGTTTTCTCAAGAAAATATGTGTAGTCAAATAGACTAGAATGTTTTCTTGATCAAATAATTGAGGCAATGTAAAATAAGTCTACCACACCAAGGAAATCTGGAGAAGTTTGAGCCCTTTTTGCAAGGAAGACTATGAATTATTGACTTAGTATTTTCATTAAAAAGAAAAAGGGTAAGCTTTTGTTAGTACAGTTTCATTTCAGAAGAAATAAAACCAGTGACTAAAAAATGTAATAATTACATCCCCCTCAAAAGCCTGTCCACTTTTGGCTCCATAACCCTTACAGACAATGGACCAGCAGGAGTTTTCCTTTTGTTTCACTTAGTCAGATCTGGACCAAGGTTCTCCCCTTAGACTGCAAATTCATAAGGCAGAGGAGAATGGTAGACCTATATACCCGTGGATCAGGGACTTGATAGGGTAGGTATGTGGATTGATCTAGGAAACAGCAGTTAGAAATACATCATGAGGATTGCTATATTCCTTTATTTTTTCCCTTAAACGTGGTGTTGGGAGCTCCTTCTCACTGTGCCTTACAGAGCAATGAAAGTCCCTGTCGTGCTCTTAGCTCTCCATCAGATAACCAAGTGGCGTGCATGAAGTGTTTGGGTTATTTCTGAGCAAAATTTGTGCAATGAATTTATCGTTCTGCATAGTAGTACTGGCCTTTCTATAGTGAACTTGGCTAGGTTGTGAAATAATTCCTTGGTATAATGGATGAATATTTCAAAAGCCTTGACTGATCACAGGAACCATTCTACTTGACACACTAATAAAGGCAAATCTCACTTCCAGCACCTTACAAAACTACAGGAGGCATATTTGTGATTCTTTGAAAAGGAAAGCCTGTGACAAATGTAAATAATTCACAAATGCTAAAACATCTACTTCATCTAAATAATATTTTAAAGTGTGGCTGTATTTCTCACTAAAGCTTGTTTTAAAATGGTAAATGAATGTTATAGATGGCTTGTAATTCATTAAAATTTGTAGAGTTCTATAACTGATGCTGGAAATCTTTATATAGTAAAACCTACTGTGTGTTGAAGCTGGCATCTTCCAGCCACAGTTACAGCTGTGGCATTGATGCCTTTGAAGTACTCACAGCTGGGGCTGGAGCTCCTCCCTGCAGACACACACGCACAAAAAAAACCAAAAAAAACCCAACCTGCTAGCTTAAAACATAGGATTTAAATTTGCTGCAGCTTAGTTGGAACTTGACTTAAAGATTTGATTTTCAATGCAGAAAGCCATTTTTGCATCTGCTTCAAAGGCAGGTGATACCACAACATCTCCAGTCTCAGGTGTAGTTAAAAAACCTACTCTGACAGCAAAGGTAAGCCACCAGCTTAAAAACATAGGTTTAAATTCATTTTATTGCTGAGCATCTGTTACATGTAAAGACCTTAGCTTAAATTTGAGCCTCTTTCCCATGCAAAATGTCATTTAATCAATGGCAGTGTTTCTAATGTACCCATCGCCCTTCTCTTTGAATATCTCTGCCCACTGCTCAGCAGGAGTTTTTTCCAGAACAAGCAGAAAGTGAGCTCTCTGGGTTCAGATTCCTTGGTGCAAACCAGCAGGGCTTTATGCTGAGCTGCCCCTACCTGAGAGCACTTCAAAGGAGGAGCCTCAGCAGGAGCCCAAGCTGAAACCGAAAGCACTGTGTTTCATCTAGCACGGGGGGTTTAAAGAGTCCTCAGTCTCGAGGGCAACTTGTTCATTTAAAAAATGTTTTTAAAGTGATGTGTTATATGGCTGTTGTAAGACTTTGAAGAGGGTAGTTCTTGCCACATATAGTTTTCAATATGCTTCTTTCCTTCTGGTCAGCTTTATGAGAAAACAAAATAGAAAAAGAAAAAAGGAATGAGCCTGCTCTTTCAGGAGTGATGTCATCCCTATTTTGATGCCGCATCCACAGAACAAGAGAATGTGGAAAAGTGAACTGGAAGGGTTGCTTGTTCTTTTCAGTGTTCTTTTATTATGTACAAAGTCAGTGCCATTTTAGACACTGTCCTCCTTCTCTGTATTCCTGTTATTTTTCATTGAGTTATGATGCTGCAGCGTGGTCTCGGGAGATTTTGGAATGTCTGCTTGAGGATGAAGGAGTATGCTGACTTTAAATCCATGAGCTTAAGCCATGTTAAAAGTGTTAATGTATTTACTTTCCATTGATTTCCATATTAGGGGAAATACGTGGATTTGTTTTTCTTAAGTTAGGAAGGAAACACCTATGCATCTCTTTTGGGGTTTCATATTACTTTTTAAATTTTTTTTTTGTATTATTATTATACTATAACTCTGATACTACAAATACTAAGTGATTTTATACACAATTTTTTTTTTTTTCCCCACAAAAATGTCCTGGTCAGGTTCACAGGCATGTGCTTCACTGCTGGTAGATCTAGCAAATAGAGTAGCTTACTTAGTGATTACTGAATTCCTGTATTTATAGAACATTATAAGTCAAGGTTCAAATTCAGATTTTGTCATAATTTTGGATTTTTAAAAAATGCTTTCAAGATAATATGCTTGTGTAGTGCATCAGTCCTGCAACTGATCAGTCAGCCTCAAGAAGGCAGTTAACCTAAAATGGTGAGCTAAATAGCTGTATAATTAGCAATAACAGCTATAGCAAAGTGTAGATCTGATAGGTCTGGCAAAACTTCAGGAACTATTCTTTATTTTCCGAATCAGAAGTGCCCCTTCCTGTTCCTAAATCTAGCATCTTCTGTAAGTCTAACTCCCTTTAACTTGTATTGTATTTTCTGTGAAAGCTCAGAAAATAGGTACTTATTCCCATTTAGGAACTCTGAAAAGGGAAAGAATCTCCTTTTTCCCAACTGAACAAGAACGCTGCAAGTGCAGCCTAGGTATCATTTTTCAGGCAGTTAGAACTGATACCAGCTGTCATACAAATTCTTTCTTACAGTGCTGGCACACACACAGAAAATAAATAAATAAAAAAATCAGAGCTCCCAGCCATAACATGCATTTGTTCTAAGTTATGTTCATACACACTTGCAAGTTCAACTCACCCCCGCGTACATAAAACCTGGCTGTGTGCCTTTGTATCTGGAGAGATCTCAGCCCAGGTGAACCTAATAAAGCTAGTTTTAGCTCCAGATCTGCAGTGCTCAGGTGAGTAGTTTTGAACACCGAGCTGCTTTGTGTGCATTACTACCAGTTGTCAGCTGTGAGTAGTTTCAGCTAATTTCTTTACTAAATTGAGTTACAGAGTGTTTCTGCAGTAACTGTTTTTGGTGTCTGGAGTGCTTAAAGACCAAAAGAAACCTCAAAAAGTCAACTCCCTAAATTTTCGAGTTCAGATTCTCCAGTGAAAATCAGCTTTACAAGCAGGAAACATTATGAAATTGGCTGCTGGGGAGCTCAGAGGGCTTTAGGAACTGTAGCTTGTGCTTAGTCCAGTTCAATGAACTCTGGGGATCCCTTGGTCTTTGTGGAAAACTTGAGGTGATCCTGGGTGGTGTAACAGAGCCTATACAAAGGAAAAGCAGCCACCCCCTTAAAAAGCCTATTGCTGCTGCTGAATAGTAAGTCCTCTTATTACCAGTGAAAAATTCCTGACTTCAGTTTTTTTTTTTTAAACATCCTTGTAGATCAATCCATTAATGTGTAATTCTGGAGCTGCTCTGAAAAAAAGCCTTATCTTCAAATATCGCTGTTAAAAAGAGACATAGAAGGTAGTGTTTCCAGTGAAGGGCATCACACATCACAGTGGGTTTTGGAGGCATGCTCTGCATTCTGGGGTGTGCTATGGAGTTTGCTCGTGATTTCAGATAAATGATTCTGGCCATGTATTCAGTGCATTTAACTGGCTTCAGAACCAAGCCTAGACTTTGCCTATCACATAAACACAGTTACTGCCAGATCCTCCTACGAGCTAATTCCAGGATGCTGTAGCTACATTTCCAAGGTTTAGGGAGATCCTTCAGTTTATCTGTCTCCTGAGATCTGTGGAAGCTGTATATGCATAATTTGAGCTGTCTTCACTGCTTCCCTGCATCCCATCAGCATTGGCATAGCACTGTGTAACCAGTGGCAGACTGATGGCTCTGCAGCCTCCTAAAAAAAAAATCCAGGAAATGCTCTGCTAGAACGATGGCTGAGTTTTATACACTCAATGTATGCAAACTCATAGAGGTAAATGTAATGGAGTTAAGGACACCCTTGAGAAATTCTCTGTGAGGAGTGATTTTTAGATCAAGGAGGTGAGGCAGGTGATGACATTTTCAGAAAGAACCAAGGTGGAAGGCAGGGACAAACTACAGAAGATGCAGAAAGACAGGCTGCCTTGTAACTTCTAGTTACGAGCAAGAAGTGTCGAAGTGAAACATAATAACATCCATAACAAAATGCAGTAACTACTAAGTATAGAGTGCCAAAGAGGCTGGCAAATGTTCAAGAACAATACTTACTCTGTGTTCATAATTCCTGATTTGTGGAAATGCAAATCTTCAAATAAGCCTGCAGTAAGAAAGGAAATATGGAGTCTTAAAAACCTGGATGTGTGTATTTGTCTTTTTCTTTTTTCTTTTTTTTTTTTTTTTTTCTCTTTCTTTCTTTTCTTTTTTTTTTTTTCAAAGCTAGAAAGGAACCTAAAATGTGGTGTCATCTATTGTGAAGAGAAAATGTTTCACTTCTGGCAGGAGTAGCGTAGTCAAAGATGTGACTATGAACAGCATCAGGAAATGTATAGTGTGGTCATGTTTTTAAAAATAATGTTAATGGAATCTCACTGTACCTGAACAAGCTTTGATTCATGTGCACGTTGTTCTGTTGCTGCCCGCTGCATGCTCAGAAGCTGAATTTATACATAAAGATCTGTATTCTGATGAGAATTTGAAGTGAAATTTAAGTGCTACAAACTAAGTGTACAGTTCGAAGAGGCTCTGTCAAGACTATCTAGAAGTCAAGCTCCTTGGTCCCAAATGAAGGAATGAAAATATATGCATACACATTTTTTAAAGTTCAGGGATTTTTTTTTTCTTTTTTTTTTTCAGTTTTGTTGGAGGCACCTACGACTCTAAAAGCTATATCAGAATTCTCAAGTATTTTATTGCTAGATTTTCTATACTGATTACTCAATTGGTTTTCGACTCGTCTCTGACTCACATCTCATAGAATCATAGAATCACAAGGTTGGAAACGACCTTCAAGATCATCTTGTCCAACTGTCCTCCCATTACCATTGCTACCACAAACTACTAAACCATATCCTAACAGAACCCTTAGTAGTCCCATAATTTAGACATTAAAAATACATAGCTTTTCTATTTACTCTATCACAGTCTACTGCCATTATTTTCTCTCACTTAATAACTGTAGGGAGAGTTAAAAAAAAGTCTTATTTTCTTCTCTCCTCGTGTGCAGCCACTTGTCAAATGAAAAGGCTTTGCAACCTTATGCGACAAACTGCTTCTAAACCTTCTACTGTCTTTATTTCATGTTATCATTTTAGGTAGGCCTCCAAAGTCATCACAAAAATTCCAGAGTTTTCTATTGAAAAGAGTGTGCACTTTGAGCACAGTTTAAAATATATTGCACCCATTGTAGCTATTGATGAATGTCACCTGTAGTGAGCCACGATTTTTTATTTTCTAGATTTAATTTTATCCTGATGCTTTCCTGTGTTGATGATTTTATTCAGTGTTTGTAGAATTCTTAGTAGATTTCTATGGGAGGTTGTTCCTTACTTGAAAATGTGTTTGTGGTGGCCAAAATAGGCAGTGCTAGCTTGTGATTTACAGTAGAAGTAGGTGGACATCTGATAGATAAAAATGATTCCTTAACTACTTCTAAAAATTGAGATTATAATAATCCTGAAAGATGTGGTTTTCTTTTTTTAAAAGAGAAGAAGAAAAAAACTTGTGACTAAATGTCTACTTCTTAAAAAGCTTACCAGTGTTAACTTCTGTCACGGAGTAACAAAAGCCTTAAATATTGGCTATTATGCTTCAGATATCTGAAAAGTGCTATGTGTTCAGAAGAAAGCTGTCTAGTGCTATAAGGTAGTATAAGTCAAATTGTAAATGTGTAGCAACTCCAACAATTACTTGTTACTCAAAATCTTGCAAATCGGAGGATTGTTATTGCATATATAAGTATTACATTTCTAATTTATTTTCTGCATTTTTGTACAGATTGATGCTTAAAAGTACAAGGCCTAAAATAAAAGGGGGGCGATATGAGTAAACTTGCATGGAAAAAAGCAAATCAAACAAATCTTGCAATTATTCTAGGGACTATTTTGAGTGTACTGAGGGACTGAGGTTTTCAATAGTGGCTCTGTAAAATGAAGTAGGGAGGAAATGTCAAAAAGACTGACATCCAACTGAGGAAGATGAACACTAAAAGCAATGCTAATAACAACATAGCTGAATAATGTGATAATTGATCACCTAATTCCTTATTCCTTCTAACTAAACCTGGCTAGAAATCATCCACAGCAGGGATGGAACACTACCCAAAAATTTCCCCATATGACTATTTTGATGAGCCACTCTTTTGACAACCTACACCTCACCTGCTGGTTTTGGGTTCCAGCCTTCACTGTGGTATAGGCAGCTTTGGAAATAAATATCTTGGAATAAGTACTAGACAAATTATCAGACATTTCTATTATAGCTAATTCCAAAATTTAATCTTTTCAGTACAAACAGTGCAAATTATAAGTGTCTATATCAGGTTATAATGACAGTGAAGTCCATCTGATCTACTTTCCCACAAGTTTGGATTGGATGCTTCTGGTGAACTGTGAAATGACGAACAAAGAATATAAAGACTCCAAGCCACCAGGAGTTTATTAAAAGTGTAAGCTAATGATAATGAGAAAATGAGAACTAGGTTTCATGTACTCTGTGGGGGAAAAAAAAAGACAGTCAACTTATGAAACGTGGTTAAAAAGTACTCATATTTGCTGAGAGCAATGAAATTGATCAGAACTTTCAAATATTGTTGCTTGAATGAAATTTCAAATATTATCCAGAAGCAAAAAATGTGAGAATTGTGTACCCTTGCTTTTCTACACAAAATATAGCAGATTTCCTGGGGCTTTTACTTTCAGACATTGTATGCACAGCCCAAGCAGATTTCTGGCATTTCCAGGAAATTTCATGGATTGTCCGTCCAAACAGAGTAGGATGGAACAAACATCATGAAGTAGTGTCGTTGGAATGACCCACTGTCTTAATGGGAGCAGAGATCTTGTTTGAGAAGAGTAGTCTGTTCTTATGAGCAGTTAGTGCTAGTTTGTCTTACAAACAACTTGCTACTTAGTACTTGGAAGTTTTTATTCAGGGCATCTAAAGTAAAGCAATCAAAACAAAGCCACCTCCAAAACAAATGAATTATACATAGTATTAATGCAAAAAATTGATTACTTCTTTTTCCAATCAAGCATTGGTTACCATGTAAATAATTTGCTCCTGAAAACTGAACGTAAGCTTCTAAATCATTTGGACACCTATTTAAAAAAAGACAAAACAAAACAAAAAACAAAACAAAAAAAAAACAGATTTGAAGATCTAGCTCACAGCACAGCCTGAGTCTTGATCAGGCACCACAGGAGGAAGAATTTGCTATTCAGTTGTGTAAAAAATTAATGAACTTAAACCAAGTTTTATATCAGTTCTTATAGCTCAAATGTCTACCAGGAGCCAAGTCCTCATTCAGTGACTGTGACATTACAACGGCATTGCACAGAACTTATACTGCTTATCCTCTCTCCCTCAGCCACCTGTATTCTTGTAATAAAATTGTGATTACTTTTAACTGAAAGGGATGAATTTCACTGCATACGTGATTCAGAAAATCAATTATAAAGCTACAATTAAGGTACAGGAAATGTTGATATATTAATTTTCATGCTGCCAGTATCCTGTGCTATTTCCTTCTGAACTTTGTAGTACCTGGCCTTCTGTAGCAAAAACAGTGGGGTATAGTGGTGGGACCTGAAAGAGTTGTATTACAAGCATGTGTGAAGGTATTGTCAGATGGCATTGCCAAGATTATTTTCAGTATCTGTCTTCACAACAACAGAAAACAGTAGCAGGAAGAATTTAATTATCTGATTTAAATGAATACAATCTGATTTCACTAATCTTTTTCTGGCGATAATTAGCACGTTGTTCAATTTATTTTAGTAGCACATTAGTTTGATTCTATCTCTTGCCAGAAATGCAACCAGATGCTTCGTAGTAAGAAAATATCTCTAATAGGAGCCACCAGTGTTCTCTATAAAGATAATTAATATCTATAAATTATGATTAGTAAATTCTCTATAAATAGATATTAATATCTATTTTTTAAGTGAAAGTAATACTACTGTTCTGTTTTAATATTGTACTTCTAAACAGAATTCAGCAATGCAAAAGTCACATACAGAAGAATTACTCAAAAAAGGACCAATTGTTTGATAGAGGCTTTTTTGATTTAAGAGCACACTTGGTTTAAGAATGCAAGCATGAGCCAAGAGGCAGCCTAGTGAGGTGGGTTGTAGGGCCTACAAATCATGAAACCAAATGTTTTACATCCTAGTAGAAATTACCCTGCTAGAAGAAAAATACACTGATAAATGGGCTAATCCCTTTCTTAAAAGCCGCGAAATATTTTCAAATCAGAAGAGCATAGGAAGAAATAAAGGCAACTCACAGCTGCTTTCCTTTTAGGTGCTTGGGCTCTGAGCTAGCAAAATGCTGAGATGGTTACCGCTGTAAAGAAATTTTACGCCATTGCTAGATACCTCACAAAGCTATCTGGAGGTCAGTGATGGTCTCAGTTGATTAAGTGCAAGTGTATTCTGTTGCTGTTTGGAGTTTCCTGTGGATGGCTAGCATACACAGGCAACCAATCAGCACTATGAGCACTGAACCATTATTAGTTATCTGTACATCTACCTCAAAGTGAGATAAGACAAAGTGCATTTTCTTACTCATCTACTTTAACCTGTATTCAATAATTCTGTTTAGTTTCACTGCTGTTTCAAATCTTAGCAAGGAGAAAATAAGTTTCTTTTGATAGACAGTTGCTAAAGGGGAAGAAATGATGATTCCTCCCTTTTTTCCTCATTTCTCAAGCTGTTCAAAGAGCTGATAAGTTATTTTTAAGATGTGTAACTATTTTATTATGTAATTCTCAAGAGAAAAAAAATATTTTGAGAACAATGTGCTTATTATACTGGTTTCTTGGGATTTCAGAGGATTTTCATATTTTTATATAGGACAATTGTGTAGAATACAAAGAATGTTTTTCCTTATATTTTAAAGCATAAGACCTATGTCTGCTATTTTTAAAAGATATGTCTAGAAGTGTATTTAAGAAAGGATACATATAGTTCTGTTAAAATTGACATACTGGAAAAAATATATAAAAAGTCCTAATGTTGATTTGAGAGAAACTACAGATCATGAAAACATCCACCCTCACTATAACATAAGCAATGATGTCCAGCATTTGAGGGGATCAAGAAGTTAGTATGCATGGGGCACTTACAGTAGTATAACCCCAGTAAGTCTTGCTAATGTCACTTCCAAAACAAGTATTCCTGCTGTAGGCTGATATTCCCCTCCTCCTCCCCCCCCTCCACCCAAGTACAGCTTTGCTGCAGATTTGTAGTTATCAGCCAAAACATTTATCTGAAAATCTGCTCATTGTCCAAGAAATCAGTTTAAAATAGAATGGGTTATTCCAACTCTCAATTCGTTTAGCATATGGCATGCGAAACAGTAGAGATTTGGCTGTACTTGGAAATCATGCTATGCTTTATTTGAGACTTTTATGAAAGCATTTGAAGCCATAAAATTTACAGTACTGTATGTATAAATGAAAACTTAAAATTTTGCATGAAGTAGTCATTGTGGCAGATGGACAATTTCATAATTACAGACTCCACAACTATAGAGTCTTGATTTAGCAGAAACTAGATTCAACAGGAGTCTTCCTGTTCTATTTAATTTTTCTTGTAGGGGACAGATATGAACCCTATTTTTCTTGTAAAGCAACCTGAAAATTCAAGTGTTTATTTTTCCCCTCTCCTTACTCTGCTAGAGGTGGTCCTACATATTCACGTTAAAGAAAGTAATTGCAGGAATTCCTAGGAAGAGGTGGAATAGTGGTGATGCTACATTCTCTGTCCCATTTACTGCTGTCCATTGTAGGATGGACTCTGTTATGTACTGCAGGAATGATTCCTCAGATGTTTATCCTTTGTTCTCTTGTTTTTCTATTCAAGTTTAGTGTTTTATCTAACTGAGGCAATGCTAATTTGACCTCTTTTTTTTCCTGTAGTTTGTACTTGCTCATGTTGTAGAATAGAAAGTTCTCTATCTGTGTGCAGTTTCTGGTGGGATTACATCTTTCATGCTGTGCTTGTGACTGTACAATTAGTTTTTTATTGCCTAGACTTGCTTTATTTGCAAGCAGAAATTATTTTGGCTAATCTGTACCTACTTGCAAAATAGGTTCCCCTAATGCTTCAGCTGAAGAAAGTTTTTAAAAATAACTTTGAAACAGTTGATTTTGAGACTTATGAGCTCAATCTTATTTTCAGACTATGTTCAGCAAGTTGACAAAGGTACTATTTATAAAAGCACTATTTAACTTCAAGGGAACAAGTCTTCCTTAATGGCTCTGTGCATCATACGGAAGTATGTGTGACAAATGTATTTCTACTTAAGATTGAACAACAAGGTATGTTTCACTACTGTGGAGTGAGAAGTCTCAATTTTTGTGCAGCTGTCATACCTGAGCAATATATATATATATATATATATATATATGTATGTGTATATATATATGTATGTATATTTATATATAATACATATATATACATATATATGAATTATTTTTATATATAAAAATATAAAAATATGTGTATATATATATATATATTTTTTTTTTTGACAGAGGCTTAAATCTGTAAGTATCAGGGGAAATTTCAATAAGAAATTGAAATACTTCCTCAGAAAATTTTACAGCATCTTAAAGTGGTTAGCTGCTAATTTTTCTGTTCTCATTTGCTTCAAAAAAGCTCCTTTAACATTACAGTTGCTGTCAGTATGACTTTGCCTTTAGTAAATGGTACATTGCTACTTTAGCGTCCAAGCTGTTCGCTGTTAAGAGAATGTCTCATTTACAGGGATGGGACTCAATGCCCATGTCTTTATGCTTCTAAAATAGCAGCATCCCAGGGCAGATGAAAACACAGCATGATTATCTTCCTACAAGCTTTCTGTGTGCATGGCTGCTTTGGTGCACAGCCTGTGGACTGCCTGCGGGACAAACTTAATTTTGTACGAACACCCCAGGCATCCTTGGTCCTAGCAGCTCTCCTGTGGTGGGGAGGATGCTCTCCTGTCCCGTGTAAAGCTGGTCTTGTAAACTTACAGTACTGAAGAGTTGAGACTTAATGAGATTAGTGTTGATGCCCTTTGTTGAACAACACAGACATAATACGTGTCTCTGCAGAGTAGCAGGAAGAATGGGTTGTACTCTTTTGGAGGATACTGCATATTCTGTTAATTTCTTTCAGTTCTTGGATAAAGAACTGAAATCCATACATTCAGATGTCTGTTCTACTTCTCTTTTATAACTACACCTTTTGTTTTTTCTTAATTATTTTGTTGTTCATGACCGCAAAGGTACATCACATACACTTGGAAATAATAGTTATTCATCAACACAGGGTCTCAGTTTCTAATAAAGTAGTGGTGTTTTTTTTTGTGCTGATTAGTTATGATGGGAAGGGACAGCTTTTACAACACAGCTTTAGTAGTATCTAGAAAAAGTGGAATGAAAAATGTGTCTTACAGCTGGCATAATGTAAGATAGATTTTTTTTGTTTTGATCAATGGAAACTCAGTCAAACCAAAAACAAACAACAACAACAAAAACCAGCATAAACCGAACAAGCACAAGACGTCCAATTCTCCCTTTTTGTTGATAGATAGTTTTATGACTAATAAATAATGGAATACCATTATACATGCTATATGTATATTGTGCATTGTTGCTCTGAAACAGTAGTGAGCGGGGTGTAGTATTACAGAATTACATTTAAACTTTTCAAGGAAATGGTTAATTTTCAAACCTTTGTGGATAATTTTCCCTGTTCTGTTGCTTGGAAAAGGAAAGCATTTCCCTCTGTTTCCAGTGGATTTTGCTGACACCTGGGTTAATTTCCTACAGATTCCACAGCTTCAAATACAAGGCCAAACCTCTGATTTGTAAATACTAGTGTGTGTTCTCATGTAAATGAGGTTGGCACATCTGGTTGGGAGTAGGAGGATCTGTGTATTGTGTACCACTTTGGTTGAAGACCACTTCCATGTTAATGGAATGCCTATGTATAATCAAGATCACAGGGTTTGCATAATGTATCAACTCTGTCAGTATAAATGAGGTCACATCACTCTTATCCTAAAAGTATGCTTCCAAACTAAATTGAAAGATCTCAATGCCAGGGAAGACTTATGGGAATGTTAGTTTAATTATTGGATATGATATATAGCTGTTACTGTAGTTCTTTAGAGTTTTTAGCGAGATTATATTGATAATCTGAGCTGTGTTTAATAAAAAAAACCTGAACAATCAGTTGAAAAAATAACATGAAAACAAATGCAGAAAAAAAATCTTGTACCCATCCATGTCAGAATGAAGGAAAAGTAACTTCTGCAGAAATGAGAAAGCTGAAATTTTGGTCCACAAAGATGTGTTTAGCTCTGTTTCCGCTGATGGGTCTGTTCACCTTTTTTCATTTGTGCAGTATAAATTTTAGATGTGAAGCTTAGCACACTGAAATAGGAGATTGCTTATTATGCCCTCAAATGAGAGAGACTGAGTTCTTAAAAGATGCTTCTCAGAATTATGTGTCCTCTGTGAAGTGGTCTGTTTCTGTTCTCTGCACTGGGGGCCTGGAGAGGATATAAATGTCTAATCTCTTCAGTGTGAGTCTCTTGGTACTCATCTGCATAGATTTTGTCAGGTTTCACTCTTAAAGTATACATTTTAACAAGAAATATTGACATAATAACTTTTGCCATTGAGGGAACAGCGCATCATATGGAAAAGCTGTTCAATGCTAAGTACCAAGTATATCTAGATATATCTTTGTGAAATACTTAGAAATTGCCGATTGACCTTATCATGCCTTTTGGAGCAGGCAGTTACCTGCAGGATGCTCTCAAAGCTGCCTGGTACTAATAGGGGGTTGCCAAATGGATCAGTGAGGCATTGCTGAGTGTTGTGCCTTTAAAACATTGAGAAAACCCACTTTATTTCTGTCTCTTCTAGTTCAGATGATATGACAAGATAACATATTCATCTCATGTCTAATTGGGACATGAAGGAGCAGTTGAGTAATTGGGCAGTTTCTTTTCTGTATCTTCTCACTCATCTGTGTTTCAGTGTCACTATCACGTTTCCCAGGCATTAGAATGAAGTGTCATATTTTGTCTCTTCTTTTTTTCCTAAAAAAAATCAAGCTGGGCTTTGTTACAAAGATGAGAAGCATGAGTTATTTCTTTTTACTATTTTTCTTATGCCAGCTTTGAAACAGATTACCATGGAGAGTTATCAATCAGATAAAATAATAATAAAACCATGGCTGCCTTCTTTGTGGCCACCAGCACCTTCTGTACCTCAGCACAAAGTGTTACAGACAAAAGCAATGTTTTCTCAGTATAGCACTGATGTAACATTGTCTGGCATAGAGATGCAGGTCTTATTAGGTATTAATAATTATTAGGTATTACACATGTAGTTCAGAGTACCACAGTGACTTTTTGCCACCCTGGAAACCATAAGCTTCTGGCTTGGCATGCAGCTAAAAAAAAAAAAAATTAGGTTGCATTTGCTACTAAGTTCTGAAGTTAGCAGGAAGCATAAGCCAGGAGCCTCTCTGGTTCACAAGATGAGATTCTGTTGACCATGTCAACTCATCTTTTCCTTTATGAAAAGTAACACCAGATAAGCTGAGCTGGCCTGTCTGTGAGTGTGAAGTCCTGGCTGGGTTTCTGCGCATATTCTGAACTCAGCTGTTTTCCAGCAAAGGAAGCACTTAGCTGATGTTCTGTATGAAAGTACAAGTCAATGGCTGAAACAGTCAACCCCACCAGGATGTACATAAAGTTCAGTGCCACACAGGGCAGCTTCTTTTGTAGGGCTGTGAAGTTTCCTAAGCCAATACAGATCAAGATGCTGAAGCAGTAGTAGTAGGCATGGAAGAAAGTCCAGTTCTCAAGAGAAGGCTGCAGCTACAATGCATGGGATCCCCATGCAGGATGGAAAACTGATCAAGATTGGATTCTCCACAGAGGCATTCACTGTCTGCATGCCCAGACACTTCTTAATTTTCTTGAGCAGGAGCCACAGCAGTGTTCGCAAGCTTGTCAAGGCCATGGAACGTGACCAGTGTCAGTGGATGCCCAGAATTTCATAGAATATTCACCACTACTTGAGGTGTATCACCCCGGTGCCTTTCTTTTAGATGTAGAAGGGAGTTTCTCCACCACTCTACCTCTTGCTCACACTCCCTGATGCTCCTTAATCTCTCCAGTTCCTCCTTGAGTTCTGCCACCAGGCTGAGCAGATCATCCACATCTCACGCAGGTCTGATCTGGTATCTCTGGCCACTGTTCAGTGCAGCAGCAGGTTCAGACCCTGCAGACAGATGCCTAAACAGCCCCATTTCTAGGCAAGCACTTGGCAAACACATTCTTTTCAGCTAGCATTTTCTGTCTAGTGGAGGCCTTGGCTAGATTTGCTGTCTGAAAGGAAGCTGA
Organism: Phasianus colchicus; assembly: GCF_987193195.1. Classification (NCBI taxonomy): domain Eukaryota; kingdom Metazoa; phylum Chordata; class Aves; order Galliformes; family Phasianidae; genus Phasianus; species Phasianus colchicus. Next base: position 59,583,125 of record NC_143439.1, on the reverse strand, counting down.
TAGGTGAGCCAGTATCCTGAATGGGGGAGTGGATACTCTGCCTTCCTTGTGTGAACTGGAATTCTCTGCTGACATGATAAACTGCTTCAGAACTGAAGCCTCTCTATTCCCCCCTGTCCCTTCATCACTTACGCTGCGTTCCCCAGCCTGGCTGTGGAGACCCCCTGGGATGTTGAGGGAGCTGCTGGTGATGCTTCTACCCCTGCAGCAGCAGATGGACTTGCTGTGCCAACACAAGGTGGCCATGGAGCCTCAGATTCTTGTTCAGTGTTCATGGTCAATCCATTGCCCCATTCTACCCACTTGTATGCCTTCATGGGAAAGGTTTACTTTCTTGCTCCAGGATCACTCTCAGAGGAGGTACTGATTTCTTTGCTTTCTGCAGAAGGGACAAGATGGGGGGAAAGCACAGTTACACTCTACTGAAGATACAAGTGATCTGGCATTGCTACAGCTGATTGTATTCGGCTTGCCAACTGAAGCAAAGCCCTGTTGCTTCCTGCCCGTAGCCAGAAATTTAGTTTAAGTGCATTGGGTTGTTTTGTCTTGTTCCCAGAGCATAAACCCTTCTCAAAACAGATCTGGTGACTTTGAGGACACTGGGGCTCAGAGGAAGGTATGAGGACCTTACCTGCAGGGTGCATTGATACAGCAACCCTAACTCAGGAGTCCCTTTCAAAATGAGGATGTGCTCTCCTTGCTTAACTTGCAAGGGCAGGTTGCAAGTGGACAGTCTGATAGGTACACAGCTTACATGCTGCCACACGAGCTCTACTTGGTGCTTACTGTAGACAGATGTCTGGACATACGCTATTATGGACCTATTTGAAGAGATACAGCTGGAGGCATGAATTTTATAGCATTTTTATAGTTACAGAGAGTAGCTTGAAGAAAGGACTAGAACTGAGTTTATCCTTTACTGCTGTACTTTTTGTTTTGTTGCTTGTTAGTGAAGCCAGCCTGGGTGGTTTGCTCAGTGCTGAGCTGAGGATTGCTGCAGTCACTGTGCAGCACTGAGCAGGGTGATGCTGCTCTGGTAAGACAATGGGGAAAGTCTTGGAGATGATGGTTTATGTTCAGAATTACTTCTGGTGCTACTTAAAATACAGTGAAAATATTTGAGGGCTAATTTAAAGAAAAAAAATGGAAAAAGCAAACCACACACCTCCCCCTCTATGCATATACTTAACTTTTATGTAGCCTGAAGCATATCTGTTGTGTACTTGACTCTGGTAAGGCTGTTGGTCATTGCTTTTTCGTATTAAAACACCAGTACCTATACAGCCTGGATAAAGACAGGCCCTTGGCTTAGTACTTGTGTATGGGATCATCTCTTTTGTTGTGAGAGACCTTCCTGAATCTCCTCCACTGCACTTGGCTCCCAAGGAGTTTGCTTTGATGCAGTTTCATGCTGTGCCTCCCCAGGCTCAGTGCTGTAAACCATTCCAAGTTCCTCTGTCTCCTCACCTGCCCCTTTGATAGTGTCCTTGGTTCTCTTGTGCATGCTGATACTTTTTTTGCAATCTTCTGGTCGTCACGGGCAATATTCCTCCAGCCAGTCCTGTTGCAGAATATGAAGTCTGTGTACAAGCTGGATTCTATCTCCATCACATCTCTATATGCCTTCAAAATCCTGCAGAGGAAGCACAGCTTTAAGGTCAAGGGTGCCTGGCCAGCCTTGAGCCATGGCTCCATCTGGGTTAAGTTACTGCATGGAGTTAAATTCAAGCAATTATCCCTCTACAATGAACAGTGGCCTGAAAGTGCTGCAGGAGGGTTAAACTCAATATGGGGCCAATATATAGCCATGGAACAAATCCACATCCTTTGGACTACGTCTGATTCATAGGGCTTAAATGGGCTCTGCATGCACACCTGCCCTGGATTCCAGTTTTAAGGAAGCCTTTTGTGTTTGCTCCTTGTCTAGGTTAAACTGAAGGATTTTCACTCTAACCTCAACCTTTCCTTAGATCTGTGCTCTTCTTCTAACCTGGTTTTGCAGAAATTGCAGAAGACTTTTTTTGTCAGAGGAAGTTTCGTTCATCTCTCTGTGGCACAGGTGGCGCAACTTGGTAAAAGGCACCTTCAAGTCTTGCTTGGACATTCTCAGCTGCTAGGCTGGCTGGCATGGCAGTGGATGTGACGGAGGAGATGGGAAAGTCAAACACAGTAGTGGCTTCTCTGCGTTGCTCAGAAGTGCTGAGGTGATGTTCTCTATGGAATAATAAATCAATGGCTGAAACAGTGAATTCTGAACATTGTTTTTGTAATGCTGACTGCACTTTGAATTTAGAGGGCTTTTTGTTAACAAAATTAACATATTTCATGCTTGAGTTTGACTGAAGACAAGGTACTTTGACATTTTACTAATAATACGTTTAACCAATTCAAATTGGAGGTGACCAATTTTAGACAGAAAAGATAGTAAAACCTCACACTATGGCTTAGAAAATTTAGGAAAAACGTCAACGAGACTCAAATAAAAACCAGCTACTTGAAGATTTCATGCTTATGCTTTTCTTAGTAGTTTTTCTTTCAGTTCTTTTTGTGGTTGGTCATATTTCCTGGTACAGGTCACTAGAACAAAGGTTTTGGTTAAAAGAATGCTTGTGATATACACAGCCAATGGTTAAAAACCACATCGCCTTTTTGTTCTCTTTTCACCTGGGATAGGAGAGAGGGATGGGGGGGCTTGTAGGCACAGCAGCAGTACCTCCCAGGCCAACTCCTCTCAGTTTTATAGGTTTTTTTTATGTGATGCCTATGGTATGGGATATCCCTCTGGATGGTTTAGGCCAGCTGTCCTGGTTCTGTCCCTCACAGCTTCTTGTGTACTCTCAGCCCCTCTCACTGGTAGGGGCAGTATGGGAAGTTCAGAAACTGAAACATTTTTGGCTCCACACAGTGATGCTCAGCAAGAACTAAATCATGAGAGTGTTATCGGCATTGGTTTGCTCACAATGATGGGAGAGATTATTTGAGGGATTATACAAAGATTCAGCATTAGCAGAGCTTTGGGAGTGTTGTGCACTCAGAACTGAGAATCTAAGAAATGCCAGAAGTTCTGGGTGTGCAAAATTATTCCAATTCTCTTTTCTCTCTGTTTAATTAACTACTTAAGTTAAAAAAGTAAAAAGTAAAAGAAAAAGTATCAGCTGAGTACATCCAATGAATGAGAATTGTTCAGAAACAATTTATTTGAAGGGAGTGATTCTCCTCTTTTGCTCTTGTGAGACATCACCCACTCTTGTGATACATTAACTGTTCAGCTCTGGGGCCCTCAGCAAAAGAAAGACGTCAACCTGTTAGGCTCTGGAACAGAACTGCTAAGATAATTGGAGGGCTGGAGCATATTTATAAAGAAAGACTCAGAAAACTGGAGTCATTTAGAAGAGAAAGGTCTGGGGTCTCTTACTGCAGACAGGATGAAGGGTTAAGCTAAATAACGTTTTAAGCTAAAAGATAATAGATTGAAGTTAGGTATTTGGAAGAAATCCTTCCTGTGAGGATTATGAGACACTCCAACAGAGTGTGTAGAGAAGCTGTGAATGTCCCATCCATGGAGGAAGGTGTTCAAGGCCAGGTTGGATGGGCAGCCTGATCTGGTGGATGGCAGCTAGCCCATGGCACGTGAGTTGGAACTGGATGGTTTTAAAATCCCTTCCAACCTAAGCTATTCTATGATTCTTCTTTCTTAAGTCCAAATCTCATCTTTTTACTGCACAGTGCTGGAAACTGTTTTGAAGATAGTGATTTTAATGTCAAGACTTGTGAGGGTCATTCCTATGACATCATCATTGTGGTATTTGAGTGCATCATTCAAAGCATGATATTATCAGAATTTGATTGATGAGAAACTGAGAGATTTAGGTAAAAGGCTTCCATTAATTTTGGAGATTGACAAAAAGTGACAAAAATTAAATTTTTTTGGAGTGCTTATATTTTTATAGCTTTTTTTTTAATCTAAAGTACAGATCCCTTTGATGTCAATTAATAAAAGTAGTCGCTAAAACATAAATAAATAAAGCAACTCCCTCTGCTAACGCGGGTTCTGTAGCATGAGGTAGAGGATTCCAAAACCTCTCTGGGCAGCCTCTTGCAGTGCTCTGTCACCCTCAAAATAAAGAGGCTTTTTCTCATGTTCACGTGGAACTTCCTCTGTTCCAGCTTCTGCACATTGCCCTTTGACCTGTTGCTGGGCACCACTGAGAAGAGCCTGGCTCCATCGTCTTGATCCTGCACTTTAGATGTTTATAAGCACTGATTTGATCTTGTCTGTGTTCTCTTCTTTAGATTGAACAGTCTCAAGTCTCTCAGGCTTTCTTCATAAGGGAAATGCTCCAAGTCCCTCATCATCTTCGTAACCCTAATTGATCAGAGAATGACTGCACAATACTGACTCTAGCCTTGCAGCTCTCTCTGTTACAAAAGGGAACCTCTGACCTCTAGTAACACACATCTAAGTTTTCAGACTGCTTTGGAACTGGGATGTAGAGCACAGGAAGACTTTGCACAGCTAGATTAGCTATGTAGCAAGATTTCCTTAGGAATTGCACAGGTAGAATTATAGATTGGAATAGAATCTTGCATAGAATTGCATAGAATTATAGGCTGGAATGACCACTGAGATCTAGACTAACCATTGACCCATCACCTTCATACAACTAAATCATGTCAATACTCCATCCCTGGAGGCATTCAAGGCCAGGCTGGATGTGGCTCTGGGCAGCCTGGTCTGGTGGTTGGCAACCCTGCACATAGCAGGGGGTTTGAAAACAGATGATCATTGTGGTCCCTTTCAACTCAGGCCATTCTATCATTCTATGAATGCGACATCTACCCTTCTCCAGGGACAGTGACTCCACCACTTCTCTGGGCAGCCAGTTCTCAGTTTATTTAGGCTGGAATACTATAAAATAGTGAAAAGCATTTTCATGTGTTTAAAATATTAAAGTATTTTTATATGGATAAAATATTATGATCATCCTTAGTATCCATCTCAGAAATAACAGACTCATTTGGGCTGAGGCATGAAACAAGCAAAATGTTTTTTGTGGTTTCGATTCTGAGTTTCTAAATGCTAATGCACTTATGAACGTAAAAATGATAAGAAGTAGTGTAGTAAGAGCAAATACAGAACCGTGATCACCATAAGTAGGAAAAGGATTATGTTCATGAAATTGCTCTATTTAAGCACTTCAATCACATTTGCCTGCTTGGATTTATATGTAGATATTATAGGTAAATATTTCACTTTTTTTTTTTTTTTTTTTTTTTTTTACAATAATACAGGCCAGATTTTGTTAGTATTTTGATTTTAATTTTAACTAGTTTTGATTAATTTAAAGGAATTAATGAGGGCAAAAACTAACAGTGTATGTGAACATCTTGTTTTAGCTTGTTTATTTTAATGAACGTCAGGAAAAGACAGACTTCTGTACTCAGAAAGCATTTTAACATGGGTAACAGTGAAATGCTATGGAAGTTTGAATTTTTTGTTGTGACAAGGACTTGGAGAGAGAAATATTACTCTTTTTACATTAGGAATTTTGGAAACTCAATGTTTCTGCCATTTGTGCTGGATTTTCTTATCTACTCTAAATTCAGTGATTATTTTTTTCTGTTCATTAGAATTGGAATAAGACATTCTAGCTGATAGGCTTGGAGGCTTATCTTTCACAATATTTTCCCCTTTCCCATAGCTGAACTCTGATGCTTCTGAGGGAGCTCATACCCTTGCTTCAGCAGCACCAAATTTCAAGTTGAGGAAATTTTCAGTTCTTTACAAATTTTTACAAAAATATGCACAAAATTTGTAATCATACAATCCTATCCTCATAGAAGAGCTGGATGTTGAAGTTAGAAGAAGCCCACAGAGATCATTGAGTCCAACTCCTGGGTCCACAAAGGACCACCCAAAAATTAAACTATATTTCTGAGAGCACTGTCCACACACTTTTTGAACTATGGCAGCTTGGGGCTGTCACCATTGCCCTGGGTAGCTTGTTTCATGCCCAACATCTACTAGCAAAGAATCTTCTTCTAACTCTCTGCTGACAGTAGCTCCATGTCATTATCTTGGTTCCTAAGGTAATCCTTGCTTTTATGCAGAAGAGCATTTAGGGGATATGCCTTCTCCCTTGGACTCAGAAATAAAAGATGAGTGATATTTCATCAAATTCCAAAAGTTTGAATCCAGAAGAATTCTTGAACCCTATTTCCATTCATGGCACGTTCACAAGCCAAGGAATTTCTTTTTAAAAGATAAATTAATTCTGTTTTTTTTTTGAGAAACATATCTAATCTCACTTTCTGGGCTTATGGTATTAGTAAAGCTAAATTGTTGGAACACTTAATTGCTGTCATTTCTCTGAAATATCATCTTTTTGAAATTTCAACTACTTTGAAGTTGAGTTGTCTAATTTCCATTTCTACTCATTGCACCTTGTTATGTCATTGTCAGCAAGGTTCAAAGGCCTCCCACTATCAAGAAACTATTTCATGGAGTTATGATCAAGCACTTATGAAATAAGTAGAGCTTTTTAGATCTCGTGTCATACAGCTTATTTTTCCAGTCCCACATTCATTGTTTCGGCCCTCCTTTGAATTGCCTTGCATTTTCATTTTACGTCCTTCATCTGTGGACTGCAGTGAAGGGAAAGGCTACTAGTGATGGTCATAGTAGCAATAGAAGTTTGTCCATAATTATTTGTTGATAGAGTCTCTAATTAGTTTGTCACTGTAGGCAGTATCTTATGTACTGACAATGTTGTTACAATTATTTTCTGGTTATTTTTTCTTTAATTTTCTGTCACTCTTTTAAAAGATAGAAGAAATACCACTCTTGGGGTCTAGGAGTATGCATTGTATTCATTATTTTACAGTCAAACCTCCCTGTTTGCTTTATACAGTTTTTATTGCTTTGCATTTGTTTTTGCATTTATTTTTGCATTGTATATTTAACAAATTGAAATTATTTTAATCTTCAGTATATAATTCCCATTATCTACTAGAGGAAAGGTCATTTTTCTAATGGTAGTAGAAAAAAAAAGTCTACTGGAATACTAAATGGGATCTAAAGCATTTAGCAAATGGAAGAATCCCCATTTCAGCATGAGTATGTCATTTGTTACTCGTTATTTTTTTCTTCCGTGTTTTTCTTTTTTTTAATTAAATAAGTTTAGTCCATAAAGACACTGAATAACTCTTTATCACAACAGTGATAAGTTACTGAGTGTAATTCAGCAGTATCCCCCTGCAAAAGCCCAGTGCCAACCCTATGCAAATAATAATAATCAATTCCTGAAGCTTATAAGGTTGCTGTGGTGGCAAATTTATTGAAAATATTTTATCAGCTTTTGAAATCTGATACTTTATATTGAATGCTTATGTGATTTAATTACACAGCATGTGTACGTGCATGAGGAATGTATATCTATTAGTGAAAGTGTACTTTGCTGCTGAATTGATAGGGAAAATACAGACAGCTACTTCAAATAGCCTGAGGAATTTTTCCTAATTTCCATGGAAGGAAACAGCAATAAAAAGCGATGTTTTAAGAGAAGTGACTCAATATTTGTTTGAAATAGTATTCTCCAGAATGAGACCTTTTGACTTAAAACAATGAAAAATGTTACTGAAAAAGGCTGTTCACAAGCTAACTTCCAATAAGTTCTTCATTCCACTACAGCTGTGTATATGTTAGAGACAGATCTGAGTAATTCTAATTTCCTTAATATGTGTCTTCTTGGATAGTGATCATTGTTGCTTGACAGTCACGTAATTGCTTTCATAAGCAGCTAGTTACATCTGTTTCAGATACTGAAAGATGTTTTTTGAGGATATTCCCAGGAAGAGCTCATCTCAAAGCATACTGAAGGCACTGTCAAGGAAGCATCTTAACTGCGTGACGCAATAAAGGATCACATTATTAAAAAACACATCATCATCCTATGGACAGATAGACAAAGTATGCCTCTCTCATTTTCTCAGAAGTTATAGGAGATAATAATTATTTTATGCTGTGATTTTTTTTTTTTTTTTTACTATATATCATGAAATAAAACTTAGCTACTTATTTTTTATTTTTACATGTAAATGCTAATGTCTTTAAAATTCCATTTCTGCAGCTTACTAAATAATCACAACAAATATAAGGAAAATAAGAAATAATGTTTTTTTCTGTATCCAACAGAACTACTTTTATTGAGATTCAGAGAAGATTTTGCTCTTGAAAAACATTATTCATAGTAGCCTACAAGTTTTTTCCTTATTCTGGTTTACAGGAATGTGCCAAGTTATATTTGGCTTGTATATTACCTATCAACAGACTTCTATGCAGTTAGGGCTGATAAAAATATTTCTCTCACATTTTGCTGGTTTCTTTTATGTATTTGATTCCAAATTTTGCTTTGATGATCGAAAGACCAGCATTGTATTTGCTGCTGCCAACTCTCATGGGTGAGTCTTGCTATATATTTTATTTTTTCTCTGAAATACCACAGCCCCAAAGTTATGTGGCTATGTCAGATTCAGTTTTTCTTTGAAAGGGAATTATGCTTCCAACTCTCAGAGGAAATCTTGAAAACGTAAAGCTTATACTCTTAAACAAATAAATATTTAAATAAATAAATATAAAATCCCAAACCAAACAATACCAACTTAAAAAAAAAAAAAAAAAAAAAAATCCCACCGCAACCAACAACAATACGAACCCCAAAATAAAATTAAAAAGCAAAAACAAAAACAAAAGAGGAAATAAATAATGACTTTAATTTTGAATAATATTTTTCCTTCCTATTGTATTTAAATATAATTTTAGTGATAGACTTATTAGCACACCTGTTAATTAGTTGAAATAGAGAGAATTTAAAAATGTAAAAAAAATGCTTACTTGCAGAGGAATATAGAAAATAAACTAATAGCAGAAATAATGTCTTCTGGCTTTCATAAACAGGGATAGAAGTTTGAAGCAAAATAAAGAAGATGAGACTCACTTAGATGAATTCCAGATTATCTAGGCAGAAATGGACATTAATAAATTGGCACTGAAAAGACCGGGAGTTTAAAATTATTCACTTTTACCTCTATTGAAATTAGATGACATTGATGTTTTGTTGATTTTTTTTTTTTTTAATTTTAATCAGGTTGGGGAAAGCTGTAGTCTGGCTATGCTCTCATTGAGAAAAGGCATATAGCTATGGAAATATAGCTATGGGCTTTGGGATAAAAGGATGTACTTTGTTGCTCTTTTATTCTCTCTCTTTTCTTTTTCCCCCTGTTGACATTCCTCTTACTTGATAACATGATTGATCGAATATTCCTAAAACATTGTCTTGTATTTTCAAGTGAAGTTCAGAAAGATTTCAAAATGCAGATAAATTAACCGGGTGTTCCAGGAATCAATTTAATTTCGTCAGAGATTGTTGAAACTGGATAATTCATGCTTACAGCCATGGTACATAGTTAAAAGCAGACTTTTTCATTGGATTTTCAAAACAAGTGTGTCTGAGGATTTCTCAGAAAATAATGAAGTTCTGTTGAGCCACTCACAAGAAGTCTTGCATTCCTGTATCTGAGGTTTTCTGAATTTGATTGTGGAATCGTGTTTTGTTCAGAAGCTGCATTTAGCATGAAAACTAGTAGCATAGATAGCAAATTCATGAAGATGTAAATTGAAATGTCTTTGTTTTAAATGCTTTGATATACCCCTGAAAGCTGTCATATTACTGAGGTTTATATGAAGTGAACAGGAGGGATAGAAATAACCTGTATTCTGTGGTCAGGAGCAAGAGAAAGAAACAAATATATTTAGCTTTAATACTTCTTAGTTGTACATCAGTGGGCAAGGTTTGTGCATTCCGTCTATAAATTCAACACCACAGGGAAAAATTAAGTTCTGTTGAACCATGTTCTGTAACAGATTCAACATCCTGCATGTTGTGATCCTCATCTTCCAACCAGTCAAACACAGATATGTCATTTTGAGTCTATGGCTTTAAGTTGAAATGCTGTATCATGACTAGAAAGATTTATGTAGAAGATATAGCCCACAGTTTGTGGGATAAAATAAATATTTATTATTTTCTGACAACTGCTCTTTCGGTGGGTGAGTTAAGTACGTGTTTAATTGCTACTGTGAAGTAGAGAACTTGTTTCTTGTGAAAGAGGAAGACACATGAAATTGGGCACAAAAATGCTTGATAGATGTCTATTTGTCATCTTCATTTAGAGGAAAAATATGAGAAGTTCCATTACAATACGTTACAAGGTTACGATTAGAAGACTTTAAAAAATTCTTATCTTCCTCTGGAAATCAGTATATTTAACATTCTAGAGAACCTTCAGATTCGCTATACATTTTTCATGTGATGGTCCACAGCATTTAATGTTTCATAACTTTCTCCCTTATTGATAGATCTTTGCTAAAATTTAGCATGAGATGGATATGGCTGCGTCTGTATTTCCATTATTCTATGTTTTTTCTTTTTTCTTCTTTTTCTTCTTACATTCTTTGCATATTTGATGAAAAACAACAGGAAGAACCTTGCTTTTTTGTCAAATTCTGGAAGGAGATTCTCTGTACCAGGAAGAATAACGGAGGGAAGAGTTATTTAAACAAAACAAATTGGGACAGGATCAAAGTTGTATGAGAATACAAAATCAGACCAAATTTGGAAGGTAATAAACATAAATGGAAATATTTTTTTCAATGTTTTGAAAGGACAGAGCAGCTGGTGGGAAAAATTGTCAACTTTTAAGTTGGAGTGGAAAAAAATCTTGTTTTGCTGGAATTAGATAGCTGACAAAAACTTAGAGCCACAGTATGAAGTATCCAGAAGCTGGGGACATACAGAGCTTGGATAGTCAAGTCCATTTACTTTGGAAGGAGAAAATGCACATGGTGTAGTTCCCTGGAGAAAAGTCACCCATCTTTTCAGGTTGTTGATCAATCTTCACTAAGGACCACTTGGCAAAAAGGAATGAAAGAATTTCTCTTTCATAGGGAAATACAAAAAATTTGTTGGCACTGTAATAAATATGTCTCAGTACCAGAAAATACCTCTGATAAACACCAAAACAGTAACAGTGATGAGGAAAAAAAAAAGATGTTTAAATATCCAATATCTTAATAGGAAACTCTTACTGAATAAAGGAATGGCCTGCTTTATGGAACTGAAAATAATTTAGAGAGTTGTTAATTTAAAGGTAATAAAACTTAGGGAAAAGCGTAGCCCTGCACTTATAACTGTGGAAAACTACAAGATTAATGTTTTCCAGAAAGAAACAAGGTCATACATATAACCGCTTAGAAGTTGGAGCCTTTTAGAACGAATGTTTTTTATTTGGTCTGTTTGGGTCAGGACATTATTTGGAGAGAGGCAGAAATAAGCCAGAACACAGAGAGAAAAACTGAAGATGCCAAAACCGATATGACTACAAAACCACAGGACTTGAGAGAGGTTGTGGCAGACTACTGACAAAAAGTGCCTTGTAGCTGTGGGACAGAGCATCATGTCTATGTTTTTATTCCTGATAGGCTAAGGAAAAGCAGAGTTGAACCAAAGATCCCTAATTTTGTTACTGCTACTGGAATCCAAAGCATTTGTCTAAGTCTAAAAGGATAGTACTACATTAAGTGATCAAAAAAATGTATTTATCCAAATACATATATATATTTTTAAGTTACCATATGCCCAACGTGGTAAGATACTGCTGAATTGTTTAGACTGCTTTTCTTCCAAGCAAGGCTTCTTAGACTCAAGTTACACAGGTTGAACTGAAGAAAATGAAGCAGAGCTTCTCCCCACTATTCATATACAACTTTGTAAATGTGGTAGTTGTGAAGAAGCCATTAAACAAGTATACAGTATCTAACAGAAAGGGCTTGAGACTAGAAATCCTTGTTCTCTTGGGCCTTGTAGCTGGATAAACTGAGACACTGAAATACCAGGGTGATTTACTTAGGATCTAGTCTGGAGTCTGAAATATCAGCGTTTTTGAGAGAAGAGTCAACTTTGCAGGGAGATCTGTATGAGATTTGAAAATAATGATTTCTTTAAAATGTGTTGGAATATTTTCCAATAAATGTATTTTGTTCCTTTTCTTCCCTTTGAAGTTTGTTATTCCTCCCATTTCTCTTTTGATGCCAAATCAAAATTTTGGCTGGCATTATAATCTTGAAACATCTGGAATTTGTAAATGTAGAGGGAAAAAGCTAGTCTTGTTTCAAATACTTAAATGAACTTAACATTTAAAAAGATTGTTTTTTCACTGTGACTTCCACATTTGGGAATAATTTTTTTTTTTTTTTTTTTTCTTTGTGCATAGTAGTGATACAAGGTTCTCGTGAAGCTGTTGCTTCCTGATGACAGTTTTCTTAAGAAAACAGATGTTATACTGTGGAAGTTTACTCCAATTTATCACAAACTATATTTGCTACAGGTCTGGTGTTACAACACTAAATTCTTAGCATGCACATTCGTGACTCCATTGCTTCAGGACACTTTGATGCTGTCACATTTTAAGTAACATTTGCCTTAACCGATAGATTGGGCTTGTAAAGGAAGTGAAGCAGACTTAGATGTAGAGGTCTGCCATGGTTTTCAGCTGGGATAGAGTTAATTTTCTTCATAGAGGCTCATTGTTGCAGTTCTTACATGGAGCTAAGGACTTCTCTTCTCATGTTGCCCTGCCAGTGAGCAGTTTGGGAGTGCACAAGGAACTTGAAGGGGACACAGCCAGGACAGTTGACCCAAACTGGCAAGGAGGATGTTCCATATACTATATGGGATATGGACTGACTGCAGCTCCCATTCCCTGTTCCTCTGTGCTGTTTGAAGAGAGGTGATAGAAAACAGTGGATGTGAGGAAGATGTTTTGAGTTTCTTCTAGTTTCTCAATGCTGTAGATTGCTAGTGATAGGTAACAAATTAATATATATCCCGTGCTGGGTCTGTTTTGCCCATGAGATAATTTGTGAGTGATCTCCCTGTCCTTATTTCATCCTGTGACTTTTTTTTTCCCCAATACATTTGCTCCTTGTTTTTTTTTTCTTTTTTTTCTTTTTGACAAGAGAAAGTGAGAGCACAGTGTGGTGGAGTTGAGCTAGCTGTCATTTGATTCCAACAAAATTTGTGGTAAAATTGCAAAATGGCAAGTAGGAAACATTTTAAAAAGCTACGCACCAACAATAGATCTGAATTACCAGTGTTTGCATCTGCTTGTCTGTCAAGACAATCAGCAGTGGGAGGCAAGGTGAAGAGGAAGCACATCCTCCTGCATGCAATGTGATCATGCAGGTCTATGAAAATCACAGACATGAATGAACATGAGAAGCACAAATATAGTTGCAGTTATAATGTGCTAAGGACTAAAGTAACGTATCCTGGAGAGGCATAGTCAATCTTTAACAATGTTATAGTCATATAGATAGGCTATATCTACATTACAACTATTATATGATTTCTAAAGCAAATGTTAGAAAAAAATATTCTTCTGAAATGATTGTAATAGCACTTACTGTAAAATTGATATCTATATTTTAATAAGAAGTATGATGCTGTCAGATTAAAAGTTTCATTTCTTATCAGAAAACAATCCTTAGAAAAGGGCAGTAAAAAAGCTTTTGTACTTAGTTACCCATTACCTTTGATATTTTGGGCTTAATTACTTTCTAACATTTCTAAGTCTCATTTCATCCACTTCCTTCTCTGTTGCTTACTCCTATTGCATTGCTGATTCAACATTGTACTACAAATAATTGTAGTATCATATTTGTTATTTTAAAAAAGGGGCCACAAATATCAGTTGCTGGCACTGATTAATTCTAAGAAGCTTCTGGAAAATGTCTGTGTACAAATCCTGGGACAAGTATGTCTATGGAGGGAACATAACTTTCTAAAATGTATATTCATTATTTTCCTCTTTTAAATCATATGCTAATTTTAATTAATAGTAGGATATCATTGTGTTGAGTCATTCTTAAGATAATCTGAAATTCAGCTGTTCATGCAGGATTAAAAGTATTTCTATTCAGAAATTTAAGAACAATCAGAGTAGATGAGTATTTGTACAGGGAATAAGGATTAGCTTTGGCAATATCTTTGGAAATTAATTAGAACATTTAATAGGTAATTAAGTTGAATCAAGTAATGAACTATAAACAGACATGTTTTCAATGTATGTCAGGAACACTTAGGTATTTAAATTGTCTCAACTGAATGTTCATTCATTTATATCTACAATTTTTCAATGTACGTAAAATTTCCTTTTAGCCATGTTAAATCACTGCTGTTGATTTCTAATAGAGTACATCTGAAAACTGTAATTGAGTCAATACCTGTTTCAGACCTGTTAAAATGGATCTACCTATTAAATGGAATCTTCATAAACTCAAAGTTTTCTGTTTTGTCTGTGCAACGTGTCAAAAGGAAAGGCAGATTACTTTAATTCATTTCTAGTGACTCAAGGCTGAGTTAATACAGAAGGAGCCATGCAGAATTTCCAGACTTATATAGTTATGTAAGAATAGGCACATCTAAATTTCAACTGATTTACTTTTTTTTAACAATAAACTTTCTGTACACTTTTATGCAAAGATTTTAATGTTAAAGGGAAACAGATGCTATTCATAAAGAGACATTTTCTTGGGTCACGTAGCTATTGAACTTTTGAGGTCACAGAATTTCATATTTTTCTTTCTGACAACTTGCAAAAGTCCAGAAAATTGAAAGGGGTGACAAAATTGTCACATATGACAAAGCAAAGGAAGCTAACTGCTGCTGACTGAAATTTCTGAAATTTGTGCCAACTGTTGACAAGTGGGAATGAAGGAACAATTAAAACTCCTCCATTTTGAAGTCAAGGCTTTTCTTGAAGATATATTCACCAGATTGTGCAGTTACCATTAACAAGTCTCCCCAGTGATTAAAAAAACCTGCAACATTCTGTTTTAGGTGTTATTCATAAAAGATTTTGAATTACAGAGTAATTATTTTTTTTCTTTTTTTTTTCTTTTTTTTCTTTTTATTTTTTATTCTGCTGAGAACTTACAAAACTGAAAGGAGAATCCAACTCCTCAGCAGGTCTAATTCAAGAGATGAAAATGAATGCTATGAATTCACAGGAGCACTTGGACTTCGTCTGTCTAGACCATCATAGCTAACAGAGGATTGAGCTTCCTTTATAAAAACATAGGCTCTTTAATATGACTGGGATGAGCTCAGTTTGAAACACTCTCCTGCAGGGCTGTGACCAGAGTACAACGTAATTACTATGAACACAGCAGAACCCCATGTTTCAACCAAGAACACTTCTTGTTGTCCACTGCATTTGCTTTGACTGGTTTCTCTTGCAGGAAAGTGTTAGAGTTTTCAGTTGGTGAGAACTGAAATGTACGCATCCTTGCCTATGTTTTATTATACAGAGTTATGATGTTATAACAGAAAAATACTTGAGCATTCAAAAGTATTCATCCCTCCCTCTTTATGTCTCTCAGTGGCAATTATCAGCAGTGTAATGTGTGCCTGCTGATGACTGCTTAGAAGCTATATATTAATGGGTAGGTGTTCAACGTAAGTTTGAGAATTACTTCTCAAAACATTTTGGAAAAGAAAATCTACTTTTTGGCCTCAAAACTAAATAAAATAGAGGTGTTCCCAGTGTATGGTATTGCTCTCAGTTAAGAAGAAGAGCTACCAAACGCATGCTAATATACAAAACACTTATAACATTGTATCCGTATTTCTGAAATTCATAGATTTTGGAAAATAATTCATCATCAGTAAATTCTTCATTAATGTGGCAGTTGTATTGATCAGATAAGGAGTTCAGGGATGGTCATATATATATCTGAAATCTTGTACTGAAGTTCTTATCTGAGGTGATATTCACACATTGAAAATCCTGTGTTAATGTTCAAACTGTGAGAGGCTATTTTTGATAACATGAATTGCCAGGTAAACTTGCTGGCTGCTTACAGGAAGATTAAAGATGTACAAATCTCCAGGAGAGCTACAGCCAAATTGATGAGTTAAAAAGACTTGCACAATTCACTTATTTTCTTGGGTTTTTTTCAAATTTTGCCCATGTTAGATTGCAGTTTGGCAGGCGTATCTCATGTGGGAACTGTACCATTTGAAATCAGTGATGGAATTCAGTTGTCTTCCAGGCCTGTGTATTTACTTCACTGAATCTTTATATTCTTTAAACTGCCAGACTAAGTGAATTAACCGGACAAAGCCCTGTCTTGTTTTAGTTGTAGACTGATATTCTGAAAACAGTGAACTTTATGTAGACTATACACTGAACTCTGTGTAGAGCTGAACTTTAAGGAGAGTGCACTAAGAATCCAAGCTTGGAGCTGTTTCTATTTTCTGTAATCCTGAATGAGAAGACTTCAAAACTACTTTTCTTTCTTTTTCAATGACTGAGTTTTTTTAAACAAATTTATGTTATTTATGTCATTAAGTTTACACAAGAGCATCAAAATACATATTATCTGGTTGCAATTAAAATACAACCCAGGCTGGAAAGCTTCATCAAAGTATGAGGTGTGAAGTTATCAAAAAAGTATCATCTGTATTATAACTTATCTACACATACAGCTGAGATTTTCATATATTAATTAAGCTAAAACGAGGAAATTAATGTCTTTATGCATACATATGCCAGAATAGATATTGTAAGAGACAGTATTATAGGAAAATGAAAGAGGAATAACTTTCCTGTGGATAATTTTTGCAATGAACCCGTTCTTTTGTACTTTGGTTATGCCAGATTGTATGAACAGATATTACTCCCAAGTTACAATGCTGGCTTCATATGTCAGCACAACTGGAAAAGTTCATCTTGGCACATGCAGTTAGGCAGCGGGTTGTTGAGTCTCATCCTTAATTGGCTGGGTATGGTGTTTGCATTTAAGAGACAGCTGTAAAATCTAGAGCTTAGAGGCATGCTATTTTATGTTAACTTCTGAGATACTATGTCAACCCTGCAGTACAGGGAATGAAGGATAGTGCAGTTATTAGTGTGACAATTGAGGTGACAGCAGTTCCCATTTTAACTGTGAGACCCGCAAAGCACAGCACTGCTTATAGATGCAAGAACATCGAACTGCAGGAGCAAAGGGACTACTTATGTAGTCAGTCATAGAGAGCAAGTATGTATGTATCTTAGTTTTTAAAAAATGTTGCCCTCTTATCACAGCCCCAACAAAGGGAAATGATGTAGAGTCTTCTTTCTCTAAGCGTAAGAAAAAAAGGCTTTTTAAAGTGCCACATCATTGATTAAAACAGATCACATTCAATGGAAGCACTTTTAAACCTACGATCAAATGATCTGGATGTTGGTCACTCAAGCCCATCTTTTAGTGACTTTATTCATCACATGGTATTCTGTTAATTTCTTAAATGTCTTCAATTATATACTACAGTAAAGTTCAGACTATCAAACCCTTTCAGTCCTAAAGTCTGTTAAGAGAAAATCGATGGAATATTTTACTAAATAAAACCAGAGTACAGATTGCAGAAGAATATTTTTCTTGTATCTCTTTAAAGTGAAAATTACCATCACTTTGACAAACCTTGTTACTTCTCCCTGCTCAGTGAAACTGGAATTAACATTGCTGATTTTGCTTCAGAATCACAACTTCAGCTGAAATGACACTTTATCTTGCCAATGCATATTTACTCATGCAGTGCACCTGCTTCATCACTTTCATCAGCTGAGTCCTGGAAAGAGTGATTTCTAGATAAATGCTACTGTAGAACCAGCCATGATACTAGAAAGCCTGTGGGCAATTGCTCCATTTCTATGGAGGGAGGAGTTGGGAATAAGGGAAGAAAACAGGGGCATGAACAAGTGAGATCTAGTGCTGCCCTTACCAGCACTGTTTGTGGGGGGTGCTAACCATCCATGACACCAGTATTAACATGTTTTAACTACTGAAGTGGCCCACATTTAAGGTTGTGCCTGCAGCCTCACAATCTCACATGTTTGTACCTGATGGCTGCTAGCCAAAAATCACGTGAGGCCTGACATACCTTGCTAGGGTTCAGTTAGAAAAACTAAATGAGATGTGTTGAGCCTTGCAGCTCAGCATTCACATGCATGCTACTTTCATCCCTAAATGTGAGCTGGTAGGTAAGAGCGTGACGACCCTTTAGGAGTGTTCCAATAGAAGCCCACACAGAAGCCTCTCTCTACTTCTCTCTACTGTCTTTGGTAAATTCCCAACAATAAAAAAAATAAAATAAGTTAATGTACACTCAAAAACAGGTCTTTCAAGACTAATTAGTTAAGCAAGAATCTCTATTTACAGTATAGAAATTGCCCTGATGATCGAATTATTAATAATTAGATTTCTGTTTGAATATAATATTAAAAAACTAATTATGAAGCATTGAATTTTGTTTTAAAGTATCAAATTCCTATTCTTTTACATGTCTTTTGCCTTTTCCATTCACTCCACTTCTCATTTACTTCTCCTTGTCTAATTTACTGGCTGTGTGGATGTGACCCTTGCAGTAAACACAAAGCAAAGAGAAGAACCCCAGCATATTGAGCTTTTGTAGCTATTCTGCTCAGATATCAGCATCATAACATACAAATTAGAATTGCATCTAATTATTAGGATTGTTCAGTTTGGGGAAGAGGATGCTCAGAGGAGACCTTATTGCTGTTTGCAACTTCTGGAAAGGAGGCTGTGGCAAGGTTGTATCAGCCTCTGCTCTTGGGTAACAGCAATAGGATGAGAGGCAATGGCCTCAAGCTGCACCAGGGGAGGTTCAGGTTGGATATTAGGAAAAACTTCCTCTCAGAAAGAGAGGAGGCACTGGAACAGACTGCCCAGGGAGATGGTGGAGTCACTGATCCTGAAGCTGTTTGAGGAAAGGGTAGATGTGGCACTGGGAGATGTGGTTCTCCAACCTTTATGATTCTATGATTATCATGTACCAACTGTACATCATTATGCTGTCTCACAGCACCCCTGCCACAAACTAATTAGCTACTATTAAGTAGCTAATGCTGTACTTCTATTTGTTCTTTATTGCTGACCAGCAGTAGCTTAAGCAGAAAGAACATGGAGCAATTCCTATTCACATGCCTTTGAATCCAAAGTCAGTCTGGGGAAGATGGAGGGGAGGTTTATACATCTGGGGTGTAAAAGTGAGAAATACAGGCCTAGGCAGGAGATGTACTAAATTACAAAGGAAAGTTATTCCAGCAATGAAAAGCAAGTTGCTAAAAGCCTTTTTGTTGAACTAAAATAACATTTTTCACTAATTACTTAATGCTAGTTCTCCAATATGATGTTTCCTGTAGATCTGTCTTTTAAATTACTGTTACCGGTAAAAAGATAGAATGAAAAAGTGAAAGAGAACTAATGAACAGAAATTTTACATCTTACAGGCCACTGTTCAGATTTTTTTAAATAAAATGGAACACTGCATAATTGATGATGCGAGGTTAAAATAATCTATTTCAAAAATTAAACAGTTGAAATCTGAGCAGGAATTTATTGTTCTTGAACAGAATATGGCATCTTTGAATAAATTCATATTAGACTAAGTAAGAAATGTTATTGAATTAAAATTACTGAGCAGAGAAAATGTAGTAATTTGTACTGTTCCTGGTGATTGCAAGTTACTCAAGATGAAAAGAAAAATAAATGGATTTCGAGAAATTCTAGTCATTTTGGCTTATATTCATCTTATTTTATTTCAGCCATCAAAAATATACAGCTCTAATCTAAGATAGCGATCAGGCTCACTCTGTAGTCAGTGCAGAGATATCACTATCTTTACAGAACTATTTATTCTGTCTCAAGATAGATAAGATGAATAGCCTTATTCTGTGTCCATCTCTCTTTGAAGACTACAGGAGTGTAAATGACGAATTTAGGAGATTCACTTACCCAGTCTTTTGCTTTCTGAAAGCTAGATTAGGTTACAATCATTCAAGACTCTTTACTCTTTGTGAATCTAGGAGGCAACCCAATGAGGATTTCATGGTTAGAACCTGTAGGGTTATCAATCCAGCAACAATCAGCAGAGCTTATTGCAATGGAAATATATAGCTTTCTTTGCTGCTATTTCTGCCAATGTACTTAAAGCAGTTAAATCCCTTTCGTTGAAGAGGCTGACTGAGTTCTCTATTTTGTCCCCATATCTTTTTCTGGTCTCTCATGTAGCATGTACCTGCCAGGCTTTCTGAGTTGGTGACAGACAGCACATGTTTGAAAGAGGTAATGTGTCTACTTCATCTGCTACCTTTTATTTCTCTTCTCCTCCAACAGTACAGGTGCAAACCTTCTATGTATGTCACTCTGAATGTAATGTCTCCTATTTATTTCCACTGAAACTACAATAGAAACAAAGAGCACAAGAATACTATTTTACACAGCAAATTCTAAGCTACAAAATGCTATTTTTCAACAAAGTCATCACCATTAGCTGTGCATTTTCACCTGCAATGAACAAAAGCCTGCATATTGTGTTCATATAAATCTGCATGGCCATCAGAATGTGCCTTGCCTTTCACTTCATTGTCACCACTGCTGAAACATAACACTCAAAGCTTCACTGTGCTCAGATCCACTCTTTTGTTTCCATAAACATTCAACAAGCATTGATGAATGTCAGTGCGTGCCATTTTTTCCACATGGAGGAATTCAGTGATGCACCTTTTCTTCATGCACGCTTCCATGTCAGGAGCCAATTTGTCAGACTGCCCCTGTGCTGCAACTTGTCACATGGCAACAAAACGTAATGGAAAATTGGTGAGAAGGTCCAGCCTCTACTGCCATGCCACCAAAATTTGCCTCTGACATTGTAGGCCAACATAATAAAACAGGAGGTGTTACTTTCGGAGCAGCCCTTGTACACATTTCAAGCCAACTAAGATTATAAATGCTAATCACCAATAATTTTCTTTCTTATAACAAGTTTCCCCTCTGTTGATAAATCAGTACTGTGTCTGTTAGTGTTAATTAGCTTGTGTCACGTTCTCCACTGTAATAGCACTTTAGAAGCACATTCTTTAGGTAGTTGAGAAAAATGCCAGATGTCAGAAGTTCAGATGATTATCAGTATTCCAAAAATTGACATTCAGACACTCTTTGATACTTTAATGTTTCTGCTTAAGCATCACATTTCTGAAGACAGATACTTAAAAAACAGACTTTCACCTTTAACTAAATTGGAATTTCTAAATATCAATGCTTTAATAATGTTTAAAGAAAAGTGACAGTGAAGCATGAATGGACTTTTGAAAATTTGGCATATCATGCTAGTAGGTCAAACAGAACAACAGGAGAGCAAGACAAGACTGAAATTAACCAAGAGATTTTCAGCATAGAATAATTAAATTCATCCTCTTCCCCAATCTTATCCAGAATGTATGTATGCCCCAACAATATTATCACACACAAAGATACTAGCAATTTATTTAAAGAAATGGACATATTGGTGGTGGGACAATTGCTTCTCGGCCTTTTGGCTAAGATCAAGTGTAATATCTGTGATAAGGGAACTCATCAGTATAAGTTACAAAGATGTCTATATATAGTCTATATATGGCGAAGGTACTGAACTAGTAGAAGCTGGTACTAGTAGAAACTAGTAGAAACAGAACTGATATAGTTCACTCAGCAGGTTAAATACTGTCATGAAAAGCCATAAAAGTCTGTTTAGCGTGTAGAGAGAAATAAATTTAGAAACATGAGGAAGGACAATGTAAACATTGAAGTAAATATTTTGCGATCAATGATAAAAGCTAGTTGCAAAATGTAGCAGACTTTGGTTCATACTTGTTAAATCCTAGTCAGAGTCTGTCTTCTGCCTAGTGAATTGATGAGCATAAAAACAAAAAATCCACCAACCTATTCTTAGTATGATGTATTTCTGCAAAACACATGATTTCTTGTATAGCAATACATTGTGATGATTCAGAGTTTAACATTTAGATTTTGAAATCATAGGTTTAGGTTTTCAATTCCATAGCAGGTTTATGAATCAATTTTTATACAGTCTGGTGATGGAGTCCCTTTGCAATATGGATAACAGTACTCCAGAGCACAGCACTGGACTTACTGAAGATATATAAATGTTATATAAAGCATAAGGCAGAGGAGTATATCTCAAGAGTGTCACAGTGTTCCTAGTTATGAAAACAAGTCCTGCTTTGTAAAGAGAATATGTACATTTTCTTTCTTTCTCTTCCCCCTTCTCATGTAGGATTATGGCAAGATAAATGGAGACAAGTGAGGAGGGAGAGCAATGTGAGACATCACCTCTGTAGCAGTGAGTACATTTCTGCATTGAGGAGGCTTGGTTAGAAAGTAGTTGCACTGACAACCTCTAATCTGTTCTGTCAGAAAACGCACTGTGTACCCTGAATTTTTCGGTGAGATAAAGGAAATAGTGTGAAAAAGCACCATAGCTCTTGGTGGTTCTGTGGTGTTTTTTGCTTGTTTGTTTTTGGTTTTGTTTTCAGAAAACAAAGCATTCTTATTAGTGGCTCACTAGCAATCAGTATTTGGACCTAAGAGTTAACTTGTTGTCCCTTGTTTGTCTGATCAGATTGGACACTTAAGGTAGAGGCAAGGTTTTTCTAGGTGTGTGCTGTATAGAATGAAATAATCCCCTGGATTTCTATGATTGTCGCACTGAAAATAGACAATCAGAAATATTATATTATGTAAAATGCTTATATATATATATATAGAGACGCATTGGTTTGGAATATGATACTTTTTTTTTTTTTTTTTTTTTTTTTTTGCTACACATAAAATTCACAGTGGCATCCAAGCACATGCTTGAAAAGTCATAGTGGTAATACTGAAAGAAACCTGAATAAGAAATCCAAAGAGCGTGGTAAGTTTAAAATCGACCACAGGCGAAAAATAATATATACACCTTGTCTAGAAGGGTCATATATTCTGTCTGAGCTAAAATTTATGCTTTTTAAAAGATAAAATTAAAAATAAAACAGTTGCTGTCACCAAGTTACTAGTTACCGGGAATAAATAGCAATCTGGAGACAGAAAAAATGATATAAGGATTTTGCTGATGACAGAGAAAAATATGTATTACATAGTTGTTATAAAAATTATGCAAGTCAGCCACCATAACGGGGTTTGTCTATCTGTTTCTGCAATGTTGATAATCCAAGCAAAAAAAAATCTGCAGAGTTAAAGTTGTAGTAACAGCTCAAGCTGGGTGCCTCTGAGGATGTGCCCAGAACAACAACAAAAAAATCCCTGAGCAATTACTCTTTACATTCTACATTCCCAATCTTTTATCTAACAGTCCGGACCAATACTAATATTAGGGTTGTAGATTTTACTTCTCTTTTTTGGTTCCTTTCATTGTCTCTAGGTGAGCTGTTTTCTCTTGTCTTTAGGGCTGTAGAATCTACCAAGTTTCACAAACTGTCAATATTGTCTTTCTTACTTTCTTATCTCTCATTTCCAGCTGACCGTGTGATCTTCCTTACTTATAATTGGGTAAAAGTTCAAGACCTGTGGCCTTAGGCTTCAGCAAATTTAGCTACTTGTGCTAAACAGGCTCTATACAAGCTGCTTTTTTAAAAGTGGCATACCAAATTGCATAATAGTAGTTCTCTTTTCCTTAAACAGGAACACAGAGCAAATCATTTAAATTACTGTATTCACTTGTAATGGTCAATCTAAATCAGCCGAGATCTTGGCTATATGTGAAACTTGCAACATATTAACAGTAGTCGTAATACAGGGTAACCTCCCCAGGGATACAGTTAATCTTACAAAACAATGCCCTGAGTAAATACACTTTATTTCTGTTCCCATATGGAGATTAAAATGTTTGGAATAGCAAAATCACATCTGTTTGGTGCTTAGTAACAATATATGATAAAGAATGTAAATGACCTCCTGAAATTACAAAATAGCTGCAACTATTCTAAAACTTCCTGATATTAGCAAGATTAACAGCAGTTAAATGTTGATAGATTTTGGTAATTTGATATGAACAACTAAAATGAAAGGGTCTGAAAGGATGAGAAGAGACGAGAGAATAACGTGGATCAAAGAAGATAGATGCTATATTAAAGTAGGGCTTTTAGAAAAATGATGTTCTTGTATATCTTTGCACAGACTTCATATATTCTGCTATATGATATTTGATACCAGCCACATGCAAATTGTCAGTGCAATACTTACTGAAACTCTTCCTTCATTTAGTCATTCCTTTCCTTCTGTACTGCTATTGGATTTGTGCTAGTCTTAGACTACTAAAACCAAAGCAGTTCTTCAGCTCCAATACTTGACTTCAGTATTTGGAGTAGAGGAATCCAGTTTCTGTTATCAGAGTTACCTATTGTTGATAGCCTGGACTCTTCAACCAAGCTTTCCTTGGAGCGCCCTGTGTGCTACAAGAGAGATAAGGGCCAGGAAAAGACCTTCTGTTAGCTGATGTCTGCAACAGTACTGTTAAAGTAATGGCATATTCTGTTGCATCCAGCTCCTTCATGTAAAATTTACAATTTTAGGGAAGTGGTAGGGCCATGGATTCTCAGACTCTGTCTGTCAGTTTTAAATGACCATTTTTCCTGCTCTTGAACAATGGTCATTCCATACCAGTTACCTGACGTCACTTCATAATTTTTTTTCCACTTTACATGGAGATATTTCAGATTTAAATTATTTTCTATGGCTGCTTATCCTTGCATGTTACAGGACTGTACTCAGACCACATATTCTCAGAAATATTTATAAGCCTGTTTGAAACAACTTATCAAAATGCCAGATTGAGTGTATTTCCAGCTTTTTAATTACCTAATTAATCTAAAAGAATATGATGTGGTCCTATGCAATGTGATGGACTGGGTTTAATTTGGAAGCAGTCTTCTGGTGTGCAGATTGCTTTCCTGAAATCTCTGGAACCTTCAGGGTTTGGAGCCTGTTTGGGCTATGTCCATACTACTGAGTAAAGGAAGTCTGAGAACTGAATACTACTCCTCAAGAATAAATGTGGCTTTTGTCTGAATATCTTAGAACTTGTTCCCTCTACTGGGAAAGAGCTACTTGGAATGAGCCAAAGCAAAGACGATGCTTTCTAACAGAAATATGATACAGGTGATTGGATTTCTCTCTGACTTCCAAGGGCCACTTGTTAAATGTTGTATGAGTCTGAATACATTTCTCCTCAGAAGACTGGAAATACTGAGAATTTTTAAGGACAGAGTGTGGGGGTTTGAGGAGACTGAGCTGTGGGAAGAAAATGAGAATTGTTAGAACTGAAGGTCTGAGGGACTGGGAACCATTTCAAAATAGGTTTAGGTGCATTTATGATAAGAATCTAGGGTTATAGGGAACTATGCAAATGGTATAATTTCAGTTCTAATGCTAGTTTTCTTGTAAAAATCCAAAAGTTTAAGAAGATTTGTCTGCAGTGGAGTTGTATTATTTTATCCACAGATTTTCTGAACTTTACATCAAACATGTATTTCCAACACATGCAGATGAGAGCACTATGGCAACTGTCTCTGTTAAAGTTATTGGAGCTGAGCCTTTTTACCATCTCAATTGATGATGCAAAATATCTACATCCATCCCCTGAATAGTTTCAGTGTGTTTTGTTGAAAACAGAATCCCATCATAGTGAAAGGTCATAAATTGGGAATGGAGGGGGAATATAGTGAGATAATGTAGAGTAGTTATAATTCATGACAAATGATAAGAAAACAAACAGATAAAATAAGAAAGCATATCTTCTATTTAGTAGCCTCATGCATATTTATACAGTATGATAATCTTAGGAATACTTTGGTTTCATATTCTGTTCTGATTATTTTCAGTTGTAATCCCTACACTTTTCAGAGAGTATGTCATGTTTTGTTCCTTATCCTAAGTGAACAATGCCATGATTGCTATGAGTTAAGTAAGATTAACATTAGATTACCTAATTGGTATCAGGGTATGCTAATTCATGCTTTGTCATTTCATTTAATACATTTTCGTTTAGGGTAGATTTTTCAAAAGAATCAACCAGTAAGTTGTTTCTCTAGTCACAGTTAAAGTGGATGTATGAAATGTTGATTTGAGTTTTTATAAGTGACAGATACAGTGAAAATTAGAAAAGAACAGCAGCACTTAAATGAAATAGCTTTAGTACAGAAATTGCCAGAAGCTCACATAATTACAGGAATTGCTTTGATCAGTTTAAAAGTAGCGAAATGGAAACTTGTCTACAAATACCATTCTGTTTAGGAGAAGAACTGTGAAAGAATTTCCAGGTAAATGTAAGAACAACAGGGAGTGTGAGGTAGGGAATGTTGCCTACAATCTGTTGACTGTAAAACACCTCATATTCTGAGTGGAGATTTTTCCATGCCCAATGACTTAAAGAAGATGAGAGATAATTAAAAAAATAATTTGTCTTAGTAACATGTGCAATGGCTTCTCTGAATGTAACACCTCCTGTTTTATTATGGTAGCCCACAATTCAGAGGCGAATGTTGGTGGTATGGCAGTAAAAGTTGAGCCTTCTCACCAATATTCCATTTCATTTTGTTGCCATGTGACAGATGGCAGCAGAGGGGCAGTCTGACAAATTGATTCCTGACACGGAAGCGTGCATGAAGAAAAGATGTTTCCTCCATGTGGAATGCTTGCTGAATGTTATGGACACCAAAGACTGGATTTGTGCACATGGAGGTTTTGAGTGTTGTGTTTCAGCAGTGGTTAAAGCAATGTGAAAGGCAAGGCACATTCTGATGGCCATGCAGATTTACATGAGCACAGCATCATGCAGGCTTTTATACATTGCAGGTGAAAATGCTCAGCTCATAATGCCATTGACTATGTTGAAAAATAGCATTCTGTAGCTTAGAATTTGCTCTGTCAAATAGTGTTATTGTGCTCTTTGTTTCTGTTGTAGTTTCAGTGGGAGTAAATAGTCATCTTTTTTGGAGCAGAACTGTTTGAACTTGTTAAGAGTTTCTTGTGTACTTTATTTCCAATTCACACCCTTTCAGATGCATCATGCAGAGATGCAGAGTACTGTTAGTGTCCAAAATCACCCGAGTAACAATGTCATAGAGACGTACCCATCTTAATTTACAAACACAACAGAAATAAACCTGAGTTGCTGTGTTCCTCACTTGGAAGGAAACTTTTTTAAAGTTTCATCCCTTGCTTTACAGTAAAGTGCAGTAAAATTTGGCACTTCTCCTCTCAAAGTATTTTGTTGCTTCATTAAACTGAATGTAGCAGAAGTTTTCAGGCACAGACATACAGTTGGTTCTGTGGGCCTTAGTGCATTAATGCGTTTGATTCAAACACAGTAGGAAAAAGTTCCAGTTCAGAGATGTAAAGGATTTAACTAAACTCATTTAGCTCTTAAGAGACACAAATATGCAGTCTTGGCAGAAAACAGTAGCCTAGTACATTCTAGGAATAATACTATCTATTCACAGCAGAATTGCAAAAATGCTTGGCCTATTGCTTTTTTTCCCTCCTGTAAATTAGTCATTTGTAGCAGAATTACAAAAATGCACCAAAAGAGAAATGTTACCTCAGGAAATAAAGATATGTATTACTTTGTTGCTCACAATTTTTAAACATGTTGTTGGAGATTTCATTTTCCCCAAGTTAACCTCGACAACAATGAAAGGAAAACACAATAATCATTCCAACAGTAATTGCTCCCAGGATATGTATGTCCTTTCTAAAAGTTCAAATATTAAGTGTGTAGGCACTTTTGAACTTTATCTTAAGAATCATGCCAAAATGTAATCTAGTGTTCCAGAAATTCCTCTTAGCAGAATATAGGTATCCTACCCATCAGAACCCACTGGTGAGACCACCTATCACTTTCTTGGAGCTGGTGATGAGCACTGCCATTCACCTGAGAAATCTAAAGGCCGTTTCATTGTCAGTATACTGCACATGCTAAAATTCCCTGTCTAGAAAATGATTTTGTGGGCCAATGACTGTGTTCAGATTTACTGGATTCACTGATTTAATTTTATAGGTTATGATAATAGATTTTTTGTTATCAAATGTTTTAAAGGTTTAGGTATTTATTTAGCTAGTTCGTATATGGTAGCAGTGGAGCTACCTTTGAATATAAAGAATTGAAACTTAAGATTCCTTAAATATTTACAGGATCAAGGTCTGATTGAATAATCAATAATTTGATTTGTTAATTCTGAGAATTTCTGCAAGAACTTAGGTTTAGCTGTCTTAAAGAAGTTATAGTACAGTGGGAAAAAAAAATCCTATTCTCACTCTGTGGAGCTTCATGTCTGAGTCAGGGAAGCTGAAAGTTCATTTCTCAATATAAACAAATTTTATAAACAAGTTTTTAATATCTTGCTTAAAATATGGGTTTTCCATATTCTTAGCCAATTTCTATAGTATGCTTTCCAAAGCTTTGTATATTAAATTAGAATATACCCTGAAATGCATTTCTTTTTTACTTCTGAAATGTAAGTTCCCTTAAGGAAAACATATGAATATCTCTCATATGTCCTGATATATGAAGCTACAGAATAATTAGTAATTTTCTTTATTAAATAAGCTTACTGCATTCTGTGTAAGCATACTACTTTATATAGATACATAGAGAGCTTACAAAACAAATTGCAGCATAGCAGTATTGCGAATGAGAGATGTTTTGACATCAAAAATAATATTTATTCATATTTCATTATGGTTCTAAATCTTAATGACAATATATGTGTGTTAAAATAGAGTAAGCAGCTTATTACCAATACTACCAAATAAGAATAATAATAAATTAAAATGCTAGTAGATGTATCAAGGGGAAAACAAGAAAATAAATATTTTCAGAATTAATTCTTCTGTATTACCTCATTCCATCTCTGTTCTATTTTGGATTTTTTTTTAATTTCATGTGTTGCAGTCAACTCACAGATATTTATTCTATAGAAGGTACTTGCCTAATTCTGTTTATTTTAATACATTTTCCCATTTGTAATTTATTTACTATATCTGTAGTGCTGTACCTTCTTATATCATTCTTTTCATCCTAACACTTGAGTTTTCTGTTATGTAAAGAGGAAAAAGTTAGCGTAGTTGAATATTATCAAAGTTTTTAAAACCATTATACAACAATTTCTTTCATCTGGTGAGTCTACAACCCATGACAAAGAAAATTTGACAGTTTACTCAGCATGGTGCCTGAAGTTTGACCTATTACTCAAGCCATTATTCTTTTTATCCTTGGAGCTGGTACATTTATTTTATTTTTCATGTCAATTGGTGGCTGAGTGTTTGCCCCCCAGTATCCATGCCTTTGTTCTTGTGTGGGCCCTAGGAGAAAAACAGTCACATAATTATACTTTGGTACATACTTTTTATTTTTTCTGGACTCCCACTAGGATAGAAGATATTGGTAGGAATATAAGAAGAAACCTTTTTATTTGTAGCTGTATCAATTTGTTACGCTTTAACACTGGTAAGACAAGCATACAGCTATGGCTGTTATATCATGCAGTTATAATCATAACTGCTTATTCATATTTCAGCATCAGGCTTCTGAGGCAATTAGCAATACTCAAAGCAACACGCAAAAAGTTTCTCTCTATCAAGAAATACATACATTTCAATAGAATAGCCAATTTACACCTTATTCCAGAAATTTTACTCACCAAAGGCACTAGAATGAATAGGTGGATGTGAGGGAAAGGCTTGCTCACTTATTTTTATTTTGGAAAAATAAATGGGAAACATATGTTGATATCGTGGTGTGAATGGCCTACTGCATTTGTTATGAAAAGAGCATGAATTGCAGAACCTCGCAGTGACTTCTACTGTTTAGCACACATATTTTTCATACTTGCTACTTCAATTAATCCAAATTGTTAAAAGAGATTATGCCAAAACCAGTAGGATTTTCTGGTTATTATGATTTATAACACTATTACAGAAAAACTCCAGAAAATTCTGCAGTACAACCTTGTATGATTTGGATAATTCCGGATGATAAAGCTGAAGTAGACAATTTCTCCATTTCTACACAAATGGCAATAAATGTCAGAGGGATGCTGTTCCAGCTCAACCTTTTACAGAAGTCTGATTGCTTTAAATTTTGCCTGGAACTTATGCAATCAACTTGATAGTTTAACAGAAGTGGTTATTAACTCTTCTATTTTGTAGGAAAGCAAAACTTGAGCACGCTGAAAGTACCCAAATGTATTAGAACAAATGTTCAAATTGCACTGACAAAATAATTCAGGTATCTACAATAAATTATTGCTTATCAGTGAAGTTGCTGATAACTGGTATAGCTCCAAGTGACAAGTAATAGCATCTTCTTGAAAAATGGAAAACATCAGTATACTGTTTAGCAAATACACAGCAGAGCAGTCTTCAAAAGTAGCATTTTCACACTATTTTAAGATTATTGCACTACCTTGTAAAGTTTTGCTGGTATGTGAACAATTAAATGATTATCATCTTGTTATGATAATTCCCATGTTCTCTATTTTGTTTCTCTCATGAGATTTCAAAGCAATTTTCATTAGAGGTCAGCCTTGTTATTCCTGTTTCGTAGGATAAATTGTTGTCCAGCACATCCAGAGGCAGAATTGCAAAGGGAAAAATGAAATAAAATTAGGTTCTAATTTCCACTGGGACAGGCTATCTCTCACACACAGTAAAGCACATGGGGAAAAATCCAGTTTTTCATCTTACATCACAATGTAAGTGATTGGTCAAAAAAACAGGGAAGTTGTGATTCAACAGTACATATTGGATACAGAGAGACTATTTTTGGTATTATTAAACACTTAGCTAGGTTATATGGTGGATTTGTATAACGGTATTGTACATCTGACCTTTTTTTTCTACTACTTTAACCTGGATATTTTAAGAGAAAAATTAAATCCCATTCTGACTTCTTCAGATCAGACTCTGATTGCACATTTATGCTTTAGTTAAAAAACAAAACAATAACAACAACAACAACGACAGCCAATAATTATGAGGTTTATATCTTTACAATAGCAGAATTGAGTAAATGAAACTCTCCTTCAAAAATGTACTGATTTGAAGTACTTAAGTGAAAGCTAATTCCTTCTTGCTTTTGTCCATCATCGATTTTCATCTTTGTAAAAAATTCAACAGTACTCTACTAGAGCCACTCAAAGAACATTGTGCCCCTTTGGCACAGAGTAGTAAACAAGTCCCACAGAGCTTGGAAGATTATCAGCTGTTGAGGAAGCAGACATTTGACTCTGAGCCCGTAGACACACACAGCAGGATGCATAAAATAAGGTAAAAATAATTGTGCCACTGTGTCTGGCTGAGAAATTCAGAATTCCTGCAAGTGAGAAAATAATGAACATATAAGATAGAAAACGAGTAACATCAGAGTGAGGTGGCTTACAGATGAGCTAAGTGAGCTGCAGTTTTGCTTTTTGTATTTTGCCAGGATGAGAGGAGAGGTTTTGTGAACATATGACATAAAAAGAAGAAAATGATGAAAAGATAAAGATGTAACTGAAAGGACTGCAGAAGGGAGACAACAGATTTAAGACACCGATCCTTAGTGAACAAGATAAGAAGCAATGGGAAGAAATGAACAAACGTGAAATTTCTTCTGAGCAGAAGATAGGGTGACCAAGCACTGGCATAGGCTGCCTGGAGAGGCTGCAGGCTCTCACTCCTTGGAGTGAGAACTCAATACTTGACTAGACGTGGTCCTTAATGGCCCTGCTTGAACAGATAGGTTGGACTTAGATGATCTCAATATGTCGCTTCCAATCTAAACTGTTCTGCAAATCTGTGATTTCTTGCAGCTTTTTTTTTTTTTTTCCCTCTGTGTTGTATGACTAATGCCTGCCTGAAAAACAAACTAAGATCATACCATTATTTCATATTTATTTGTTAGTAAACAATTTTTTTTTTAACCTAAAATTCTGAAATTTTCTAAGGATCTTTTCCCACTCCACTGTTACCTGATATATTTTTCTTTTCTTTTTTTTTTTTTTTTCCTTCAGAATAATTCCATATAATCTTTGTAAATTTGTCTTTTATTTAGCAAACTGATGTTAAAAACACTCACAGTCTTCTAAATGTGCAAATCGAATGTCAAAGATAAGGGCTTGAATAATTTCTATTCAGTAAAAGCACTTAAAAGTCTTGCATTAAGCTGAGTATTCTAGTTCTTTCTGAAATAAACAGTTTTTCAAACGGTTTAGTCTTTTGTAAAATTAATATGCAATTAATAACGTACAGTTCCCCCTTGTCTCTCCAAAGCAGAATAGCTTTGGCATCACACACCTCCAAGGCCTATTTTTATGTGACTTTGGAGAGCATTCAAGGTAATTCCCATTATCATATGATTAAAATGTGGGAATTGGCAAGAAGAAACCAAGCCCTCCTACATGTGTGTTCACAGTAAAGAGAAATTAGTTTCTTGTATTATTACACAATCTTTCATCTTTGGCATGATGATGGTTCAAAGTAAGAGAGAAAAGATGAACATGAAATTAACCGATATGCCAAATGTAACACCAGTAATGAGTTATATTCATTATGTTTAAAAACTATCTACTGTAGATGTTCTGTGCAAGATAAACGTGGGATAAATCTTATTAGTTTCTTTCCATCTTTCTTACCAACAAATGTAAAAAAATCCCTGATACTAAGTGTCAGTTGTTGTTAATTACATACATTCAAATCCTTATTTTCAAGTCATGGAAACAAAACTTATGGTATGGATCACTATCCAGAATGAACAGGAATGAAGGAACTATTTCCTTTGTCTGATTATACAAATTGTGACAAGCGCCAGCAAACTGAATGGCAGTGATAACCATTGATGTTGATAAAAACAAGAGAGGCTTAAATAGTATATTAAAGAATGGAAAGGAAAAGCAATGTACAGCTTTGGAAACAGTGAGCAAGTAGTTGAGATGTAGCTTAAAATAGGAAACAATGCAAATGTTTTGGAGTCTGTGTGTTGATTTATCCTAAATAGGTTGCCACTTGCTATGAACCATTTGGAAGAAGTCAGGTTTTCACAGGCATCTTCATGTGCATGTGGTGCAGCAGAACAGATGCTCAGCTTCACTGTCCTAGGGCTCAGCATATGGGACTGATGGCTTACTGAATTAACATATCCAGTTTTGTCAGCTTGTGGAACAATATTCTGGGCTTTCTGACATGATCTGGAAAGATGTTTTCTAATTGAGATACAGAACTTCTTTAAAATTGATGCATCAGGATTTAAATAAAAGTAGATCTAATCTAAATAATATCTAATATTTCAGAAATGTCTGAAGAATTGGTAGTTGGAAAAGGACTTCAATCTTCACTTTTTTGTTGTTGTTATAGTATGTTATATAGTGTATAAGTATGTTATATAACAGTATCAAAGTATGTTCTCTAAAAATACGCAAGTGCATGGGCAGGAGTTGGAGATGCAAGCTGTTAGGCTTTTTATTTGTTTGCTAATTTTCATCCTATTCCTCTATTCTCTTTTCTGACTCACTATCACTATTTAGAATGCTTAGAGCTGTGAGAAAGCAATGTCTGAAACCTGGATTACTCAAAGGCTTGTCAGAATTGAGCAGCCTTATGGTACGTGTTCAGTGCAATATACAGCATTTATTATTGCCAGTGACTGCTCATTTAGAAATTTAGCGAAGAAGAGAGTAAAGATTGCCTCTGTGCTTTCAGACCGTGTTCTCACAATTTTTTTAATCTGCTGTTTGAATGTCTTTATTTTTCATTTTTGTTTTCCAACCACAGTGACAGAGAGATTAAATCTTAATCACATTTGCAAAAAGAAATTGATTCAGCAACAATCCAGAAGATTTTTTTTTTATTTTTCTATCACCATATGTATTTATTGAAGTTTGAGTGTTTTGATTCCTATTGTGAAGACCTCATATTCCTTTAAATATGTCATTTCTGTTCATAAGTATGTGGGTTTTGTTTGTTTGTTTTGCCTTACATTTTCCTACATTTTATTTTAATTTTCAAAGAAAGACAGGGACTGTGATTTGCAGAGAACATTGTGTCAGAACATAACATCAGCTATAGGGCCCCAGGCTGCTTATAGTTCTTTTCATCTGCTTTACATCATACTATTCATTGACTGACTTTTCTAATCTTACTCTGTCACTCCTAATGTCATTTCGGAAAAAAATGTATTTTAAAAAATTTTTATTTCACTTTCAAGTAAATACAATGTCTACAGAATCAGGAATCAACATTGGAATCAATATCCTCTCTGTCTGCTGCTTTGGGAGTCTGTTATAACCAAAGTAGATTGAAAATAAAATTAGAAAGAAAAAAATGATTAAAAATTTATATTTTGAAACCAAAATGCTCTTTAGAAAAATGATAATTTAGATGTGACCACATATGGAAAGATTTTTCTGGACTCAGGATACAAAGATGAGAGTCCCCTTCATGACCTGCCTTAGAAAGACAAGGGCATAGCTTCTGTTCTGCTTTGCGGGAAAAGGGATTTAAGAGTGAAGTCTACCACCTACCCTTTGATTGGAATGAAAATATGTTTCAATTTTACAATGATGAAGGTGGAGAACAACAGTAAAAATCTTTTTTTTTCTCAAGATTCTACTTTTTTTAATTCAGAAAGTCCTATACATAATAATGTGTAGAGTGATTTAAAAACAAAACATAAAAAACAGATTAACCTTCAGTGGTACAATACTGTCCTGAAATATGTAAATCTGTTTAGATTAGGCTTAAGATCAGGATGACTGGATCACAACAGGGACTTACAGGAGACTCCCTTATCTCTCGCTGAACCTGTTCTGTCAGGAGAAAAAATGATAGAGCCAAAGCAACAAAAAATTGCATTCTGCAGGGTTCTGGAAATAGTTTTTATTTTCCATATTCCTATTTTGTTTTGAATTACATGACAGTTTTAAAAGAAAGTTTATATTCTAATTTATGTGTGTCTGGTGGCAGTTTGTTTGTCATTGGCTGCTACCTCCAGCTTCCTTTCAGCCAGTCTGATGCTAAAAGAGAACTAATGACAAAACACAAACAGATCTACTGTGTAAGATTAATGAGTAGTCATTTGTTGCTATCTATGTTTATAACATTTTGAAACACTGTTGTCAGTATTGTCTGTTCAGCCGTAACCTTTTGAGCTAGCTGTGAGAGAATCACAGATTTTATGAAATTCTGGGGCTGTGATACTGCGAATCTACACCAATTGTCTGTGGTTTTGCAGTTGTGATTTGTCAAATCTTACCTTCCAATTTAAATAGCAAGTTATTTTGGTGAAAGAGCTGGTTTCATTCTAGTAGTGCCTGCATCAGGAATTATAGCCAATGTAATCAATATAGTGCGACCTCAACTCAATTTAAATCTTAACAATGTAACATGAGCTTTGCATTTACCAATGTCTCTATCTTCTTATTAAAGTAAAGCAAAGCTAGTAAACCAATTCAGATGTAGGAAGCAGAAATAAGAGGCAAATCCTATCAGATTTGTTGGCTGGTTATTGAGCTTAGCGGTGTTCACATTTCTCATGCACACAGAACTGCTAATGCTGACGCAGGGTGACTACGAGTGATCAAGCAGAGTGTGCCTGCCCACTCTTTGTAAGGAAAAATCAATTGAAAGGGGCAGAGATATGGAGATGACCATGACTTCTGTGCTAAGACAAGGTCAGTATTCGTACACCGATTGTTAAATTAAATTGTTAAATCCTGTCCAGTGAAATAAAACATGCATTAGATTTTCTATTTCTATTTTAATGCTAGGATTGTAGGAAACATCTGTCTAAGCTATAAGACATGTGGAACTAGCAAGACATTGATAAAACTGAGGCTCAGTTTGCAGCAGGGCTTCCACTGTCACCCTTTCAAGAGAGCAAAAAGGCATCTTGAGTTTTCAGAGAGGTTCTGCTTCAGCTGCAGAAGGCTGTCTACATTCTGACTCGCATGAAGGGCATTGCATATGCTGATGTTACAGTAAACTCACTTGGTTACATTACCTATTTGAGAGAGTTACAGATGCTAGGAGTAACTGGAGATTCAGACACTTTGTTGCCCCTGGGATGGTATGCTTATTCGTCTGTGTTCTACAGTGATGTGGTACTTTCATTCTAACCAAACCAAGCTTTAAGCAACAAAAAGGTAATATCCAGTGTATATGTTAAAATTGGATCAGAGCCATCACATGACCCCTAATCCTAAAATTGCCAGGGCACCTGCTCAACTCTAAACACATGAGTAGAATCTGACTGAAAGCATTATCTACATGAAGTTAACTGTGTATTTGGAAGATCTTAGCTGTGGCAACTGAGTGTTGAAACAGGGAGAAAGCTTGAGGTTAAAATAAAAGGGGGTTTTGACAAAAACCTTACTTGTCACAAGTTACATGTATGGCAAAAGTTCCTCTAACTTGAAGAGGGTCCAATTACAATCAAGAGTCATATCTAATGTATGTCTTGAGACATATGGGTATGGATAGAGAAAGTGCAAATGCATAAGTGCCTTGAATTAGAAGTGAAAAGGAATGCTAAATATGTTTGTCTGTGACACTGTTAACTCCATTGAGGCAATATTCGTAAGAGATTTTCAAGCGTTTGCATCAGGTGGGAAAATATGATGCATTTCCCACCATCTGTTTACCTCACACAAGCACGCTGATTTGTGCAAACTAGTTATTATGGACATTATACTGACTTGACAAGCAAACACCTGTTTGTTTCTACAAATACCAGTAGTATAGTTTGCACTCACTCCCACAGACACCAAAGGGCTTTCTGAAAAGTGAAATCATGCTGAGCAAGAGCAAATGGAGGTAGCATTAAGTACTGGCCGCAGTGTAATCTTCATAGCTCTTTATGGATGAAAGCCAGTAAGGTGGTACTCCATCTTTTTCATCTATATCAGTTACGTATGGTTACACTAACGTTCAACCTTTTCCTTATCTTTTGAGTGTTATGCTCATTTCCATTGTTACAGATATTAGTAGATGCGCATAGGCCTAACTGTCACTGCTGTCTCTGTGCAGGAACCAGTGGGTTAGCAAGCTAAGAAGTGTGATACTGTTCGGATAGTGATAGTTCAGCACATCCCTCTCTCAAGCCTCTGGTAGCATGACGCCTAGATGTGGAGCCTGAACAGCAAATTCAAACATCTTTGTGTCAAAAGACTCAAAAAGGAAAAGACTACATGATTGTCTGAAGTATTGTAGATAGACATACACTCTTTCCTTTGAGTTGCATCAGAAATCTAGGGTGGGGAAGAATAAGAAAGGTTATGAGCATAGACTGTGCATAGGAAATACAGCAACTAGTTCAAGAGAAAACATGCCTTTTTCCTGATTTCTGTAGCAGAGTTCCCAGTTGTAAGAAAGTGATATCTGCTGAAATATATGGTCTTTTTATTACTATAAAAAGCAGAAGTGATTTCTCTAGTGGAGCCATGCTAGCTGGAAAAGGTCAGATTTTCAATTCTTTACTACAGCTCATTGACTGATCTGCAAAGTGCTAAACCAAAATCCAAACCAACAACACCTGGACCTTATATCTTTGTGGACAAGTTTCTAAGTATTCAGAACGAGAACTGTTCCTTATTGCCCTCAATTCTTCCGTAGCCCTTCACTCAATATCAAGAACAGCTTCTGAAGTAGAATGTTATGATCAGATCATTTAAAGGCATCTTGTGGCAATTAAATAAGAAAAGAGCAATTCTATAATTGAATCACATTTCATAATTTGCTTTTTCATTGAGTGCTATGAATATCAGCAATCCCAGCATTCACTTTAGGAAACATCAGCTCTGCCTATCCCAGGAAAATATAGGAAAGCCAGTTTTCACACCCTGACAGATCCAAATAGAACTCATGTCTCCTCTGACATTCTCTCCAGCAGGTACTAATGTTAAGCAAAGGGATTCACCGGTGTGCAGCTAGCATATTAGTATTATTACACCATGAATGGCTGATAGGTCCTGTATAATCAATGAAAATTATATAAAGGAATATTATATAATAAAATAATATTAAAATGTTATAACAATGAAATAAGCAAGAGAGTTAGGCACAGCAAGACAAAGAGAATAAATAGGATGCTCACCCATGTCATGGGCTTGCTCAGGAAACTCCAATGGAGTGGATCTTCCAAAGAGAGAGAGAACCTTCCCCACTGGTCGTCAGCTTTTAAATGGGTCTAGGAGAGGTGCAGCCAGGCTCCACCCCTTCCTGCAGCACAGGTGAATTGCTTTCACCTGTGCTCCCAGGGCTGACTCATTGCTCGCCTCAGGTGATTAATCAGAGGTTCAGGCCGTGACTCAGCAGTTCCCATACAGGTCCGAAGTGTTATTTTGTTTGGTGGATTTTTCACTCTTGATGGCCCCTTACCCCCTTTTTAATAAAACCTGGCTTTCCTCCTGCTTGAAGCATCTTTTTAATGTACAAAAAATACAACTATTTATTTCCTCTGATCTGTAGTGCTGTCCAGACGTGCTGAGTGATAACATAGGACTTGTTTCATGGATTTACTGCTGACGCAGTTAGACATACAGCAACTTCATTATTGACCAGAATTCCATAACTACCTGTGTATTCTTCCTGTTGTCAAGAATTAGGATTTGTTGCTGAATGGGAAATGGAAAAAACTACAACAAAATATCAGTGTAACTATATAGATTAACTGGTAAAATAGCAAACACAAAAAACTTGTAAAAAAACACACACACAAAAAAAAAAAACAACGTGAAAGATAGTAGCACTACAGCTAAGTTTGTTAAGTAAACCAGATGTTAGGCTACAGCAACAGAAAGATGTTGCAAGCTTCCAGTAATTTTATGAGATGAGGCAAAAAAAGTGAATAATTTATTTCCACTTTCAGTAACGAGTATAAATTTACATTGACTGATTCTATTTCATGTCATATCTTGGCAATTGTCTCTGTCATAGAATCTCATAGAATCAAACTGCCCAGATTGGTTCTGAAGTCTCATTCTTTGTAGAGATTCAAAACCTTCCTGGATGCTTCCCTAGGTGCAACCTACTTTAGGACACCCAATGATCTCCAGAGGTCCCATCCAACTCCTATGATTTTGTGATCTTGTGAAATATGTAACTCAATGTATATACATAGATCCTTGGGTGAATTCTGTTGTACCTGAGAAACACAAGCTGTTTGGTGGATATATAAGCACAGAAGCCTCTTTGTAGAACAAAAGTTTTAGATTTTACCTTTTTCTTATTGTTTTTATACTTTAGTCTGAAAATCTGCAGTTCCTGAAAAAAAACAAACCTTCAAATTTTGAGTCCACAGCAATGATATCTGCATTTGTCAGCAGCAACTTCATCTGCTTCTTCTTTAGCATTGTTAGCTTAGCAGTTGGTAAGACATCTCAGTTTTGGGATAAGCAGAGACGCAGAGGAAGCTGATTCCACTGCAAATGGTTAAAGAAACCTGGAATACAAAACTGCAACACAGTCCACTTAGTCCAAATGCATGGGAGGATTCAGTGCTGTACATGACCTCACAACAGACAAAAATTCAACTGGGCCATACTGACATAGGTCTAGAAGATCTTATTTGCACTCCTTTCCATGTTCCATCAGTTGGAAAGCAATGTGGCAGAGAGCAGAAGTAAGAGAAAACAACTGTGCATGGGAGGAATAAATATTTTCAGTTTGGGGTATTTCTGCTTCTTCCCCTTCTCTCCCACATTTGGTTACAGATGACAAAGAAAGTGATAACATGTGAACCCTCATAAAAAATGTAGTAATTAGAAGGAAGTTGAGGAAATAGAAATGAAGAGAGTCAATCTGGATCTAATGATAAAAATACAGACACCATTGTTGAAATTAAAGAGATTAGATCTCATTATGCTGAGAAATGTCTCCCGTGAGGACTACATTTGTCATCCTGTATAATGAAAACCTGATTTTGACAGTTCCATCTGTAAGTAACACTCCACCACACATATGTGAGGCAGTGACTCATTGTGCAACAGAACACAGGCCTGCATTTGTAGGCTGACTTACCACTGTGTCTAGCCTACTTACAGATTTTTCTATTATTATTATTTTGTTAAGAAAACGTCTATCTACCATTGTTCAGCAAATAGGATCTCATCAAGTGCACCGTCTTCATCTTGATAGAATTGATTCAGCAGCTGAATTATAGACCAAGTAATTGGAATCACCTAGCAGAGAATGTGCCCAAATTTATAAATAGGATCTGAACTCAAATAACGTATAAATAGGTAATAAACCAACCTCCAGATTTTCTGGTAAAGACTCATTATCAGTACCCAACACCTCCTTGATTAGCTTGCTCTCCTGGTATAAAATCCAGTTTATTACTTTTCCTTTACAAGTGATGAATTACTCTACTGGTGTCAATCAGGGGTATTCATCTAAAAGATTTTGGGAGCTGTCCTAGAGACACTGAGATTGCTGTAATATTCCTTTACTTTTTATGTTGTAGCATGGAGTCATTACATGGGAAAAGTGGGGAACAAAAAAAAAAAAAAAAGAGGTTATCTTTCCAGTTTTCTGTTATCAGACTATTCTCATATGTCCAATATTTTTTTTCCTGAAATTCCCTGTGTGTTTTTTTGTTTTTGTTTTTCACACTACATTTTGCACATTATCAGTTTGAAAGTTTTCTTAAAGTATATTCTGAAGAGTATTTTAAAAGTTCAGAAATTCTCCATGATTTCTCTATTACTATAAAACAGTAGATGAGACTTCAGAATACTTTTCTAAGAAATGACCAAGCTCCAATATTCTGCTTGTATTTGCCAGTCTTGTTTAGTATTCTTCAGAAGAACTTTTGATCATCTGATGCATTATTTCAATGAAAACAAATAACCAGGGAATCTATTTCATGGTTTGATATTTAGAAATTGCAAATTGTCAAAATATTGTCTGTTTTTCTTTTGTAGGGTGTTTTTTTGTTTGTTTGTTTGCCTGTTTACTTGAGTTTGTTATGCTAATGGATGAGACCTGGGGACCTGGGAATAACAGACCAGAGTCCTGAGGGTTATGGAAAGATGTTTGTGCTTGTTAGACTTGCATAATTTTCGTACCGGTTTAGGTTTCAGTGTGTTGCTTGAACTGCAGTCAGTAAAAAATGTCTTCACCTAGAAACAGTCAAATCCTCTTTTCATCACACCAATCTATTCTACACAATCACAGTCATGAGTGATATTTTTTTTCTTTTAGTCTCTGTCTAAAATTAAGTGTAGCTTACTTTTATATGGAAGGAAATTCTTTGACAGATATGAAACCCTATATTTCTAGACTGTCAGAAAAGCTGTAGCTTGAAACTACCTGCTGTGACCCAAAAAAGTTTCTGTGCATGGTCTAGACAGTCTCATCAAAAAGTTAGATATGAGTTTTATTAATATCTGTACTGAAAACTGTATCTACATTAAGGCATTTGATTGCAGACTAGAAGTAAGTCTACGTATTCTGACAGTTTCTTTTTTTCTTGCAATGAAAGAAGTACTTTATTGATACTTTATTATGTTTCCAGTATTTTTGAACTCTGTATGAAAGAGCTTTAAAAACATTCAGGGACTATTTCAATCACTATGTGGCTGATTCAATGTGATGTCAAGTTTCATGTTCATTAACACATTTATATAAACGTTTATACGTGTAATTGATGTCAGCAATTCCGTTTATGCATTTAAAAGAGCTTTAAACAAAACTTAAACTCTCAAAGATTATATCATTTACAAAGTAATTTCCAAGTCACTTAATCCATTTTGAAATGTTGCAACTGCTATGACAGTGCTATTTAAAAAAAATAAAAATAAAACAAACAATTATAATTTATACTGTTAATTCCCAAACAATCTAATTCTCTCTATTGTGAGCAGTAGAGATTTTTTTAAATAAAAAATACTGCAGTTTAACTTAACCCACCTTTATGTTGTCATAATTTAAGATAAATTATAATTGTTGAATCATAGAATCATAGAATGGCCAGGGTTGGGAGGGACCTCAAGGATCATGAATCTCCATCCCTCCAGCCACAGGCAGGGCCACCAACCTCCACATTTAATGCTAGACCAGGCTGCCCAGGGCCCCATCCAATCTGGCCTTGAACACCTCCAGAGACGGGGCACCCGCAACCTCTCTGGGCAGCCTGTTCCAGCACCTCACCACTCTCTCTGTAAAGAACTTCCCCCTGACATCCAACCTAAATCTTCCCTCCTTCAACTTAAAACCTTTTCCCCTTGTTCTGCCATTATCTACCCTTTCAAAGTGTTGAGTGTGTTAGATATCCCTAAACTGAAGATATAAACCAGAGAAATCTGTAGTTGAAATCATGTGAGACTGAAGAAACACTTAACAAAGATATACATCATTAAGATATGTAAATTCCATTAATTTATGTATTTTTAAGATAAGTTTTGATTAAGATTTTCCTAGAGTTCCTGGACTTCTTTGAAATTGAAACATAATTCTGTATTCCCAGTATTAACATAATTTGGCTATGGGAAAATTGCTTTTTTAGTTACGTTCCTCATGTTATCAGATTTGGTTCTATGCAAGTATAATATTTTATGGGAAACTATATGGCCTACAAAACAACAGATTTCATAACCAAACTAATTCTGTATTAAATCTCAAGAAAATGTTAACCTGCATTATTTCTAATGAAATAACATTCTTAAATCCTTCTAAAATGAAGCAATTTTCTTTTTTCTATTTATTTTAAGACTAAATCTCCTTCAAAGACCATCTCATGTTCCTGGTGCTGTTGTTTCAATTTGCAATTGACCAGCTATAGAAGTATAATCACAAGTTCAGAACAGCGGCATGCGAGGTAATACGCAGCACAGAGTGGTAAATGGGAGATGTAAACTGTTGACAAGAACTCTTGACATATTTCTTCAGTCTGTCATATCACTGATTTATCACAACAAGCAAACATGCTGATGCAAATTATGAATAGAAGAAAGCTTGGAAGGGAATGAGTAATTCTGTTTTTGCAGTTTCTTTTTTAATAAAATTGCTGAGCTTGTTTATAATGCTATAATAATATTATGAGCAACTGTTAACAGCTTAGCTTAATTATAGTCAATTATCATCAAGAAACCTGATTTCCAAAAAGTGGTTCTTCAAAAATTAGTGAAAGGATAAATCTGTTAATTTTATTGGCTCATTTTGGTCTTGAAAGTGAAAGCTGCATAGTCTAGGGAGATGGTTGAGTAAAATGGCAGAAACATTGTTTTGAGTGAAGAATATCGCTTGAGATATATATATATATATATATACATATTTAATTTGAGTAATTTTGTACAACTGATAATAGCCAGTTGTTGCCTGGTTGTTGTTTTTTCCATGTATGTGCCCTCATAGATACACACAGAGAGAAATTGCATCAGCACAAACAAACAGAATATTCCCAGGATAGAAAAAGGGGAAGCATGAAAAATTATAATAAAATTGAAAAAGCACCTCAAAACCAGAAATTGACAGAAGTTGTCTGCAACAGTTCTATCTCAGTAGATGAAAATTCGACTTCATGGTTTTTATGGGTCCACGTTTATAATTTCAACATCATTTTATTTGCTGTCTGGCCCCAGCCAGTGTCATTCATGTCTATCAGGTCTTCCTCCTCATTTATACTTTCTGTAGCTTCAGACTCAATATCTCATCCAGGATCCTTGTCCCCTGTTTACTCATATATAATGGAATCATAGAATCATAGAATCCTTGGAGTGGAAGCGGACCTTTAATAGTCATCTAGTCCAACTCCCCTGCAATGAACAGCTGAATCAGTTTGCTCAATGCCTGGCCCAGCCTGACCTTGAATGTTTCCAGGGATGGGTCAGCAATCTTTCTGGGCAACCTACGGCAGTGCCTCACCACCCCTATTGTAATTTTTTTTTTCTTTATATCCAATCTAAATCTCTTTTAGTTTGAAGCCATTTCTCCTTGTCCTGACACAACAGAAGCTGCTAAAGAGTCTGCCCCCTTCTTTCTTACAGCCCCTCTTTAGATACTGAAAGGCTGCTCTCAGGTCTCCCTGGAGCCTTCTCTTCTCCAGGCTGAACAGCCCCTGCCCTCTCAGCCTGTTCTTGCAGGAGAGGTGTTCCATCCCTTGGAGCATTTTTGTAGACCTCCTCTGGATGCATTCCAACAGGTCCACATCTCCCCTGCACTGAGGACTTCACATCTAAATGCAGTGTTCCAGGTGAGGCCTCACCAGCGCAGAGTAGAAGGGCAGGATCACCTCCCT
This sequence comes from Phasianus colchicus, assembly GCF_987193195.1. Taxonomy (NCBI): domain Eukaryota; kingdom Metazoa; phylum Chordata; class Aves; order Galliformes; family Phasianidae; genus Phasianus; species Phasianus colchicus. Next base: position 59,538,897 of record NC_143439.1, on the reverse strand, counting down.
CAGCCTGCTGGCCACACTTCTGATACAGTCCAGGATACAGTTGGTTTTTTGTGCTGCAAAGGCACATTGCTGACTCATGTTCAGCTTGCCATCTACCAGGACACCCAAGTCCCTTCCAGCAGGGTTGTGTTCTGTTCTCACATGTCCTAGCCCGTACTGATAGTGGGGTTGCCATGACCCAGGTGCAAGACTTTGCACTTCGATGTGTTGATCTTCATGTGGTATTGCACCCAATATGTTCTGTGCCTTTGAAGCTGATGGAGGGAGCCATCTGGTATTTGCTGATGTTTAGCAGAAGACACTGGAAATACTGGACACATTTTGTCTCTGTGCTCCTTTCGAATCTAGAGACTACACACAACAAAGTCTAGAGTAAAGAAAGACAAATTCAGTCAAAAAAAAAACCCCAAAAAACTTGACAGCTGCAGGCACAGTTTGCAAATAATTAAGCTTCTCAAATCCAGTAGGATTCTAATGATTTTATGCAAGTTTATATTTGTGTTGTTTCTTAGACACAGTAGATAGATGGAACTTTTGACTTTCTTCAGTAATCTATTATACATAGTAAAGAGGTAAAATGTGGTTGAGAGAAATTCAATTAAATCTGATCAAATACTTTCGGAGAGAGTGAAATACATATGCAAAATGAGCTTTGCAGCTCTCTACAGCAAAGCACACAGTACATAAACCTAAATGGACAACTTTTTTTTTTTTTTGTCTATCTGTTCTTTTGTCAAAACAAACTTTTTTACTCTGATATTGTTTGGGCTGAAGCTTTCCTTGAACCTGTACACACAAATCATTTGACTTAGGGATTCAGAGTACAGAAAATTCCAGACTAAATTATTTCAAAGTTCATGATAGCATAATCAAGCAAAATGCAGGTCGTAGCTTGGGAAATTTGAGTAACCTTGTTGATTAACCGTGGCTCAAGCTATACCTCTGAGAAAGATGGGTTTCTCTCACTCTTTGCATACATGGATTACTTTCTTATGGTAATACTGTTGTCAAACGAAATGTTACACAGAAAAGAAACAATCAAAGAATGTCCGGGAAATCTAAAGCCCAATGTTATACAATACACTTAAAATTATCCCCTTTTTCAAAATCTGTAGAAATAAGATACGGGATTGGAATACTCATAGCCTGTTCCTTTACTGTTAAGCACTGCTACTGCATATATACAATAGTTTCACTGTTTCATGGGAAAAGGCTTGCTTTAGGCTGAAAATTAGACCTTCTTTGATAAAAACATTTAAAATTCACATAGTGGAAGTAGAAAGAAATTGAGATTGAGGAAAAATAAGTCTGTTTTTTAATATATAGCATTGATAGGCATTTTTGATTTAGATACTGTTTAGTTACACTGACTTTGGAGTCAAATTTTAAGAGCATATAGAAATTCTTGCCAGCTGGCTAATGCACAAATTCCTCTACTAGCCATAAAAAAACCCCAAAAAACAAAAACAAAAAACATCCAAATATTGGCCTAAGAAATGAGTCTCCTACCTACTGATCCTGTTTCAAGGGCTTGTGGATATAGGCTGACAGCCAGGGCTCCAGGACTGTTGGGGAGTTCCACTGGTAAAGGTTTTTAGAGAAGATACCCTGCCCATGCACAAACATTTCTGGATGATTTAGCTAGTCAGCCTTGCTTTCTCTCTCCTGCTGAAATAATCTCCTGTAACACATTTGTAAAATGTGGACTAGAATATCACCCCTAAAGAGATACGCTCTTTCTAGCAGAGGATTCTGTTTCTCACTGCACTTCCAGTGCAAAAAGACTAGGATGTTGATGTGTAGCCTCTGCCTGAAACTTAAAAGCTGTTTCAAGCACTAGAATACTGTTTCAAACGAGTTTAAAAAGCATAGAGCTCACTTGCTTCTATTCAAGCTTTCAAATGAGCATCTTGATGAACTGGGGCTTTTGTTGCTGCAAACTCGCTAGTTTTCACCATTAAGGAGCTCTTCCAATCTGTTTTTCATGTGTTCCAGAAGCTTTTTCCATGAATACCTGTTCCCTTTCTGGCACACTAAAGCCTACTGAAAATATGCTTCTTAAATGTTACTTCTAACAGAACAGTGAAATCATCTACGGATTCCCCGTGGTCTGTAAACGGCTCATAGAAGCCCAATTGCCTCAGCACTCATTGCTTTATCTTCAGGTTTTGTTGAAACCAGTCTTAAGTTCTACCTCTTCTGAATCTAGGACTTTCTATTGGGAATACATGTCCTGTCCTCTCTGTTGCCCCGCTTCCTACCAAAGCAAGCCACAAATACAAAACAATCTTTTATCATGTAAAATGGGTACACAGTCACAAATGATGAGATTTTTAACCTTGCATTGCAGATAACGAGTCAACCCATGTGCCAGTGCCTTACCATCCTCACTGTAAGACTTTTTCCTTATATCCAATCTAAATCTCACCTGTTTAGATACTGAAAGGGGAATTGCATTCTTTATTTTAGATTTCTGGTTGACTCTAGCAGTTTTTAAAAAATGTGATATATGTATCAATGAGGGAATGTGATCATTTTAATGTGATAGTAATGACGTTTTCTACAGAGAAGATTTCATTTGGTCTGTAAGATATATGTATACTGACAACAAATGATGCTTGTTGGTAAATTGCTGACATGTGCATAAAACTTGATCCTGAGCTTAACTTCCTTTCAGAAGACTTGTATTTTGTTTTCTGAATATGGAGGCATTGTCAAAAAAATGTGACATAGCAAAGACAGAGATGAATGTGGAGAACCTGAGTGAGTGTAGGAAGGGAGAGGATTGGGCCCTGCTTTGCAGGGGATGGGGAGGTAAGGAGGACCATATGCGTGAGACTATAATATTAGGAATGAGAAATGCTGATGCTGTGCTGTGCAATTGTGAAACAAGCAAAACGAGGTGCATCTTCTTCAGGATGTACCTGGGCGTTGGCACAAGACTGGGAATCCACACTGCTGCTAGTTCTGCCCACATATGTTCATAGGGCAACAGTTTCCACTGTAGGAAACTTGGGTTTTGTACCTGTTTGTTTTGCTTTGTGTTATTTTTGATATGCTGTGTCTCAGCTTCATGTGAATTAATTTCCTTGTTTGAAATAACTTTTTTAGAGTTAGCAAAATAAAACAGTGGAACTCACCTTTCAAGCTGAGTTTTTTGCATGAATACAGAATAGAAACTAAATTATTCTATAATAAATTGTTCATTAGTCTCTGTAAAACTGAGCAAGAATTACAGAGGAAGTGTAGAAGAAGACAGTAATTTTATTCATACAAAAAACCCAGCCTAATTACCAAAACAGAAGAATGCAATCTTGATTAAATATATGCTGAATTAAAGCTTTGGTGTGGAAAACCACTTTGCCTTTGTTTTTGTGTGTTTATGCAGCTGTGAGTCCATTCAGTTCCTTTTCTCATACGGGCAGAAGCCCATGCAATTGATGGATTTGATGCTGGTAAAGGCATCCACCTGAGCTGCAAAACTTTAAAATCAGTTTTCTTTTGGACAACTGTCCTCTAATTTATTTTCCTAATAATTAAATATAATAAATAATCTAATTTTAAATATACCTATATACAGAAATAAAATATATTTTTTAATTTATCTAATGATTATTTGTCTTTACATAACTTTGTCCAGAGTAAAAGGCATCCCTCCTCTTTTGCCCCATATTTTTTCATGCATGCATTCAGAAAGAAATAGAATTTGAATTTGGCCTGGGATTTCATGCCACTATCTCTCTGTTTTCTGAAAGACATTGTGAACTGTGAATGACTGCGTACATTTTAGTATGTACATAATTACTAGGCTGTTTCCTTTTTTTGTTTTTGTTTTTGTTTTGTTTTTGTTTTTTTTGTTTTAAAGTGTTGCACTCAGCAAGATACAGAGGAAAAAAAAATAATTATCTTTTTGCCCTCTGAAGAAACAGCTAGGAATGCAATTGGTGTTCTTCTATGGCTTTAAGAGGAACTGAGACAAGGATGTCTTCAAGTTTCTTGAATTTCACATATGAATGTATCATCCAAAAAACAAGGAAACAAAAAGAAAGAAAGAAACAAAAAGAAACAAATCCAAAACCTAGCATCCTAAGCCATGTAGCCATAGGTAAATTCTCTAGTCTGCCTATATAGGCCTAAGCAGCTGTTTTTGCCTTTGAGACTCAAAACCCACCTGGATGCTTTCCTGTGGAACCTACTGTAGGAAACTGCTTTGGAGTAGGGTTGGAATAGGTCATCTCCAGAGGTCCCTTCCAACCCATATGAATCTGTAAATTTGTGATATCGTTCTGCAGTTACATCCTGAGATGTTCTTTGTCCACTTCCTAGTCCAGTCATCATTTACAATTATTAACAACCCTGGATGATCTTATTGCTCTAGATTAGCTCCTAAATTTTTACAGCAGAATGAAGTGTTACTATAGTGGTTATACATCAAAGAATTAAAATAACGATTTAGAAACTAGATAGCTAAGCTATTTTCAGTAACTACAACATAAAAAAAAAATTAATATTAGAATTTTCCAAATTAAAGAGTGAGAGAACTACGTCTTAAAAACGAAGACTTAATGAAGCAACTGATGCAAAAGCATATAGCTCTGCTAGAGAAAGCCACCAGCTTCATACAGATATTATCAGTCTTTTGTTATCCATTTCTTTGGAATTTTTAAACCACTAATCTAGCAGGAAACATTTAGCAATCTTGTCATAGAATCATAGAATTGCAACATCTTGTTCTGAATAGAAATGAAAATAAAATATTTTAGAATACTAGAAGAGGCAAAGAGACAAATGAAAGTCACGTTTATTTAATAAATAATACATTCTAAAGCTTAAACACATTTTAGCAAAAGCCTGACTGGTGCATATATTGTAATGACAGAGAGCTGCTCTCTGCTACAAAGAACCAGCCATTAGGCAATAGGCAGTTCATCATTCTAACCCAGAATCCCTTTCAGTACTTTCAGAAATTCTCTTTGCTGCCTTTGGATAAATCAGTAAATCTTTTGCATTGTAATAATCATAAAATAAAACCAGTATTATGGTTTTCAGAAAGACATAGCCTTTGGAATATTCTTGAGAGCTTTAATCCGATTCTGTTTGACAGAAGAGAAATCTAAGGTGATTTAGAGGACTTACAATACTTCTAAGAGAGCACATAAGTCCAGAATAGGTGTGGAAAGACAGCCAAAGAAACTGTCTTTAAATGTAATAATTTTCTTATAGAGACATGTATAACTTTGGCTGTCTAACAAAGTATAAGTATCTAATTTGCAGATAATTCCCTTGTCTCCTCTGAACACTACAGAACAGTAATGTAAACACAGATAAGAAGTGTGAACTTTAATGAATTAGGTGGCAGCTCTGGGCTGGTTCCACACTGATGGGGCACTATAAAGAACACAGGTTTATTAGATCAGTAGAACTGCAGACAGCTCGGGAGCAGAACAAATCACAAACCATCTTTTAAGCAGAGAATTGCTTTAGTGACAAAGAGTAACATACCCAGGATTGTTGTTGGTAAACCCTTCAAATCTGCTGAATGCCTAACCTATTAGGGTAAAGCAGAGTAAAACCAACTGTAAGAAAGCTCATACCTGACCAACACTAATGCCTGAAATATCTGTAGTTTATCATTTCTGTGTCTAGTTTTGTTTGTCTGTTTATTTGTATTTCTCCTTTTTCTGATCTGCTGCATCAAAATAATTTTTCATTATCAGCCTCTTTCAGGCCTCTGTGAAGACTGTCTTCAATTAATCAAACCTGTGCTTTCCACTTTCCTTACCTGCTAAATCGTATTGATCTGCATTCCAGCAAAAATTATTCCAATTGCTCCACAGAAAACAGTCTGAAACAGTGAACAAACTGTAGGCAATGGACAGCTGATATTCATTTTGTTGACTTAATTAAAAAAAAGAATTTATATTGACAGTAGATTATTCCAAGCTTCAGTGCCTATTTTACAGCTGACCTATCTGAACACTTCAGCCAGCTAATTGGTCTTTATTATTAAATTAGTCAGCATAATTGTTAATAATCTGAGATCCCTTTCAGCAAAGTGAAGAGTATCAGTGCTTAATATCTACAGAAAGATGAGGGTTCAGGAAAGTACCACTTCATCACAGAAAACATATATCACTATGTCACACATGAAAAAATAGATCATGGATTTCTCCAGAACAGAATCAGTTTAATTTGTGAGCAAAGGAGTTCATAAATTATCTGAGACAGTCAGGTTGACTGCCAAAATGCAAAATTCTTATTAAAAATCAGGACCTTGTATCAGATAATACCTCACACAGGCAGCACAGCAGGTGAATGGTACTGAACTGAGCCGCATGAGAGGGGAAAACATAATTCTTACTTCTAGAAAATGTTATATGCACTTATTTTTAAGTTATTTGCAACTTTAGGAAGATTTTTTTCAAGAAAAAATGCAAAATATCTGGCCTACATTGCTTCTGATGGAAAACAACAAGCAGAAGAAATTGTGAGTGGGAGAATTCCATGGTCTTTAAAATGAAGTGTTAGCATTTGCATGGAAGGTGCAACCTCTCATTATTTATTAATACATCCCCAAACTATACCATCTTTAATTGGAGACAATTGCTCTCTGAAAGAAATGAGTAGTAAGAAGAGCCAAATAGAGTCTGTAGTGTCAAAATCTTGCTTTCTAAATTCTTAAATAAATCAGAAAGGAAACTGGTAAAAACAGGAAAGTAAGGCCTAATGAGATTGTAACCTAGTGGAGGATTTGATTTCCTTCTGAAGCAGTATGTCCCTCTGTTCTGAGGGTTTATTTATATCTGTTCATTACATTATTTATATAGTTCATTACATATGGCAGAGAAAATAAAATATAAAATAACAAGTCATTTATTTTGTGGTAACAGTATTCGCTCTTTGGTTTCAATGGGCATATTTACACTGTGGATATAGTTACTGCATTATAAATATGATTTTCATAAATTGACAGGGATAAGAGCAAGGATTTTGGAAATGTTAAACACCTTAAAAAACATAAAGCAAAAATACTAGTCAAGACTGCTAGGCAATTTCTATGTTGATGACACAGACAGTATGAACTTCTATTCAAGGAAACACCTTATTCTTACACAAGGCATAAAGAAAAAACAAACTTTTCTTGAAGTCATTGATATCCATTCACTCCTGTCTCATAAAATGACAGCTTTTGTTCCTTTCATCCAGAATTCCAAAATATGGGAGGAAGTGTCTTATTTATATTTATCTTAAAGACCGAAAAGGACACTAGAAAGTGAGCACTGATGGACAGCTACTTGAGCTGTGGTTACATTTGAAACTGATTTAGACACCCTCTTTTCAAAGACTCAAGCTTTTCTTTTTCTGCCTGTATTTCTTACATTGTTTCAGTGATCTGCACAGTGAAGGCCCGATTCTTAGAGACGAATAAGTTATTGTCTGCTTGGAAAAGCTGTCTTATCTATATAAAATATATATTCAGTACTTCACCTTTAAAGACTGGGACTTGATCTAGCTGTAAAGATGTATTCGGGGTCTAAAACTAGGAGTCTCAAGTGAAAGTCATGGAAACTGCATAAATTACCTAAAGATCTCTGATTTTTATGATCAGAATTAAACTGTTTACAGATATATTTCTATCAGTATCTTTCAAAGTAACTTTCCTTCCCTGTAAATTTTTGGACAGATATAGAAAGAGACTGAGAATTCCTTCAGACAGCAGTATGCACAAAAGTTAAATCCATACTTGACATCAATGCTGCAGGCCCAATTTTTATAGCCTTCTCATTTTAAATTACTTCCTATGGGCTTGTGACTCTGACTGTCTTCATATTTCATTACAGTCAATAGCTGAAGGCAAAAGGTGTAGTACATTGTTAATGCTGGACTATCAGCTGCTATTAGGACAAGAATAAACCGGATAAAATGGAAGGTTGATCCTTAATCTTCATACTTTAATGTCAGGATGCCCAGGTATGTGGTGGAGTCACTGTCCGTGAAGGTGTTCAAGAAATGTGAAGTACTGAGGAATATATTTTAGTGGGCATGGAGGGGATGGTTTGGTAGTTGGACTAGGTGATCTTAGTGGTCTTTTCCAACTTTTACATCCTATGAAACAACAATTAAGTATTATGTAAATATCTTCTAGTCTAGAAGACAGGTTCCAAACTTGTGGCTAAACCCTGTAGTCATCTGCAGTGATGAACTTTGTGAGGAATGCATTAAGTAAATAATAATTGCCTTTAATAACATGAAACAAATGAGGAACTGGAATGCAGTGGAAAGCAACAGACTACTGAATAGCTCTTTCTTAAATGAGAGCTGAATAATACAGCACTCCTATTTATTAGAAAGCTGTAGGTGATTGCGTAATTATAAATTACACATATAAATTATACAATAAATTACGAATAGAAAGGGTAGTGAATCAGGTGGTATCTCTAACTCAACTGCAGCATCTGTAAATGTTGAAAATTTGTTGTTCTTTAGCATGGTGGTTTGGGCAGCACTACTAAGTGCTGTTACTGAAGGCAGGCAATGTGGCCTAGCAGATAAGGCACTGTGCTCAGCAGGAATTGCCAGACTGTAATCTAGGTTCACCCGTAACACTGAGTAAATCTGTTAGCTGGGAACACCATTCTTGTAACACACAGCCCAAGGGTTCAGCAGAATGTAATCCAGGCCTGGTTTTGCTCTGCAACTGACTTGCTTTTACTGAGAAAAATGTTATTAAGAAAGAGGAAACTATGTGGGCAAAATCTGTGCAAGATAAGAAAAGAAAAGCAAAAACACAAACAGAGATGGAATAGCTGAGATGTCAGTAGCCAACATCTCAAGGATACAAGAGGAAAAATACTGATATGAAAAAGTAGAATCCCTAAGGGAAAAACAAAGCAAAACAAAGAAATATATGAAGAGAAAACATAAACAAAGAAACACATGAAGAGAAAACATAAACAAAGAAACCAGAGCATTAGCAGAAAGTAGTTCAGCAACAAGGATGATCAGTCAGTTGCAAGAAGAAAGAACCGTCCCCTCTGCAACTTGCCTGACAGCTCTGCCTGGCTAGGAAATGCTCATCAGCTGTGATATCCCTAGGGGCTGGTACACAATAATGTTCATGCTAGTTGCATGATAGTCCTTTTTATCTGCCATGCTAGACAATCTGATAATCTTGTATGGTCCTGGAAGAACATAGAGAAGGAATCAGAGTCTGCTCTAGAAATAACATACAGGACTTGCCAACAATTTTTTTTTATTGTGTACATCATATTTTAAATAGCTCATGTCCTTACATTTTTTGTAAGTGCTAAAAATGTTCTCTAGGTAACTGTTCTGTGCTATTGAACAGCAACACAAAACAGTATCTCTACTGAGGAAATAAAAAGCACATGTGAGTCAGACAGCTTCGTGTGTAATACATTCAGCACATTAAATCTGGCAGCAGCAGATCACAAGAAGCAGATTCCCACAAAGATTCAGAAAGATACTACATGTGAATTTTTGCTGATCTTCTCACTCATTGATGAAAAGAAATTGCTTGCCTCTGCTCTAACCCTGAATATTCTCATTTCCATAACAAAATATTTGTAACTCCTTTATATAATTTTTATTCTGCGATATTAAGATTACTTATCCAAAATGAATACCTGCTAGGCTGATATGACAGTCTTAAGATTATGGGTTTCCATGTGATTCATTGTTTATTATCTTTGATTCTACTTTCAATAAAAATATTGTTTTTTTTCCTGTATGCTGATACATTCTAAGTATTTACTGAGAATCCAACTGCTGGTGTGTTAGTCTTTTTCTATCTCTACAGTGGTCTCAGATACAGCACATTTATTTTAATTAGTACCATCTTTATAACTTTTAAATAGAATTTTGTAGTGAAATTGAAGAGGTTTAAAAGTCTATGAGAATTTCCATTTGAAAATGAGATTTTTGACCTACGAAAGTGTACCAAAGAATATATCAAAGTATATAATGCAACGTTTTTAGTCCGAGGAGAACAGGTTTTAGGAAGCTGGGTTGGAGTATTTGAACTGTGAAGTAGTAAAAGTATGCAGCCTTCTCTGCTCAAGTAAGATGAAGGAAGAAATTATTTTTCCATATCACAGGGAACAGGCAATCTACTTTAAAGAGGAAAAAGTGAGTTCAAAGGCTCATCAGACCTCATCAGAGTCAATCAGGTTTACTAATATCAGTCATTTGGTCTTAGCCCCAGTAAAAATAATTATGATCTAGGGTGATTTATTTACTCTCAATCCTTCCCCCCCCCCCAATAAAAAAATAAAATAAAAAAAACAACAAAAAACAGACAACAACTTAAACTGATGTTTTCCTTAACAGATCTGAAGCTTCTAAGTGAGGATTTTATGTTTGGAAAGTATTTCAAGAGCCTATACACAAAGTACTCTAGAGAATATTCTTGAATTTATATACTTTTCCTAAGTGTTCCTTTTTTGAATTTGTTTATGATAGATACCCACATGTTTTCATTTGAATGTCTTTATTTATGTGATACATGATAAAATTCTATGATTGCATAAAACTATGAACATCTTATAGAAAAACTAGTATAAGTATCATTTTCACTTTTGCTACTGGTTACTATATGTAAGAAAAAATCTCATTCTAATGTCTGGACTTTAGTTAACAATTGGCATTTGGCAACTGCCAAAAGTAAAATAAGTTCAGATTTCAAGGGAAAAACAATATGGTTTCTGTATTTTTATCACAACTTTTTGTTAAGAGAACTGTTGCTCTTCCAGAAAGGTTCCTAATAAACCCTGTTCTAAGAAAAGTACAAATGGTAATGGACATTGTTTAAGAAAATGCTTATGTAAGTGTTATATTATGTAGTCATACTATCTTTAGCAGAAAGGAGGATATAAGACATATGGTAGTAGAATTCCATTGTGTTCTTGATCACTACTCCACATTTAAGTACAGATTTCAAAATTGAACAGACTCAGGATAATTACAAGCGTTCATGGATATTTTGTCTGGAAAAGGTTTTTTTGGATGCTATATGTAACTGAATGCATTCTTTATTATTATTCTTTGGTTTTTCTCAAGATGGTCATATGGGATCATATGAATTACTATCAGAAGAAAGGATGGTCCTTCTCTGAGAGAGAGAAATTTCTTCTCATTATCTTTTCATTTTAATAGATTTTTTACAGCTGGAGCTCCTGTAATAAAACTGGAGGAGCATGTGAACAACTGTATTTGGAGGATTACCACATAACAATGATGCCATGTAATTGGTTAACAAATTTGTGTACTGGAGCTAATTCTTTTAGGATCATTCTATACCAGATCTACAAGAGGGATTGATTGCTTAGAAGTGATTGAGCTTAGAAGTGATAAAAAGGTAAAATTTAAGAGTTTAACTATTTCATAAAACTCCTGTTCTAAAGATGTGCCTGTAAAACAGCACAGTAGTCTCAATTTTACAAAACCAAAATCCTAGGTGCCTTCATTCCTTCTTTGCAAGCTAAGAACTGGTATCCTCTCGGATGAGTTGTGTGCCTGATACTTGTCTCTCTCCCGCACTTGTCTGAAATTTACAGTTCAGCCATCCCTGAGCCTAAATTTTCTGAAAGGTCTACAGCTGTCATCTCTGCTTGGAAATCCCATAATACTGACAGCACAGGTTCTATTCAGAGATACCTGCTGAGATTGATGTTTCCCCACCTTAATAGGATAAGAACAAGAACTCTCACTTAAGATTTACTGGCCCTCTTAAGGAATTTCAGATCCTTATGTTCTGCAAAGCTGTCTCTCCATGAGCCTTTAGGCAAGGAACACAGCAGCCCCAGCTTTACCATCAGGTTATTTACACAACCAGGGACTCAATATCTGTAGTCCCTCTTTTTATGGCTATTTCTATAGGTAACCAATGGTAGTTAATACAGAGATCAAAACTAAGGCTGGGGGTGGGATTTTGACTATCCTAGTGTTACAGTCCTGCTTTACTGGCATGTTTGTTAGCTTTCTTACTTTTTGACTCATTTGAAGTACATGATGAAGAAACCTTCTTGGCAGAATAGGTGTCTCAAGCCTCACACTTATGTGTAAGATAAGGACACTAATATTCCACTTCAGTCCAGCCACTTGAGACATCCGTCCTGTACCCTCAATTACTCTTACTGTTTTGAAACAAGAAGTGCTTTTGTCTTAAAAGACATCTTAATCTCTTTCCCAAAAATCATACTCTGAATTCTGTAGACTGTGGAGAAAAAAAAAAAAAAAGGAACAGGAAATTGAACACAATAGTTGCAAAGTATTGCAGAGTTGCAAACTATTACTATTACCTCCAATGGAGGTAGTAGGAATAACCATACAAATATGAAATTCCAGGTTCAATCTTGAAACTGATTAAATAAACATGCACAGATGTGCTGCTTAGGAAACTCAATGATAAATACCACTGTCTCTGCCTGAAATAATAAAAGAATATAAAGGGATTCATGATTTAAAAGAACAAAGAGCAGCAAAAGAAATTGTGAGAAAAACAAAGGCACATATTTTGTTTTAAGTGAAGAGCGAATGGTTGCATGTAATCTAAGAACAATTTGTTCAGTTGGCACTGATTAATGATGCTCAGAATTATTTTAGGCTCTCTCACAATGTCTGTAAACACTTTTCTGCTTCATAAGAAGCAAAGTTTTGAGTAAGATTAAACTTCATTAGCCTTCTAATAAACTTTGTTAACCTTATCAATCATTTAAGATATATAATGACATTAATAATTATAGCATCAGCTACAGTTATTGCCTCACATTTAAGCACTGAGAGGATCAAAGATAAATAGGATTTTGTAAGTGTCTTGTAAAAAGGCACAAAGCTAAACTTACAGAAAGAAATTATGGTTCATACTGCATAGAGAACTGTATCAAGGAGTTTTAATTTTGCCTTTGTTTGTGTTTGGAAGTTGCAGTATTGGATAAACAGTAGATACATTTCAGCTTTCAACTTGCTGAGGAAGTACTGCTGTAGTCAATAATACTTTTCTTCTCCCCAATTTTTGAATACTTCTGCCTCTTCAAATTTGTCTATAATCAGTCTTAATTTCCATAAATATTTGAGCTAGTAGGTACAGGTTAAAAACAAATCTAAACACAAATTTTCACTTGCTCACTTATTTCCTTGAGAAGTTTAATCATTAGTGCAGTACAGTACAGAAGTTCCTACCTAGCACTTACTTCTGTTATTCTTCTAAACTGTATTTTTGAAAGAACTGTGTGCTTCATTCACTATAAACCAAATTTCAATACCCTACTTGCTGCAGTTATGCAAAACTCCTTTAAAGCCTTCTAGGAAAAAATGTCTGAAGAGAAAATGTGATATACTTACTGCTTAAAACTTTTATGTCCCTACCTAACTTTGACAGTCTTTACCTATGGTTCTATCTTTTGTCTTTTTTATTTTCAGGTATGAACGATAATAGTAAGTAATAGGATGATTAAAACAATTCTTTGTTCCCTCTAATAATTCTACCTCAAATTAAAGTACTATCCTACTAAGTTAGGGACATTCTTTGTCTTTTAAAATTTAGCTTTCTTTCTTTCTTTCTTTCTTTCTTTCTTTCTTTTTTTTTTTTCTTTTTTTTTCATCACGGCTCCTTTTGTCTTCAGTGAAAGCCTGAAGCTGCAATGTGAACTCTGGCCGTCACACTGTACAAGAACTCAAAATCAACACACTGACTGAAAATGTTACCTGCAAACATGTGCTTACCTGGAGGTAGAAATGACCCACTGTGGCTAGGAAAAGGGATAATGCCAGTGCCTTGTGAGGTAATTTATAGTGACATAAGCTGGTCTTGTTATATATACACCAGGATTGCATTTATTTGGCTTTCACTTTGATGAATCATGAGTCTAGAGAGTACCTCAGTAAATTAGAGTAATGTCTGCATAAGTTAAAGAAATTATACTCTTTATAATAAAGGAAAAGATAATTTTCCAAACATTTTAGGAAGCCACTATAGCATCTCTGAAGTGCTAGAAATTGGATATTGCAACACATATTTTTTCACATACCTTTTATTTGCATGCTGAAATGTAAACCACCACATGGCTAATGATCTGGAAACATTTAAAACTGATGGCTAAACCAGACTTCATAGCAATGCAGCTGTATTGACCTTAATAGTCCTAATTTTCATCTTATGAAGTGTTGATCAATGCCAAGGGAAATAATGGTAAGTCCAATGATTTGATAGAAGGAAGAGATTGTACCCACCAGTATTTCCTGAGTACTCATCCTATGGTGATAAATCATAAATCATAAATTTGCACTCTTATGCCTTACGTTGTATATGACAAGCTCCTAATTGGAAATATATAAGTACATGTTCATGTTTAAGAAACTCAAATACATTCAGTGGTAATCAGCTCATAAGAGTTGTATTTAATGGATTGTCTTGTGAAAAAGTGAGGGCAATTACAGCTAGCTTCTTTTAAATGCTGTCTTGAGATTAGCACTTGAAAACACTATAAAAACGGGTGGTAAAAAAAGAGCAATATTACTATTTTGTTATTACTGCTCTTTTTCAAAGACAAGTAAATTAAATATCTAGAGTCAGAATATGTTTACAGTAAATTAATGACAGCTTTATTTTAGCTCTTAGAATCCAATTCGAGATGAATGCCTCGTGTGAGAATTAATGTACTAGAAGTTTTAAAAGCCGAGCAGACTGATTATGCACAAGTGCAACATGACTGAATAGGACAGAGGGCTTACTAATGCATGCAGGTGATAAAATGCATCAGAAAGTGCCTACTGTAAGCATTGTGACAAAGTTGTCTTTTGCTCTACATCACAGAAGATAGTTTTCTTACATGATTTATGACCTGTAATTTAGCACATACTTGTTCATCTGAGTTCCCTGAGCCTTCTTATAGAGAAGGGAATTATGAGGAATTATATTACTCACTGTTTTCTGAACATGGCAGAATGTATCCAACTTGTTAACAACAGTTTGCAGAAAGAAAGGAAGTGGTGGAAGTTTCTGGCAGAAGAAACAGATATATGCTGCAAAAATGGTTTGAACTGGAATTTTTGTCCACTGGTAAAACTGAGTATGATGTTTCAAAGTGAAAGTAGGATAAAGCTGCTGTAACAAAGGCTGTCTTGACATAGGTTACCATGATCTATCAGAGTTCCTAATCTTTTCCCTTTTTTAAAAAAAGCCTTTAAAGAAAAAAAAAAAAAAGAAACAAACAAGATGCTGAATACAGTGAAAATCTGTGGACGTGGATAATGTGAATGGCAACTGCAAAGTCTGCTCCTCTGCTCATTAGGGAACACCTGGAAATGATCTTGTTAAGCTGATGGAAAGGAGTGTTTTAACATATTCTTGTTCCAAATGCAGATTTATTTGTGTAGTGTATTTGCAAAAAGCTTTTATATTCTGAGTTTTTATCATTCTACATACTTCAGTCTAGCCGGAATAAAAAAAATACCTTTCAGTAAGTTTCTGCCAGAGTGAGATAAACTCTGCAATCTTTTTGTTTTAAACAGAATTAAAAATGAATTGGTATTTTCAATGTTAATTTATCTTATTCATGAATTAAATCCCAACTACTTTTATCCACTGAAGTCAGTAAAACTAACAAATATAAAAGCAAGCGTTAGTCTTAGCAAAAACAGGCCATTCTCTGTAGATTAATTCCCATCCAAAGTAGTTTGCTGCTGTGTTCACTTGGAATACCTAACTGTCCTTTACATGGTTTTCAAATAAAAAAACAATAAAAAATAAAAAATGACCAGCAATGTTCCTTTTTGAAAGATGCTACTCAAATGGGATATAGCTTCTTTACTGGTAAGATTAAAAATAAAACTCCTAGGGGGAAGGAAAAAAAAGGATTAAGATTTTTACTTTTTTGCTTGTTTATTGCTTTTTTTCAGGGCAACTCTGCCTCTCTGCCTTTCTAGTGTTTTGAGAACTTGGCTTACACACAACAATTTGAATATTTCCTTGCCATATTCACAGTCAGTCTAAACAATCTGTCAGACTGGAAAGAGAGCTGGGTGTCTTCAGAACTGTAGAAGCAATACTGATTATTTTCCAAACCTTATCCAAAGCTAATTACATTGTTGATAAGACTTTTTTTTTTTTTTTTTTTGACTCAGACAACTTTTTTTCATGTGTTTTTATTTCAAAATTGTTGGGGAAAATGATTTTTTTTTCCCTCACTACATTAGTCTTTATTTTTTATGCTAGAAATAAAGTGGGACAATACTTTTGCTTTCCTCATAAATGTGTTAAAATCTAATTAAAAATATCTTTTACTAAAAGAATAAAACAGAAATGGAAAAGGAAAGGATTTGAACTCTTAAATTCAGTGGGGAGATTTGCTTTTGTGAAGCCTCAAAACATCATTTTCAATTCTAGAGTATAAAGTGATCCCAAAATTTAGGGATCTTATCAGCTAAAGGACAATGATATGTACTTTCTCCTCTAGCTCTTCCTCAAAAACAAATGTGAGCTATCATGCCAGATCCATTGATGAATAGGAATTACCATGTCTATTTCAAGACCAAAAGTATGCAACACTTACCAAAATCAAAGTTATTGCACAAGTGTCTTGGAGTTTGTAATAGTCCTTTTAAAATAAGCGTAACAGAAGAACTTCTCTCTTGATTTGCACATTTCTTTGTTTAATAGAGTAAAAAAATAATTTTATGCCATATTCCATTCCATACTTATTTTTTTGGAATTTAAAGAAGAGATCTCAGTGTAGCACCATCATATTTGTCCAATAATAATGAAAGGAAACTGACAGGCTCTGAAGGCCTGCTTGTCCACTTCTTTTTTGTTGCTTCTGTTAGCACCAGGACAGTTCAGCTTCAGGACTGTAAGACTTCATTAAATAATGTTATTTATAGTACAGAGCAGAAGTTCCTGTCTTTCATCTTTTCAGTTGCCACATTCAACTTTAGGTCTTAACTGTCCCTGTAATAGTGACACTATTTTCTGTCTATCTTCCTTTCCTTTCCTTTCCTTTCCTTTCCTTTCCTTTCCTTTCCTTTCCTTTCCTTTCCTTTCCTTTCCTTTCCTTTCCTTTCCTTTCCTTTCCTTTCCTTTCCTTTCCTTTCCTTGCCTTTCCTTGCCTTTCCTTGCCTTGCCTTGCCTTGCCTTGCCTTGCCTTGCCTTGCCTTGCCTTGCCTTGCCTTGCCTTGCCTTGCCTTGCCTTGCCTTGCCTTGCCTTGCCTTGCCTTGCCTTGCCTTGCCTTGCCTTGCCTTGCCTTGCCTTGCCTTGCCTTTGCCTTGCCTTTGCCTTTGCCTTTGCCTTTGCCTTTGCCTTTTTTTTCCTTCCCAAAATTAAGCTGTCTGGGTTTAAACAGAAAAGTGGTAACTCTTCAGGGAGAAAGAGTGTCAGGGAACCTGAACATTTGTGAACATTCTCTTAGCATCAGAGAGCCTCATTGTTTCCCTTGGAAAATAAGTCTCTGAGGAAAAATTGACAGTGAAATGAATTACTGAATGGTTTAGAAAGACCAAATTTGTACAAGACTCTCATTCTTCTTTTAATATCATGATAAATCTGATGAGCTCTTTTGTGGAAGGATGACTGGTTTTAGACACATTTTTATTCCATTCTACTTGATTTTTATTTTTATTTTGTTTGGAGGCAAGCAAAAAGATATTCTTGCTTTCTGTAATATTCAGCACGGGACATAAGATATTCTTGCTTTCTGTAATATTCAGCACGGGACATATCAATAGCACTAATCTGAAGTAGTCCTAAGGTAGTCAGGATTTTCAGACAGCCTAATACACCTGGAAGAAAATGGAAATTGTTGGGCGGCACAGAGAGGGGTTTTAAGGAAGGTTGTAGAGATGCCTTTCTTCCATGAATATATTTTGCTTAGGGACTGCTAAGCTTTGTGAGCTTTTCCAATAGCTGTATTTATAGGGTGTATTACAGCTCACCGCCAGACCTTTTATTTTTGTATATTTTTGTATAATTTGTAGAAGAGACCTTGTCTTCCTTTTTGCAATAAGGTAAACTGTAAATCTGGCACTATCTTGGTGTCTCCCTCTGGTATAGTTACATCTGGAGCAGCTTTGCAATTAAATTATCATCTTCCATTAAGATACAAGCTTTGATTCCATCATCTCCTCAAATTAATTAAGAGACTTTTAATCATCATATTCATTAAACTCTAATATCATTATTTTTCTTCATTCTTAGAAGTGCCTTTGTCTTAATGTCCAGACTAGAATGTCAAAGTAGAGCATTACAGTTCTTGCTAAAACTTGAACTGTTCTTCCCGCGCTTTCAGTGTGATTTGTTTTAAAATGAATTTAAAAGATGCTTGCTTTCTTTAAATGAAGAGACCACAGTAATTCCCCTTTCTTGCCCCCTGCCCCAGTATTTAACTCTCATTTCTCTTCTCATGTGAAGCACATAAGATTCAGTTATAGCCTCAGTTTTTGTGTCTTTTTTTTTAACTTCTATGTTCATTTCTAAGATCATTTTGCATTCCACCTGAGCAATAATATGTTGATCTGAGCATCCAACAAAAGTGTAGAATTAATGGCATGTGCAGAGGGAATTATAAGATCTTAAAATGGCTTAAAAGATGCTCTGCATTTAGGCATAGCAGGGAGAAGGAATACAGGATCATATGAAGGGAAGTGCATGATGAAATATATGCATGTAACTGAAAAGGATTTTGAGAGCTAAAAGGACTATCAGACTTGAGGTCATTTTCAGAGTCTTTATATTCCGTAGTATATATCTTTTATGCAGTATTACTCCTGGAACCTGTTTTTCAATCTAGCCCTTGCACAAGTTGTCTGACCCCTATGTTGGAGACACTAGATAGAAAAGGCTGGTTTTCCTTGCCTGCTGATAGAGTAGGCTCACCAAAGAAAGTACAGAAACATGACTAGAAAGCTCACCCAATTTCTCTAGGGGGAGGAGCAGAAGTATTTTCCTCCATTCAGCTTGCAGTAACATCTGATCTGTTTTCCCATAGCAGTTAGTTTCCCCATGTTACTCATGCTACTTGTCCTTGATGTGCAAAAATAATCTGCACTGGTATTGAGAGCTGAGCTAAAAATATTTAATAAGAGTTGGTAGTATTGGTATCTGTATCTACTGCCTTCTGTTCTGCCTATTTTTGTCTATCTGATATTTGCCTAAATTCTGGTCTTTCTATTTGGTGTAATACTCTATGTGATTCTTTCTCTTTGAGTAGAAGGTAGAATTGCTTGCTGACCTTGGTATTTGATTACTTAAGGTCTAACAAGATCTCAGAGAGGGGGGAGAGAAAGGGGACACTCGCTGCATATTTATGACTGCATGTATGGACACTACATGCAGAACAAGCTGAGGAGCATTCAGCACTTGGTGAGAGATATACCATATTTGTATCATGGTGATTGCAGATAGAAGCCTGGATGCATCTTTTGCACCTAGCCATCCCCCGAGTAGCCATTTAAAAATCATATGAATCCATAGCAATGATTTCATCTTTTAGACTCCCATTAAATACTTATGAGCTACTAGTGTTTTTCCTTTTTCTCTGTTCTGTCCATTGGATGTAATCTGGCTCTCTCATGGGAATATTCACCTCACTGCTCTGGATATTCACCCCACTACAGAGAAATCTCTCAGCAAAAAGGAGGAAAGTTAAAAGTTGCTTTCTTCATTCAACCAAATCAACTTGTGTTCATCAGGCAAATTTACTGCTGATACTTGAATAGCAAAAGGTGAATTACTGAGTAGATTGATGTACCCTGAGGGTTAAAAACAGATATAAATGAATGGAAGTTTTATTAAGAGCACTGTGAGTTACATCTCTTCCCTTTGTTCCTGAGCCTGAAAGGTCAAAGAGAGAAGTTCTGTACAACAGGCATTGCTCATCAAGGAGTCTGTAGTTAGCAATATCAAATTGCCAGGGAAGAAATGCAGTGCAGGCATAGCCTGCACCTTTGCTGTGCAACATGCAACATATCTTGATATAAATGCTTTCAGTGTAGTGAAGGCAATGACTACCGTCAAAATAACTGAGAATTCCAGAAAAAGATTGTAAATATTTGCCATTCAGTTCAAGGCTAATGTGAATCTCAACTTTATTGTACAAAGGTCTTAGACAAGAAGGAACATTTAATATTTGTCAGCAATATCTGGAGTAAGTACTAAATAACGGATAGTAAATAGTTAATGTGCTTTATTACTGGTTCAATGAAGTCTTTCTGACAGTAGTTCTGCAGTCATATTAAGACAAAATCCATGAATCTACATAAATCATTTAAATTATTCCCTTGAAAGCAACTTGTTATGTCAAAAGAAGAGTTAATCAGAACTGCAATATGCAACGCTGGCTTTGTTGTAGCAAAACTGTTTGGTTTACTATGGCAATTATTTTGTTTTGGTCTTTTGTGTGTGTGTTTTTTAACCCCCAAATGACTACACTGAATAGCTCTTACACAATATGCTGCACTCAGCCTACTGCTCTTGTGAAATAAAACAGCTTTTAAGGGCAGGAACTGCTGTGCAGCATGAACATTTAAACATTGACTGACCTATTTTCTTGTTTCTTTGCTCTCTGCTACTTCCTTTTTACAGCTTAGAGCCAAAAAAGAGAGTTAGGGAGATAGAGTATATTTCTTAAGGTAGAGTAGCTACCTGGTCATTTTACTGGTGTTTTCTTTATTTTTTCATTTTTATCTTTATTTTTAATTTTTATTTTATTTTTATTTTTATTTTTATTTTTTGCAAAACCCTTACTGAAACCCTGTTTTTCCACCGAGTCCTTTTCCCATTTTTAACCACCTAGGTTAAAAAGACATTACATTATTAAAGGATTGAAAATGTAAATGGAATGTGTTAACTACCTTTTATGTCAAGCTTTGGTAGTGGCAGATTTACCTTCTGAATCATGTTAGTTCTGGTCTGCTCTTTGGCAAAGGTAGCAGTGAATGGATGTGAAAGTAACATGTCAGATATAGGACTGTGGATGGGAAAAGTGCAGTGCATAAGAACAATGAGAAAGTCAGGGTAACATCTCAAAGGCATACAAATAAATTAGTGCATTGTTGAGATTTGTTGAAAGGATAAAGCCCACATCACAAAAATGACTTGGGGATATGAATACAGATATTGCAGAGAAATAAACATAGGCGTTTAGATAAAGAAAATACAGATCAAAGAAAATATGTCCCAGATCAGATTCTCACTGATTCTCACACTTTTCTGCGTGCAGTCTGTCTGTGTATCTCTGTGCACAGCTACAGAGATAGAATTTCACACTCATTCAGCTTCATTTTACAGCCAGATTACATTAGGTCTGTCATACCAAAGAGGCAGGATTTGTGTAGTTCTGGCTCCTTGGCCCTAGAGGGACCATAATACGTAGTCCTGAAATACAAAAGAAACATGCTGGGATTACTTTGGGGCCTAAAACACGTATGGTTTCAATATTGTTGTGAAACCTGAAACAGTATTTATTCTAGATCTAAATATTAGCTTGTATTTGGAGATGTAAAAAGAAAAAAAGGAAAGACAATTGAAAAATCATTTAATAAACAATAGAAGTATAGGAAAGCTTTGCTGACCCCCCGTTCCTGTAATTTTATGCCACAGCAGGACAAAGAAAATCAAAATTAACAGTTATGCTCTGTAAATACCTACAAAAACAGAACACAAAAGGAAATAATTTTATGTAGCTACATGATTTTCCTTCATTGCTCTTTGGAGTCCAAGTGAAAAATAAAATGAACAATTCACCCAATCACCTACTCACACCCCCAAATCCTCCCTTTATCAATATAGCTACCATTTTTTTTTTTAATACTCAATAAATATATGTCATTTCAGGTAATATTCTGAAATTTTAAACATCTTTTATGCTAACAAATCCCAAATCAATGCATTTGGAAAAAAAATAATTTTGACACTACTGTTTTTGAAACTCTATACTTGGAAAAACTATTTTGAGTGGAAATGTTCATCACCAGTTTAAGTGATATCTTAACAGATGCATTCATCTCTACAAATTTAAATGAATGTGATGTAAAGTAGAGTAGGAAATAAACTGAAGTTAATACTAAATTGGTGTAAATTGCAAGCAATTACACCTAAGTAAATCCAATTACAAGAATTCGCTCTGTTGTAAGTGAGCAGTGAGTAAGATTACAAATTGAGATCAAAAGTTAATAGAAATAGTCACTAATTTAATTCTACAGAGTGTTGATTTCCAGTGATTCCGATGCTGTAAACCATGATTGAAGCACTATTCCTCATGGCAGGTGTGTACAGTAATATTGCAGTAATCCAGCTTTTAAAGCCTTTATAATTGTTCAAAAAGTTGCAGTGTATGCAACTGAATATGCACTGAACACAGTGAATGCTGTGATTGCCACACTTTTTTCAAGAAAAAAAACCTCTCAAAACAAACAAACAAAACAACAACAGCCAACAAAGCAAACAGAATAAAATGCAAAAAAAACAGAACTATATTATTATATTGAGTGTCAATGGCAAGGTCATTGTAGTGGGGGATCTGCAGGGCTGGGTTCAGGTGGAAGAGGTCATTTGTTGCTGGACACTGCTGGCTCCATAAGAGACTACTGCAGCACACAGCTGAGAGAAACTGCAAAGGAAGCACTATGGTTGGATGATTATCACCCTATTTTCCTGTGTTCCTGTACTCCCTGCAATAGTATCTGGTAAGCTGTGCATGCTGTAGTGCATTGCCTCTGCCATGTCTTCCTAATCATTTGAACTGAAAGTATAATGGAAGGGAGCACAGAGGTGTAGGCTGTGTAGTAACTGTACTGTTTCAGG
This sequence comes from Phasianus colchicus, assembly GCF_987193195.1. Classification (NCBI taxonomy): domain Eukaryota; kingdom Metazoa; phylum Chordata; class Aves; order Galliformes; family Phasianidae; genus Phasianus; species Phasianus colchicus. Next base: position 59,516,083 of record NC_143439.1, on the reverse strand, counting down.
TTGTTTGAAGATCCACTTGGAACTGATGTGTTTTTATGAGGCCTGTAGTCCACAGCACTCTTGAGATTCAGTTTGACGCACAGTGATGGGGATTTATAACTAGATACTTTGAAGGCTACAGAACAAATACTGAAGACAGATGGAGGAAGAAAGGCCAAGAGCCAAGTGTGTTGTTGAAAAAAATGACTAGGAAGACTTTTTTAAGTACTCTTGGAAAAGAGTACTGCTAAGGGACTTGTCTCAAGTGTCCGTACATGAATATGAGAAAGAGGTGGTATAGTGGACTCTATAAAGAAGGGGTTGATATGCAGTGTTGTCTTTGTATTGTCCATTGTGATGAGTTGGCTTGTCAATGAACTGAGAAAAGAGTGGAGGCTAAACAAAGGGAGTGTGTCATATTGGGTTTCTGCTACATATTTCATAGTCAAGAAGAAAAAGAAATCAATGAATCTTTCTTTACAAAACTAGAAGAATCATGACATACTCTGGTTTTTCATTCTAATGTGAACCACTCCTGAAAGGGAAACTTGATGGGATGCAAGCAATCCTGAAGGTTTCTAGATTGTGCTGAGGACAAGTTTTTGATGCAGGTTGTGGATGAGTTTACAGGGGAAATAGTTCTATTGGACTTATAACTTGTAAATAAAGAGGAACTGACTGACATTATGAAGAATGAAAGCAGCCCAGGCTGTAGCAACTTTGAATTGTGAAAAATTCTGAAGTGAATAAAGCAATGAGAAGCAGAAAAATGAACCTGTAGTCCAGCAGTGTAGAGTGCACTACACTGTGTTTAGGGAACTACTAGCAGACCTACTAGCACTAGACTACTAGACCTACTAGACTACTGGAAAAGATGTTTGGAAGACCAAAGAGGTCCAGAAGAATACTAGATCAGGCTCCTCAAAGCACAAGATTGGTCTGTTCTAATATGCAGGAAGACAAGTGAGTGTGGAAGAAGGCAAGCAAGGATGAATAGGGTGCTTCTCACAGCTCCTTCCTAGTGAGATCTGCTCACAGATTCCTGTGTCATTTGGCAGCATCTGAGGAATTAGAATAAAATCAAGTTATAGACACATAAGGAAACATATGGGAGATTCAAATGCCATCTTCACATCCTTAATTTGTAGATATTAAAATGAAGCCCATTTCTTCCCAGAGGTGCACAGTGAAAGGGCAAGAGGGAAAAGATACAAGTTATAAGAAAAATTTCAACAGAATTTAAGGCAAAATTCTTCACGGTAAGCGTGGTGAAAGGTCAGACCAGCTTCAACAGAGCAGCTGTAGAATCTCTGTCCTCAGAGATTCCTGAGCCTTGACTGGGTTTGACTCTGAACATCCTGACCTAACTTCAAAGCCAGCTGAGCTCTAAGCAACGTGATGGATGGGATAACTTTCAGAGATCCCTTCCAGTATAAATTATTCAGTGGTTCTGTGGTATCTGGCTGATGCTCTGGCTTTATGTCATCATGGAGCAACCTGCTTTAACGCAACCAATTCACAGGAGTACACAGAGAAAGGAAGCAAGATTTTTCACCCTATGAAGCAAATACTGTCTGGTACCTGCAATGCCTGAGAGAGATGGAAGGACCATGAGGAGAGAAGAGTGAGCCTTTCAGAACAAATGGAAACATTTCTGTCTGAGTTAGAGGAACTAGAAAGATACCTTTCCTCTTCTTTGTGATTAGGGGACTTAATTTGGGAGTACTGTCAATCAATCAATCAAACTTCTGTGAGTTCTTAAGTCACTGAAAGTTCTTTCATGAATTACTTCTTCAAATGTATTTCAAAGTAGATTAATAGGAAATATGAAACTGGAATAATTTCTGGGTTTGTTGGAGTATAAAGTCATTTTTAGTGACATGAATCCACTTGTGTCTTAAAAAAAAGTCTTTTACCAATTTATTCTTATACTGTTAAATGGTCAGTGCATAAATATAACGAAGTTAGAAAAGTATATTATCTAAATCCAAATATCCAATATTTTTATTTAAAAAGTAATTATTTACCAGCACAGCTGCTCTATGGAGAGCACCTATATTGTATTTCAAAAGAAAAGTACTATATAATGTTTAAGCATGGTTCTATTTATATTTTATTTAATTAATGATTTGTAATTTTTTCAAATTCAGGAACAATCTCTTTATTTTTTTTTTAAATATTATTTTAATGATTAAGTTAATGAAAACACAGGTACAGGAATATACTCTTATTTCCAATGAGAATACTGTGAACTCACCTGTGAAACTATAATTATCATTTTTAGTCTCTAAGTAAAAAGTCAGCTCTCATTTTCTGAACTATTTTTTTTCTCACAGAATGATAAGATCACAAAATCTTAGGATGAAAGATTGCATTGCTCTGGCATAGGTCTGGAATGGGTGCAAATAATTCTGCATGGGCTTCTTCAAACCATATCCACAGTCACAAATATTACATTTTTTTTTACTACCCATTCCCAAACACTAATAGGTAAAATCTAAATAGAAAGTTAATTTCTAAAAATGGCTTTGATACCAATCTTCAGTGGAGAGTCATAAAGCTTTATAATCGTTAAGGGACTAATGGAAGTCATTTGGTCCAGTCTCCTCTCACAGTGGGCCCTACTGGGGACATAGAATAGGTATATTCCAGTAAATAAACCTGTGTCAAACACAGCATTCTAAATGCATTTTCAAAACAAGGAGTATATATTTGTCTAACTGAAACAATTGTCCTATTTTTAATTTTTTTTTGTTCTGAATTGATCTTCTTTTAGTGTAGTACATATATGTAAAATAAAGTTCTACAGAAATAGATTAAGAATTCACAGTTTCATTTAATAACATTGTGTACTGTATTTCTGAAATTATGGGCTAAATGACTGTTATGTAACAATAATCACGTTATGCTCAGGTAACTTTCCTGAATCTAGTCAATGGTCACAATACCTGAATGCTTCTTCAAAAACTGAGCCTGAGAAGAAAATTGTGGGAAAAAATTTTTTGGGATTTCCATTGTTCTGCATTGGCTCAGAAATTAAGGATGATAATATGAAACTCCCACAGTGTTAACTATAAATGTATATGTCTGAATCTGAATTTAAAAGGATAGTATTTTCTGCAAGACCATTTAATTTTTCAGCTGCTGTAAAAATCTGCGTTTGTCATGTGAAAAGATTTATTTCTTCTCTACAATCAAAATTCAAAACACAGTTTTTGGTTCACAAATAACCTGACTTATGCTAAAATATAATTGCTATTGCTTACATAATGACTATTCTCTAAAGTGTATTCCCTGCAGCTCAGTGCATTTCTTATGCTCTCAGGAGCTTCAAGCTTCTTCCATCTCTGGATAAAACTTAAAGTACATTATAAAATGCATTATAAAAACAGAGCAGTTTGTCAAATGCTTCTTTTAACATATGACAAATGTTTTTACACCAGTATGTAGTGTAAAAGTGTCTATCACTGAAAGCTGAAGGGGAAAAATATCTAGTTTCCTAATTTTTCACTCATAAAGGATCTACTTCAGCTCTTGTCGAAATCAAAGAATTTTTTATTTTTTATTTTTTTTTTTTTTTTTGACAGTTATTGAGGTGTGGGGAAAATGGATTAAGGCTTTCAGTAGGATGCTGTCAGGTTTTGTTTCAAGGCAAAGCTCTCTCAGTTAGGATCCATGGCTGAGATTCAGAATAGGACAGATGAGTGTGTGGGATGAGTGTTTCTTTTGTTTTTTTTTTTTCTTAACTTCCACAGATTGCCTCCTGGCCTTGGGCAAACCGCATAGTTTCACTCTCTTTAATGTATTTATTAGACAAAAGAGTTTCCGCATTGTTTGTATGAGTGGTAAGTAATCTACCAGGTACCAAATTTGAACTCATTTGTGGTACTGTATCCCACATTAACTCCACAAACACTGTTCAGGTGCCAGTATTCTTTGACTGCAAAAGATAGGCAGTGCTCCTGGAAGCTAATCACTTCTATTTCCTATAGTCTTTGTCTTTGTTAGAGCTTAGCACTTAGTCCTTTCCATTCTGCCATTTCTTGCTTCTCACTAAAACAGATCTCTTCTCTGTTTTTCAATCTGGAGACATAAATCCAAAATGAGACTAAGAATGTAAGCATATAACAAGTGCATCAGCCATTATGGCTTTTCCCATATATTGCATTTTTAGACTTGTACCCTAGGATATTATGCTTTTTGCTTGTTTGTTTCTTTAACTCCCAGCAGAGCAACAGTTATGGAATACTCTGGATACACACTGAACTTTTTTTTTTTTTTTTTTTTTTTAATGCCAATATCTGATCATATTAGGAGAGTGTGTACAAACATATAAACTAAGACTGCTTGTTCACATTTAAGTGGCATAGCCCCTGGGATCAAGATAAATTATGGGGTCTTTTCCAATTTTTTTATATTCTTTTCATTTTCTTAAGAGAAACGAGACTAAAAGGAGTACAGGCCTGTGACTAATTGGGTCTTGTGAAGTGCAACGTAGAGGCTAATTTCTCCTTCTCAGCACTTTGTACAACCACACACAGGGAAGCCACAACCTGCTAAGTTCCTTGGGGCAAGGGTTTGTCACTTTCATTTGTCTGAAATATAATAAATGCTTCCTTGGCAAAATTTCATTGACTTTCACTGTGTGTAATAAATCATATTACTCCATGTGAGCTTTTCAATGCAACTTTTAAAATTCAAATTCGCTATCAGTTTCCATGGAGAATGATAGAAGTAGTTATTAGTCTCAGTGAGCATCTGTTAATGCTGCCACACACAAATATAATATCCACATTAGCATCTTCTACTTTTTTCTAACATTTCTAACTTCTGAAACATCTGTTTGAGCTATTTTTCTACTTCCATGTCAGCTGATCCATTGAAGTAGAGAGAGGTGAGCAAGCAGATTGAAACTTCAGTTTGAAATATATTAAACAGGAAAAGCTCAATGGGGAAACATCTGCTGAAGTGAAGATATCGGTGCAGCACTGGAATTTAAAGACTGAGGAATAAGAGGATAAAGCTTTCAAGTAGTATTTAAAGCATTATCTGTATGATTTTTTTATAGTTGTTATTGGTAGTTCAAGTTCAGTATGGGTCAAGAGAAGTGGAGTCACTGTCTCTGAAGGTGTTCAAGAAAGGTGTTCAAGATGTGGCACTGAGGCACATGGTTTGGTGAGCAATACTGGTGGTACGAGGATAGTTGGAGTAGATGATCTGAGAGGTCTTTTCCAATCATAATGATTCTATGATTCTATGAACATGGCACAATACACACATTCAGAAAATATATGATTTATTTTCTTGGCATCTAAAAACAGAATGTCTTCCAGAGTTCAAAATTAGTGGACAATTAAGTGATTTATAATACTTTTAATACAAGCATCCAGATGGTACTTATCTCCTATATTGTAGTTAGCCAGACAAAGAGTAGTGTCTCTCAGGTGCAGAATGCATGTGAGAAGCTAAGGACTGGAGATATTTTGTAGGTGAATTTTGGGAACAGAGCAAGGAACATGGCAAGGACATTGCTGGGCAGTGTGAAGGAGTGGTAGGGAAATGCTGAGAAAGCCTTGTTTAGAGGCAGCAGCCCAGGAGGACCTGCAGGAGGAGGCTGGGGGAGGCTGGGGCTAGGAAGAACACAGAGCTGGACTGGTGGAGCTGTACTTGAAGCCTTCAAGGCCTTACCTCATTGTCCCTGGGTTGAGCTGTCAGAAGGAAATCTGTATTACCCGCATTCACATTCCTCCACTGCATGAGAAGAGGGTGATATCATGGTTCTGCCCTTTCCTAAATCAGGTTCCTTCCTGTTTCATGCTTTTTCCAGGGATACAAGCAGTTCCTGTGATCTGATGTGGGGGAAGTCTTATTCCTGTGAATGGCCTCACGAGATAAGCGGTGAACATAGCTAGAAATGTATTCAGAGCCTAGGACAACCATTTTGCTTAAAGATATTGGTAATGGTCTCTTTGCTTTGATCTAATGACTACATCAGAACATTTATGTTAAGGGAACAGAACCTGAAAATTACCCCATGACTCTGTCTTCTGCTATTGCCATGGAAATGGAGCCACAGATGAAGCAGCTATGTACTTACCTAAACTGGGAAATGGGCTAACATCTTTGAATGTCCTGTCCCTTTTAAAGTGCCTTTCTTTTCAGGATTATTAAACCATCATTATTTAAGTACCTACAATTTCCTACCTTTTTCCTTTATTGGTGTACATGTATTCACCAAAGAATATGTTAATTTTGAGATGAGCTGCTTGTTTTGATTATTTAAATTCAGAAATATTTACATTGCCTGAACAGGAGTGTAGTCTTTCCAGCACTCATTTCTGTTAGATAATACTATGGAGTCAGCAGCCATCTGCTTAATTTTACAAAATGTTTGGATTGAAGTTTAAGCCAACCCTTTTAAGCTCTTCACAAAAATACAGTTGCCACTAGAATCTTAGACTGAAGAAGCAAGCTTAATTTAGCCTATTGTCCTAAACATATGATGTGTTAAAAATATCTATACAGAAAGCAAAACAGAGGAGCTACATAGAGCTGTGGTATTTATAGGAAATATTATGCTGAACAGTGATTAACCATAGAAATAATCAGATTAAATTGTTTTTCAAGATTCAGTTATTCCTCTGGGTTACTACTAGAAGCTTGATTTAGATTTTAAGTGTGGTTTGTGTCACTTCTCTGAGGGAAATAGGAACAGAATTGCTCTACATGGGTGTTATGATTTCACCTTACCTTTTGAGCTCTTGTGAGGCTCAAGGGATTTGTTAGAGAAAAAGGCTTGGGTTCCCCTCCCCTGCTTCTTGTTGAGATCATTTTGAACTCGATTCAGGCATGAAAGAAATACTAATCAGTCTTTTATACCAGAGAGAAACTCCCAGGAGTATAGTATACATGTAAACTCTCTTATAAATATGAATATCATTGCTTCTGAGAAAAAAAGCCACATGAGGTAAGGAAGTTATATTCCATCTTTCAAGTATGAAGATGAACAAAAGGTTTTGCCTGAAGTATGGAGATTGCATAAACCTTGGAAAGGCAGTTCTATAATCTAATCTTGAGTTGTTGCCATTAGGACTTTACAGTAGATCTTTTTTTTTTTTTTTTGGTGCATAGAAGATGATTGTCCTGAAACTTCTGTTCCTTGTTCCTTGAAAAACGATTTTTCTTTTCAATAGAATAAAAAGATTTTTCTCTGCTCTCACATGAGAGAAGTTTAGCCATAGTGAACAGGGGGGCAGTGGGAGACAAAATAGAAAGCTCCCCAGAGTATTTTTATACAGATAACTTCATTCTTTCCTTCTGATAAGCATCTGAATCTATGAAGAAAGTCAAAACTCTGACTTTGCATATCCTGGATAGGACCTGGAGGGTTGTACTGTGTGGTCACCAGCTGAGCTCCAGGGCTGAGCCTGGCTCATGCCATGAATGAAGGGAGTCTCTAAATCTATGCTCTCAAAAGGAATAAGTTTGGTTATCCTTCCATCTGAAACCTGCTAACAGAAGGTCTGTGTTTATTCTGCATGCCAGATATTTTGTTTCCCATTCTCAGATACACAAGTCCATGCCTAGAAAACATATATTCCTTTTTAAAGAACTCCTGCACTGGTTTCAAGCACATAAATCCTTTATTGTGTGCTCTCCTAGGCTCCTGAAATGAGAAAGGAATGACTGATACAAAGAGAACATGAAATTTCCATTATGAAATTTTCTATCATGGGTAAGGAGTGAAACATTCTTAAATGCATCTGATTTGCATCCAGAAAACAGAAGCACTAATAATACACGTGTCAAATTAGTGTTAGAAATAGCTATGAAATGAAAAGATACAAAGATGGTATATAAATGAAGGTGACCTACTAATGAATAATGTGGGAAGAAAAGACTGACAAAGTGTTAATTGATCTGTCAAATCAGTGATGTAAGTCAGTTGCATGGAGGAAGAGAAATTAGTCAGTGTAAATTACGTAGTGACCGTCAAAACATCAGAAAGTTCACATTCCTCAAAGAAATGACAGATAGGAGATAAGAACAAATTAAAGGGGAAAAAAACGAATATACCATGTCTGATTTACTGCTTGTTCCACATAGCTAGTAATGATTGTTCTGACGATGCCTTTTAATGCCTGTTATTAGACAAAGTGTTTGCAGCATCTATGTACCACAATAATCCTCAGTTCCATCTGTAAGTTTTCACAGCTTCTCTGTAGAGAAAACCAATAACATCTATGATGTCTGATCCATATCTTCCAACACTGAGTGTCTAGTGTGTAGATGAACTGAGATAAAAAATGAGTATGAATCTGAGGTCAGCAGGAGCTGGGAATTCCTGAGTCTTTGTTAAAAATAAATAAATTTTTTTAAAAAATGTATATATATATAAGGTGAAAGTGCTATTAAAAAATCCTCTAAAGAGGATTTTTAATAGCACTTTCACCTTATACTTTCTTACATACTCTACCACAAACAAACAAAAAAGATAATTATGTCCTAGTATGAGCTTTTTGTTTACCTTTCATTCTGAAGAGACTGTTGTGCATCTATTGATAGGATGCTGAAGAACACAACCATTACCTTGGGATTTAACAGGCATGTAAATGCCATGAAATTACAGTGACACATTCCAGCCTGTAAGAGGGGAAAGGAATCTCATATGTGGCTGTAGTCCCATGATTTATTCTTAGAAACAAAATGAAATGTTGACTATCTTTTCTTTTAGCAGTCATGTCTACATTTCCTTTATGTTTTAGATCATAGCTACATCAGAATTTTTCATACTCTTTCTAAAGTTGAAATTAATATTTCACCGTCTTGAAATGCATGCACAAATTCTCATTTTTTATAAGAAGTTATATGATATTTTGCCCACTAGAGGGTACCCAACATATTTCCAATCTTGCAGTGGGATGCATCAGAGGGTAAGAAAGTAATTAATATCCGATCAAAATATTGTTATTATATTTTCAAAAATACGAGTGTCTATTTTTTATACAATAATTTGTGAAAAATAAATTGGCTTTCATTTTCTAGAATAAATTATTTTCTCCAACTATAAAAATTCCAAGGTATTTATTTTTTTGTGGTGGACTAGCTCTACAAGATTTTGTCTCTTTTTAGTGTTATCAGGAGAGGCTGTGTTGTACTGAAACATTGAATGACATTTCTTGTGATGCGGGATTGCCACTCCTTCCAAATTACAGCTGAAAGTAAATCCAGTTCTGGTGTTAATCTCCAAAACTTTGTGGTGTAGAATTTAATTTTATTTAAATATCCCAGCACTAAATTTGGTGTAGTTTGTGTTTCCATGCCTAATTTGTGACAATCCCTAAGAGGAAACAAAAACAATAACGTCTCAAAGTATTGCCGAAAAATTACTTTGGATCTTTTGTCAATTGTATCTGTAACAGCACTGCTGCTGTAAAGCTCAGTTGTGTTTGTCATTGACTTAAAAAGGGGGAATTGACAAAGTTTTGTCTCCCAAGCATTTAATAGACCTTTTCTCAGTCCAGAGAAATTACTTGTGCTGTTCTTCAGCACTAGTGAAACAAAATCTGTCCTTCCTATGAGTCTTTGAAGCGCACAGGTTATGAAATGAAGACAATTTCAGCCCAGATTCCTCTTGTAAGTTTGAAGCATTTTGTGTTGAAAAAAGATTAATCAAATTCAAGCAGGAACTGGCATCTCCTCTTAAATCTATTTAATTACTATTTCAACCAACTAGAAAAAGTGTGAATTTACGAACACTTGAAATCTTTACCAGAGTGGGACTTAAAAAAAGGCATATGTGTTACTTTAACCAGAAGTTAGGCAGTGTAATGTAGAAGTTAGTGAGTGAATGGGAGTGAAATTCTTCAGTATATGTTATCAAAGAATCAGAACAGACCTCAGTGGCTGTAGCGTATGTTGAATGTAACACATGATAATGAGCATGTGTTTTGTAGTGACCTAGAGAACATTGTTCATTGGATCCCAGAGAATATGTAACACAAGCATTTTGGACAGAAAGTTCTATTAGATGATGATTTAAAAAAAGAATTTTTTAAAAAAGCAGACATTTGGAAATAGTTCTTCATTACATGCAGAAATCCACAGATGACTCTTCTGCAAAGCTTTTCTCGCAGTGTTTACTACAAAAAGAACACCTGTTCCAGACATTTATTTCTGATTTATGTATTTTAAAAGTGTTTGAATCAGGGAACCTCCATCAACTGCCCATCTAGATTCTACCAGTACTCCAAAACAGATGCACTTCTGAAAAAAAGTGCCATCAAATTTTCTTTTATTTGTGTTTGTCTCTGGGTTTCACTATTCTTAACAGCAAATTGAAACCCCAGCTCTTTGCAAAGGAAGCAATAATGAATTTATTGGTTTTCTTTTCCATCTGCCTTTTTAACCTGAGATTGCTTGCTTCATACTGTTTATAAAAACATATATTGTGATAGTATCCTACAGAAACAAAGAAGTAAACAAAAAAAAACCCAAAACAGTAATTAAGCTAAGTTTCTTGTGATTCTCCTTCAAAAAGCAGTAAAGAAGTAAACACTCCAAGATTAGTTCAGGTGAGAATGGGACAAAATTCCTACTGATTCTAAGAGAGTTGAGTGTTCGAAGTATTTTTGTGCTCAAGAACTTGTGAGAGTCTATTACTACAAGGACGTCTAAGTTTCACAATTTACCAAACACAAATGCACATTAAGAAAATGTGCTTCATTCTTCTTCATCTAAAAAGAAAATGACTTATTTTCTTTGTGCCTGGTGAATGTTATTATATATGCTTACTGCTAAATATCTTGTCTGAATTGACTTCCAGTAATTCAGTATACCTCAGTGCAACACTTTAGCACATCACATTCAAGTTATTATCTGAAAATTGTGTATTAGAAAATAAGCTTGTCATTTGCATTATCATATAATAGCAATTAATCTTACAGAAAGGGCTTATTTGAAATGTATAATGTACATCAATGAATAGATCCTTGAATTCCTTATGAGATAGCCCGTGACAAAAGATCCAATTCTTGGTGACTAGAAAGCAGCACGTAGATTGTCTTTGACTTCTGTGAGAATTCGGTTAAGTTCTACAGTTTTTACTGAATAGAGGAAAATGCTAAAATTGTTAATTGCTGATGTTCACCGGTTCCCAAACAAACTTGGATGAGTTTTATACATCTATTCCCATAGTCCTTATTCGGATTTTGTACATATTAAATCAAATACTGAATGGAACTTGAAATCATGTACTTCAGCCTGCTTACCTTCCACTCTTTTATGCAGAAACAATTGAGACACAATTATAAAATGGTTTCATTATATTTCTTCAAGGTCTTTGTAGTTAAAGGCAGAACATTTTACTTGTTTTGCTTTTTAACCCTCTGTTAACTCTCTAAAAAAAGAAAGATGATTTTAAAATGCATATGCATGAGAACGTTTCATCACGCGTTCCTGCAGTAAAAGAAGGAACTGCACACAGATTTTTTGCACATAGACATTTTATGTCTGCATGCTCATGCACACGTTTGGGTGTTCTACTTTCTAAGCATAATGAAGACATCTGAGACTCAAATTATTCCCTGTAAATGTTTTGCACTCCATCCCTTCTGGCTACCTGTTACTGCTCATATTCAAGAGGATGACATTCCACTGCAACCAAAAATATTGACAGCTCAACCTTGAATACCACTCATTGCTAGGATTTCAGAAATGTAGCATTCTAGTATTAATGTTAACTGTATTTACTTATTTTTTTTTCCAAGATATTTGTCCTATTTTAGTAGGTCAATATATTTCCACTAAATACATGTATATATATACAGGTATAGCAGTCAAAAATTCCACTGAACTTGGGTCCTAATAAAAAATAGTTTATTTCATTCTTTTTAGGAGAAAAAATTACAGCTACAGAGTAATATTCTATTATCCTGTCCTTTTATTGATTTGCTAGCCGAGATGCAGCCCTACTGATATGATACTCAGTTCCTGGGAGGAACAAATTTGCTTTTAAACTTCAGCGCGGATATGCCTGGGATTTCTGCTTTATGCATTGCCAAACTCCACCCAAACTTTCTTTCCTTTCAGGAAGAGTCTTGAAGGGTGTATCCTGTGAGTTTTCCTGACACATGGCATGGGGCCAGCTTCTTCTTTCCACGTTAACCTCTTCCTGCTGGAGTGCTATGTGAGTGAGGATGACAAACAGTTCATTCTAACAGAATTTGTTGTAGGAAGTTTACTTCCTGTAGTTTAGTACATAATATAGTGCATATATACCAGAATGGCAAACTTTGTTCGACCTCAAACCTTGAATCTTGTATATGGGTATAAATAAGCAACTTAAGCATTGGGTAACTTTGCCACCTTTTATTTAATTATCCTTTTTTTTTCCTTGGTCTTTTCTGCTCTTTGCCATACGATTCAGACCTATTTTTTCCCATTCCATTCTGTCCTCTTCCATGTTTACAGTAAAGGTTTCTTTTCTGTACACTAACTTTCATCCCAGATACTTTTAGTCTCCCGAGGTTTCTGCTTTTCACTCCTGAACCTTCCCTTCTCGGAGTCTCACAAGATCTTCCCATCATTCATCTTATTTGTAACCTTGAGGTTCACCTAACCCCCCCACCCCAGTGTATGTTTATAAATAAAACAGTGCTGAGACAAATATGTACAAAGTGATAGAATAAACAAAGTGATTCCCAGATAACAAACTTCCTCTTTACTCTCAATTTTTTGTAATTATAGATTGCATTTTTTTTTAATTGCTAAAGTTGGGGAAGGAGCAGTGAACATATTTGTACTCTGGATATTATTGTGACTTATGAAAAATAAAAATAAAAATATTAGGGAATATGAAAGAAGCTGCAGAATTTTCAACAGTTTTTCCTTGATGATTGCTGATGACAGTGTCTTTTGTTTCTTTAAGTTTTTATACTTTATGGGTTTTGGTATGTGTGTTATTTGTTTTGCTGGCTTGTTCATTCAGAATGTTTGAGTGGGGCAAAACAAATTCAATAATATTTGAATAACTTGCTGGTTTTGTTTTAAAATGAAAAAATGGTGTGTGTCCATTATCCATGACATAAGTCTATCTCTTAACTTATCTCATGCAAATAATACTTGTATGGCTTACATTTTTCCAGCTGTGAAAATTCTTTACTGCTAAATAGTACATGGAATTCTTTCATCAAAATTCCATTCATTGAAGTTTTTTTCTTATGCAGCACCTTAATCCAGATACTTAGATAGTGTAATACCAGAACACAGAAATAATTCCAGAAAATTAAACTTTTGCCAGCATTCCTCATTTACATTGCATACATATAAAATGCATAAAACCAAGGTGGTACCAGTAAGTACTAGCAAAAAATAAATGATCTGAATGTAGAAACAACTGTACTGTAGAGACTCTACTGAATTAAGTCCTTTGGAAGGGTTGAGAAAAATGTGTATTGTCTATTTTTCAAAACACGGTATGTTGGAAGACAAGAATTTCAAGTGCTGAATATTATAAGAGCATAAAAATGTTGTAGTGGGGAAACTGAACTGTGAAAGAAAAGTTGCTTTACGAAATGAATGAAAAATAAGCATGTTCAGTTTCACTGATATTTATAAATCATTGGAAAATATTTTTAAAAGCATCTGTTTCTCTGAGCTGTATCAGATTTAACTGGTTAACCCTCTCCCACTTTGCATTTTTCTAACCACTGATTTAAGTAAGTATTGATTTTTATGTGTAATATCTGATATTACTATACCCTCTTGCATTTTTAGAAATGTGTAGGTGTTTTATTATTCATAACTTCCAAAGTAAAATCTGAGAGCAAATGAACTGTATATGCACAGGAGGGTTTTGATCAAATGGGTTAACACAGATGAGCTATCAGAACTTTCAGTGCTTAACCCCTTTCTAGAGGTCAGATGTAGGCTGAATCAGAGACTTGAGCTCTTTAACAGTATCCCCATTAACTCTGCTAATTGAAATTAGAACAAAATTGAGTTCCTGGTGTGGGAGGAGATGCAACGCGTCCTTTCTTCATTTCTTATATAGATTTTGAGAAAATGACTTTTTTGTAGAATCATAGAATCATAGAATGGCCTGGTTTCAAAAGGACCATAATGATCATTTCAACCCCTAGCTTCAACCCCCCTGCTATGTTCAGGGTCACCAATCATTAGATCAGGCTGCCCAGAGCCACATCCAGCCTTGCTTTGAATGCCTCCAGGGTTGGGGCATCCACAATCTCTTTGGGCAACCTGTTCCAGTGCGTCACCATGCTATGTGTGAAAAACTTCCTCCTAAAAATAATTAACCTAAGCCTCCCCTGTCTCATTTTAAAGCCATTCCCCCTTTTCCTATCACTATCCACCCTTGTAAACGCTCATTCCACCTCCTGTTTTTTCTTGGTGGGTTCTTCATAAGTCTGCTATAAGAGATTGTTCTGCTAGGATTTATGAAGAACAGTCATCTGCGTCTAGAAACCAAACAGATCCTTCTCTGAGGAAAACAAAGTAAAGCAAAATAGCCCAAGAAATCAGACTCATAGTATTGTTTGAGTTGGTAGAGATGCATAAATGTCATCTAGCCCAACGTACTTGCATTGAACAGAGATATCTACAGCTTGATCAGTTTGCTCAGAGCCGCATCCAACCTAACCTTGAATGTTAGGGACACAGTATCCACTACATATTCTGGGCAACCTGTGCCAGTGCCTCACTGCCCTGATCATAAAAAACTTATTTCTTATATCCAGTCTAAATCCCCCTCTTCTGGTTTGAAACCATTTCCTCTTGTCCTGTCAGAACAGACCCTGCTAAAGAGTCTGTCCTCTTATTTCTTGTAGGCCTCCCTTTAGATACAAAAAGTCTCTTCTCAGGTATCAGCAGAGCCTTCTCTTATCCAGGCTGAACAGCCTCAGCACTGTAAGCCTGTCCTCATAGGAGAGATGTTCCATCCCTTGGCACATTTTTGCAGCTCTCCTCTGGACCCTCTCAAACAGGTCCACATCTCTCCTGTACTGAGAACTCCACATCTGGACACAGTACTCCGGGTGAGGTCTCCTTAGTGCAGAATAGAGGAATAGAATCACCTCCCTCACCCTGCTGGCCACTGTTTTTTTGATGCAGCCCAGGATATGGTTGGCTTTCTTGGCTGTGAAGACACGATACTGAATCATGTCCAGCTTGTCATCCACCAGTACTCCAGCGTCCTCTTCAGCAGGGCTCTTCTCTATCCTTACATCCCCCAGCCTATACTGATAGTGGGAGTTGCCACAACCCAGATACAGAAACTTGCAGTTGTCTTTGTTGAAATTTACAAGGTTCCCCCAAGCCCACCGCTAGAACATATCTAAGTCTTCCTGGATGGCATCCTATTCTTCAGGCTTGTCGGTTTCATCAACCTGCTTGGTGTCATCAGCAAACTTGATGAGGGTACACTCAATCCCACTCCCAATATTATTGATGAAGATATTGAAAAGCATTGGTGCCAGTACTGACCCCTGGTCACTTATCACTGATCTCCATCCAGTCACTGACCCATTGACTCTCGCATATGATCTTGCTCTCAACATTCCTTGTTCCTTATCCTTTGAATGGTCAACCCATTATATTCATATCTTTCCCATTTAAGTAGAATATGTTATTGAAGTCCAGATAGATGACATCAGTGGCTTTTTTCTTATCCTCTGATGAAGTTATGTCATCATAGAAGGGCACCGGGTTGGTCAGGCAGGATGTTCCCTTGGTGATGCCATGCTGGTTGTCTCTTATCACCTCCCTCTCTTTCATGTGCTATATGTAGTTCAATGGGACAAGTTCCATCTGCAGTTTCTTAACTTCTCTGACAGAATATTACATTTCTGTACATATGCATTTCTAAGGTTGTATTTTTAGTAGCTTTTTCTCTGAATTTTGATTTCTTCTTCTTTTTTTTTTTTTTTTTCACTATCTTGTTTTACCTTCAAGGAAAACTGGAGTGTTTACAAATGAATGAATTGTCCATATTTTTATATTTGTGGCTGTGGCTATGCCCTGCAGGTTTCACTGAGCTACATTTTGCAAGGGCTCTCTGCTTCTTAATATTTCACAATGTAAGCTCTAACTCAACATCTTTATTTTCCTTCTGGCTACATTTCCCTCTCTTCAGTTCCACTTGCCCACCCCTTTTCTTTTTGAATCTACAGTCCATCATCAGCAACTTTTCTGCAGTCCTATTGTTAGTAAGGTAGCTGAGATAATGGTCTGATATTTATGTACATCTGGACATATATATATCTATCTGTATTTCTGTTCTGTTTACCACTGGACCCTCTGTATACTTGGTTTTCTGTATACCACCAAAACTACTGTTACATTTCAGGAGGAAGGCAACATTATCTGATGCAGCTGCAGCCTTCAAGTCTCTTCAGATTAAATCACATTAATTTACTGCAGGATCATTATAAAACCATTCATGGATGCTTGTATACTCAGAAATCACATTTACCAGCAGACTGAATGGATGAATGAAGAGGAAATTACAACTTTCTTCTCTGAAATCATAGGCCTGTTCCACTTGAACAACAAGAGAATTTCTACTAGCTGGGGGCTATTGGGAGGCACACACTAAAGCTCCACATCTTTGCTATCAGAAACTCAATACATGTAGAATTTCAAATATTATTGAAACTCTAATCTCTCTTAGGAGAGATTCCTATAGAAAATTACAAGCAGCATCCCATTATCACAGAGAAGAGGTAGTATGGTCAACATCAGCAATGATCAACAGAGGTTAGAGAGAAAGGATTGAGGAAGAATTAAAAGAGCCAAATGTGACAGTAACGGAAATTGCACAACTGTGTGATAGACTCTGCAGTTAACTGAAGGATTTCAGGAGTAGAAAATGGTTTCTGTGTATTTCACAGAAGTTACAGTGAAATAAAATAATAAAATAAACCAACAACAAAATATAGTTTAAAAGTTGTGTAAGTTTTTTCTAGGAGAGATAGATCCATTATGATGTCAGAAATGAGATAGATATATTCTGCCAAGAATTTTAGGAAGCATCTCCTTTCTACTTATCATTATATTGCATTCTGTAATTTAGAGGATAGTTTGAAAAGTTTTCACAATGACTTTGAAAACAAGACAGAATGAAATCCTCAAACTAGTCATATTAGATAACATGCCATCATTGCAGATCTTCATTTGGCTAATTTGTCAAAAGAAGAGTGAACAGTTGACTCACAGTTCAGGTAGAGAATGAGAAAGAATCCAGTGGAAGATTGAGAAATTTTGATGCTGGTTTTTTTGTTTGTTTGTTTGTTTTTTCCTATGCCAAGAAGATCAAATAGGAAAGTCATGAAAGGGCTATCAGGGAAAATAAAAAGATCTGAATCTGAAGTAGCTGTCATACCAAAATTGAGAATATTAATAAAAGTATGCAAACATCCTGATCCAGATAGGGAAAAGTTCAATTAATGCTTAAAAGATAGCATTGTAACATCATCTGTGGGGCAGGAAGATGTCCCTTAAGTTAGAAATAAAACCTTCCAGACATAGCTAACTGGTTTCATAGAAGTATTGCTGAAGAAGCTACTGAAGAAGTACATTTCTTTTTATATGGATGAGTAGAATCATGAAATTGTTTGGGTTGGAAGGGACCTAAGTGTTGCTTTATTATAAATCCTGAAGGATTCTTGAGATTCAGTAGAAACGAGGATCTGCATATCTTTTTAAAGACCATCTGTTCCGGTTCTGGGATTGTCACCTTGTCAGGTTGTGAGGAATACTGTGTTGAGTAGGAAATTTTAAATACAATATTAAAATTCGTAGGATGTGTTTTTGTGATTAATAATGCAGATGAGTTACTTTCCTCATTTTAAAATCTGTTTCAGGAAACAATTGAAGTCTTTCATTCTATTTTGAAGATTTTTGTTTCTTTGAAGAGGGAGTAGTCTTTCTACAGATCTAAGCTCTTATTGACACCACTGATTAATTTACTCCAGATCAAGACCCATTTTCTCACACTCTTTTCACTTGGTTTATTATTTCTCTTTTTAGAAATCTAACATGAACACGTCACAAAACACTATTTACAGAACCACCAGCACTTTGTGATTTAGACAATGTGCGTTATGTGATCTGTGCAAAATACATTTACATTATTTGTTGTTTTTGTTGTTGTCTTTTTTTTTCAAATGTGCAGAAAATTAAAAGATGCTATTGATGTTTTTGCAAAATGTTTTAGAAGGAATCACATTTTGCCACTATTCGCTTTTATTAATGCAGAATGAACATAAAACTTTGAAAATCTTCAAATCAAAATATGCTTTAAATGTAACAGATCAATATTTGAAACATACAAAGAAATCTAGGAGGGGGCAGTAGGGGTTCTCAGCTGATTGTTAGCATGTGGGCACAACACATTTCTCATTAATGTTAATTGGATTTATAAGCCTGCATCAAAGGAAGAATATAGGCTTAAAAGTAACATTCAGTCATGCTCAGATCTCCCTCCTCCTTTGGCATTTTGTATGTTTTCCTGGTGTTTTTCTCAAACTCTGTTTTGAACTAAACAGAAGTTTATTGTGGAGCATAATGAGACATGGCTAAATTACTTTATCGGGGTCAGTTTAACTAGTATTTCTCAGAGACACCTCTTCTTTCCTGACCATATTCTGCATGTTTTATAAGATTCACATGTAGGCAATTGTTCTAAATTACTGGAAGAAACAAAAAGATTTCTGCATGTTTGCCCCCAAAGCGCCATCACTCTAATTTCATCAGAAGCAAAGATCTGTGATTTCCTCAGTATCCCCTTATCACCAGCGTATCCCTTCCACCCTCCTGTATTCAATACTAGAGTCTGACAAACACATTCAGTAATTAGTTCTTCTAGAGCAACAAAACTATGTCTTCAAATAAATGGTACAAAACAGCAATGCATCTGATTGGGAGTATAGTCATTTTAAATATCTCTATATATAGCTATACAAGCATATCATGAATCTTCAGTAGCTAGGATCACATCAGATTAATGGTAATATTTGATTATATTCCCTATACATTGGTGTCCCAATCCCAGAGCAGAACAAAATGAGAGCACTAACTGGTGATCCTTCTGTGTGGCCATCAGCAGGCAGCCAACCACGAGCTCTAGTTTGAAACATAACACAGAAGAGGAGAATTCTTTACTGGCAACTGCTGATCCATAGCTGCCATTATGGCTCTGCAGCACCTGAAGGGAATGTTATAATTGTTATCCATTAAGTGTTTGTTCACAAGGTGGGCTGTTTACACACAGACGTGGTATAACAGCTGCTGATTCCTGCTCCCCTGCTCTGTCCTGGGATGACAAATCTATGCAAGATAAGTGTGTTTTATATTTCTTTCCTTCCTGTCCTCAAAAAAAAATTCTGACCTTCAATATGTCTACAACTGTTTCAGGTGTATTGTGTAGGTAACACAATTTCCACAAAAAGTTATGATTTAATGCAGCTAGAAAAAATAAGACAAAGGAAGTAACAACAGACCTACACATGTTTTCTATGGGTTTGGACTGCAAATAAATTTTCATTATAAAAACTCTTGTAAGACCCTCCAGCTTCCTAAAACTTTCCAAGTTAAAAGCACATTTCATTGGAAATTCAGTAATATTGACCTGGAGTATGCACTGACCTCTTCTTCTGCAGACCTCCTTACACCTTTATAAATTTAAAATCATGGGGCAGATTTTTCCTCTCAAATGTTTCTGGCTGTTTGGATCCTCTACACATTACCTCTTTCTGTTCTGTTGAAATCGAGAAAACTTTCACCTCCACAATGGGTAAATAACATCCCTAGGAAGCAGTTATACCTATCTAGGGCTTGTAAGGTTTTGTAGGTATTTAATCAATACAATAGCTGTCTGATTTAACTTTTATAAAGAACAAATTGATCTTCCAATCCATTTCTTGCAAAATGTTGTCTTGAATCTTTGTCAGAGTAGAAAGGGAATATAGGTAATGCGTTGTATGTATTTTAGAATGCAGCCTGATTGTGTAAGTAGGTAGACATCTTCAGAATTGTTGCTGCACCATACAGTGCTGTTTTCCTATATTGTTAATAGCAAAAGATCATATGTATTTTTCTGTTTGCAAACTTTTGATTAATTTATTCTTTTGGCATGCTTCAGGTGCAGTCAATCAAGGATTGAATACCATATCTCCATTTATTTAACTCATTTCACATTCTTTATGTACCATAAACAAATGAAATTATGTCCTGCTAACTTCTTGCAGTCCTGCATGAGCCAAACATCTCAGCTTCTCTTATTCTGCTAACAAGTGATCCTTCAATCTTTGATGGCTTTGTGTCTGAGCTTTCATTACAGCTTGTGTTTGTTGGTTGAAATGCAGACAAAATTCCCATCTGTGGTTTGGACTGTCTTATTGACAAACCTCGGTGCCTCTGTAATTAATAATCCTCAAATCCTTTTATATTAAGTTTTCATTAGCTAGGAGGGTCTTTTATTAGCTAGGAGGATTTTTTAATGGAATTTAATATTTCTATGCTTATTTATCATCCCATTGTCCGCAGTTTCTTTTAATTAAATAAATAAGTAGTTTCGTGCTAACCTGACTGTCTGATTCAAAGATACACCTTTATACCTTTCTCTCCCTTCCCTCCCATAGGATTTTATGTATGTCTGGATATTTTTTTCCATTCATGTTTTAAAAAGAAGTGCAATTTAGAATCTGAACAAATCAATTTTCACAAATATGGCCAGGAAGTATCAGGTGAGGTGGGAGAGTGAGCCCTTTACATAACAGTGAAGCACAACACTGAAGTGAAGATGGCACAGATGTGTACCTCAAGATCAAAAAGAAAAAAATATGATGGGAAGGGAAAAGTTGTTGGTTTTGTGTCCATGAAGAATTCTTCCAAAGGTGCACTGGTGCATCTGTTGTAGATTTGCCTGTATTTATGCTGACAGTTTTAGAGATATTTATGCAGGTGAGCATCTGTAGATAAAAGATCCTAGCAGGCAGCTGTGTGGTGAAACAGGGTGACAAGATACTCCTATCATAGTTACATATTTAACATAATACAAAATAATAGATAATAACAAGACTTTTTTCAGATATTATACATCACTCTCCCCTCCCGCCACAGGACATTGAAGACATTTAGGTCCAAAGTGCACCAATTTTTGCAATAGTCTATGAAATAAAAATTGCTAAGATCTGACTTTAAGTGATTCTGCTTATCTGTGCAGAAAATACCCATGGCAAAGTAGCGTGATTTTTTTAATTTTTTTTTTTTTAGTTTATTATTATTAGTTAAAATAAATATTTATAAAATATCATCCAAATATTAGAAGCAAATATGTATGAATTTGTTTTCATTTTTAGCTGGCATAAAATGAATAGTAATGTACTGCTGTCTTGATGTGACAATCCAGCTGTTCTTGTGGGGAGTGAGGAGGAAACTTTTAAATCTCAGAGCAATGGAAGTTTATTCAGCTTGCTTTTTGTGTTTTAAGAATGGCAAAAACATATATTTAATTTCATCACATACTTCTAACAGTCAACAGCACCTTCACTGATGAGAACTGACCTTCATTTCTCTCACTATCGTAAATCCATTTCACTGTTTGATATGGTTGGTTGAATTACAAATTATTGCCTTAGCTACAGTCTGATTTTAGGCAATCTATGATCAGCCATCACTGGGAATTTCTATCACAATAAATATAGAATGATTAAATAGGTTGTTTAAACTTTATAGTCTGTTTTATGTGCGTTAACCCACCACATAATAATAAAGTAATAAAAAGTAGTACAAGTTGAGCCTAGGATCTGTGTCCATGTCATGAAATTATTTTATAATATAAAATGTGAACACATGTAAACACTGTAAGAATGTGACCTATGGGTATAGTTCAACAAGACTTCTCCATAAGCTTGTGCTTTCACTCCTGTCATTGTTCCTGGAGTAAAACATACTCATTAGAGTGAGGGGGATGCCTTTCATTGTGAGCATGTTGCTGATGTCACTAACATTAGATATGCTCTGGCATATTTTCATTCGTCTGACTACACCGATGTTAATCAGGTCAGAATTGGTTTCCATAATGTTGCATTTCTAAAATTCACTACATGAAAAATATGGTTGCAAGGCATTGCAATTGGCATAATATTTTCCATTAATTTAATGAAATTTACTTTATTCACTGTTTAGTGAATTACTTTATTGCCAAAATAGAAAGGCAACACTCTACTAAGCTAAAGTATGCTTAGATTTTCCCAACGTGACAGCTGTTGGCAAGTTCAGTAGATTTCTGGATTTTTTTTTTCCCAGAGTTTAAAAAGGAAAATATTTGTTCAACACATCTAAGGAATTTTTTCATAAAGATTTCTAATTCTGTTTTCCTGAAGTTCAGAGTGGCATAAACAAATTTGCTTTGGATTTTTTAAATACTCATCTATGTTTTAAGAAGTTCTTTTAACTACTGAACAGGGATTTATAGCAGAATTTTAAGAACAATGGCATAATTACTACCTTCTATTTAATGCTGATTTTCATGATGATTTCTGAGAAGTAGTTAGATCTGTCAGCTCCCTTCTTTATTTTTTCTTCATTTTATATGTTCCTTGTTTCAGAAACAGGAGAAATCTTTCTAATAGAAGAATTATTTAGCTCCTGAGTTTGTAGATTTAAATTCTGTTCTCTCTATCACAATTATCTGTCAACATGAATTGAGCAAGTGTGCGTGTGTTTAATACTTTCACAGGAAAATTCCATTCCTCAATGTTACTCCATTTCACACGCTAACTGCCAGTATGAATTCATTTTCTATATTCTCTCAGACATGTTGGTGTGGACATGGTGTAATTATTTAAGACTGAAACTTTCAGTCCAAAGTACAATAAATAACCTCACACATGAAAGTATTTCTTATTGAGGGACTGCACTGCCCAGAATGACCTTGTCATGCCTGGAGATACCCTTATGATCAGATTCTTCAGGTTGTGTGAACCTTGTATTTTACAGAAACTTTGGTCACAAGGTCTAAAGGCCCTGCTGGCTACTGTTATCAGAATAAAAGTCAAGATTTAATGTGCTAAAAACCAACCCCCTTCATGAATGATCCTTTCTTTTTTATATCCCCCTCAACTGTGCCCGAAGATGAGACACTCAAAAAACTGCTGCCAGGAAATGCAGAAAGACTTCTGTTGGTTATTTATCGCTGCTTTTTCCTTAAATTATTTGTTGTAATAGCTAATGCATATAATTCTCACAGACCTCTCACAAAACCATTTTATGCATTCTTAAGAACATACCTGAAATATTACAATTTTGCTTTCAAATTGCTTGTTGAGCACTTTTAAAACCAGTCATTTTACTTACAATAAAATTTAGATTGATTGTATTGACAAAAAACACACTTCAGACTTATGAACAAGTCTTCAACACACATTCACTAGCCTAAAAGATATTCTCCTAAATGCAGAAGATTTTAAATCTACAAATTTCCCAATTACTAAGTCAAACCTACAAATGCCTGAGATTCTTTCCTGGGTTTAATTTACCCAAACACCCACAAAGAGGTCACAATCTCTGTCTGTGATATGAGATCCCAGATGGAAGTTCTTAGTTTTACCCAGTCAACAAGGCCATGAGCATCAGCCTCTCCCATTCTAGAGAATCCTTGTCAGATTATGGGTCTAACCTCTTCTGATCATCAATTTATCCTACACCCAAGAAAACTTTCCAAAATTTTGGAAAATCATGCAAAACAACCTAATAAGTCAATGTGTTGCTGAACTCAGTTCCTGTCAGCTCTACGTCTGACTTACCTCAGAGTCTTTAGTGAAGCTGAACGCCCACCTGTTAGTTCCTAAAATGCTTTTGAATGTGAAAGGTAAAAACTGCAGGTGATATCTCTGAGGATTCTGTCCTGAGCTACACTTTTGGGAAGGTGAAAGATAATTCCTTTGTGATGGAAGTTCTTTTCTTGTCTGGCAGGAGGAGATGAACTGGAGAGCCACCTTCACACCACCTAAGTTACTTAGACTTGTGTCACTACTGACAGTAGTTTGTACCCATTCATTTGTAGCAAAAGGAGTAAAGACACAGAGGTGTTAGATAGACTTCTTCAACTTCCATTTCTGTACTTTCCTTTAGAACCCAGGTGCAATTCAGCCCTTGTAAACTGATGTAGCATGTTAAAAAGCCTTGAATTCAGAAAAAGATTCTGAAAAATTCTGTACAAAATGTAAGATGCATTTTATTACTCTCAATTGTGCGTGACAGCTGAAAAATTTAATATCAAAATATTTAGTATCTGATGATTAAAGAAAAAAGTTAATTTGTCATATCTCTATCCTGTATAGTATATTTACGTGGAGGCTGTACAAAATCTTTCTTTTCTCACGTTCTTCTCTGCCCAATAAAAATTCCTCTATTCCTCAGGAGTTTTAGAAGTTCTGCCTGTATGTCATTTTTATTTTAAGTAAACCAACAGATCTTTGATTAAATAAGCAATGATTTAAGGCTAGCAGAAAGAATAAGACTGTTTAAAAATAATAAATCAACCGGAAACATGCAGGCATGTTTTATGGATTAATATTTGCGATATGTTAATTGATGTACTCTCTCATGGATTTCAAGAACATGCAGATTATTCTATCTAAAATGAAAGCATGTGTCATTATCTCCAAGAATTCCCTGAAGCTCAGTAACGGTGCTTAATGACAGCATAGTGTGAATGTGAAGCAGCTGTGAATAGGTATTTAATACTATCACTGTAGGCTGACAGTGTAACAAGAATTAGCTGGATCCAAATATGTCCAAAATATTTTCTGTTTATTTTTAGGAGTCACTAATGATAATAGTAATAAACAAAAGCCTGTGATCTCTCATCTCACATCCTGGTGCAGCATGGACTTTCTCATGTGTGGTTTTCAAGCTGCAGAAATAACTTGTCTTACTCATTTACCTCTTGCTGACGCAAGCATGTAAGTGTGTTACATTATTAAACCTGTTGTCTCACCTGACTGGTCTCTAAGACAGAATTCACTTGCAGCCTTGTGAAACATATTTTGTCTCAGAGGTGAAGACCTGTCCACTTGGCTGTGTGTAAAATATGTGCTAGAAAGCATGAACAGTGTCTCAGGCTGCATTTCTGCTTTTTTCCTTGTGCTGCTGTGCTGCTTGCACTATCTACCAAATACTGACAGCCTTCCTAAGGTCAAACAAGTGTAATGGAAAATAGGAAAGAGCAAGCTTAGAGTTGGCAGGTGCTTCTTTCTGAACTATTTCTCCAAGGAATTATCTCTCTACCTATAAGCTTCCTTTTGTTGGCTGCTTTATGCCTCTTGTATGCTGTTGATGGTTATGTGCAGTGCAGCATGGAGCTTTCCAGGGAACTGAGGAAAGGCCAAGGAGATTGCATAGAGCAATAGTCCTCATACCTCAGAGGACTGAAACTATAGGTGGAGAGGAGGACAAGGCAAGGATAGTAGCACATTGCTTGAGGCACAGTGTCATTGACTGTGCCTACCCTGCATTTTCAAGGAGCTATATAGCACTTCAAGTACTAGTGAGAAAATGCAAAAAGTGTTTCAAAGGTAGAAAAATGAATGTTGCTGGAGATATATGAATGATGAATACAGTGTTATTCCCTTGACCACCAATTTACTTGTTTAGGGTAACCCTTTGCCTACCTACTTAGTTCTTTCACAGAATCACAGAATCACAGAATCACAGAATGACCTGGGTTGGAGGGGACCTCAAGGATCATGTAGTTCCAACCCCCCTGCCTAGCAGGGCCACCAAACATACACCTTTACTAGATCAGGTTGCCCAGAGCCTCGTCCAACCTGGTCTTGAACACCTCCAAGGACGGGGCATCCACAACATCCCTGGGCAGCCTGTTCCAGGACCTAACCACCCTCCTAGTAAAAAACTTCCCCCTAACATCCAACCTAAATCTTCCCTCTTTTAACTTAAAACCATTTCCCCGTGTCCTGCTATTATCAGCCCTTATGAAGAGTTTACTCCCCTCCTGGGAGTAAGTTCCCTTCAGATATTGAAAGGCTGCAATGAGGTCGCCCCGCAACCTTCTCTTCTCCAGGCTGAACAAACCCAACTCCCTCAGCCTGTCCTCATAGGGGAGGTGCTCCAGCCCCCTGATCATCTTCGTGGCCCTCCTCTGGACCCTTTCCAAAATCTCCATGTCTTTTTTGTACTGAGGGCTCCACACCTGAACACAGTACTCCAGATGGGGCCTCACAAGAGCAGAGTAGAGAGGGACAATCACCTCCCTATCCCTGCTGACCACCCCTCTCCTGATGGAGCCCAGGATCCCATTTGCTTTCCGGGCTGCCAGAGCGCACTGCTGGCTCATGTTAAGTTTCTCATCTATCAGGACCCCTAGGTCTTTCTCTGCCGAGCTGCTCTCAAGGACAACTCCCCCCAGCCTGTACAGGTGCCTGGGGTTCTTCCGGCCCAAGTGCAAAACCTTGCACTTTGCCTTATTGAACCTCATTAGGTTCACCCGAGCCCAGCTTTCAAGCCTGTCAAGGTCCCTCTGAATGGCCTCCATTCCCTCCACCGTATCGACTGCACCACTCAGCTTGGTGTCATCAGCAAACTTGCTGAGGGTGCACTCCATTCCCTCATCGATGTCATTAATAAAGATGTTAAAGAGCACCGGTCCCAAGACAGACCCTTGAGGGACACCGCTCGTTACCGGCCTCCACCTGGACATAGAGCCATTGACCACCACCCTCTGTCTGCGGCCTTTCAACCAATTGCTTATCCATCTAGTTGTCCACCCGTCAAATCCACTTCCCTCCAGTTTGGAGATGAGGATGTGATGGGGGACCATGTCAAAGGCCTTGCTCAGGTCCAGGTAAATGACATCAGTTGCCTTCCCTTCGTCCACCAATGCCGTCACTCCATCATAGAAGGCCACAAGATTAGTTAAGCATGACCTTCCCCTGGTGAAGCCATGCTGGCTATCTAGGATCACGTGCTCGTTCTTTATGTGATCAAGCATATTGTCCAGGAGTATCTGTTCCATAATCTTCCCAGGCACGGAGGTGAGACTCACCGGCCTGTAGTTACCCGGGTCCTCCCTGCTCCCCTTCTTGTAAATGGGAGTGACGTGACCCTTCCTCCAATCGTCCGGGACCTCACCTGACAGCCACGACTTCTCAAATATGATGGAGAGCGGCTCAGCAACCACCTCAGCCAGCTCCTTCAGGACCCTGGGATGCACGCCATCTGGCCCCATAGACTTATACTCATTCAGTCTAAGGAGGCACTCTCGGACTTGCTCAACCCTTACAGTGGGGAGGGATTTACCTCCTTGGTCCCCACATAGAGGTATGGGGGTGCAAGACTTAGGGACATGAAAAAGACTAGAATCCTGGCCACCAGTGAAGACCGAGGTGAAGAACTCATTCAGCACCTCAGCTTTCTCTTCATCTGTTGAAGCCATTTCTCCTTTTAAATTTACCAAAGTAGGTACGCCCGTTTTGGCCTGTCTCTTCTGGCCAATGTACCTGTAGAAGGTTTTCTTATTGTTTTTCACGTCCCTGGCCAAGTTCAGTTCTGCCTGAGTTCTTTCTCTTGAGCTTATACAAGGTTCACGTAAATCTTTACAAGCTGACTTCTGCGTTCTCTGCATTTCATGTAGCATAGAAAAATGAAACAAAGAAGAACAAAAACAATTTTATTTCATACTAAGTGCACTAAAAGAAATGAGGAGACTGACTATGCATATTGATTAGTAAAAGCTCCTCTAAGACATCTTATGGTAAGATAACATGAAGGGATAGATGAAAATCCAAGCATGTCATTTCCCTTGTTTTAATGGAAACCCAGAGATGTATTAACCTAGCACTGGCAGGTGAGTATTTTCCCATGTGTAGCAGAAATGCAAAGTCATGGCTTGAAGCAGTGATTGAGCACCTGGTGGGAAGGCAGGGTCAATCCAGGGGAGCTCAGGTGTATGCAATGAACCTGATGAGTGGAAGGGGTAGAGCCAGGGCCCACCCCTTCTCAGACCTCATTTAAGGACTGGCATTGGAAG
This sequence comes from Phasianus colchicus, assembly GCF_987193195.1. NCBI lineage: Eukaryota > Metazoa > Chordata > Aves > Galliformes > Phasianidae > Phasianus > Phasianus colchicus. The sequence goes on along the minus strand of NC_143439.1, from coordinate 59,488,035 downwards.
TAAGGGTATTTTGCTGGAGGTCCATGCATACCTGAGGTATTCCAAAGGTAGGTAGGTTGTTTTTGTTTTTGTTGTTGTTTTTTTAATGCCTATAGGTGTTGTATTTGAGCAAGTTATTGCTGTAGCTTATGACCTTGCTACTCTGCTATTGGTGTCTTCTGTTATGTTATAGCGTTACATCTTGTATACTGACTTAGATGTTTTTTTCTTGTTTAAGTTGTTAGTGAAGGAATTAAGTTGCTGCTCTGTTCTGTTTTTTGGTTGCTTCCCCACTACTCTGGGCTGGTGGAATGTAGTTAGGGCTGGCATGATCCTGCTGTGATCAGAACTGCAGAGGAAAAAAATGTTTGTATCACAGGTGGTTGTTTCCTACTTGTATTTTCTTCATCCTGCTACCTGTGCTGGGAGGAAAGATAATATGCACAGTCTTTCACTAACCTATTGATAGGATAACTTTATATATTTTCTAGTGACAAACCCAGTCCACAGCAGGCAAATACTCTACACTGAGGCTGGTATGCGTGTCAGGTTGGATGCAGTTCCTGGAACACAGGGTTCTTATTGAAAATTGGGTCTTTAGAAGTACATAGACATAGGGAAGCGTATCCCCATCTTACTTTAAATAAATGTGTGTTGAATTTCTGGCTAACACTAGAGAAGATACATTTTTGGCCCTTCATATCTCTTAGTTGATTTTGGTTGTGATGACCAATGTATTAGTAAAACTGAAGTTTTTATATGTCTCTCTTCAGCTTTCTTACTGTCCTTCATCTTGGTAATGATTTCATGCTATTCAAAGTTGAAAAGCAAGGTCTAATTCTTGTCCTAGGAGTCTGTTTCAGGCCATTCAGACCTGGAAGAAAGTTCATTCCAAAACTTTCCCTGCTATTCTCTGTGGTGTAGAATTTGACTGCAGTATTGCAGCAGGCTATGATGCTATAATGCCATTGGTAGCAAGTGAGAAGAGGATGCACTCGAAAGCCTCTCTAGGAACTGTTCTTCTAGATAGCCATTGCCATTACTTTTCACTTGAATGAAATCCACACTGAACAATAGTGTCCCTTGTATTTCTCTTTCTTGGGATATGATTCTCTATAATTTCTGATGTGCTATTCAGAATTAGTTTTCTCTTTTTAATATCGTTTTCTTAGATGTAAGAAGGAATTTTCCATAGTGACCAAGAGTATGTGAATACAATGTTTAGAGGCCTCTGACTATTTTCCCTCTGTCTTGTTTTTTTTCTGTGTTTACCAAAGGTTAGCATGTTTAATCTGAAGACAAAAGCAACAAGCAGCTCTATAAATCTGGGCAGAAAAGAATTTTGTTGCTGCTGCCTAAAGAGGTTCATTACATAAACATTGTTTAGCAGGACCACTGAGCATAAAGCCAATGGAAAACTGATATTCTAGGAGCTACCATACAAGACAATGGAGAGTGAAATGCTTGAAGTTATAGTGTATGTTTTGGCTGTGGGAAGCAGCCTTTCATGCTGTGTGAATGGAAGCTGTTAGAGGTGTTGGTTATTTAAAAAAAAAAAAAAAAAAAAAAAGTTGTAAATAATAGGCTAGCAGTAAGCCAGAATTTAGAAGACTCCTCACTGAGAGAAGAGCTGGGGGCAAAAAACAAAAGAGAACTTTAGTGATTTTTTTTTTCTTTTTTCCTTATGGATAAGAGGAAACCTAGGGAAGTGGCTAATTCAGTATGTTTCCTTGTCTTTTCTGAGTCTTGTCCATGTTTGCCTTGTTTCTTTCCTTTCTTCCCCCGGCTTCATTTCCTCTTCTTTCTTCTCACTCTTCAACTCCTCAGCTTTCAGTTTGCCTTTGGCCAGCTGTACTTTTTTGCATTTCCAAATGTGGCAATCTCCCAGGAAATACTGTATGTTGTGTTTTGATTGCTGGCAAGGAACTTAGTGTTTGCTTGCAGAAGTATTGGCTCCCAATGATCAAGATTTGAATAAGTTTCCATTTTTAACTCGCTCCTACTCTAATGAATACTGATTGTGCTGTGCAGATCACCAGGTCACTGAGTGTGCTCTTTGTCGAGTATCAAGGATAGTGGGGCTACTTCAGAAGATAATAGGCAGGAAGGAAAACTTAGCAAGCCGGGCAGCAACAACACTATCACCTCAGTGTGCAGTCCCACATTTCCAAGCAGCTTGAGCAAAGCAGGACTGATGAGAGCAATGAGCTCTGAGTAATACAAGGATCACCTAACAAAGGCAAAATGGCTGATAAAGAAAAAGCAGAAAGGCAGCATAGTGATGTGGGATCACATAGTTAGTCACAGCTACTGCTCAGGGTGCTGCAGAAAGAGACCTTCAACCTGAGAAATTGATATTTAGATTTCTAACATTTTGCAGTGTTGGAAAGGATCTAGGATGAATTGAGAAAGCAGTCAGCTATACCACTACACTGAACAGCTTTGGTGACTTGCTTTAACTGACTTTAGGATTGTATTATAGCTGGGGTAGATTGCAAGGAATAGTGTGTTTATGTGAAATTATTCACAAGCACTGACAACTTCCTGTCTTTAAATCATTGCTTTTGCTAAGAAGTTTGGACAGATTTCTTGGCTACTGACAAAGATAGAGAGCATCTCTGAACACCTTGCCAGTCTGTGGCACTTTCTGAACATTTGGAGAACTGTCTTAATAATAGGAACCTAAATAATTCATGTGCAAATTATGACACTGCACCAACATTTGGGTAAGCAGTTACTGACAAAAAATGGCAGAACAGCTCTCTGTTCCCTGCTGTCTACCTGTAATTAGAGTTGAGTAAGAAATAGCACTGAGTTTCAAAGGAAATGATGATATTCTTTGCTATTTTGTGCTCCTCATTGAAGAACAATGAAGAACACTTTCTGAGCTTACTAACCAAAATCATTTAAAAGTAATATTGCTGTTCTATAATAATGAGCATATTTATATGTGCCTGAGATCCTGTTAAAGGCTACTTAGCATGCAGAAGATATCTTAAAATAATTAAGAGGAACACTGTGTTTCTAAAATGAAGATGGTAGTGAGAAAGTGATGCGTTTACATAATTGAGATTATCTGCTAGCTTAGGGTGGCATTTGACTGTGATGTGTGAGTTTAGGGGGTGACTTTTTAATAACTGGGATAGTTAACTACTGGAATAGTTTCTTAGAGCTTGAAGTAGATTGTCTGTTATTTCAAGGCCTATAAATATATCCTAAACTATAGTCTGTGGTCTTAACAGATCCAGGGAGGGAATGGCTAATGTTATATCTGATTATACATATATTCCCTTCTATCCTTGGTGCTGAGAGTCAAAAATTTTTCTGCAAAAGTAAATGTACTAATCAAGTGTTCAACAGAAATGAATTGTAGGATGAACTGCTGTGCCTGAAGGGAATGCAAGCACAATAGAGTTAAGATGAGTAAGAAAATATTACTGGAGGATCAGAACTTCAAGTTCGTTCTCAGTAATAGATTTTTCGTCAGCAAGAGAAATACTACGTGCTTTTCAAAAAGGAGTACACTCTGAACTTTCACAAGATTTTTACGAGCTTAAAGCAAGAATAATCTAGAATCTGTTACTTGCCCGATTAAATATGTTGTATGAAGTTATAGTTGGAGCCTACTTCTGTTCTGTCAGTATTCTGATAGCAAAAAATGTTTGTCGTGAATCTGATGATTGTTCCACTTAAATGTACATCAGAGGTCTTTAGTACCAGGAGTTCATTGTATAAGATGTCGCTGAAAAGTGCTGGTTCAAATAAGGATGTGTCTAATCCTTCCTTTCAGTACAGCAGTTAATAATGGCATGCAGATACTAATGTCAGAGATAAAACTGATAACGGTGAGCAGTAAAGCAAAATAAACCTAGCATAGAGTTGTTTGGAGCCCTTCTTTATGGGCTCATCTTGTGCCACTACTTTGACAGGGAAAGCATGAAGGCAGATAGGAGAAAAGGAAGTCAGGGTAAATATGATTATGTATACCTTGGAGCTCAGTATTACTGTGTTTGATGTCTCAAGGATTCTTTTGAAGTTGTGGAGGATCTCACAGTTTCCTGAGGAGCAGCCCAAGCATATGTCTAGTCTGATAGCTCTGACTTGTTTTCCCAGGTGCTTGTACAGATTTGAGTTGTTGTAAAACTGAGAAAATTTTATGAAATATGAAATACCTTTTGAGCTGTGGATCTGATTTTTGTTGTTGCTGCTTCTAAAAATTTCATTTATGCCAGTGAAACTAGAAGAGCTATTATCTTGTGTCTTGGATGGAGACTTAAGGCCAGTATTTCATATCTGTTTCATTCATACAAAGGAACAGCTTTGATTTTTGCGAATACGGAGATACATAACAGACCAAAGTAGAAAAGAACTTTGAACATAATGAAAGTCAACATATAAAAACAAAAACAAACAAACAAAAAACAATAGGAGAAGACACTCTGTTTTCCTGTGTCTACAGGAATAAAAATAAGATGCTAATAAATTGTTTATAGATGTGTAAAGACAGTACTTAACAAGATGACATTGGAAAAGACATATCATGGTTGCTTATATATATATGGTTATGCTGTTCTGCTTTTTTTTGTGTATTTTGCATGCATAAATAGCCTATTATTAGTTTGATGGCAAGCTATAGTGTTTGTGGCATTCCTCTTAAATTTCAACAATATTTCAGAGGTCCAAACAGCACGGTTTTTCATCTTCTGTTATATTCCTAATATTCCTATCTGTCACACTTAAGTGGCTTAAGATGGCAATATCAACCTCAGTATTGAACTAGCAAAAGAGTTTAATGTGTAGATTATGCATACAGTTGGTGAGATTGTAAAAAGGATGGGTAAATTTTAATATATTCATTTTTTTTGAGTATATTCTTTACCTGATTACTAAAGAGAGAGATTCAAAGCACAGGTACAAAAAAAATTTGGATGATCTCTGCAAGAAGAGGCAGTTAATACTGGAAAGGGTACAAATCCCATCGTGCATTTATGTGAATAATAAATAAAAGGTAATGGCCTATTTTCACAAATACACTTTGAGAACAAAGAATGGTTTATTAGGTTTACCTTGTTCTGTCATTATGGCTTTCTTTGTGAGGGCCATTCAAGCATGTAAGCACTGGCAGCTTTATAAAAGATAGTAAAGTTTATTAGTATAATAATAGGTAATGAATAATACTTGAGAAATAGCAAGTAGGCTGTAAAAATAGGATAAGGTCAAAGCTGTGTTATCAAAAGCTATTTTGGCTCCTTTAAAGGAAAAGTGGACTCTCTTGTCCAGTTCTTTTACCTAGAACTGTACTGAATAGGTGAAAAATGTGAAAACCATAATAAATTAAACCCAGTAAAAGAGATGACATTTGAATGATTATCTCTTAGGTGTTTGCTGACTCTGTTTCTCTGTTTCATGACTGTTTTGTCATGAAAGTAGTCTACAAATTTCTATTTTTTCCTGGGGGATAGAGAGAGCACCATTGACACATTGAAAATGTGGTATGATACTGGTATGCTTTCCTCTTCAGTGTTTCATATTCTATCATCTAATCTCTTGCTCATTGTGCAGCAAGTTCACTGCTTTCAATGAACACCGTATTGTAAGACTGGGTACTTCTATTTCTTTATTTTTGGGTGTGTATGGTGAAGCTAGCATTATCTCCATCCAGTGGAGAGTCACATGGTTTTAGAACTATTAGGTGGCACAAACTCTGGACGTTTATTCATCACTGGCAGACTAAAGTAGTCTTTATTTTTATCAGTTTGTAAAAAAAAAAAAAATTTTTCTTGGCCTGGCAATCCTTAAGGAAATACCTGTGAAACACAGTGCAAAAAGTCGTATACACATGAAAATAATATTGGCTTCCTTAGCAACATCCAAACCAGATAAGCTACCAAATTGAGGCCAGTGATCACAGGGTTGATGAGTGTGGTTATGGTGAAGAAAACAAATGAAGCTATTTATAATGCTAATAACAAATTTACTTGCATTCCTTTGAACTGAATTAAAAAATATTTGGGAAACAAGTAAACTAACCTTAAAGAACCTCTCACTGAAGGGGGAGGCATATAGGAAACTTGAGAGATCACGGTTAGGGTGATCCTCCACACTATTGTGTGGAGAAAGACCCAGAAAAATAGGTAGTAGTAGTAATCTCCTCTCTCTGAGACTCACTGTTCTGTCTTGTTTACAATAGTTTATTTTCCCCCATATTATGGTACCGGCTGGCTAGACTTTAAATATAAACTTTTTATATCATTTTCCCCTTCATAACTTCTTCTGAAATGATTTTCATGGAGCCTATGAACAGGTAACGATTTTCTTGCACTGTTGAGCTTCGCTTTTGTAGTATGGGCTGTCACTTTTCCTATTGCATACATCATTCTGTTGCGGTCATGTTATTAAAAGCATGAAAAAAATGCTGAGTGAAAAAGCAGTGTTTTTGTTGAATCAGTAACTAAATATCAAAATCATATAGTTAAAGCCATAAATGAATTTTATGCACTTAGGAGAACAGAGAAGTCATGCTAATGGTAACCATCTTGTCTCACATATCCACAGACAAATAAAGAGATGGAATAGTGAGATCTTTTCTCTAGCCATCAACAGCAAATTCAGCAGCTTTTCTTGGCCTGGTTCTTCCTACAGAAGATATGTACCTGTTGAGGTGTATGGCAATGATGCATCTTGGAACAGGAGCTTCTTTTGTCCTGTTATCATTGTTTCATATAGCAAACAGAGTACTGTTTGAGTTTGCTTTTTATACCTCAATAAATACATAAATGTCTTTCATGGAAATAATAGAATGTCATCTTGCTGGGAGATGAAGAATATAAAATACAACCAAAGCCAAATAGATCTTTGATATAGTAGAAGCCAAATGAACGTAATCCTACATTTTAATCTTATTTTGATGAGTACTCCTAGTAAAATGGCTATGCTGAAAGAATACTGAGTTTTCTAGTGGTAATGTATAAATGTACATTAAAAATATATGGAAATGTATAATGAAAACAATTGGATTTGAACCTGTTTCATTAGCAGCCCAGCTCATGGGAACATTTGACCTAGATCTGCCTACTAATAGACAAACTTCATAATGATTCAGGAGATATTTTCATAATAGATGAAGTTCACTTCTGTACTAAGGCCTGAATACTACCTATATCCTTTTTAAACAATATTTGATTCAATTGCTGGCCTCAGGCTTACTTTTTTTTTTTCAAGCAAATTCAGGTCATTCCATTTAAAAAGTTTTCATTTTTAAAAATTATTTTTGTGAAGATAATATAAACTTTCCTTAGAGTGTACATAGAATTTATAATATATTGGGACTGGGAATGAGAAAGTCTTCAACAGATGTTTAGAGATTCATGTGAACACAGCCTTTTCAGTCAAACCATGTTCCAAACTGGAGACAAAAAAAACCTGTTGTTTAGCTTTGAATGAATAAGATATGCACTGAATCAAATGCAAGGCTGTTTATCACCACTGGAGAGATGTTTGTCTTGGTGGAAATTCACTCCGAAGTAGAAAATCAGGTAAGTAGATGCACTCTAACTATCATAATGGCACTTTGGGAAGTAGGTTTAGATGATAAACACTTCTGAAACGGCTCATTTAAAATTCTTCTTCTGACTTCTTTGTTTGTGAGAGCAACACATTGTCTACATGCAGACTGACTGGCACTCAGGGCCAGGTTTGCTAATAAAATAAATGATAATGAAAAATGTACAGTCAAGTGGCACAAAATATAGCCTTGGGAGAGGGCTTCTGTTGTGTGTACTGGCACCAGAGCACTGCATAATGACTGCAAAATTTGCAAGATGCAGTGATTTCAGTACTGGCATCTTTAAAATGATTTTAAATAGTGCTCATGGAAAAACAGTGAGTTAATGGATATCTGGCTTCATGGATTGAAGACAAAATTCAGATCTTAGTGGCAGCAGAACTAGTTTCCTAAAAGGAATGAGTTGAAATCAGTATATTGGGGCTGGAGGGCTGGGATATGTACAATGGGCTCCATTCTGAAGAATCTTATTCTTTGGAAATGGAGCCTACTGGGGTATTTCTTTGCTGTAGTAAGGGCAATTTCATAATGTGCAGAATCCATATATGTACTTTAGAGGATATCGTGGGGAACAAACAAGCTAACAAAAGAACTCCGTCCCAAATATTTGAGTGCAGGCAGAGAAAAGAATGAAGTTTTAAAAAGGAAGGGTGCCTAATTCGAAGTGAGATTTGGAAATAGCTGGATAGTTGGTGGGATGAAAAGATAAGAAGACTAGTTTAAAAATGTGTGTGCACATTATAGAGCTCTAATGCCAAAAGTGGCATCCATAGCAGTGCAAACAAGTGAGAAGTTTGTGTACATGCAAGTAAATGAAGATACGTAAAGTATTAAGGGAAAGATAAGTATTTCAATGAAACATCATGAATACTTTGTTCATCTGTAAGCTGTATTGCAACTAATTGGTTATCTGCACTGGCTGCAGTTTTGCTCGTGTCTTTATGGTATTTTCATTATTAAAAGAAAAATGACATGGCTTTTCAGGCAAGTCACTTAAGGTGTAGGACTGTACTTTCTTTCTAACTGTCAAAACAGAAATTCTCAGATTTGCAAACCCTCAAGCATGTGCTAAGAGCTACTTTCTTCTGATATCCAGGTGTTCCTTGATAAAGGACCTGGAAAGATCTGTTTGTTTTCTTGGACTAGTAGAACTATTTAGAATGAAAGGGATCATTTAGTTCTGTTGGAAGAAGTCTTAACTAGTCAGTTTTCTCAAGGTTTGTCTACCTATGTTCTGAATGTCTAGCAGTATGGAGGTTACATGTGTTGTTTGTGGGCAACCTGGTTTAGTATTTGACCACTGTTCTGATGGGAAAGCTTTTTGATATGTAAATAGAATTTCCTATTTTCCAGAATGTATTCTTTGTCTCGACTGATCAGTGGATACAGTAATTTGAAGTAATTTTCAGCCAAAACTTGGAAGTAGTGAGCAGGAGCATGGACAGGTAGTGTATTCTGCAGCTTTTTTCTTTGCCTTTACAGCGGTTCCTTGGCACTGTTTAACTTAATAATACAGACCTGTCTGAGTTTCCCAAGGCATGTGTGTGTTCCCAAGTTGTGTTCTCAAGAACATAACTTAAATGTATGTACTGTTACAGTGCCAGAGCATTCCCTGGCAAGTTTTTGGCCTAGACATGTATTTATTCTCCCAAATATTTGTCAGGAACTAACTGTTCAGAGGGTAGCTTAGGCTGTGGAACATTACCAATAACTAGTTAAGGTATTGTTACCCAGCTATAAAATGGTAAGTGTTTAGTGGCAGGAACAAAGGCTATTCTGTGACAGGTGACCTCAGTGCTAGTGACTGGTCCCACATACAGTTAATGTGTTAGTGGAGATTGAATTAGACTTGGCAACTCCAGGTAGCTTCAGTCCAGTGACAGAAATCTGCTGAAACTGAACTGAAGCATGCAGGTGTTAGGACTGAAGTTGAATGGGCAAGATTAGGAAAGTAAGAAACTCATATTAAAAATTTTGTGGTTGTCTTCTATTGTCTATTTTTCTTCCAGTAAATTGTCTTTATAGTGGGTTAGAGGAAAAGAAAAGAAAAATGTAAGCAGATGAACGTAGGAGATGTTGTGTTCAAAGGGTTTAAGGATGATCAAATACAGTTTATTTTCTTGCTATCAGCTTGTTAGCCACTAGTTTGTATTGTTTCTGTATTTAAATTCAAATTCGTGGGAATTCATACTAATGTCAGTAAGGCTGTCTTGGTTCTCATAATGCTGAAGAGAAAAATAATCCTGCCTGATTTTCTTATTTTTTTTCTCATTGCATTTATCTTATATTTCAATATTGAGACTATAATTGAGTGCTTGGTGCACAGGCTCTGGTTGTGAAACCATATCATATACAGTTTGTAAAGAGCTCTGGAAAACATTTTGAGAACAAAATATCAATCAGATATCAGAGCTAATTTGGTGCTCAGCATTATGATCTGATCCAATTCCCTGATCTGATTTGATGGCCCAGCTTTAAGAAAGAAGCTGTAAAGGATGTCTCTTCCTGAAGTCCCTTCCAGCCTGAATGATTTTTGATTATGTAATTATTAGTTTCACTAAGGCCCTCAGAAATAACATCACAAAATAAAATGGCCTAACAGTCAGGGGTTGATTTTTATAAGCTATCTTCAACTGCAAAGTTCTCTCAACTCCTACTGATTTTGACAAAAGCTGAGATAACTCAGCAAGATGTGGGATAAACATAAAGCAGTAGACATTTAAATGACACTCCTAATTTCAGACTAGGTCCAAAATTACATTAAGTCTTAATGAAACATTGAACTTTCCATCTAAAAATTTGACTAAAAGTTCCAGTTGTGATAAATGGAGAATGTTGCTGAGACTGATTAAGGAAAAGGAGATATATGATGGGATGGGAATTTAATTTTCCATGAATGAACAAACTGGGGAAGTAATAGGGTAGTAGAGAGTACAGCTAAACAGAATGTTGGTGTGATGGATAAGGGACTACCTATTTACCATGAACAGACCCAAGCTTTTCAGTATTTGCTAGACCCCAAGATGAAGATGTAACCAAGAAGCAAATTAATTTTTGCTGTTTCCAGCTTTGTTGACTAAAGAGATCATATAATCTCCCCATAAGCAATTAACTTTCCAATATCCAATGGTGATTTAATTCAGAGCTATTCACAAGTGAAATTACAGGAAACTCCTGCAAAATAGCCTGAGCAGTGTATATGTTAGAAATAGTGATTTTAATTAGTGATACTTATTGATTGCAGGAAAAAATAAAGCAGAATGTAGTGACTGGTGGAATATCATACAAAGTCCATACAAGAGGCTGTGTATTGACAGCACTTCAACTCTGATGTCCCTCTTCAGGTTGGTTATTCTTGTCAATCCTTCTCTTCCCAGTTTTGTTACTACTAAAATCTGTGCAGCTGCAGAGTGGAAAAAAATCAAAACTGATCAGATTTTTGTTTGTTTTGGTCAACTTATCTTTTAACTTTATCTCTGATTCACTGCTCGGGTAAAACTGAGTGAGCAATGCTAAGATATGAACAAGATATCAAAGGAAGGCAAAGGTGCAGCCATTAAAGATGAAGTGCTGTTACAGGAAAAAAAAGAAAAGGTGATTTTGAGGGCTGCTTAAACCAAACTGAAAGTGAGATTACATGGTCCTACCTTCTCATTTACAGCAAAGTAGTGTGACCTAACTTGTGATGTGAGCTTATTCTGGTGGTGGTGAATAACATAAGCAAGAGAAGAGCAAGAATGTTACAAATCAGATTTTCACAGGATAATTTCCTGTGTAACCGCAGCTTTTGTCATCAAAGACTTTTATTTGCCATCAGTAGAAGTTATTACCAGCTAGTGAAGAACAGGAGAAGTCATTCCAAAGAGTTGACACAGTCCTTAATCTGTTTAAATCCAAGATAAGTGAAAAATAAGGAAGACTTTGATTAGGTGGATTCAAATAAGGTATTTGGACTTTGGAATGAACTAGTCAACTCCTCAGCACATTGGTGCAAACAATCCTCAGGTGAACTGGGAATGCATAAAAACTGTATGGGCAGTTTTAAGAGCTGGTGTAACAAGTGTTAATATGAAAAATCTGTCAGTAATCACCAGTACAACAGAGATGACAAACCTGATGAGAATATACACCCCAGAAAAACTTCCAGCTGAGAACTAGGAAGTCCAGAAAACTCAGGAATGACCAATTCTCTGCCCCTCACCCCCCCCCCCCCCCCCCAGGAAATGAGACAGATGTCTCAGTTGTTTTGAGCAGAACAGAAAGCTCTGACTGATGTCATTTTGCCATTAAGAACATAGAGTTCTTGGGTAGGTTCTAATCCTGTGAATCAGCTGAGCTGTTGGGAAAGCAGTCATCTTCTACGAGGTCTGATACGCAAGGTATGTTACTATGGTCTGACTTTGGCAATTGGCATTTTCCAAAGGAAACCTGTTGACTGGAAACATTTCCAGCAACCGTTAATTAATGGAACACTCTTTGCACCTTTAAAGGAGATTGGAAAACATGAAAGACCTATACAAATGTCTGTTTTGAGCCTTTCATGAGTCAATGTCTGAAATATCCTGCCTATCACAGGAGATTAAAATTCAGTCTGTTTGACTTAGGAACAAAGAGTTTAAGAGATCTTGCTATAAACATATGTACACAAGGAAGAAGTCTGATAGCAGATGCTTTTATTTTTTTTATTTACTAGACAAAACAAATTCTTTGATGCTGAAGCGAGATAAATTCAAAGTATAGACTCACCTTTTTAAACAAGGTGAGTAATAAGTCACTGGAGCAGGTTATTTAGAGTTAGGTTTCTCTATCATTTGGGTCCTATGAAGGCTTGCTGTGTTCCTGATAGATGTTTCTGCACATTTACTAATGCATTAGAAATGCCTCCAAGTAAAAGAAGATCTCCCCCTTCATCCCCTCCCTCCCCCTAAATCCTGTACCCTTGCTCAAATATGCTGTTTGCTATGATGTGACTTTATGTTGGACCTGCTTAGATCACAGCTGACTGCTCTAAGCTGGGACATGAGCAGAACTGTTGTTTTACTGGTGTCAGATGCTGGGCTTTCCCCTTAACAGTGTTGAATTGCCTGTGGCAGTAGATTGTGTAGTATATGCCATACCCAACTGGAACTCTTCTCAAGTTGCTTTGCAGGATGTGAATGGCCTTATCTGCCAACTTCAGTAAGTTTTGCTGAGTTACTGCAGATGTTTTGTTTATTTGTTTGAATCTGTGGTGCTGTGGTATCTCACTATAAAAAAAAAAAAGTATTTCAAGAAAAGCAGGATGCATGAAAAGTATGTTTACAGCTATGTATCAAGTTAGGTGAAAAGACTGAATGGCTGAGAAATGAGATCAATGGAAGGAGACTAGTCTTATTTAAACCTCTATTAATGTTCTGGGAACTTGTAGCCTCTTAATGAAACATCTAGGGAATAAATTAAAAGTGATAGGAGAAAGAAATAGTCTTCCTTCTAGAATAAGATTCATCCGGGACGCTGCTGGCTAAAACTTCCAGGAACATATGGGAATATATCTAGTCAGTGCAAGAAAATTGAAAAAATTAAGAAACATTGATCCTCAACTAACTTAAAAAGGGAAAGAATTGCAAATCAGATCTGACTTCTCAAATAGATTAGAGTGAAAAACAAACAATCTTACTGTGTTAATCCACTTGCTAGGTAAAACTCTACCAGCTGTATAATGTTTTGTGCTTTCAGGTTGTCAGATTGATTTATTTTATGTATAATTCTAGTAATTTTATTCATCCACCCCTGCTTCCTTCACCCCCTGCCACTCTTCATTCTAATTTTCACAAAGGTAGGACACTTCTCAGACGCTTGGATTTCAGGCAGATTTCTTTTCCTGAAGTTATTATTTCTTTAATTTCATTCCTGAGATTTTTTTTTTTCAGGGAAATATATCTAAATTTGTAATGTTGCATGCAGTATTCTGTTTGCTGAAGGCAATCATTCTTGTGATAAATTTGTATGTGTGGGATGAAAATATGCACATCAGCTTCATCAAGTATTCCATTAAAATTGGGCCACAGAGCTCAGAGATGCACAGCAAGGTGTGGTGGTGAATTTATGTTGAATTGCACAAATATTTGGGTTTAGATGCATGTTGGCAAGCAATCAATTATTTTTATAGACTGAAAGCTTCTATGTTCCAAAGAAATAGGAAAAAGTCTCTGCTCTCAACAGACTGTGGGGTAATATACAGTGAGCCTGCTAAAGTGGAAATAGTTTTGTAACCAGACCTCAGACTGAGAGGTGCTAAAGGACAACAATGCTGTTTTGCAGCAACTCATGAGATTGCAGAACTTGTTTTCATCCCATGTTAGAATCAACTCAAATCCTTTTATTTTTTTTTATTATTTTTTGAGACTTTTCTTTATTTGTTTTTTTATTTTGAATCAGGCAGGCTTGGTTTTAAGTTGTTCCCTCTCTTTTGTGGTATGAGACCTTGGATGTTCAGCTGACAACTTTGTTGAACAGATTTGTTTTCTTAGTGTTCTAGTAGTTCTATGTGGGTGGTCAGTTATTAGTTGTACCTTTCCTACATACTTTTCCTTTTCTAGCTGTAACACCCCTGTTTGTTGGAGGGAAGTTGGACTAGATAAACTTTCAGGGTCTCTTTCAACTCAAACAATTCTATGATTCTATGTGGGTACTCTAAGGAAACTTCAGGATATCACTTGAAAGAAGGGGATTCTCTTTTGCAGAGAGAGCCAACATGAGAAAAAGTAACAACTATATTTACAGAAGGAAATAGGAAGGAAATGACATGTTTTTGTCCAAAAAAGTCAAAGGGAAAATTTGGATTTTTCTTTAAAAAATAATCATCCGTGCCTTTCCATGTTTGTAGGTTGGATATTCAGCTCTACCTGTTAAAAATATGATATGCAGAACTGTCCGAATTTGCAATCACTGAAGTTCAGTATATTTCTTTGCCTTTCTTGTGTTCTGATGATGCCTTTTCTTTCTTTGGGTCCCAATTCCTCTTCTTTGTTCTTCCCACTTTCTTCTACCTCTTATCCACCTTTCAAGTTACCTTTGGTGAGTTGTATTTTCTTGCATTCCTAAAAGTGGCCTCTCCCTGGAAATCTTGTATACTCTGCTCCTTGTGCTGGCAGCAAAGAAGAATTTGCTCAAATTCTGCTCACTGAAGCACCGGCTCCACAGGGCCATCAGGATTTGAGTAAATTTCACTTTGCTGCCAGAACTCAGAGCGAAAATGCTGCATCAAGAGAAAACAACAAAACCTGTGAGCTCTAAAAGGATTTTCTGAACGAGAATTAGTTCAATTTATATGATGTACCTTATATAATTTCGAATGACACATGATAGCTGCTGGGCTGTTAGGTTCATGATTCCTCTTATTCTTCATCAGCATTGTAGAATCTGTTGCCCTGAGTCTATTTCATAACATTTTATTGTATGAAACAATTCTATTTATAAGATGAGAGCTACAAAACCCTCTTCTACTGTGCTTCCTCCATGGCACTAGCTAAGCTAATAGGCAAGTGGGCTTCATTTTTTTCCTCATGTAGATGAACATACGTAATTTCAATACATTAGTAATATTCAAAATAGATTTAAAGGACTTGCTGTATCAGCAAATGTGATTGCAGCTAGTACAGATGTGTTAGAAGTGAAATAATCAGCTCTGGTTGCAGTAAAATCTATGGTGTGGCAGTATAGGTATTGTGATGCTGTCTGGAGCCCTGGATAATACTTTGTAGTGAAAGTCTTCCTTATATAGCTGCAGTGTTGTCAGTACAGGACAGACAATGGGATGCTGACCTACCTGAGTTACATACACATTGGGCTCTCCTGTAACAAGCACGAGCTCTAATTCTGTGTAATGAATCAGTAATCTTTACTGGGATTAGTCATGATACTGAGAATATTATTTCTGTTCTGTAAGTGAACAACTGCAGTTACTTCTGGCACAAATGGAATCTCTTGGGCAAAAAAGAAAACATTCTCCTCTCGTATTTCCCAAGAGTCTTCTCAGACCCTATGTCTACACTGAATTTTAACATACTGCAACTGGGGAGCAAACCACAGTCAAAACAAATTTATTTTCCCAAACCAGATGAAAATCCAGGTACGTAGGTTGCCCTGGAAGTAATGCCATCTATTTATTTCCCCAGAAACTGCTACAGATACGAAGAACCCAATAACGCTATTTGATAGTGTTTTGTAGCTGATAATTTGCTCTTTTTCAACATAGTCACTACCACCACTAGCTGTGCTTTTTTGTCAGCGATGACCAAGAGCCTGTGTGCTGTGCTCATAAAAACTCACGTGGCTGTCCAGAATCTGGCTTGTCTTTCATGTCACTATCACCACTGCTGAAATGCACCCCCCCGAACCACTTCACTGTGCTCATACCCACTGTCCACAAACATTTGCAAGCATCATTGAATATCAGTGTACCATTGTTTCTGCATGGAATAATCCGGTGACACACCTTTGCTTCATAGATTGCATCTACTGTGTCAGATGCCATTTTGTCGGAGTGCCCCTCTGTTGCTATATTTTGCACAGCAGCAAAATGTAGTGGAATATCAGTGGAAAGGTTCAACCTCTACTGCCATACCACCAGCATCTGCCTCTGATGCCACAGGCCAACATTTAAAAAACAAAAAAAACAGGTGACATTACTTTCAGAGCAGCTCTCATAAAGACTTCTGTGATACACTAGTATTCATGAGTGACTCTCTGGCAGATATGCAGTCTGCAATAAGACAGTTTTGGAACATGTCATACAGGCAGGAGAAAAAAGTAATTGGCAGAAAGATTCTCTGCAGACTAATGCACATCTATGGCAACAGCTGCTTCAATTTTCAGCTCGTTTTTCCATTCATTGCTTCAAAGAACAGAAGAAATAACCTCTTTTCTTGTGTACTTTCAGTGATATAATTCTGTCATTGTGATAGAAGAGAAGAAAAATCAGGCTGATCTAACCTAAGAAATGTAATTCTTGAATTACTTAACTCACTGTTCGGAGTTTATAATGAATATGGATGTATTTCCAACTGTGTAAAACCTGAGAACAAATATCTAGAGTTTTGTAGTGATATCTTATGGTATTCATTAGCACATATGTAGTCGTGTGCAGATGTGATGACCATGGTAATATTATTACTATTTGTACTGTAACAGCACATAGGAGATCCTCACTCCATCTTCCAGTGGGATGCCACTCAGTATGTCACTGCAACAAAGGAAGAAGTCACAGAATCACAGAATCGACAGGGCTGGAAGGGACCTCAAAGATCATGAATCTCCAACCCCCCTGCCCAGAGATGAATAAGATTTGAAAGAAATGAATAATTGTCCCATTTAATTGTAGGTATAAAGAGGCAAAAAAAAAAAACAAAAATCTGAAGTATGTTTTAAGCAGAAATTATGTGATGGATTCAGAAGAGTGACCCAGCAGTTTAACTCCCCATTCCCTGTACCTGACTCACTGTGAGAATTTTGGCCTTTTATGCTGTTCACAGGATCTTTGAGCAAAAAATGAAAGTGTCTGTGCAACCATCAGACAGGGTTGAATCCCGAAAGATGTGCTACTAATAGAGAAAAAGGGCAGGAGGAGTCCAGAAATAAGCTGCTGAGGAAATGAGGAACACTACCATATTGTGTGACTGGACACACATGGGATCATATGAGGCCTCATGCATCAGTGCTTGGTCAAGGAAAGAATCTGTTACATGAGTAATGTTGAGATATGTTCTCAGCTAAGGACCTTGCTAATTAATCTTTCTGCAGGTAAACCTAAGCTGACTAATGTAACTTTGGGGAGAAAAAGAACAACCCCCCCCCATCCAAAAAAAAAAAGAGAAAGGACAAAGAATAAACCTTTCCCTTTCTTTCCCTTCAATTCTAGTCCATCTAGAAAAAGTCAAATGGGGTGTGGGAGTGGTGTTCCTGGGTAGGTAATGATATCCAGTAATCTGGCTATCATTTCCAGTGATGTAGGGTGCCCACACAATACTTTCCCCTTACTAACTACACAGTTTTCACTATGACACAATGTCTTCCTTTTGGGAATTTCTGCTTGGGATGCTGTTAGCACTGATAGGAGCATGCCTTGATCAGGACAACTGCTCTATGCTAGTTAATATTTAAGTATCGGAGGCAAGGTAATGGATGCCCTAATGCAAATAAAAAGCAACAACAGAAAAGTAGGAAAATGAAGATGATAAAGAGGTGATCCTCAATCATTGATATTTGGACTAGTTCTCTTCCAGTTATCACTCTCACTGAGCTGCAGTGCTAAATCTCAGCTTCTTGGCTCTGTTGATTCCCACTGCTTGCAGATGCGAAGATCTGTAATAGGCATTTTGTCCAGAATGGTCAGCAGAACTCTGGCAAAACTGTCATTGAGCAGTCTGTGAAGGAGTCATGTACTTTTGGTCTCATTGTGCTCACACATAATGCTTGTGTTCCATATGTGCCATGCAAGGCCTGAAACCTTTTGAGATGAGTCCAGAAGGTGGACAAAATAACAGGCGATGTCTAAAGTTTTTTTTTATCTTGTAGGGTTAAATGATGGTGGATGATAAACTAAATAGCAGCAGGTATTTAAAGCCACGTGAATGCATAGAAAGACACCCACAATTAATACTGCAAATTTACATGAAATAGTGATAAATTATGCAGGAAATAATTTTTCTATATAAAATTAATTCTGAAAACAATAATTCTAGTAGTCCTGATAGCATTGAAATCCTACTTAAATTTCTCTTGAGATTGATTCCTTTCTTCTCTGCTCAGAATTTGATTCATTTAGGGCTTCCCATCCCTGATATTTTAAGTTTTTCCATCTTGAAATTTAATCAGTGAGAAATATCCTTACTGCTATAAAAGCCTCAAAATTGTAGACAGAGAATTGGGGAAAATAAAAATAGTAAATTATTGAGCCAGGGAGGTAGTCTGCAACACCTATTAAAGGCACTGGAAAACATATAAAGGCTCAATTATATTCCTTACAGAACAGTATCTAGGCTTTTAGCCTAAAAATCCAAAGACAGTATTTTTAAAAAGTTGAATGGGGTGAAAACATTGCATTATCTAAAGAGACGTGATTGATGGAAAGACTTATTAAGCCATTTTCTATATTCCCTGACAAAAGTTTAATTTTTAGCACCCTGTTTTACTCAATTTCATGAGAAAGAGCACTTCCACCCATGTAATTGATTAATGGATGCTAATATGAGGGAGTTTTCATTGTGATTTAGCCTAAATTGTCTTTTTACTCTTCTCTCTCTCTTCATATTCCTTAAACCCATCGCTCTACATATTCCCTGTGTTATTATGCTAAAAAATTCTCATTCATCCTCATTACATGTTTTTCATGTTGAAATGTCTCCCTAAGCTAGTCTGGAAACTGTTACTGGGATTATGTGATTAAAAATCATAATAATTTTTATTTCTCCTGTTCTCCTTTTTCCTAAATCTACTCAGCACAATGCTTGGAGGGATGAAAAACACAGAACCAGTCAGTACAACAGCTGAGCCAGAGCCTTTCCAAAGGTCAATCCAGTGTCCAAGATGAATAGCATGTCACAAGCTGTGCTACCTTTTAGGTACCTGCACCTTCCTCTCAGCACCTTTCCAGGTGCTCATCAACTGCAGGTCTAGCATTTAGCTTTTTTGCAACTCTAATCCTACCCTAGACCCACACTGAGCGTGCGACCAGTGGCTCCCAGCCATGCCTGAGATGAAGTTCTCATTGTAGTCCACTGCTTTTTCCAGTCATTCAGGGTTCCAGCTGCAGTTTCATTCTTTCTCCCAATTTGACAATATACCATTGCCTTGGCTTATTTTTAGCCCATCACTCAACCCTGTGCATGATGAAAGCATTCTTTGAGGACATTTGTTCCTGTAGCTTAATCCTTTCTCTTTCAGCCTCTTTCCAGCCCTACATGGAGCTCTAACCTCTCTCTTTTCCCCAAGCACAACCTTAGATTTTTTTTCTTGGTGGTGCATAGCAATAGGACAAGGAGTAATGGCCTAGAACATAGGGAATTCTGTAATAAGATGCCCAAGAAGTTATTTATGGTAAGAGTGGCGGAGCGCTGGAACAGTTTGCCCAGAGAGGTTGTGGAGTCGTCTTCTATGAAGATATTCAAGACTTTTCTGGACACCTGCCTGTGTGACCTATTGTAGGGAAACCTGCTTTAGCAGGGGCTGAACTCAATCTCTTGAGGACCCTTCCAACCCCTGCAATTCTGTGACTCCGTGACTTAGTCAAAGTGTTAGCCCTAGACTGAGCATTGGCCCAAAGTCCCTAGTGATGGTTTTTCTCAGCCTAATTTTCTGATTCCAAATGTGACTTAGGGGTCCTAATTCCAATTGTTGCGCTAAGCTTTCTCTCTATTGCAACTCCTGAACTGAAGTTAATACTGTTTTATACTTATTGTTGGGAGCAAGAGGAAGTCTAGAGCCTAACTCAAACAGGGCTAGAAAGGGGCTGTAAAAGTGAGCAGTGTTTCAGAGCTCTAAGTTCAAGATATGTTATTTATGTGAAGGTTTGGATTAGGGTTAAATCAGCATTTTAAGACAAGAAAAAAATCACAGCCACACCTGAAGAAGCTCCCAGAAGAAAGGCAAATGAAGGAATTCAGGAAATACGTGAAAACATGGAGACAAATTTATTGAAATCTTTAAAGCTTTCATTTGGAATAGCATGATTTTTTGTGTAGGTGAATATGCATTGCATTCTGATTGAAAGACGCATCTTAAATGTAAGAGGCATCCCTGCTTGTGTTATCTTAGATGGCAAGTTATTGCTGTCTCACCAGCAGTCTCCTACTGAAACAAATGGTATACATCAATACATATGTTCCTGACAGAAAAAAATAATCAATGTAATGGAAGCAGTTTATATCCCAGAAGAGATCTTCCTGTCAGAGAGATTCCAAACCGCAGTAATGGGCATCTATTGTTTTTACAGAAGCTATATTTCTTGTTGCAGCCTTCTTGCCTGTCCATTTCTTTTTTTTCCCCTAGTCATCTCTCCTATTGAATGTGCATCTAATCAGGAAGAGGTTTTGCAGTACAGTGAGCTGCAGTGCCACCAATAATTAATGCCATTCAACTCTGCAGCCACAATTTTCTGTTTCCTTTCATCTCTAGTAGTTATTTACCCTTGCACAAAGTAAGCGTAACACTAACAAATCAGACTGATTCTCAATTTACATATATACAATGTCATTGCTTGGGAAAACAGTACTTACATCAGTAAATGAACAGTTAAACATCTGATTCATCATTTGCATCTGCAATCATAATAATGACTTGTATAAACTGTGCAACTGTGCATGTGTTTTTGCACATGCACCTGCCTTATGGCTCTCTTCACCTCTGAACATAAATGTATGGAAATTTAGTATCTATTTTTGTCCCTATTTTTAATCTAAAATATGACACCTCCTATGAACTATATTTCCATTTATTTTGGGTCATTCATTCAATTAATGTGTAGTTTGAGGTAATATCTAACAGGTTATCGCATCTTTTTCTGATAAAAAAAAAACACCAAAAAACAAACAAACAAAAATTTCCTTGGATTTCTCTTGGCCAATTATTGAAAGGGAACAATGTATGACCAAACTGTAAGGCAAAACTAATTGGTGAAGTTGTATTGAAACTGACATAGAGCTACATTACTGTATGTGAGATCTGATGACTGATATTATTACTTAATTGTAAACTGTTCCATAATCTGCTATTTACATACTTAGATGGTAGCATTCCATGTTTTTGCTCTGTGAATTGTCTGTGTTAGGGGAAAAAACTACTAGTTTTCCTGGTATTCCAACCTATAGTTCAAGCTACGCTGTGTTATGAATGCTTGCTGTGACAGAATCTCTGCTTGTGCTACAGCATGTGACAAAAACATAGTGCAGTCTAGCTGAAAGCCTTAATTTGGTAGAGATTGTTCAAGTCTTGTGAGGTCTCATTCCAAGTAATGGAGAGGGGATTCCATGTATTCTAGTTTTGCAGGTTGATAAAACACATTGTGCAGTGGAACATAAGGAAAGAATGTGTTTTGACCATCATTTTTACTATATACTTTGGGCCTTTATGGGGATACAAGCAGGGAGCAATCTTCTAGATAAACGGGGCATTTGAGGTGAGGTACAGAAAAGAGATTGCTCAGTCTCTTGACTGTGCACTGCACAAAACCAGTGAACTGTTGAACTTGAGTCTGGTTCAGCAGTGGGATCAAAGAGTGGTACTAGCTGGTTTTCCTAAGTTAGGATTTCAGAGTCAAACCCAGAGTAATTGTGTATGGTTTTAAACCATGATTGTAAGCATGTACATGTGCAAAATGCTGTCTAAATACAGTCTGTATATCTAGACTTAAGAAATAAAGTTGGTGGAAGAAACTGACCTTTTTAGGGATCTTCTATATTTTATCTACTCTGTTATATATGGCAACAATTGTCAGGATGAATGTTGTGTGCTCTCCCTCATTCTAAGCATGTGTGCCAAATCAATTCAAAGAGAGAAATTTGTTCCAAAAGCTATATCCTTGCTTTTTTGCCCTCGTGACTGAAAGGCATCTCAAATAACACAGCTTTTTGGACTCATGCAAGGATTACATGGTACATTAACTTTGTTCTTATCCTCTACAGCAGGGTGAATTTAATCCCTTTAGGGTGTATACAAGGGATGCTTCTTGATCGTCATTATTGTTGCTAATAACATCATCTATAGTAGGTAGATGGCCAGTTTACAATGTGTGCATCAAGCCTTCCTTTTTTTTGGAGAAATGGAACTTGAAGATCTGTCTCAGATATTTAATTCCTACAAGAATCCGTCAAACTCAGTGTATTCTAATAGTTTTCTGATCCTAGCCATGCAATTTGTTTTAGTAATTAAATTTACTTTGGATAGATCTAGACTTAAAGCACAGTTCCTCAAAGGGGAGTCAAAGGTAACACCTGCCTGTCAGAAACTTCAGTCAGTGTTGATGTCATTGTTCACAATGACAAAACAAAACTCTAATTAAAAATCACAAAATTTTCTGTCATGTAATAGATGTAGTGTATTACGTGCATTTCAAGCACATGTATTTACTTTAATTGTTGCAACAAGTTATTCAATTTTTCATAAAAAGACGTCAAAACTGAATACTAATAGTTTATTAAATTTTTTGCAGATGAAATTGAATATGAACACTACTTGAATTACACCATGTACTGCTTTCTTTTACTGAATAAACAAATTAATTCAATATGGTCTATGCTTACTGCTAATGTCTTTCCTTTAAGGATTAAGACATACATAATTCTGTTGACTTTTCTAGTTTAAAATTAATTGTAAAGTGGGAAAAAGTCCCCAGCAAAAAAAAAAATTACACTGGTATGTAGACTTTCCTCAATGCATTGACAAATCAGAAGAGTAATAATTGTTTCCTTTGGGAATATAAACTCTTGCTGAGATATGGAACAAGCCTCAAGGAAGCTGACAGGACAAACTGAAATACTATGGCTTCTTATATAAATGGAAAAGTCTGAAGGACATGCTTAAGGATTACATGAATATTAGAAGACTCAATAAAGACATGTTCAGCTAGCTTGCATAGAACATAGACTGAGGATATTCCTCCCTAAAGGGGAAAAAAAAAATCAAAAAACATTATTTTAAATACAAAATTTATACATCTGTTCACTGTAATACACAGAATGCACTTCTCAGTCAACTGGAAAGAGTGTTAGTGGTTTGGACAATGAACTGATACAGAGTCTGGTCTAAGTCCAAGATAAATTGATGTCTTACCAGGTCTTTAGCAGTTCATGTCTCAGTTTCTTCAGTTTCAAAGAAAGAAATAATATGTTGTAAAATTTTCCAGATCTGTGAAAGGAAGAAAGCTAGCCTTGAGATAAGTCATTGTGTGTGGTTCTTAATATTTTGTTATATTATCAAGAACAGCTTGACAAAATGCTTATTGAGATGGTTCTTTTAAAGCAAAGGAATTTTATCCTTCCTGAGTCCCCGGCAATACAAGGCGTTTCATAACATTAAACTGAAGACTGTTTTTATTTCACGTGTAATTTTCCAGATCTCAATTTGTGCTATCAAGGCATTTCATTCCTCCTAGGACATACTTATTGCTTCCAGTTGAGGCTATTGCAGCTTCATCCCTATTGGATCTTTTCATTTGTCTTGTTGAAGCACTTGAAAATTCATGCTCTTCAACAATCATTAACTTGTAACTTCTCAAAATCTTTCATCTTCACATAGGTAGTTATCTGGGATATATTGTAGAGTACTCATCTCTCAATGTAAAAATGGGATCTTTAGAAGAATTTTAATAATGAAATGGTAGTTCTTTTTTATGTATTGAAGAAAAAGCAGTTGAGAAGCTTATAGTTCTTTCTGGGCTCTTTATAACAATTTCTGAGAATATAAGATTATCTTCTAAGTAGGTGTCTGTTTCCTCTTCTCTTTTTTTCTGTGTGCTTTTGGGAGAGGACTGTTTCTCTACCTTCTTTATTTCTTCCCATTAGGTAGCTGTGTGCAGCAATATCTTCTCCAAGTCTTTTCTTAAATCTGAAGAAACACAGCACTTTCAGCCTTTCCTCAGACTATATGCTTCAGGAGAGGCTTTCTCCCGTATGTGTAGCACATAACCAATTTCCTTACCTAAGAGAAAACCCAGATGGACATGGTAATTCAGATTTTGACTGATAATGATAAATGATAAAGATAAATGTCAAATGACTGATAATTCACCTGACTTTTGTCTATGATCTTCCTAATACAACTTAGTATGCTATGGCTGCCTTTTCTGCAAGGGCAAGTTTTTTATTCTATTCATGTACGTGTTGTGTGTGACAGAATTGAACTTTAGTCAAAATCCTGTAAACAGCACATTTTTCAAACTCAAAAAATTAAAGTAACAATTTGCTATTTGACAAACCCTACTCTGCAAGGCAGCTGCTGTGAAAGGATTACATGATATCTTGCTATTTGCAAATCAAGAAAGGGGATGGAGGGTGAAGTGGAGCTGCAGACAATTTGAAATGGCTGTGGGTGTGTTCTAAAATCTGATTTAATTGTGAGAATACTTTTTATAAAATGCTGACAATCTGAAAACAAAATGTTGTTTGTTCCTATCAACTATTGAAGAATAGCTGGATTGAAAGCTGAGTTATGTCAATCCAACACCTTATTCCACTCTTGAATAAGGCACTAGCCTCATTTTTTTGAGATGCAATTGGAAATAGAAAACATGAGCAGCTACATCACCAGACAAACATTCTTAGCTCTCTATTTTATAATACTGCTCAAGCAGTTATGACTCTAACATGTCAAACATTTAGTCAAGCCTGAAGTTGAGATTTGGCCTTGATGTAGCTCAAGGAATTTGGCAAACAGTAATAAATCAAGTTTATAGAATGTCTATCTATATCTAATATATTTTAAATTCAATATTTTAACAACCTTAGAATTTACTACTCAACTTCCAGTACAAATAACAGAATGGTTTGCCAATTTTTTATATCAGATGCCTTATTCACATGGGTACTCTAGACTAGTCTTTAAATAACTGCCCTGTGACTACATTCTTGGCCACTTTTTTGTTTGTTATTTAAATTCTGTATAAGAGACTGTATAATGCCGATCCCCCTATGCTTGTATGGAAACTTTTATTCATTTTCAGTAGCAAAAACTAAATATATTTGAATGATTGGAATAGTAAGCTGTACATTTCCTCTGAATATTTCTTTAGGTTTCATATTTGTAATGTTTACACTGGCATGTATTCATCAGTTCTAATGAGGTGGCCATCTATTTGAGTATTTTTATCTAACTGTCTATATATTGCATGAGAGATATAAGGGACAATTATATATTTTATTGCTCTACTTAAATTTTTCTCTTAAATCTGAGCAGGAAACTAAAATAAAATTTTTATGGTATAGAGGATCTTTTATTATACCATCCAATTTTGTAGTAATTTGACCCTGAATCTTTATTGTTCTTTTGGCTATTGTTTTAAAGACATCTAAATTTTCATCAGTTTTAACTTGTCTAAATCCAATTAATGCAAATCTTTATCTTTGCAAAATTTATTATTCACTCGCCTTTTTAAACTATTTGTAAATACACTAAACTACATTATCGAATCTTTCTGGCTGTATTAGCTACTAACCCTTCCTGCACATAATTTATTTCCATCAATACAGTCCTATGAAAAAGCTCTATCTGTTGCTCAAGATATTAGAATTTCCCAGATATCTTCTCCTAGACTTCTCAAAATTCTGACTAGATTTTCTTCCATTTCTTTGTGTACCTTCAGCTGATAAATTTTAAGACCTGAATAATTAAAAAGCACATTGTCTTCTACGAACAAAAACATCTGTCTTCAGAAGTAACCCTATTCTACGGATACAATACTTATAAACATCACTCCATATTTATACTGAAGTAACAGATACAGTTCCCTAATTCAAAAAATCATGTATCTCAATTGAGAGGTGGATGTGACTATGCCTATGCTTTGGATATCCAACAAAGTAGCAGATTTTTGGAGCATAACTCTGACAGCAGATTTGTGTGCCTCAATTTTTACTCTGTTCCATTTAGGTTTCACATATTCGTGGCATCAGGCTAGCCTCTCATAGAAAGTGTTTCTGTATGGACCCTTCTCTTCTGCACTCAATACAAATATCTAAATATTTTAATCATATATGTAGTCCTGTAAAAATTTTTGCCTTTACTAGCAAAAAGCCAAAGGCTTTTTATTGACTTAGCAGTAAGGGGTGTTAGAACTTGCCAGGGCTAGCAAGTCTGAGCTGTTTAACTTGTTTTAGAAATGTGTAGTTATAATTTGTAACACACATCAGCCTTTCCTATTATGTAGGGCAAAGAGTTGAGGTTGCTTTTGAGCTGTTGTAAGGGGTACTAGCTTTCATCTTCGATCTAGAGAAGCGTTAAGAGCAAGAGAAGCATCAGAGGAAGGGAATACATACCCTTACCCTAGGAAGTTAGCATATAATTTTCCATAGCATTTTGTAGGTTATTTTGTAATAAATAATTCAGACCATACACACAGGTATTAGTGTGCCTGGACAAAAAACACCTGGTTGTTGTGTTTTGATTAGGTGCTAAAATATGAATTGGACTAACAATACTTTCTTTCCTATGTACCTAAGATATGTTCGCTTTTTCTTATAATAGGATCTTGGTATAAAATATGAACAAGTCTGTAAAAAGTTTAACGTCACATGACAACCTTTGAAAAATGAAGTAGCTTCACTGACATTAAAAGGGGTACTTCCTCTTCAATTACACAGGTGAACAAGTCATTAATATTGCCATTACCAGTATTAATAATAATGAAACAACAACATTAATAATTTTTGAGTCTTAAGAGTTTGTATTTTTATTCTTGATGCTAACTTTCAGTGGAAGATTAAATCTGGATTCTCCCTAATGAGTAGTATCTGAACTTAATCACCTAATAGATTGCAAGTTGCAAGATTGCATTGCTGGTTTTCTTTTACTGCCCTGGCAACTCTATCAATTTGGGTACCTCTTTTCATCTTTTTTCTTTATTCTTCTACCTTTCAGTTTCAGTTAATATAGTCTCATTTACACTTTATCCCCTGACATCCTTTGATATACACCATAGAAATCACAGGCAGTTTTGTGAAGTTCAGAAAGCTTTGGGTTTGTTTATTTTTTCCATTATACTATACTACTTCAGATCCCTTGTTTGGAAAGGATGACTGTTATGGAAATAGTTGCTGAAGAAGATGCTTTTCATCATCAATCAGAAAGAGCTCCAAACAGTTACATCATGATATTCTATCAGTATGCAAGGCTGACTTACTGTTGTTAGTACTGTGATTTTTATTTTGCTCTGATGGCTGAACACCAATTGAGGATCAGAGCAAAGTGAAGAGAGAATTTTCAAACCAACGTGCAGCAGTTTAGATACCGCATATGATACACTGTGACCCAATGGCAAAATATGTGCAGAGCTTTTCCTGAATGAAGAAAGGAGAAATTGGGGCTGCAACTGACACTTCAGCATTTTCTTTTCCTTTCTTAATAAAAGGGGCTCATTCCATTATGAAGAAGAATTTGAGCAGTGATTTCTTTTCATCTTACGAGTGCTCAACTTTTTACATATACCCTATTCCTTCCTAACTTGTGACCTATTTCCCAGATAGACTGTTTGCCAGGCAGATGTAAATATTCAAAAAGACAAGCAGGAAATGTCACAATGAACCATGGGTCAAATTATAAAGAATCTGAGTATCTTGCATGCTGCATTTAGAACTTTTGCTATTTGACCATTCAGTTGTCTAAGTAAATTGTTATTGTAAAGGATTCCAATGACGCTGCCGGATATAATGTTCCCTTCTTATCAATACTCTGTGCATGTTGTGTTTACGCTCCTGACATGGTCACGTTGAACTTAAACAAAGGAAATGTGGCAGTGTGCAGAGCACTGACTCTAGAAGTTGAGTGAATGCTGTTACCTGATCAGCCACGAAAGCTTTTTGTCTAACTGAACTGTTTGTCTCTGGCTGTTTTAGAAAACTCCTACCAGTACTGCAGATTAACTCACTTTTATGTCCAATTGCATCACATGTGACTTCAGAGTTCCTGAATAACAACATTTTCTTTTATTTTGTAGATTCTTCATAACGTAAATGAAACTGTCCTTGTTTTAGTAATGGAACTTACCGAAATGTAGTAAAAAATTGCTATCTGTCTTCAAAATTCTGACCAAAACCACAATCTCCCTGCAACATCATCTGCATAGGCAGTCTTGTATCTGCTTGTCCACATGGCTGTTAAATCTCTTGCTTTGTTTCCATAATGTGGTGCAAATTTCTTTTCTTGTTCAGTGCTTTTGACTCTGCTCAGCTTTCCCAATTGTTGGTACATAGTGTGGTACCTAGCAGCTATTAGTCTCATGTGGTTTATTTGCTAATTTCTCATTTATTGGTTGCTGGCTTCCAAAAGTCAATGGATTTCTGTATTGTTTTCTATTCTGTGGAAAAACTGCATATAAAAGATAGCAAATAAGGAAAAACCGTACCTCAAAATTCTACTGACATAGCTGACACAGAAATTTTAGGAGCTCCAATGTGGAGCTCTTAAGGTGTTTCTAAGCATGCCTTGCAGAAAGCCCTGGCAGCCAAGGCTAATATGCAGATAAATCATGGGTTGGGGGAGCTCTGCCCTTCCTAGTGGGCTGCCAAAGGAAGGAGGAAGTGGCATCCTGGCAGCACTAGACCCTGATCTGTCCTCTAGATGGTCTGAAATGAAATGGAGATCTTAGTAGTGGAATGACATATCTTCAACAAACTTTTTGTTGAGAAAAATAACAATTTACTTAAAAGATAACACTTGAAGGAAGTGTACAATTTTGAGCAAGGTTGTTTTGTTTTTTTTTCCCAAGGAAATATTTTTCTGTTCCAGGATAACATGTTGTATTGAAGAAGTCAAACATTTGGCCTTCTGTATTCATATGTGCATGAGCAACTTGCTGGACTATTTGGTCCAATGTGCAGTAACTGCTCAATTGTTCTATTTTGAGCTTTCTATGTGGTGTTGAGATGAGAGAACCATTCATGAGCTGCCAGTGCTCAAGGGGTCAAAAGGAGGCAGCTGTCATTTATGAAAGGAAGAACAGAAAATCAAGTATCTGAAATGAAGTCATCTTTATCCTAAGCAGGCCCCGAACTTCAGTGTTCTTAGCAGTGATAAACAACTCTTGTTGAATTTCCGGAGTTTCTTTTATTTTATTCAGAGAGGGTTTATTTTTTTTCCCCAGGACTTTTTTTCAAATGATTTTGTTTTGTTTTCTGTGGAGAAGTAAAAATATTTGTGTACAAATAAATTTCCAAACATAAGAAAAAGAAATGTCTTATATCCTATTCCCTAGTCCCAGAAATATATAAATATTCTCTCCATGATTGCCATTTCATACCTTGCAAACCATCAGATGTCAAAGGAAAAAG
This sequence comes from Phasianus colchicus, assembly GCF_987193195.1. Classification (NCBI taxonomy): domain Eukaryota; kingdom Metazoa; phylum Chordata; class Aves; order Galliformes; family Phasianidae; genus Phasianus; species Phasianus colchicus. The sequence goes on along the minus strand of NC_143439.1, from coordinate 59,458,479 downwards.
AAATGTAAAGCGAAATGTACAAGAGAAAAGTGCAGTTGCTCATACTTGTAGTGCTAACCACATTAAAGACAGTAGAGAAAAGCTATGTTCATGCTCTCTTCTGCCCAAGTGACCTGCTGTACTGATGACTGTGTCCTACACATCAGGAAACATCCTACAGAAGGTTTTTCTATCCGTGGACTGCAGGGGACAGATATGGTAATGGGGAATGTTGGTGCTCTACATCATGTGCAGTCCATAGTCTCTGATGCACTTCAAAAACTCTGTTGTACAGAAGTTCCCATTCAAACAGCAAAGCTGATCATGTACATTAACTTCTCTGCATTAATAATTCGCTGGGTTTTACCTTTCTATGTTTCTGTAGCCCTTTTTCCAATACAAGATTATTTGTTGAAGGTATTTTAGGGACTAAACCTACAAAGACATTGAAGCCTCACAGATTCCCAAGATGGCTAATGATATGGTTGGATGCTTATGTACTGAGGCTCAATGAGGTATCTAATTACGTTCAATAGGAGATCAAGAAGCTTTAAAAAGTGCTTCTGCATTTGAAGAAAATTGTGACATTTCTATTAGTAATCTATTGAACTTCCACCTGTATGAAGAAATTAGAATGCAAAAGATAATTTATAATCTTCTCAAAAGCAAAATATTGATGATTTCCCTATATTGCCTGGACACAGTGATGGCCGTGTTTACATCTCTAGTCACTTCCAGCCAGCATGGTAATCTTAGCTTCTTTTGAGGGCCAAGCTAAAAAGTGAAACTTCTGGTTGGAACCCTTAGTATGGGATCTCTTTCAGGTTTAACCAGCGCTTAAATCTCTTGTATCTAGAGCTGATAGATACCGGGACACACCGGCATCAGCCATCAGTGTTCAACCAAGTGTGAGTTAGCAGAGACTTCAGGAATATTAAGTGTCATGTGAGCAACTTAAAGAAAATTTGGCCTTCCTGAATATGTTTGTGGTTTTCATGTACCTGTATAGGACTGGTACTCATTCTGTGCATGTAGAAACAGTGAAGTTATTAGAAAGGGTGTTGCTTTTGCAGGAATGAAGAACTGTCTTTTATAAAACAATTTTTCCAGCTGCTCTGCAGGGCATGTTTTACCTGCTACTTTCTGAGCTGCAACAGCCAGCGTTATTTTAAATTTGTCACATTACGAAGGAATTGTCCTCTCTCTTGCTAGTATGAAAACTAATGGATCAGGCCAGGTTCTGTGCTGGCATTAATTGCTCTGTCTCTATTTGAAGTCAATAGGACTAAATTGTTTCCTGCCAACAGAGAACTCAACCTTTAATTTTTCTTTGGCACACAGGCACTGGATATGGTGAGTTGGAAATCTCATTTATGAAGTTTTATAGATTTGAGCTGAGATGCTTCATATACTAACACTAGACCTCTTATCTTTTCTGTTGCTTTCACTGCAGAGTATAACCTCCCATTTCTATTCTAACCTGATGCAGTTCTGTGGGGGGAAAACAAACAAACAAAAAAAAAACAGCAAGGAAGGGGTATCTCTTCTCCTCATTTTTGGTCTCCAACATTCTTGTGTAGTTTCCCCTGATCACACCTCTATTTGTGTGTAACCTTTTATATTCCTATTCAAATTTTCTCTGCTCTTTATCTTCTCTTTTTCAGATTCTGCTTCAGAAATCTCACCAGCAGCCACATTCCCTGTACTTTGCTGCTACATGATTAGAGTTTTATTTCTAGTTATTATCTTTCTTGCTATATAAATCTTTCTGAGAATATCTCATCTAGAATTGCATCCAGTCATTTAAGATATTTCCACTTCTGTTCTCTCACCCTCTCTCTATTCATCTTTGCAAAAGAAAAAAAAATTCATAATAGCTTGTTTTTAAGAATTATATCTCTTACTCTGCTTATGCATAGCCAGTTAGAAGCACTTGCTTTAAATAGGTCAGACGTTTCAGTAATAATTGTTTATTGAAGACATATTTTTAATTTATTATGTCTATAAATTCATGAAGACTATATTATTCTCTTTGCTATCTATATGCAGATCTTTTCTGCCTTTAAATGTCAAACTTTCATTCTATCTGCCTTGTAGTTTTAGGTATGTTTAAATGCATGTATGATATGTATGTGTATGTATTATACTCATGTTAATGCATGCTGCTTTCCAAAGGCAGTGACAAAAAGAATCTCTGAAATAGTTTGGCTAGAAAAGCATTTTCTACAATGCTGGACTGTCACCTGATTCACAAAAATGTTCTAGGTTTAAAAGACATAATAGAAAAAAAATGGTAAAGGGTAGAAAAGAAATTTAGCCTTAATCATGTTAGAGATCTAATTCATAGCAAAATCTTGCAATCAATTTTACTGACACATACTACATGGGATTAGAGTAGGAAGTCATTAAACAATAAACTGGAGGGTCAAGAGTTTTAAGTGACGGGGAGAGATAGGCATGGAAATTTCTTAAGCTTGCATAATTTTCGACACAGTACGTAAACATATTCTGAAACTGTTTTTATGCTCCTGGTATGACTGTATCCTGAAGTAGGCTGGAGATTGGCATGCTGCAGTACTCTGGTGCCTTAGGACGTCATCAAGCATATCCATACTGAATAGCAGCGGTGTGGTCCAAGAGGTGAATTGTGACAAGCTCATGATTTGCTTTGAAGGCTACGTTCAGAAGAAGGCAAGAATCACTGCTCCTCCAGAAGCAGTGAGAGGCAGAGAGCAGTTTGCATTATAATGCCCTGAAATGTTGAGTGCTGCAGCGCTCCTGTCTTGTCCTGAAGGGAAAAAAAAAAAGCAGAAATTCCTACTGGAAAAAGCAGAAAAATGTTTTAGTACATTTGACAGAATTGAACTTACTGTACAAGTAGCATATCTGGATTTGTATCACACAATTCTCGTGCTTGACTTCTAGGATGAAACTGATTAAATGCCTTCATCATCAGAAGAGGATGAAGTTAGCTTTTCTAGTTCATCCTCTTGTGTCAGAACACTCATAGCTGGTATCATTGCAGTCTTCCAACATTCATATGCAGAGCCTTTCAATTCTGTTCAGTGCTTAAGCCTGAGCTATTGTGTAAATATTAACCTTGCTGCTGATGTGTTCACTGCTGAATGAGGATGAGGATAAAAACAATCAAGTCCTTACAGTCTTTTGGTATCATCCCATGGTGAATACTGAGGCAGTCAGTTCACATGAAGAGTTATAGAGCAGCTCAAACTTTTGACCTGCAAAGAACCTGTGGACTCAGGTATATGAACTCAATGTTTTGCATTCTAATGATGTTTGAATAATAGCTAATCAGGTGAACTAAACCCAAAAATATAATTCCACCTGGAAATCGAGCCATAATATTAATCTACTCAATAACAACTAGAATTTCTTCAAAGAAAATGATAGGATGCATAATCTTCTTAATCTCTTGTCTCTTCAGAAGATGTACAGATAATTTGGAAAGAATGTAGGTGAACAAAGGCATGAGTTTGGAAGCACAAGTGAGGAAAGCATTCTTCTTACCTGACAGCTATGTTCACATGAACAAAGTAGAAAATGGCAGTCAAACATGAAAGAAGTGGTCCTGTTGCTTAATCAACCTTCATACAAAAGTACAGGTAATACAAGGTAGCCAGTATGATACCAAACCTTCTGAAGAAACAGACATGACCCTAATAAACTAAGTGCCTGTGAATCTGGGTCTTATACTAGAAAAATGTGTAGATTAATTCCCAATTTCTGCCTAGTTAACTGAACAACCATTTAAGCTCCCATATGTTTTTGTATATTAAATAAAAGTTGAAGATCCTCCTAGAGATAATACAGTAATATTAAGTTCATATCTTAAGAAGCTAAACATTTTATATTGAATGATATACCAGAGTTAGTAGAGAAGTGACTATACATTTTATCAGAAGGAAGAGTAAATCTGTAGACAGAACTCCTATTTCATCCATCTATGAGGGGTCTTCCAGAGATAAAGGCGTATCAGCAGGGATGATTGAGCTAATATTGTTGAAGAAATGAAGCTGTCACGGGGAGAAAAAGTAAGGGTCTCTTCCTGGGTTGGCAAGTATTTAAAAGATATGGAGCAAAGGGTAGGAATTGGTTGTGACAATAGAATATGATTAGAATTGAGATCCAAGTGCTATGTAGCATTTTAAAAAAATCTCCTGAAGAGAGAAATAAGGAAACAGGAGAGTTTTTATATGATTAAGAATTATTTTAAACACAAATCTAAAGCTGACTGCCAAGAATGGCAGAAAATCCTCCTGCAGCTGACTGATGGAATACTAAAACTGACATGAAATTGTCATAATTGCTAAAGCACACACCTGGATAAAAATAGTCAGTGCTGGTATACAGGTCTAAAGCATTATTTGTTTTATTTTTTTAGAGGAAGCTTAGCAGTGAAAAGATGGAAAATGAAAATACTCATTAAATTTTTCAGTGCTTAAAAGAATCTGAAGTGAAACTTAAGTTTCAGCTGTGTTTCTTTGGCTAATCCTCTCATCTCAGAGAGATGTTGTCAGTTTCTCTTCACTGATATAGCCTTTAATGATTGATAGTTCAGCTCCAAGGACAGAGAAGATTTTCAAAGCTACATGAGCAGCAACTTGGCGCCAAACCTGACTTCCAGTAGAGATGAAGTGCCATATAAAGATATGCGGTTTTATTTGCTTCAACCTTCCCACCACCCACACATAAACTAGGCGAGTTTCTTATCCACATTGTGTGGGCAGGGAATGGGAAAACAGCTCCTGGGAGCCACTCCTGCTCTCCCCTTGCGGGAGAGGGGGAAGTGCTGGTTGCTCTTTAGGTGTCCTGATGGCATGTGCTGAACAGCAAAAGTGACTGCAGGACTTCCATCCTGCTTCTGTAACAAGGGAACAACTGGACCAAATGTGTGGATGCCAGTGCACCAGAGATATTGCCCTTTTTTGATGAGACATCTTAATGTTGCTTAACTACATTACATTGCTTAACTACATTACTACAAGAGTGTAGATTAGCTTTAGTACTTCTTGCTCTTCCCACTTTATCTCCATCCCTTCAGGCTTCAAATGGATGAATTAGCTGCCCCCAGTTAATCAACTTGAGAATTGGATTTGAGTGTTATCAAAACCTTCTTCAAAGCTATTCCTGAGCTTTCCGTAATGTGTTTATACGTCTCAAAATGTATTTATGCCTATTTAAACCTGCCTGAATAATACTTTATAGGTTTATTTACAATTTCTGGAAAATAAACATTTCATTTGTTGTAACACAACTGTATTCAACAGCAATTATCTGAAATATTTTTTTAATAAGTTGTCCACAAGAACAAGGGTCAAAAAAAAAAAAAAAAAAAAGTTTCACAAGGATCAGTGTTTTCATTATGAAAAAATTTTACAATCTCTTGCAGGTATTTTTGGGAGTGTAAAAATGGAATTGACTATCCAATGTTATTAAATATTTTGCTCAGGAGAAGGAAGCAGTGGTTGTAAAATCTCACTATGTTTCAAACAGTCCCTCTCATCCTCAGAATCTACTATTAATAATATTTTTTAGAAGCTGAGATTTTATTCTAAGTTTCCACCTTGGGGGAGTTTTCTTTTTATCTTGGCATTACAAACCTTTGAAAGGAAGCATTTAGAATGGAAGGTATGACAGATCTTTTAAATGGAATATGCAGCTACTGAGCTCCACACTATAATTACTGTCATGCTGAAGAAGGTTAAATATTTATGAAGAATGTGCTTTTTATCATTCAGTCTAATTTTTAAACCTGAATTCTGTAATTGCATTGAAATGCCAATAATCAAGGGGGGTTCCTTCTTGGCAGGCATAAGGTTTTTATGAGTCTCATTTATTTGTGCAGCATGGCCAACAGAAGTATATAAATAGAGTCTGTGGATAATTTTTTGGTTTTGTTTTTGCATTTTGGATAAAAAAAAAAAAAAAAAAAAAAAACAGTTCTGCCGAACAGCTTCTTAGGCACTGCCTCATTGAATTCTCCAAAATATTAGATACTGAACTACTCTCCTTTAAGTATATTAAGGTTTGTGCTAAGTCTTTCTGTCTTATTTTAGCATGGCCAAATTTGGGGAAATATTGAAGTGAACATTAAACATAATAATCTTGCTAGCACAGTTTGACATTGAAATTTTACCATAAACTTATAGGATTTCAAACCAAAATGCACTTTATGACCCAAATTTGGCTGATGCTTGCAATTTTATGACTGTTTTCAGAGACCTGATCTAAGTCTGTTTTAACATTATTGTTACAGACCCCTTTTGTCACCTTTTGCCTTTCTATAATCAAATTAATAGAAAAAGGAGGAAAACGGTTGTATGTTAATTTAACCAATGCATGTCATGCATAACACATGACTCACCATAATTATATGATAGTTTGTGCAACTAATTAAGCTGGAAGTATTATTATCTGAAGAGATTTACTAGAAAGCTTAACATAAAAGATGTATTGTCGGTGATCTGATAGTCAAGTTGTTTTTTTTTGTTGGTTTTATTTTTTATATTTCATCTTTAATTTAAATGGTATTGTTTTTCCGTTGTGAAACAGAAAAAAAAATCACAGACGTCCAGACTGGGCGTGCTTTTGAGGTAGAACATCTCGGCTATCTCAGAACTCAATGAACAGCAAATTTAAGGTGTTGTTCATCTTATCCAAGAACAGATGTCAGAAAAAGGTCAGGTCATTCAACCTCGACAAATGGCCATTTATTTCCATTCTGTGACAGAATTGCCTCAACTATAGACATTTAAATCTGTATGGACTGAATGCTACCCACTGGAATTCATAAGTACACCACCAAGACACAGCTTTTTGTTTTTTTAATTAACCAAATCCTCCTCAGCTGTGCAAAAGGAGCATTTCCGTCCTTAAGTGGAGATTCTGGATCTCGGCTCTAGGAGAGGTGGAAGAACCATCCTCACATAGAACTGAGCACCTTGCAGTACAGTTTTCTGCTGATATTCTCTGTGCAAACATATCAGCAGTGCAGAGATGTTCGTGAGACTTGTTTCTTGTGTGATAGACAGAGAACTAAGGATCCAAATTCTGGTGTGAGCTCTACTCTGGGAAACGAGGTATACATTTACATCCAAAGTAGGCTTGGCTTTCCATAGCATACTGAAAATATTCCAAGGAGTATAAGCATCTCATCAATGTCAAACTCGAGTCACTGAACATTTTACATTTAGAACAAACTTTAGTCTGCTTTATTTGATTGCAATTTAAGTAACTGCTAAGACTTGAATATATCTATTAATTGACATTTACTATTTATTCTACCTAAGCCATAAAAAGCCAAAAATCTGGGAATATATACTTTCAGAATTTGTAACATAGCTATTGTTTGATTCTCTCTGTTCAGCTTTGTTGTGCTGACAACCTGAATGCATAGAGTTAAATCATCAGAAAAGGCAACAAAGTTGTTAAGAGCTGAGCAGAGATGGCTGAACAATGACACAGATAAGGCAGCCTCAGGTATACAACTTCAAAGAATTTTAGATATGAGTGGCTGCTGGGCTATAAGGAGACAAACTGACTCCATATAGGCTAGAATGGTGTACTCTTCCTAGGGCTATGCCTGGGTTCAGCAGAGATCCAAAACTTCAAAGATTTCAGAAAAGGGGAGGGGGCATGAATAGATTAGGAAAGGCTACGAAGGATGAATCGATGAAAAGCTGACAGACTGCAAGAGACATGGGAAGCACCAGCAATAACGGGCTGTTTTTTTTTTTTTTTTTTTTTTCTTGTTTTGTTTTACCTCCAGGAATGAGGTTAGCTCAGTTCAGTGGAATATACAAAGAATCAAAGCTTTCACGCAGTTCAGTAGACATTTCTGCCTTTCAGGAATTCATGCTCTGTTTCTTCTTTCACAGGTGTGACCACTGTGTCATATAAATACAAATCTGCAGATGCTTTTGATAAAACAGTCATGACCAATATCATATTGTCACCTAGATCAAGCCTAGGGAGGGGAAAGCTGTGAAATCCTACTCAGGAGAGATGGAAATAAGGTCTTGAAACTTTGAGGCACTTTCAGGAAAATCCAAGAGAAAGAGTTTCAGATATTTCTTAGCTTTGAAACTAACCTTTGTCACTGCACTACATTACAACATTACAGTGTATAAATTTGAGTTATTCTAGGGCTCGTGCTCAGAAAAGGCAGACTGAGGACTGCCACTATATATATCATATATATATATATACATATATAGCCAATGATAAGTGATTTGGATTCTGTCTGTTTTGAGCAGTGTGACCTTGTGTAGAAGTCATCCTTGTTGGATAACAGAACTAAAAGCTTGTTTAACCTTTTCTTATCCATTCTCCATTCATTTTTCATCTATTCTCATTTTTTATCTATTTTTTATCCAGTAAAAGAGGCTTTCTTGTAAGCTATTTTTCCAAACCCTGTGCTGATTTGCATTCATAAGAGTGTAAAGGATTAACTTAGAACCCTGTTTACAGGGTCTTAACACTGCATTATATTTATTGCTGGTTAGTTTCTGGGAAGTGGTTTTTGGGCCCCCCACTACAAGAAAGACATTGAGGTCCTGGAAATTTTCCAGAGAAGGGCAATGAAACTGGTGAGAGATCTGGAGCACAAGTCTTATGAGGAGCAGCTGAGGGAGCTGGGATTGTTTAGTCTGGAAAAGAGGAGGCTTGGAGGAGACCTTATTGCACTCTACAACTTCCTGAAGGGAGGTTGTGATGAGGAGGGGTTTGGCCTCTTCTCCCAGGCAAGAAACAGGACTCGAGAAAATGGCCACAAGTTGTGCCAGAGGAGGTTTAAATTAGACAAGGAAAAACTCTTTTTCTCAGAGAGTGGTCAGGCACTAGAAAGGCCTCCCCAAGGAGGTGGTGGAGTCACCATCCCTGGCAGTGTTCAAGAGGTGTCTGGATGAGGAGCTACGAGACATTGTTTAGTACTTGTGGTAGCAATGGTAATGAAAGGACAGTTAGACTATATGATCTTGCAGGTCCTTTCCAACCTTGTGATTTTATGATTCTCTGAAATGCTTTAGATGAAGCACTTTCATCTCTTTTTGGCTCCCTTAATTTTGAATAGAACAACAGTAGATGGGGCAATAAGTTAAGAACCAGTTTGTTAGAATCAGAAAACATACTCAGAATAAAATAGGTTATATTAACTCTGCTAAGCTAATAATCATTCTTAAAATATGCTACAGAGTCTCTGTATTTTTCAAAATAATTTTATTGCCGTTCAAACCCTACGCATTATAGACAAACAGTAGCGTATTTAAGGAATTCAGAATAGATAAACCACTTAGCATTTAACACTTCTAGCAAGCAGTTTATCTAGGCTCCTTAACTCCAGCTATATTTCTTCAATAGTCACTCATTTGAAAGACACTGGGAGGAAAGGGTGAATTGGATTAGCGATAAGTGTTAGAAAAATAGGTTTTTAAGGGTCTAATTTACATTCTTTCTAACAAAACTGTTTGGGGAAAAGTTCTTTGCTTCAAAAATCTTCATAGGGAGCCTTAGTCAAAATCCAATGAGGCCTCTTTCCAGACTCCCATTCTCATGCAGTTTTAAAGGAAGATGGTAAGTCACCTGTAGTTTTATTATTCTGTCTTGGAATCCTACCTGACAACGTTAATGCAAGCATGTTCTAAATTACACTTAGCAAAAGTATAGCATAAAAAAGGTCAGTATTACGTGACTGGTTTCCCAAGTAAAGCTGTGAAGATTTTTGTTATACATCACTTGGACATCTGAAGTAATGTTGTCAAAGTCTTTCAGAAGTTGTTTAAATCCTGTACATGTTTTTTTTTTACAGCCAGCCATGGAAAATAGCAGTGGAACATAACTTTTGGAAACAGTACAGTAAACAGTGTTTACAAATTGCATTGGCTTTTTTTTTTTTTTTTTGCAAAAGGACAGTGAGGTGCATCTTGCTATCTAGTATATAGGATTTTAAATTATTTGATGGTAGTTTACTTTAAAGAAATATTGTCATTCTGATATTCACCCACAAAAGTAAAGTAGAAAAATAATTTTGGGGCCATTAATTATAGAATGATGACTGACTTTTCCTATATTTTATCCTCAGAACAGCAGTCTATAGCCAGATCTGTTCAGTTACACTCAGCGATTTAAAGGAACTTTGTTACCTCCTACAAATTAAATATCAGCGCTTCAACATTGTTCCAGAATTTGATCATTTCAGCAGTTTATTATTTTATTTACAAACATTTTCAATTCCCATGTTTTAAGTACCTTTTAATTTTCTTCGTTATCTTCATTAGAAAAGAATGTAGTGCTGTCTTTACCTAAACTTAATTAAATCTGTAAATCTAATAAAAATAATCACTGTAGGCAATTCTATCCTTGACCTCACTGCTGCAGCACTACTGCCTCCTTTTTTATGGCACTTGTTCATGGTTTCTACAGAAGGCGGATGCAGGGCAGTAAGCCCTTTCTGTGAACTTCAAGATTCATCTAAAGCCACACTCTGTTTTCCTGAATACTATTTTTTACATAAGTTGTCAGTCAAGACAAGTGGCTTCAGTACACACTTGGCAAGAACAGCACCACCATGCACACTCTAGAGATTTTGAGAGGAAACCTCTATTATATGTGAGATACAAGGCAAATAAAGCCACGTCACAAAATAAATGAATCAAAACATTGGCTGGTTATGGGATAACTGCTAATGCCTAGCACTCAAGTTTGTGCTAACTTTCACCTTTACTCCATGACTGGAACTTAATTTGACGGTAATGTCATGTGTCAGAAGAGAGCCTAATTGAGGGGAAGTAGGGATTCCGCGGTAGTCCCCTGGGGATGTTACAGAGAGCTGGTTCTCTTTTTCCTTGACTATCCATGTGAATTGCATAGCATGAAAAAAAAAAAAAAAAAAAAAAAAGCCAAAATGTTTAACAACTTCACATTTATATATCTCTTCATCTTGTTATCTAAACATCTGAGCATAGTTGTGGCCTTGCTCTGTAATTTGTGGAAGACTTCCTCTGATCACCATGTCTGTTGTGTCAGAGATCTCTTATCAGATCAGCATGGTCCTCCAGACATGTTGCGTTCAATAAAGGGCAGTGGCTGTAGAAGCTTCTGCTTTTTATTATTTTTATTAATTTAGCCTGGACAGTCTGATGAGAAGACATTTTTGTTTTTTTTTTTTCCTCAGAGATTGTCCATGGAGACTAAAAAGTTGTTAGGAGGTGATTAATAGATGCCTTGCAAAGGAAGGAGGGCTGTTCTTATGGTCCACATTTCACAAACCAGCCTGTAGTTATCTTGCTTGTCTTACTGCTGTACTGCTTGCTCGCATAAGCTAACTGCCATTTCCCTCAGTAGCAACATCTGCATATTCTTTTTGTTTCATTTTGAATTATGAACTGGGATGAAGAAAACTGAAACTTCTGGTGTATAAGGCATGCACTTTCCACATTGGAAAGTGTTTAAAAAATATATAAAAAATACTGCTTTCTTTACTGATAGACAAGCTCCTGGAAAGCCAGAAGAAAAATCTGTTTTCATTCAGATGCTGCCTCTTCCTCATGCTTGAGTTACAGCTGTCAAAATACAAGTAATTTAGTAGACTTTTCTAGGGATAAAAAAGAAAAATAACTTGATCCACTACAAAGCTGTAGTTTGGGCTGCAGAACATACAAGCCATGAACCGTAAGTGCTGGGACTGTCTGTATCCTTCTGCTGCATTTAACTTCATTGTCTTTTTTTGTGATAAACTGTAAAGCAGCATATCAAGTTAGCAGATTATTGACTGCCCTGCTGGAAAATTTGTAGAGCAGGCATGGTTTTAAATTAGCTCTGTAAAAGAGTGAACAAGTTAAATCTGTGCAAGCAAGTTGCATAGCATACACTGGATTGACAGGCAGGAACTAAAAACTGAAATGTTTAGTGTATTAGTGGAGGGGATTTTATGAGAGATGAGTTGTTTCATGAGTGCTTGGAGTCTAACTAAATTATACGTGGTTATTCTTGTTCTTTGAATGATATCTGGCTCTACCAAACTCTGCTATGGAATTCTAATTTTTTTTTTTTTGCTATTATACATCTCTAGCAGTTGCTTTAGGAAGATTGTCCAAATAACCTCAGAATATCCTTTGTTATTCTTTTCTGGGTCCAGAGAGGGAAGACTTTGGTCTCATTTTAATGAAGTCCTTTATACCATTACAGCAGTACAGACGGACTACGAAACAACTATACCTAGTTTCTGTTTTCTTCAAGCCCTCTTTTCATAGGTGAAAAGTATTTATTATATGAGAACAAAGCAATTTAAATAAGTTGAGAGTCTAGCTCATTTTCTGGAAAAGTCTATCTAATGCCTGTATATTTAATGTGATGATTTGGGTTTCTTCCATTATTTTACTTCTTATAATGCTGAATTCCTGTGATAGGATTGTAAATACTCCAAAGGCAACAGAACTGATGAAGGTTTCCCCCACCCACTGGTTGGTTTTCTGCTTAACTTTTGCCTAAGGCGAAAACAGGACTTTAGTAAGAAGTTTGTCTACTTACCCCTGGAGATGGCATAGACAGAATAATGATATTTGTTACAATGAAATGACCTTTCAGTAGGTGTCATAAAAGATTAGAAGGTTTTATTTTTATCACTCCATTTTGTAGATTTTAAATGTTACATTTTTGTGCCAGCTGAAAATTCAATGCTATTTTATTTCCAGAGGTAGAGCCCATTTCCAGGTGACAATATTCACAAAACCTTGAGAAGGCTATAAGAGCGATGCATCTACAATGAACCCGGTATTTACAAAAGTGCTTTTGAAAATTCTATTTGTCCTGCATTTCCAGATATGTAAATATCTTTAAAAAATATGACTCTTATCTACCAACCTCTCACTAGACCAATCTGCAGTGCAGTGTCCTCACAAACAAGTTCTGAGGTTGTGCTCTTCCTTACCTAGGGCATTTGAATACTGTTATTGTCCAACACCAGTGAAGATGTAAAAATGAGCTATGGGCATTCATTCTATTTAAACATTTGTATCAAGTGCATTTGTCAATACATAGGTTTGTCTGAACCAGATCCAATGGATGAAGATAAGTCATGCCAAAGCACCCTACATTAGCTCCAGGATGCCCCTTCTCTTGTTGTTTCTGCATGGCCAGCACTTTAAAGCAAATATATTTAAAAAAATCCTCATCTAATATACAGGATAACTGCCTACAACACTGTACCACTCTAAGGACTGGCAGTACAGTTATCAGGAGATGAGAGGACAGGAATATTGTAAAGTGCTGTATTACCTGAAGACCTGTGTATGCTGTAAGACCTATAGTTCAATAGGCTATAGTTTAGTGGCAGCGTTGGTAGAAAAGATTGTTTACAGAACTGCATGATGACCTGATGCAGCTGAGAAAACAGTTTTTGTTTGGATTCCTTTACGGCTGAATACAGTCCTGTCCTGGCACAGATCTTACTACAACTGTTGTTGATTGTCCAGCTGCTGGTAATGTCTGCTGAAATTGCCTTCTGAATCACTAGTTTGGGGAAAAAGAAATTTAGAAGGCGTCATCTCTCAGTAAACAGTTATTATGGGACAGTCAAACACAAGAGATGACAGCCAGTCTGCCAAAGAAAAGGCTGCAATTGGAAAGAGCCAAGGTCCTTCAGTGAACAGGAGCAATGCCAAAGCTGTCTCCTGAATAAGACAACGAAGAGCTTAGCAGTAGTATCAGTGCAATGTATTCCTGCTGTCTGTACTGAGCACGTTATCCTCCCAGCTGTTTCAGGAAACCGTAGATAATGTAGGTAGAGAGTTAATTATAGTAAGTAATATTCTCCTTCACATTTAAAACATTATTTCCAGTGTAGTCACAGCTAAACAGACCAGTTCAAGGCTAAGAATCTGAGTTGCAGTAAGAAAAGCATCCTTTGGTGACAGATGAGAGGCAGTAAAACTCTCCTGCTTGTGATAAGGTGGAGGGACCATCTCCACAGCATCTGTGACTCTCTTTTTACCCTTTCCTGAGCTGTCAATGCTTTTTCCATTTCATTCACTTGTTAAAATCCATTTTTATGCATTGCTGTATTTGTAAGGAATTGTAAATCCCTTCCTTTATTTACCATGCTTGAAATTTAACTTCTTTTCCATAAGGCGGTGAAAAAAAAGTTCTTGAATGACTCACAGGAAAGGAGCGTTTGAGGCAGTTTGCTGTTAATTTTTTTCCTTTTTTTTTTTTTTTTCCCAGTTTATGAATGCCTGAGCATTAGCTGACTCGAGTTTATTAAGTATGAAAAAGCACTAGAATTTTATCACCACTTGATGTTAAATAATTAACCTAGGAAACCAATGCCAACATCATAAAACACGATATGTATAATATTGAATATAGATCTATATTGAATAATAAATATCTTATGACATTTAGATAAATGAAGCCCAGACAAAAATAAAGAAGCTGCCAAAAGTAGTATCATATCCAGTTGGCTTATTCAGCAAGAAACCAACTGGTCCACAGATGCTCTTTTTTTCTATGAGAAAATATCCTCCTTTGCAAGTCTCCTGTCTGAAGGATGTTTAATATGAACTCTTCTCCTCCTGCAGGCTGTAAATCATTTATTCATCACATCTTTTTATTTGTAGCAGATGGAAAACTTGCTAGAAATTTATAAACAAAAAAGGGGAAGAATAGACAGTTAGGTGAATAATAAGCCTAATTGCATTATACTGTACTGACTTTTTAAAAAGGCCTTATGGCATGAGAATGTACCAGTTCTCAGAGATGGATTCAGACGCCTTTTCTCTGGGTTGCACTGACAAGAAATGGGCAATAAGCTGGGTGGTTTTCTTTTTTTTCATGAAAGCACTTATTTTTCATATGTAAAGATGTGAACAGAGGGAATGAAATGAAGCTATGGTAAGTCATTCCCCCGAATCCTGCGTTCCATTACTATCTTCTGATGTCCTTGCCACTTGTGGCTGTCCAGCACTAGGCCCAACCAGTGTGATGGTAGAAACGGACTGATCGATCTCTTTCAGTTGTGTGTTCCTTTTACCTTACTCTCCTTGCACGGGAACATACAAATTCAAGCAAGAGAATGATAAGCCACTAAAAAACATACAGTGTGGTTCAATTTTGTGTGTGTGCAGTGCATGCACGCTTATTATGTGACCTTTGGACTGGTTTCATTTCAGTAAACTTTTGTGAAGTGACTACATAACGTGCACTCCTGTTCAGACCCATTCCTACATGCATCTAGGGAACAATTCTCAGATTCCTTTTTTTTAAAAGAAATACTGCTACCACTTATAGTGACACCATGAGTAAGTGCCATGCTATTGACAATAATAAAACTGCTGCTCTAGCAGGAAGAGCAATATGTTCCTTTGATTATGCATTTCTATTTACCAAGTGCATTAGGTAATTACTCACTTATGGCTGTGTGACAATACTTGCTTCTGAAATGCAATGATGTAGACCAAATAAGCTGAATTTTTTTCAGTTAAAGATAAAAATATATCAGAGCAAATATACACAAAGTACGTGTTAGATTCTATCATTTTATATTTTCCCATTAATTTGAATGGCATTTAAAGTACCATCGGATAGATGATTTACATTCTCACAGAGTTAATTTATCGGACAGATGGTATACAGCAGCATACTGGAGAGGAAAAAAGAATTTCACAAAATGCAGTAACAGGAGATTACCTGAGAACTCTGCCTGGTATAAAAAACATTGCAAGGACTCTGCTGTTTTATGCTCTTATCTGGTGTGAATGGCACCCAGTCCTGGAGATAGGCCTGTTCATTTTAAGGAAATGCAACTACAGATTGTTACTGTTGAAATAATAGTGACTGATTGAGAGCCCAGGAGGGGAGGGTGTGTTATTTGCTGTGCTGTTTTACTGTGTATGCATACAGGTTTCTGTTTCTGTAGCCCACATCCAAATTAAGTCAAGAATTTTGCCATTCTTTTCAGAACAGCTCTCTGTTGGAGCTGCTGTGCCTACATAACTGAATTTATGTGTCTGCGTTGCATTACAGTTGCTTTTTTATAGTGAGGGATCCCCTATGCACCTGCCATTTGGGGTGTGTTTTGGCAGAGCACAGTATCAATAAAAAGTAAAAAGATGATGTCATTCTGACAGTGTCAATGACTTGGAAGTTAGTTGAAGACATTGCTTTCACAGACATCATAAAGTAATACCCAAGACAAAAAATTCATGTCCTGTATCATTAAACAAAAATGTCTTCAGCCCAATGAGACCAGCTGTTGCTCTGCATCCAGCTGCTCCCCACTCTGACTTGCATATTTTATATATTCCAGAAGGCATTTAAAATCTGCAGCATCACTGTTGAGTTTATTGTGCTACTGGCTTAAAAACAGTATAAACTGTTGTGTGGGAGTTAAACAGAAAATTTACCATAGATGGGTTACTGTTGTAAGAAAAGAGAGCACTGCTCTCCTTTACTAATTAATTAAGATACATAAACACAATTTCATTTATTTTTGGTAAGCAAAATATCACTGAGTGTTGCTGCTTTTTTTTTTTTTTTTTTTTTTTTCCCCACTCTGATATCTTTGCATGGCTTCTGTCTGTAACTAGCCTTGCCAATGTAGTTGCATAATGAAGGAATTAAGATTGAACATACAGTCTTTCCAGTGTAACCGGGCACTCAGGCAGAACCCT
The DNA here is from genome assembly GCF_987193195.1 of Phasianus colchicus. Taxonomy (NCBI): domain Eukaryota; kingdom Metazoa; phylum Chordata; class Aves; order Galliformes; family Phasianidae; genus Phasianus; species Phasianus colchicus. The sequence continues at coordinate 59,441,815 of NC_143439.1, read as the reverse complement.
ATGAATAAAAGTTATTAGAATGAGAAAACAATAATGATACTTACAGCACTGGGGGCAAGAGCTTGCAAATATTTCAGCTGGTATGTACCTAGTAGCAAGTTCAATACATTTTTTTTTTACAGATATTAGTTTAATCCATCATTTTACTGTACTTTTTATTGCTTTATTGTTGTATTAGATAACATCTCTTCATATACTCCTGCAAGATCATTCACAATGGAAGCCAAATTAGGATTTGGATGTTAGAGATTTTGAAAAAGAGAAAGGAGAAGGGATATTTCTGTGAGTAGTAGTTTTAATGTAGAACCTCTAAATTGAAGGGTGGAAGTCTGAAGTTCCTTAGAAGTCTGGTTAGCCATCCTGGATTAAGCAGAAGAAAGCATCTCATGTTTCTTTGCACATTCAAAATCTGTGCGAATGACGAGGAGTAAGAAGCCTTTTTTTCTGCAGAAGCTGCTTCTGAAAATGCATACAAAGAAATATGAAGTGATTAGATTTAAGTACTTAAGGAATTTTCCATCTAACATATTCTGTGCTGGTAAGTCTCACACACTAATCAGTGAGTATAGTACTGCCAACAGACTCAAGCAAGATTTACAAAAGGATTTTTCAATTATTTGCCCCAAAAAACTGTTGGTTTACACACAGTAGACGGTATTTCACCCACAACATCAGAAACTATATAAGGAACAGTAAAGGATATGCAGCACCAACAGAACTTATAGTGATGTTAATAATTAAGTTACATATATACTTTTTTTTTCCCCCAAGAAGACTTCTTTCTCTTTCCATACTCATTAGAAATGTTTGCTGAATAATCATTATAGTTTAAACTTTGTCCTCTGTGAGTATAGTGTCTGCTTTCAAAGACTCACAGTAATCCATGTTGTGAAGCAAAGGGTACAGCTTAGTCCTATGGTACCACCCTGATTAACAACTTGATTGGCTTTTCTTCTTGCAGACCAGGGTAGCGGTAGGCTTTGAATTGAACACTGGATTCTCATAAAATGTTGTATTTATTTTACAATCACAAGAGTGATCACAGACTTGGCTAGCAGCCCTGCAGAAATAGGCCTCTGTAGCTACACCCAAGTGGTTGTACTTTAAACCTGAGATGGTAGAGTATTACAGAAACAAATGCCTGTATGGCATGAAATGGAAAGGTATTTTCAGGGATTTTGTATCCCAAATAAATATGGAATGACTTCAAAGCTCACTGTGTTTTACAGTACCAACCGGAATGCATGTCAGCCTCTTTCTTTCATTCTCTTATCACTTTCTTGTGTTTGAATTTTTGTTGTTGTTTAGCACAGTTTAAGAAAATACCATGATGCATGTGTGAAATGTGAATGTAGCTCTTCTAAAACAGAATACACAATCAGAAGCCTAGTTTTAAGCATTGTAACCCTTGAATTTAGGCCATGAGTAGCAGGTAAATATTACCTTTGTTATTATTTGTTAGGGTGCAAGTGGTTGTTCATTCCCATAGCTACCACACAGTAAGCTCCAGAGTGAGGTACTGCACAATCATGTCATCCCTGCACAAGGCGTACACTACGGTATGATATAGTGTCTGAGGACACCTTTGAACAGAAGGCCTTGGCTGTGAGTCCTGTGAACCTGTGCTTCAGGATGGCCCCCTGAAGTGGTCACTTTGCCTCCTGATCCTACAGAGAATATGGCATGAGGTACTACATTACTAGTACTAACAGAGTAACGGTGAGCTGATGGTTCTTACTCTGCTTCTTGTTCTACAGAGGTATATCCACAGAGACGTAGGGGGGGGATGTGCCCTGCTCAGTTGCAGTCAAAATACTTGTATTAAGTAACACTGTACATCTAAAAACGTTCTCAGTACCAACAGGTGGCAATACTGAGGGTATTGTTATATGCTTATGCCATATGCTGTACCACCACATGTGACTTGAGGCATCCCTGCCTTCGTACATTTATCTGGCTCTGTAACTGAAAAGGTGGTACCCACATGGCCATATACCCCAGCAGAATTTTTTCTTTCCCAGCAGAAAGTTATTGAAGGTATAGAGCTGAAACAGGGACTACAAGAAGACAAAAGTGAAGGTGGGACTGTACTGAGGAGGGAGCCTTTCTTGTGAGCCAAAATCTTTTAGGTCTAGATGGCTCCTACAGAGTTAGCAAGGAAATGGGATGATAATGAGTAGCAAAATCTCTTCTGTTCCTCCTTACACAAAACTCCCAGTGTTTCTGTTTTCCATGTTGGTACTTTTAATTAAGCCTGTTATTTTTGGTATCTGTCTTATGAAAGATGCAACATTATTGCCAGTAGAAACTATCCACTCTTCTTTGTATATTCTGAGTGGACCCAGCAATGGACCATGCAGACCAACAATCCAGTAGCCAGCAACTGCTTTTCTCTGAATCCACTGGGCTGCAACTGAACTCGTAAGCAACATTTAACTGGAGACTAAACTGAAATTGAATCCTAATTACTCATCTTTCAGACTAGAAAATTATGAACAAAGAGAGAAGAAAGATGCAATTCAGAAAATATTTTATTGAGTACAATACCATTTCATAGTAGGCTTTCATCAAAGGTCTACTTTATGAAACAAACACCGACAACCTCTCTGAGGTTGAATACAGCTTGGGCAGGTGCACAAGTAGTGGGATATAGAGGGGAAGCATCTGCAAATTTTCATGCAAGCAGCATAATATGGGATACTTGCACCCAGAGGGTATTTTGTCACAGTGCCCAAGTTTGAACCATCTCACCAGGAAAAATTAACCTATCTACATTTATTTAAATTTTATGAAGGATTGAAACAATCAGTAACAAGTTTAAATGTACAAGGTATTGTCACTGGATGTTCAAAGGGTATGTTTTAGATCATAACATGAAAATTAGGAGCTCATAATGAAAGTACTATAGTAAGCCTTCTGTGGAAACAGGATTAACTCTAATGCCAGAAATTGATGTCTAATGGAACATCAGAACTAACACAGATAGCAAAAGCTGTAACTTTTACCAATGTACTAGCATCTAACTTCCATTTTTAGCAGATGGAAGACCATAAAAGTTCCTGGAATTTGGGTTAATTCCATGGTACCCGAGGCTGGATCCAAAGCTTGGCTTTACATTTCCTGGAAAGAGATTAATTGAATAGTAGCCCATGGGCACTTCTAAGTTACATGAAGCAGCTGTGCAGCTCATTGAAAAGTGTTCAATACAGTAAAAATATGTTAATATTTATAAGAATGAAGCTGCTGCTTACTAGAATGTAGACCAGCTAATTTTTCTATGTAACCATTGGTTTTCAATAATGGGAAGGAATGTGTGCCATAAAATTTAGGAACAGCAGTTAGCAGCCTTTAAAATGTCCCCATATTGCTTATATTCTTCTCTCAAACCTCTCTCTTTCATAATGAAGGATATATACATTCATAGACTGTAGAAAGTTTTTAGATTAATCAATTTCTGCACTTAAATCTGATTTCATGAGCTGCTCCCCACAGAATCTTTAAAAGTTTGCTGTGAAACTAGTAGGGTTCTGCCAAAGAATTTGAGAAGCAGCTACTACAGCATTAAATAGGAAGGTAAGTACAGCTGTTAACGTGCTTTACGACACAGTTTTCCACTGTCCTTTAGGTGTGCATGTCCCAACACGTATAAATACTACATTATCAAGAAAAAATTTCATAAAGCAGGATAGAACAATTTTAAAATTACAAGAATATTTTCAGATAAAAAGAAATTATTAGACCACAATTTAGAGCAATAAAAGTGGAAATGGAAAGTTTAGCGTATTCATTAGCAACTAGAGGATAAAGTTCAGAAAGACTGAAGTATTTAAATAATTCTGAAGGGTTTTGTTGAAATGAATTTCTTATTTATTAAAAAGACAACACATTCTCAAGAGAGCATCTTCTGCAGTGAAATAATTTACTTTCTTCATATAGACACATCATACACAATGTTAACAACCATGAAAAACAATACAAAATGCTTTCAAATTTAACAAGTAGAAAAATATAACCAGTATATATGGCAATTGTGAATCTAATACTGTACAGAAGTATTTATGAATTTTTACAAATAAATTATAGCTTAAATGCCCTTTTTAAAGTTTCTAAATTTACACCAGAACATAGGTTCTCACATTTACCACTAACTTGCCACAAATGAGTGCCAGTCAAATGTTCTGCCAACAAGCTCAAAAAATTTCTTGTTAGGCTCATAGAAATACGCATGCAGTTTCTCAAGTAACCGAGTATCTACTTGTGGGTGAGCTCGTCCTTTTGACTCATGTAAACAACGCTCCCTACCACTGTCCCTTAGGCAGTAAAAGCCTTTAGTTTTATTGAAATAAAAGTTCGAAGCATTTATCTGTGGTGATAATTTCAAAAATCTCTCTACCTTCTCTATTTCTGGAAAGGGATCTTTGATTAGTTTATCCCCATCTACAATGTGGATATGATCAAGGGGAAAATATTTCAACCAGTTCTGCATGTGAATGTAGTATAAGCTTCTGTTTATTGCCTTGTAGTCCACATTGAGTTCACCATCTTTAATCAGGAATTGTTCAATGGAGGGGTACGGCTTGTGCTTTTGCATGTGGTTATAGAACACTTGGGTGTAATCTGACAGTACTCTCTCACTTGGGTCTCTTAAAATAAGGAGTAGTCTCATAGATTGGTTCATGTTATAAACTCTTTCAGGCACTTCAGGTGATGTGAAATATGCAGGAGTTTTTTCCACGGTGATCTGATGGGGATGAGAGAATGGCATTTGATTAATATACCACTGCAATCCATTCCTATAGTGATCTTCCCAGTCAAAGAAGTGGACTTCACTTTCTGCTGCTGCAATATCAGGATGAAGACTCAGCATCTCCAACAAAGCTCTTGTTCCACCTTTCCTCACTCCAATAATGATAGTCTGTGGCAGCTGCCGGCATGATCCATTAGAATGAATGTTTTCCTTGAAGTCATTTTTCTGAGATGTTTTCTTTAAAAGCTCTCTCTGAGCAGACTGAGCAGAAGTCTCAGCCTTTGAATTTATAGCCGGTCTGGAAGGCACTATCTGAGGTTGAACAATGAGCAGCACAGCTCCCAGCAGAAAAGCTGCCATGACAGAACTTCTTTAGTCTGGTTTCACTCAAGCAGGTAATGGGGCATGGAGTGATTTCTACCGAGAACAACCTTTAAAAGTTGTTTTTGTTTTGCTGAGTTGATGCGTATTTTTCAAACAGAAACTTTTCTGAGAAAGAAAAAAGAAAATAAGACAGGCACATTATTATATACTCAGCTATATTAGTACTAAAGCCACACTGCAAGTATCTTTTGATTTTCAAAACTGAACCAACTTCTTTAGATTTCTGAACTCTAGCCTCATAAATCACTGGAGAGAATTAAATTCTTTAAAGACAGCCACATACAATAATGCCATGAAAAAATGACTGCAAGTCACTAGGAGACATGAATATTCTCAATCTCTTTCTAAGACCCAAGATTTAGAGTTTTATTATTTTTAAATTTGATTTCAGTGGAGTTGAAGTGGTGCTTTTTTTGTTTTTAAATGTGCAATAGGTCTACTTTAGAAACAAAACAAAGGGCTTGAACAAGGAAGCTTCCTCAAAGAAGGTCATATAGTCTCCTAAGGGAACTAGATCATCTATAAGGTTCCTTCCAATCCAAGCCATTCTATGAATTTATCTTATGACAGTAACCAGAAAGTAAAGCCTCCAGGGAAAAAGGCTCATGTGATATGAAGAGAAATGTGAGAAGGCCACATTCTCACAGAAAGAAGTTAGGAAGGGCTCTGAGTGAAACTGTAGACTACTGCAAGGCTGCACCAATGAAATACTAAAAGCTGTAGTCCCATCAAAATATTCATGGACAAAATAGGCAATGAATATTGCTGAAGGTAGTTTCCAGAGTCAGGCAGCCAGTCTGATGTAAACAATTAACTTTATCCTTTATTTATTTATTAAAGAGATCTTTAAAGTAAAGGTCAGGATTTTAAATGCAGTGCTTGGAGTGAAATTAAAATGGCTTCACATATAACAGATCTGTTGGATGGTCATGTTATGAGCTGGCTGTGTATAACAGCTCTCTAGATTTTGAAGCTTTTGTAAGTCCTATAAGCTCAGTGGAGGGCTGGTGCTATTGTATTGTAAGTGTTGTGGTATTGTCTAACTCCATTTAGAAGTGGAAGCCATGACGGCAGAGCATCTGACTGCTCTGCCTTACTGCGCTACTGTAATTATGAATTTAAGCTCAGAACAATGCATACTGTACTAACTAATGAGGGCTGAAATAAATTACGTATGAACAACCTGAGGAACAGCAAGGGCTAGGTTTTGGAAATTCTCCAGAGAATCTGAAAAGAAGCTAATGACTTTTCCACAATAAGCTAAGTCCCAGTGTGACAGGGACTAATGACGTGTTTCCAAGTCATCTAGAAAGTTGTTTGATAGCTTTGCATTTACAGAGGTCATGACTCCATCCTGAATGGTGCAGGCTGGCTTCCTTATGCTTGCTACTGATTATTACTTTCCTACTTTCCCTTTTCTAATCACTTGTAAAGAGCTACAAGGCAGTGGTATTGTTAGGAAGCAGAAATCAAGGCTGGGAGGATAGGGAAGCAGTGTGCCTCAATGAATCTGTAGTCAAAGGAACTGTGCTTCTCTGGGTGCCTGTGGGCTGTGAGCTCATGGCCATGTCCTGTTTTGGACACAAAGTTGTGCCTTAGGCTGTTTTGTGATGTCTGATCGTGAGAAAAGTTGGCAGAGAAATTTGTTGTTCTTCCATTTTTTGTCTCTGTTATGATTTTTATGTGGTTGAGAGAATTCCGTTTCAGCTGTCAATTTACGGATCTTTCCCTGTCCTCACCATTCTCAACTAAACCTACTTCAGTTTCAAAAAGAAATAATCCTAGTTATTAGCCCCTCACTAAAGTTGTCATGGAGGGACGGGGTGGTGGGGAGTGGTGATTGTGGATTGGACAGCAAATAATTCAGTATTGGTAAATACATGGCTGATGTCTTCACTAAATATTCGGCCCTCATATTTAATAGTAGTCTGAGCAAATGGCCTAATTAGATCAGTGCCCGATGGGCAGCTGAGAACATAAGAGCAACAAAACATCCACTCTTCTTGAATTTTAAGGTCACAGATTAAAGGAATAGCCACTTACTGTAGAGTATATTTTAAGAGTTACAAGTTCCATAAATAGTAAGCCTGAGTTGTCCTAACACCTTACTGGAAAAGCATAATAGGATTCCGGAGAACAGGTTGAATTAATGTTAAATGGTAGGAACCCTTATTTCTATAGCAGTCAATTTGAAATATGTTCTGCTTTCAGCTGAGTTGTGTGATAAGCACTATTTCTCTGGAAAGATTAACTTAGGGTTAACTACTAATCTCAAATATTAATAAGAAAACACAGTCATCTTAGCAATGTTATTTTATTTGGGATTATTGTTTTTAAATTCATTGGGATTGTTTTTAAATTCATAGTTTGCGTAGTACTTCACCATCAATTCCATGTTAGATATGGCTGAGCATAGCATAGGAAAGTTTTAGGGAAAGTAAGGTCTGGTTAAAAATGCTTCTTAACTGTAACTCTACTTTTGCTTCAGCTGGCATTGCTCTTCACTTGTGAGATATTACAGGTATGGTATCAAGGGACACATCGCAAGTATTCCCTTGAGCCTCAGTCTTCCTGTTCTTACCTGAAATATGTAGGGGGAGGGGTGGAGATTATTTTTTTAAATAAGCAAAACAATGCTTTCAATTGCAGCATGATACTCAGAAGAACAGAGTGTCCTATAATTCAGCCGTATAGAGTTTGATTTCTTTTTTCCTCCACAAGTGTTTGTTTAGGTGCAGATCAGGAATGCATCAAATGTTCCACAGTGCGAACACAGTAAATGCTATGAATTCTATTCCATTCCTGGAATACTCCCACAGAATCCATAGCATTTACTGTCCTTACGCACATCCAATGAACCATGTCAGTAATTACACCATTCCAAATATATAAGCTATTGTTGTTTCACTTGCAAGCAATAACGCTTTGTCTGCTTTCTCCTTCTGGATTCCTTTGTTTCTTTCAGACACTATGGGTTTGAGATCTGAACCAGTTATTGCGTTGTGTTAGACTAATGCAACACAATGGACATGAGTGTTCCTCTAAATTCAGCACAAAACATATGTTGTGTGGGCTAAGCGGTGTCCAGGAATAAAACTGCATGTAAATTGGTTGTCATTCAGCCTTCTTCTCTCTGCCCTCTTCAATGCTTTGAACAGATCTGCAATTTGGTGGCTAGAATTACTGCAGTTTGTATAAAATGATGCAAACGTGTATTCCATAGCTTTATAATTTGTGGGTCTGAAAAACTGTTTCAACAATAATAAGCATGCACTGAAGATTTTATAGCAGCCACTCTGCCAAATTACTTTTCTGCTTTAAGAATTCTCTTCACTGCCTCCACAAGTCACGCAGAGCATACATGACTGCACTCGGTGACTTTGTAGTTCAGATTAATACAAAAATTTAACTGACAGTCATTACCATTGCATTTGCTACAAGTAAACGAGCAAGTTGGTAAAAGAAACAGTTTATGTTAAATGACGCTTTGAAGATTATACCAAGACTATTCAAGAAGTCTAATTGCTTTTTCTTAAGCTTTTCTTCAGCTTTCTCCAATTGATTAGTAAAATGTGCCATACTATTTATTCAACAAGATTCAGTGTGGACAGTGCCAATCAGATCAGCTTTCATGATTAAAACCTCTTCCAAAAGTAATAGTGATTTGGAAATAAATGGAACCTTTCCTCGCTAAACACAATGAAGGGTGCAGCTGTCGTATTTCAATGACTTTTAAGCATATTACAGTACTCTTTGAAATTTATGTAGCTATTTTATGACTTCTGATTATCTCTTAACACATTACCATGGTATTTTAATGCATCAGTATGTTTATCTTCTCTCAATAAGATGGCATAAACTACCTAAATTATATGTAACATTTAGTTTTATTAGCTTTAACAAAATAAGATTGATAACTTCATTTTGCCTGAGGGTGGTGTGGGGGTGCATTCAGAGCTGAACTTTCCAAAGAACATCAAGTTGGCTGCCAGAGCAGGTGGGAAGGAACATAAGGACTGTCTGTAGGGCAGCCCTAAGTGGGAGATACAGGCTGCTGGCAACCTGACAGCAGATACTTCACAAAACAAACAAACAATCAACACACCAAGAGGTGTAGCAGAGCTAATGGACACATCTGCTGCCAGGACAGTGACTGGGAAAAAGATGACTGCATGAGCTCTTCCATTCACGTGGAGATGTCTTCAACTTCGTTATACAGAAACTGTGGTTTTATGTTTTCCCCGGATGTTGAGAAAAACCAGGTTAAAGTTTCAGGCATCCTCACTTGCTCTTTGCAGAGCTGAAGCCCTTCACTGGAAGGATCTTTACATACATCTGCAAAAACCCAGGCTGGTCCAATTGAGAACTACAGATCAGTTGCTGAGATTTGTCTCTAGAGGGAGATCAGAGCTGAGAATCAGAAGGGGACATTCTGCTCTTCAAGGTATTCTCAGTATTGCAGATGGCATAGAACCCCAGGACAGCTCGTGGGTTGCATCTCCCTTTGCCCTACAACTGCAAGTTTGGGCACTCAGAAGTCAGGTTGATGTCACTGGTTAAAACTAGCTGTGCTCACAAATCTACTACATGGACTTCTTCTGTTAGGAGAAAAATCCATAGTTGAGCTAACACCACAAACACCTTTCTGTACTGACTGTGATCTGAACATTTGTATTCAGAGATGCATTTTAAGAAAACTGAACAAGATCAATGTGTACTTGAAACTCATCAGGTCATTAAAATGAACAGTGTATATTCAACCCCTCTAAGAGGAGATGGTGTCTGTCATAAGATACATTCCTCAGCTGTTTGTATGAGCTCTTTCAAGTGGTGTTTTGTATCCCATTAGCACCAAACATGCAGCTATCACTTACAGATCAGTCAAGAGCTTTTCCTGAACAGAAAAGGAGCAAATATATATTTTTTTCCCCATCTGATCTAGTTTATAAAGCATCTTATTTTCTTCAAAATGTACCCTGGAAATATACTATTTTGCTGTTTTTAACTGTTAAGTGGCCTCCCAATGTCCTCTTTGCGAAGAGGTGCTTCCCACACTTACCCCATGTACTGTTTTTAAATTGCATTTTAAAAAAGTTTAAAGCAACATGTGCCAATGAAATGCATAAACTCTAGTTTCCACTAATTAACTGCAGGCAATTGCCTACTTTAGTGAGTGTTACAGAAACAACTGTATTACATTAACCAGAACTACATGCAACCAAAGCCATAGACCTCTAGGGGCATAAACTATTGATCACCTTATTATATATTAAAAATAGCTATCTGTGTATTAAGAGGGGAGGTGAAAAGCTAAGAAACTGTATTAATCTGTATTACAGTGCCTTAAGATCTATTCCTTAGACTACATTCCATGAGTTATATTAAAATATACTGTACAATGAGTAGAGATTAAACCATGGGTTTCACTTTTATAGTCAGCATGTTAAGAAATCTAATCATCATTTCAGTGCAGTTAGGGAGATATATTACCTATATGTGCCAAGACTCTGGAAGTATTTCTTAAAAAGTCCCTAAATTTTGGTTAGGGGAACTTAGCAAGCTGAGCAAGGTTGACTTGATAGGAAGTATTTTTGGCCGAGATCTGCTCCATGTCTGCACCTGCTGTGATAAATACAGTTTATACAAATTAGCTAGGTCACCAGTTCGTCCCTTTTAAAGGAGTTCAGCTCCAGTGTGAGCAATAAAGTAGGAAATTTATAATAGACTGTGGTTATATATAACGCTGTACTCTTTTTCTTAAGGTCAGAAGGGACCATTGCAATGTTTTATGCCAGGAGATCATAAAAAATTTTCAGAAGAGAGAATACCCTACATTCTAAAGAACCTCATGCAGGTAAAAGGAAAATAGGACATTACAGCAGTATAAAAATAAACCTGAAAAAGCTCAGAGTGCACAGAATTTTTTGTACTGAATACTAATATGGAATCTCCTTACTGTCTTCTAGCAATTGCTTAGCACTTTGCAGGATTTTTCCCAAGAAGAGAGGGAAACATGTTGTATCACTGCCTTCCCTGTACCCCCAGAAGCCCAAACATTCCATTCAAAAATGCAGAAGTTGCCTCAGTTCCCCTCAAAAATGGGTCATGACCTAATGAGGAAGCAGAAATGCATCGCACAGAGTTGCTTTCTAATTCACCAAACCTTTCCCCAGGAAAACAATTTGTGTGAAAGGCAGCTCTGTCCGTCCTGCCCCCCTTCCGTACAAAGGCTCACCTTAACAGAATGTACTGAAAGAGGAACACAGAGCATGAGGCAATCCCATTTCCACTACCTAGCTAAGCAACACTTTCCTACCACTCTATCAATGTGGGCCCTGTCTCAAACACTAGCAAGATACTGAAAGTGACAATAGAAACAAAATTAAAAAAAAAAAAAAGAAAAAAAGAAAAAGTAATCTTTAATCTTTAAGTAATCTTTCAGGTTATACTCAAAGCTGATTTCTGTCTGCTTCCTTTCTGGTACTCAACTTCAGAATAATACTGGAGCAGAGCAGTGGTGAGGTCGTATTAGACTTAACTAACCCAATCCCTTTACCGAGCAGAGCACTGCGTGGTGACCTGGAGGGAACCTTCCTGCTCAGGAGTGGGAAGCGAGGTGACCCAGCTGGAGCTTCCATCCTGGGCTGCTCAGGGATATTTACAGCTTTCTCGCTCTCTAATTATTAAAACTTCTCAGGGAAATGCATCCATCTGGGGCTGCAGTAGCTTCTTGGCTCTGGGTGGCATTTCTGGGGGTGGGGAGGGAGAAATCCCAGGCTGGTCAATAGGCTAAAAACATTTCTGGCTTCCTCTTTCATGCACATATTCTTATGGATTAGAAAACTGTTTTTTATGCACTCTGATTTTGTTTGATGTCTGTGCATTTTTACGGTTAATTCAGAATGACCAAGGCAGTGTCCTTTCAAGGAGGGGGCATGGATGAGAACCTGGCAATTCTGGGGTTGGAATTCTGTTAAATCAGTGCCTCTCCACTGCAGCAGCTGGCTTGGCTTCAGATGTATAATCTTGCTACTGACCTACTGCAGGCACTCATTTGACAGTGTACTATCAAAAAACCTGCATTTTCCAAAAAGGGAAAGGGGAAAAAAAAAAAAAAAAAAAGAAAAAGGTGGGTGCTGAAGGGCTGGATGTGTGAGAGTGCTACAGCAGATGCTAGTAGCTGCACTGTAACTGAAAGGTGCTCATTTCTGAGCAGGGTAGGAAATGCACTTGTTCAGGAGCGCAAGAAATGCTGGCAGATATATATCTGCAAACGCAGATATGAATAAATAAAATATAGTAATATTTTATCATTTGCATATGGAGTTTGAAAGCCAGACAATTTATGGGCATATACTGAACAGAACCTGTTCTACTAAGCATGCCTCTCGCCACACACTGCAGAGGCTCGCCGTGAGAGCAGGCAGTGTGAAGGGGTCTCCCGTGCTAGAAGGATGTCCCTGCAAGTGCCCCATACCCACACCATTCAAGACTGGTATTCAGGGGACTTCCCAGATATTTCTGCTCCCCCAAAGAGGTACAGTCTTGGAATAGTGAAAGCCCTCAACTTACTGCAAAAGAGAGAAGACAGCCCTCTACATTACCTCCCAGCTAACGAAGCTGGTGAAATTGCTTGTATCTAGCTGGGTGCTTTTCCCTTATTAAGGACTGAAAGACAAGAGCAGACCAAGACTGCCAGCGCAGCCTCCCAGCATCTTTTCATCCCCCAAAATTTGAACCTCTCTCATTCTTAGCCCTAGAACACACTGAGACCAGCAATCCCCGATGCCTGCGCTGTTCTATTCCGGGCAGCTCACCTATGACAGGCAAAACAGAAGTGAGCTCTAGTGAAGGTTTTGCCCCGAGCCCACCCCGCCCTCCAGCTGGGCGCGCTGCACCTGCCCGATTCCAGCGCTTGCCGTGGGAACGGAGCAGAGATGCTGAGCGGAGCAACGCGAGCTGCCCTGCCGCCAGGTAGGAGCCCTGCGCTCCTCCACGCCGCTCCACGCCCGGCACTCCGCCTGCCGTGCCTCTGTCGCTCCGACACATCACCTACCGGGAGCAAAGAAAACAGACTGCCCAGGGGACAGATCGGGACAGACCTGCTGGCCGCGTACCCCATTTTCTCTCCACTCTTTCTCCCCTCGTTCCACGACAGCGATGTCTCCCGGAGGCTGTCTCAGCGAGCGGGATTCCGCGCCAGACCTTCCGCGGGACCCCCGCGCATCACTCACCGCCGGGGCGCGGAGCCGTGGGGCAGCACCCGCCGTGCTGTGCCATGGGCGCCCGAGGGTACCGCAGCCGTGGGAAGCGCTCCCGGTGGTAGAAGCAGCGGCGGCGGACCGAGCGCCCGCTGCCGCCCGCCTCACCCGCCTGGAAGCGGCGCCCGGCGCCCGCCGCCAGCGCGTTTGTACGGCCCCCGCCCCGCCCCGCCGTCGCGTCATCGCTCCGCCGCCCGTTCCCGGCCCGCCCGGCCGCGCTCCCCCGCCCCGTCCCGAGGGCGGGCACACAGGGCCGTCCGGGCTGGGCGCCGCCGCTCCCCCTTGGGCCGGGCCGGCGCCGGGCGTCCTAAGGGCGGGGGCAGCGGGCGGCTGCGAGCGGAGTGCGCGGTGTGTGCTTGCGAGTCTGTGCGCGCCGCCGCGCGCCTATATGTAGATAAAAGACATTATATATATATATATATATATATATGTATATATATATAATGAATGCGACTAATAATGCAGGCCTGTAGGAATAATTTGCTAACTACAGAAAGCACACCCCCCCCTTATCCTTCTTTTCGCTCGTGATTGCTTCCTTCCTGTACCTATAAAAATAACACCGGTACGAGGTTTCCTGAGTGAGACCTGCCTCCTCCACTGATGGCACTTTTTGTGTTTTCTGGACTTTACAAAGTGGCTTTGATTTGTTCTTTCCCTGCGGAAGTGTTCTTTGTTCTGCTAGGAGAACTCAGAGTGGAATGGTTGTACAGAATGAAAGAAGTGGAAACCGCAGTGGGAAAAAGGCTTTCCAAGAATTTATTTAGAGCACAGGGTTAATCTATTAAAATGGATTATATTTGCCAAAATCTGATCTATATTATTTTTTTTCAAAAGACAATGCATTAGAAATATCAATAACGTACTGCATCTCTACATATTCAGCCTCCAGAGTCTCTTGAAAGAGAGACGTGAGCTCATTTCTAGGCTGACTTTGGTCAGTTCAGCCCCCCTCCCATCCAAAGGATGTCATGCAGCCCTTGGCACAGCAGTCCTTTGTGCAGTCCCATCTCCTGTGAACAGGTGTGGGCTGCTCCTAAGGAACGTGGACTAGCACCGCTTACGCACAGCTCCCAGCACAGTTTGCCCAGGGAGATAATTTGCATAATAGTAGATCAGCACTCTCCTAGATGTGGTTGTCTGGCAGCCCACAATCTCTCTGCAACTGAGGGTCAGTATAAAATTTTCTCATTTATAACTTTTTTTTTTTTTTTTCCTGCTACAAACTCTTCTGTTCTGTAGTTTTACTCCGTAGTTTTGCTTGTAAAGAACAGCTGCTTGTGCATCAGCATGGCTGGAAACCTCTCCAATGGCAGGCAGTGTTATTGATTTAGGGTTTGGTTAAAGTTCTGTCCATGCTGGCAGAGCTGTTTGCACAAGCACTGCAGGGCTGGGTTACCACTGTGTACCAGGCAGCGTTTTTTATCCTCCCACCAGAAGTGCTTCCCGTGGCGGCTGTGTGGGAACTGCAGGCTGAGAAAGCAGTATAGAGTGGTCTCTTTAAATATGGCATGAATGAGAGAGGCTTCCATCACCCTTGGTGCGGGATGCTGTCACACTGACTGGGACACACTCACTGTTTGCTCACTCCTCGAGTTCCAGCAGTGGGAAGGTCAGCTCACGCGTGCCTTCTGCACCAAAAACCAGCTCAGTGCACTGCTGCTATGTCAGACTTCTCATGCTGTGTGTTTTGTTAAATCCTTTTCCTTCAGTACTAGCGTGCAGTGGCATTGTAACAGAACCAATCAATTATGGAACTCTGCTCACTGACTTCTGTTGAGGGATGCAGAATGAGGATGCGATGTTTATTTAAGTGTCACCAGCAATTTCAAGTGGATTAAAAGATGTAGGTGTGGGGGAGTTATGTTGTTTACAACTGATTGTCTGCCTCAAGCCCTGAGAAGGCAAACTTTGGTGTGGCCAAATTAATTAGTAAAATAAATATGTAAGTGAAAATCTGAGGAATAAACATCACTCCATTTGGTTTAGCAAGTGGTATCTCTAAATAGAATTCTGTCAAAGGTTTTCAAGAGGCACGTTCAAGTTTTTTAAGAAAAGCAGGATAGTACAACTGAATTTCTTTAATTTGAAGTTTTTGCATATTTAGCCAATGCTTTCTGTATTTAAGCTTACTAAATCAATTCAGTGATTTTTTAAAGTAACAGACATCTGCAAATACCGTACTTTTAATCTGTAAAATGTTTTGTTATTAAAAAACAAACAAACAAACAAAACAGTAACACTGTCCTTTTACTTGTATTTAATAACTTTGACTGATGGGCTGTTTGCTGTATGAGGAACTGGTTGTGAGATCGTACCCAGAGAGTAGTGGCCAATGGCTCTGTGTCCATATGGAGATCAGCGACAACTGGTGTCCCGCAGGTGTCAGTATTGGGGCCAGTGCTCTTTACTGTTGCAATGGAGATTAGCCTTGCTGATTAACTGTACTACTTATGGCACAATAGTTCGTTCTGGCTTTCTTGCAGACAGGTAAAAATCCAAATGCTTAAATATTGATCAACTGCTAAAAGTTCAGTCATATGGGATCAATATTTCTTCCAGGTGATCTTTATATCAGATGCGATAATACCATTCCATGCTTATTTCAAATCTTGATGTAAAAGAATCAAAGGATGAACAAATCATCCAACAAATTTATTTAAATAGTTTGTTCCAATTGTGAACCATCAAAATAACAAGAGAAAGTATCTGCACCTCTTAATCTGAAGGTATCCACCTGTAGCTCCAAGCCATTGCTTTAATATCATCAATCACTTTTCCTGGTAGATTAAAGATACGTTACTCCAAAATATACTTTCTTATTCCAAAAAACTTTCAAAGTGAAACTCTCAATCTTTCACATTGGAAACATTTTCACAAGGCTTTTATAAGGAGCCCCAGTTGACAATGAGGTTTAAAGACCTATCAGTTTCTCCGTTCTTAAACTAATTCTGGTGCCATTGACATGTACTCCTTACTTTCTTAATTCTAATTTTCTGATTACTTATGAAAGTCTAGATCTGTTCTGCGTATTTCTCGTTATAAAGCAGATTTGTAATTTCCTCAAAGCAGATTTGATATGATGGTGGCAGCTTCCCTTCAACTGTGGGAAGACACGTAGAAGTCATACAGTAAGTACTCATGTTCTGTGTTTTTATTCAATTGATTGAGAACTGACTAATCTAGAAAAAAAGGAAATGAGAATTCCTAAAGTCAAAGGAATGAGAAAGGAAATTAAAAATAATCCGTGCAGTGTTGCCAATATTCATTAACACTTCCCTCGTTCCCTGAAAAGGAGGATGTGAAAATGGGATGTTGGATGCTATCAGAATTCCAGCATATCCTGGATGACTGACATGTCCCATGCATTCTAAAGAAAGAGATGTTCTACCCATACAATAGATGAAATGGGAGCTGCTTGGAGGAATCAATTCTGCGTGTGTTGATGACAAGTCATTAGGACCAGGGTCAGAAAACCTGGGGACAGAGCTGGAGACAAGGCCAGTGCTGGCGACAGGAAGGCACTGGGCTTCCCTTAGCAGATGTGGGTGGCTCTGCGGCAGCAAAGGAGGAGGCAGTGACTCACGGGAAGCAGTGCAGCTTCCAGTGGGGGCCTCAGCACGGAGGGGCTGAGGTGTGCTGTGTAGCTGGCTCTGCAGCTCTGGTACTGGCTGAGGCTGTTTCACACAAAGTCTGGAGAACCATGGATTCATGCATCAAGGGCTGAACTCCTTCTCAACCTCATTTGCAAATTTTCTTTCAAGCCCCGTGGCACCACTCCACTGTTACTCACCGTGTTTTGAAAATGCAGAGGTGGAAAAAGCTGAAAAATCAAAGACATGAAGATTACTTAATTGTGACAACACTTAAAGCTTTCTCTGTATGGTCTACATTAGCTGCCTGTTACATAACAAAGTGTACATTTGTCAGGTTGAAGGAATGCAGTTATGACTTAAGCAATTTAAGACAATTCCAGCTCACAGATTTCTAGATTTGTCACTGGGAAATGAGCAGAGGAAAGCAGGGAGGAAGTAGTGCTGTAATCCTGGCAGCTCAGGGAATTCAGAGGATGAGTTATAAAAGACATTTAAATAGACATATTCTAAAGCTATTTTAAACTTAGAAAAAAATAGGTATGTTAATTTAGGTCTGAAATGTGAAGAAGACAGGTTGAATTCAGGACAAGATATGAAATATGTGCTGATTAGGTGTGAAAAACGAAGGACATGAAAAGGAAAGTATGGAATTATGTGTATTGCAGTATCATCGAATCACAGATTCATTAAGGCTGGAAAAGACCTCTAAAATCATCCAGTCCAACCACCAGCTCATCCCCATCATACCCACCTCCCATGTCCCTCAGTGCCACATCTCTATGTTTCCTGAACACCTCCAGGGATAGTGACTCCATCATCTCTCTGGGCAGCCCATTCCAGTGCCTCACTCACCACTCTTTCTCAGAAGAAATTCTTTCTGATATCCAACCTGAACTTCCCCTAATGCAAGTTAAGGCCATTACCTCTCATCCTATCACCGTTACCTGGGAGAAGAAACCAGCTCCCACCTCACTTACAGCCTCTTTTCAGGTGGTTGGGCATGTGAGGTTGCTCAGCTGACATACATTGAGAATGTTCCTGCTTCCTACACATCTTGGATTTCTTTTCTCCCCAGAGGCAAGTACTAACGAGGTGCTGAGGTTGGGTGTGACAGCTTGACTTGCCACATGGGTGCGCTCACAAAAGCTGGGTGGAAGGTGAGGCATGCAAAAGGAACTCAAAATGGAAAGGGAAAGAGAATTGTAATTCAGTGATAACACTGAACCTTCCCAGTGAAATAAATAGAGGATTAGTATGAAGATTTCACGTAGCCCCACCTCATAGCACAGTTGAGAATTTGATTTAGAATGGTCTGTGTTAAACATGCAGCAGTACCATGGCCTGCTAATACATTTCCTCTAGACAAAACATTTCAAGTTTGTATTTTAAGCTCCAGGAGTTGAGTACTGAGGAGCACGGAGTTTTATACTGCTGCTAAGTAAGGGGATTGCCAAAATCCTGTCATTCAGTATGAACATTTAAAACCCACCTTTTCCTTTCCATATCTGAAATGCTGTTTGTAATAAGAAAATAGGGATTATTACTTAGTTATGCAAGACTGGGGATGATGGCTTTTGCCTGATCTGAAGAATGTTTGGTTTAACAAAGTAAAGGGAGAATAAAAGATTAGTAGTAAATTGACAATGGATGAGATCCAGGTTCTAGAAGATGTGTCAGACTTATTACAGTTTTGCAAGTAATTAAAGTTTTACCTCTGAGAATGAAGTATCCCTTTGAGGTACGGGTTTGCTATATAAAGGGGAGAGGAATAGTGATTCAGTGATAAATGGTGTGGTGTGTGCTGGCAGTGAGAGCTCTGAGCAAGAGAGGCAAAGGTAAGTGTGGAGTTGTTGCTGTGTTGCAGATTTTTTCCATCTTTCTGTTCAGTTTGACATCCTAAAGACAGCAGGACTTATAGTGGTGAAGAGGCCAATCTGTCCTTTTCCATCTCTGCCTCCATGCTGCCAGACCCCCTGGCTGGGCAGCATTTGCCAAAGGAGCAGAAAACCACCAGTATTACAAGCAGAATTGTTTCCTGCTGGTTTCATTCCTCACTGAGGTTTTGCCCCAGCTAGATCCTGCAAAGCCAGCATGTGGCCAAGAGCTGGTGCACAAAGGCCAGGAGCTCTGTTTCATTGGTTCTGAGCTGTCTGGGTATTTCACACTTGAAACTGGAGGAAGGAAAGTTAAATGCTACTCTGTCCCTTGGGAGTTACTTGCAGCACTGTGACCATTTTAGTGATGTGAGGTGACAGCAGTCCAAACACCTGAGCCCAGCTGTGTAGTTTTACATCCAAAAAAAAAAAAAAAGGAATATAGTGAGAGGAGGCAGGGTAAATGACTTACTGCAGTAGCCTTCCCATTCAAGCATCATTATCCTTCCAGACTTGTAATTTCAGAGCCTCGTGCATTATTACGTATTCAGCCAGAGAGAGAGAAGTTTTTCTAGTCACAGCCATGTAGAAATGTAAGGAAATAACCAGACAGACTCCATAAAGCAACTTAATTCTTTGCTCAGTCTTCTGGCTATTCTCAGTTAGGAATGCCTGGCTTCAAATTAACTTCTCTTCAGAATAGCAGCATTTCCCTGTTTTTCATCTCAGGTTTTAGAAGGTGTAACTGTGATTAAGGGTACTATTTTGCATTTGTCCTGTCTGCTTTTCTTTTCCTGTATCTGCCTCCTGTATGGAGGCCTATCTGTTACAGGATTTTCTTTTGTATCACTGTGTGCTACAGAAGCAAATCCCTGTCATACCAATATTGTATAATCAGTGAAAACTTGATATATAAATAATAGATACAAACTGATCCACATACTCTAATTAATACATACTCTTCTGGTTTTCTTGACTAGGTGAAGGGAAGACTTTCAGATGAATTTATTCTCTTTAACTCAAATACACACTTGCATGAGCTAGGAAATACCTTCCCATATCTTCTAGCTCTTCTGTAGGTTGTTAAGGGATTTACTTTACCTAAATTTCAGCATGTGACATGGGCAGGGCACAGGAAAATGGGGAATTGTGCCATGCACAGCTGTCTAGGAGCCTGAGAGCATCACAGTGATGAGGCACTTTACTCCCAGTTGAATTATCTGGGATGGCTGCCAGCTTTGAAGGGGTTGTGAGTGAGTAAGGCCATGGCCCACTTTCCTTTCACATAGTTGCCATGAAGTGAAGCGTACTGTGTGTTTTCATGAGCACTGGGAAGGCATGGGACACTTTCTAGCCATCCTTTCCCTATACAATATGTAACCCAAGACTGGCACCCAGTTATCTGTTTCCTAAAAGTTAACACTATGGGAAAACTTTTTTTTTTTATTGTGTGGTCTTTACTTGTTTCAAATAGAATACAACGTCACTAAATGGACTGGAAGCCTAAAACAAGCAGTGATTGCATTTAAGAAGAAAAAAGCATTTAAGGTTTTGCAATAGCTACAGTAGAGGTATGGTTATCTCAGATGAAAAGAACACGGCCAGGCGCCTGTATACTTTGTGGTCTTTGTTAGACACCATGTTCATAGTTGAATGCTTTAGCCTGACAGATTATATCAAGCGTAACTGTGCTCCTTTAATGACAATGTTGCTTGTAAAATACTTTTTTTCTTTTTTTTCTGCAATGGTCTCTAACCCTTAAGTCTCAGCTTAGCCACTCTGATTCAAAGCATTATCTAAGTTTGCAAGTGAGTCCATAGAAATCAACTGACCTTTCAGAAAAGGTATGTTCAATAGAGAAATAGGAAGCTTGACTCAGGCTCTTATTAAATACCAATTGTGTATAACATAGGCCAGACTATGTCTGTCTTTGTTACACTTAAGTAACTGCCACTGCAATCATTAGGATTTCCAGGCACAGACCAACTGGGTTATGAGTTCCAGATACAGAGTGAAGTCCAAGGAAATGAGATGACCCATGTTGCAGACATAAGTCAAGTTCAGTGTAAAATACATATTGCTCTAAATTATCGTTGTAAGAGTAATAAAATGAAGCCATATTTGTAAGTTTCACTGTGATATATTTTTATGAGCTTAGAGCCGCTGTTTGTATAAATTCAATAGAGAAGCTGTTTGGAGTTGTTTCAAATTTCTTTAGCTACGGGGGAAGAACATTTATTCCCTATTTCACTTGTTAAAAAGAATGAAAAGCAAATCTTTTATCTGTTTACTAGAAAATACAGCTTTAATGAAACTCATTACCTTTCTCAGTCTGGCTGTTTTGAGTTGTATAGAGATAGAATCAGGTTGCCTAGACATTGAAGGACAGGACTGACACCAGCTCTCTGTGGGCTTTTTTGGAAGGTACAAACTAAAATTGGTTAGACAGATTCAGCTGAAATATTTACCCAAATCATATTGTCAAGTCAGAATACTTCAGCTGAGAATAGCTTTTGTTGGAAACTGACGGAAACCAACTTCTTTAAGAAATTCTGCCTAAAGCTTTCGAAGTTTCTGGGCTTGATTTTTACCTTAGTTACTTAGCATCCTGGGAGCTGGCTTCATTTGGCAGGTCTGTAGGTCATCTTGACTCCCTGCTTGTAAGCATCTACTAGCAGTCCTCAGACTTGTTAAATGCTGGAGTGTAAGAAACTCTGTTTTTAAAAGTCATCAGGAAAATGGGGTGATTCTTATCTGCCTAACCATAGTGCAATGTGTCTCTTATAGGGCCATCCTGACTAAAAGGCAGGTGCACTGGAGTTGGCGAAATAAATTTTATTATACCATTAGGACCAGCATCACTGTAGAGTTCTTTAATGGAGAAGGGGAGGAAGCCCAAACCACTTCTCTTTCATACTCACTGTTAAGATCGTTTTGACCTCATTCAGGTCTTAATCTGATTCCCACTTGAATCTATTTCAATGCAGTTTGAGTTGGAACAGTGGCAGTGCCTTTGGGGTGTGCACTGGCTGTATAAGGAGGCAGTGTTCCAGGAGTTCCCACTGGAGATGTTCCGAAGTCCCTGGAAAAACCATATCTTGTGAGTTGGTAATTTTTTTTTTTTTTTCCCAGTAACAGGAAAGAAGGTGACTTATTGACTAAAAACAAAAAATGTGAAAAAATGTCTTTTACTATAACAATAGCTTTTCTTGAAGACTCACTTCCTCCCCTACAGTTTTTGTCCTTGCTTCAATGGTAGGTATATGTCTCATTGTGATGATCAGTACGGAAATGAGGGAAAGAAATGCATTTTCATCCAAGGATTTGAGTGTTTTTTGGCAAAAGTTTTTTTTTTTTTTTTTTTCCTTATTTTTTCCTCCAAAAGACAAATTGCTTTGTCTGTTCCCCTGTCTTTTTCTTTTTCCCACTTCTCTCTCTCAATTAGAGAGGGGTATGATACATTGAATTTACTATAGGGTAGACTATTGAAATAACTGTATATATATGAATACTACCTTGTTTACTCCAAGACAGTTTTTCATGAAAATGGACAGGTTTAAAATTCTGCCGCTTCTTAAATTTCAGCCCCTTTTAGGCCCATGTGTCTCTCTGTAATACCTTTTCTACCTCACCTTCCACCCTGTTTCTCCACAGCAGATAAAATACCAGCATCTCAGTTCATTTAGTTTAGTACAACAAGAAGTGAGCAGAATTACAAGCTGCAAGTGCTACACCAGGGAGGGAATAGCTAACTAACTTTAATTGTGGGCACTTCTACTATTTGGCATAGAGTCATCATAAGCCTGTCTTAGCAGCTACCAGCAATTAAATGTATCTGTGGCTAACTAATAAAAGCTTTTATCTCTCTCTTAACAGTTTCAGACTCACTGTTAGAAAAAAATGTGTTGGAATAATCATTTAATCTGCCTTTCTTCTATAGTTTTTGCAATCTAAATTAAGAAACATTTTGTCCTTACATTGCAACAAAGCCATAGTAAGGGTGAGGCAAAAAATGAGGGAAATGTATCTAAATGTGAATTGCTGCTTCTGCTACTACTAACTCTGAGGAAGAGGGATTGAATTTTTTGCTGTGCTACTTTCTGCTTATTCCACTGCTGAAAGGAGACAGAGCAAGGAGGGGGTAGGTGTCAGGGATGCTGAGTGACCAATTGTTTCGGCAGAGATCTCATCTGAGATATTCATATCTGACTACTACTGTATGAGCTTGAGCTTCTACCTCAATAATTAATATTGATAATTAATCTTCCTAATCACAGAATATTTATACAGAAACTGTAGAAGGTGGTTTGAGTCTCTGGGTGAAAGGGACTATAAGATGAGGAGAAGTATTTAATTTGTGAAGTTTTTTCTTTTTTTTTTTTCTCTACAATTACTTTGTTTTAGAGCATCACCATCAGTATTAATTACTACCTATATCACAGGAAAGATCAGGTTGGAAAGTCAGATGCATAGTCAGCTGTCATGTTCTTCCACTAATTCTTGTATGCTTACTTGTCTGCCTACAATGTCCAGCTATACATGTATCTTGGGAAGGCTGTGCTGTGTCTACCTTAACTTACTTGACATTCTATTACTTTTATTCTATCATGTTCCCCATTTATTTTATTTTTAGTTATAGTCTCTTCTGGGTCTAGCTTAATATATTTATATCCTTTAATATAGAATCTTCCTTTCCTATCCTCTCTTATTATAGGAAACATTTCTGTCACATTAGTCTGTCATGTTTCTCTTTTAAAATCTGCCTAGACATTTTTCAGCAGGGAGGTCATTTATGCCCAAAAAATTCATTATTAGAGCTGGTAAATCTTTACCCACAGAGATAAAACTTAACTTCCATTTCCCAACAAGAAAGTCTGAGATTTTTTAAAACATAGGTTTAATTACTTATTTCTTCTTCCTTGCAAAGAATACATTTTAGTATTTAAATTTGCTAGGCTAGTATTTCTGTCTGCATATACTTGTATGTACTGGAATATATTTCATAACTAAAATGTGTCTGGCTAATATATCTGTATATAAGTCTTTGTATGTAACATATACATTTTATGTAAATATCCACATAGTAGATAATACAGATAGAAAGGCTTTTTTTTTTTTTTTTTTGAGTTACACAGATTATATCTATTCTTTTTAATTTTATCGTAAAAGGATCCTTCCAGTTTGTGAACATCAGCTCACAGTCTTTTTTCTAAATCAAATGAAGGAAAATGTAAGCAAAAATGGAGTTAAAGTGTATTCTTAAACAGTCTCACTATAAAAAGTTATTAAAATTAGACTCCATTAATGAGCTGCAGCTAGATTAGAAAATCATTTTAAACCCCTGGTCTGTTCTTAGTTCTCTGGAAGAGCAACAATAAGTACTGTTCAGTTTCTTTGTGTAGAACTCAGTAGTAAAAGTGTGCTAATGTACACTGGCTACTGTGGTGAACGATCTTGTATAATCCTGATTCAACTAGACAAATGACCTGTTTTTTAAAAGAGATGGAAATGTTTGCAGTAAACCTCTGGGCAGACAGATGTGCAGAGGGTATACAGCTACTACAGAAAAGATGTTTATTCAAATTCTTCAGACACAGAAGGTCAAAAGCGCTTAGTTAAAAGTCAAGCAAAGAAAATCAACGTTTAGGACTAAATCCTTTTCTGAGTACATAGGCTAAATACCCCAGCCACCCACTTGGGATGTCAATGGACTCTGGAACGCATTGCTCAATCACTCCTGGAAAGGAGCAGAAGTAAGCTGTGCTGACTACTCCTGATGTTTTTCTTGCGCTTCATGTACCTGGAAATGATTTCCAGGATTAGCTCCATCACCTTCTCAGGGACTGAGGTAAGACTAGGCGGCCAGGTCCTTCTTCTTGCCTTCTTATTGCTTGAAAATAGGAATGACATTTGTTTTCCTTCCATTTTTGGGCACTTTTCTCAGTCACCACGGCCAACCAACAGTTATTAAGAGTAGCCTGGCAATGATATCTGCCAGATTTTTCATCACTTGTGAGTGTATTTCGTCAGGTCCCGTGAACTCATGCCTGTACAGTTTGCTTAAACATGCCCTTGATTTGCTTCCACTAAGTATATGTCCAATTTTTCCTCTTGGTCTCTAGGTCATGTTATTCCTTAAGGCTGGTCTCGCTAGTAAAAATGGAGGCAAAGAAGGCATTCAGTGCCTCAGCCTTTTCTCTGTAACTAGTTTCTCTGTCTCATTCAAAAACAGGTCCATGTTTTCTTTAGTCTTCCTTTCATCACCCTAGTACTGATAGAAGTACTTGCTGCCTTTGAAGTCCTGCACCATGTTCAATTTCAATTGGGTTTGGTTTTCCTAACTGCATCTCTTCTTGCTTGGACAGTGTAGTCCTGCCATGTTCTCTGCATCCACCTTCTATATACTTCATTTTAATATCCTTATCCCATGAGATTCTCCCAATAATAGTATGATGAGGCCAGTTTGCTCTCCTGAAGTCAGCACTGTGATTTTTGGGTAGTCCCATGTGGAGGCAGGTGTTAAACTCAATGATCCTTGTGGGTCCCTTGCATTGTGTGATATTCTGTGATTTGTGCTTTTAATCCTTCTCCCTTCTCTCAGGACCCTAAGCTCCACTGACTAGAGTCACTGTAGACAAGGCTGCCTTCGATTTTCACATTGCTTTTTTTATGAGTACAGCAGATTACCTCTCCTCAATGACTGCTGTATCATCTGGATCAGCAAGTTATTAACAGTGTTCTCAAGGAAATTGCTGTATTGCTTATGTCCTGCTGCATTGCTCTTCCAGCAGATGTTGGAATGGTTGAATTCCTCCATGAGGACCAGAGCCTATGAATAGGAGACTATGTGTGGTGCTGGACAACAAAATAGGATTTTCAAGTATGGTAACAGCAAGAGGAGGTCAAAGGAAAATGTTGGACTGATACTTGATACAAACAGTCACCTAACAAGTAAGGATGAGGGAAAAGCAGAAGCTTTTAGTGTCTTTTTGCCTCAGTTTACAATAGTAATGACATCTTGGACTGGTCCTTAAAGCTGGAGGACACTGACAGGGTAAGCAGTGATTTTCCATCCATGGTGACCAGAATTGTGAGGAATCAATTTTATCTGGTCAAAGTTCATAAGTTCATGAGGTATGATTGGATTTACTCCTGAGCACCAAAGGAGTTAGCAGACATTATTGCTGGACACCTCTCATCAATTTACCAAAGGTCTTGGGAGTCTGGGACAAGACATTTAGCAGAGGTATCTAGATAATTTGGAGCAGTCATCAGTGGCATGAAGTTTAAATAATATTAATACTAGGTTCCGCACCTGGGACAGAGTAATGCTGGATGTAGGTACAGAATAGGAGATGAGTAGCTCAGCAGAAAGGGACCTGCGGATGCTTGAGACAGCAGGCTTAGCATAAATCAGCAGCGTGATCTGGCAGCCAACACAGTAAGTTGCATTTTGGGCTGCATTAAAAACAGAATAGCCAGCTGGTCAAGAGATGATCCTCCCAGTATACTTAGTGTTGGTGTGGCCTTCTCTTGACTACTGTGTTTAGCAGGAAGGCATATGTTATGAGGAGAAGCTGAGGTCACTTTGCTTTTCTATTTGGGAGAAAAGTAGGGCCAGAGGCCTCATTGCTCTCTGCAGCTTTCTGAGGAGGGCAAGCAGAGAGGGAGGTGCCCATCTTTTCTCTTAGTAACCAATGATAGAACACAAGGGAATGGCATAAAGCTGGGCCAGGAGAGGTTCAGACTGGATATTACAAAAAATGCCTAATATTTGACATTTAGGTAGTTCTCCAGCGTTATACACACTCATACACTTTTGACAGTTTATGACTACGTGAACTCAGATAATTTTGTATCCCTCTTTGATAAGCTACTTGGGATGCAGGAGGACAGCAGTCCAGAGTGTCAGAAAATCTGTTGGTTAAGGTCAAGGGGATTACTGATACTGAGAAAGATAGAAGCCCCCTGCTTGCATTTTTCCACTCTCCAGAATCATTCTAGAGCATCTGGGAAAGAATGACTTTACAGCTTGCCCAAGAGAAGGCTTGCCAAAATCTAAATATTTAGAAGTCACAGAATCACAGAATGGTCAGGGTTGGAAGGGACCTCAAGGATCATGAATCTCCAACCCTCTGCCACATGCAGGGCCACCAACCGCCTCATTTAATGCTATACCAGGCTGCCCAGGGCCCCATCCAATCTGGCCTTGAACACTTCCAGGGACGGGGCATCCACAACCTCTCTGGGCAGCCTGTTCCAGTACTTCACCACTCTCTCTGTAAAGAATTTCCCCCTGACATCCAACCTAAATCTTCCCTCCCTCGACTTAAAACCATTTCCCCTCATCCTGCACTGATCAACCCTTTCAAAGAGTTGATTCCCCTCCTGTTTGTAGGCTCCCTTTAGGTATTGAAATGCTGCAATGAGGTCACCCTGCAGCCTTCTTTTCTCCAGGCTGAACAAGCCCAGCTCCCTCAGCCTATCCTCACAGGGAGGTGCTCCAGTCCCCTGATCATCTTTGTAAGTCAGGTAACTAGTATAAGCCAATGACAGTCAGTCACTTCATCAGTGAAAAAAAGTCTGTCTTTTTTGGCTGATTGTATTTGAATGTTTTAGTGCTTACCATTCCTATTTCCCCAGTTTCCAATTCCTGCAGATTACCTTGAATACCAGTGATAAAACTTGCTGAGATTTTTGATAGCAGCTGTGTGAATGTTTGCTTCCGTTGTGTGAATGTGAATTTAACCCTAAGGCATGTGCCATTCTTTGTAGCTTTTTAAACCACAGGATAAAAATGTGACTATGTGAAGAGTTGCAGTAGAAAGTGCTATTTTCTCTGCTGAAAGGAGATGCTATGAAATGTTACAAAATCTTCCTAGCCTAGTTTAATCTTTGTCCTGTGTTCTTCCACACAGTGTTCAAAATCAGGTAAGTGACATGAAGAATATTACACATTTTTTATAACAGATGAAGGATATTGCTTTTCTGGATTTGAACAATCCAATAAAAGTCAGGTTCTGCTAAGATTCATCATGCTGTGTGGTGGTTTTTTTTTTTTTTTTTTTTTTTTTTTTTTTTTTTTTTTTTTAAATCTTGTCTAATCTCCCTAGTCAAGGCTGATCCTATTCTAAGGAGGAAACCAAGATAATCAGCAAAAATCTGCACGGGAAGTGCATTTCCTATCTTTCCTCTTTACTTCAGTTGGGAACTAAGGAGATTCTAGAGAAGAACACAAATTTTGCTCTGTGTCCAGTGCTGCCAACTGTGTATGAAGGAGGAGGCAGGCCACATCCATGCAGGTGTTGCAAAAATATGTTTAAGACCAGATTGAGAGTGCAGTGACTAAACAGATTCGATGTCACAAAAACACTTTTGCCACAGATGTATGCAACTTCGCAAATTACACAACTTCTCTGCTGAAGAGAGAAGGTAATCTAGAAAAGAAGCTGAGGTATTACTGTAGCAGTTCCAGCTACATGGTACGTAGTCAGGAGGTAGGGCAGTGAGGTTACTGGGTCTCTCTGGTGTTTTCTTTCCATGCTTGAGTGATTTTGGCATCTTTATAGCATCAGGTAGAGAATACCTGATTCTTGGCTGGGTTGCAGGAATTTCCTTAGTGCCCACCAATCAACTGGCACCACCCGTCTCAGAGACTTTCAAGCAGCCACTCTCAACAGGCTTGACTGGTTGTTTATACACAAGGTATTCCTCTATTGTTAGAACTAAGCTATATTTCCTTATCCTAGAGGGTTGACTAAAGTTCATATGGTAACACTGTTGTCAGCAAAGTCTACCCTGTGTCAACTGCCACAAAGAGCAACCTTCTAGGCTGAAGTAGGTGAAAGCCATTCCATTGTTTTCAGGGAGCCCTGCATTTGAACCAAAGTAACAGTGTCAAAATTTAGTCCTCAAACCCCAGCAGGGTACCTCAAATCCAAATAATATGTCTGCAAGTACATTTTCCAGCTTATTAATTTACTAATATATGTGCATACATATGCATCGCACTTTTTTTTTTTATCCCTGTAGAGAAATATAGTTGGACAACTTGATTCAATCTGTTCACTGATTTTATTTTCTTTGAGTTTTAATGGCATTTAGTGGTGTCTCTGCTGATCAGTACAGTCTTCACCTCCACAAAGGATTATATTTTAACTTGGCTTCAAATCTGTTCTCAAATTAGCATGGTGATACAGATGGATTCTTGTCTCAGAGCCATGTGATTGATTTCATCTCTGATATTCTGCTCCATCAACATGCAAGGAGTTATTCCCGACATCAACGGGCAATCTGTTTACATTGGGAGTGCAGAACATCAGAACTAAGCAATACAAAACAGATTAAAAAAGAGAATGACATTTTTATTGCTTTTTGAAGCAAAACAAAGTACAAAACTTATTAGTTAAGCCATACACTTGCTTCCCTAAAACAATTATCTTCAAGCTTAGAACATAAGAGCATGTGTAATGAGTCAAACCAAAAGCCTATTCAGACTGCTGCACCATCTACTGTGGTCAATTTAGGATAGGTCAAGCAGATGATATACTTCCTCTCTTGCACTTTTTCCAAAGTTTAAGAGAATTTCTAGAATGTGGACCAGCAATAACTCTAGTAAATTTAGGTGAGGCTATGATTTCTTGGTCATGAAAATGTAAACCAGATTTTAAAAGATATAAACATGACCATGTAACACAAAATATTAGTGTGAAGATGGTTGGACTAGATGATCTTATAGGTCATTTCCAACCCTGTGATTCTATGATTCTATGATTATGAAAGAATTGCATCTAAGATTGTAAATTAACACATAATTATGAGATAGATAGATATATATATATTCCAAATAATTGAAATTCTGACACAAAGTTTTCTTCCACTTTGGTTTGGAGCATGGTGAAACTGGATATGGTGTAATACTTATTTTGATTCTGAAGAATGTAATTTGTTATAGTGAAAATAAAGGATGCAAATAGGTAATCCAGATTTAATTATGAGCTTGACATTTGTAGTTAAACTTTTCTCTTTTTTTTTTCACTTTTGAATCATTACAGATTATTTGATGTTTGTTTATTTACTGTTACACTGCCAATTTTTATATTCCTCATGTGCGATTATTTTGGTTGCTATGAAATAATAATAAAAGCATTCCTTGAAAAAAATAAAAAGACTAAAATGGTGAATGTGAGCTGGCCTGACAGTAGGAAAGCACTCTGCAATATGTTGGGCAATGCATAATTTCTCTGGGTAATATATAACCCTCTCTCCCACCTATCACTTTGCATTGAAGATCTTTCTTTTGTGTTTGCATACCATACAAATAATGAAGTATCTGGTTTACTCAGCCCTTGGTAGTGGATTTGTTAAAGAAAATCAGTTTCTGAAATATTAACCACTATAAAGGGCAATAATATTTAGTAGAAACAGTTGAAGTAGATTAAGAAAACATTTTTATTTGTATGTACTGGTTCCAACTTCCTATAAGGTCTAAGTCTGTCTTAGAGGCTTTTGGGAGAGAGATTTGGAAACTGGTACTTAGATTTAAAAATAAAAATACAAAAATAAAAGAATAATAATAAAAAAGAAATTTAAATAGATATGATTTATAACCCTGTTGGCCATGCTTTTTTTAATGCATCCTAAGATACCACTGGCCTTCTTGGCCACAAGGGCACACTGCTGGCTCACGGTCAACCAGGTGTCCACCAGGACACCTAGGTCCTTCTCTGCAGAGCTTGTCTCCAGCAGGTTCATCCCCTAAACTATACTGATGCATACAGTTACTTCTTCCCAGGTGAAGGACTCTACTCACCCTTGTTGAACCTCATAAGGTTCCTCTCTACCCAACTCTCTGGCATGTCCAGGTCTCGCTGAATGGCAGCACAGACTTCTGGTGTGTCAGCCACTCCTCCCAGCTTTGTTTCATCAGCAAATTTGCTGAGGGTGGACTCTATCCCTTCATCCAGGCCATTGATAAAGGTGTTGAACAAGACTGGAATCAGCACCGGCCCCTGCAGAACCCCACTGACTAAAGGCACTCAACTAGACTCTGCAATGCTGATCACAACTCTGAGCTCAACTGGTCAGCTGTGTGCTCATTTATCCCACATTTCCTAAGCTTGCTTATGAGGTTGTGATGGGAAACAGTGTCAGAAGCCTTGCTGAAGTCAAGGTACACATCTCCCCCGCTGGTGAAGGCTACCAGGTTGGTCAAGCATGATTTCCCCTTGGTGAATCCATGTTGACTGCTGCTGCTAACCTTCATCAAGGTTACCAGATCCCCTTCTCAATTGGGCCAAAAGAGAGAAGGAGCAGAGGAAATGTGCTTTGCCCTCACTGAGACACGTCCAACCACAAGATCCAAGGTAGCTTGTACCCCCTCCTTGCTCACTCCAGTCCCCCAGATGCCTCTGTAGAAGAGGTATGAGCTTCTGGATGTGAAATGCCTATCTGTGGGTCATGCCAGGCCATTAACACGTGTGGAACTAATAAAATCAAAACCAGAGAACCCTTCCCTATCTCCGAGGCACTCGGCTCTGGTGCGAAGCTGTCCTGCAATGAAACAGGGAACCACTTCAGCAGGTGAGGGGAATTCCGACAGCGAGGAGCAGGTGGTGAGGAGCTGCAGGTGCTGCGAGCCCTCAGGAGGGCAGCTCACCACTCCTTAACAGCCATTTTTTGGGGAAGGCTTCTTCCAAAACGAAGCAGGGAAGCCTGTTTGTCTGTTTGTTGTTCCTTGTTCTCTTGTTGCTTGCTGTGGAACTGCTGATTTTAGTACTGTCCTTTGAAGCCCATTTCCAAGTGCTGAGGAGTCACAGTGAACTGTCCAGAATGCCACAGGAAGATATATAAAATGATGCTAAAATTATGCATGAATCTCATAATGAGATTTTTTTTTTTTTTTTTTTTTTTTTTCTTAAATGCCCAAGAAAAATCTCACTCTCCTAACATGTCTTCCTGGCCAGTAGGAGTTCTCCTGGCTTACTGGTGCCTTCCCACAGCATGGTTTCTGGGAGGTTCAGATTTTCCTGGAGAACCTTCCATCTGCTTTATATATGTAGAATCATTAAGGTTGGAGAAGATTGCTAAGATCATTGAGTCCAACTGCCAGCCCATGCTTACTAAACCATGTCTCTCAGTGCCACGCCTCCATGTTTCTGGAACACCTCCAGAGATGGTCCTTCCTTCTGTATGTAAGTATATCTCGGCTGTACCTTTTAAGTCCTTGCATTAAAACAAGGTTTGCTACTCAGAGTAGCTAGCAATGCAAATCTTAACATGATCAGGCAAACAAATGGTTTTAAAAGGCTTTTCTGCATAACATAACCTAGGGAAATGTATTAGGTATGTAAATATATTGTTGATTTACTTTTTTTCCATTAACAGTGAGTGATTTCTCTGTAAGTGACCTGCAGTGTTGCTTTCTGGGAACAAAGCAGTATTGATGAAGACAAGGGAATCTAAAGGAAAGGGTTTTTATTTAAATATAAAAACATATTTTATAAGAAATATAAATAAAAATAAAAATTGTTTATAAGAAAACTTATAAACAAAGCCAGTGTACTGAAGTTTCTTTGGTTTTATACCATTTGGAGTGACATGCCTTTGTTGCTTTGTCTTCCTTTACCTCCAGGTCAAAGGAATAATGATGATCATTATATTTGCAGCACTGTTTTCATTTCTCTCAACATCTATACTCAGACTATGCCTTTAAAAAAGATGTATTTATTTTGTGACTGCCTGCTCTGTGGCGTGTTATATAATTTGATGTATATTTACTTATATCCCTCCATTGCTAAGAATGACAGTTTTCACCAAAAGAAATCAAGACATTCATTCTCATTTGTTTGGGGATCCAAGATGTATTGTAGCAAACAGTTTGCCTCCATCTTTTGCTAAAAGAATGAAACAGGAAATAAAGATCTGGGATGGAGAATATAACAAAACGTGGTGCTGGAGATAATCTTTTATAATGAAGGCTGGCCTGTGATAGAATGTGCCTGAAGTTTTCACGCATTTATGCTTTTCTGTTGTGCTAGGAGGTAAGTATCCAACCACTGTAAATTGATATTCAGCAGATTTGTTAGTGTGCAGACCTTTGCAAGATAATCAAGAGAGCACTTACAAAGTATTGCAATAATAAATTTCTTAGAACAGATGTTCCTTAGTCATTTCAGTGATAAATCCTTCTGACTTCTTAACCTTTAACTACAGTTACACATTTACCTTTGGTTGTGAGAATTAAAAGGAACTGGTAAGGATTTTCTAAAATTGTTTTGATTTATCTGGAGTTCACTGAGTCTGTGACAATGAGGAAAAAAATAAAAAAGCTTCTAAAATTTTACATGAGGAAGATTATAGGTTAGAAAATGTACAAAACAGTAAAATGATTGGATCTTATGGATATTCTTCAAGTTGTTCATGCAAAGTATTAAGCCAAGTGTCTAAATCTAAGCTTCCTAGGACATATTTCCCCTTGTTCATTCTTTAAGTCAGATGTGGTTTTAGTCCCACAGATGGTTTAAATGTGAGTTTTGTCTCATGTATTTTTAATCTTCTAGAATTTCTGTATATACATCAAAATGCTCATCAAGACTGTCTTTCTAAATAATAGGAAAAAAAAGTATTCTAAATGAAAACTTAGCTTGCATACTTTAGATAGCTGTTTTAATATGGAATTAGTAATACCTAAAGTTACTTAGCTCTTGTGTTTATTGTGGCTCAGTAGTGGCAAAACTACAGGATCAGTTTTAGCATTAATTGTAGCTGTAGGCTTTGTCCACAGAAAGCAAATTTGTTCCATTTCCTTGGATTCAAACCTCAGGTGGGTTCAAAGCCCTTTATGCCCAGGGATATCTTTGGAGAATAAACTTAGACCTACCTAAACCTTTGAAGATGTGAGAATTGCATATCTGAATGCTATCGAGAAAGTAAACATTGTTATACATTACTCTTTTAAAGATATTTTTTGCAATATTTATTCCCTTCTTCCCACCTAAAACCAAAACTAAATAGAGAGATACATAGAAACTTTTACTGCATCTTTACAGGAAAATGTCTGGGAATATTTTAGCCCTGATGTCAGTGACATTATCTAGTCAGAAGTTTAGGATTAAGCTCTCCCTTGCAAACACAGTGTCAAAGCGCCTGTTAGAAAATGCTGTTGGCATCTGTTAATATCCATCCTTGTCTGAGAATTAATCCAGACACTGCTGGTTGGCCCCATCCAAAACCATGCTAGCAATGATTCAAACAGCATGAAGAATCACATGTACACGTCGAGAACATTCTCTGGCATTTTTTGTTTTACTAATATAGCTGTCTGTGGAGACAGAGGACATATAAGCACTTTAGTAAGAGTAGCTAGATTGTACTTGCCTTGGCAAGTAGAGCTCTGTGAACCTCTTATCTGCAAAATAACACTCAACTAAATGATACAGATATTGATGAAACTCTTTCTTTAGTCTTTACTGTGGCTCCCGGAGAATAGTTTGAGTGCTCTGCAATCTGTGGGCTTTTCCACTGTACAATGTGAAGAGAATCTATAAAGGACAAAAAATATGCTGAAAGATGTCCAGTGTAACTGCTTCAATTTCTCTGGGATGGCAATGCACTAATGGTGGAGAAAAGAGAAGACAGTAGAGAAACAAGTGGGAAACTGTAGTATTTTCTAGACTTCTGCTTCTCTTTAACTTATAAGATCTTCAGAATGGATAAGAGCTGGACAACAGCTGTTATAGAGTGGTTGCAGTGATGATGTTGGAGTGATAAACAGGCTGCCAAGCCACTACTGCAGTGATCTGGAGTCTGCATACCCAACTGAGCTGAGCTAATGTGAAATGTATATTTTATTCTCTGCTCTTTCCAAGTAAATATCAGCAAACATAGGACTGGGAGACAGGTTAATGAAATGATTTCCTTGGGGAAAAAAGTCATTTGAATCCCTGATGGCTATTTGTTAGAGACGCTAAAAGGAAAGGATGTGTGTGAAGGGAAGGGCGATGGAGGCAAGTTCACGTTAAACTTCTTCCTCAGGATTTATTTAAGAAACCCAGGTCTGATAAGAATATATGCATGTCTGAAGTTATTTTCTGGTTCTTGCTGGATTTCTCAGGGTTTCACTCTAAATGAACCTGAAATGCAGTCAGAACTTGTTTGCAATCAAAACCAACAAGTCCTGCCAACAGGCTGAGCTGCTTAAAACAAACAGCACCAGTTATAGGTTCATAAATATCAGAAGCAGCGGTTTGAAAACTGTATTGAGAAGTCACAACAGCCATGATGGCAGCTGAGCAAAGATTAAAAAAGTAATGGAGAAAAAGTCCATCTGACTGAATTCGTGGGGAAGAATCAGGCAGCAAAACTGAAATACAGTAGAAGCATGATCTGTGTATACCATGTTAAAGAATATGTACAATTTAACTCACACCTGAATTTCTTCTGTTTTGAGAGAATGATGTGGCTCTAAATAATAAAGCTCCTTAGAGCTCACAGAACAGAGGATGCAGCCTACACATTAGGGTGTCAGTAAGAATTTATCTCCCAAACACTGTGTGTTTTTCACAGGCACAGTGCTTATTTTGTGTCTTGTTAATAACACAGGTAATATACCTTTCACTGGATGTGTAGCAGAGCTGAAAAAAAAAGCAGGTTGTGCATCCAGGCACAGTTCAAGGTAGGAGTGCAAAAGAATGGTTGGGTTGTGCCTGTTGTGGAATATTGCTTTAATAGACTGTATTTCTATGATTGCTGCTGCTGGCACTGTGTTGGGGCCTTTTTTTAAAAAAATATTTTTATTTTATATTTATTTTTAATTTTATTTTTATTGTGATTTATTTATTATTAATTTTATAAATTTATTTTATTTTATGGCTTGATACTGGAGAGAGAAGATTTGGATACCAGAAGAACAGGAGTAGCCTTCTTCCTCTGTCCTGGTCCTGCTGAATTACTATCTGGCTACTCTATACTTAACAGATTTCATATCACAATTTCTGTAGGTAGAAATTTTACAAACTCTGGAGAGATTTTGTTTTGATTGTTGAGAAGTAGCTGCAATTTCATGCAATAATTTTCACTTGTTTTATTTTCTGTGATTCACTGTAGCTTACATTCTCAGTATAAATGCATCTCTCTTCAATGAAACACTTTGCTGGTCCATTTAAAATGGAAGAAAGGAAGGCAAAGAGATTTGTCATAGACTGAGAATGCAAAGTCTTTGAGCTGTAGTTTTGCCTGGACTCAGGTTAATTTAAAAATAAAGTGTGTTTTGGCTTCTGATACAATGTTGAGCAAAGATCAGAGTGAAAGGGTCTTGTTGGATTCAGATGCACTTCTTTAAGTAGTTCTCAGTGCAGTTTGTATGTATACATATACTATTTGCACAGTATTAAGGCATGCCTGAACTTAATAGCCATTCTGGAACTAAGGAGTAGACTTTGGACCTTGACTTCAGTTGAATTCCTATTAATCCTCATTTCTGAATAACCTCAAATCTATGGTCTTTACTTGCAAACAGTTGCTTCTTTTATAGGTACATGTTTTCTTAAAGTTACATTTAGAAGGAAAAAAGTGTACAGTTGTTGATATCTATGGTACTCTTCTATTGGAGTCATTCATTTTATTTGAAATTAACACAGTATCTGGACACAATGAGAACTCTCATGAAGTGGGTTAACTTTAGAGACAGGGATTCTAAGGACAGTTGAGGAAGAAGATGTGTACTCTCTGAATTACTTCCTCTGTTAGTTCTCCAGTCTAGTGAAATTCGTGTCATAAAATGAAGTACACTACACTGAGTGCCTTCCCTGTAGTCTGTGGGGCTGTTCAGTATAAATAAAGGCAAGTGTGTAACTCATGAGCAATTACAGCAGTGAAGGTGAGAGTGGGACTGTAAATAATTGAAGTAAATGAGAAGGGAGAATGCTCTTGAGCTTTTCTCACCTAACAACACAAGTGAAGGGCAAGGGTAAAGCAGTTTACACTACTTGAGGAAACATTAACTTATTCATTGAGAAGCAAAAGCAAGTGAAAGGGCACCTTTCACATCAGTATTTGAAACAGTTTGTAATAGCATTTTTAATGAGGATGAGGCTTCAGCAGAAAGAAGGATTCATCTTGAGAAATCATCACACAGGATTGCCTGGCTTATCACACAGCACAATGACAGTCCGTCAGGCAGGAGGTACGCTTGCATGACTCCTTGCAGAAATGCAGGCACTGGAGCCAGGAACAGCTCTTTGTCACTGCACTGCATGTCACTTCCTCCCTTTAACAAGTTGATCTTAGCAGGAGATAGTGTTTGGCCATCTAAAATAGGACTGCTATTTTGGGCAACACTTAGATTCTCACCTGGGTCAGGTAGCTGTATTCTAACTCATCCTGCCACCTCTAATGGGATCCTGCCAATGTCTTTCAGTGAGATTCAGGAGAGCTTTGTCACTGTATCTGAGCTCTGAGCTGTCTATAAAATGTGGCCTATATAATTTACCCATTGTAGAGTCAATCATTCCTGGTATTTAAGTATTATCTAAATAGTGTTAATGGTTGAATATGAAAAATATATATATTTTAACATGAATGAAAATAATCTGATGAGTACCATTTCCTGTTCTGGTAGGGGCTTCAAATTTCACTATTGTGAATCTGTGTTTGAAAGTGATTGTTTGCATTCCTGTGAGTCAGATTTGAGCAAGGCTGAAGGCTTGGCTCAGGAGTTTATTGCCACATGCGTAAAAAAGAAAGGATGTTAGGAGAAAGGGATTTTGTGAGTGGGGAAGATGACTATCTATACATCACGTCAAACGATGTTTCAGAATTTCCTAAGCTGTAGCATCTTGGTCACTAGTGGACTTTGAGGCAGTTACAGATATCTCAGAAATGATAATTAAAAAGTAATAAAAATTAGAACCATCAAAAACCTATGCTATTGCTCTTAGAGTATTGTCAAGGAAAAATTGATCACAATGATCTGTGAGACATTTGCTGTGAACTGTGAAGAACTCTGAAATTTCCCATTTCAGAGCTGGCCCCTTATTTAAAATTTCTGGTCCTCCGTAGCCACTGCTTCAAATAGTAGACTGGAATGTAAAATAATTACTGGAATGAGCGTTATGGAAGTAAAGTGCTGAAGAAAATTCTTCTGAACAAGAAACAGTTAAAGTTTTCCCTGAAGTGCAGAGATTTTCATCTCTATGTCCCTTTTTTTGCATCTGATTTAATTGTGGATGATTTAGTTATGTATTCAAATGCCCAAATCTTAAATATTTTGTTAAGACAAGATAGCTGGCTTCAGTCATACTGTGTGAAGAAAAGCTCAGCTGTTTAATTAAATGCACTATTAAAAAGTGTCCAGGGAAATCTTTTAGATTGGCAAAATGTTTGTCCCAAAACAAACAAAGAATACGACAAAGTAATGAGCTTACGTGATATGATAATTTGGATTTTGTAGTTTAATTTGCTTGTAGACTGATAGAAAATATTTCCAATGAAAAGGCATACTGATATATAGGTGTATTTATTTTATATTTATGTTTTTTAAAACAGTGTGAGGATTGCATGCTCCAGTCCCTATCTCAACTTGGGAGATGTGTGGGATAATAATAATGCAATCCAGAGTTGGTACAGAGATGGCCTAGGATGATAATCTTATGAGAAAGAGCTGGCCTGCCTTGACAGAAAATTAAGAGTGAAAGAGGGTATGACCATACATATTTCAGGATTAGAGGAGGAGGTAAATGCAGAAAGGGAAAGGGAAATGAGTTACTTATGGGTAAATTTTGATATAAAAACAAATGGGTCTGAGTGGCTGAGAATGATTATTTAGCCCAGGGAGAAAAAAAAAAAAAAAAAAAAAGAGAAGAAAAAAATATTTGTAACTATCAGAAAATCTTTGAACTGGATCTTAGTAGAAATAAGGGACAAGAATATATAATTATTTTTGAAAATGGGAAGTTATGGGATGGATTACAAGATGTGGATACTTAGGAACTGAGGGAATGGACTTGAAATATGAGACCATGACTGGTCCTGTTGTGCTGCTTCAGCTTCATTAAATGGTTGATCTGGAAACTGAGAAATGGGAGGAACTTCTGTGGCTGCTCAACAGAGCATCTGTGTTTAAGGCATTTAAGCAGCCATTTAAAATAGTGTATCTTTGTGGTACTATCCTATTTCACAATGGATAAGAATCTGGCTATAGGTGTCACATTTGATTATTGAAAATAAATAAAATATTCAGTTGAGAAACTTCAACTTGCTAAGCCCTCGGTGCAAGTAGTTCCCTGGCAACGAAGGACATCCTTATGTAGTGCTGCTAACACTGAGTGAGGATGCTATAACTAAGCCAAAATCAATTACAATCAGAGAAACTAACACTTGATGCGTAGACTTTGTTATAAGAAAAATAACACTTCTTTCTTTCTGCTGCAGAAGAAAACTCTTAGGAAATCAGTAGATATTTACCAGCCTTCTGAATGACTTTTGTTGATATTCCTTCTTAAAGTTGAAGATTTTTCTTTCAGAAACTAGTTTTTGTACTTGCATTTACTGCAAAAAATGAGAGAAGTGGATTTTCAGCTCAGTGGCCTGATGAATAAATACATTGCACAGAAATTCTGTTTTTCCACTTCCTTTGAGTTCTCTCCTTTTCAACTGAAAAACAAGCAAACAAATTTGTTGGCTGTGATCATATGGATATGACTTTGTTAGTAGGTATTAGGAGTTTTTCATGAGTGCTGAAAACCATCATGCAGGCATGTGATTTCACAGAATACAGACTCATAAATGTGTTTGAATTGTAGTACAGAACTCATGTGAATCAAAAACTCGGTATATTCCTTGCCTAATTTTGAAGTTACTAGATCTTTTCTTTTAAAACTTTTGCACAGGACTTCTAACACAACTAAAAAAATAAAAGCATACGTATATTTAAAAAGTGTAACTTCTTGTCAGGTTCTCTGTGATTAAAAACCCGATCTTACTGAAATACTGTTGCACAGTTTATTCTGATTCAGTTTCTGTGTTCTTTTTATTTTATTTTCTTAGCTAAAGTTTTGAAACAACCAAGTACCAATAAGGTATTTGCTTTAGAGAACGTGAATTAAATTCTCTGTATCTTACATTCACATCTGTCACTACTTCAAGCTTTTCATTTATGGCTCACGTGACACAGGAAAAGGTTTGTTCAACTTGCATTTTGTGTGCTCTTAAAGTTTACAGATCCAGTGCAGGTCAGGAATCATAAGCATTTATCATTTCCTGCACAACTTCAGGAAAGAGTGCAGTATTGCTACGGAGTGTTGATCATGCAGTGAACTTTCCAGCTTGCATCAAATCAGATTAGTCCATAGTGTTTCATTAAATTTCAATTTTTTGCATAATGAAAAAGAAATAAAATTGCTCAATGAAATAATCTGGTAGTGTGTCTGAATAAAAAGGACCATGACCAAATTAATATCTAACTTAATTCCACTGACATCTTTAGACTCACACTTGGATGAATGAATTAATTCTACTTGTTCACTGTAGCTTGTCACTATTTTGCCTATTAATATTAATGGAATTGCCACAATATCTTGCTTTGTCTTCTTGCATTATAACTCTGCACTCAAAGAATAAAATACAGTATTAGTGGATAAACAACTGAGACAAGCACATGTATGTAGCCGGTGTACACAGAAAATGTTGTAATTTCACTATGATTGCTTTGGGAAAATTTTATAATATGTAAATGAAGTCAGGATTTCCTTATTTAATTGAGTTCCTGGCTTACTATGTGAAAACATTTTTTTTTAAAGTTGTAATGTTTACTACAGAATCAACTTAGATCTGCAGATTTGAGGCAATTTAGAATACAAAAAATGAATGTTGTTATAAGATTTATATTTTGACTTTTTTTTTTTGCTGAAATGAGTTCTAGTGACATTTTTTGTCTCTCATGAGTTTTTTTTTTTTTTTTTTTTTTTTCCCTTTTACTTTAAAATAGAGTCTTTTACTTTCTCAATGTTAAATGAAAAGTTTTGGTTAAAAAAAAAAAAAAGAAAATCTGTGCTGCTCACACTGTGAGCTCTGCCAAGTAATGTCATTCATAGTTCGATTGTGTGGAGGAGAGGAAAGAATAGCATCTTCTCATCGTGACTGTAGGGCTAGGGGTGAGCTTTATGCTCTGTCCTGTCTTTCTGGAATCATTACCCATGCTGATAGCATTTTATACTCTTTGCACAGGAGTAAATGGAAGGCAATGAATAATCTGGCCAGTTTCCTATAGGCTTAAATCAATACTGGAGTCAGATGGACTATGAAACCCTCCCTAATGGGTATTGTTCTTTCATGCTTGTAGGACAGCAGCAGCTAGCATGCTGTCGCCATTTCCATTCACAAGTTGGATAATGGCCTGTGCCATTAATCCTCTCTATCTCCTCCTAAACCATTTTTTGAACTTTCTTTCTTCAGGTTAATTCCAGGCCCATATGAAGCAATTTAGTTGCAGCAGCTTACCGGGTAGCTGACAGCCACCTGGTCCAAAGTCTCTGTAAATGCTGCCTTCTACCAATACAAATTACACTGTGTCAGTGAAATACACTTCTTAGTTTGAAAATTCCTTCTTAGTAGAAATTTTATCATTTTTTTCTTCTATCAAATTAATTAAAAGGCTGGCAAAAAACCAAGGTAATTTATGAGCATAAAGAAGAAATGCCATTTTTTTAATTGAGCAACAAAGATACTTTTATAAAGCCATATGCATTATGCCATCCTGCTTGTGAAAAGGGTGTGATAATATAGAATGATTTATCATGGAGAAACCAGTGTATTGTCATCCTTTTCCCAAGAGGATTCTTGTATGATTTGTGCAATACTGCATTCAGAACCAAACTACTAATATTTATTTCCCTGTATCTCATCTGATGATTGAATGAATAACCATCACATGAACAAAGGGCAATCTGTTTGCTTTATAGGCAACTCAGTTTCAGGCAGTTATGAAACAATGAAAAGTAACACCTAACAAGAATGCTAAACTAATACGTCAAGCTAAAGGTTTTGAGCAATGTGTGAGACAGAAAAAGTAAACTCTAGATTGCACATCATTTCCTATTGTGAAGTTGAGTATTATTTGCTTAGTAGTGATGAATCATGAGGCTCTGGAGTTGTATGCACCTGAGACATAATGCTTACAGAAACTTTCTGAACTCCAATTAAATGTGGCACAAGTATTTTCTCCTTCGCTCTTCTCTATGTGCCTGCTCTGGTCCCTGTTTGCTTGCAAACACAGCTCACACTTTGTCATCCTGTGGGCTCAAGTTTCATGAAATAATACAGAGTCCATTTCAAATTACTGTTTTTTCTCTCTCTTAGGAAAATAATACTTAATAGCTACCCATACTGTATATTTTTACTTCTTTTTTAAGGGGGTGAGTTTATTACTGACATCTTGTTGGTCTTGCAGTCTCCTTTTAGTGTTCTTCTATCCTCTATTCTTCATGCGAAGTATTACAGTGCTCTTTTCCATTCCTTCCACCATTTCAAATTCTAAAAATAATCAGCCATAAAAGTAGCTATTGAGCTTTATTGTTACCAGCACAGTGAGATTAATAGTGGTAAATATACTGTACCTCACTAAAAGGGTGCCTTAAATTGTTTGACACATCTCTCAGTGCAATCAGGGAGTTCTGAGAAACCCCAGTGTTTCCTGTTACTCCTTCCAGAGTAGTATGGGTCTGCATTGATTTTTCCAGTAGCCTCTGCCAGACAGGAACAATTTAGCTCATGAGGAGGTAATAAAATAATCTTTACAAGCAATGAATATACTGAAGTGGGACAGAAACTGGATTTGTTTTGGTAAGGAAGGGAAGATCTGCTAATTATTGTTTTCCAGGGAAGTTTTAAATTAAAAAAAAAAAAAAAGGAGCAAAAGAAAGAAAAAACAGTTTTATTTGGGACAACCGATGGATTTCATTTTCACATATCACCTGCTTTCCTTTCAAGAAGGTAAAACTTATCATTTTAATAGGATTAAAACATTTCAATTCAACATTTTTGTTTGCATAAGAATGATTTTTCTATGGAATACAATACAGTCTAGGTTAAATTAATAATGAAATCAGAATGAAATGTTTTTAACATTATCAGAATGAATTAATGTCCGAATTCTAGATTGGTTTGAGAAAGTTGATTTTTTTTTTTATTTTTATTTTTCAATTTCATCCTGCTAAACTTGCCCTTAAAACAAATTTTCAGAATACTAGCTTTTATAGTGTAATTAATTTTCCTTTAAATGGCTGTGATCAATGCTGGAGATTAGCCAAGAAATCTAGGTTTTGAGATAAAGCTTCTAGTTTCCAGGTCACTCCACTTTTTTCCCCTTTGGTACAATATTAGTCTTAAATTAGGTGCACATGCCATCATAATCTATTTTGCTCCCAACCTTTGCTTCTGGAAAAGTACATAGAAAAATAGCACGCGTGACCTAGGCTTATATCTTCAATGCTCCAGTGGTGCTGGGAGAATATCTGCTCTGTTTCATTTTATTGCCTTACTGTCAAGAGGGCAATGCATCAAAATTGCCACCAAGTGAAGAATCTGTGTTTTGTTTCAAAGATTCTTTTTCTTTTTCCTGTTTGTGAAGGGTCATTGTGTCTAAAAATAATTGCAGGGTGTTTTAAAATGGTGACTGATAAGTGAAAAACATTCAGGTGAACAATTAATTTCATATGAAAATATGAACACAGGAACATCTTTAGACATTAACAAAGAAGAGCAATAAATCCTTCTGTTTTCACAAGATATGGTTAAGGCTAGTTTTACTGACAGTGATAGCTTATTATTACAGTATACTTGTGACTTATCTCTTCACGTGCTTCCTGAACTGTATGCATTCCTCTGCATATTTAGATAACAAAAAATTGCACTGCTCGTGTAATTGTCGTGGCATTGAAAAGGAGCTAGTGAGTTGGTCAAAAACTTGAGAATTCTCACTGTGAAGCTGGGACAGATCCCTAATAAATTTTGAGATTTTTTTTTTTTTTTTTTTTTTTGCTAATAGAAAGTCTTGTCAATGCCATGCCTAGAAAATCATGTATCAAGTTCCCAGTAATGAAGAAAAGTGTGTGTAATATAAGTATCTTCTCCAGGTCTTATACTTCATTAAAGCTTGCAAGTGTCCAGTGCATGTGAGAGAATCAATGCAGCCTTCTTCTGAGATGCTTCAGAGGCTTGCAAGGGAGGGAGGGGGAATAGCATAGGTGAAAGTACGTACTTACTACAGATTCTTGATCTCTGGTCTTGGGTCCTTGGGTCATGCCTACTATATGTAGCTAATCCTGCTCCTT
This sequence comes from Phasianus colchicus, assembly GCF_987193195.1. NCBI lineage: Eukaryota > Metazoa > Chordata > Aves > Galliformes > Phasianidae > Phasianus > Phasianus colchicus. The sequence goes on along the minus strand of NC_143439.1, from coordinate 59,397,625 downwards.
AGGAATCATTTTCATGGTTCCTTTAATGATCTCTAATATAGTGGTACTTTGATGCGGTTTCTTGTTGCTGTTGTTGTTTTGTTGGTGTGTTTTCCTTTGTTTGTAAAAGGAATGTGTTTTATGAGTCCTATATTAAAAGGATGAATGGGGTTTGTAATTTAGTTAAGTAGCTTGAGACCCAATTACAGTTACACTTTATTGTTCTTTCAGTCACATCTTTCTGTTATTGTGATTTATTATTAGTCACATGTTGTTAGAGTACACTAAGGAGCTCAATTTGTCAGTTAAATTGAAAAAAAGAAATGGTAATGCCTTTCAGGAATGGCGAATATTGTAAGACAAGGTATGTATGGAAGGTAGCTCTCCTACAAACACACGTCTGTTATTACTGGTAGTTTTTTTTTCCATTTCAACAGAAACTCCTTCCATACCACAAAGCCTTTACAATGAATTTAGATGTGAAGTGGCTAAGCAAAAACATGTTATCAGTGTTTAGTCTGTATTAATCAACTCATTCCTTAAAGTAGCTTACAGTTCATAGTTTAGATGCCAAATGTTCAGATAAAGATCCAAGCTTCAGCTGGTGTGTGTAGACATGACTGTACTTCATATACTGAATATGCATCATTTTACTTCAACAGGGGCCTGGTTCAAATACCTGCAAGCAGAATGGATCATGCAGAAGAGATGGAAGAAAAAGCAATGACAATTTTCTATGAGGCATTTTCCAGTAGTGTTGCAGTCTGAGACCTGTGAAGCCATCTACTGGTAAGATTTTTTCTGCAGTAACCTTGTCTGTGCTATTCTTGCTCTTTCATAGTCTTACCGAAATGCTAGGGAAAAAATAAAATAAAGTCTTTCACAGTAGTATTGTTGACTTAAACAACTTGCAAGGTCAAGAAGGACCTAGGCCATCAAGTATTCCTGTAGAACTGATGTCCCTTCCAAGCAAAAGGGTGAACTTCATCAGAATACTTCAGAGCAACAAGGAATTACTTAATCAATTACTATTAATCAAGTTAATTTTTTTTTCATGCTCATGCCCTGCTGAGTTAAGTGGAAGTGATTCATAGGTAGCTGGTGGTGCATGACAGTGAAGTCTATTACACTGCTCAGTGCAAATAATAGAAATGATAACGAAAGAATTGATGTCTCTTTTAATTATTGGAATACCTCTAAAACTTTGCAGATGTTTTGTCAAGACTTAGAATGAATTGAGCAAGTTGCAATAAAAGTTAGGGGATACTGGAGTTTAGAAACATGCCTCACGATAAACTTCAGGTTACTGTGAACTTCTGGGCATCTCTTTCAAAGTCCCCATACAGAGCTGTGGCTGCTTATGAGAACTTCCCTTATCTTCAGAACTGAAGTGTGAAAAGACTGATTGCCAAAAGGAGTCTTTCCTTAGCTTTATTTCTCAAATGTTGTATGTAATATCAGTCCTTTAGTGCTTTTTAAAGCTATTCGAACATCTTAATGCCTTTTTCATGTTTTTTAATGAATAAGCATTTATGTGTGCAAGTGTGCATGTGCACTGTGAGGTCATGCGTAGGCTTTTTGGTTTCGTTCTAAGGTAATTCATTAATCAACTGAAAATAAATTATTAGCCTGGAAAACAGGCATTTCTTGCAAGACTCCAAAGTGAATTTTTCTGATCAATGAAGAACTCACAGAAGCCTTTGAGAAATAATAATATAAATTTTAAAACAGTAACAGAAAAATGATAGAAAATATTTTTTAATCTTGCAAATAAAGAATGAAATCAGTACTTACTACCTTCATCAGGCGGCTACTTCTGAAAGTTCAGGTATTGTACTGTTTAAACGTAGACTTGAATGGCCATGTAAAGCAAATTTAACTGATAGAAAAGGAAGTAGTTTCACTGAAATGCAACCACTGATGTCGGGTGGCTATCTCATGGTTCAGAAGTTATACATTAGAAAGAATTCTCTTTTCCTGCCATAGAAGATGTTAAAGAATCTCTGGTCAAAAATCACTTTCAGCTGACCTTTTTTTAGCCCACTGTTTTGTCTTGTCTTCAGCCTGTGATTCTGGGAGTTAAAGGGATCATTACATGGTAACGTAAAGGAAAAAGTTATTTTTATTTATTTTAAATGTTATTACAAAATATTTCTTAGTTGCTGAGAAAATTTACTTCTGTAATCTGACTAGTTCCTGATGTGCTTGGGAAGTGCCTGTTGATGTTGAGCTGACGTTGCTGAAGCAAAGAGCCAAGGCGTGGTGGAAAGGCCCATGCTGGGCTGCTGCCAGAAACAATACAGCTGTATTACCATGGCATTCTGTACAGTTTAATTAGCTCTGTTGAGAAGAAGGTATCATACTGTGCTAGCACAGAACCTTTGTTCTACAATTCACTCATTTAGTCCTGGCTTAGGTACCTTTAGATAAGCATGGTATCTTAGAGTACATTGAGGCAAAATGACTCATTCGACAATGCTAATCATTTCTGGCAAGTTCTGGTCAATGTTAATCAGCAACATGTAGTAGATGCTCTGTGATGGTATCTTTGTGCTCTTACTTGTATCCACCTGCTCAGGGGAAAACAGCTGACCTGGAAAGTCTGCTCCCAGCTCTGTGAGTGCACATATGGAGCAATGCTCTGAGCTGCCTGTTTCTCAGCTGGAAGGTGTCCATAAGCAATGTAACTCTGTCTCATGAGATGTTAGAAAAGAACAGGCTAAGTGTAAAACCACTAATTCAAATGGCATCTCAGTGGGCTGAGATTGCTCTCTTGCTCTGGAAGACTGGCAGACTGCAGGTTTGGTTACATATATATATACTATATACACTATATGGGAAGTACAGACTCATTTGTGTCCTTTCTGGAATTTTTTTGTGTTGGTCTTTCTACTATCAGTAGGACCATTGCAGCCATTTAAATATTTGGCTTGATTTGGGCCACAAATACTATAGACACCAAGGGGAAAGATTGTACACTTGTCTCTAGTATTTGCCTGGTGAAGCTCGTTAAACATTTAACTGCAAGTCTGTACATATAATCTTGATCTGAGGACCAAATCTGCAATGTCAGAAGAGGTCAGTAATATTTATGTAGGGGAGAAAGCAACACTTGGCCAGGCACAATTAGGCAGTGAATTCTGATTATAAAATGTTAACTGCTAATTGGGTGTAATGAGACAAATGCCTAAGAGAAGATACCCTCACCAAACAAGTAAGTCAAGAGGCCAATCTTTCTTGGCAGGGAAGTTCTGAGTATGTTAATACTCATGTAAAACAGCCGTAGGGAAATGAATCATACACTGAAGGTTGTTTGAAAATGTCTGTCACTGGGTGTGCTACTCTGAGGCAGCTTTGTGTGCAGCACAGTGAGTTAAATTAATTTCAAGTTACTGAAATGAGAGGAAATTTTTGAATAATCATCACTATACACTGACCTAGATGACAATGGGAAGTTTAAATATAAGAAAGGCTTTTTTGCATTTGATGGAAAAAAGTGTATATTGCATATTGTTTTCCCAGACTAATGATATTGGGTAGACTTTCAGAGAAGGGAATGGGCAGGAAGAATATACGGACTTTTGAGGAGTCAGGATTTTTTCTCATAGTTTCACAATCTCTACAGTCAGGGGCAACAGAGATCAACGGTGGAAGAGGCTCAATGCACATTATAGTTGTTCAGATTGACCCGGCAGTGCAGACATACTCCTGAATCTGCAAGCTGAGGGGATGAGAATGAAAGGTGTGAATTTTCTGCTTTGCATTTATGATACTAGTAAAATCTAATTGCAGTATTTTTCATATAAAAATATTTGCATCTGGTATGGCTATCTGAAGGAGAAACTTGGATATGTCGCTTCTTGTCATTCTGTTCATGTGAACTGATATCTCACTGAGGCTGTGTCCTAAGTATGCAGATAAAAATTCTTTAAACACTGGAATAATGGAGAAGTGAGAGTGATTTCACAAGCTGAGACACAAGGGAACAGCTGCGACTCCATCTTTTGTGAACTCTCTATTTGAACTGATGTCACACAATTTGGTAAATTTAAGAAAACACTTATCTAAAACAGCAACTAGAAATACTGTTTTTGAAGATTTTGGTGCTTCTTAGTATCAGCATTGCTGTAGGGTTGGGAGGTAACCAGTATATTGAAAAAAGGCATCTGGTCAATTCAAATAACAGCAGAACTTGACAGTAATGAAAAGCAGAGAATCAAAATGCTCCAAAAGGATTTACATCACTGAATCTAAAGAATCTAACCAAAAGCTTTTAAAGTGCTTCCCTAATTAGTAAAAACATTGTTAGAAGTCTTTGAGCTGTCAATACATACCTGTCCTCCTGAGCCATGCCCTCAGCTTTCCCAGTGACATAAATAATTCCACTTGCTGGGTTTTTGCTGTGTTCCATTTTCTGCTTTCTCAGGAGTGGCTGCTCCTTCCCCTTCCAGCCTTTGTTATTTATGGAGATTGATCATGTTTATTCCTTACATTTAGCTTAATGACACTGGCACACTTAACCTGTGAACTGAGGCTATTTTGGCTGGGTGATAATTTTGTGGAAGCTGTCATTACAGAGTCACAGTAGATAGAACAGCTAATTGGTACTACACTGCCATAGCTGTTGAAGACTAACGGGGGTCCTTACTGTTCCCTTGGCCTCTCCGGGAGGAAAGATGCCACTTACATACTCATACAAAGTTTTTCCATGGTTTCTCGTTTTCTCATACTTTAATTTTATCTTGGGAAATGTTGATGTTACCCAGTTGCAATCCCTTAAATTTTAGTTTAAGTTGTTGAGTCATGCCTTTGTCCAAACATGTCTAAAGCTTTTGTCCAGATGCACACTGGGTAATTCCATCAAATCACTTATTTCCTACAAGCCCATCGAGTGCAGCTGCTCCTTAATCGTCCACATTTAATATGTCTGAAGTGTCACTCAGGGAAACTGTGTCCTTCAAGAGATGAATTTAAAATTTTCAGTTACCTCAGGAAAACTTCAAGCTCAGCAAGGTTCACATCTGACACCTTCAAGAGCCTGTCACATCCCTGCCTGACTGGGAGCCTGTGATGTAATTTATTTGACTAAAATAACTGAAGAAGCTATTGAGAGAGAAGATTTCTCTCAGTTGTGAACAGGCTAAATAGAACCTAAAAGATTTGACAGTCCAATAGCTGTGTGGATAATTATAACATTAGCCTTGCTAACATCTACACACTGCTAGTCACTGACTTTGAAGGGGTCAGCTTTCACCTAGTATCTGCAAAGACCTTTTAAACTAACGCTGTGTTTAGTCTGCTTATTCAATACAGATCCTGGGAGAAGCATACTGTAATAATGTGTCTGTAGTTGATTTCATCCAGAAAACAAACGGTTTTCCCTGAATCCACATGGTCGTTAGCAAAATGCTTTGTTGGCTGAATTACTGTATACAGTGACTGTGATAACACATGCTACAAGTTGTCATTTGTAATCATCACTGTTTCAACTGATTGTCTGCTCCTGGCTCATGTGTTGAAAGAGAGTGAGGAAAAAGAAATCGTGTGCTGTCTTGCTTTAACCTTAGGAGGACAGAATGCTGCCATCATGCAGTTACAAGGGCTTAACTTCTTTCCTACTGCAAGAAATTTTTGCAAGTTCAAAGCCTACTAATGTATGAGTAAAAAAAAATCCGTACAGAATTATAAAATAGCAAAATAATTAACCAATATCTCTTCAAGGAATATGAAGAATTTACATTTGTCTACAGATATGTACTTCTCAAAATCAGTACAACATATTTAATTCTTAATATATATTAAGAAAACTATCCTTAATGTGGATTAATGGAAGAAAAGTAATATATCAGGAAAAGAATGGTTATCCACTGCTAGCATCTGCTCTTTTTTTTTTTTTTTTAACATATCCCCTCCTTTTCTTTGAGCAGCTCTTCTCTTACACAGCTTCAGTGTAAATCATCAATAGACATTCTTTTTAAAAAGAGCTAGAAACTCTTAATATGTTTGAGGGGATGTAGCCAGCACTACTCACTACTCTGAGGAGAAATACTACAGTTATGTCTCTTTCCTTCTTTAGTCACAAATGTGTACAGGTGAGTGTTACCTGCAGGGCATGAGATGGGGACCCTTACATGCAGAAGATAGTCCCTAAATTATACAGGTGTATCTATTCAAGTAATAGATATAAATTTATTGAAGGAAAATACCATATTTTATAAGAAGTTTGATATTTTATAATAAATACAAAAAATAAAAATAAAAAATCAGTGCTGTTTACCAGTCTGTAGATAATCCCAAATTCAATTCATATCTTAGGTTGTTTATATCCTGCAGTGTAAACATATTAATCAAAATAAATGCATTTATGCTGCAAGGCTATGTTTTTAGCAGTGTATAACTCTGCTAAATTTAAAGTGTTTGGGCAAACATTTGTCATGCTGAATGTTTGACTCAGGAAATTAGTTTTTTTTAATGGTTTAGCCAATTCTAAGAATGAAGTTAAAGGAAAAACTGTTTCATCTCTACTTCAGACTCTAAAAATATTCAGAATTTGTTTGTTAAAAATTTGAGGGCTGTCAATCAATTTAATTATTCAGTTTATCTGTCATAGTAGTTGACAGATGTGTTTACAATTTGTGAAAATATATCTTGTTTTTGCCAACTTAGAAGAATCTAAAAATAATCTGGTTTCTTACACATTGAGTAGAGTCCAAAACAGTTACACTGTTGACTTGAAGACTTGCCTTGTTCTAAGCATACCTTAAGCTCATACAACTCCTGCATGGTGACTGGATAGGCTTTGTGACCTCCCTGGACCAGAAAATAATTTTCTGGAGGACTAAAACATTATTTCTCTTACAGTGATTTCTCTTTGTTCACCTGGATTACTGTACTGGTAGGCATAAGGTCTCTAAAATTTGATTTTTACCTCAAATTTTCCATCAATTATTACTCAGTAGACTGTAGACAACATTGCTGTTTCATCTTGTATTTATTATTGTTAGCATTCCTGGAAGGGTGGGCTTTCTGAAGACAGTCAATGCCCAATAATTTTGAGAGGGAATTACACCAGGACCTGTGAGCCCATCTGTTGCTTATGCACTCACTGCACTAACTTCAAAAACAGATCTGAAATGTTAGTGACCAGCACAAACAAGCTATGGAGGAAAACAAAAATACCACATTTGATCCAATTACTAGGGCAATGCTCACCTACCTAGTGAAGTAACAAGCAAAGAAGGTCAGTGTTTTCCCATTGCTGTGCAAACACCAGCATTCCTTGTGCTTCTTGTGTGAACCAGATCTTTTAGAAGTGATCGTATCATGAAATGCTGTATTGTAAAATATGTGAATAAGTTAGTGCAAAGCCCCCAGATTGCATTGTGTCGCAGTATTTGGCTGTATAAACTTTGCCTTTATTGCTTTATGTCAGTCATTTCTTGGGGCCTTTGTTTCTCTGTGAGTTTAATGCAAATAGTAAAATGCTCCATTTTTTTAGATGCATTGAAATATTACATGCCACAGTCTTTAATTTGCATTAGCCATCATTTCTTGGGAAAATCAAAGAATGTTTTTATGATAACACTTATTTGTGTATTTGCTTTATATTTAGGTCTTTATCAGTTTTCCAGAATTGAGTTTTCTCTGTTACTCTGAAAGCATTTACAGTACACAATAAATCCTTTTGTTGCATAAGAAGTAGAGAATTTTTCAGAGATAAAGATGAATGAGTCTTCAGGTTGTTCATGCTGATAATCACATTGTTGGCCCCAGTGTAAGTAGATGTACTCTTTGTAAGCCTTCTGATTTAACAGACACAGTTCAGCAATTTCTCTGAGGGTGCCTAAAGGTTCTTTGAAGAACTTTCTCTTAGACTTCTGTTTTGATCCCAAAGTGCCAAATAGTTTGTTTCCACAGGTGGTGCATTCTAAACTTTTCACTCTCTTTAATGGATTTGCTCTATGACCAAACCCATGTGCTTTGAGGTCTCATTCTCTGCCACTGAAGTCAATGAAAGATATTGACTGCAGGCTGGGTGGCATGCTTAAGGCAAGTTGGACCCTTGTCTTTGCATGGAACCGTGCAAAAAAATAAAAGCCCAGATCATTGAGGCTAAGCATGACTGTGGCAGAACTGAGTGAAAATCTTTGAAAGGCTTCTTTTGTGTTTTCTTTATTTATTTTTAGAGATGAGTAGAAAATGTAGTTCCTTCTCACCTCAGTGTTTAAAGCCTTAGGTTTTTCAGTCTCACTGTCTCATGATATAAATTTTAGGTATAGAAACACTATAGGTTTGCATACCTCACAATTTTAAAGCTTGTTTCCAGTAGCATGAGAAAGAAGAAAAGCTAAACCTGCCTCCAGTACGAGCCAAAATCTGGCACAAGATTTAACAAATGTAGTTTTTTTTGTTCTGTCTTGCTAGTTTATGTAATACAGATCTGTATGCAGATAAGTAATATACCATATGTCATAGAATTGATCTATGCTAACTGCTGTAGCAAAGTAGGCATATTTTAAGGTGTAGAATTAGTACGGCATGCAGGCTCAACCTTCATAAATATATAGTACAACTGCAATAATGCCACAGCAATGCCTTAGCAACTCATTGGCATGGATGGACAGAGATGTAAATTGCTAGTAGTTAATTTATAGAGCATGGCACATAGCAAGATTAAATACCAGCCATGCTTTTGAAATTAGTAGCTGATAAAATTAATGAAATGGTATATTTGAGAGCAGTTACAGATGCATTCTGGGGAGGGGAAAAAATCCCCACAGCCTATTCTTGCCAAGGATGGTGGTTGTTCAATTTCAGATTTTTGTTTTATCAATGAAAGATGAAAGTTTAGATGGTATGAACAGACAAACACAACTGGTCTGTATCTTTGTCTTCTCTCTGCTTCTGACTGTAGTGATCAGTGCAATAAATGAGTGTTGTTATCTCTTTAGGAAGGATTGTGGGGAGTCTGTGAGTCTCTGCATCAGTTATCTGAGTGACTAATTTGAGAGTTCAACTGTGCCATGTTGTAATTCACTGAAATCAGCCAGAATTAATGATCCACCAGCATTCTTTGACTATAGTCTGTTCCACCCAAGAATAAAAATGAAAGCAGGAAAGCTATAATTTAACAAGTACATTTTCAGCATTTTTAATAACATTGCAAAGAATGTGCTCTTTCATTGTTGTTGCTCTTATGATGCATTTTGCTGCTGGGTTCAGATTTGCACATCAGCAAAACTTTGGACAGAATAAATTAACTTTCTTATGTTGACTTCAGTGGATCCAGAGAGTTGCACACAGTTGAAATGTTTCCCTGATTCTGAGCAGGAAGTGGGTTTATACCAAAGCCATTGTTCTCTGTGAATAGAGCCAGGTAAATAAGTAATTTGAGTGGCTTTAATCATGCAGAAAGTATTCAGACTAACAGGGAAGTTATGCCTTAAGAAAAAGTAAAGAAATTTCCCAAGTACTCTACTAGCAAGAGATTTGAACAAACAGAGAAATAAATGCCGCTAACCAAGTTTGGAAAGTACTGAGAACTACTGCTTAGGGTCTATTTCTGCTGCTGCCTTTACAGCAGATTCCTGGATTTGTGGCAACAGGAAGTCACATAGCAATAAGATGTTGACACCTGACCTAGAATACAAGGCTTGCTGGGAAGGAATTTAAGGGAAGAAGGCAAATTCCCCTTTCTGCTATATGGAGGGTTGTGTATATGTGAATATAGCACAGTTTCTTTTAAAGTGATCCAATAAATCAAGAGCAAGAGAAAAATGCTTTTTCTGCATTGCATTCCACTAACTTCCTGCCATTCTTACTAAAAAAAGGGATCCAGTCTTCTAGGTGCTTTGCAAAGGCAGATCAGGGTAGACATCAGCTCTCAGTAAAACCAAACTTCACTGACTACACAGGTAAAGTGTCTAGAGCTGGTCACAGGATGAGAGTGCTCTCTTCTCTCTCCCAGATATTAAATACATAGTTTGTGGTAATTACGAAGAGAGTTGCTAGACAAAGGACAAATTCTGACTTAAGTTTCATTAGTACAAACTAGGGCAAATTTTGGCACTACCTGGAATTATAGTATCCCTAGAGTTGAAACGGGTCTTTAAAGGCCATCTAGTCCAACTCCCCTGCAATGAATAGAGACATCCATAAGTTGCCCAGAGCTATATCCAGCTTTGCCGTGAAAGTTCCCAGGGACAGGACATCAACCACATCTCTGGGTGACCTGTTCCACTGCCTAGCCACCCTCACTGTAAAGGACTTTTTCATTATATCCAACCTAAATCTACCCTCCTTAAGCTTGAAGCCATTTCTCCTTGATCAGTTACCACAGACCCCGCTAAAGACTCTGTCCCCTTCTTTTCTGTAGTTCACCCTTAGATATTGAAAGGATGCTATCAGGTCACCTTGCAGCCTTTTCTTCTCTAGACTGAAGAACCCCAGCACTGAGCCTGTCCTCCTAACAGAGATGTTCCATCCCTTGGTGCATGTTTGTGGCCCTTCTCTGGATGTGCTCTGACAGGTCTATTTCTATATTGTACTGAGGACTCCACATCTGGATGCAGTACTCCAGGTGAGCCCTCATCAGCACAGAGTAGAGGGGCAGGACCACTTCCCTTGCCATGCTGGCCATGCTTCTTTTAATCTGGCCTGGGATGTGGTTGGCTTTCTTGGCTGTGAGGGCTCATTGCTGGCTCATGTCCAGCTTCCCATTCACCAGTATCTCCAGGTCTTTTTCAGCAGGGCTGATCTCAGTCCTTTCATCCCTCAGCTTGATTTGATAGGAAGTGTTGCCTTGAGCTGCAGAATCTTGCATTTGGATTTGTTGAACCTCATGATATTCAGCCTGTCTAGATCCCTCTAGTTTGCATCTTGTCCCTCCGGTGTGTTGACTGCACCCCACATCTTGGTGTCATTAGCAAACTTGCTAAGGGTACGTTCAACCCCACTGTCAGTGTAATTGATGAAGATATTAAAGAGCATCAGTCACAGCACTGACCCCCTCTGGGACACCACTTGTCACCGATCTCCCTGCAGACACTGAGCCATTGATCACCATCCTCTGGATTTGGTCCTGCAGCCCATTCTTCATCTGTTTGACAGTCCACCCATCAAATCCATATCTTTCTAGTTTGAAGAGAAGGATGTTGTGGGGTACCATGTCAAAGGCGTTCCTGAAATATAGATAGTTGACATCAGTTGTTCTTCCCTTGCCCATTGATGCAGTGACACCATCACTGAAGGCCATTGAAGGCTTGTTGGTCAAGCAAGTTCACCCTTGCTAAAGATACGCTGAGTCTCCTGTATCACCTCCCTATCTTCCATGTACCTTAGTATAGCTTCCAGAAGGATCTGTTCTGTGGTCTTTCCATCAATTCCATGATCTTTCCCAGAACAGAGGTGAGACTGGGAGGACAGTAGTTCCTGGGGTCATCCATTTTATCCTTCTTAAAATTGGGTGTGATGTTGCCTTTTTGCAATTACCGGGTACTTCACCTAGTTGCCACTTTTCAAATGTCATTGAGAGTGGCTTGGTGACTATGTCAGTTAATTCCCCCAGGCCTCTGAGGTGTATCTTGCTGGGACCCAGTTCATTTGCATTGGTGGGTAATAGGTCCAGTATTGCATCCCCCCTGATGGGGCCTTCTGTTACCTGACTCAGGAGGTTATCCTCAATGCATTCCAGGAGCTGCTAAGATTGTCTAAAGCTTTCCACACTATATTTCCAGCAGATGTCTGGGTGGTTGAAGTCTCCCACTGATATGAGCATGTGATGTCTCCTGTAGCTGGAGGCAGAAGGCTCCATTAGTAGGCTCCACTTGATTGGGTGGCCTGTAGTAGACTCTGGTCACAAGGTTCCCTTTGCTGCCTTATTCCCTAACTTTCATCCCTAGGTTTTTGATTTCCTCATTATACCTAAAGTGTTTGGCCTGGATATGTGCCTGAAGGGCTGGTTAGGTCGCACATATGCATCCTCACTTTATTCCAGACACAAGCAGAGGTGCTGTATTGAATCTGTTAATAGAAAGGAAATATGTTTTGCATATGTCAGAAGGTGTGCTCTCAATTGGTCCCTAATGTGGCCAGCTGGGGATGTGGATCCCACAGGACTTTGCAACAGGTACCAATGCTCAGAAGCAACAAGGACATTTTTTTTGGGGGGGTCAGCTCTTCCTATCAGGATAATGTGAACTTCTCAGTTTGCTGAGATCCTCCCTATTATGAGAATGTTAATAGCAAGATTGATTTGATTGTAAAGAGTTTCCTGCTGTGAAATCTCCTCTAAGACCATCTTAATATTCTTTACTATAACCACTTTTTCATTTGATTCAGCCTGAACTTGCATTTCTTATTGCACATTTACTGACAGTGACATGCTGTGCTGCTGTACTTCCTGCACTGATAAATTAGATTGTGGATCACCTTATTCTTTTGCTTTTAAATGATATCTGCTAATCCTTTCTGGTCATTGTCACCTTTGAGACCCACTTTTGCTGTATCTTCTTGCTTTGGGCTTAGTTTGCAGCTCCTTCACTGCACACTCTTGCTTTTCAAGTAAGGCAAGCGTGACACCCACAACAGATTACAACATTGTCTTGATGTGGGTTTTCTGCCTAATTTGGTTATGAGTTGGCGTTGCACCAACATACATGGATCACATCACCCACTATCAGTGGGAGCTGTGCACTGCTGGATTCTTTAGCTCTGAGCTTGGCAATTGATCAAGGAGTGATAAATAAGGTTTTCTCAGTGGTTCTTAGTTTGTAATTGTTTATGTCTACAACCCTAATGTCTTAATTAAACTTTCAGCACATTATTCCATCTTTTGTGGGCTTGTTGTTTCATTAGCTCAGCTGCTAATTAGCCAGTATTTTACCCATCTTCTACTTAATGCTTTATTACATGTGCTTTTCTCAGGTTAATTTCCTTCTGGAAAACTACAGCATCACTAAGCCTTTGAATTTATTGTTTACCTGAACTTACTGGCTGGCTTTGAGGACTTTTTTCTTATTCTTTGCTGAATACAATGGTATTAAATCTCAGTGAATTCCTTGTGATGACCTCATCAGCTCATACTCATAACTATTACATTAAACATGCACACTTCTAGATTTTATAGTATTTCACAGTCTGTTGCACTATTTCTAAATATTTTTGCATATCTATGAAGCATAGTTTTATGATTTTAAGGACTCTTACTACTACTAAAGATATTTTTTTGTGTAATTACTACAGTAAAACTTTAAGCAATAAAGCAGGATTATTACTAGCTCACCTAATCTGGATGCAAAAAAAAAAAAAAAGTCTATAATAATGTCTCTCCTCTTATTTTATTTTTTCCCTCAATTTTCCAAAACAATTTCAGTCAAAACTTCAACAAACCTCAATAATTTTTTTTAGTGGGAATATTCAACTTCTGTCATTTGGATTTCTGCTGCATTCATAAAAAACTTTGTCTAACTGATTGACTTTTTTTCAGTTATCACCTTCCTAAAAATGTACATCTTGATACATGTAATCAATTAACAAGAATAGTGTTCCTATAATTCAACTGGATATTTCTAGGCTGCCTGTTGAACTCAATATTTGTAATACTTATATTTTACCTACAATACTTTCATTGTACATATAATTATCCTTAAATCAGATCTTTTTTCCCTTTCAAAAATGAACATAAAAATAATTCAGTGTGTTCAGGTGAAAGCCATGTATGCAGTCATTGAAACTTTTTGTAAAGTACATCCTAACTTACTATGATGAATAATTAAATAATAGTCTTAGATTTCTTTTTCCTGTTGTCATATTTTAACTGAAAAGAATGGTCTTGATGTTTTGTGCAATTTCCAAGGCAGAAAAATTTGGTGAGTTTAATCTTTTCAATCAGACAAATTAATTTACTTAGCTCAGATCTGAAATGGTCTTTTATATTCTAGCAAATAGCTCTACCTGTGTTTCTACTGTGGCAAAAGGGGATCTTGTTCATTACTTCGTTTTGAGATACTTTGGTGAACACAACCAGCTTTTTTTTTTCTTGAAAGAAAATATGTAGGTGCTCCACTCAAGTGGGGTGAAATGCTTCTGAATAAAAAGTCAAAGGACAGAGATGCTTAGATACTGATGCTTAGTCGGCTAGTTCTAGGTTTTAGCATTCTGCTTCTACTATTGTTAGCTAGCTCTAGGAGATAGAGACTCTTCTGGATCTCATTCTGAAAGGCCCAACTCATGCAATGGACTCTACTGATGGTTATGAATCTGCCACTTGTGGTTTGGATTTCAATGCTGGGAACAACTGTCTTTGTAATACAGAAATGTGTCTTTGGATCTGGCCTCTAATATTTCATTTGAAATGGAGATTGCTTAGATTGGTATCACGGTATCACTCATCATGAAGATCAGTGCCTTATTGGTTTATTATATTTCTGGAAAAATTGTAGGAGGCAGCAATTTTCAAGCATGCGCTGAAAAAGTCAGAAATAAGCAGAATTACTTAGGTACTAGAATTAATAAAAAAGAAGACAGGCAGTGTGGAACAGGAGAAGAGAGTTTGCATTCAAAAACTTTCAAACATTAAGGTTAAAGCCTGTCATTCACTGAAAGTGTTGTATAATATTAGATGCAGATTAAAAAAGAACTTTTTGTTTGCCTCAGGTCAAAACAAAAAAAGAACACCCTAGAATATAAAAAAAAATCTTCTTTACGTAACATGAAGTGGTCTAGAAGTATGAAATCCACTAATTCTTTGCTTTGATTTCTACCTTACACAGAATATCCAACACTATCAGTCACAGAAATGGAGAGGAAGATTAAGGTTTGCTGAGTTACTAAAGAAAGAATGATTACTTAACTCTATGCACAGATTTTATATAAGCTTTCAGAAGTTTCATGAATCTTCTTCCTGCAATTAAAACTCAGTAACATTTCTCTAAGAAGGTAACTTGGAGGACTGAGAGGACTGTAATTAAATGATCAGAATGGCTTTGTTTATCATTTTTGAGAAAACAGGAGTTGTTAGCTAATGCAAAGCAACAGAAAATTCTCAGGGTAAAATAAAATTTGAGGCATTTAGAAATAAATAAAAAACAACAACAAACACAGGTCATTTGATTAGAGAAATTATAGATTTAATGGGTGTCTAATGATTGTATCGTAATGTAATTAGAGTTCCTAGATAATAGTTGTGTTATTATGATTAGCCTGACTTCAAAAAATAGAACACTTATGCCATTGTATGGAAAATACTGTGATTGTTCAGGCTTCTTGCTATTTACAACTTTTGAAAGAGCAGATTTTCCCAGGGATTCTGTGTTTCAGATTTTAATAGACTTTTCCAACCATTAATAAACTTAGAAAATGGATACTTCTGAATCCCTGAGGTTCAGATGTATCTTCACTCCAAATCAAGACGAGACACAGATATACACAAATTCTGCCTTGAAAATTTTTGTTCGTGGCTTCTGTAAAATAAAAGCTGCGTCTGTGTCATGGTTTTATGATTTTTAATTATCAGTATTTCACATCATAACATCACGTAGTGCACTGAGAGTTAAAGAGTTAATGTTCCAGGTCTGGGTACCTGTCCTGGAAGAGGAGAACTGCTACATTCCCCAGAAGACTGTTCGCTGTTCTGTTATCATTTCTGCTCAGGGGGAACACATGTAAGGCCTTGGTAGATCACCTGATATGCTCTTTTCCTGTTTGTCGGCTCTCCTCCCTGCTGCTTGTCCCTGTCACACGCATTGCCTCAGCATCAGTGTAAGGCTTTTCGGGTTTTGGATGCTATTTCTCTCATTATATTTGATTTATTAGCTTCAATTCTAATTGTATTGTTTTATAGTGTGTTATCTTGCATGCCAATACTATATTTAGTAAATCAGTTTTTTTCTCTTCAGATCGTTGCTGCTGTTTTTAATTATCTGGGATACCTGTTTCCTCTTTCTGGAGGTGTGGATTTAGTGAAACCCTCAGCCCTGCTAGTTATGAAATTGGGCCAAACCAGCCCATAAACCGTTGACAGTCTGAGAGGTCATGTATGTGATCTGGTGTCTGACCGGAATAATTGGGTGAAAAAGATTTTGGGATACATCAGTCTCCATACGGACACTCTTTCTGTCCTATGCTTCAGCCCACTGAGCAATTCCACTCTGCACCTACTTCTCTGAGCTGCCAGCCAATGCACAGCTAAGAAAGTGTGTAAGACTTTACCTTGCATATGTTCTAGCTTGTAGGTTTAATATTTTCTTCTTTCTAATTTAGCCCTAGGTACCAATATGGATATATATTTTTAATATGTCTAGATGGAAAAATAAATATATAAGAAAACTCCAGCCAGTAAGCCTAAAGCAACAATTAGGTGTAAATCTGAAATCTCTGCAAGATAGTTTGATGTGTTAGCATGAAATATAGTTGCCTGGTTTATTTGGGTTGCACTTTGTCCCATTACTGACAGTTTTCTCAGCAATTATTTGTACTTCCTCTCCTAGAAAAGTATGCCTTAATAATTTGGAAAAGCTACATATAAATTTGTGTTTGCAGATAGCAATTACTTTTTTTTTTTTTTTTTTTTTGCCCATACACTATCTGCATTTTTATGATGAATTATTTTCTTAGCCAGAAATAATGATGTTAACATCCTGAAGATTAAATTGCTTTTCCCAGTAGCTCCGGAAATGAAGGGGAAAGAGAAGCTTTGTTGACTGCATGTTATCATAGGCTGGAAAGATCATATCATAATGTGCTAAGGCAAAAAATCTGGAATACATTTGGCATAATTTTAGAGAATTAGAATCGGGAAGCTCAATGTAGTTGAATAGAAGTGAAAGGAAGTGAAGAAAACTACCTGTATTTGAGAGAGAATGTGGGTTTTCTGCTTTTGCCAGATCAACCTGTAGATTGTAATGGGTTACCTGTTATACATAGTGCTTGATTCAGATGTAGAATGAGATGTGAATAAGATTCGATGGAACAATAAATTTGAATTTCACAACTGTGTCTACTTTCCAGGGTTGGACAAAATTTGACAAATGTGCATACATACACACACCTCCCTCCCCATGTGTGTAAAGCTTCTTTTTCCTCTTAGCGTCTTTCCCTATTTCCAAATGATATTTCTTTTCTTATTCTCCCAAATACCAAATGCCTCAGAAGGGAAATACCAAGGCTAGGAAATCCTGGAAATTTCATGTGAATCTATGATGCCTGAAATACATGTTGGAGAAGTGCATACTTCTTTTTCCTGTCATTTGGCATTCAAGATGTGCTATTTTCCAGTTTTAATTTAAATGAGCACATCAGTAATTTTATCACCGAAAGTGCAAGACTGTTTTGAGCTTTTTTACTTGAAACTGTTGACTATTGAGTGTTGCTGCTCGCTCAAAGGCAAACAATATGGCACTGTCTTGTTCACCTACCATCCTGCTGGATCTGAGAGCATTTTGACCTTCACTCAGAAGTTTGTAACCTTGTAGTGGAGATCAAATAGGTTTGGATTGCCTCTGTGCACAGAGTTTTGAATTTAGGATCTGAACTTCCTGTTGCTTTTCTAGCACTATAAAACTGTGCATAAAATGTGGCTTATTTCTGTCTGCTTCAGCCTTGTGCTGACTCTGTCTGGCAGTTAAGCTCTGTTGGGGCATATTAGCCATTCCAGAACTGGATGTCTGTAACAATCTAGGTGTGAAGAGACTGTGTGAGTTGCAAACAGCTTTACCCGCCTACATATTCATCTCTGTCTTGGTGGTGACAACTTCAGCTGGAATCAGTAGTAAAACTCTAGACCTGTAAAAAGATTTCAGCTCAGTTGAAAAATTGTTTTGTGAGACAACGTGTGTCTTCTGTATTCAAATCCTTAATTCTATCCAAGGTGAAAAGTAACAGAGGTTACTTTTGGGAGACCTTGCTTTCCACCTACTTCATGGCTGGTAACTCCACTGCTGTTACAGTCATGTTGTCAGGTGTGGGCTTTCAGTCAGTCATGTAGCAAGGTGAATGTAATAGCTATAGTCACTATTGGCTCTGAGATGCTCTGTGAAAACTGTATATATAGGGCACTCTTGCACCTAGGAAGGGAGGAAGACAATGAAGAGCTCATCTTCCATTTACCCAGCTCCAGAATCAGATTAGATAAAGGATAAAGCTATGCTTTAGCAGGATTTTGCCTTCAGTGATTAAGGTGTGCTCTCCACAGCCATTTTGCCATTTCAGCTTTTCTTTGTGCTTGACCTCATCCACCTGCCAGAGGGGCTGTAGGTAGTTCTTACACAACCTGCTGTGAACAGATTCAGAAGTCTGGTTGGCCAGCTGGTTCATAGTACAGCCACACAGTTTGGCAGATTTGAGGGGTCCCATGCTGCCATGAGAGGTGTGAGGAGGAGATCTCAGCAGCAAAGCAGCAGTGCCAGAATTCCTCAAGCAGATATTACTGTGAACACCACTACGTAGTGTCTGAGGGATACTTAAGAAAAACTTTTCAGAGCAATACTTTGTGGTGTTTGAAGCAGATCACCTCCCATAGAAACTGCATGGCACATCTCGACAACCCCTCTCCATCGGATGTTATCCACACCAGTGTTTCAGCATCTAGACTGAGCCACTGTGGTTCTTCTGAACTTGAATTGGAGACCGCAACTTGCTTTAAGCACAGGGTTCAATATGCAGTGAAAAGGTAGCATATGTAATAAGGCATAAAGTACTGTTGGACCAAGTTACTTTTATCATTCTGTATCACAACTGAAGTTTGAATTGAATCACGTAGGATATCAAGACTTCTCTCCTGAGGTATGCTGTGTTGATTGTCACATACTTGAAATGTTATGTGTCTTGCTCCAGAAATAAGTATTTCTGCAGGAAAAAGGACTTCTTTCAATTGAATAGCTGAACAGCATCTCACTGATTCTTTTAAATTTTTAAGATTTAATAGACTGAGGAGTATACTCTCTCATTCCCATGCTATGAAGGTGTAAGGAGGTTGTGGTTATGAATAAGCACCTGCTGTCATTTACAGCAGCATTAACATTATCATAAGAGAACAGCACTTGTTATCAGGCCTTCACTCTCCAAGTGTATCCCATTCTCTTCAGTTTATCAATTCCCCATTCCTCAGATACTGCCATAATACAAGTTCTCAGCTTCTGAGTGCCCCTAAGCAGGAGGGATACTGGTCTCCACTGTATTGAACAGAAAGGAATGATTTTTATTTGCTTGTTTTTTTCCTTTCCTTTCCTTCTCAAGTCTTGTCAAGCCATTGACTGTTAGCTTGCAATCCACCTCTGATGCTATTTTTTGTTTCTCACTTGTTATATTTTCAAGCACGAACCTACATGTGACCCTGCCCCCTCCTTCAGAACTGATGAGACTGCCTCCTTATCATCTCTCAAATCACTCCTTCAGCATTTTGTGTTCTTCAGCAAGGGAAACTGATGCTTAAAAGCTTGTTCACAATTGGCTATGAGTGGACCGCTTATCGTACTGACCATCATTATCTCACTGTTTCCCAGTACCTGGTCATCTGACCCTTTCTTATCTGCTGTATTTGTCTATGACTGTCATGCCCTATAGAAAGAACACAGTGTTCTGTTCTTGCATAGGGTGCATAGAGCTGGTATGAGGTGAAATGTTACAGAATTGGTACTATGCTAGTGTATGATAATTTAAGCAGTATGTACAGTAATGACCTTGCAATATCTGGTGCATCTTAATACCACTCTCATTGAATGCTAGGACAAGAAATTGAGTGGTATTTAGGAACAGAGAATATAATAATGTGCTGGTGAAGTTGATCAATTAATAGTTTCAGTACTTAGAGTGAATTTCCAACCTGCACTCATATGCAGGCTAAACCAGTGGCTCCGATATTTCAAAATAATTTACAGCTTTCTAGCAGATCCACCATTATACACTCATATGTATACACTAAACTAATGTCCTAAACAGTCCAAAGTCTGTCCTCCAAAAGTGCAAGGTAGTGGTTTTGCTGACCCCCCTCATGAATTCATCAAGAATCAAGAACTCTATCATTTTGTGATCTCTCTATCCAAAACGACCAGATCTCCCACCAGTCCTTCTCTGTTTGTAAGCAGCAGGTTTAGAGGGGCACCTCTCAAGGTATGCATTCTTGGCAGCTATGTCAGGAACTTATCTTCTGCGCCCTCCGGGGACCTCCTGGACTGTGTTGTATTTCAAGCAAATATTCGCTAAGTTGAAGATTACAAGGGATACTTCTGACATCAAATACAGGTGTAATTGTTTATTCTCTGAAGCTCCTGACAGAAAGTTTGAATCATGGATGAGGCTGTGGTCTCAGCTGTGCTGGTGTGTTTGGGATGAGAAGAGTCCTAGGCAGACCCAACTGCAGCTCTGCTCTTTTCGAGGAGTAAGCAACTCCCACAGCACATCTGCTGAGTGGGATGGAAAACAGCTTCTGAATGGCTACAGTCTGCACTCAGAAAGTAGTAAACTGAGACACTTCAGCTGTTCCTGCACACCCTGTTCAGCTGCCCTCCTGCAGCAGCTACTAGAAGAGAGAAGTAGAGAGCATAAGCTGTGCACTACCATGCATAGCTTTACAGCCTAAGCATTGATCCAGTTGGGCTTCTTTTTTCCACTTCAATCTCTCTGCAATGACAAATGCAATTCTCTGTTTCATTTCAAAGTTTGGATTCAAATTTAGACAGAATCTTGGAGTGACATAAATTCAAAACAGATCAGTGGAATAGTCCTTGGGTTTTGGTTGTGATTTTTTTTTCTCCCCCCCGAGAGAAAAGTAAATTAGAACATTATAGAGTTTTTCCAGATGATTAAATCTTAGTAGATCCAGCTTCTGTGAAGTTCTGGCATACCATCTGAAATCTCAAGATTAGCCCAAGTTCATAAGCAGCCTGGGCTGAAATTGCATTTTTTTTTACAAGTTCTTAGAATTTATGCAACAAAATTGTTGAAAATATCAGTTATAATCCACTGAACAAATAGATCCTTGTCTCTTTATAAACAAGAGTTGTCAATAAAAATAATTTACAAGTGTAATGAGATGTAACTTCTTAACTAAGTGTTCAGCTGGATGATGGAATGAGAAGGATATCTGCCAGCTAAAGCAGAGGGTCATATACTACCCATAATTTCTTAAAATAAATACCAATGTGATTTTAATAGAGCCATTTAAACTTGGAATGGAACTTTAACATGAGAAATGTTGACCTTTTATTTCTTAAATGGACAGAGTGTGATCTAGAAGAAATAAGCTTTACAACTGAAGTTTTCAGTAGAACCTAAGAATGTAGTTGCCTAAATTCTACTGGAATGTTTTGGGATACAAACCTTTTTGTCACTCTATCTTTGAAAATGATAGCCTATGACAGCTTATTGTGGATTATAACATCATGTCTGTGACTTTTTTGGTTATTCCCACAGAGCGGTGTGTAGATAACAAAGGTGACTCAGGTAGTCATTCGTATGAAACAAAATAAGCGCACAGCAGATTTATCATTCCCATGACGTTAATTAAGGCTTAAAGACTTTGGCCTGCCACTAAATTCCTCCCCCTCATGAATTTACAAGATACAGCAACCCAGAACTCTGACCTTATTTTCTGTGATTTTCCTTCTACCCACTGATTTATTTTGTATTGATGTTATTAGCAGAATATACAATCTATTTAAAATTACTTATCAACAACTATTTGTTTGTATTGTGGTCTAAATCTGTAAATGTGGCATCAACAACTCTTCTTAACTGTGTTCAGTTTGTGTACAAACAGATACAGAAATTGCATAAGTAAATACATTTGCAAATGAATAATTTGCACCAGATTTGATGCACTAATGAAGAAGACGACTGAGGACTGGGGCTCAGTGGCTATACTTAAATCCAGCCAAATCAATCTAATCCAGCATTATTCATTAGGATATGCAAAAGAAAAAATAACTCAGGAAGCAATGGGATCAGATAAAGAACTGGGTTTTTGCTGCCATAAATTTCATGTCTGAACACAGGGACAATACTTGTATGTCAAATGCTACACCAGATTTCTCATTTTCCTATATGTAGAGGATAAAGTTTGAGACCGTTTACCTTCAGAGAATATCTTTACATTCAGGAGCAGATCTACAGAACAGCCCTTCTGGGATCACACATATTGTGAAAGCTGAAGTCATATTAGCATCTCTACGCTCAGTTGTTAATGGTCTGAATATAGGAATAAAATGTTGGCAGCAGCAGTTGCAAAGTTCAGAATATCACAGGCAGGTGTGAAGTAATGAGTGAGGATATATTATGGATATGTTTATGTACACAGAGGTGGTTTTTGTTGTTTTTATCTTTGATTTTCTTGAAAATCTTTCAAAAGATTTGCAAATTAATTACCAGCATCTGCTTCCACATAGTAAATTTATGCTTTCCTTTATGTTTTGGCTTTTCAAAGGTATTGACTGGTTGTTAGAACTCCACGTAGTAAACTTTCTGGTTTTATGTACCAATGTTTGTTGTCATCTCTATAAATATGCTTTTGCATGCTTGCTAGTCCAATAGATTCAGTGGTAAGTGATATATTTTAACATCTAAGGAAGCTTTGTTAGTAGTTGGGACACCTGGAGGTGTCAGAAAAATGCAATTATTGTGCTTTGCACATAACTTTCTGTATATTTAGTTTAACACAACTAGTGAGGACCATGTCTCTAATGAAAGCAAACCTCTTGTTCTGGGCTCATTCTCAATTTACGTTAAGCAAGTGAGAGAATATAATTCAAAATATAAATCTTACCAAGAAGAATTACAGAAAAAAAGAAACCAACACTTAAGTGCAGACACTTTAAAGTAGCAAATTTCCAAGTAATTCTCCAATGAGAATGTAATGTGAATGACTACAACATTTTTCTCCATTCTAATGCAAACACAGAATCAATGATTTATTGCCAGGAAGAGAATGAAGATAATCTTAGTAAGCACCACAAGCCAGATCCATTTACATTTTTGGTGAAAAATAAGAGAGATGTGGATGGTTTGTTGTTGTTGTTATCCCACAGTGTATAAATCCAAATGACATTGCTCAGGAAAATTAGGCCCTAAGATTTCAGTAGAACTACTACTGAAGTGGAAATAAATATTGAAGATTTTTCTGTTTAAAAAAAAATCTATGACTAGAAAATTTTACAAAATTTAATGCAATTTAGTCTGATTGCAACTTTTGTTACATTATAATTCACTTCATTTAGCGATATAATTTAAACTCCTATTACTATGGTGTTTTATCTCTTTCCTGCAAAGCTCTTTTACTGCTTTTCGGATAAAATCTTACCCTTCTTTGAAGAAAAAGCAGATATCCCCTTATAACTTTATAAAGAGATTATCTCTTATTACTCTATTCATATTTTCCACCAGGTCAGCATTTGCTGGGTTTCAGTGTGTGCTTGTGATGAGTATATGTTTTGATTATTTCTAAGGCTGATATTTTTACTTATTTCCTTTTGTTCCTGTCTTTCAGTCTTCTGCTCAGATCATTATCTATTGAAAGGTATCAGTTCACTCTGTTTTGAATTAATGAGAATTTGCACAGAGAGCTTTTAGTTCTTCATTGGTCTTAGCATACAAGTGAATTTGATTCAGTTTTTGCTTTTAGTTTTAGCATTCATGCATCTTTATCGGTCTTTTTATATTACTAGAAATCCTTAAAAGAAAATTTGTCATTTTTATTACAAACTTTACGTTTCACTTTTTGTATTCTCAGCAGAAGTATATTCTATTAACAAAGAGAAGCAGCATCATTTTTGTTTTAAGGATAATAAATGAGCATTAGCTTATTATATATCCTTTTGCAGTCACAGTTCTTGTAATTTTCTTGTTGGAAATCACCAGGAAAAATTATCATCCAAAAATCTGCATGAAATTTGGAAGAAAACATGATCTAATTCAGTAAATTTTTGGCACAAAAACTTAAAGAAGGAAAAAAAGCCAACAACAACCAAACCATTAATTTTCTATTATAAGATTTAAGTTATGTAAGTGCTTACATAATATGTGAAGTTTTCTCAAAGGGAAAATATATTTCAAATATTGCTATTTAATGTGAAAAGATAATGCCATATCCATATCGTTCCCCCAAAGTGAGCACTTTTCTTAGGAACTAAGACTCTATTTCAGTAGTTGGAACCACCTCCTTTCGCTTTACATGGATTTACATGGGAAAGGAAAAGAAATGGTCTCTTTTCTACATGTTATTTCTTTCTGCCTTTTCCTCTCTTAAAAAGAAGATAAAACAGCAATGAAAGTAATTACAAGTACTTGGGATATAGCTTGAGCTGAACTTCAAATTGAGCAAAAGGGCTTTCTTTCTCTTAAAGCTCCTTGCTCTACCCTTTACAAACTTTGCCCAATGCTCTTGCCTCCCATGCCAGTCATGTGTGTCATGAAATCTTTTACACAAAAGAAAAACTAGGTGGCTGCAGTTTCTTATTCAATAGTAGGGACAACTTTCTTTCTTTCTTTCTTACTTTTTTTTTTTTTTTTAACCTTAAAAAAAAACAGCTCTTTGAAATGCAACATAACTATGTTCTTACTGTAGTGCTTTTCAGAAAGCAGATATGTGAATCCTCTCTTGGGAACACTCCTTTGAGGCAAATCTGTGACACTTTTCTCCTGTCCTCTGTAAAGGGCAGCTGTTGTGTTCAGGTCAGACTGACACTGCATTCTTCATCTTTCAGCTTTGCTTTAGAGCTACAGGGAAGGTTTTGTTTAGTTATGGTTTGTTTGTTTGTTTATTTTTGTGGTTTTTTTCTTTTCTGGGCATTGCTTATCTATATGATAGCTCTCACCTTGTCCTCCATATCTAGCATTAACAAGAAGAAAAGTGAGGTGGAGGGGCAAGATTTCTTCCCAGTTTTCTCTGTAAGTGCAAGAGGCATCAGTGGAAGTGTTATTTAGAACTGAGCAGGAGGGGTAATTCCCTGTTAATAGTGTATCAGTTCTTAATAGCATCTTCAACTTTGTGGAAGCTTGTTGTTTCCAATCTAAAAGACACAAAGGCTTTTTTATAAATCACAGAAATAAGAGTGGAAGAAATGCTTAAAATTTGCTTGCTTTACCTTTATGTGAAATGTTCAAATGCAAGTTTATTTTGATCCCCAATCATTTTTAGCCTGATTATACTAACAGAGTGCTACGCTTAGTTTATTAATCTCATGCCTCTGCAGAATTTTAAATGTAAACTAGAATGCCTTAAAATTATCTTAAGTGAAAAAGCATGTTGTTAAATTATGTATGTTAAATTGTATTATTGGGAAATCTGGTTGTCTTGACTGTATTTTGTACATTGGAAGTCCAATAGAAAATACTTGCTGCAGCTGAAATGAATGTGTCATTACCCTCTGTGCAATGACTGTATCAATGGGAACAAGAAATTCCACATCTACTGCACATGGAAAGTCCTAAAAGTGTCGGTTCTACGATGGCCAAGGGCTTTTCAGCCCTTTGTTGGGAGTAATTTTGATGTTTGGAGATACTCAGTCACTTTCTATTCCCTTTCTTGAATTTCAATTAGCTTCCCCATGTCTGATTTTTTTTTCCTGAATTTCTGTGCAGAGTTCCTGAAGTTATTAGTTGTTCTTCTACCCCAGAAGCTTTGTTAATCTGTAATGCACTGACATGGGAGAATGTGGAGTGAAGTTAGTGGCTATCTCCAGAGAGTTGGGCATCTACCAGCCTTGCAGTGAGCCTATCTTCATTCTAGTCTTTGATCCCCATGGAGTTAGTTTAAGTTATTAGAGGCTAATCATGATATCGTGCTGCCTTGTTCTCATGCTCACACCCCTGAAATTGCTTTTACTCAAAATCACACTGGGTTGAGTCTTGAAATATATTCCCAATTTGTCTTTGATTGTGTTGAGCTGTTCAGCCAGAGCAAATGTGAAGCTTCAGTGAAAGAATGCAGATACTCAAAAAGTGCATCAGCAACTGATTTGTAAACATCCTGAAGTGGCTTTTTCTTTTTTTCTGAAGAGCTTTTTATAAGAGAAATTACAAAGCTAAAATCACATTCTGCAGAAAAAAACAGATACTATTAATATTATTTTACTCAAGCTCTTGACTTGAAGTAGAGACTTGATAGAACAGGCCTCAGGATGCTCAGGATGTACTCATCCAGAATAGCCATCACCTAGGGGTTGGCACTTGAGTAAAAGATTGTGCCATACAATTAAAATGCTGTCATTTCTACCTTTCCTCTACTACCGCACCCTCCTCCCCCCCTTTTTTTTTTCCTTTTTTTTCTTTTTTTTTAAACTCTAATCACACGTGGTGTAGGCTGGCAAGAGAAAGAAAATGATTACAGCCCTGATCTGATCATCTGAAACTTATCTTTAATACTCCATCCATTCTTGCACTTTGTCATTGTCTGAAATCACCATAGCAATTCTCTCTATTTACAGATATCATCTCTAGCATGTTGCTGTTAGTTTTGTTCATTTCTCATGTTGCTCTAACAGGTCTGGAGACATCGCCAGTTTCCTTTTCCTTTTTTCCCTGAGATAAGTATCTAAGCCCAGCAACTCCAGAAGATAATTAATCCTGACAATTTGTCACCATTGCTATGAAGTGTGGTTAGATATCTGGTTTTGACTAGACACCTAACTTTTTGGTATCTATGCCATTGAATACAATGGAAGGTTAAGGCCTCAAGCTACTTTATTTTGGCTTGGGAAAACACTTCACAAGCAGCTGTTTTATCTATGTCCTAAAGCAGCTTATCTGCCTTCAGTGTAGACACCTTTCTTTAAAATGATAGAGCCAAATCCTCATTGAACAGCAATCATGTAACATCAAACATTAATTAAATGCAAAGAAAAATCAGATTCTTATGTTCCATATTCTTAATTTAAATTACAAATGTATATTAAATGATTATAAACAAATCAGAATTTTTCTGCATTGGATCAGTCCAAATAGAAAATAAATTCAGGCAGGAAATAAGATTAAAATAAAAATTAGAAAAAAAAATATTTTAGCACACTTTTAATTCAGTAATTCTTTAAGAGTTGAGTAATTGCACAGATTTGTGTGTAAAGGATAATGAAAAAAATTGTTTCACATCAGGATGTGGAAGCATTTTATATCAATTTCACATCTGTGAATGCTGGTGAAATGAAAAGAGCAATGACAGTCCTTTCAGAAGCTGACTGCACATCAGATTGGCTGCTGGAAGACAAGTAAATGGGATACGTGGCAGTCAGGCCAGATTTGACTTTTTTGCTAAATAGCTTAATAAGGGGATTTAGAGAAGAATATACTCTTAATTATCCAGTCAAAATAGAAGTTAAATTTGTATATAGATTCAGAGAACAGCCGTGTTAAAAGTTCAAGGTGCAGCAGAGGCTCAGCGCTAGGCTGGGGGCTCCCTCTTGCACAGAGTACAGGGAGCTGATGGTCGTCCTAGGGGACATATTTGTGTGTGAATGTGATGCACAGCTCCCCTGGCCCCAAGAGATCAGGGCTGTTCCTGAGCTGGGAGAGGCTGAGCAGGAACAACTAGGAGAATTAGAGAGGTTCACAAATGAGGTCTGTGGGGACATCACTGCTTCCACCCAGAGCTTCGTGTTACTGAGGAAAATGCTAGTTGCAGGGTGAAAGGGATCTCTGAGCACATCTAGTTGTATAAAAGAGGGGTTTGGTTGTGTTAGGAGCTGGTGAATATTTGGGGAATGATGTATACTAGAAAAATCGCTTTGCCTTAACCAAAATAGAGTTGGCACTAAAGATTTAAAGGATTGTAGAGGATTATCTAAACTAGAAGCAGAAAGATGACAGATATTGAGGAACATTTAGTTCAGTCTGATGCAATCCAAACAGAAGATGTGGCTAATGTACAATACAATTCCAAAAACACCAGAAGGGAAATAAGAATTGCAGTAAACAGAGAAGGCAAGTCAGATTGTTTACAGTACCAACTGAGTAGCATGTGCAATACTGAACAGCACCAGACATTATAAATGCTTCTCCAACAATAGGAGAAGCCTAAAAATAAGACAGGAAAATTGGAATAGTTAACATCAGTGGCAAATCTGATAGAAGACATCCCAGAGACTGACTGAAAAGAGGTGAATAGTCAGTTACTAAGACTTTGTACTAACGGACATGGTTTAGTGGAGAAATACTGGTGGTAGATGGATAATTGGGCTGGATGATCTTGGAGGTCTTTTCCAACCTTGGTGATTCTATGATTCTGCTGAGCTGCTTAGACATCAGTTTTGTAGAAAGTAGAGACAGATTGTTAGGAGTGTGGGAGGAGCATAGTACAGGAACAATAATGAAAATGTCAAAAACAGTACAATATTGTTGGGAAATAAGAGTACTGAGGAGTAGATGCAAGTGAAATCTATTTCTTTAGTTTATATTAAGTTTATATTGCCAAGCCTCCTTTCTTCCAGACAGGTAAAAATAAGTGAAACTAAAGACACTACAAAGGTAGATAAATGACAGATAGTAGATTCTATCTGATATTGTGCAGCTCTTCATCATTATGAGATGTGGAAGAAAAACTTAATGTAATTAACAGCTCATTCCTACATGAGCTGTTAATTACATTAAGAAGTTTTGTCTCAGAGCCCAAGTAACAAACAAAAAAATCTAGACATTATCCTAAACTCAGTCTATAGTGGTGTAGAAGATCTTGCTCAGTTTTGCTGGTGTGTGAATCAACATAATTGAAGTTAAATGTTTGCATCATTAGGGAAAAAGACAAAGAAATCCAAGAGACAGATATTCAGTTTCAAGAAAGAGCACTACATAAGAAAGAGACAAATAGTAAGAAAAAAGAAATAATCAACTGGACAAAAAAAAAAAAAAAATCTTGTGAGGTATATAGATATAGTTCAACAAACGACAGCCTGGAGTATGTATTACAAGCCCAGTTAAACTGCATGCTGCAATTCCAAGGGAAAATGAAGCCATCAAGTGAAATTTCCTCAAAGCACAAGGGAAAAGTTATCACTGAAAATGATAGGAAATGGAAAAGGATACTAAGCTTAGGGAAGGGCAGTTAAAAAAAGTAAGGCCTACACAAAGGAGGAGAAAGCAAGGCCTGTAATACATGGCTAGTAGAAAAATAAACAAACAACAACAACAACAAAATAGGAGGAATAAAGAGTATTTGAAGGGTAACTGATGAAGTTGTGCAGATGTGGTTGTTCAGCAATCTCACCCTCAAAGAGGGTCTGGATTGGCATAGCCTCAAAACTACTATGTGGTGAATCCTCTCTGCTACCTCAAGACTATTGAATATGTGATAAATAAAAGGTCACTGAATCCACAAATAAGGAGTCTTTGTTAGGAAGGCTGTTGTAAGGTAAGCTCTCTTACTGGCCTAGTGGGATTCTCATCATTCTGGTTTAGTAGGTGCATCAGTGAATATTATTTGATTCAATTTATCCAAATCCTTGTACATTTGGGTTTTATAAAAACATCTGATGGAGTTTTCAACCAAACACTCTCAGAACAAATAGTTTGTTTACTAGTAAATAAAAATTTATTTTGTAGATTGAGAAGTGGTTATGAAAACAACTGTTCGGGCTTAACGGTCACTTTCTAAGAAGTCAAAAAGTAGAGGAGTCACTAATAGTCTCTAATGAATCAGTACTGGGGCCAGTGGTTGTTTTTTTTTTTTTTTTTAAACATTCATCAGTAACTCAGAAAGGGAATGAACTATGAAATCTCCAACTTCACAGCTGATATTATTTTGGGTAGTCAAATGCCATGCCGGCATGGAAGATCATCAAAAGGACCCTAGTAAATGAGCAGGAAGATACAATTGTAGTTAAAATCAGAGTGGATGACAGTAAGGGAGAAAAAAATAAACTAAGTCATGTTTACATAATGCTGAGCTGAGCTGAGAAATGGAAGGTAAAACTCACAAGAAAAAATTCAGCACTGACAGCTGCCTGTGATTATCTGTTCAGCAAGGAATGACATCATCAGGAGAAGGAATAAGAACAAAATAAAACTTCATTTTGCCGCTGTAAAAACATTGATGTGTTCACAGCCTAAGCACTGTGTGCAGTTTCTACATCTCCAAAAAGTCAGTGGAATTAAGGAAAAATAGAGAAGGGCAGCTAAAACAGAAAGAAGACAAAGCAGATGCCTTAGGGAGAGAAATGAAGGATTCTGGGACTATTCAGTTTAAGGGGAAGAAATGAGAGTAGGAGCAATATTTGCCAAATCTACAAGGTGATGAATGATGTATATGTGAAACTGTTATTCACCAAACCCCATGGTACTAAAATAAGTGAGCAGTCACTGAAACCAGCAGAAGGGAAGCTTAAACAATAGGAAGAACCTTTTTACACAGTAAGTAGAGCAGTTTTGGTATTTCTTGCAATAGAAGGCTATGGAAACAATTATCAGCAGGATCATAAATAAACTAAGGAAAATCATGGAAATCAAGTCTAGAGTAAGACTCTAAAAGCAATAGGCAGGGTCACTTTCTAACATCACCACAACAGGTTTTGGAAGCTGGAGGTCTCTAAAGGGGGGGGAGTGCAGCTAATCATCACTATAATAGCACCTATTTTTGCCTCTGTTAGAGATGGAGTACAGGTGCATGTAAGTTAATAGTCTGAGACTGTATTGCTTTTCTTCGGTTCTTACGTTTTGTAAATTTCCACCACTTTGAACTGAATATATTCTTTCAAAAAATATTCATCGTCTTTTAAGATTTCCTCCCCTTCTTTCTAATAACCACTTCAAATGTTCACTGACAGAACCTGAGCCAAGAACAGAGATTATTTCCCCATAATAAAATCAAAGAGTACTGGAATTTATCTGAAAAGCAGTAGAATGGAATGAGAGGGAAGGAAGAAACCTCCCTTCTTACCTATTTTGGATGCAGTAGTCATGCTTAACTGTTATTAGATCATCCTGCAAACATATGTGCTATTTAACACAATGTGCTCAATAAGCTTAGTAAAATGGACTACGTGGCAAGAGTACCTTTACTCATTAACTGTCCTCACCTCCTGCCAGCATGTCTCCTTCTAGTCTCTGTATGTAATGATGAGAGCCACTCCTTCCTGGTTTATCAGTGTAGATAGGTTTTATTAGTATTATCAGTTGCATCCACAGTAGGATTAATAACAATACAGTGATCTAGAAATGCAAGAGGGCCCATCACTAGGAGGCTCAAGTATATTTTGTGCAAAGTTAAAAAATATTTAAAAGCTAACAAGTCATTTTTAAGAAATCAGGAGATTTTATTGAAAGCAAATATGCTGGTTCTTAAGATGTACCACTGGGATTTTTTAATCCAGCCAGGTTAGGTCTTTATATTGCTTTTCTACAGTATTGTAGCATTAGACGCTTCATTTTTAAGGTAAATTAGGATTCTCATTGTTCTAGGAAGGAGGGCTATAAAGAGTATGAGAAATATTTTAGGACAAGGCAGAAAAGGGAGCTGTTATGTGACACCTTAAAAGAGCAAGAGATTTACCATGAGTACCTGCTCTCAGCCAGCCAGTGAGAAACTTTGTGTTTTTGAATATGATTAGCTCTGCTAATAACACATCTATAGATCTGTAGGACCGCAGGAGGAGCTGAGGATGCATAGCCCATATTTTTAGTTAGCCAATCTGAAAGGATAAATGTGCTAATGCTTTTTTCCTTGCTCTAATGCAAACCTGCACAGACTCACTCACAGCCTTTTGCCTTATGGAGAAAATTTGCATATTCAAACCTTTAAGATCCAGGCTGTATTTTTGGTTTCTTTACATGCACACATATGCACACCTATGTTTTATAGTGCCTCTATGAAGAGTTTTCCTGAAACTCTTGACTCATCTGGATTCGCGCTGGAAGAAAAAATAGCAGGAAATAAGTTTTGAAGTAGGCTGGATGGTATGACCTTCAGCTGCACAGGTATAAGTGCCACCTTTCACAAATGTATAAGCAAATGAAATATCACAATTTCCCTTTCATTTCACTGTTTTCATAGGGATGGCAATGAAATAACTCATGATTTACAGCCAAGGGAGACAATTGTGACTTTAACGTTTTCCTCTATTCACAGCAAAACACAGAATAAGATTTAAACACTGCCTTATTTCTTAAACCAACTTCCTCCTCCAGGCATGTTTATACTTGCATGAAATCTCCTACATGGTATGGCCCTGAGCAATTATTTACTAACTTCTCAGCCTTTAATTACGCACAGTGTACAGATAAAAGAGAAGAATGTTTTCCAGAAGGGTACTTTGTTATTCCATGGTGATAAAGTATCATTTGTGTGAAACCTGAAGTTCTTAGGACAAATAAAAACCTAACCCCAAAATAAGAAGTGCTTGTTCTTAACAATGGCTTCAGGAAAATAAAACAAAAATAGTTTGTGAAAATTGCTTTTGGTAGCAACTGGAAGATTTTAAGCAGCATAATTTCTAATTCAAATGATAAAAAGACATAAGATGTGATATACCTTTGTCTTCTGCTGCTTGGACATTAATGGGTTGTACCAATGTTGAGCAGCTAAAAGTGGGAGAAGAATTACTTTTTTTTTTTGTCTTCACATCTGCAAGACAGAAGTTGCAGTAACAAATGACTTCAATGTAAAAATGCTCTTTGGATGTTGATTACAAACATTGGTACTTATAAGGCACTTGTATAAACTGGACTAACAGATGTGCAACCTCAAAAGTTCTGTTGAAGGCAACAGCGCTTAGATTTGTTTAAAACTGTCCCCCATGCTTTGAATATTCTTTCAGTTCTGATAAGTACAAATAGTGCATCAATTCTTTTGTCTTTTATGACGTTACCTCGCTGTTACACTTTTCTCACTCACTTTTTCAAAATGAATTTCATTTGTCAGAAATGTTCTATTGTTTTGAGAGCAGAGATGCACAAAGGAGTGAAATAAGTATATTTAAATATATCAGTTATCTTGCAATTGGAATTAGAATAACGTACAGAAAATATAATACTTCTTAATACTTTTCAATTAGTATCACAAAAGATGGCTTTCAGTCTAGGCTGCCTTCCTGGAAATCTCCCAGCAGAAATGCTTGAACGGCAAATGCAAAAGAAATTGTGTTTAAAGAAATGCATGCCTTTATTAGGTCATAAACCTTGTGTATGCAAGCTGGTTATTGTTAACTAACAGTAGTATTTGTCAAGGGAGGAAACAAAAGAGACGTACTATCAGCACATGTGGCTTAACCCAGCAGGCACCATGCAGTAACTCCCCATCCTCAGTGGGACTGGGGAGAAAATTGAAAAATATGAAAGTACATGAACTTGCGGGCTGAGAAAAGGGCAGTCATTTCAGTACAAACTCTTCTGCAGATGCCAGTAATATATCATGTTATAGGGGCACAAGCTGTACTATGACCAAATTTAGTGGGTAGTGTAACAATTTACCAATAATGTGAGAAGAGAGGACAGACGGATTGGAAAAATATTGATATATTCTGAAATTATAGCCAAAGACCAGAAGTTTACCATAAATATTACTCTACCTGTACTGGCCACCTTCCTTATAATATAGGGAAGAATAAGTGTGCACACATTTGCAAGTAAAATCAGAAATTCCAAAGCATGAGCTAGAAAAGTATCTTATTTCGTGTGTATCCTTTATCTCATGTTTATCTATAATCATGTGTGGTAGTCACATATATAAACAAACAGAATACTGTTTTTAATATCGTGTGTCTGAGGAACGAGTTCTCAACTAAATGAAGTAGTAACCTGAACTAGGATCAGGCATTTGTAATTCAGTTCACTCTAGGACCATACTGGTCTTTGTGCTCCCTCAGGAGACTTTCTGAATATGAAATCGTCTTCATAGATTGGTGTATTCAGGAGAAACATCAGAAAGCCCACAAAGTTGTGTATATGAACATGAAGAAAGGAAGTGTAAGCCCATCAAACTCTTACAGATTGATAGATTCATGTGAAATAAAAATTCCCCATCCATGGGGATACAGTAGCATCTCAACACTTGTTTTTATAACAGATTAACATAATCATAGTTCTTTTTGACTGAAAACTTCTGAAAAATGTAACAATTAGAGTCCCGATATAAGCAGCTATATGTTGAAAGCTTGAGAATCTGTCCCTTGTTTAGATAAACTAGTGAAAACTAAGAAGTTGAAGAAATCTGGCCTACGTTGTCATTCTGAATACTAAAAATATGGTTTTATATGGTGCAATCCATGTCACTTCTGTATTTAACAGTACTCAGTGCAGCAATGCCACCATATGGTGTAGTCCTCTTAGATATATCAGTATTTAAATGACAACACCAGCAGGAGCTCAGGGAAATGCAGCAATCATGATTCAGTATGTGGGCAACAGTGCCAGCTACAGACATCCTCAGAGGGAGTGTGGGAAATGCCTGTGGGAATTCATTAGTTTCTAAATCCTTCCACATTGCTTTCAAGCCTTTACCTAATTCCTGTCTGTAGGATTCACCAATAAATTCACTTCTATCTTTTGAACATTTAATGATGAAATTTATTTTCCACTGTGTTCTAGTAAAACGGGCCAGTGGTAAGGAAAGAACCTTGTAATACTGACTCTAGTTTGCACTGAGGTTTTGATGTCAATCATTCTACCTGCAAGGGGAAAGTAATCCCAAGGAATTCTGTTTTGCTGTGATCTTTATCAGACCACATTTAAATTTTCTCCCAAATTCCAGTCTATACTGGAGATACATGAAGTACATGGCAAGTTTTCATCAAACTAAAAAGATAAACTGTATGTTCAAACTTCACACAGAATATTTTCCTTTTTTATTTATGCATCTTGTCATTTCTAGAGAGGTTTAAGACCTGGAGTTAAACTTTTTCCATTCTCTTCCTTTAAAACCTGCTCTGGTGCTATTTACACAAGTTCACAAAAGATGAAATACAAAGATTCCTTGAAGTTTTGGCATTAGAAGAGCAGATCAAAACTGCATTAACTCCACTGTCCTGGGTAGCTCCATTTTCACATTTTTCACTCTGCACTTTCAAGTAGGTGGTCCATTTTCTATGGTTTCTGTAAAGTGTCATTCACTTTTAGAACATCTCTGAAGGGTACCTACTCTTACAGTTTGTTTGCAATATGCTTGGAGATCCCTTGCACTGAAAGCTGATCTCTTAATGTACTATAACTGTTATGGACTTTTGCCAAAATACATTAATGTCAATGGAAGACTCACTATAACCTCAGTTATCCATATCAAACTCTGTTTCCTAATTACTTTATTTGTGGACACATATAAATACCCTTTTCATACAAGTATTTCCTGAACTCTGTGTTCTCATGGTTGCCATAGCACGTGTTTGTGCTGAAAGATAAGCAACAAATAGAATGTTAATAACATTTGTGAAATGAAACTGTACAACTTCTCACAGAGGAAAAAGGAAACTGCTTAAGTCATGAAATGTTACTGGGACACCAAAGATTCTGAAAGATGAGTAGTAGATGAGTAAAAGATCTAAACAAACAAATAAAAACACAAGAAAAAATCCTTTGGTTTCGTATTTACTTGATTTATGCGTTTGCTTTACTTTAAAGAGACAGATCCACTCTAACCATGTAATATTACATCTCTGAGATTCCAGTCTCACAATGCAGAAAATACAGAAATCTTTAAAAATAGGGAAACATCTATTTTTTGCTACTTTTTTTATAATTCTGCTCTCTCAGAAAGGTTTTTTTTTTTCCTGCCTGGGCAGAGATGGTCATGTTATGTTTCTCTTGAAAGCTATTTGAAATTCTCTGATAATGGCCAAATCTGTGAAACACTGGAACATCTGCCATTCCAGCTTCATCATATCATTTTTCTGTGGTCAAAATCACAGTACAGGACCAGAAGCTTCTGAGGAAGAAGAAATGATTTCTATTCAAGGTGATCTAGAAAGCTTAGTCATCCAGATCTCATTAATTTGTTACTACCACTTTCAAGAATTTGAAGACTTGAATTTTTATTTTTTTTCTTTGTCGTCCCAGCCCCATGTTACCAGCTGGAACCTTGAGAACTTGCATGTCCTTGATGTGATGGCTGCATGCAGGGTTAATTCTCTTTAGTTCTTGCTACACAGAGAGCCCTTTACTGAATGTAGGTAATCTTGAGCTGAAAACATATGCTTAAAATTGCCCAATAATTTTTTAAAAATCCAGATATTTTAGTATTGAATCAAAATATCTACTGCCAGTCAACATGTCAGTGATAAATGTAGCCTGTATGCTCAAATATTTTTAAAAGGCTGTGGAGTTAACGTCATGGAAGCTTGATCTATCAAAAACATGTCAAAGGAGTCAAGCTGATAAAAAGCCTGAATTACGTTCTATGAATAAGGCATGTAATTTTATGCCCAAATTTGTACCTCTGGGTAACAAAGTTGTGCACAGTTGTGGTGCTAATTATAATGGAATAATTTTCTAAGGTTTGAACAAACTTTATATATCCCTAGATTGATGGTGCTAAAATCTGGGTGAGGACTAGTTTTAAGCTGAATTCCAACTTGCTCAAAATTGAAGATAAACACAAGAATGCTTGATGTGTCCAAGCACAGAGAGATGCAAGGAGACCGATTACTTTGGGAAGGTGATTGTATGCCAATATATTGGCCATATCTCACTAAGAAAAACAATAGAAGTCTCTCACTAGTAATAGAAACACAAGAGGCATAGTAGAAAGATTTTTTCTAGGCTTCTGAAATTATGGAAAACTGATTATTTCTGTTCGCTTATCAATAATTTGATTAAGGTACATGTATGATGCTCTGAGACTATCCATTTTTGCAATAAGTAGTGATTGCAAGGAAGGTCTGATACAGACCAGAGAACTGTGAAATAAAACTAGGTGGATCTAGACAGTCTGTGAATGAGAGCATTAAAATTCAATACCCATTTTACAGGGAGCAACAGAAGGTTCAGATAAAGTTTATTTTCTGAATGTCTTACATTCTTCAAGATGGCTTAACTGCTAATGTTAAATGTGGCAACTAAAGACAGTTAGGCTCAGCTGGTGTCACACAGTTATGTAGAAAATGATTACTTAAAGCTGTGCTTTATTTCGCCTGATTGAACCCAATAATTTGTACAGCAGTGCCCTAGATGCTCCATGATCATCATGGATAAGCAGTTTTCAGAGAAGTCTGAATGTTCAAATCTTGCAGTGATACACCATTACCTCAAAGCACAATCACATCTTGGGATAATCACTGCCTCTTGAACTTCGTAATTATTGACTGTCCAAGAGAGAGCTACTTATTTGTGTCATTTCTGTATTTTCTATATTTAAGGACTTAATAACTTAAGTCAGAAGTCTAATTTGATTTTGAAGGATTTTTAAAAGTGTTTGCTTAATTTTATTGCATATTAATATCTTATTAGCTTTTGTAAAATTTCATCCCCAATTTTTTATTGTCTGAGAGTTTACCAACATCATAAACCCAATGTTTATTCAACTTCAGTCAGCATTGCCTTAGAGGATTTTAGAGCTGAATAAACCCAGCTATTTTGCCTTTCATAATTACCTCTTTGAACTCAATGAGCTCATTTCTGTCCTGAAAAAAAGGCAGACTCTCCTTAGAAAGATTAAACAGGATTTGGATAAGACATCTAGTTTGTCCATAGTCCTTAATTATTGATTTAAAATATTAAATTCAACCTCACAACCAATGAAACCCCAAACCATAAAAACTGTGGTTTCATGTCTTGAAAGTGTTCAGCAATCTTCAGTTATTTGAGAATAGCCTTTAGACCCTTCTGAGACAAATAAGCTTGATTAGCAAAACAAACAGGATAGAAAGATGTGACTGTAAGCATCAGAAACTATTATAAGGGAAACAACTCTTTTTGCAAGGCTCACTCTGATGGCAGGGAGGAGTGATAGGCCTGCAGCAAGTGCTTTCAAAGTGCACCATGGTTCTTGGTATTTCATGATAAGCTGTCCAAGTATTTGGCCATTGACCAAACAAAGCTCTTGGCAGTCTGATGGTCCTTTAACTCAAACACAGTTATGGCGTTTTCAGTGAATTGAGAGGCAAGTATGAAGGTTCAGAACAGAGAGCCTAAAATTTTTATGTAACCATCAGGAGGTCAGGTACTGACCATTTCTCCAGCTAGATTAACAATAAATTTTTGAAGTGATGAAACCAGTTTTGTTTTGCTAGACTTCTTTTATCAGAACTAGCTATTCCTTACAAATTTAAACAGATAGATTATGTTACTATTACATACATATCCATATATAAAAATAAAATGTGAATGATGTTACGATAGCATTGAAGCTGAATGTAAGTTTCATGCTTGTTAGTGAAAATCCTCTACTCCTAGGACAAAAGGCTTGCTTTCCACTGGCACGCTCATAACAGAGTCATCAAAATCTGAATATAATCTCCCTATCATTTTAGAAGAATAATGTATGATGTGAAGTGGTTAATACTTATTCTTCCTTCCAAGAATAAAATTCAAAGCCATGAATATACATCCTGTCACTTGGAAAAATATTTGAAAAATATTTGGACCAGATCACAAGAGCTTTCTTAGATTAATAATACAAGATGATCTTTGGCTGTACTTTGTGTCAAAAGAATACTTACGGATTTTCTTCAACACTAAACCACTTTAAGATTTTTGTGAATTATTTTTATATCCAGTTTCCCATGAGTTTGCATATATGTTTTGGCCATTTCTTTGTTGTTGTTGTTGGCAAAGCCAGATTTCTCCTTTTGCTGATTTAAGTGATCGAATGAATATTAAAGAATTTTAACTCACCACAGAATTAAGGAAAGCATTATTAAAATACACAAGATACCAGTGACAAGTTCCAAAATGTACCCTTATCATAATTTGTTAAGGGATTAGAAAACCTAGTTTTTTTTTTTTTTTTCAACACTGCTAATATTACATACTTTACAGTTTTGATAAGACTCTTCAGGTATTATATGTTCCAAAAACTGTTGAAAAAAAAAAAAAAAATCCTTTCTGAGTTGATAATACAAGAATGAGGGCAAAGAAAGTAAAGATTTTAACTGTACTTTCCATTTGGTTATTGCAATTATGCTGTATGTTCTTCTGGACCAGGACTAAATTATGAACATCTAGAATGTTTTAGTTTGCTTCTTGTATTTTTGTGGGTTTATTTATTTGTTGTCTGTTTGTTTATTTGATATCTATTTTTCTGTGTGCTTCTGAGCTTATGAGGTATTTAATGTAGGAATAATTTCAGTAGGTTTGTCTGTGAATTTTCTATTTTTTTTTCAGGAGAAATAGAATCAACTTGTGATGTGTATAAAGACAACCTCTTTATGTGCAGGAATGTAGAGAATGAGAATAATGGAGCAAATCACTTATAATACCAATTGCATGTGCTTGGGCTAAAAAGAGTGAGTTTCTTTACACATTTTGTATTTTTTTTTTTTTCCTACTAAAGAAAAATTTGACCTCTAGAGATTAATCTTCCAGTACTTTTCAAAATTCTGTAATTGTTTTCTGCATTTCATAATAAACATATCAATTATATCCATTGGAATAAGAGTGTGAAGGAAGATTTAGAGGAGAAGGTCTCATTTTGGAAACAAGCAGAAGGGAAGTTTCTTTGGTTCAGACATAAACAGTTTGCAGAAGAAAAAACAAGAAGAGTTATTGTAAGCCAGA
Source organism: Phasianus colchicus (assembly GCF_987193195.1). Lineage (NCBI taxonomy): Eukaryota > Metazoa > Chordata > Aves > Galliformes > Phasianidae > Phasianus > Phasianus colchicus. Next base: position 59,358,034 of record NC_143439.1, on the reverse strand, counting down.
AATAAGCCATCCTTTCTGCTCTCAAGGTACAGGAGCTAACAGAGTTGTGTTCCCTGATTTCAGTTCCTTGGTGATGAGGTAGTTTGGATAAAAATGTAAGTACATCCCTGAGGTGACATGAGGGTAACAGGAGAGCCTGAACAAATGAACATGGTACAAAACCAAAAGAGATGTCAGTGAAAGGGCTCCTAAATGGATCAGATGGCTGGAAATCCACAAAAGAAAATTTTACCTTGCTTAGCAGTAGAAACCTTCATTGCATCAGTCTGTCTGCAGCTGAAATGCCTGTCACTATCTCTGCACTCCAGCAAAGGGAAGGGAGTGGATCTGTGGGATGGCAGAAGCTTACAGATTGCAACCTCCAAACTTCCTACACAGAATATTTCTATTTCTGACAGGATGGATGATCTTTTAAAATACAGTATATGCTAGCTTCCAAATACACTATTTCCTTAATATCAGATGGGCTGCCTTGTGATATTTTCTGCAGAGTAAATATGAACTGTAACCATATGTATCTGGACTTCTTCCCCATGAATTTCCATGACTGTTTCTGTTATGACATCTTTCAACTACTTTTTTTTTCTTTTGTATGTACATGTGTATTAATATATAAGCTTTAAAGTTCCAGATGGGAAAATTGACTCTCTGTTTCATAATGGCTGATACAACTTATTCCTAATACATGAATGTCAATTTTCATGTCGTAGTAGATGATACTTGAATGCTTATATTCTGTGTAATAAGTTGTTATTTTTTGTTTTTTTCCTAGTCTGTAAAGGTGTTATCACCATCTCTGCATTGTATAAGTATGCTTGGTGATGTAAGAGCAATGATCATTTTATGGATAATAAGTGTACAAATTCATTTTTATAAATGTGACAAAAATAAGAGCACATATATTCTAAGAAGAGCAATAATACGAATTCCTAAACTGATCTTTGATTTAGAAGATGATCTGTGCTAAATGACAATTCCTAAAGCTTTTTCTTACCCATTCCCATAAATGTGGTCTATATTTGAAGGAAGTCTTGTCCAACAGATCCGAACATTTTGAAAAATATTTCCATAGTAAATAATAACAAGTTTCTAAGAAAAACTAGTGATTTTATCATAGCTTTTATTCAAATGAAGTCTCTAGGTAAGATCTCTGCAAGATTAGTATGAAGACCACTAAGCTTATGCTTTCACCGGAATCTGCATCTACCCATTCCCATCCTACACAGTAGAAGTGATTAACTATTGGCTTAAATATTTCATAGCTAACTACATACCATAACTGCCTGTTAATTTCTTTAGTAATCACTTTCCAGCAACTCTCCTTTAATCAAAAACAAAAACGGAACAAACCTATGTAGCTTAAAGAATGTCTCCTATGGTCTGGTAAAAAATAAAAATAAAAATAAAAATGATTGATTGCTGCTGTAGGTAACATATTATGGGTAACTTGTTATTACCATTATGGTACCATAGATGAGTCACTGAATAGTGACAAGACAGCTGGTACAAATCTGTATCTGGCACATCCTACTTCATGTCAGTTACCTTAAAATGATTGTCCATAGGTACATGAGTGGTGAATTTATCCCAGGAACTTTCTGGAGTGCTTTTGAATATCATGGTGTTAGTCTTTTCAGTTTCACACTCCTGCTCACTTAGAAAAAAGTGAAAATAATGATGGTGTGATTCCACCCAGATTGATCTGGGTCTCAGAATAGAGAAAGTTGCAAGAAAAGGTGCTTTTTTTTTTTTTTTTTTTTTTTTTTGTTCAGGGTTATAGTACCATTTTTAACATATGTATAATCTACAAAGACAGGCAGTAGTTGATATATAATGTATGTAACTTTTTTTCTGAGTTAACATGCTCTTTTAACTCAGGGTAAGAAGTTTCATGTATCAAACTTTTCCATATACTATGCTCTTGAGGATCATTGTTTTTGGTGCTGAACATGAATTGTGTAAATTTGTTTTAAGAGCAGGTCAATTAAGTACTACTGTGACATACTTTATATCTTATAATGCATTACTGTTCACATTTGGAAAACTCATAGTATGTACAAATGAAATATAACATTTTAAAAGGCTTAATTTTGGGGTAAACTGATGGGAAATTGTCATCCATAATCTTACTAGAAAGTAAGAAAGAAACCTGAAATAAACAAAATAAGTTTGTGACAGTGCACTGAGTTCTTTATTTTAGTATTCTAAAAACATTGAATTAGATACAGAGAGCCTTTCATCACATATTTTTACTAAAAGTATTAAAAATCTACAGAAGGGAAAAATATTTACATACATACATACATATTTCTGTGGATAAACTAAGTAATAAAACCTAGCAGAACCATGTATCACAAAGCTAACTATTTTATCTTTACTATCTTTCTATAACTGGCTATTATGTACTCGCCCTTCAGTCTCAAGGAGTTATTGTCATTATTTTCTTTCTGGAAAGATTTTGTAATTGCCCTTTGTATTTTGTACAATGGAGGTGCTACAGCCTTGAAGTAGTCAGTTTACAGTTAACTTTTACTTTTCGTAGCTCTTCAGATAGTTCATAAGTGTTATTAACATTTGATACATTGAACACTTTTTCTGTCTTTTTAAGAAAGGAAAGCAACACATTTTTATAGGCTCACCTTGACTCAGTAAGACTTATGATTTTGTATTATGTTCTTCTTATTTATAGTGAGATGATGACTATCTAAAAGAAACTATTGAGTTTTAGTGCAAAGTTCTGAAGAGATGAATCTGATAGATTAAAAACAAGCCTTTCAGAATGAAAGCCCCTTTATAAGAACTTTTCAATCCTCCGTAGAACTTTTGTCTTCTTTCTAAAGGTATGACGGTAATCAACTTACCTGCTTACTCATTAGCTAGCACTATTGCAGCCCTAAACAACTCAGGTAGATGAAGGGCTGTTTTTATCCATGGTATGCTCTAAAGTACTTGTTGGGTTCCCAGCCACTGCATTTGCTGTTCCTGCTGATAACACAGTTCATCTAGTCTTGTGGGGAATGGCTGAGGGAACTGGAATTGTTCAGTCTGGAGAAGAGAAGGCTCAGGGAAGACCAGATCACTCTGTACAAGTACAGAAAGGAGGTTGTGGCAAGGTGAGTGCTAGCCTCTTCTCCATAACAAGACTAGAGGAAATGACCTCAAGTTGCATCTGGTAAGGTTCGTGTTGGATATTAGGAAAAATTCTCTGAAAGAGTGGTTAGGCACTAGAATGAGCTGCCCAGGGAGATGGTTGAGTCACCATCCCTGGAGTTGTTCAAGAAATGTTTGGTGTTTTACTAAGGGACAGGTTTAGTGGGCAAATATTGGTAGTAGGTGGACTGTTAGACTGAATGATCTTATAGGTCTTTTCCAACCTTGGTGATTCTATGATTCTATGATCAACATTAACCAACTACTTTATCATGGCTCAAACTACCTATAGTAAAGGATCATGCCCTCTGCTGTGTTTGTATTTTGTCTAATGTTGTCTATTGTACTCTATTGTAGCAATAATATCAACCAAGTGCTATTTAAGAAATCAAAGCTAATGAAATTGTTGAGCAGGTTGAAGGAGGTGATCCTGCGCTTCCACTCTGTGCTGGTTAGGCCTCAACTGGAGTTGTGTCCAGATGTTGAGTTCTCAGTGCAGAAGAGGCGTGGATCTGTTGAACAGCATCCAGAGAAGGGCCACGAAAATGATTGAAGGGATGGAACACCTCCCCTATGAGGACAGGCTGAGAGAGCTGGAGTTCTTCAGTCTAGAGAAGAAAAGGCTCCGAGGTGACCTGCTAGCAACCTTTCAATATCTAAGGGTGAGCTACAGGAACGAAGGGAACAGAGTCTTTAGCAGGGTCTGTGGTGACAGATCAAGGGGAAATGGCTTCAAGCTTAAAGAAGGTAGATTTAGGTTGGATATAATGAAAAAGTCTTTTACAGTGAGGGTGGTGAGGCACTGGAACAGGTTGCCCAGGGGTGTAATTGATACCGTGACCCTGGAGACTTTCCAGGCAAGGCTGGATATGGCTCTGGGCAACCTGATCTAGCTGTGGATGTCCCTGTTCATTGCAGGGGTGATGGACTAGATGACATTTAAAGGCCCCTTCCAATGATTCTATAATTCTATGAATTTATGAAGTTCTGGATGAGAGAGAAGGCCTTCATATGTGTTTATGAGCTATTCTGCACAGAAAACAAATTATGGTTATATTATGAAAAAGGTTCCATGCAGTACTCTTGTGTACTTGAGGACAGTGTCTGGGAAAGAAAAAGGACCACCTATAAAGAAACTATGCAGTAATTAATATTTGGAATAATTATTTTGCAGCCCTCTTGTGATTTTTCAGCCAGCTTTAAATATATACATCTAATGAGAGGAAATAGTAACATAAAAAATAATGACCTCAGAAATGTTCAAAAAATAGCAGAAAAAAAATCTAGACAATATCTCTGTTTGAGAATTATGTTGTTAAGTATTGTCATATATAAATCTGTGCAAATCATCTTGCTCAACATTTTGCATGCCAGTTTTATGTCATAATTAGAGATGATTTGGATATATTTGCAATTTTGTTCTATTTGGACTATCTTGTAGAATTTATTGCTGGCATTCAAGTTGAGTATGTGAGTCTCAGGAGTTGAGAGTGACAAGGTACTGTTAGTTGATTGAGTTGATTACCTTATGACTCAGCCAATGTGGTTTCTCACTGAATGAATAGTTTATCTGTTTCTTGATAAAAGTGAGAGTGAATATATGACTAGTCAAGAGACTAGTCTTTAAAAGATTCAGTAAAAAGGCATGATGCTTTGTTTTTAAACCATGTAGCAATAACTATTTTTGATACTGCAGAGCTTGAAAGCACCTTGCCTTTAAACACATGTAATAAAATTGTTCATTCTGTTCTGGGACACCAAACAGAGAGCAAAGGAAGACAAGACTCACATTGCTTTAGGACATGAGAATCCTACAGAATAATTCTCCCATTTCTCTTCAAGATTAAGTAGTTATTTTCTGATATTTATGTACTAAAAGTTTTGCAGAACCAGGTGGCAATGTGATGAAGGAAATAGAGAACCTTTTTCAATTGTGTGAGGGACAAGAATCCAAAAACCAAATGAAATTCATAAACTCAAATGCAACAGAAAGGAAGTGATTAAATGGAGTATCACAATAGAACCAGATTTGATATTCTAACTTCCAGTTTGCTGGAAGCATGGAGATGTTTCTGCTGGACAAAATTTTTGGCATTCAAGAACACTGGCTTCATATTGCTAAAATTTTGACTGAAGCAAAATGAACTTTATATTGGACAAGAATCATAAATATGTAGTAAAAGGACTGAAAATATCCCACTTGGTGTCATGAGAGTTGTCTTTCTGCTTTGCTCAACTTCTGAAGTCAAAAGCAATCAGTCAGAAACAAGTGTCAGTAATGGTTCAGATGCTCTGTTGCTACGTTTTCATGAAAAGCTACCATGCTAGAATAGTTAACAAAGTTGAGAACATTTTTGCTTTTATAATATTACTGCTTAAATTTAGTGAAAATGTATCTAGGTTTCTTTCACTGCACTTAAAATATCTGCTCTGAGTTTAACAATTACAAGCACAGAAAAACAGAGGACCAGTGTTTTTTTTTTTGGACAGAATCAGATCACTTTCACACATGGATAAATTTTGCTTTGGTATGGCTGAGGTGCCTCTTTTAACAAAACTGTATTGCTGACAGCAAAGAGCAAGATCTTACTGCCTGAAGCCAGTGGGAGTTGTGTCTTTGACCAGAGTCAAAAGAATATCAGAGCACAGGTTATATTACTCCCACTAGACTCTGTCAGATCTGAGGTACAAAACTTGTTTTTTTGAATCTTTCTGTTCTTCTGCTTTCACAAAATCAGAAATCTTTGACTTAGAGCACCTTAAACAGCAGCTCACTGAAGAGTGGCTAGGCATGTTGTTCTGATTGTTTTCTTCTTCCAGCTATATACTGTTTTAAGAATTACATTACAAACAAGTATCAATACTATAGATCAAATACACTTGTGGAATACCTTTAAGTAAGTGGAGACATATGTGATAAACAATTATGTATTTATGAGCTTTAAAAAAAAATAAAATGGTATGACTCAAAAACCTGCCAGCAGGAGCTGCATCATAAATGTCTGTGAAACTTGTCTATACTGATTATAATAATATGAGTATACTGAATACACACAGCCTAAATCATGAACTTTCCATTCACAGAATCACAGAACTGTAGGAGTTGGAAAGGACCTCTGGGTATCATAAAGTCCAGCCCCTCCATTAAAGTAGATTCCCTACAGGAGGTCACACAGGTAGGCATCCAGACGAGTCTTGAATATCCCCAGAGAAAAAGACTCTAGAGCTTCTCTGGGCAGCCTGTTCTCCATCAGTCTGACAGTAAAGAAGTTCTTTCTTGCATGACTATGGAACTTCCTGTGTTCCATTTTCTGCCTTTTGCTTCTTGTTCCATTGTTGCTCTCTGCAAAGGGTCCACTCTCAGATTTGACTCCCACGCTTTAGATGTTTATAAACAGTTATGAGATCCCCTCTCATTACTGAGAGGGTCAGTTTGTCATGGACCTGGGCTGCCAGAGTTCAAGGAGCATTTGTACAATGCTCTCAGACATAGGGTTTGGATTTTGGGTGCTCCTGCGTGCAGCCAGGAGCTGGACTCAATACTTGTGGGTCCCTTCGTGATTCTATAATTCTTTTTTTTTTTTTTCTTATTTTTTATTTTTAAAGTCACTTTTTGGGGGAAATTTATATTGAAAGTGATCAGAGAAGTCTCTCTTTTTCATGATCTACAGCATTAGAAACTTAAAACACAGTATAAAACTTTCTACTTTTTCCAGTCAAAACAAACAAGAATTGACCTTTTTTTTTTTTTTCTTCAATATGACAGTTTTCAGTCCTTGTAAAGAATTCTTCTTGTTTTCAAGGAGCTGTAAGAATAGGAAGACACAACAGCCTTGTCTTGTATGAGTCAGCCTTTTACAGATCACACCTTCCCGCTATAAAAAATCACAAGTTAAATTTTTGTGCTAGCTGATATCCAATACTTCTTGCTTTTCATATTATCTTTTCTTATCCTTTACCTGGATAATGAAGACTTAACTGTTTGTAAAGGCAATCAATTTGAATGTTATTGAACAGAGACAGGTAACAACTAGGATCTGTCAGAAATCCCCAGAGCCACATATATGTGTTTGATAGATATGCATTGCAAGTGGATATATCTTGCATTCTGCTTCTGATTCTATACATTCAGACTTTGCTTTAATCAGTCTGTTTTAGGTGTTATCATTCCAAATGAAGCATTCTTTGCTATGAAGAGATCTGAAACCTGGCATTATTTTAGAGCCTCAAGATAAAGAGGCGATGCTGTAAATTTGTTGATGCATCCTTTTCAATGTTTATGTTGATGAGAATTTGGCAAGCAAAAATCTGTTGGCTGGAAATATGGCAAATATAATTGATTGAGCAGTAATTTTTGTGCAGTTGTCAGCAATTCAAAATCATTTGCTCAGTGAGGTTTTTAACTTAGCTTTTATTAAACAGTAGAGGAAAAAGTAATTCACTATACTCATCAGGGAGAACGTCTTTCATCATGCTTTCAAAGTACTTTCCAAGTTTAGCTCTCCAACCCTCTTTTAAGCAAAGTATCAGATAGGTGAATGGAACCTTTTATTTTAGCATTTTTGTGTGAAACATACTCACTTGAAATTTCTGATCCTGCAGAGAGGTGAATGGGGCTTCATGGGATGCAGGGCAACTCAGTCAGAACCAAGCCCTGAGGACAAATGGGGCTTCTGAAGCAGGTGATGGCCATCACAGAATTACACATATTCTCCTGTTCTTCTGGATGCTGGTGTCAGCCCATGAGAATCATTCTGCCCATGTCAGCTCATGAGAACCACTCCGCTTCTCTCATTTTGCCTGAAGCATGTATGTGTCTCACCTGACATTTCATTGCTTTTCTATCATAAAATCTATTCAAGAATTTACTTAATTTCATTGATCTTGTTCTTAAATAATGATTTTTTAAAATAATATGAGGATTTGCCATGGAAATATATATCTATAAAGCGTAAATATATAAATATGGGGCCACATGATTGAATAAGAGGAGATACAAATTCATTCTTGTTTATTTATCAAGACTCTAGAAAACCTTTACAGGAACTTTTCAACAGGAGAGTTTCTTTTTTCTTTCTCCAGCAGGAGAGTTTCCACCTCCTTTTCAGATATTGCTCAGTTGACAAATTCCCTCACAGTTTTTCTCAAGGTCATTTTTCAGTCCCCAATCAGAATTGATTTTCCACTGCTTCTCTCTCAACATTGCAGTTTTCTCTCTCTCTTTTTTTTTTTTTCCTTTTTTTTTTGTTTTTTTTTTTTGTCCTGAGGTGTTTTTATCACCAAATGATGCTTTTAGTGAATTTCCCTCAGCCCACACTGGGACCTCTGTTCTGGTAAAGGTTATAATCCTTCCATCTGTTTGGTTCTATGAGGGATTTCAGTTACTTTTTGTATTTTTTGGCAAGTATAAGCAGCTGTTTCACAGAAACTTTATAAAAATGTTCATGCCAAATTATAACAGTTCTTAAAATAATCATGGTATAGCATAAAGTGACGTATACCATGAATTAAGGCATTTATTGCTAGGATAAATATTTTATCTACTCTTATTTGAGATAACTTGGGAAGGTCATGGTGAATTAAGTCCTCCTGATTAAACCTTTAACCCAAGATGTACATGCACATCACATATATCTCCTGTCCAGACTTTTCACATAGAAAAGCTCTGGTATGAGTGATTCACATGACAGAAGGAGAGTGCAAATGACATGTAAGTTACAATTTCAGTGTTCATTGCAACCCATGAAATATCCCTGGCATAGCTTAAAAACAGACTCCTGGACCACGTACCAGAAGTGTTAATGTGTGTCTTCCAGATAATATTTCATCTCCTTTCCTTTAAAAAAAACATTGAGTTTGTTTTCTGGCATTTTGAGAGGGAATAAAGAGATTTCCATTACCAATAATGACCAAGCTGAATGCAGGAAGCATATTTTAAGGAATTCCTAGTATACTACCACACTAGTGCTGTAAATGCCTCTACACACCATCCCCTGTAAAACTGAAGTAGCCAGTAAAACTAAAGCCAGTTAAACTGGTTCAGAGCATAAACCCAATCAATTTTTTGGTAGTTTCACTGAAATTAAAGGAATTTACAGAGAATGAACTTAGTTAATATCACTATTCTGCCCTGAATTTTCTAAAGATTAAAGATTTTAGAAATATTTTGTAAATAATAGTTCTGTTTACAAGCTAAGTAGAATTCATCCTTCGATTTATACTGCTGCAGCATTTTAAAATTCATACAGAACAAAAGATGTGTCTTACCAAATAAGAAATGTTCCCTTTTGTCAAACATACATGTTAGATTAAATGTCTCTCTTCGTACACTACTTATCACATTAGGCAGAATTCATACTGTCATGAGAGCAGATGGCTTAGTTTGATGGAATATGTTTCATACAAGAAAGAGGATTGAATAATTTGACAAAAAGCATTTTGTGGATGGATTAGACACAGTAGAGTGACTTGTGTGATGTCTATGGAAAACACCAATGAATGGATTTTAAGATGTTGAGTATAGAACATATTCCTTATTGATCAAACAAATTGAGAGGCCTGGCAAAAAGTAAAATATGCCCACAGAACTCATTCTGTCAATGGGAATGTTTTTCATCTACCTGCATCCTCAACAAATGGTATTTTATTATATTCTTCATCTGCTTCTAGCAGCACAATGCCACTTTCTTCCAATTTCTCTTTCCTCTGACAGAAAAATGTATTTGGTGAAATCTCTTGCTATGACAGATTTCATAGTCAGTGCATAGCTCAGCTGCTGCTGCTTGGTACATGATTCTGGCCTAAAAGGAGGGTTATTGGTAAAAGCTCTGGCAACTGGGCATTTGAATCCAGGCCCATCCCCTTGGTCATTTTGGTCCTCTGAACTGGGTGAGTGACATAGAGGTAGAACCATAGCAGGGTGTGTGTTTTGTGCTGGAATGACTGACTCGGCAGTGCAGAATAAATCACAACCCTAGAACATCTAATTAAACACCTAGGCATGATGTTCAGAAAATCGAAAACACTGGGAGAAGAATGTTAGGCAGAGAAAAATGAGAGGACTTCGAGGCTGAGGCACAGGTCCCACCCGTGGATCTGTGTAATTACTGTTGCTGGAGGTAACTACCCAGCATAGCTACTTGTGTCAGACTAGCCTTTCCTCTCTGGGGGAAGGCAGTCTAGAAGCTCAATTGTTCAATGTATGGGTGTCCAACCTTCTGGCTTGCCTGGGCTGCAGTGATTGAAGAGGGCCTCAGGCCACATGTATATATGCTGCTTCAAAAGTAATGCCTCCTATTTGTTTCCATAAAAATGAAAACAGACACAAAGAACACAAGAGCAAATTCTGAGCTACAAATCACTATCTTTCCACAATCACCTTCATTAGCTGAGCATTTTTGCCAGCGATGAAAAGGAGCCTGCATGCCGTGCTTGTAAAAATCCACACCAGTGAAGGTGACACACTGTTGCCATTGTCACAGCTGAAATGCACCACTCACCACCCACTGTACTCACATCCACTGTTCTGTCTCCATAAACACTGAGCAAGCATCAATGAATGTCAGTAGGTGCATTTTTTCTGCACCTTTGCTTCGTTTGCACTCCCATGTCAGACACCATTTTGTCAGACTTCCCCTCTGCTGCCATCTGTCACACAGCAACAAAATGTAGCAGAACGTTGATGGGAAAGTTCATCTTCTGCTGCCATACCACCACTTTCTTCCTCAGACATCATGGGCCAACAGAACAAAATATTAGGCATTACTTTTGGATCAGTCCTCATTAAGTATATAATATAGTAATGTATATAAAGTAATGGAAGTATTTTAATTTTTAACATTCTTTATTAAAATATATAAAAAGGAGAGCAACAAAACCATAAAACTAGTGACATACTTGATCTTGTTTTTGTGAAACTAATGCATCATTCTGGTTCAGTGGCAGTAGTTGCAATTCTGAGTGAGCTCTCAGGGTTTTAATCAGAGTGTTCTGATGAAGTTTTACTCTTCTCATATGTTCTTCATCCTTCAAAATAGTTGTTCACGAATGTATGTACTGCCAAAAAGTGGCTACACGAATATGGCATGATTGTGAAGTGATGGATATGTCATGGATATGTCATAAGCCCTCTCTGGCAGAGACATGATCAATTTTTCTAATTGCAACTCCATACATTCCAGTTGAACATTCACAAGTAATGTATTCATGTCAGATGAAATGTTGTCATAAATAATAATAAAATAAAATATTCAGCAATCTTGTAAACTGTTCACAATTCCTTTATCAAAACAGAAAGCACAGTTGCATATTTTTTGCTGCTCAGCCAGTGTATCAAATTCCATGAACTTATTTGCCATAACATGAGCTGGCACTGCACTGTGCTCCGTGCCCTGGTTCCAGCCCAGATGGACTGATACTCTGTTGGTGCTGAGGGGCTGTGCAAGCCTGGGGCAGAGCCTCCACCATGATGGTGTGGGGCAGGGGGTGACCACACGGCAGGGTGTGCCAGGCCATGTCGAGCCCATGGGCCATGGGTTGGATGTGCCTAGACTTTAATGCCTAGTTTTTAAGGAAATTTGTTTCATACCCATGATATGTATACTTGCTTTATGGATGAATTCAGAGGATACTTCTTTTACAAACTGCCGAGAAAACTCCAAGACCCATGAGTGATATGCAGAAAACTACTTTTTCCAAAGTGAATGAATGAACATAATCAAAACTTAATCCCAGATTGTATTTTACAGTGGGGCTGGCATTTGGTGAACTCAGTAACTCCTACATGGGATTGTTTCCAGATGAAGACAGTAGCACTGTCTAGGGTATGAAGTTAGACATGACTATTTCCTTGCAGACTCACTCACATAATATTATGAGTCTGCTGAAAGTTTAATTTGAGAAAAGTGTGTTATTGGCATATGCAGAAGCTTTTGAACTAGCAGACAGTCTATGGATTATTATTTGTTTTGTTCTCTATTTCAGAGCTGTTCTCATGCCTGTTTTGTATCAAACACTCTCATAAGAGTTCATAATGCTGCATAATAGGGCTAGGTTGAAGTGTTTATAAATTGTTAATGAATAATTTTAACTGACCAAAGTTAATAAAGATTCATTAAAATTCATAAAATAGTTCATGTATATTTCATTGCAAACATAAAATGAAGTACTTTTCCAAACATGGATGCTTCTTGAAACTTAAAATTAAGAATTTTCAGAAGCATTAATTAGTGGAAAGCTGATGAAAGTGGGTATGATGAATGTACATTTTGAACTATTTTGAAAAACTCCTCTCTATAAATTCATAAATTATTCAGTAAAAACTACTTATGTAATATTTCTTAAAGGTAAAATAAGTGTCCTTTCAGGCTTGGTTGCCCTTTCCTCAAAGCAAAATAACTCTGCTATTTTATTGGAACCAAGTAACAGAAATAAATTATTTTTTTTCCCCTCAGGGCAAGCATCTGTTACTTCCTAAAGTAAAGAAACACTCAAGGAACATATGGTTGAAAGGATTTGGCAGGATTCTCTTTTAGAAGGGGAGATGTATGTGAGACTGAAGAAAGAAACCAGAAAGTATCAGATTCAGCCAATAGACTATCAGTCTGTCCCTATCTAAAATTAAGAAAGCCTCGAGGAAAGTACTGTCTGAATGATATTGGAGTTAAGAGTAAATCAGCTTCTAAAGACAGAAGAAAGTCAAACCTTATTATCTGTGTAAAAACAATGCACTTGGATTTAGTTCTACTTAGTTGGCTAGCATAGATGAGTCTCAGTCAGATGTTCAGCTTCCTTAAATGCAGTGGGGAATGAGGGTAAGGGTTACTCACATGAATAAGCATTTCTGGATTGTACAAATCAGATCCAGAAAGGCTACTATAATAGTATGTAAAAGCCAGTGAAAACTAGATATCTAGATCAGCATTTGAAGTACACAATTCCTCTTGAAAGAAAGTCACCAACACTAACAAAATGAGAAAAAAAGGAAACCTAAAAACTGAGTGTGATCAGAATTCAAAAGGACTAACTACAGCATTTTACATTTTGTATAGGCTAGAAGCTCCCTGATTTAGATTACTTCCAGTGACTCTTCATTTCTGAACTGTAGGAACAAGGATGAGGAGACTCCCATAAATGCAGTGCCCAGAGAACTAATAGAGACTAGTATTCATGGCAAGAAACTACTGGAATGGTTGTTCTTGAGAAAAAAAGAGAATAGTTTTTTCTCTTCTCTAGAACTGTCAACCCAGCTCATAAGAAATACAGTTTCTGATGTCATTCATGTGTACCAATTGAGAGAAGAGCAGTGAAATTTGCAGTTTCTGCCCTTGCTTAGGTGCATTGCCCCTTCTGTTTGAGTGGAAAAGAGAGGAGTCAAAGAGATGCTCCTTATTTTGCTTTTTGTCTTCTATATAGTGTGGTGGACAAATCTGTTCTGGAACTGTAAATGAGACACTAAGCTTTCATATTCATTTGTCAAGTGGCTGATAAATGATTGTCAGGAAAATAATTACAAGGAAAAAACTAGGCTCCAGTGAAATGGAGCTGCCACTTCCATGCAGGTATCAGCTAGGTATAGTCCATATTGCTCTTCTGCACCCATCTTGCTGTCTGGAAGTATCTAGATTCTTTAATAATGCAAAGAATTCTGTGTTTTCAACCCAAGGCAAATTACTAACAACCTCTGAATGTTATTGCTGGGAGGGCCCCTCCCAGAATATGCCTTTTTTCCCTGTGTGGAGTTGGCAGCTTCATGACTTCTGCACTTGTTTTCATGCAATATTGAGTGTTTGAGTAGTATCTTCACTCTGCTGAGCTGCAAGGAAAGGGAACTGGCAGGCCCTTGAATGGCTCACATCAGCCTATGCGTCCTCAGGAGAATGGGTGTGCTACTTTGAGAGAGGTCAAGATTTCCTGGCAGCTGAGAGCAAAGAAACTGTCAGTCAAGGGAAGCTGCAAGGCAAAGTTTTCAGTTAACAGAATAATACTGACTTTTTTTTTTTTTTTAATACAACACTTTTAATCACCAGATTTCAAATAGTTTTACAAGTGTTTCATATATTACATTTTATGTATACTTCATGGGAGGCCCAAATATATGAATTGAAGTAATGAAATGAAGAAAAGACAAAGCCAGAATTACATATTCAAATCTCAGCTTGCACTTTATCTTCTAAACATAACCCTACTTTGTCTCAGTACAAGCTCAAGGAAATGTGAGACAGCATACTAGAGTTGTCTTGCCTGTCTGAGATGGATCATTTGCAACTTGGGATAACTTCAGCTTGTTTTCATGTTTTTCTTGAGTTATCTGGAAATCTCCTTTCCTTGAGTCACAGCATTTTCTATTTCTGTTCTTTGGAGGTGTATGGGAACTGTTAGATTACCACTGATTGAGAACCTGGTAAAGGGGCCTAGGGAGCCCTGGGAGCACAAGTGGAAGCAATTCCCTGGGGCTACTCATCCCTAACGTTATTTAAGGGCTGGCACACTTATTTGGTGTTTTTTTTCTTCTTTGGAGTGTTTAGTGAGCCCTGATCCTTAGAAAATGGTAAGAAATTCCTACCAGATTGTGACCTCTGCTTTTATTGAGTGATCTGAAAATGATTTTAAGTAGCTGTATCTGCTATTGCCTATCCTTATAGGAGCATTTATTTTCTGAGCTTTGTTTCACAGAATTTAACTAATGACTTTTAACAGTTTTTGCAGCTTGTAGAAATAAAAAGAAGGTTGTAAGAGATTTCATTTAATCTGTCCAGATAGCTTTTGCATGGCCTGTATTTCTAACAGTGTTCTTTTCAGAATAGCAGAGTAAAGCTTGGATTCATCTGTGTGCATGATACTTATAAGTATAAGGCTTATCTTTGAGTTAGAAATTCCTGCAATGAAGGATTTTGTAAGTTATTATGTTAGGCTCACTGTAGGAGACACTTTCTATGGTGTTACAAAGGTCTCTCCACAAACTGCCTAATGCATAATGGCACAAAAAAGATCTCCTTTCAGATGCATCCTCGCACCTAAGCATTCTGGTTCCACTTTTATTTTTTTGAAACTAAGTAATTTCAAAAACCTTAAATTTGCTAGTTAGGACCCACTCCTTATTTACCTGCCTGCTTTGAAGAGAGAGCCCTACCTTCTGAAGATTTAAATTATGAAGACTCTTATCACTACAGAAATTATTTTATTTAACTATGAGCTGATCAGAATTCAGAATCACATTCTGGTGCTTTCTTCAGGCTTCTGTAGTTGGAGGGGCAGAGTGAGTGAGCAGCAAAGCAACATTTCTGACTTGTGATTTCTAAGTCACAATTCTGTGCTCCTACTTCAATTTTCTTCTTGTATTACAAGTCAGATCTTGTATCTGCAGCACCTCTGACCTGTCCTGTTGGCTATGAAAATATATGGAACATCGCAGTATTTAAGGGAGATATCAAAAATTGGGAGTGGAAAATAAGGACAATTTCTATGAATACCATTAGAGAGTCACAAGATTTTTGCATGCTTTTGGCATGATCAGAAAGAACTGAAGGCTTCAGAAAGATTTTAGAAATAAGGCTTAGATAATGAAGATGACAAAGAGAGGTAATGTGACGTTAACTAATAAGGTGCGCTGACATATGATTGAAGTCACTAGAAGATAAAGTATACATGGAGGTTGCCTGAGTGAGGAGAGCAGTTTGAATTCTCTGTGGAGTGAAAGGGAAGTCAGCACTCCAGCAGCTAGAAAAGCCAATGCAACTAATATTAAAGAAAAAGGATTTGGATTTAAAAGGTTGGATTTGAAGGAGAAATAAAGGCTGCAGTCTCTTGAAACCTCACAGAAAGGTTAGAGCAGGCTAAGAGATGGATAGTCCTAGAAGGAGTGTCCTGGTTTAGCTGTGATATTAAAAAAAGAGAAAGTAAGGTGAGTTATAAAGACTGCAGAGAGCAGGAGGAAGTCTGTGAACTGTGCAGGAGAGAGCCTTGGATACCATGAGCCAAAAAAGATTATGGTGTGTGGGAAATACTTAAGAAGCTGTTACAGGTTTCTCTGTTCCTGTGCGCAGGAAGATGCACACAGTAGTGCATGTGATCTGGGTGGAGTTACCAATAATTATCTATCTATATCTTTAAGAAAAAAGAGACTGTGTACCAGAATATAATGTTTTGAGTTCTGGGGAAAAGTGAGTTTAACCTGGTGGAAAATTTCAGTGGGGAAAGTGAGACTGAAACAAGATCTGGAGACCTAAATTGTAGATCTCAAACTTGAACTGACCAAGTATTTGTGGGAAAATACACTATGAAGGAAGCTGTTTTGGAGCCAGTTAAGACACAGTTCAAAGATTTAGTGTAGTACATTTTGCTGAGTGCTCAGAGATGTTTTTGTAAACTTTTCTCATTCTTCATGACCCTGAGTGAGCACGTGTACTGTGCTCACACATACTAGCCACTGGTTTCTTCCTGAAAGAGATAACTATTAATACTAGTGTATCGCTGCAGTGTTGTGTTCCTTCAGGTAATGCTATTGGTTGGATTAGCTTTCTACTTTACTTAATTTAAGATAATGGCAGTAAAGGAAATGTTCCTGTACGAATGTTTTCTGTGCATCTTCCTTTCAGAGCAAACCTATAGTTTAGGAGCCTTTCTGTATGGCAATATGAAGATTGAATGCTATTATTAGTTGTACAGGGAAGTAGAAAGAGGATGATTTTTTTTTTTTCCTCAATATTGCCACATTCCAAACAAACTTTGAGTTATCTATGATTCCATATGTGTTTCTCCCTCAGGTATTTATCATAGTGTATTCCATTGTTTTCAATATTAGCTGATACTCAAAGCTACAAAGTTATCACCACTACCATTAAATTCCTCCTTGTTTTCTCTGAACAACGTAGATGTCTTTTGTTCTGAGTTTTTAATCTTCAGTCATTTTTAATGCCTTCTCTTGCACTGCTTCTTATTCTTCTTTTCAATTTTGTCATTACGCAAAAAAAATTAAAATGTATGCATCTATTAGAGGAATTAACTGAAAACAAACACAAGGCCAGTACTCCTTTAGCCACCGTTTTGTTAAACTAACTTAATCCTCTGTTCCTCCATTTCCTAATTTACTTCATTATTTTTCTATCTCACAGCAAAATAATCTTCTGTAGAGAAGTTTTGTTCTAGTCTAAAATAGACCTCAAAGTAGTATCTTTCAGCTTTGTTTAGCCATTCACTGGTTTGTTATTTTAGTTTGAGATAGGCTGTTCCATGATGTTCCTCTTTAAGTCAGAGATATAAAATGTTCTTTGCAAAATAAATGTTATATTATATGTACAAATATTTTATCTGAAACCAGTGCTTGCAGCATCTAGTTAACAGCTGGAATTATGCTTATTCTTGTGATCTGTCTTAAAATTGTGAACTATGCTAGACATTTGCCACACCTCTTTTGCTTCCTCTATCATTAATGAGCTATCCATAAGACTTACCCAAGGCTTTCCTACTTCCTTTGCTACTTAATTCATAATGCTCAGATATTATTCATGTAGATCTGCTGTCTTGTCAGTCATATCATCTTTCATTACATCTGATTTCCAGGCTTTATACCATCTTGTAATCATAAAATCTTAGTTTATCAGACTCTTTTCCTTGGGAAACTCTTTTCCAGTCTCCAATGTTTGGTCTTCCTTTGTTTGTTTGTTTGTTTGTTTTTTGTTGTTGTTGTTGTTGTTTTCATCATTAAGGCAAAGATGCATTTACAATCAGAACAATATGTTTTGCTTTTCTTCTGATCTCCTAACTCATTTTACACAAACCATCATCTCAAGATTAAGGATAATTGAAATTTTGCTTGAGTGAGAGGTTGGTTTATTTGTAAACATCTTAGAAAAAAATGCTTTCATTTTGTGCACAACTATTGAAAAGATAATATCTTCATGAAAAAAGTCCCAGGGAACCCTACAAAAATCTCATATCTTAAAAGATTGATAAGCCTGTCAGCAAAAGTTTTGTTCTTCTTTAAACTTGTTCATTGAACAGATAGACAAGTTTAGATATACTTGACTAAAATAGGATTTGCATTTCTAGGTTGGAATTTGTCATTCACCACACAACTAAAATAACTAATTGAAAAAAATTATACAGAAGTGTAAAGCCTTTGCATGTTTTGAATTCATTTTGAACTACTAAGGTATTAGCAGCATGCTTTATATTACAATGTAAATGATATTTAGTAGGCTTTGATACTGTTAATGGAGCTTTACTTTTCCAAATGCCAGCCAATTTTTTATTTTAGTTATTTGAATTTTAACTTTCTCCCATGTCATTCTTTTTTCATTGGTCAGGAACATCTTTTTTGCACAATGTGAATATTGTATCTTTAACTGGAACAGAAATTCAGGACAAAAATATAAATCTCTACAGAACTTATGCCTCTCTACATCTCTGGTGCTTACAGAGTATCAGGTTTACTTACAAAAAGTAAATGTGATTTACTTACAGCATCATCCTTATCAGGACTTTAAAAAATATATTTATGCTCCTTCTAGATGTTTAGATTCAGTGTTTTAAATTGTATTTTTATCTTCAATGAAGTCCTTAATTTTTTAGATCTCATTTAAAAATTTTTTAGCTTTCTTTTTTTACTGATAAGCTAGTAGCAAATATAATTGTTTAGAAAACATTGCTAGGCAACTCTGCAAACCAATAATGCAAACTTTTTTTTAATTGGCTAGTTCTGTAATTTAAGTAAGTCCAGATGTGACTTGCAATTTCCAAAGAAACTGCTGTTGTCCCTGGAAGAATTCAATAATAATAAACTTCCCATTTGCAAAATCACCTCTTATGATGTAAGTGGAATCAAACTGGAAAAACAATCGGGAAGCAACGCAAGTGTTTTCCAGTTATTTTTTGTATCTTGGGGAGGAATTATTGCTATAGATTTTTAGACGTATGCATCCTTTACATTAGGAACTTGGAAAGATTTTTTTCTTCATTTCATTGTAAGGTCTCCTGCATAATGTGAGCATGTATAACTAGTGGTATGATGAACATCTGATCTTATCTTTGTCAGTCACTTATCGTGCAGTCTTTGCCACTTTCCTTCTTAATTCCTCTTGATTAAACAGTTGTAATTTTTTCTCACTTTTGCTTATATGAAATTCTGAATCTCTTGAATTTTTTCTAAGGAGCTGACTAAGCTCCTTTCCATCAGAAGAATAATGGCATGCGTCATGGAGTTAACTAGATCAATCTATGCCCATGACTGGGGTCAGTAAGCCCCTGCCCTCCCCCCTCCATTTCCCCCCCAGCCCCACAAAATGGGAAGAAAAAGGGATAGGAAGATGGGGGCTGGGCTCAAGGAAGGGAAAAAAAAAACAAAAAAAAAAACCAGCAGCAATGCTCTATGGAGGAAAATTTATTTTACTGACTATGATACTAGAATGCAAAATAACACAATATAATACAATCTAATTGAAATTGAGGCTAATCAAGTAAAATAGGGAAGAGAGGGAGTTTCTGAGACCGAATCGAACCTGAAAAGCTTGGTATGGCTAGGAAAGCACCCTCTAGCACCCACTGCAAGGCAGTAAGAGACTGCCCAACCAGGAAGGGCCAGATCCCATGACTTCCGTGATGTACAGGGACAGGTACCCGGAATTGGAGCGTTAACACAACTCCCAGCACACTACATGGTGTTATGATGTGGAATACCAAAATCACAAAACCAAGACAGCATGGTTGTGTTAAAGAGAGAGGTTGGTTGAATATAGTCTGCTGCTTATAGAGAATCCAACTTCTCATATAACTGGAGAATCATTATCAGCTGACAGAGAAAAGACTTCAGAAATCTCCTGAATCTTCAGAGTCATGCTAAAATACCACAAAGCTACTAAATTCAAGGGGGTCAAGAGGCCTTGTAGTGTGAGTTGAATGCTAGATTCCAACACTGTGATTAAGCAAGCAAGCTCTGGCTAACTGCCATGTAGCTTTTCTATGGACATGACTTCTTACTTGATGGGAAACTCCATCAATTACCTAACTTTTTCCACCGAAGTCCAGTGCAGTCCAAAAACCCATCAGAGCGGAAAGATCTTATGAGTGTGCTCTGAGCATGCTTAGTATCTGCCAGCACACTGAATACCAGCAGCACAAGGTTTGGGCTGCTTTCTATTTTTATAGCTGCACTCATTACAGAAGCACCACTCAATTTAGTACATTATATGGTTTAGTGATTTGAGTGTTCACCCAGGAAATAGTTTTAAGAGTTGACATCTTCCTTCTCAGCCTTGGGACTACCCAAATCCAGAGCATTCACCTCTTCAGAGTGTTCTTCTCTTCAGGCTAGTACTAGAGTGTGAGAAGGGAGAGAATATACCCTGTCTTCCTTGTGAAGTTCTCATTGTGCAGGAAGAAATTCCATATCTGATAGGTCAGAAGAAAAAAGTTTGAGAGAAAATTTGGTTGTGCACAGGAAGTGAAGCAAGTCATTTCAGAGGAGGAAATTTGGACTCTATTATCACGCTCACATCTGCTTCTGAATTTCATACAGAAAATGGAAAATAAGGAAAAAACCTGTGACCCATCTCCTTTTTGATGATGCTGCCTACTGTTCTAGTGCAGTTTGTTCTTTATTTATTTTTTCAAATAGCTGGTTTGGCTTTAAAAGGAAAACTGATCTTCTGGCTTGAACAGATAAGTGCAGTCAGTTCTATTTTTCCTCAGCATATCATATATTTTTTTTTAAAATCAGTTTAGAGCTTAGAGCATACATGGAACTTAGGAGATGTAGTCAGGTTGCATTTTTTACATCCTATGTCAAATTTTTCTAGTTGAATACTGTAGGTCAGGAATGTATTATCAGGAGCACTGAATTCATGATGCAGATCTGCAATTCATAATCCTTAATCACAACCAATTGCAATAGAATGGCTTAGGTTGGAAGGGACCTTAAAGGTCATTGTGGGTGAATTTAATGGCATCATCTTTTTTTCTGAAACATTTTCCTAGAACTCAGACTAGAATATGTCCATAATTGGCCTCAGTTCTCATTAAAGAAAAAAAATCCTTCAAGAAGAATGTTGTCCAAAAAACAAAACAACTCTAAGCAAGCAACCAACGAGAAAAGCAAACAACCTTCACATGCACACAAAAACAACAAAACAACAGAACAGTCTTGCTTCTTTTCTTGAAGAAGTTGTGCTGTTTTGTCCCTTTTGTCACATTATGCGTTCCTGTAGGAAATTTCTAAGTACTCTTTTTAATTTACTTTTCATTTATCTTCTCTAGTACTGAAGTGGTTTATGGCCAGCAACCTTAAGAATGCCCAAAAGACTTTTCTGAAGATGTTGAACAACATTTATTTGTCCTATAATGTAGCAGCTATCTTTTATGAAACTATATATTTTTGTCATATAACCAATTGTTATGCTGTAAATGTATTCAGAAGTGTAGAGCTTTCAGTTGTCAAAGTATTTCCAAAGGCTTTTAGTACAATTAGATTGATTCTGATTTTTGTGTATGTAATGATAATTGTAATGGCACTTATTAGAAGTTGTTTCTTGGGGGCTGAAAACTTGGAGTTGATTTCAAAATAGAAACTATTTATCATTACTGTCTCACTGCATTTTTCTATGAAGTACACACTGAAAGACAAGACTTGAAGTTTGCTCCTAGCCTGCTTATTTTATTACTAGAAAAGAGAAGAATATGGTTGAAGAAATTCATCTTACTCTTTGCAGGTGACATTTCTAATGTTCCTGATATTGATTCTGGTTTGACCTAACCTTTTCTTTTTGTTGCCAGCACAAAAGTGTTTTTGTGCCACTCATTACCTGGCTGCTGCACGCTTGTGTAACCAGGGTAGGGCAAAATGGATAAAGTTCTATGGTGTAACACTGATGTGGAACAGAGATGGGTGCAAAAAAAAAAATAAGTGCTGATAAAACTTCTGCTTCTGTAACTGCAGAGACGTTCTTGTTGTTCACATAAAATTTGTAAAGTTATTCTTTCATCTGACCCTCTCATGGCACTTTGGGGACAAGTGGAAATACAGTTACTTTTGTTACAGGCAAACAAAACAAGCCTGGGTTTGTTGGGGCTTCTAAACACCTATGCTTAAGCACTCTTCAGATGTTAAAGGTGTGGTTCCATACTACAAGAGCTATGCCTCTTGCAAGAGAGGCAAGAAACTTATAATTGGAAAAGAAAGCAGAAAAAGAGAATCAGATTAGGAGTAAACTACTGTCTTTTTTATAAGAAAAAAAAATTGTAATAAAATGGGCAGCAAATAATATTAAGGAGAAAATTTTCCCATACGAAGTAACTCATTCTTAAACCAGATTAAGCTTGAGAGTACACCACTTACTGAGCTTCTTCATAAAGTCATTTTTCTTATCTATTAGGAAGGAAAAACCATAAATGACGTATTTCCAGAAATTCCTTGCAAATATAATTTTTCAGAAGCTGTCTAGAAAACCAAGAAATGAAACAATTAGGTTAAATTCAGCTTGGAATTTAGCACTGGCAAAAGATCATGATAGTTATTCTTCAAGTAAATAGTTTAATTCATGACTTAAATTTAATCTTTCTCTTGGTTTTAAGACATGCAGACGTAAATTTCTGCGGTAAATCCTGAGATGGTGAGGATTGCAAAGTTTTGTTGATTAGCTTTACACACAAATGCAAAAAATCAGAGATGAAGAAAAAGCAAAAGGGCAGCTTTAAGTACAAGCAAGGAGTTGGAAGGGTTGAGGAGATGGTTGTTATTGGCAGTTGAATGAGGGAACTCAGGATCCCAAAATGAGGATTTGGTCTCAAAGTAGGACACTTCTCAGAAAGAACAGTTCATATGAGATTCCTTGCAATTCTACAGTTACCTCATTCCCCTAAGCCCAAGTTTTGAAGTCCACGCACTTATATGAGGAAGCATCATGCATTTCTGACTGTTCTGAAGGGGGATCCCAGCTGTATGCATTAGCCACTTTCAGAAGCAGAACAAAGGGCTGGCTGGAACTCTTGTCTGACAGTACAGGCTGCTGTTCAGTCTGTTCTCTTACCTGTTGTTTTTTTTCCCCATGAATTCCAACACCACTTGGAACAGTCTTTTACTCCTCTAAAACCTCATCATGTCTCTCAGTCTCCTGTCTCATCCTTGCCCCTCAAAAACTTGCTTATCTTTGGCAGCATTACAAGGTCTTCTTCTGGTCTTGTCCTCTCATTTCACCTCTGCTCCTGCCCAGTGCCCTCTCTGCTGTCACTGTATAAGCCCATTCTCCACATGCCTCCATAGATGCTGGGGATGCAGACAACCACTGAGCTTTATTTCCCCTATAGTAAATGGAGCTTATAGAAACCCAAGAACCATCTGCATGATCCTGTGCTCACTGCACTCAGTGGCAACAAGAATTGCAAGATAAATTCTGTGGATATCTGTCTCTATTTACTGTAGTGATTTCTTTACATGTCCATGTGAAATTTATGCCTCTCCACTAAGTTCCATCTTCAAGTTAGGAACACACTTGAATTCAGATAAATTGAATAGGTCTCTTTGTTTTGCACCTCTATGTATTTGGGAGTTCTCAAATTCCCACTGCAAAAAGCTCTCAACCTGTTTTTCTCTGAACTCTGTTCTGCAATCCAAATCAGAGCACACAGAGGGAAAACAAGACAAACAGCCCTCAGAACAATGATTTCCTTGAGCTCGTTTACTGCAAGAGCATTTGTTCTGTCACTGTGAGTCTTGATCTGCAGAAATCTGTGCAAAAGTTACAGCAAAGCTAATTTAGGGCACAGCAAGGGCCTCATCTAAACAAAACAAAGCAAACAAACAAAAAAAACCCTACAAGCAAAACACAGAACACAGTAATCCAAGTTAGCTTTTTCTTTTGTGACAGAGAAATGTGAAAATATTTTATTGTAACTGTCTATGGTGTTCTGAATTGTAGATCCTTAGAACCACTTAATGGCTTGGGTTGAAAGGACCTTAAAGCCCATCCTGTTCAACACCCTGTCATTGGTAAGGCTTCCATTCAATAGATCAAGCTGCCCAGAGCCCCATCCAACTGACCTTGAAGACCAGGTTCCAGGGGTGGGGAACCCACAGCTTCTCTGGGCCACCTGCTCCACTGCCTTGCTACTTTCTGAGTGAAAAATTTCCCCTTAATATCGTCACTGTTTCCTTGAAGAACAGGAAAATAATCCTTCTTAGTCTATGTAGCCTGGTGTTAGTGCATGAAGTTTTATGAGAGAGAAATACTGAAGGCAATGAGTTGGGTCAAAGGCAGTGTGAATTCTACTTTCCAGTATCAGCATCGAAGAAATTAGGCTTCAGGTTATGTTGGATTAAGGATCTTTTTTGGTGTGTTTGTTTTAGGAGGGTTTTTTTCTTGTCTTAAGGCTTTTATTTTGTCTTTGGCATTTAAAAGTTCAAGAAATTTTTTGAAATCTTGAGCCATTTCTCTAAGTGGGAAAACTACCTAATCTAATTGTAAGCAGTCCATAAGCCTGTGGAACATAAAAATTGAATTTCTGGGATCTATTTAGCTCTAATAATGGAAGAATATAGAGACAGACTTTTTAAGCCTATGTGATACTGTACAGAAGCTTGGATTCACATTTCTTTATTGATTCTTCTTTCCATTTGGCAACATTTATCCTTACTAGGCTGTAGAACTGTAGAGTATAAGTCAATTTGACTACCATAACCTATAAAATATCCTCTGTCCTAACCAGCGATTGAATGCAATGTGTATGTTAGCTACAGATATTCTTTGATTTGTAATTTGTTCGTTTATCTGTAAGTGCTGAAAATTCAATCTTTCTATGGGTTTCAAATTTATGGAGAATATTGCCCTACACCCACTAATCTCACCAGGATTTAGTTTAAAAGTATATCCTTTTTCTTTTGAAGCCCAAGAAATGAGAAATGTAAAGCAGCATAGTGTTCAACAGGACAATTGCATTGTTCAAAACTTAGATGTGGTATTAAATCAGAGTCTGAAGGGATGCTAACTGCTGTGAACAGTGCAGTAGATTAAGTCAGCAGTTCAAATCAACGAGCTCATTACATGTAAAAGATTCTGCATCCCTGATGGCTGAAGCCTCTTTTTTTATAGATAACATGCAACACACAACAAAATCTGAGCACTTTCTGGATAACTTTATGTAGGCTTGCCTGGATAGGTACTATCTAGGTGTTTTTTCATGATCTATGGCGTCTGCCAAAGATGTCGAACCTATTCAGAGGGCTAAGAAGGCAATTGAGTGCTTATGTGGTTAGCATGCTGGTCTTCAAAATGAAAGTAAATGCACCTACCTATTATGCATAATAGTCTGCCCATGAAATATTATCAAAGAGTCAAGACTTAAAAAGGTTTAATAATTTCCAATGCCTGTTTTGATGCATTTTAAAGATGTTTAAATGCTCTTTTTCTGTAGTTTTGAACAAAATCCAAGTTGGCTGTATTTATGAACATGATCTTTTGGAATCTGGCTGGATTCCACATAGTAGTCAACGACATCTAGTTCAGGTTCTTCACTGAAGAATCTGATCACCAAAACAAGTGCTGTGACATGCAACCATGATTACCCCCCAGGAATGCAATTCGTTATTAAACATCAGATGAAAATCAAAGCCAGAGCACAACGCAATAAACACAGAAAAGTAAAGCCAAATGACCAACTTCTTCAGAACCTAGAGCCCATTAAAGGAAGTGCAGGCAGTTGAGACAGGCTTGCAGATGACAGTGTATCCACAGAGCCATTGACAAGGTGATATCTCTGTCACTGTGGCTATATCAGCATATGCAGATATAGCTGCTTCTTTCCACACAGAAAGCTGTTTAAACCACCTTAGCTCATGCTTGAGGTCAGAATGAGTACTGTGGTGTTATGTCTGTTAGTGACCAATGTGTGACCTTCTGGTCACTTATTATGCAGCTGTGTGGATCTAGAGTATTCTGAATAGACTGTGAGGGTTGCTTTGCTTTCATGCCCAGTTGGCTTTTAGATTGCTGACTTTTCAGACCTCTTGACCCTGCAGTTTGTTGCTGCATTTACTGCAGAGTAATACTGCCAACAAATGGACATACCTAAGCTGAGGTTCCATAGTTCATTGGAAAAGACAAGTCTGAATGGTAAAAAAAAAAAAATATAACTTCAACTGTGATTATTTCTCCCCATTTTTAAGCAAATATTTTTAAAGCCAAGAACTGATTCGGCTTTTTAAATCTAAAGGCAGTAAATCTCAGAAGTACAAAAAAAAAAAAAGTAAAATGCTAGTAATGTATCAAGCCAGCTATGCAGAACTTTATCCATTCATGTACATGTAAAAAAATATTGACCTCAAGATAATAAAACTCAGCCATCATCCATAAATAAATCGATCTGACAGCAAGTTCACATAGTGCTGCAGGCAACATCTTGAAACAGGTTTGCCTGTAGTGAAATCTGAAGGTTTGGAAGAACACAGTGTGAAAACAACACCTACAGTTTCATTGGGTTGGAAATGTCAGCATATCACAAATAAGACAAGATCTTGAAAATCTCTGTGTTTGGCTGTGCAAGAATGTTAAAGAGGGAACAGCATGTAGGGGCTAAAGTGCAGGATGAAACTTTATTCTCATTCTCAGAGAAAGGTCATTTGGTTACCAATACTGTGGTTACCAATACTCTGTCATCCTTACTGGCACTTACTTGTGGTGAAACTTAAATCTATGTTTACACTACATTACTTTTCAATTTGGCTCTGTTTGATGCAACATGGTATGCAGCAAGTGATAATGAGTTCCATATTGCAGACTTAGTTCTATAATAAAGTTTGGTTGAATTTGTAAACAAAGTTTGTATCGGTGTAAGCAATTCCGGGTGTATGGACAGGAGTTTACCTTTGTGATAAAAAGAGCTGAATTGGAACTCAGGAAATATGTAATTAAATCCTGGTTCTACCTCAGACTTCCTGTATTATCTTTGACAACTTAGTCTTTGTTTTTTAACTGGAAAACCGGGATGTGAGCATTTCCTCCTTTGGTTTATAAGCTCTTCCAGTAAAGAATGCAAGAAAAAACTTGCATGCGTGTGTCCTGTGTAGGTCTGATGACCTACTGTAGCAAAAGTTGCTGTTTAGTTCAAATATGCATCAGAAAATGCTATTTTGACAAAACCAAGATTTTTGATCTTGATGGTGATGTTCATGACATTTCCATATGGTTTTCCTACCATCTGGGGAGTAATTTTTTTTCTAAATTTAATTTTTTTTTTCTAAGAAAAAAATACTTATAATTTTGTGAGGAATTTTCACAAATGTTTTTTCCGTGTCAAGGAAGAAAAATATTTTAATAGCATAACATCAGTAACCTAGAGAATGCTAGCACGCACCAGCTGAAAATATTCCTCCAAATACTATTTCAGTTAATGGGAATGATTGTCTCCTTTGAACATCCTATTAATATTCATGCTATTTATTAAGGAATTCAAGCACTGTTAAGACTTCTTGGTATTTTGAATCAAGAGACAGAAAATAATACAGACATAAGAACATCCTGTCTAGCTAAATGCAACTGTTCAGAAAATCTTGTCTTCTCAGTTTTTAATTTGCAGTGGAAAGAACTTCAAAAATTTTAGCTGATATATTCTTTGGAAAATTTTCTCACTGAAATGTTTGACTTGGCTGAAATTTCTTACGTTCCACAAAATATTAATTCTAAAATGCTTCTTGTCAGTATTTTGACATCATTATATTTCATTTGTTTTTACTCTAATGTTGCTAATTTTAATGAATTTTTAATTTTCTTCTATGTACATGTTTTTTAATACCTACTTCAAATTCTGTAAGTATTCAAAAAAAGTAAACCCAAACATCCTGAGCTGGGATTCCAATTTCAGAATTATCTTTATTCTTCAGAGTTTTATCTGTTCTAACAATGCATCTTCACTGTGACTGATGAATGCTGTAGGCATAGTAGATGCTTTTGAAGTCATATGAAGGGAAATTAAGTTTGTAAGAATATCCGCTGTTATAAAATATGAGTGATTCACAAGCAATCCAAAGATAATACGTCCTGTTTCTTTTTGTTACCTTCTGAAGCATTCTTTCATCTGTACTAATACCTACTTGTCTCGCCTATTTCTACATGAACAATTTTGAGATACTCAGCCTAAAATTGGCACTGAAATTTTATTTGCTTTGCTTTTGGAATTTAAAAATCTGCAATGCAGAGATTGAAAAAATACCAGTGCCTTGCATGTTGCTTTTTCTCCTAGCAATGAAACAATCTCGAGACAGTAATAATTTAATGAAGTCTCCTTCGGAACGTTAATAGTTTTAAACATAGTAAATTCAGAGAAAATAGATGAAGACTGTATTCTTTAATACAATCTTATGAGTAGAGAATATGTTTCCAATGGACAGTACTTTTGAAACTTTGAGACTTTTCCTTTGGGGAAAATAATCACTGGCAATAAGTGAAGAATTGGAAAAGGAAATAGTTCTGAACAATATTTCTGAGTGTTTTGGAAATATTATGTGCTGCTTGATAGCTTTTGCCAGGAAAAAAAGAGGATAGGGAACTATGACAAAAAAAAAAAAAAAAAAAATTGCTGGAAAACAACACACAAATCATTAATCCTCGTGTTAGTTCATGTTCAATCAGATAGAAAAGCTTTTTTTGCTCACAGTATTTCTTTTATTTGTTTAAGATGTGGATTTTAAAAAAAAAGTTAAAACTTTCATTAATATTTCTACAAAATGCATAATTTTATTCCACCTTCTATTAATTTCTTGTAGTTTTAAGGTCTCCAGTATAGAGGATCTTAATTCACATTCATTTGCTAAAATAGGAATGCTGGGACTCTTCTTTCTTAATTTGAGGGGAAAAAGAAAAATGTGATTTTATTTGTTTGGCTGTACTTCTGATGACCTGAAGGAAAGTCAAGGATGAATCTTACACTGAAAGCTGAAAGTTAAGGTAATCATAATAATAATTCCTGTAGGAAAAAAAGCTCTGTAGCTTAAATACATTTCCTGTAATAGATGTTTCACTTACATTTAATTGTCTTCCTCTTCTGAAATAGGGACAATAAGAATACTTTCTAAAACACTTGTCAGTAAGAGTCTAAACTTCTCTATGTTCAGTGGAAACTCAATGAAGAGAGAAGCTCCAATATTTTTAAAGGAAAATATTTGTTATATATGTAAATTGAAGTTGTGTACCTGTATCATGAAATCCAATTATTTTAGTGTATTAGATAACTCACTTATCATTCAAAAGAGAAATTTCTCATGAAAAAGCTGAAAGGAAATGATGCCTGAATGGACAGAAGTCTTTTTTCACCTGATATTATGGTGGTACAAAATGATTAGCATTGCATTGTGTTTTCATCTTCAACTGGACCTTGAAAATAGCTTTTAAAGCAGCAAACATAACAGAGCTTACCAAGTGCATGTGAAAGTACTCTCTGGCTACAATGGAATTACTCATGTGAATAATATTTAATAATGTAGGTGAGGTTGTGCTGACCTGATTGAAGTGAGGATTTGGCAGAAAGCGAAATCTTCTCAATTCTCAGTTCTATGGAGCAGAAGAACAGCAAGGATTTCTCAGAATTCATAGGAAATTATAGATGTGAATGCTAAATTAAATGTCACAGAATTCACAGTGACTTCTTTAGCTCAGTGGAGACAGAGTTTTGCCACAGGACTGTTTTGACACATTTTAGCATAACATCAGAAAATAGTCTATTGTCTGTACTTTCCTTCTTGGGAGGTGCTCATGTATTTCCTATGATGTGCAGAGGTTGTGAGTGGAAAATATCCTATTACTTACTCTCTTAGAAGAATAAGTCATATTACTTACACAGAGGTTTTTTTCTTTGTGTATACTTCTAAAAATGTTCATTCTCCTTGTATATAGTGATATTTGATTTTCACAGCTATTCTCATTTCCTTTTCCCTTCTCTGTACAGCACTGTATGTTACACTGCATGTTATCTCATGATGGATTTCCTGCAACAATTTTCTTTTTATACTATGAAAAATGTGTAAGAAAACACCATCCTTTAGATGCCATCTCATAATTCTTCTGATGCCTGCAGAGCCTCAGTTTAACTGACTGTGAGTTGGACTTTTCCCATATTCCTTCTGTTTGTGTTCATCAGCCCTTCTCTCCATCAAGTTGACTTGCATTTCCTCCTGCTCACCCCTGGTTTCAAAACTCCAGGATTTCTTCTACCACCTTACTGGGAGGTGAGCTGTGGGGCAGTGCTACTCTGCAAGGGAAGCTAAGCCATTTATTGCGTTTTCTCACTGACTAATAGAAGAGCTTTCTGGCTTTGCATTGCTAAATGTCACAAGATCAGGAGTCTGGAGAAAAAAGAAATAGGGAAAAGTACACTTTAAAAATATCATTTAAAGGTGCTGGTTTCCTTTTATTTCTTTTCCTACAAGGCCTTGCTATGCCTTGTGAATCTAGGGATCAGGTTTAGAAGCATTTTTGGCAGAAAAGCTTAGAAGGGAATTTACCTCTTTTTCTCTTCAACACAAGATTTTTTTTTTTTCCTGAGATTCTGAAGGCTTACAGCAAAGTGAAGACTACTATACTATTCAGGACCAAAATCTGATAGCACTTGAAATAATGATATTGCAGCTTCTTCCATTAGTTTAAGAGGTGTTTTGTTATTAGTTTTCCTCTTAAATATTATAATTGAGATTTATTTTTCGAGCAGTTTAGTTTTTTTGGCACTGCATGACATACTTCTGTGATGGATAATGTAGGGAATGAATTTATGTTCATCTCTGCAAATAGTTTTAGGTTTACCTACTTGTAACAATGTTTTCTCCTTTAAGAAAGTGCCAAAGCAGGGCTACTGTAAGCAGTGCAGCAGTTTGCTGTCAGTGAGCTTCCATAGACTTACAGGCTTAAGTATTTAGTTATTTCTTTTTGTAAGATCGTGATTCATAGCTTTCAGTGTTTTTGTAGCATTTCTTTCCCAACTCAGTGTGGAAACCGTTAATGTATTCCTTTCTCTCTCTCTCTCTCTCTCTCTCTGTCTCAGTTCTCAAGAAGTCACAGCCAGAGCTCTACTGCAGTGTTTGTGGAACACATCCTTAATGCTGCTGAAGCGAGCTAAGGCCTTGAATAATTGTGATTTCCATGTTGCTGTCACTTCTCTGTCCAGGGCACTGAGAGGCTCATTTCTGCTTTCTGTGTTTTGACAACTTTACTGTGTTTTCTCTGCTTGATGTTTCCGCGTTTGTCTCTTGCATGGTGCATTTTAATTGCAGGAAGTGGAACTGCTAATGAATTATTACAGCTGGCTTTGAAGCTCTGAGAAAACAAACTGGGCAGAACTGGGAAAGAGTTTGGAAAAGAGAAATGATCTCTTTGTGTTCCATCCCTCCCATCTTAAAAAGATGTAGAGCAGGGCAATAAAATGATCAAAGTAAGAAAAGCTTTCCTACAATGGCAACTTTTCAATGTGGGGAAAAAAGCAGTGCATATGACAAAGGTTGGCGGTACACATGAAGAGCATAAAGAAGCATTTGTACTGTGCCACAGTCAGGAACAATGAGTCCTGGTGAAATGATAAAAACAGCACTTGAAATGTACAAAATCATTTTTCCCCCTTCATATGTAATTTAAATGATGACTCTCAGTTTGCGAGGTCAAAATTATAAATTGGTTCAAAAAGGTATTAAGCAAATTCATGAATAATAGGCATCTGAAATACAATAGCCCAGAGCTAACCCCTAGCTTGAGGAGTCTCTAAACCACTGATTGCTGTCATCTGTCAAGGGTAGGGTCATGCTGTACATGCCTTATGGTTACAAAAGCATCAGCTACTGTCCATTGTTCGAAAAAAGGGACTGATCTGAGACAAGAAGAATATGCTCATTGCCTTCATTTAAGATTAAAGATTGATACTGAGGAATTTTATTTTAAAATGATGTGGAAGAAATGGAGAGGTAACTACAAATGTATTAATATAAAGAAATATGAAGAATTATTTAGAGTACTAAAATGAATCATAACTGGGAACAGTAGATAAGAGTAGAACTTAAACCTATGTTAAATTCTGATCAAAAGGAGCCTGAAAAAAAATGCTTTTAGACTAGGAACAATATCTTCCTGTATCTACTAGAAACAAAATCCTCTGCAAAATGTTTGAGACATAATCCTGAATTGACATCAGGATGGCAGAAGTTAAATGTCACAAGAGAGAAATTTACTTTAGTGTAAAGCTGGCTCTGTCACAGCATGCACATCTGGTCTGCAGCTCAGTTGCACATTCAACCATAATAAAATATTGCAAAAACAATAGGTTAAAATACTCTGATTTGCACCTAGTATAATATCATAGAATCCATAACATATTTCTTTATAGCAGATGAATTTATCCTTGTTAAATGGTGGTGTAAACCTGAAGTCAGTTAACTTTGAATTTTCCCTCCTTTTACTGAGACCAAATCTGGATGCAGTGCTTTAAGGCTGAAAGACATCACAATATTTGTTTCTGTTGTAGATCTTATGGGAAATAAATATTGCTGACCTTATAGTCCTTTCTGAATTCTTAAAAGGTTTTGCAAAGCTTTTAATGACTACTAGCATTTCCATAAATGGGATAATTATTCAGTAAAAATATTGTCTTAAAACCTTGCATACCTTGGGCAGTGCTGTTATCTTTGTTTCTCCCTGAGGCGTGGAGTAAGAAAGAGGCTGAAGGGCATATAAATCGGGCAGAGGAGACTGTGAGGGTCAGCAGGAAAGGGGTTACTCAGGCGTATGAGGGACAACTCATATACTTGTCCTTGTTTTTCCTTACATTTTAAATAGAGATACTTATTCAGCCACAAGATCTTTCCTCAAGTTCTGTCACTGCAGTCTGAAAAACTAGGGAGTAGTTTACTCACTCCTTGTTTATTAATTAGAGCGCAGTATCTGCAGACTGACATGGGATTCAGCAGTGTATTTGGGAGTGGAATTTTCTTCACCACACATTCATTTTTTTCAAAAAGGTAGGTATTTATTGGTATGTGAATTATCCTATATACAGTAATTTGGAGGCTAAATTGGAGTGTATTTAAAATATTACCTCATGAATTTATTAGGTATTTGCTCAGTTCCTCTTTCAAGTGATTAAATTTTTTTTAATAATATGGAAAAGGGTAATTTCTGTTGTCCTCTAACAATATTTGGATCATCTACACAGAGTGAACATGAAGCTCTTCTCATTACAAATGGGAACATCAAATATAATATATTTTTTTATCAAAATAAAAAAAAAGAACCCCTTTTGACTGAAGATGGCTTGAATTTTAATGATACTTGCAGTTTTAGAACATTGGACAGACTGAAAGTCTAACTTGTTAAACCAAGTGGTATCTGGAAGCTCCATTGAAAACATAGACCCTAAAGCTAACTTGACAAATTTGACATAAATATAATGGACCAATTACTTTATTAATGAATCACATCTACTAACCAGTAATTTGTGTTGTGGCTAATAACATACACTTGTCTAAACAAGAACACAGATTTAAGACTGAGGTTTAAGAATGATGAGCCTTTGTACAGAAAATATCCCAGAATTCTACAATGCACAATGGATGTAAATTACTATAACTGCATAGTATATCAAGTATAGGAAGGGAGAATTCAAAAAATAAATGTATCCATATTATAGATCCTGACATCAGTTATGAGATTTGCAAACATTCTAAGGTCTCACTTGATTTTTACTTCATTCAACCATGTTCTGACTTACTGAAGTTGTAGATAGATTTGCCCTAAGCTTGCTTTGTACAACTAAAAGATATTTAACATTGACATTAAATTTGCTGGTGAAAAACACTTCCCAAATGCTAACTAAGGCTAACACATATCTTAGGAAACTGTGCAAGCCTACAAATGCATATGTGACTTTTCCCTTATTCTCTGCATGCCAGCCTGAGATATGCCTGCTGTATGCTGACTGCTATTCAGACCATGGAATTGAAACAGCAGCAAGAAATTCCATATGTGCTGGAGAAATGTCATGACCTTTCTTGCTTTCTTCTAGCCATGCATTCTGTTCTATTTCACTGCAAAAGAGTGAAAGGAGAAGTCACACAGAAAAGTCTGTAAAATAAATTGAAGTGTAGCCAGTCAGACTGGAAAAAGGAGTGTCACCTGCGAGTGAAGCAGCACCAACCACTGACTCAATGAACTACATGAAAGCCACGACCACTCGCGTCCCTTATTAGGCAGCCACTTCTGATTCCTTACAAAACCTATAACAAACAGAAAAACTGTAGCTGCTTCTTGCTGAAGTCAGCCTGATGGGCTCAGCATGAGAGGTTAGAAAATACCTTGACACAAAAATGGAGAGCTAGTTTCACACACTGCTCCAGCTTGGATGCCTAATTTGGAGTTTGCCTTCAAACTTGTGCTGAGTTAGAGTCACCTACAGTGTCCTTCTAGGAAGTGCATTTTGCTTTCCTTGGAACTTTATGCTCTTTACAAACATTAAATCTTTATAATCATTAAATGTTGAAACTTTGATTCCTGAGTTTTCATACTCTGTGAAGCCTTTCCTGTCTCTGAACAGAAATGAAATCCAGAACTCAAAGACATTTGTTTGTGGGATGTAGAAGCCTAAATTGGGAATTTGGAAGATTTGCTGTATTTCTGTTGTCTCAAAGTCATGCGTTCTGTTGTCACAGTCGTGCATTGCTTTTTCACACAAAATGAAATGGGCTGCCCAGGGAGGTGGTGGAGTCACCGACCCCGGAGGTGTTCAAGGAACGTTTGGATTTTGTGTTGAGGGACATGAGTGAGTACTGTTGGTGATAGGTGGATGGTTAGACTGGATGATCTTGAAGGTCTTTTCCAACCTTGGTGATTCTGTGAAAATTATCAGACCCTGATACTTTATTCAGACATGATCAGTATTCAGTAATACACCCACATCTGCCTTTGGTTCAGAAAAATAAAATTGTTTTGCAAAATTTTTTTATTAAAAGATGATATTTCAAAATATTTGTTCTCAGCTAATCTCTAGCTATGTAATGAAATACTAAAATATTTCAGTTCCTTCTGAATTGAAGTTGAAAAAAGTGTTTTGAAGTCTGAGTACTACTTTTTCATTTCCTTTTTTTTCCCAGTATTTAACACGTTTCCAGTTAATGAATTTTAAATATGGCAGTAGCCATCAGCAGTAATAAAATATCTCCTAGCATATTGGGCTCATAATCACGATTTTCTTAAACTTCTCACGTTATAAGATTCCATGCCAGAGTATCTATCCAGCAGTACGTCGTGTTCATCTGAGCAACCCAGCTGACATAATGAAATATAATTATTCTTTTCAATTGTTCATTTTAAATGTAATTGCATTTTAAAATTTCTGTGCAATTTAACAAAATCATGGAATATAATTAGCTTCTTTCAACTTCTATATGTTATAGAATGTTATCATTTGCTAGACTCTCATGCATTCTTCTGTCTTTAAATCTGCAGTTTTGAATCTCGCTTTTGTTCACTCTGAGTCGTCTTGCAAATTTGTTGACCGTTTGGATGTAGCCCATAGTCTTATACTGAAATATTAACACTGACATGATTTCTGAAGCAGCCCCACTTAAAGTTATGAGGATGTCAATCTTTACAATCCAAAATCTTCAGAGATCAGACATTGGTGTTTACTTGATTGTGAGTTAAGTGTTCTCTGAAACACAGTATGGAAAACTTTGAAGAAATTGTGAGAAGAGTCTCAAGTGTATTCCTGGCTTGAAATATTTCTAAAGATTAGAAGCAGATTACATAGCTACTAGGCTGGACTCTTTCAGGTAGTTGGCATTTTTAATGTGAAGCTTAAACTGGGTGTCAGGTGCTGTTGATATTTGCCTGTGGCTGAAGCAACAGAAATCATTCAGCTGAAATCTGTGTAGATTGACCAAAACGCCTATGGGCAGAGCCAAGGGTGTGCCTTGCATTCTCAAACTTCTATTATTTTGCATAGCAAAGCAGTATCAGCAACTGACTTTGTGAGTTACTAAGTTATTGTTCTCAGTATTCAAGTGGAATACAAGCAAATAGTCATAAAAACAAATAATAAAGCCAACAATAAGAAACAGCATGAATTTGAATTCTTGTTCGGAATCTTTAAAATGGAGGAATTGAACTTGAAGCTGTGGAATTGAATTTCTAACTCACATGATTAATAAGTGTAGAATTCTAAGCTATGGAGCTCAACTAGTCAGGGACCAACATCCCAAAAGAGAAATATTTGAAAGAATAAGCTTTTTGTTGCTTACCAGACAAAGTTGAGAATATCAACTTGGAGGTCTTTGTCCACTGATTAATGATCAGTGGGATTGAGATTCTTTTTCACAGTTCCATGTCATTGCAGTATCTCTAAATCCTTAAATGCTCCAGATTTCCTGAATACTTATTTCTTTCAGCGAAATTAGGCTCTCTGTAATCTGAAAGAAACAAATATCCATTCTGTGAAATAGGGAAAAATCATGACCGTGATGTTTGTGCTGTGTTCAAACAATGTCTATCTGGCACACCTTTTTAAGACCCTCAGCTTTGTAGTGCAGAAGTTGTTCGTGAAGATCAATTAATTCATCTTACTAATACTCTAGGTTTATTGAGATTTTTCACCCCTATTTCAACCTAGGAGAAAATAATAAAAATCAGATTAAAAAAGGGAAAAGATTGATGTACTGCATTTTTAGAGATCTCTGTGCTATTGCTTTAGAAAAAGAAAATAAAATTTATATAAAAAAACAACCTTGTGATCTATCTGCAAATGTCAAGTATCACTTAGTGTAATCCTTTTAGGGAGACAGAAAGAATGAGAGAACTGTAGGGGAATTTTTTTTAAGTGACATGCCTTCAGATTTCCTGTTTCACACTATGCTTTCTAATTTAGAGTTGCAGTGAAAGAAGCTGCTAAAGATAAACCAAATAGGTAGGGAATAGAGGCAGGTCTTGAAAGGCAAGAAGAGTCCTTGTGGGGAAATACCCCCTGTCTCAATCAGTCTTTATTTTGTACAGATGCTTGAGATATGTCTGAATTAAGGATTGCTCTGAAGTTGTTGCTCTCTGCCTTTTGAGTATATGAAACACCAACTCTTGAAGGAAAGTTCTTAAATGTGAATATAATCTGAGGCTTTATTGTTAGTATGATTTGAAAACAAGGTACTACAAAGAAAGAACGTGGTCTTAAGAGTTTGCCCACATGCTTACAGACAAGTATAGAAATAGATGCACAAACTCAGAAAAACTGAGTGTATAGCTGTCAGCTTGATGTTTTCTGTCATTGACAGAGAGATAATTTTCTGAAATAAATATTGGCACAATATTTATCTCCAAATTCTAGAGCTTAAAGCTAGATTCATCTAGCTGAAGGGTTGTCAGCACATAGCCTATTTACTGCATCCAACATGAATGCAATTCATGTTTGGCTTCTCCAGTAGAGTGACATCACATGTCCTACTGCTGGTTCTGCACTGAGACCCCAACTGTACACAACTCTAAATTGCAAGGGAGAATGGATTCAGGAGCTCTCCCTGTCCTCAGAAAGATAAATTCCAAATGTCTTAACGCAGTTGGCCTCATAAAAACCTTTAACCTAGGCTGGGAAAGCTAGAAGATTGCCTGCCACTTGTGCAGTTTGATCCCCAAAATCCTTACAATTTTTTCATTAGATTTTCACCTGGGAATTCCTATTCTGAATCCAGAGTTGGCCTAAATAACATGAATCGCAGAATTCTAGGGGTTGGAAGGGACCTCCAGAGATCATTGAGTCCAACCCTATGAAGTTCAGTCATCTGGAGAGTTAAGTATTGCGTGCCACTGGCAAATAGACGAGAGACACTGATGTGAGCAGTGCTTGATGGCAGGGAACTTATTAGGACGGATATGCCCAGCTGATCATAGCAGGAAATTCATGACTTGTGCTGTGCAAATAGTTAAAAAAAAAAATAAAAATCATCTTTGGTTTCCCTTCTTCACTTGAAGTTTCTTTTCTAAGTGTACAAGAACTTCTTGCCATGACTTAGTGCTGTGAACTCATGTTGAGGCAATTGCCTATGATGACCTCGAAGTCTGTCTTATTTCCAAGACAGAAACTTGTACAACCTTCTCTTTCTGTTCCCAGCTACCTTATATTATGTTTGACCGTACAGTATGTCCTTTTATTGCTTTGTGATCATTTACCAACTGATTCAGGTCTCCTTGTAAGTATAACCTCACTATTAAGTATATTCTTTGATCTTACCAGTTACTGTGCTGATAAAACTTTTGTAGCTTCAGCTAAGTTACTGATAAAAATAGGAGTTGAAAATCGATTCCAAGTGGCCTTATGGCTAAGGCTACACTCCTAACTATTTCCTTAGTAGGAACTGCATTTTGAGATCCATCAGGGGACTGAGTTTTAATTTCCTGTACTATCTTTTAGATCCAAAGGACCTAAAATTGTTAATTAAAGGGACCTCAGTATAGAAACTGTACAAATAATATAATGATATAACTTGACCGTGCCAGTTAGATCTAAATTCCAACAATTGTAAGGGAACAGTTGATTTGAAATGATCTACTTTCCATTAAATCAGGCTGATTGATGCTGTGCATTTCCATAGTCTCTAAATTTAATTGACTGTCCCAAATTGGTTCCATATTTTTTCCAGGAATTGATATCTAAGTCCCATACAATTCCCTCAACACCAGCTTTTATTTGATTTCTTAATCCTGGCACTCCTCCACAGACCCTTGAAACTGCTATAGTTTTCAAACATTTGTTAATTATGGATAGTAATAGATATGCACAGAGAGAAACTTTCTCAGCAGTTTCCTCTAAGACAATTGGGTTTAGATTATTCTCTCCTGCTTGGCTTGATTGGCAAAGCCTTCATTTCACTGCAGTTGCTTTCCATTTTTCCATTATAAGAAAGCTGAATGTTCTGTGACCTTCACAGCTAAGTAAGGGATGCATTTCCCTTGCTTGTTAATAAGAAAATATACCTATTGCTATTTCTCTATTTTTGTTAGTGATGTTTCTTAATTTATTGCTTTTGTTACCCTTTTTATTTATTTGTTTATTTAAAATTTATTTTAAAACAAGTTAATTCCTTCATCTATATGTCTTTAAAAAACATCAAGACTGGTTTCTTTTCTAAGTATCTGGGCACTTTTTGGTTGGTTTGAGCATAGCCATGTAAGAGCAAATAAGAGCATCTCAGAACCCCTGTAACAAACCTGATCCTATACAGGTGTAGATTGAATGCTTTTAGTCAACCATAACTTCATTTCTATTGATTATCCAGACAGGCCAATGTAAATTTCCTGTTTAACACATCCACCTGGCTTACCAGTCTGTTAACTTGGCAGTTTTTTAAGAATGCCTTTTATAAAGTCTCTTAAATACCTATAGCAATGGTCAACCCTACCTTCTTGACTGATATAAACCAGGTAATCAGGTCATACAGATGATTCCTGGAAAGCATTAATTTTAAGTCCCTCCTTTGATGACAAGTGAAGCAAAATTTCCTGGTTTTCAAATGGCTAGGGAAAGCTTGGTCTTGACTCTTTCAAGAGTGGGAAACATTTTGAGGGTGTCTCCGATGTTTTAAAAATCTTTATTTATTTTTTATTTTTTAAACATATCTTTGGGATAGGTTGACCTTATTGTTCTTTGAGATAGTGGATGTTAAATTCACTTAAAGCTTCATTTAATATTGCTAGGCCAGTGCATTAATCAAATAGCAGGCTTGGAAAATGCACAATAAAAATTTTAACCATAATCTTTTGGTGCCAGTGGGTCGGAAGCACCTACTGTTAAGTGCTGCCGCATTTGGCATCACTGCTAAGAGTCAACCTCCAGATGCCACAGAAGCTTATTAACTTAAAATATCCAGCTGCACTGTATCTCAACTTTGCTGCAGCCCTTAAGGTGGTTTATTCTGAAACTATTTCTGCTAACTCAAACGAGAGTTTGTTGTCATAGCAGAACACTGTTCCTGGCAGTTTTCTCATCCTCACGTTCTTTACTTTCTTTACTGTACATTCCCTGAGGTCATAACTAAAAAACGGGACCATCCCAATGTGGATGTGCCTTTCTGTTTGTTTGTTTGTTTCCATTAAAATGGTATTTGTATTTTGTATTAAAGCTGCTTTTTTCCTCCATTCTCTATTTTTCATGCTCATTTTGGCACTCTTGCCAAGTAGAGGTCACTGCCAGCTTGGTTTCTTCTCACAATGAGAGCTCTCTCCTTGATGCTGCATAACTAACGTTACAGATCCCTCTGCTGTCTCCAGGAGGCATGTACATCGATATCATATCAAACAAAAGCCGGGGGGTATCCAGGTGTTAATCACAGTTTGAGA
This sequence comes from Phasianus colchicus, assembly GCF_987193195.1. NCBI lineage: Eukaryota > Metazoa > Chordata > Aves > Galliformes > Phasianidae > Phasianus > Phasianus colchicus. Next base: position 59,317,559 of record NC_143439.1, on the reverse strand, counting down.
TATCTTGGTTTGAGATCTTTGTGATATGCAACTTTTTGATGCTGTTATGCTTTGGAAGGCTGGAGGGAAGTTTGGTGGGAGGCTCTGGAGGAGCAGCAGGAGATGCTATGGAAGGAGGTGCTGACCGGCCCTGCTCTGGGGTTTGTCATCATCTCCCCATCTGGGGAAAAGAGCTTAGGTGTAGGGCTGCATCTTTGCATTTATTTCCAGACACACACCAAGCTTTCTAACTACTATTTTGTGGGCAGTTGATTCCTTTTCCCCTTCTAAGTAAAGAAGCAGATTTCATGGTGAAACCTGGAGTCTGTCCAACCCTACAACTTGAGCTACCCAAGGCTGCACATCTCTCCTATGTAATGGAAAATTATAGACTGTTGGTAAAGGTTGGTAGAGGAGAAAATTTAAATAGTGAATAACTGTCTGAACACCCAGAAGTCTCATCTCTTTCGAGGTTTTAGAATCCTTAATTTCTTTTCACACGTGATTTTATATATGTAGGTAACTACATGCATGGGTGAAGAGTGGTCATAGCCAATAGCAGCAAAGTCAGCTGTAGCTGTGGGGATTTCTGCGTGGTGTCACAGGCATCACTCAATATCCCTGCACTATGGCTACTGAGCTCATCTCTTTCCCATCAGTCTTGAATGAGTGATCGTCAGAATACATGAGGTCACTTCTTTCTTTCAATAGAGTAATAAGTGGTTTTGTAATTAATTTTTAATGGGAATGTCTTTGAAATCTTCAGGAAGTAATCAATTGTTGATCTTCTTAAAAAGGGTTATTTGGGTTCACCCCATCCACAATAATTATGATATGTGCAAGCATGGGGTCCTCAATCAGAAAAGATGCCGGGCTTTGGGCTCTGGGGAGATTGCAGGTATATCTGAATGAGGAATAGTCTGTGATTCAGAAATGATGCAAAATGTACTCTCTGAGAGTAAATATATAATGTAAAAATTCATACCTTTGGGTTTTCTTCTTCATATTTAAACTTTTTCAGAAGAAATTTTGAATAAAAATTCTGCATTTCCTCTTTCTGAAACATATATGAGGTACAAATCATCCAAAGCAATCGCAAGGTTATATCCTGGGTAATAATATCACTAAAAAGCAAAAAATAAATACCCCCCCTCCAACCCCACTAGCCTTCAGGCATAAGCAATCAATAGAGAACAGCAGTGTGTATATATTTTTTTTTCTTAAGACAAATAGCTTATTCATCCAAGATTGCATTCTTTGATTGACTGCAGCTATTTGTGATATTATGCCAACTTTGGCAAATCGCTCCACCCTGCAGTAACTATACTTTTCTAAAAGGAAATAGTTTATTCTGACACATTATAAACTAGGTATTTGGACTTTTTATTTTGAGTGAACACTCTAAACCTAAAGATAGATATACTAGTGTTTATAAATGATTTTATTAAAGGTTAATGAAACTGAAATTTTTCACTTAGGGAGGATTTTTTTTTATTTTTTATTTTTTCAATTAAGAGAACAAATGGAGCTTTATCTGTGATTTTTCTGACGACTTGAAAATTCAGGTGAAAATTCACTGAATGATTCAGGGACACTGCATGGCAAAATACTCTGATGGGTTAGCAGTATTCATCCTTTCACCATAGGTGTGGGAAAAACTGGCATAGCTTACAGTCTAGGTGATACTGGTGTTTATGAGAGTGAAAACAGAATATGTGAAACATATATTGTATTCCTAAGTGGGAGTACTTCAGAAATTTGTGTGGTAAATTTGAAAATATATTTTAATTATTGCCATGTTCTTAGCAGGTTTTCTGCTACTGGGTGCACGCAGTGCCACGGAGTTTCTTTTTGGCTATTGATCCATGTAGATTCTAGGTACCAATCTCTTTTTGCACCCTCGCTCTGATCCTCAGCAAGAAGTAAGAAGGCTAAGAAGGCACTCCTTTGTGGCTATGTCACCCTGAATTTGGCCTCAGAGTGATGCACTTAAAATGTGAGGGCAGCTCCAGAAGTAATGCCTCCTATTTTATTATGTCAGCCCACAACATCAGAGGCAGATGGTGGATGGCAGTAGAGGCTGAACCTTCCTGCCAGTATTCCACTGTATTTTGTTGCCGGGTGACAGGTGGCAGCAGAAGGGCAGTCTGAAAAAATGAACTGGTGGTTCTGATCTTCTTTCACCTCAAAGGCATGACATTTTTGCCATGTGTGTGATTAGCCACCTTTGCCACTGTGTGCTAAACCGAAGCATCTGCTTTTGTATTTTGAAGGAGCAAATAAGTGAACACACAAATACCATTGCTGGTAGAAATTGAGCTTTGCTCTTTGTACTTTCTGAAGCCCTCCAACTCTGCAAGATGTTGGGCTTAGAGAACACTGCAGACCTCAGGCTTGTGCTGAAATTGCATCAGGGTTACAAGAAAATCTGCTGACCTTTGTGTGGGTACAACACAAGAAATGTGTCAGGAAATGGCAGCAACTGCTGTGAGTGACACAGGCATTTGATGAAAAACTAGCTGAAGAAAAGAAAAATGACTGAAAATAGTTCTAGTGAGTACTATGGCATTATATTTAACACATGCTTTTAGATGTTCTGACTGTACCTGATAAATGTATCTGAAATGAAGTCTCTAATTGGAAAATATAATAACAGTGTGACCCTGAATTCATTAAAGTTGCGGGTTTTCTTGGTTTTGGTCATACCGATAGGTATTTTAAATAAGATCCTGATGCTGCAACACTTTTCCACTTTTTCATGCTCTTTCAGTGTGATCATGCAGAGATTCAGAAATGGGAAAGTGAAAACGGAGGTGGCATTGATCAGCGCTATATGTGGACTCCCAAGGACCTTTCTTTTTCAACTGAACTGTTCAATTTATATTCATTTCCACAGCAAAACAGCTTCAGTGCTGGAGGAAGGAATTTTGAGTGCTCCTTTGTACAAGTATGCATTGACCACTGCATTCCCATTTCTTCCCCTCCTGTATCTTGCTTTATGTCCTACAAAGAGCAACAGAAGTTTGTGAAGAGAAGTGGTTTGCTGCTTGAAAGAGAGGATAGCAGTAGGTTTGGTCACCCCTCTAGGCTCCAGCTGAAGATGAGCAGGTGAACATTCATTTTTACTCTCCTATAAAATGGCATTAAATGAGGGACAGATTCAGCAACATTGTCTCTTTTATAGGCTTTGTTTTGAGAAATACTTGATTCTGAGGACTCTGAGCATGCAGGTACCTAGGCAAGGCATTGTCTTGACTACAAAACAGTATTCTGGATGAATTTTCAGTCCAGAATGGAGGCAGATGGATCTTAGTTCTTCAGTTTCTGAGAACACATTTCCCTTTTGTATTTTCTGCAAGACTTTGGCCAACTGAAGGCTGATTTCTCTCAGGTACCTATTGCCCTGCCAAGAACAGCTAGTCTCCCACCAGGGTGAGGTCAGAGCAAAGCTTTTTAGGCTGTGGTTTTAGATTTAGTGTTTCTGGTTTCCTCTCACATCCTGTTTTGTATTCCCATGCCCTAATTGGACTCTTGCCCTAATTCAAGAGAAGGTATATATTTTAACCTTAAAGGTTAATGAATCTGATTTTTTTTCCTGCCAGTGAACAGTGCCTTTTAGTGATATGCAAGTCATATTTAAGCACCTGTTATTTTAAAGTGCAATCTTTTATTTCCCTTTCATTTTCATGACTGCTTAAGCATTCATATGTTAATTTTTGTCAGTTCCATAAGACTGGAAATATTTATTCCAAAGGATAAAATGAGGATGCAATTGAAAAACATATGAAGTAGAAAACAAATTCAGGAAGAATTTATTTTTAAGTAAGAATCTGCCTTGAAACTGGTGATCAGATAAAATCAGAGTGTGGAGGCTTTTAAAATTTAATTTGCTTATAGGTCAGCAGTTGTGAAAACCTGATCTCCACATTTGTGATGCAAGTTTTGCCCACTGGGGAAAAAGCTTGTGACTTAGCTTTTGTCTTTTACAGTTTTTTACATGAGAAGGGCTCTGCCTGCAATATGATGTCATATTATGGAAATAAATACTCGTGTCGAGACGTCTATGTAGAGTAATTCATTGAGGACAACTGAGAATGGCTGAAACATGAGAGATGCTAAAAGATGCAGTGTATTTTTATATCTGTATGTACTAAACTGACATTTTGTGAAGTACACACCTTTGAAGATGATCTAAAGGGTATTAGCTCCACAACCTCCAATTCTGTTTCATCCTTTGTTTTCCACACTATTATTCACGGCAGTGGAGCTCATTCCCTGCCATTTCATCCATTGTTCCATAATGGCATTATGAGGCGCATTAGAAAAAAAAAAATCTTTAAGGGCTTGAGCAATGGAGAAGTGCAGTACTCAGTACATCACAACCAATGGTTTTAGGTTTGTGCTCGTAAACATGTCTCTGCTTATTATCTTGGCCAAATCCAAGGCTCTTCTTCCTCTGAATGTCAGTGAAAAGAAAGAGCCAATCCCAAGTGAAAAAGAGACTTTTATTCCTGATAGCTGAAATCCCTGAGGTTGTCCACTTCTTGCCTTTACTCTCTTTAACTTGGAGTACCTATTTTTAGGGTTTTTTTAAAACTTTATTTTCCCACCTAAACCACCAAGATCTTACATTAAACCCCTCTGAACATCCATAAGTAACTTACCAGAAAAATTAAAGTCTCAATTGTTCAGAAACTAACAACATGGAAAAAAGTATGCTTTTTCAGAATGTTAATAACAATTGATGGAAACAAATGAAGGATTTGTTCAGGGAACTGATAGCTCAATCTGCTTATTTTGTGTCCCCATAATTTGAAATATAAGCCTTTAAAGAAAGTGGAATGTAATAGTATCTATTTGATAAGTGAGTAAATACTGGGCAGTGTTAAAAGACAGAATGACAGCCTTTTGTACCAATGACGTCTGTTACAAAGCTGACGCAAGGGAAAGATAATGCTTTTTACCAGCCCTTGTTTATCTCGCCCATATCATATGTTCACTTGTGATCACTGGGGGAGTCTCTGCAGAATGAAAATATTGTTTTATTTGCTTGCCTAGTGAGCAGTTTTGTTTTTATTTGAGCATTTGAAGAATCAGTTCCAATTTCTGTTCCTGGAATAACAGGCAAAAATATCAGACAGAGGACAGCAAGAAAAATAAAACAGCAACTAGGGAGGAGGAGATGACTGGGCTATGAAAAGTTACGATGGCTGATTAGAAAATCTGACTGCATTGCCTAAGTAAAAATACCAGCAGAAAAAAAACTCTCTTTCATCTATCTATCTGCAATTATTACATGAATAAATGTAAAATGAATAAAATGCACATAATTGTTTTTAATTTTCCATTATTCAGTAATATGCTTTAATGCATCATTAGCTCTGATGATACAATCTACTTTTGATTAGAGAGAATGTGTAGCATCTTTTATCAAATGTTACTGCTTCTCAAAAAATTATCTCTGAACCACAACAGGACCACCTTAATGCAGCAATTTCAAATGATAAGGGTAGTCCAGAATAATTGGTTTTAGCATGTAAAGGACTTTCAATTTTTGTTTCCTTGTGTGTCATAGATACCAATTAAAAAAATAGAGAAATGAAAACGCTTCTATTTGTTAAGGTGAAAATAGTATTGTGTGCTCGTACTCCCTTTAGCCTGAAAAATAGGCCTGACTAGCTTCTTGGCTTCCAGGAGTTAACTTCAAAGAAATGGTACACTTCTTACATTAACACAATTCACACTTCAATTCCTGACCAGCCTACTTGTTTGTACTGTTTGCTGCATGTAACTGAATTCAAATCTTAATGTTTTCATTGTTATCACATGCATTGTTCTGCTCAGATCTGTTTCTCTGAACATCTTTAAGTTGCTCAACATCTAATAATGAACACACTTTGTTCTGTCTCTTTGTTTTTCTCCTTTGAAGTGTTACAAGGATGAGTTTTACTACAGCACTTTTTATTGTGTTTATAATTCTGTAGGAATGTTGAGCTACCTCTTCGGTGACTTAGCATCTATAAAAAGAAAGGTAAGTGATTATTATGACCTGCTGCTCATCTGAAACAAATTTTGTTTTCATAGAATCATAGAATGGCTTAGGTTGGAGGGGACCTTAAGGATCATCGAATTCCAACCCCTGTGCCATGGGCAGGGTTGTTTAGTATCCCCAAAGCTGAATGCTGATTCTAAGAAAAGAACTGGACAAAGACTATTTGGCACATTTGCATATCCTTCCCTTTCCATCCCTCCCCATCCCTTCCCATCTCTGCCCTGCCCTTTCCTGCAGTATGCCCTTGTGCCTTTTTCTCTCTAGCTAAGGCCAATGCAGTACTCAGGACAATGGGAAAGAGGCAGGATTCCTCCATCTATAAAGCCTTAATGACAATAAAAGATACCCTGCAGTAATTTTTCCTTAATTGGGGTCCTTTCAAAAAAAATAATATAACTTACTACTTGTTTGGGTAAGAGCATGTTTGAATGTCTTCATAGTAATTTGGTTAAAAATGTGACCAAAATTGGTACAAGCTCTTAGATCTCTTTCCTTTTGGCGAAGTCTGACATTTCTAAAAATCCTGTGGAGTTCAGTTTGTTTGATTGTTTTTAATAACTAAGAGTTCTTGTAATATAGATCTTGCACCTTTTGTTGTGGAACCTGAAATGTAACATGTGGGTGAAGCACAGAAATCACAGCAAAAGTGTCGTTATTAAAGTAAGACTATGTGAGAACTTAACGTCTGTATTCACCAAATACCCTTCATATGAATTAGAAATGAAATAGATATAAAAGGGCGACAAGTTCAGTTGATGTTATCTCCTTCCTCTGGGAACTGTAGTTGAAGACCAATATGAGAGCAGAATAAAGGCTTTTTAACTAGACCAGTGGGTCTGATTTTGGCATCTGAGGTACTACGCTGGGATTTGTTGAGGTCAGTTTGTGTGTTTTGGAGTGTTTAGCTTTATTCTAGACCTAGGCATAACTTGTAGTTACACTTGTTTAGCTATCTATTCATTAAAAGCCTGCTCTGTGATTTTGCATTATTTCACGTAGAGCTGCTTTTGATGACACGAATGCTTTTACTGGAGATCTCAATTTCCATAAATAATTAGAGAAGTTGATAAAAAGAAGCAGAATCTTTTTCATGCATGGGGCCAAGTGAGGGGAAAAAAGAAACTTACATCAAATGACACATCCAGTGAACACAGTGGCTGCAGAGTAGGTCCAGAAAGCAGCATGGTATTCAGGCAGAGCATTGCAGAGGCCTGTGAGTAACCTACTGATATTAAACTGTCATCAAGTTAAAGCAGTTACACAAGTGCATGCAAACAGCTTTGCCAGACTTCTCTGCTTCCCATTCTCTCCTAGATCATCTTTTGCTTTACCCCCACCATCTCTCTGTCTATAAAACCACAATCATTTAGGTAGATAGCCACCTTGTTATGCACTTATTGCAACGAAGGCTGTCCCTATGTTTTGTGTATTTTTTTGTCTTGGTATTTCTTCCAGCCCTATGAGTTTGTGTCTCCTTCCCATTATTTGTTACCCTGTGTTTTTCTGTCTTTCTTCTTCCTGGAGATGTACACTCTCACTGCATACCACTTCCTATACATCCTGTGTGAATAGGCCCATCAGTAAGATACTTCTTGACTGTCCTGAGTTAGGTAATACTTGAGTTAGGTAATATTGAGTGAGCTAGAATCAGGGACTCCTTATACCTGCCATCTTTTGTCCCTTCTGCCAGGAGCAGAAGTATGTCCAGCAGAGCAGTGACAAGCACCCCTCAGCTGGTCCCTGATGCTTGGTTTGGAATATATTTCATTGGGTTTAATGCAGATGTCTACAACTTATAATGCTGAGTGCACAAATGTATATTCATACTCACCTGCTTCCTCACCTGGCTTTTTGCAGATTCAGCTTCCAATTTGCTCCTGTTAGCCAGTTTTTACTTTGACTCCTTGCTCTGTTCCAGCACAGTCCCTACCAGTTCCACAAGCACATTCACACCTAGCAGGCTTCTCCTTACTTAGCTCTGTGCTTCTGCTAATGCTTCCTCTGATACTTGGAGACATTCTGTTCTGCTTACTGTGACACTTTTTAAAGCTTCATAAATTTATTCATTTTAATATTTCATAATTGGCCCTATATTTGCCCAGAACGGGCATCTCTTTCCTTGTCTTTTATGTACTTTCTTTTTTGTCTGTATTACAGTACAAGATTTGCAGGAGTAACTATTTTTAATAGGTGAGATGGTCTGATTGGTATTTGCATAGGATCATGTGGAAAGCTTTGACAGAGCTGGGGAGAAACAATCAAAGATTTGGACATGCAATTATTCTTCAGGATTATACTTAGCTAAGAAATTTGTTATTTCTTTTACAAGCATGATATAGGAAACATGAGCACAAAAGCTTGCTATCTTTCTCTTATTAATTAGTTGAAGAAATAGTATTGTTCCTGCATAGAAGCCTTTTCTTTAAGGAAGTTCTGTGGAGAGTTAATGGTATTTAAGAAACTTATAGACTCACGTGAGTCATCCCATCTTATTATTATTTTTGCTGACAGGTGTTCTGTTTCATTTTGGGAAAAAAATTCCTATAAATTCTCTGCAGCATAGAAAATTTAGCTTTGACGGTCTCAAGTCAGTGTATAGCTATATCATTAGGAACACTATGAGAGTGGCCAAACATCTTGCGTGCAATTATTATTCACTGAAAAAAATACTTTGCAAAGGTGCAGAATATTCTCACTTTGTCAACATTTTCAAATTTCATAAATTTATAATGGAGTTTTTTGCCTTGATATCTTCTGCATTGTCAGTACTTTTACTGAGGCTTTCCAGAATCAGTTTTAATTAGTAAGAATTCATATGTTCCTATTGCTTTCTGTAAAAAGTTAATTAAATACGTGAGAATTCAAACAAAGAATGGTGAAGCTGTCAGATTTAGTATTGCCAGAAATGATTACTGAAAATATTCCAAATCTTAAAAAAAAGTCTGTTGCATTTCAGGGAGATGAAATTGTTCTTTTATTAGCAAATAAAGTTATGTCTGTAACTAAGTAAGAAAGAAAAATCTCAGGTACTTCAAGGTTTTCTGACTGTTTTTCTTTATAAAGCCAAAAGAATGTGTTTTTGAGGACATTATATTTGGTGGCAGTTTCCACTAACACCTTATTGTTGAAAAGCTATTGTCAGTGTGCTGAGACAAGGCTAAAAGGAACTGTTCATTATTTTTGTTGGCTGTTCCAAAGAATTAAAAAAGGAAATAATATTTCAGGACTTTCTAAGTGAATATACCGAGCAGGATGTGATGTTTCCTGAACAAGCAGGGATTTGCAGCCCACACCTGCAGAAACTTTCTGTGGCTTGATACGGCTGAGCACTGAATTTGCTACTTTTCAGATAAGGCCCAGTTTCCCCAGTGAAAGTTCAGTTCCTCCATTGCTCTGTATTGCAAACTTTGTCTCTGATGGCACAAGGCACCCCTCAGTGGAACAGGACATGTTGTTTGGGTATTATTTGGTACAGGAACTGCCTGCCAAGGCTTGCTCTGAAATCAGAATGCCTGCTGAATCAGCTTCAGGGGATCATTCTGCTTCTGTTAAGTTTTATGCAGCACAGTTTTTCTGACTGCATTGTTCCCACGTGGTTTCTTAAATCTGAGCTAATATCAAAGGATTAAAACACTGCAATTAATTAAGCAGCCACTATTAGCACAGACACTAAGCAGTGCACTATTCAATTTAAAAGAGCAGTTTGATCCTCGGTTCCATGGCGCAGTGCTCTCATGAGCTCCTCGTGCTCCCAGGAATGCCCACTGCAGCCCTGCCCAGGAGCAGGCAGAGAGCTGAGCAAACACAGAGCCAGCAGAGCCTGTGCTGCAGGGTCAGCCTCGCCAGCAGACAGAAAATCAACCCCTTGCTGGCTGTGGGACGCTCAGGGCTCAGCTCATTGGGAAATGTGAAACAAGGCTTTTCAGTTTGGCTTTTTTCATCTGTGACCGCTGGAAGTAAATAAGTAAAATGGCAAAGTTGATGTCATTCTACTCACAGTGTGTGGAATACTGTCTCAGAGAAACAAATATTAAGCTCTGTTTAAAAATTGGAGCAGAAGCAGGTAGCGTAAGGTGGAGCTCGCTTTATAAAAATAGGATCTCAGATCTCTAAAGATATTTGGGATTTTCACTTGAATCTTAATGATGGCTTGGCACCTAAACACCACTGTGGATTTGAGCCACAATCAATATTCCCCTCTTCCCTCAGCGAGCTGTTAGCCTGCTCAGAGACACAGCCTCAAGAAAGTCTCCATTGAGGTCCCTGTGCCAGGTCTGGTACCACCACAATGCTGCAGAAGGGTTTAAGTGTCTAAGAGCTTTAGATGTTTAAGTCAAAATGTGACTCACAGACGAATACATCACTTCCTCTTTTTCAGTGCTGTTATTTCCTAAAGCAGAATGGCACTGGGAGGGGTGAGATACCAGAACAGTGGTGTGGTTATATGTTGCACAGAAGAAGGATGTGTTTTTTATTTTAAGTGTAGTCTATTGCTTTATTAATAAACTGCTTGTATACAACTTCACTATACTCCTTTTAATGGCTTTGCATAGCTATTACTGAAAAATCCCTTTCCTCTACAATTTATGTTAAACTCAGGGGAAAATATAAGTCTTTAAAAGGCACATGGAAGTTTCACAGTTTGTGACTTTCAAGCTCAAACCACTCAGAAATGAAGAAGCAACTCATTTACGAGCACTTGTCGTTTTTCTGTCTTATCTAAAGTTTCTGTTATCCTGAGTGGCTTCTAACAGCATCACATCAACCCGTCTCCTCCAGAGCTGACAGCCTAGTACTGTTTTGCCAGATGATCTTTCATTTAATCTGATTCTTTGGAAAGCAGCAGGGTATTCTAGCTCGACATGTTATCTCCAATAACAACAATCAAAGCTGTTATTTTCCTTATTCCGTAGCAGGGCTTTGCTTTATCTCCTGTTGTGGAATTTTCCTTCTCTAATGGGCAGCAGCAGCAGCTCAGGCCAAAAGCTGTAGCAATGAAAGCAATGCTGAGGAGGAGGCCTGAGGTCAGAGCAGGATCCCAGTACAGCACATTGTTTTCTAATGACGTTCTCTGAATGTGCTGACTGTACGGCCTGAGAAACATAACGCTACTGTATTATTACAAATTTGTGACCATCTAGCACCTGCCATTTGGCAGCCTCCTGGACATGTTGTCCAATCAGGATTCCATACTGGTAGCATAATTCAGTTTCTTTTTCTTAAAATCAGTTAAAGAAAAATCCATCGTATCATAGACTCACTCTTAGAAGCTGAATTTTCAGGTGCCACAGCAGCAGAATCTGTAATGCACAAGCCAGAACTGAAAGTATCGATAATCAAGATAAATGTAACTGTTGTAAATGAAGATACTCCTGTTCACAGCTGTCAGTCCTCCCTTTCTGCTGTGGTCACTGCCCCAAGGGTAGAGGCAGCAGGATAAAGCTAAATCTGTACCTCCCTGTTCCACTCCCAATTTCAAGCTATTAGCTTAACACCATGATAAAGAGAGATAGGAAACATGGGATGAAACAGACATCTCAGGGCAAAAAAGTCTGAGGCAGCAACAACTAGATTTGACGTATTCCAGAAACTCTCAGTTCTGGGCATTGCAGATGGAAAAATCAGACTACTGGCTGAGCTGGTTTTGTGAAATATCATCCGACGCATGTAACTGAGACAGTGTCAGCCAGCCAGTCAGCTAGAAGGAAAGGCTCGAGGCAGAGGAATTTGCATTCCCCTTCAAGCTTCCAGCAGCTAAGAAAACCTCTAAGGCTGGTGATCATGAAAGCACTTGCAACCTGAGGACTTCAGTGCTCTGGTTGCCTGTTTGGGTTAGGATAGTCTTGTATTTCTCTTTAAAAATTCAACTGAAAGAGAAGGCATCTTTCCATCTTCTCTTTAGCAGATGAATTTCAGAGGAAGCACTACACTGGTTCTACCCTTTTCATCTTGAGATAGATCAAACCTACATCTTGCATATTCCAGGAGCTGTGTCTTCACTTCCTGGTTTAAGGCAAGGCTGACAGAATTTTTTTCTTCACTTTTCAGTTGAGGATGTGCCACTGTGCAGATGGAAAAGCAAACCAAGGTGGTTGGAGAGGGAGCAGAGGGCAAATATAATAAAAATACAATTCACAGCCCCGCTACAAGCAGTATTGCTTTGGAAGTGAACAGTTCACATTCTGTGTATATATTTTATTAGTGGATACTTCAGTGCAAAAATGCATAACCAATTATTGGGCAGGGAGTACAGCCTCAAAAAAACCACATCAGATCACTGAGAATCTCCTTTGTATTCCCTTTGTTTACTTTTTCCATGGCCTCTGAATCTTATGTTCTTTCTACAGCTGTTAAGTCTACATGGTATATTGTGCGCTGAAATCAATAGGGCCTGCCTGCATGCTGAGCCCGATGAAAGTTATGAGATCAAGATACTGCGCCCACCAGCTAGTCTACCTTGTCTGTATCTGCTAATCTGAACTCTGCCTTCTGCATTATTTTAGCTTTTTGGAACAAATGAACTGGCTGTCAAATCAAAGTCCATGTTGGCCAATACCAGTGTTAAATCAGAACTGTTAATAGCTTAAACTAGTATAAAGTTATTTTAACATTGTGTCAGCTCACCACTTTCTACTCAGAGATAATTCATGCGATTTTTCTCACTGTGTATACGAAACATGTGACCACATCACCTCAGCTCAGCTGTGAGCCCTGTCATTTCTAGACAAGCAGCTTATAGCACCAGGTGGTAATAACAATGTCTTGCTTTCCAGTGTCAGGAAATCTCCCTAGACTCAACTGGGATAGTCATAGGGATATTTGATAAATCAGGAATAGGCAGTCCGAATCTCACAGTCATAAAATACTAACAGGAACAGCCTAATAACAGCCATCTTCCCCTGCAAATTAGTCCTAAAACCTTTCCACAGATTGTGATGTTTAGCAAACCTTTCCTAGCTGTGCAAAGAAATACCTGAAATAATCACTGCAGTCAGTCATAAGGCTTCTATATAAAGTATATAAACAACCTATAACACATCCTCTTCACTCTTCACTGAGTTTTGTGTGGCTGTAGCAAATGTATGTGGCCTAAGCACATTTACTCCATAGGATCTTTGAAGTTCCTGGATGCTTGAACTCTCAGATTTTTTCATCACTTACTTTGGCAGAGGTGTTTGCATTTCACAAAGGACCTTCGCCTGTGGCTTAATCATTTGTGTTTCTTCTCCTCCGGGGCTGATGGAAGAAGGCTGGCACCTCTTGGTGGTGGAATAGCTAGTTAAAGCTCTGAATTGCTGACCTCTTTCCTCCAACTGTAGAGATAACACATTTCTAATTTTCTACCTTTAATGTCTCACTTAAGTGACTAAAGCTAGACAGGGTGAATCCAGGCTCATGTGTATTTCTGGTTAATGCCGTAGTCACTACTAACTAATGTCTTAGTTACTGGGCTGGTGACATGCAGCTGAGTCTACCTGCACACGAAGATTACAGTATTTAAAACATGATATTATTACAACTTTGGGCTTTTATGGAAATCCGTGGATTTTCTCAATAATGTATTTTCAGCTGTTCAGGTAATTTGCAGTATTGTTGGTTTGAAAGACTGCATCTGTAATCTAGCACAGTGTTGTGTAAGTAAACACTTAATGAGCTTCAGAAATTAAAGGAGGAGATAAAATTTAACACGTAATGAGCTCTGAGTGCTGCAAAATTCTGATCTACTATGATCTCACAGAAGAAATAATTGAACTACATGTCTTGTGTGTACTAGGGACCATATGATCATGGCAAACCAGAAAACAACATAAACTTTCTCTAGAAAATTATAATTAAAATTTTACTACTCTTCATTGACTGTCACTTAATTCAGTGGCCAATGTATGAAAAAATCTGCTATTGAACTGCTGTCAGTGAGAGTGCAGCTCATCAGTCTCAATAGCAGGACTTGGTGAAATAAAACTGTATGTTGCCCATGAGGCAAGTATCTTGAGGTTCTTCTGGCATGGTGCATCACTTTTTCAAGAGAGACCAGCCTAGAAAATGGTTTATGTAGGCAATGAAGAAGGCAACTGCTAGAGACAGATGAGAGAATGTCACATTGTAAATGCAGTTCCTACTGTGAGGTACAACTAAGCATCATGGAACATTGAAACAGGTTGCCATTTTAACGAAATCCAAGTAATGAAAGGGGAGTTCATTAAAAATCCATGCAATTGTGAAACTGCTAAAAGGATATCTGATATCTAATATGTGTCTTTGGCAAGGATGGGTACTAATTTTTACTCTTCAAGATATTCAATTATCTTGCTCTACCTACAATTGTACAATTGTATTTTTTTTCTTACAGAAGAACCTATGATTATTTAAAATGTTTGTGGTTTTTTTTTTTTTTTTTTTTAATCAACTGCAGTGACTTCAAGGGAAAATAAGATTCCAGCTTGGTATAATAATTAGTGACATTATCTCACCTCATCAACATTGATACAGTGTCTGTGAGGTCACTGGACTGCAAAAGTTATATGACACGATTTCTTCCAAGCTGAATTTTAGCCTTTTGCATGCTGTGTTCATAGCTGTTCTGCTTTATAGTGGGAAGCTCGGATGAGTTCTGCAAAGCCAAGAAAGGGAGTGGCATCTGTTATTGCTTGTTTGCAGCAGCTAGTTTTTATAGCACCCCACTGTTTCAATAGTTTCATAGAAGGAAGAAAATAGGCCTCCTTCAGGCTTGGCTGGATTCAAAATCAGCTGCTGTTATCTTTTTATTAGCTCAGATCTCTCATGTTAGCAGCTTCTCATCATGAAGGGGGTCTGATATTACATATGCACGGTTGTAATTTTTGCCAGCTTGCTGATTACGCCACCTTTGTGGTAAAAAGTTTGCAACATCTTTTGATTTTTTCTGTCTTCTGCTTGACCCACTTTCAGTTATGTTCTTTGCAATCAGTATGTTTGAATTCTGATTGAAATCTCACTTATGGACTTCTTCCTTTTCAGAATAACATTTCTAGGCTTAGGTCATTTTTGAAAAGTGTCCTCAAATTTAAGCAGCCATCCCAAAAGGCATTATTAATAGCATTTGGAGAAAAATCTCTTTTTTTTTTTTTTTTTTCTTTTCTTTTTTTTAAATTTGGCACAGAAATGGTGTACGTATTTTCAGGTAACAGCTTAACATAAATAGCATATGCTCAAGTGGCTATTGTTCCTAGTAAGGAATCCATCAAGGTCATTTGACATTTAGGGGCATATGAAACATCTCACTAATCATCCAGTGTGGGTATCTGGAAGGTGCTATTTACAGATTTATTACAGTAAATAGTATTTACAATTACAGTTCTGAAAAGAAGTTAAAGAAAGTCATGATTACTGCAAAGAGTAGAAACGCAAGTTAGCAGAAAGGAAGCATCAGTTTATGTAAAACTTTTTCCCACCATTACTGGTGTCCTTTAGGTCTCTAGCAAATTATTAGTAAAAGTAGAAATTTTATATATATAACTTTTCATCGCTTTAACATAAGAAGGCTTTTTATTTTGCTTCCCTGAAAAAAAGAGTAGATATGGAAAAGATGCTCTTTGTGCTTTGTTTTATTACTCAAAAAACACCCAGCCCTGCACTGCTTTGTTCTTTCACCATAATGCCTTGACGTTACTTTTGAGACAGCATCATATCTTTGCTAAGGCATGCATTGCTTTCATAACTCTTTTTGTTGGAGATAATTATCATGTCTTTAGACCAAATACTTGGTTCTAGAGGAAGGAGTGTTGTTGGTTAAATAAGAAGTCTCAAATTTTGCTGAAATAGATGGGAACCTTCTGCAATAGTCTTACTTTTTTTCAGAATTTCATAGTCTAAAGATTTCTGGTATATACTTCATATGTTAAAAATGAAATTATCTGCAGCTAATGAATATATCTATTAGAATATCATCCCAAATATGCAATAAGTGAAGAAAGGGAAGAACTTCATTTTAGCCTTTTAACATGTGAGTGCAACAGACATTGCATTATCTTACAGAAGCAGTGTCTCTTGAACACTGATCTTAGCCAACCAGATGACAGAAAACAAAAACCTGATAGAATTTTTTTAATTAGTTTCAATTCCATAATAAAACAGAGACAATAATTGAAGCATATAGGCACAAAAACATTAAAATAAGTCGGAGTGGAGATACAGTTACAAAAATAAGACTTCTAAAAAATAAATAATAAAAATACTACTATTATGTATTTTTTATAAGTTTTGAGCCTTCTTCTGTCTCAAGTACACTTTAGATACTGTACTGATAGTTAAAAAAATTCTTAAGGATGATTTGGCTTTGACACACTCATGTCTTCCTTCACCTAACCCTATTGACAGGCTTCCCACTTGCTCTTAGTTGCCATTTAATTGATTTAGAAGGAACATTCTGGTTCTCCATTGACTAAGATTCTTGGGTTATTAAAACCAGACTGCTAAAACCATGGATTGCAACTGAAAAATAAAAGAGAAAAATGAGAATTAACATCAAGTATACTTGGATCTCCTAGAGCAAATGATGATTTCTTACAACAGAATGCTGTGAGATGTTTTTTGCCAGTTTTCTTCCTGTCCATTCTTGGCTTGTGGTATTCTGAATTCTGAGCATTTTTTACTAAGATAATATTTTGCCTTTTTCTGACGTACAGAGGTGGTACCTCCTTCTCATATGGAGGAGGTACACCTAGCCTACATCAGTGTCATTCTTATTTGTATATTAATCATTCACTTGCCTTGACCACACAGTGGTATGTATAGACTCCTCCACATACACTGTCCTGGTTAATGCTTCACTAAATGCCTGCTGTAGGTATTTATTTCACAATGAATTCTCATTTGTTTTCATCAGACATCCCTGTTTGCTGTGATACTGGACAGAGTATGTGAGTAAGAAGGGATAATTTCACATTCTTTCTTTGTAAATTCATTATTTACATGCATTACTCACATATTATCATTCAAAAACACCTCTGTGGTATTTTTCTAAAGTTCCCCAGCAGTCATTTCTACTGCATAGTGCTGCCTGTGTTATAAATAGATATTTTGTTTTCTAATACTACAGAGCATAAATGTGTAATTAAGACTGGGGAGAACAGTTTCTGCAGCTTATCCTTGGACAGGCTTCTACTAATTTAATTTGTTATTGCAGTTGTAGAATACCCTGTTTAAACACAGCTTGGTCTGTTCTGCTCTCTAACTGCCTGATGCGCCAAGGAACATGGGTAAGTTCTTGCAGTAAGGACAGCAAGAACAAATTACCCCTCCTAAAAATGCATGATTTATTTCTATGATAATTTTTTTCGTCAAAATTTGTATTATGCAAGAATATTTATCTTTACATTACTTATTTAGAATATAACAGTGTCTAAGAAGTACACTCTTCACACAGTTCCTCAGTTTTTAACTATACTGCCTAAAACCATTTTACAAAGCATCATGAGAACAGCCTGACATGGAGGAGGGGTTATTATTCAGATGAGTTTTAGTTGTCACATGTATGTTTGTTTTAAAAAGCACCAATACTCTTCTCTCACTCTGAGTTCCCATCCATTCTTATCTAGAAGAGAATGCATTAATCTCCATTTAAAAGAAAAAAAAAAAAGCCTTTATTTCCTGTGATTTTCTGCAATTTTCCTTTAAACTCCATTCTCTAAACTATATAGGGAAATACGATGCCACATTCACATGCAAACTATTTTTAGAGAACATGAATAATTACACCAGATGGTTGTTTAATTCTCTTGGCATTATCTCTACTGTACATTTATGGCTTAAAGTAATATTTCCTTACACTTTTCAATATCTGTGGAAGGTCATGGTAAGTCCCATTTCTTTATTTGCACCTGATCCCTTTTATAGACATATTTCAATGATACAGCTGTCAGAGGGCTACAGAGATGCTGATCTGCAGACTTCTTAGTAGCTAGTCAGTTCTTAGAACCAAAGTCTGTTCATAAGAAAACATTACATCTTTGACAGCACATTGTTGTTAGTGTTTTATATACAAAGGAGCACTACTCATTCTATGATTGCCTCCATTTAATCTTCTGAGATTTACTAAAATTACCCCTTTCAATTGCCTCTTCATTTTATGCAGCAGTGAAAACAGGCGAGGTGTTTCTTCACATACCTTGACTGCTCTGTGAGTCGCAGAGGAAATTTCTGCAGTTCAATCTGTTCCGTTGCTTGGTGAAATTACCTCGGCAATTACTCCCTTCCAAATTCTTAAACATTTGGACCAGTGTTAAAGATTTATTCTTTAGGTGTTATTTCTGAAAGCCGCAGATTGTTATGTGTCAAAGTGAATTCAGTGTAGAAAGCTTAAAAGCACACATTCTCAGGAAGTATCTGGCACTATGCTCTAGACTGTGGAGGATGAAGAATTTGTATCAGAAGAACTTCTGGTTTTATTTTTTTTTCTGGTCTGGATCAAAAATAAAATCTTTCAAGCATTTACATAAAAAAAAGGAATAAGTGAAAGTATCTGTCTTTGTGTTTAAACTCAACTAACAATTTAATAAGTTTATTTATAATTCAGGGTACTTAGAAGCTGGTCTTAGCTGTGGAAGCCATCTGCTATGCTTGATTCTAATGTTTTGTACTACTATTTCTCTGGAGAAGGCGGAATAAGTTCTTACATTTGTCCCCATGTGTCAGACAAGTGTCCTAATGGTGAACTGTAGAAACTTTTAAGCTCCAATGTATATGCTGCTCTATTTTCATTTTGCTAGAAAGGTTCTGATCAGCACATCTAAAACTGGTCAGTGGAGATACAGAAAAAGAAAGAGAAATCCTGATGATTTTGACACTTCTGGAACAGGAATGGGCTCAGCAGTCCGGTAACTGTCCCCCACTTAGAAACGCTTGGCTATATTCAGCATAAATGTATGCATCTGACTGATTTCTCCTACTATATATTTCTGTACACCTGCAAGTTATGTGCAACAAGCAAAAAATTTTGCACTCTATGCAGCATTTGACCTTTTATTATCATCTCCAGTGTGCATTCAGAACAGGGTGTTTCAGCTATGAAAAGAAACCAGGCATCGGGAAGGGAAGGGAGGGTCTTGTGCCCCTTTTCATATAGCTATTGAACACAATAGAAATATTGATCAAAGATCTTAAGCAAGGTTAGTGAAGGTGCAACCTCCAGGAGACCAGAGCATTCTCTGGTCCCAAAGGCTGTGATAAGTTGTTTTTTTGTGTACAGAACAGATCTAGAACAAGTCAAGAAAAGTTTACAGATGAACTCCAGTTATGTAAAACTTACTATCTAACTTCCCTTGTGCTGTCTTTACACGTAAGGCAGGAGTGCAAGTCTTTAAGTTTGCTCTTTTTCTCATCTTAGCTGAGAGGTATTGCTTTCACTGTAACTTAGAGTAAATTCCTAGCTCCTGTTAAACTTGTCTATTTTATGCACTTGAGCAATACTAGAAAAAGAAAAGACAAAATATGGCATTCATCACTCATCATTTCTGAATGAATCATAAATATTCTGAGTATGTGTGACATGTTAATGCAAAAGGACCTTATTCTTAGCATATGGAGAAGAGAAAGTCTTTGTCATTATATTTTCTACATGACTTTTTTATACCATATCTGTTTGGGAACTGTTGAATCACGGCCTGAAACTCTGATTGATCACCTGAGGCAAGCAATGAGTCAGCTGGGGGAGCACAGGTGAAGGCAATTCACCTGTGTGACCAGAAGGAGTGGAGCCTGGCTGCACCTCTCCTAGACCTCATTTAAGGGCTGACTGCTAGCGAGGAAGGATTACTCTCTGGAGACTGCTCCTCTTGGAGTTTTTTCCTGTGAGCTCAGGACACAGGTAAGCTTTTCCATTCATTTCTGATAATCCTTTTCCAATGTGATAGTTTTTATAGTTGTACGCTCTCTAAAGACCGGCCTAACTTCTCTGTATGTTTGTTGATTATAAATTTGTATACTCATAGATTATGCAGTACCTAACAGAAGCTGTCATTTTTATGATTTGATATTGTTCAATGTCAGAAAATCATAGGATGGTGTGAGTTGGAAGGGACGTTAAAAATCATCTGGTTCCAATCTCCTGTCATGGGCAGGATTGCCACCTGATAGATGAGGCTGTCCAGGACCCCATCCAGCCTAGCTTTGAACACCCCAGGGATGGGGCATCCACAGCTTCTCTGGGCAACCTGTTGCTTTCTTCTTAAGAGAGGTGTTCCAATGCTCCAATCATCTTTGTGGCCCTCCTCTGGCCACTTTAAATAGGAATGTGACATGTCCAGATTACTTAAGTAAATTTTCAACTGCAAAATATAGGAAAGAGAAATACGAGCTGAAGAAGTAGACTTAAATGGTGTTTTGAGCTCTAAGGTAACATAATCAGACTAGAGCTTATTATAGCTTTCTGAGGACTAGCAAAATCTCTATGCTGTTCAGTGTGGTCTGCAGTGACAAGTCAGATATGAACCTGTATGTGGAAATTGCTAGTGCAACTATAATAATCTTTTTTATAATCAAAATTCTAAGCTTTCAACAAATAGAAATATTTGACTTTTAAATATTTTTCAGCAATGCTTAGCAGAATTGTCAGGAATCAGGTAAGGGTAAGTGCAGGCATCTGAAGTACAAGGCTATCTGAAAGCATGAGAAGTAATTTTTTTTTGTTTAGGAGCATAACAAGACTTAGAGTTTTTCTGACTAATAAAACACAGTTGGAAAACCTATTAGCAGCATTCCAGTTTTCATCAACTGTGCTCGTCACTATGTTCCAATAGACATAATTTCTCCACTTGAATTTGATCAGGAATATCCTGTGATGAAAACATATTTGTCAGCAACATGTGAAAAAATAAAGTTTCATAGCTAGTGATGGGAAGCTCTAGATTACTATGATAAAAGCTTGTGCTTCTTTTAATAGTGCTGATATTTCCACTTCAGCCAGTGATGTCTACCTGATTGCTGTCTGCCATCTTGGAACTGTTCCTCTGCAGGCAGAATACTCTGACAAATCTGTCTTCAGCTATGAAAAAGTTATTCATTTTTCTACTTCATTACTTTGTCTACATCCTCATCACAAAGACAAAATAGTTTTCATGATACTCTAGGACCACAAGGCAAAAACTTTCCTGCCTACGGAGCCTTAAGTTGCACTCTTCAATTTTACTTTCTGTTTAATGGTGGAGAAATACCTCAGAACAAACTGAGAAGCGGCTATAGTGTAGCTTAATGCTGAAGGTTGAAAGTGCTGTAAATGTGTCATAGCACAGTAATATTACTGCCTAACTGTAAACAGCAGAGTTTAAAAGACACTATAATTTTCTTCTCATAAAGCACCTTTAATCACAGTTTTATTGTACCTTCAGCATTTATTAAGGCAATAGTGCAATTATTAATAATTTAAGTGCGACTTTATAGTAAAAGCTGTAATATCTGACGTCCTGCCATCAGAGTCATATAGTTCAAATGGAGTCTGGATAACCCAGTGTAGGAGAAAAGTTATGTTATGCTCTGTCCCCAGGTTGTCAAAGTTAGTAGAGTAACAAGTGATATCCTGTGGGTAGGGTCTAATTCAACTCTTTACAAATTGTCCAGGAAAAAACCTTCAAATAATTATAGCAGATTAGGAAATCGTTCAAGTGGTGCTCTGGGCAGATGCCACTATCTTCTTTTAAAAGGCTTTCCTAAAATTCACTGAACAAAATCTGTCAATCTGCCTGGTAGGTAATGTCTGACAATTTGGTGGATGGACCACATTTTCTGATATTAGCAGTAAAAGAGACCACATCTCTCCACAGAGAAGTGTTATAAGATTTGTGTGGAAAGTATTTTCTACTTCTGTTAAGGCAATTCAGTGGTTACTGTAATAATAGACAATGTTATACCAGAGGCAAAAGGTTAAAAAGTTTGGCTCTTTCTCTCCTAGCCTCCCTCTGAACACAGTACAGTGTTCTGCATGAAAGGGACTGATGTTTTCATTTTGGTACTGCTTAGACAGGGATCTGTGCTGCAAACACAGATGCTCACAGAAAGGTACTGCCATACTGATGGTGCCAAGAAAATGGGGGAGAAGTGGCTGGGCAAAAAATACTAGAGAAACACTTATTCTTACACCCTCCGTCCTTTCTTGAGCTGCAGGATACTGGGGGAATTTTGCATTCATCATGCTTGCCCATTCTGGAACAGCAATAATACTGCAATAGAGGATCATATTATTAACCCACACTGACTTTAGTATTGTAGATGATTTCAAAGGAAGCAGCAAGGATCCTCTGCGAAGACAGCTATGGAATGAAATAGCAAAGTCGTTTTTATAGTATATGCTGCTTTATCTCCTCTGAGTCATCCTTCCCCGTAATAGGCAATACATGACTTTGCACAATCAGTTACAATTTTAGAGTTTCTTAGTAGTTTGGCCATGACACAGTAACCTGCTTTTTCAAAGAAAATGTGGTATTCTAAAATTTTAACTTGGGTTTTTCTAATTCTATTTGGGATTGAAATGAATGAGTTATCTAACCAGGCTTCATCTGTGTGCTTCACTTCCTCTGTAAGTCATTTGTGCTTACAGTACTGTCTTAAGGGTCTGGTAATGTGTAGTCTGACCAATGGGATGGATTCCAGCAGCAGAACTTTCTTACTTTGAAAAACTGCCTTAGAGCATTGCAACTATTTTTTTTTTTTTTTTTTTTTTTTTTTCCAAATCTTAGCATGCCATCTCAGAAAGTCAGGAAGCCAAATCCAACTGATTTTTTTTTTTTTTTTTTTCCATAATATTGTGACTAGTCTAACTCAAGGTCTTGTAAAGAAGCATATTCTTTCTCCTCATTTATGGGCTCGTGTGGTGAACATGTAGCTTTCTGAAAAAAATGTTCTGTGCTGAGAAGATGCAATCTGGGAAGATCCATTTATCTGCCAGGGTATGTTGCACTGCAACTCTAGTTAGGCAGATTTACAGATAAAAACACATTCAGACTGGTGAAACCTCGCTGGTAGAGTAGAGCGTCTTTAAATGGAGTGGGGAAAAAAAGCAATTTCTGTGAAACAAAACTATTTCTGTAGGAGATGGGAATTGAGAAACTAGCATTTGGCTTAAGTAAATCAGTCATTAGATTGGAGATCGTGGAAAGTTTTGGAAGAGAATATGCTCTTACTGGTGTAATGCTACCTCAGAAAGAAGGTGTAAAATCATTTCAGCCTTCAGGGAAGGGAAACCAACAACAGGATGTGTCAGTGACATGATGTGGGGTTCACATACAGAAAATGTACTGGAAGATGGTTCAATATGATGGTCACTAATGAAAAAATACCAGGAAGTAAAACTGGTTACTATGTATGTTATTGATTTATCTGTATGCTGAATACAGAATTCTGCTTTCTCATTATATGATTTAAGTATTGTTGTGTTTATTCAGAGAGGCTCTGTTTGTGGTGATGAGGAGTGACCTGAAGGTTTGGCAGTCGTCTTACTTCCAAGACGTACTAGTGATGTCAGTCCCAGGGAGACATTTTCCTAACAGGCACAGCAGGACAGTGAGAAAGCTGAGCCTGACACATTATGAAGGATATCATGTTGACATCAGGGAAAGAGGATGATCATGATGGGCTGGGGGATACGTTACCTCCATCTCCTGATAGGGTTCTCTGGAATCCTAGCACTATGCTCCAAACTCTTCCCACTCAATGAAGATTTATCTCCAACAGCAAAATAATGTTGTTTTCACAGCTTTTAGGCAGAGTTCAAGTAATTATTACAATGTAAGTCAATGTAAGAAATAATAGAATCTATTAGAGAGTTAAATATATTTATTCATGCTTCATGGGGGGAAAAAAAAAAACCAAAATGTGACAAGTGGAATGATTTGTGTCCTCAGTCGTCTTCTCTCTCAGGCTTTGTTTCCTTTTTTATGTAAACTGAATGGAGGGTTTAGAAGGTCCCATATATTCAGCATAGACATGGCCATATCAAAAATAAAATTGTTGCTATTTTACTTTGACACGCTGCCTTGTAAACTGAATCTGCTTACATATTGCTCTATGTCATGTCAGTCTGAAATGCCACAATAACTGTTTTGTCTTCAACGAATGCCTGTTAACATTATCATTAGTGTTAAGAGGGAGCTATGTTTTGTCTGTCTACATATGTGTATACAAAATTTCCACTGATAAGTTTTCAATCTGATCAGCTAGGGGAGGGAATAGGAGGAGACCATTTGTGCTGCTTTGTTTGTGTGGCGTTTTTTGCTTGTACTGACGTGTTTGTGCTTACGTATATTGCTGTTGGGAGTGCATAGACAGATGTGGTACTGGTTGAATATGGGGACATGGAGTAACAGCAGCCTGCTAAGCTGCTGGATGCAGCATTTTCTAATGTCTGAAGTTGGCAAGCAACTAAAAATAGCTCTAGTGCTAAGAAGTTGAACACCTCTGAGACCATCATAGATTACTTCAAGTGGGTACTGGTCAAGTCTAACGAAGATAGTTTTGGAACTATATAAAAATCGAAATAAAAGAAACAAGTGTTATATTATACTGCCCCACTGAAGCAATATATAAATTCTTCTGGCTCTCTAATGAATGCTAAATTGACACATGAGATCAAAAGAAATGCATTTTCTGCCAAGGAACAAAGCCTGCATTATGAACAAATAGAAAAATACCTTTCTGCTAGGCTATATGGTGTTTTGCCTTACATAGTACAGTCTCCTGTGGTGAACTGTTGTAATACTGCGTATTTTGTAGCAAAAAAAGGACTAGAAATAGAATTTGAGGTAACTGTTTTGCTGCTACAGTGTTGGAGGTTCTGTGCAAATTATGTGCATTATCTTCGTCAATATTGTGCAGTTTCAATGGGTAATCATGTGTCCTTGTTACTCACTTGCTAAACAATTTAAAAAAAAAAAAGTGGAAAAATGTACCAAATTAATGTATTCTTGTGACAAAATAGTGATGAGAACTGAAATTCATTCACCAGACAAGCTAAAATCTGTTTTGTTCTGATGCCTTGTATGGAGTAATCACAGAAATGAATGAGTAGTTCTGAACAGAAATATCAGAAAGAAAGGAGCTGTTTCTCTTCATAAAGCAAACACTCCACTAATCCCTTGAAATTTTATATCACAAACACAAAAGCTTGCAGCCTTGGAGAAAACAAGTCTTATTTAAATCACTGCACTTGTGAGCCCAAGTCCTTCAAAGGCTTTGTCTCTTAAGTTCTGTTGGCATAGCTTTGTCGCTTTCGTAAGGAATCAGACATCCAACACAGTAATGCTAGTAAAATTTCAGACAGAGACGGTTATGGCAGAAAGGAGAAAGCCTTTGACAACCAGCTTTAGTGAATATAGACTGATACGTCTCCTCTGCGTTAAGGCATCAGCTAAAAATATTGATAAATTCATACAACGTGTTTTTTGTAGCATGGTATAAACCTGCCCACTGTATACCAGTGAGGGAGTTTTGTTCATCCTGTGTAGTCATGGTGGAAATAGAGGTTTTCAACAAAAGAGTATCCAGAAGAAACAGATCATCTTGTAAATGTAGAGGCTTTAACTCAGCCCCCATGTGTTCTTCAAGAATAATACTGAAATAACTTAAGGGTATAGGTGCTTCTTGTTGCTAGGAAGGCATGGGAAGCCCTTTATATATATATATTTTTTTTTTCCTAAACTTTTTGAGGATCAAACTGTTAAACTTCTAACAGGTTGCTGCACTGCATGTTTTCCTCATTTTTCTGGGCACACTGTGAAATTCTGGAGTCAGATTTGTACAGGTGCAGTGTACACACAGCTGCAAGTGAAGTCAAGGAAAACTGTGGTGTGAATGCATGAAATGATCTGTAATACTAAGCTGAAATGCATTTTAAATAGTGCAAAGCCATATATTGAACGAGTTTACTGAATTATTCAGTAGTAAAGAGATTATGAGCCGTAGGCAGCCCCTGGAATAAAATTATTCGTTACAAATTATTGAAATGGCAAAATAAGATTGAGGTGAAAACTGATTTTTGTATGACTGCAGCATGTTAAGCACAGTTAAGAAAAGGTGACAGGGGACAGAGTCCGAGACTGTTTTGTGGTAACTGTTTTCAGAATCCCTACCGTTCATTATAAAAACCTTTCTACTGTGGCATAAAAAGTTTAGAATCAGCAGACAAAAGCTAGTTTTAAATTCAAAATCAATGTCTGAGATGCTTTTGTGATTTGAAAGAAAAACACTTATAACATGATTGGACAATTGACTGTCAGCTTTACATCAGTTAATGATATTTTGCAGATATTTAAGTTTAAAAGGATCCACATTCCCTTTGCTTTGTCCAGCAACTTGGTAGCTTCATATTCTCTGTTAATGAAAAATTGCCCTAATTGAGGGGAGAGAAGTGTAACCTTTTGTAAGGTAAGAAGCAATTAGTGGTATGTTACAGAAAGGCTTTTCTATTTTCAATTTTAATTAAAATTTGTACTTTTGAGCCTTCTTTGAGCCACCTTTTTTTTGATGGTTGTCATTTAATATGTGTAACACTGCATTGCAAGCTAAGTAGAACAATTACAATTAATTCTTATGTATACTGTAACTTGTGAAAATATGGAATATATTTTCACATAAGGCTTTCTTTTCAGCTTTCCTAGCCATTGCTAAAAGAGTGTGTATATTGATGGAATGGGTAAAGGGAGTTAAAAAAAATGACCTGTTGTAGAACTAAATGCACAAGAGATTTTCCTTTAGTTTACATAGATACTTTATAGTCTGTGGAAAATTAATTAGTATGAAAATTATGGAAATATGGAACAAATAAGTTCAGAATCCAAAGGTCAGAATTTCACAATCTATTCAGTCTAAGCTTCTTTGAGGTTGTAGCTGAAATTGAAGTTCTATTTCCAGACTAAATGGAAAGTTGCTTAGATTTCATGGAATTAACTTACAAAGCTTGACAATAAAGGATGAATTACAGCTATTTTGCTTTCTGGTACGTTGTGTGGCAGGTATTTTCTTTTCTGTCCATAGTCTTGATTATTATTTGAAAAATAAGTAGTTTGTAATAAAAATGTCAAAGGAGAAACAACCTGTTTAAGTAGTGAAATTAAAAGTAGTAATTTTAATTTTACTTACTTTTAAGTAGTGAAGCAACAAATATACACTATTTTTATCAGGACTTAAATCCCTGAAAGGCATGTCTTATACTTTAATGTCCGAAAGGAGATGACATTTTAAAAGAAGGCTGTTTGGATGTTTTTGAAATCCAAAGATTTGAAGCTAGACTGGATAGACAAGTCCCTACAAGACAGTCATTAGTTGTTTCTGTGTAAATAGGAAACTTTTATGCTTTGTGTTTAAAAAGAAAAAAGAAAAAAATGTGAACACGTCTTATGTAAGCATAGAGTTTTGTTGCTGTTTTGAGTGGCATAAAATTTGATCAAATTTCATTATAAAGGATGTCAGAGAGGCATCTATTTTAAGTCAGATTTGAAGATAGCAAGGTGGTGCTGTGGACAAATGGAAAATTATTTGCTACTTTTTCCAGTCTAATACCTCTTTCTTTTAAAGTTTTGTTGGGTTTCATGGCAGTGAAGATCATAAAATCCTATAATCAATGTAACAAATAGAGGAGAGAGAGGGAATTATACTGGGAAGGGATGAAAATAGCTTTCATTTATTCATGCAGTCATTCTGATGACATGGAACATTGGGTAACAGTTAATCAGTTTGGGAAAATTTTTAAACTGATCTCAAAGAATTTCTTTCTAGCTGAAAAATAGTTATTTGGTGTAGTCTGGAGATTTCTTAGAAGTAAATAAGGTATTTATAGATCTCTTCGTTTAAAAAATGTTTAAGCACTGAACTGTCAGTGGAAAATACACAACTCAAAACGCTTTTTTCTTTTCTTCCAATTTTTTAATACAGCTTTACTTTAAAGGCTTTAATTTCAGCTGTCCTTAAGGGAACTAAAACAAGAAGAAATGCAATGCGCGGTGCAGATATTGGGAATAAAAAACTAAGGGATGTCAAATTTGATAGTATACAAGAATTCTTGTCTTTTCAGTGGATTCTAAGGCTGCAGAGCCAAATAAGGTTACTTTAGCCTTATTCTGTACTTGTTTAACATATCTGACATGTCATAGTGGAACACCAGTCAAACTAACTGCACTCACTTCAGCTAAGATTCCAGACTGAGTTCATTTTGGAAGATTAACTTTTGGTGCTTAATCATAAGATAGCCTTTCTGTGAACCTTATTATTTTTGCTAGAGACTCAGGAAGTCTAAGGCACAGTTTACTTCAGAAAGTAAAGGTGGAACATGCTCCTATTTCTCAATCTCTTGCTTTTCTCTCTCT
Source organism: Phasianus colchicus (assembly GCF_987193195.1). Taxonomy (NCBI): domain Eukaryota; kingdom Metazoa; phylum Chordata; class Aves; order Galliformes; family Phasianidae; genus Phasianus; species Phasianus colchicus. Next base: position 59,289,203 of record NC_143439.1, on the reverse strand, counting down.
CCATATTAAAATTAATGGATTTGCTTTATTGATGCTCTGGCCTTTGGTTTCCAGTGCAAACTAACAGTGACAGAGAGATCTTCATTCCTCTTCCACAGACAGTTATTTGATCTCCATACACAGCAAAGATCTCTAATTCCTTTTGCAGAGTAAAACCACTTTGAGGTTGAAGAAGAGTGAACCCTGCAATCCCAGAGTCATAGCTAAGGGGAAGGAAAGGGATCAAAAGAAGAGTGAAGAGTAGTTTTCCTGAATTCTTTCTCCTAATGCTCTACTGTGGAGCCACATAGAAAGAAATCTCAATAAGAGTCATATTTTTCCTAATGTGAAAAAAAACAGCATTACTCCTCTCGAGGCAGCTCTGGAGAATGAGTTTCTGGGCAAGCACAACAAGTCTTTTCCCTCAGATCTTTGTTGCCCACTCTCAGGCAATTCCATAAAGACCATGACATCAGCTCTCCAGGCTCCACCAAATCTGAAGTCAGGCTGGGGGAGTAGTGAACAGGATACTTCAGCTAAAGGTCAATAACTTCATTGCATTGTATTACCCAGTTAGAGTCTCCCTTTAGGAATATGATGTGGGAATATAGTCACAGACAGCTTCTGGATGCTCTCCTCTGAAGTACTTGGATTCCACATTGCATAACTCATTTTGCTGTTTTGTAATGGCACAAATTTGCTTTTGCTTGATGATGCCATTTCTAAGTAGAACTCCTGGATGTCTGTAAGATCTATAATGAATTTTCACAGAATCACAGAATTGCATATGTTGAAGGGACTCAAGAAATCACTGAGTCCAAGCTCCTGCTAACATGAGTACCCTACAATAGGCCATGCAGATAGGTGTCCAGACAGGTCTTGGATATCTACATAGAAGGGAACTCTACAATCTCTCTTGGCAGCCTGTTCCAGTGCTCTGTCACCCTTACCATAAAGAAGTTCTTCTACATGCTAGTATGGAACTTCCTATGTTCATGTTTTAGGCCATTACCCCTTGTCCTATTGCTACACACTACCAAGAAGAGGCTGACCTCATCCATTTGCCTGCAAATAAATATTTATGTATTTATAAACGTTTATCAGAAACCATCTGTCTTCGTTAGGCTGAACAGACCAACCTTTCCTCATATGGGAGGTGCTCCAGACCCATAGTCATCTTTGTGGCCCTCTGCTGGACTATTTCTAGGATATCCCTGTCTATTTTTGAACTGGGGAGCCCAGAACTGGATACAGTACTCTACATATGATCCCACCAGGGCAGAGGAGAGAGGGAGGATCACATTCCTCAACCTGATGGCCATGCTCTTTTTGCACTGCAGAATACCAGTGGCATTCTTGGCCACAAGGGCATAGTGCTGGCTCATGGCCAACCTGCTGTCCAGCAGGGACCCCCAGATCCTTCTCTGCAGAGTTCATCTTCAGCAGGTTAGCCCTTAACCTGTACTGATGTATGCACAGTAGATTATTGGTACATCATTCTCTCTAACTAAAGAAGACATCATTTGAAGTCAAAATACAGGGAATAAATAATAAAAAGAAGAAAGCGACTCCTTTCCCCATTAAACTAAGACCAAAAATATGATGGAAAGTAAGCGTCATCAAACCTTGTGCTGTACTCTTCACCGCTCTGGAATAAGTGGAAACTCATAAGTACATATAGACATGTTGGAACTTTAGTTTGAACTTCAAATTTTCCTTTGAGGTTCATCACTTCATTTTTGGAAACATGAAATATACTCAATATAACACCCTCATAGAAGTCATTATGTTTCTTTGATGTGGGATTCACTAGATCTTAGTAGTTCTCTCTTCTCTACAAGTTTGGAAATCTTTCAATGCTTCCTTTTGTATATGAAGACAATTATAAGAGAGTAAGAGTTGCTTTCAGACTCCTGGTGAAATGTGTAAAGACAACATAAAGAAGAATGACCCAGAATATGGAAGGACTAATGGGAAGGAGGGGTAGACCTCGTGAAGCTACCTCTCAGAAGCACCAGTTTATGCATATTAACATTCAATTTTCTCTCTTTAGAAAATGCTGATGCTCTGAGATGTACTTGACTGATAATTAGAACGTATCTTCAAGTGTAGGAGTTATCCTAAATTGCTTGAAATTCACTGGTCCTCAATTGTTTTGACTCTTTAATTTTTGAAAATCCTCAGAATTAAAAAGAAAAAAAAATGCACCTTTACTGTAAGCATTTCACTGGGCAGTTTTTCAAATTAATGCAGTTTAACTATTACATTAACTTAATGTCTATTTTCCCCTACTTTAACCATGTTAAATGTGCCGGCAATAATGAGCTTCTAATGCTGTCTCTTTCAAGTCTCAAAGGCATCTTTAGAGCTCTGCTTATCTCTTGGATCATAAAGCTGTATAATTTAGTATTCAAACAATTCATTTAAAACCAAAACACTTTGAATTACCTTAAAATTAAACAGATTAAAAAGAAATCTTAACATGCCCTTTCTTTTTTTTCCTCTACTTATCAAATTTGAAAGTGTAAGATAAATAAGAATTTACAATAGTTTTTTTTCTACTTGTGAATCAGCTCCTGAAAGTATAAATATATATATAAAACTATGAAGCATTCTCAAAACTTTATGGAAAAAGTTCCCCATGGCTAGTAAACTAAGATGATTATTTTGATGGAACAAACCTTTTAGATTTTTCCATGCCATTAACTTAAATAGAAACACCTTTAAAATAAATTGACATTTCTAAAGTATTTCTGCATTTTCAGTGCACAAAGGCAGTTGATGTATGTAATCAGAACTGCTTCCCCATTAAGTGGATGTGCTCTAATTACTCTGTAGCTCACAGTACCATATCACTTTACCTTTTAAAATACTTCTGCACCTAAGCTGTATTTCTTTCTTCTGCTTCTTTGTGGATTTGCTGGACTATGGCTCACCAAAGAAGGAAATGATAAGAAACCAGATTTAGGTCTTATCTGTATCAGTGAGGCCTTGATATAACCACAGGCTGAGATGACTAATGTAGTAGAGTGATTTACCTGAGTACCCAAAGAGTCACCACAAGTTCTTAAGGGGAGGAAGCTACCAAAGTCTTGCTTCGTCTTCCTTGAGATGTCTGTATATGATCTAGGCTCCATTTATGATTAACAGAATTGTGGGATGCAATTCATTTATTCTGTATTAGGATGATTATGGGTGTCAAGTGAATCCCTGTGCAGAAACGTTATTCTCTCCATTGGGAGATCTGTTCAGTTACTAGGACTCATAAGATCTGTAAGGACACAGTGAAGGTGGAGAGAGACTGGAGCAGGTTACCCAGTGTTGTGGTTGATGCCTCATCCAGCCCTGCCTTGAAAGACCTGATCTACCTGTGGTGTCCCTGTTCACTGCAGGGGAGTTGGACTAGATGGCCTTCAGAGGTCTCTTCCAACTCTTAGGATTTTATGATTCTATGGCTTGTATGAATGCAATCCAACCCCTCTCCCTAACGTAAGCTATGGTGGTCAGAGCAGCATCTCTGTCCACTCTGAATCAGAATTTGGGTTTTTCTTCTCTGACAATTTCTTCAAATAATTGAGTGGGACACTTGCTGTTTTGCCTTAATTCTTTTCAAATTTATCCAATTCATGGAATTTCTGCTTTTCCAGCTAAATGTTCTTCCTAATGTTAAGCTGCAAAACCATAACTTTTATCATCATTATTGTTATCTTGCATATGTGGTTCTTTATTCCACATACATTCTTTGCCCTGACTTTCAAAGTAAAGGTGTAAAGTAAAGTAAAAATGACTCTTTCCTAGACAAAGGAAGCTATCTTACTGTTGCTAGCTAGGCATCGGAAATCCAGGAGTTCTGAATTAGCAGGGTCATCTACTTAGGTGGCTGCCTTTATCACCAGACAGAAATATACTAAGTACTGTTGCAATTCTCCTTTCTGTACATTTTGAAACAAAACTGTATATGCATGGTGTTAGTGGCCTGATTCTGGTGATATCTGTGCCATTCAATGAGAACACTTTTTTACAAGATGATTTTCTAAATACAAGGTGTCCCTGCCAATGGCAGGGAGATTGGAACTAGATTGTCTTTAAGGTCTCTTGCAACTCAATTCTATGACTTTGTATTTTTCCCAAGCATAGACCATCTTCACGTTATACCCAGGAGACTGCTAACTGACGTGGGTAAACACTACAAGTTGCAGCATGAAGCCAGCATAGTAGTACGGGAGATCATTATCTCTGGCAACAAACCTGGACCCTGACCATTCTTTCATTAGCGGAGATAAGGCAGTCATTGAAAACTATCTTGTTTAAGAGCAGTATCTATCCAAGTCAGGTTTAGTTATGAGTTGATCAAGCTTCTGGATTTTAATTTTCTGCATTTTATTTGCTATAAATCATAGCTGACTTAAGCCACATTAAATTTTGGTATCTGACTTAAGATAAACATCTGTAGTTCCTCTAGCATCCTACTTAACCTGGAGTGACTGAGCTGAGACGTCTCTTTCGAAAAGAGTAATAACTAATAAAATGACCATAATTTTACAGTTTGTATCTACTAGGTTTCCTAAAATGCCTTTTGAAAGCATTCAATTTTGAACTCTTTAATTTCCCATAAGGAAATCAAACAGAAAAATTTCATTATTGATAATATCTAAAATGTTATGATTTGCTGAAGCTCAGTAATTTACATGTGATCAGACTACTACTGTAGGGCTACTGTGAAATCATAGAATCACAGGATTGTTTGGGTTGGAAGGGGCCTTAAAGACCATCCAATTTCAACCCCCACAGCCATGAGCAGGGTTGCCACACAACGGATAAGGCTGCTCAGGGCCCCATCCAACTTGGCCATGAGTCTGGCTGTGCTCTCTGCGTTTCCATGTGTCTTCTATGGTCCACTGTGAACCTGCCTTATCCAAAATTACTGCAGTATGGAAGACTTGTGGTGCATTGTTACAGAGTAGACTACAACTATAAGCTTGTAGGCAGTTGCATCTGACATAAGCTGTGTTTAAATTAGTATTCTGGTGGAGAACAATATTGAAGTTTCAAAGTTCTTCTCCCAGTTGTCCCCCCTTACACACATCTTTCTGCATCAAATTGCTTGTTTATGCAGACACAGCCACAGGGACATCTCAAGAACAAATGAACACAAAACACAATGATTCAATTTGTTGCAACAATAAAGAAGCAAAGATTCCTTTGCTTTAGAGGTTCTTACAGTGCCCCCACTGTTATCATGTAAGAGCAGATTCCAGTAGTGCATTAAGCGCTCTGACTAGTCATGTATTATCCATTTGCTTTGTCACTTTCTCCTTAGGCAGAGAACTGTATATGCTGAGATTTGCTTTAACTTCTTTTTCAGTTCATTCATTTATTTTATTGCCTATTCCATGTTGTGTTTGTATTAGAGTCAGTCTATGGTTTAGGTTTTGGAGAAGAAAAGATTAAACTTCGGAAGAACTTTTGCTCCTCTGGGAATTTTTTGACACTTCCTAATCTGAAGATAATGCTTTAACAATTAAAGGAAAGTATTTCAAAAAATTCTATTCTGTGAAACACTGAATTTATTTTTAGCTTTATCTGAGACAAAGATAGAAATATTGGAATGTGTGATAGGATTGAAATTCCAGATTTCATCCATCTTTAGTAGCAAGGAAATACTGTTTATAGAGTATATAGTTTTTGTTCAGTGTTAATATTCCTCAAGTCTTTGGCCCTGAGCTTATTTGTACAGATGGTAAGTTAGACATAATGATTAAAGTAATAAAAATGAAGTGAAAAATAGATCACTTTCTTAAAGCTGAGATTCAGAGTGATAGTGAGTAGGACAGAAAGCAGTTCACCCATAACACTGACTTATTTTCTTCATTTTATAAATGTATAACTTCCCCATAAAAAATAAGGAACCCTATTTCTCTATTTGTCATACAGACATACAGTTAAAATGAAACTTTAAATTCAGACAATATAGAAAGAGAAAGACAGCTTGAAACTGTAAGAGACAAGCAAAGAGAAACAAAGAAAATTGAGCTTTTCTTGCAGTTTGTCTCATGTAAGTAATGCCAGTATGTTGAAGTTGATTGCAAGCATCCTGGGTCTCAAAAGTCTGATGAGACTGTATAAAAACAATGTGGCTCCTCTAAAATTGATGTTCCTAGCTGAAGGATGTGGTTCCTCTAAAATTGATGTCCTTTGCTGCTCTCCTAATTAAAAAAAAAAAAAAAGATACAATTCGGCTTGAATCCAACAATCTTTACAATTAGTATTTAACTGCCCATAAAAAGTACTGATTCCTTTAATGAACCTGGTGCTACCATTGTTTACTATCTCCAATTTAAGACACACAAAAAATCGCCAAGCAAATCTCGTGTTACTGTTTTTCCTAGCTCTATAGTCCCATTATCATTTGTAATTACATGTAATTAATCAGTGCCAGAACCTGGAAAAAAAAAATAAAAATTATTGAATGGAACAAGTATGTGGTGCCTCCATGGTCAAACCACTCTACAGATATAACTACTCATTAAAAGTTTGGGTATAATGTGTATGTTTAATTCAAATGAATGTCACACTTTAGAATGTGCAGCTCATCAAAATAATTCTTAATGAGGGTAATTAATCATTTGCCCAGATATTCATTCTTGATTTAGAATAATTAAGACGTGAGATAGAAAAGCAGTGGGAGAGGAATAGCTACTAAATGCATGGTCTTTAGAGAGTGTGTTTAACATGCCTGATGACTAAACTACTTGCACTTCTCTATGGGAAGGTCTCCTTCACAGCTTTCACAGCACTAATTTTTGGAAACATTGATCAAGTGTGTCTCACAATTCCTCCAAGGCAGCAGAAATAGTCGCATATGGAAAATGGTAAATAACACAAGAAGAACAGGTTAGGATTTGGGTTTTTTCCTTTTCTTTCTTTTTTTGTATCTTTTTTCATACAGCAAATGTTGAGTGATGTGGTGGAAAAGCAGGGTCAAGGCCAGTATGAAGGTCAGTGCAAGGCCAGGCAATGCACACCTGCCTACATCAGTGTATGCATGCATGGCTCAGCTGGCAGCTCCCATGCTGCAGGGAGCACAGGGAGATCTCCCAGGTCTTGGACAGCAGCCTCATCCAGGGTCACAAAGCTGTGACATGACAGGGTTGACCTCCGGCACAGGCAGATAAAGCCCTTGGAGAGGGGATGATGCAGAGGAGCACTGCAGATAATGATGGTTTCAGGCTGATTGGGGCAATTAGAGCCTATCAGTGAACTCAAGGCCCCAAAGCAAGGAATGAAAAAAAAGCTCCAATCTTTATCTGAAATGACCTACCCTTTTAAAATATAATTGAACATGGAGTTGAAAAATGTGAAATCAACTTTAGAGGTGGAAAATTTAAAGACAAAATTTTGTTTGCTTCACTTTCTGAATGAATATTTTGAATTAATAACTGTTCCAAGGTTTTGAATTTTCTTTCATATTCTAGCTGGCAACTTTTTTTCTTTCTTCCCAAATTCCAAAAAGTCTCTTGGGACAAGAAAACTATTATCTGTGAAGGTGCAGAGTGAACGGGACACAAAATGTTCCAGGCAGAGCACTGTGAGTTATGCTCAGTCTCTCAAGTTTCGGTGAAGTCAAAATAACTCCTCCACTGGTTTCTGAATTTCTTCTAAGGAAATCCCTGACTCGGGGCACCACAGGCTGAAGTATATCTATCATTTTGGCTGCCTCTTTAACAAACCCTTGACAAACCAATATCAGTTTTTATTTCATCAGGGTAATGACACAAAGTTCTGGAAAAAGAGCGTTAATTTAATTTTTTTTTAAGTAGTCGATGTGAACTTATTCAATGAGTGGATATCAGTAAAATTTTCCAAATGCATGTTACTTTGCTGAGACTCGATAACTGGAGTGCTGATTCAAGCTTCGAGATAATTAATTGCTCGCTTATAGTTGAAGAGTAGGTAATAGTTACCAACTTTGTTTTCATCCATGATTCCTTTGTAGTTGTAATAACTTCGTGGAAGGATGTTTTGTTCCTTCGGAGAAGATTTGTTGGACCGGTTTCAGAACCTTTACAGCTGAAACTGCAAACCAGTAAAAGAACCACAAGTTAAATATGTATTTTGAGCTTCAGTGTGTTTATACATACACTTACTTCTGACCTTTACAAACCAAAACAGTTTTCATTATGTGAAAAGTCTGGAAACTGTTCCGTTTTGCTTTTAATATCACAAAAAGAATGCCAAGAAGTATGATCACAACTCACTTCTAATAATTGACTTTGCTAGCTATTTCCAGCAACAAAAAAAAAAGATTTACTTTTGTGATTTTGACTCTTGTGACCGTCTTTTTTAATGGATACATAAATACAATATAGCTATGGCTTTGACCTTTTGCTTAAATATGAAACTCAATAGAAAGTTAGAGAAAATAGAAGGCTATTTACCAGTTCATATGAAGTAAAGAAATATTTCCTTTAAAATTTAAGTTTACTTGATCTTGCTATTCCCTTTCTTGGTTTTATCTGCATTGGATTGAACTTGAGGAAAAATCAAATGCAGTAAACCAATACAAAAAGAACAACTATGAAGATTCATGTTTCATGAATCCTTACATCTTTAAACTAATCAAAATTCAACCAAAATGTAGTTGATTTTTTTATTTATGTTTTCATGCAGTGCACTTTAAACAGATCTCCTTTTTTTTTCCTATCAACTCTTTGGACAGGGTAGTATTTTTTTAAGTAGTGAATGGCCATGCAAAAATATTTTCCAGTTTGTCTCACAGTTTAGGCTGAGTCAAGACTATACTCCTGTTTGGGAATGGCTGGGAATGTTTTCTCAAGTAACCAGAGCTGAAATAAGATTAAGCACAAATTTCTCTATAAGGAAAAATATGGTTCAGCTTAATATAATTCAAGAACAGAGGGCCCCAATTGCCACTGAACCCAAATCTTTCAAAGTAGCCTATAGTAAACTATCAGTGTAAACATTAAAAAATATTAATAATAAGTAGAGCAATTATGGAATAGTAGTATCTATTTCACATATTGTTTATTGGATTCTGACAGAGACAAGATGGATGTTTATTCTGTATTTTTTCTAATGCATCATAAACTTGCTGACCTGTGTTATATGAATTCTTTGAATCAACAGGTAAATTTTGAAGTGTCTAGTACTTCTGCTTGGCATGAACTAGGTAAACCAGAATAAAGATAAAATCTTACTCATATAGATGCATTAATTTTTTAGGCACCCAAATCCCCCTAACCTGAGCCATAGCATTTGCTGCTTCTGATCCTCTTTGATAAAAAAATCTCAACTTGAAATACAATACAGAATACAGCTTGCTAAAAGTAACAGGAACAAAAAGGAACAAATGTTTATAGAAAGCTTTTGCTGGATGTTCATCAGTACTTCATGAACAACATTCAAGTCATGTTCACAGAGTTCACAGATGCACCTGGTGTGAATAAAGGTTGATCTGATGGTTGTAGCACCATTGGAAATCAATAAGAAAGATTTTATTATTATCTTGGATGGACTTTTCTCTGGATGTGAATTTAATACAAATGTATTTAAATACTTTTTTTTTTTTAGCACAAATACATACCATTAAATGTTGTAAATCCTTCTTGATAGGAAAGTGTACCAAGGTAAAGATTTATATAAAATGCTTGTGATTTCCATTTTATAACTGCTCCATCCATATGTGTATGACTGAGTGTTATTTCCTAGCCGGTGTATAGAGAATTTAGGTAGCATGGAGTTCTTATTCTCTATACTAGATGGATTGTGGGGAGTAATTTTTTTCCTCATCCTTGTGTCTCTTAGCTACTGATATACAGTCAAAGAAAAGTTACCCACTTCCCAGAAACCTCTTATAAGACTGGAAAAACACTGCCTCCACAGCCCTCCACTGATTTACGCTGTTCTCTACTACTCTGGCCCCAGTCCCAAGGCTTCGGTGTTGTCTGTTAGAGCGAGAAGAAATGAGGCTTCCAAATCCCTGCTCTCTTCAGTCCTGCCTGTTTAGACACTCCTAATGGAAATGGAGTGAAACAATCTTAAGTTGCACTAGTTTGAAAGCTATAAAAATAGATTGCTATGGTGAGGCAAAAATGCCAGGAAGTTGATAACCTACACACTAAGTCTCAGCCCAGCGTGAATCAAAGTGACAGTTATGAAGTCTTAGAAAATGGCAGTTGTAATGAAAATGTCTACTGACCCTTGACTAATAGTGTCAGCAACCCTACAGTGCTTAATTATTAAAATCCACACATGTCCTATATTGACAACTAGTGTTTTGAAATGCATTTTTCTGGTAAAGAGGGGGAAACAACAAATAGCAGAGGTAAGAGTCCCTTTTTTATTTATTCCTCTCTGTTCTCCCCAAAAGAGGTATCTGAAAGTAGAGTTTTCAATAAGGAATCAAAACAGTAAAATCATTAATTTAGGGTTCAAAATACTTATCTCAGCTTCTGATCAAATACAATTTATTTAAACTACTATTTTCATTTGCCTATGTTGTTTTCACTCCTTGAGGATATAAGATGATAGTTAGAGAAAACTCAGAACTTCTGCTGTTGTGTATGTAATAGGGAGATATAAAAACCCTGTCATCAAAACAATATCAGGCTTGTGAAAAAGGAGAGTGTTTTTGCTTCAACGTCCACTAGCTGGGCTCATTTCTTAAAGAAATGAGACCTTGTTTTCTGTTTTGTAAACACTTAGGATGATTCTCTGCCACTGGTTTATAGCTGAAATTTGTCCTATTTTGTAACTTTGTTATAAAATAAGCAGTTACCAAATAAGTTAATAGTAACTTCTGGTGGCTTTATATTCAGGTGCTACAAAAGCTATATTCTTTAGTCCGCAGTATGAAACATTAGCTATCAGTGTTGTCATCTGCATTAATAAAGATGTATATATGGCCATAACAAAATCCATTTGAGAAGCATGGAGTTGAAGGATATCTGAACTGCTGAGATCAGAGAAGTCTATTGTTAGATGAGGTTTGTAGTAATGAGGATTTATCAGTGAAGACTAATAACACTTTTTTTCAAGGAAAGTTTTTTTTCAACAGGACTGTAGACAGAATCTCAATTAAAAATCTTTGTCCTACCTTGAGACTTGAATGACAGCTTGTTACCAAGACATACAAGATATATTCAGCAAGATATGTCACTGTTTTCATTCATGTCTACTTTTTTGGCCAGACAAGCTTATAATAAACACCCCTCCATTCTTGTCCATAGTTTACTGCAGAGATCTTGATAGTGAAACAGACAATCACAAAACTAATAGATAACAGATGTTTTTTAACAGCTTAGAATTCCTTGAAAGTTTGAAAAAAATATTTTTTTGATCCTTCTTCCTCTTTAATGTCTGAGAAGCTGTGAACAAAACAGCAATTGGATACCTGCCACTTGAAAGAGAGCAAGTTTGAGTACGAAGAATAACATATGTATTCAAATATTTGTATTACACTGTATTCTGTATTTTTTTTCAGGGCAGCCCACAAAATTATGGGATGTATACACGGCTGTTCCAAATCATGTAGAATTTATGGGAATAGGGCATGTGAAGTGCTCAACACCTTAGCGCACATTAAGCAATTATTTACAGTGTACTTGAATGAAGAAAGATACTGTGTTTTCAAAATGTACTAATGACATACAAGAGGAAGCACCATAACACCATTGTCTTTTGACACTGATGGCATCATAGCAAGCTTGTCTGCTCCCAGTCAGAATTCAGCCAGCCAATGCCACACTTCACTTTATCCTCATTGGCAGTAGGCAAGGATGGGCAAGCAAAGATCAGCAGGTGAGATCTTCCTGAAGGGATTTTTTTGCCACACTCAGTGCTTCATACTGCATCCTTATGCACCATTTGGATTTTCAGCTGAAAGTCCTTGTGGTCTAAATGTCATCTCTTTAGTGTAGTTTTGCATTACGTGGCTTTATTTTCATACAAAGAACCTCAGTAAAGGCTATTGATTGGGCAGAATATTTCTAGAATATTTCTGGCTGTTTTGCTGATGACTCCACTAGGCTAACAAATTTTTTAATGGGAAGGTTATTACAATATGAATACTTGGATGTAATTTCAAAAAGATCTAGAATGATAAGTTCAAAAGTGGATTGAAGCCTTGAGACTTAAGCAGAACTTAGTACCCAGTAAGAACGTTTCCCAGAAATTATTCACACAGTTCTTTTGTTTGTTGTACGTTTATACCTTATTTAATAGGAGAGAAAAATGTTAATCTAAATGGAAGTTGCTGTCTTCTTGAAAAAGGCATGTTGAATACTGTTATACATATCTTTTAAGGCCAAGAATGTATACTGTACACATTAAAAATGATTGTTTTACATTACTGAAAAGGTCAGGTTTAACTTTCAAAAAGAATTAACTGCCTTTAATTAAGGTAAAATATCTTGGTTACCTTTAAAAATGTAAGAAGTTTGTAAAATTCTCAGTCCCCCTACGGCTCTTCTGGATTTTCTGCAAGTGGTTGTGCCCCAGAAATGCTTTTGATAAGGAAAGCAAGACACATTCCAGCCACAGGAGCAGAAATGGGTTCTAGAAGGGAATACTTCAAAAAATCATCACTTTGCTGTAATTTCTGTTTTCAGTCTACTACAGCATCTTAGTATTTGGAGAAGAAGAAACTATACTCTTTCTGCTGTATGTGTGGCTTCACATTGTCCTATCAGATCACTTTTAGCTTGATCTCTTTAGCTGCATGCAAATCAAGACAATAGTGGTAGACTTTCTTTGAAAACCTAAGCATGAAGTTGTTTTCACTGTGGATGCTGTCCTTTTTGTCGAAGTATGGGACTATTGGGCATCAAATTTCTATCCATGTTTAATCTATGCTTTTCTGAGCAGCATGAAATATTTTAGTGGAGGTTAATTGTGCTGCCTGCTCAGAATGTTTTTCGTTTTGAAGGTTTGAGTTTCTTTTTGATTCAGAAGAAAGTGTGTTTAACTTAAGGAAAAATATGACATGCCAGAAAAAAACAATCCTCTTCTCCTCTAGTATTTATAGTTGTCTTGCTTGACATTTTATTCACCGCAGTAGAACAACATCTACTGTGGATCTGTCAGTATTCAAATTTACAGAATTACACAGGTATGAAACTGAATCACTCTAGTGATTAATTAAGCCCACTCAATTTCAGTGAAAGCCAAATCTAAGACTATGAAAAGGATTTCTGTTCAGTATTTTTGGCAGAAACACATCTGAAGTATAGATAAGTTTCATCTTCTTCCAAGGATGTTGTTATTTGAATTGATTATGTCACAGGCACAGAGGAGAAAGCACTTAAAATTTCAGGCTATTAGTAGAAATGGTCATGAGGTGAAGAATGGTACACCCAGACTGAAATACACTTCCATCCCCATCAGCTCATGTGCACTGCTCCTTATGGCATGCTGTATGACAGTGTTCTGAATATTACCCTTAGTGCTGCCAAGTTGAGAACAGATTTATTCAAGTAGTTAGTCTTTGTTATAATGCCTAGATAGACTTTTTTTTTTTCCTTTTTCAGAACTCTGCAATATTCTTAATTTCTTTCTGCTACCAACAGCAGATAATTACCTTCTAGCATTCCTATTTTATTCACTGAAGACTGTCACTTCCTTCTGTTTTTAGCATCAATTCACTGTGCAGAATTCTTTGTAGTGCTTTAATTAACCTGGCATGATGATCTCAGTACAGACCACAAATAAAATTAACATCCAACGCTGGTATGGAATTGTTCTATCAGATATCTTGGGTGATGAACACATGCCATATGGTAATTTTTAAAAATAAAATCTGCCAAATAGCATATTTAATGTGACTATACCAGCACACTCATAAGGACTGTAAAAATCAAAAATAATTCTGAGCGCTGCTCACTTCAAAGGATCCCAAAATATTTTATACAAACTATCTATCTGTCTAAAATCATCTTACCCACCACTTAAAAGCAGCTACTTCTGCAGTGAAATGTAGCAGATATTGCAGTAAAGCACAGCAAATTGGAACAGCAATTTTAGGGCAGGTAATGAAGATAAATGGTATATCTTATTTAAACTGCAGGGGCAGAAGGTAATTACCCAGATTTGGAGCTGGCTGAGATACCAGACCTAACATCTCTCTTGCAGAAAAGTGTCAGTCATGATTTTACGGCTGAGTAATGTTAAAATAGAGCATGAGCAAAGACTGGTATCTAACACTGATCATGTAAACAAGTTGGATTCTTGGGGAGAAAAGTTTCTGTTTACATTTATGTATGAATAACATCCACCATGTCTTTGCTGTATGTCCTGTTGCTGTATATTGGAATTTAGAATTGATTTTATGGGTACGATCTAATGTCCACTGAATTCAATAGGAAAACATTCATTGGCTTTGGATCAGGTCTTCTGTCAGTTCTAGTTCGCTGGAGAGGGGAATTGTACTCTACTGTGTTTATTACCTCATAGCAGTGTGTTGTGTACTGAAATATGGGAATAGTAGATTTGCAAGAGCAACACATCCAATCAAGCCAGGAACTTTTTCTTTAATCATAGTCATCGTGCTTTCATAGCATCTTGCTGTGCCAGTTGCTTGACTGTATCATTCTGAGTGTTTTTGTAATTGTTCCTGACCAAGGCACATAGCTTACTACAGCTTACATACTGTTAGCCTAAAGATCCAGCTTGCAATTGCTTTTGCTCTTTAAAACCATGGTAATGAGAGAGAAAAAAGGTTCATCCCCTATAGGGTCTGAGGTACCCTTTGTATTGACAAAAGGAGTCAGCTTTGCCTGCTGTCCTAACTCAGCTTCTCAGTTGTTCACCTGGCAACATATTGCATAGGCATAGTCCTCAGACCTTAGCATTAGAAAACTCATTCACTTCACCTTTCTTCTCAACGTAAGAAACCTACAGTATCTCTCTTAGCACTTTTGCTTGCATTGTCATCACACAGCAGTGGCACTGCTGTTACTGTTGGCAGTTTACCACCAAGCACTTCATATATTTAGAATCACAGAATCACCACAGTTGGAAAAGGCATCTAAGATCATCCAGCCAAACCATCCACCTATCACAAATATTTCCCACTAAAGCATGCCCCTCAACACAACATATAAATGTTCCTTGAACATCTCAACGGACAGTGATTACGCCACTTCCCTGGGCAGCCCATTCCAGTGCCTGACTTCCCTCTGAGTAGCATTTCCTAACATCCAACCTGAAGCTCACTTTGTACAACTTGTGTTGTATATTATTGAAGTAATCTGCCTTACTGAAGTAATCTGCTTTATCGTCATTCCATTCACCCAAAGCAGTTGTGATATTTCAGCATGTTTTAACAAATCTTTTTAACTGGCATGGCTACCTTCCTATCTGGCTTTGAATAATGAAGACAGGAGCAAAATTTGATGGGCATTATGACTATTTTTTCTCTTGCTTCTATTTGTTGACAAAGGAATGAAGATGGTAAAAATCTTCTCAATTAATTACCTTAGTCCTCCTAAAGCAGAATACCCACTCAGTGGGGAAAAAATAAAAAATATAAAAACAACAGAAAACCCACCCTTGTGTTCCCTGAGGTTAATCTCTTTAAAATTGCTTTCCTGATTATTCAGGGTTTCTTCAGTATTTTTAACTTCCTTAAACATTTGAAGATTCCCTGTAGCTATCAAGAGCCTGAAGACTTCACTGATTTTCACCTCTATGGAGAACTTAATATTTTTGCTCTTTTCAAATTCAGATTGTTCATAGCCAGACAGGATTCACCTTTACTAATTATCTTTTTTTATTTTTAAAATCTACAATAAACAGACTGACACATGCATCTTCACAGAGCTTCACTATAATCAAGGAGCTGTGCCAGTGTGGAACTTCCCTCACAAAGAATTGGATTAGCATCTCTGATCCATTGCTGTCTTAAACTGCTCTCATTTATATGCCATAGATAATGCCAGAGCACATAACATCTTTTTCTCCTCCTGTTCTAAATGCCATCTGTTTAAGCCTGATTACACTAAGATTTCTGTTCTAGTTCTGTCTCTAACATGAACATAAGTGTTATGCAAAGAAGACCACCCCTCTGAGGATTGTATCTGGATTTTACATTAATTAGGGCAGCTGACATCAATGATAATTCATTCCCCAATTATTTTAACAGAGATTTTAGTCATTTACACACACACACACAGTTTTGAAGTAGAGGGCAAGTAGAATCATTTGGCAGGAGGATACCATGTCACAGTATACACCACAATAAACTGCATATGATTCTTCTTTAAATTTGTTTTAAGTAAATGAATCTATTTTCAAAGCTTGCTAATATCCAAGATGGAGAATCGGCACCTTCTAGTTTATACTTTTGGGTACAATCTGAAGAACCAAGAAAGAACATCTGAAATTTTACAGTTTACCCAAATTTGCCACATCTGAACGCTATAACTAAAGGTTTGGATCTAAGTCTCAGATATACAGAAGTTTGAATATAACAAAGAGATCCAACATTAGGTAGGGACTTTCTCAAATTTGGTATTTCTACAGCTTTCACCAAACTTTGGCTTTACATCCATTTCCTTTTATTTTGCATAAATAGCATTTCTATTAAGAAACAATTTTATTTCTCTTATACATCTGAGAACTTAAAGATTTATTGTCTGTGGCAGATTTTAAATACTTTTTCAGGACAACATCTTAAGAATTTAGTTGCAAAGTTAAGTGAGAATTGGGTTTAATGAATGTGCCCAGGGTTTGTATCTCTCCTATTAAGGTCATCTAACTGACCTATAATCCAGAAAATGTGCTGTTTGCAGTTCCCCAAACAAGCAAAGCGCTTGTATTGAATCGTGTAGGAGCCTATTTAACATCTATGCTCCACTGCCCATTGCTCTTGACGTAAGCAGCAGGCCAGTGAGGCAGGCCGGAGCAAGGCAGCATTTCCTTTAAATCAGTGGATCAATGTCTGAGGTTTGAACCTGCTACAGTTAGTATTCTTGCATCAATAAATGTAAATGTTCCACACCCAGTGTAGGTAAACTGACTTCACACTTTCTCTTAGTAGTGTATTATAGTAATTTCTATAGAAGAGAATAGAAGAGGGAAAAAAAAACAGAAAAAAGCCTGAATAGATGGTGTCAAAGAACAGACAGTGTAGAGGCTTGCTAATGAAAAATGTGAAACAAACACGCCTGAAGTGCAAACACAGCCTGTATGTGAGCAAGAAGGAACCAGATACAGTCATACATAAAACAAAATGAAATTCTTCCTTGTTCTTTACCTACATCTATCTAATCATAGTTTAGTTTGTTTTTATCAAATGACAAATTAAATCCATATTCTTTCAAGAGCTGGCATTTTGCCATTTTTGCATTTATTTTACATGAACTTGTATCTATGACTAGAAATATACTTGGCTAGTTGGGGTTTATTTTTAACTAGCTTGCAAGTGGTAATGAATATGCTAACATATTCTGAGATTCACTGGGTCTGATATTCAGCCTTAGCATATGTATAACCGGGGGGGGAGGGTAAGGGAGGGGAGAAGCAAAATAAAGCTGCTTACACTTCCTTGTAACTGATGTAATTCTCATAGGACTTACATCTGGCATAATAAAAATTAAAATTTGGGACAACATGGTAGCATATGCTGATCTAAATTACTGCTGCTGTGGTCCAGCCCTGCCATTCATCAGTAGCCATCTGGTTCAGGCAGCAACATTCCTGCAGTCACACACTCAGCCAGCTGAGGCAGTAGGTCTGGTTTAGTGGTTGTTAAATTGCAGTGCAAAATGGGAGCTTAAAAATGATCCCTTGAGAAGAGCAATGTTCAAACAATGATCCAAGAAAGCTTTTTCTAGAACTTGCACTAGGAGGAAAATTTTGATTTTCTGGAGATGCCTCAAAGACATTTTCTATGTAGATTTTCTGTAGCTTTTTTGTTTTCAAGATGACTTTTTGAGTAATGAAAAATTTGCCAAAAAGAAATACTCTCCTCGAATTAAGACCCAAATCCTAAGAAAAGCACCTGTGTAGACTTTAGGCACTTCGGTCATGAGACTGACAAAGATCTTGAACTTAAACAGTGGAGAGTGCAGCCTGGCAGGCTTTTTATAGTAAACTTCAACTCACTGCCTGTGTGCAGAGAAGGGACATAGGGCCCTTGGCTGCTTTGTAAGCACAACTTCCCCTCCCAGCTCAAAGCACAATAGTCACAGCTACAAGGGAGAGTGAGATTTGGTGTGAGCTTTCCAGGCAGCTCCTGATGAGGAGGGCACTGGAGCGCTCAGCTCTGGAGAATGAAGTGAGAGGCGCTGAAAGACAAAAATACCAATGGTCTGTTCCCATGTGGAGGCTTTAGGTGCTCTCATTTGAACTCAATCCAACAAAAGCTGTTGTCCTTAAGGACAGTAGCAGCTTTGCCATTGTCTGTTTTTAGCACAGCAGATGAATTGTGTTCATTCATTGCAAATAGCTTCTAAAACCATGTAAATATAAACAAGTGGTGTATATAGATGATTTTTGACAACTAGTTGTTTTAATTGTTTATGGTTTTTCTGAGAGAATACTAAATAATTAAATGGATAACTTTTTTTTTTTTTTTAATATATTTACTTTCTTAGGGAGCTGATAGTCTTTTAAAGGAGAAAGATGGAAAAAACAAACCTCTCCTCACTTTGAGGAACTAGCAGAAAATTGTATCCCGATTTATAATACACTCTATTTCTCTTAGCGGAAGGCCAGATTGCAGGTGCAGATGTATAGATGCATAATACACATATTAGTTATACTAATATAAATAATAATATATCATTGCATAATTTACATATGAGATAAATTGCGTATGTATAAAAATGTAAGTATGCATATCTTATGTATGTTTGTTTATAATCTATGTTTATATGAGGCTGCATATTATAATGTCATTCATCATATATTTTACACATAAATTGGACACATTAATTTTAGCATTAATAACAATGTATAGTATTAATACTAATTAATACTGATGAAATAATATGTAGGTGTTTGCTGTAAAAAGCAGGTAATTCAAAATCTTTCTATTCCCTTCCTTTGTCCCTTACAAAAAACACAAACTCTTGGGATCTGATCAGATCTTTTTTCAGTAAAAAAAAAAAAAAAGAAAATATGTTAAGAAAAGTTCAAGACAAGGAGCTGAGCCCATAAAGAGCAGATATGAAACACAGCTAAAATACAGCTCCACTGATAAAAAGCAGCAGCTCGTATGAATTGAAATATTTTCATTTTCTAACTCAACATCTTATTTAGAGCTCCCTGTCTCTATCTACACACACAGTTTTCTGGGATAAACAGAAAATTGTTACAAAAAATCACTTAGCAGGACAATAAACCTCCTTCTGAAAATCATATAAAATGATGAATGTCCTAGTGTTCTTAATGCATCAGGGTTAAAGAGGAACATAATGGCATGGTGCAAGCCTAGTGAGAGGGAATGAGTCTGAAGTCCTGGTCTTCCATTTTATGGACATTTGAAATGAGTTGTGGACAGCCTGGAGACCAGCAAAAGGAATTATCACTTAGGTCTGAGCTTCTGTAAAGTATCTTAAGGAATTTTGGCTGCATTATGAGATAGATTTTAAATTGCTTCTTCACACAAGTTCTTTGCAGCCTGGGTGAGTGATAGTTTAAAAGCCCCTCAATTAAGTGTGAGAAATATTTCCTTTAAACTGCCAGTGGCTAAACATCATCAATAACAAGAAAATAAGAGGTCTTTAACCTAACATATACTTGCATAATATCTGTGTTCTTTAAATAAAAAAGAATATGGAAACATTAGAGCCGTTTATAGCCCGCTTGAATTTTAAAAAAAAAATCTTGTACCTTTTCATGTCAGAATGTCCCACAGTATGAAAAAAATGCACAGCCATCACAGGCCCATCTATATGCGGATCATCTAAACTGAAAAATAAAGACAGAACAACTGATATAATTTCTTGCACAGTTAAAATTGCTATGTAGCATTCTGTTTCATTTATAAGTAAGAAACCCATAGTTTACTCCTATGACACACAATGTGCTCTAATTTAGAAAATAAGAGACACTGTTGTATTTTTCCTACTTGAGAAAAGGAAGATTAAAGGAAAGGACTGCGTGAGGTCTGAGAATTAATTTAGGAGGAACTTTAGGAATTATCACTTTGTTTTGAGAAATTTTCTGTCAATGAAATATCGACACTATATTGAGTTTGGTGAGCTATTTATATCCCATTTTGATGCACCCAAACAGAAAATAAAACATAAATGTTGGAGAAAAGGAATGCCAAGTGATAAATTTAAATGTCAGTCTATAGGAAGGTCTTAAATATTCATATCAAATGTTTGTTAATTTTTAAATTTTAATATATGAACAAACATGATTGCATCTAAATGGACTATAAGAAAACTGTATATCAAATGATAATGCAGTGCTTTCACTAGCTCTCTGGATGGGAATAAATTCTTCAGTTGAAACATCTCTAAATGATGACCAAAAAAGTGCTGAAACTTTATTGGCTAACAGAAGAGTTACTAGAGATTTAACTATTCTATATTGGCCAGATAGGATGTTTTATTTCTAAAACTAAGTCTCCCTTTATCAGAGAATGTAATTATAGTACAAAGAGTGATGGCTTTAAACAAAAAGAGGCTTGGTTTAGATTAGATACAAGGAATAAATCCTTACTGTGAGAGTTGTGAGGCACTGGAAGAGATTACTCAGTGGAGCTATGATACTCCATCCCTAGAAACATTCAAGGATGGGGCCTTGAACAGCTTGGTCTAGTGGAAGGTGTCCCTGCCTATGGCAGTGGATGTAACCACATGGTCTTCAGCGTCCCTTCCAATTCAATACATTCACTGATTCTGTGATTCTAAAACGAGAAGGGAGAATTATTTTCCCAGAGCAGAAGCACAGGACAGAGCATGGGAGAGCAATGAAACTTCACCCCTCCATCTGTAGAGTTCTTACTACCTGAAGAGTCTTAACTACTTTTGTTGCAATTACAATTTGAAAATAAGAGACACTGTTGTATTTTTCCTACTTGAGAAAAGGAAGATTGAAGGGAAAGGACTGTGTGAGGTCTGAGAATTAATTTAGGAGGAACTTTAGGAATTATCACTTCTTGCCATTTAGGAAGGGCAAAAGGGCTTGGAGAAGTTAACTTCAGAACAGCGACTCCTGGCACATCAGGCATCAGCAAAGAAGGGACAAGGACAGAATCCTTTCAGCATCATTTGAGTAGCTTTTATGGCACTTTGTGTACAGCTCTCTTAGATTCAATCCTTTTTGGATTCTTCTAGCCTAGAGCTGTTTGACCTGTATCTGTGTCACAGGCTGAGATATATGCTGAATTGTCCAGTCATTCAAACTTATTATCTTTTCAAGTGCTTTCATTCCGAAGGATGGTGGATAGACTATGGTTTTGTAAACATATATGGAGGTATATAAATGTATAATACCTGCATAGGTAGGTAGATAGTTAAGAACACAGATACAGATTCTTGCACATGCACACACACATGCTGATACAAAGAGACTTGTATGCATGGCATGCACCATAGGTGTTACAGGAAAGACTATACCTGTCTCCTCATCAGTACAAAATATACCTTTCTGAAAGAGGCCTGGAGTGTGCCTTAGCAGACAGGAACAGTTCAGCATCAGTAAACCTCAGGACAAGAGATCATATGTGCACAGTGCTTGGGAACAAACTCAATACATGATTGTACTTATGTTCCAGGTAGTGCCTTCTCCAGTTGATATGACTGCTCTCTGCTTTGCTGGAGTCCCCTGATAGTCTTTTTTTCCAAGAATACGATGTTTCTGCAAAGAGATGGATCATGTGTATTTATCCCCCAAAAAAGCCTGGTATTTACCCAAACTATGATATAGATCACCTATATAGCAAGTCAGCATATAGTGCTTACTCAATGTATGCCCTCAGAATACATTGGGTCTTTCACACATATTGTGGACATTGCAGATTTCTGGGTGTATGCACGTGTATACTGGTGAAAAGTAAGTTTTAATATGGCTGAGGATGTACAAAAGTATGAAGTGGTGCTAAGTCACTACCTGAGCAGGTTTTCTGTTTGCAACCTATCAGAAAGAAAAGAGATGTGTGGGATAGCCTTACGTAAGAAAAGCTTTTTTGTACAGCTCCAGCATTTCCTGACAACTCAGTTCTTAGAAAATATTTCCCCTATCTTCTTTAATATCCTCTTCATATGGAAAACATTACTTGTCCCCAAGTGTGATCTTTTAATCTGCCAATTCATAATCTTGATAATTCAGAATAACAATTTACCACAAGTTATAAAAGAATTAAACCTAAAAATTCTGCTGCTATTAAACCAACCTGTCACTGCAAATAGAATGATGGATTTCAGTGCACTTCCTTGATAGAAACTTAAATATATAAAATTGGTATCAATTATCTCTGTTTGACACCATCATATTAATCTTCTTACTGACTACTGAAATAGGCAACCCTATACTGCTTTCCAGTACATGCATTGTGCTAGAGCTTTCATTAATGTTATCATGCCCCTTCAGCTCATTTCTCAATAACTCGGTACCACCCAATTAGTGACATAAAAATCTATCCCTTTATTTACAAGTCAAAAGTCTCTGGAAAGGTGGTATAAGTTGTGCATAATGGAAAGAATCTCCAGTCTAAATTAACTGAAATTTTGAACTTCCCTTGTGGATATACAGTTCTTTCAAACCATTCTTATACCTGTATATCACCATTGAAGAGTCTAATTAGTCTTTTTTTTTTCTTTCTGCTCATTGGGCATGAAAAGTAATACTGTTCAGAGGCCTAAAAATATTCATTGTAGAAGTGTTTCTGCCCTTGCACTAATTTAAGGAGATCTGCCCCACTTCCTTTGAAATGGAAAATTAAATGAAAATCCTTGCAAGTTCGCAGTTACTCTGTAGTTTGGCAATGGTGTCTACTTGCTTGATCTGTAGAATAAGTCTCTCAGGGACCGAGGAACTAGAATGAATTACATCATTATAATTTTTAGACCAATAGACAAATTTTGCACTGAATAAGCCTATGATGTGATGTAATCACAGACTTGCCTGATAAGTAAAAACAGACAGACAGACAGACAAAGAAATAAAATGGAAGTTCTGCCTCTGGGTTGTTCAGGAAGGACAACAGATAACTGATAAATGTATTTAAAAAGAGAAATTCTGCATTACTATAGAAATTTCAGAGAGTTCTCTCTAAGGATGGAAATCTTCCATCAATACTGAGAACAGCGTCGGATTTGAGCACAAGTTGCTCAAAACTGTGCAGAAAGGCTTTTTTATTTTTTTCCCCACTCTTAATCTAACAGGTGTTTATTTACCGAAGAGAACTTGGATAAAACTTTCTATATCTTATCCCAGTCCTGTTGCCTCCTGTTCTTATTTATCGTTTGGGGATTAAAAGGCTGATTCTTGAGCATGATATAATGATCACCAGGGCTGTAGGTTTTGGTTTGTGTTTTATTTGTTTGTTTGTTTCTGTGTTAGTTTTCTTTTTGACTCACCAGGGTCATACTTCTTTTTTTTTTGTATTTTTGATCTCATTGAAGATGGGTAAAGGTACAGGCCAAGAGCTTTACTTCCTCAGGGAGAAGATGAGGTCCAGGATGGAAGCTGTATGGGGTTTCCTCACTGTCCTACGTGTCTAGCCACCATATATATAAAGTTCTTATATGGCAGTAGTGCTGTCTGAGAATTTCATGTTAGATGAGTGGAGATACTCTTCTCCTCCTGCCTCCTCAGTACATAGTGGACTCAAACTTCTTCCTTCTTGAATGTGCAAAGTTTGCCCATGTGACTCTTTTGGGAATGTAGTCACCCTCTGAATATGTAACCTTGCTCCTACAACCATGCAAGAACAGGCATTTCTTCAGGTTCATGGCAAAGCCACTGTCTAGCTGGTAAGAACTATTGGGCTCAGTGTAATGGTGACGGGGAAATGTATTGTCCTATGATGTTGGTCAGATAAATGATCTAAGAGTCCTTTTGGCCTTAGACTCTATGAGTCTATTATATCTTTCTTTTCACCACCATAGACTGAAAATATGTGAGTGCCCTGCTGTTGATAGATGTACTGAATGTTTTTATAACCTTGCACAAAGCATTTTGATTGCAGACAATTTGTGATTTTATTCCCTGTTAGTTCTGTTTCCATCAAATCAACTTGGTTTGACAAAATGGCTCTATTTATGTTGAAGGTCACCCCTTCATGAGCAGTGATTGCTGGAATCTATTTTACAGTTAATCCTTCAAAGACTGTTATTTACTATTTTCTTGACTTTGCATCTTCAAAACTATTTATGAGTTTCATCATTTAAAAGCTCAGAACCAAATCCTGCCATTCTTAATCCAACAAAGCTGTTCTTAAAAGACTGGACTCTTAGGATCTTAGAATGCAGCGCCATCTCAGTGACCATTAAATCCGTGTGTTCTTGTCAAATAGTAATCTTCATAAAAAAACAAAACAAAGTAAAAAAAAGCCCAACATCTTGCTCTAACTCCTTGCAATTCACTCCTTCAAAAGTTAATTGTAAAAATGTTATTAGCTTGACTGTTGACTGCTCTTGCATAACAAATATAGTTAGATTGGCTTTTATCTTTCCAGTTCATTGCAGCATGATCATAATACCTGTCAGTGCAGTAGGTTTGAACACTGGATAAAGCAAATACAGAGGGGTTAGTCTCAGCATTTATGTAATACCCAATAATACATTCTGCAAAGAATCCTTGGAGCAAGAAAGCTCATTTTTATTTACTTAATAAAAGTATGCATGGCAATATGTTCTTACAGTCTTGCTCAGGAATTGACAGCCCAAAGATAATGCATGATAACAAGAACATGGGCTATGTTTACATGTGGTTTAAAATTCATTTCAATTTATTTTAAGGATTAAAGTTACTCCTGTGCCGTTGATGATTCTTGTGACTATCCATGTGTGTATCCTGGTACTTTACAGTTGCTCATTTTACTAAAGCTTTTTTCCATCAGTTTTGCCAGATTACACCAACAGTGATAAGTCTACCCTGTTATCACTGGCTAAGGCCTGAGAGTAAGTGGAATCGTGTGATTTGAAAATTGCTTTAATTTCCTCAGAGAGCAGTAAATGTTCAGAAGCACCCTGCAGCCCTGCCTGCTGCATCGTTATCTCACATTGTAAGGCAAAAGAAAAGCATCTGGAGTCATATAATAGGAACAACAGTCTCTCTATGTTGCAACTCAAAAGGTGTGAGTGTAAGCATGTGCTCATACTGTTGTGGGATGGGTCCTCAAATGTCACCAGCCTTTTGGACATGCTGTGAAAGATACGCAGACATCATGTTAATTAAGTTAGAGATAATGCATGAGATAATGCATGAGAACCGGTCTGCTGTTGTACTGAAAGAGAGAACCCTTAGTTGTGGTAATCCTACCAATATTGGGCAGCCTGTTTGGTGGCTTTATGCCATTTTACGACTTAGCCAATCAGGTATGTTAGTGAAGAAAAAATGCTGTATGATCATCTCATTATACAACTGAACTGGAAATGGGATTAATTGTTTTTGTACTGGAAGAAGAAACATCAGGAATACTCAGGAACTGAAGATCAGGAGTAAAGCTGTCCCCATTCCACGTGCCCCTGCAGCAAGTAATGCCAGAGGTGCAATTATGAGTTCATGAAGCCCAGCTTAGTTCTGGCCTCTTCTGGAACAGAATTGATAAGTGCTCTCTTTATGTTGGGCCTGAGAGAACTTCACAGGCCACCCCATACACATGTGACATAAGTGATTGCTATCACTTAAAATATACATAATGCCACTTATTTCCCTACAGATCATTTAGATATTCAAATTACCAAGCTTTTAGTGCCAGAAATTCAATTAAAGCTGTAAAAACTCTATGTTGTCATAAACTCTAGTATTTGAAATAGCTTAATAAAATGAACTGCAACTCAGAAGTTTTTTTTTCTCTTAAATGTGTAACTTTTAATTATATCATTCTGTCTTAACAGAACTTGTTAAAAATGTCTAATTGTTATTTACAACAAGAGTGAGGTATCAGAATTTCTGGGCATTCTCTGCCTTTGATAGCATGTTCAGCTTGGTTTTATATTGTGAACTCAAGATGTTTTACCACTATTAGTCCCTTAAAGATGACTAAGCACAGAAGTGAATGCTTTGCTATTTAGAGCAGCAGATTTTACTTAGGCAACAGAACTGAAAAATCAACGCAGAAGATGAAATAAATATCCAGCCCTAGTGCATCTCCCTTATAAGACCCATTCTCCTCTGGCAGTGCAAACAAAGGAAAAACCTGGCCTATATGGTTACTTCACCTCTAGCAGCACTTTAATTTTCCTCTCTGGAAGTGAAAACATCATTAATGTTATGTAAAACAATTACTTCAAGTGACCATGTAAGAAACAGAAGTTGTTTTTAATACCATTTGTTATTCTCTTTCAGCAGATACAAATACAGTATTTAGATCTCCCGTGTTATTCCTTTTTCTATTCTTAAACTAGCAAGGAGTGTGGTGTAGAATAGTGGTGGGAAAGGCAAACCTTTCAAGGACCTGCAGAAACCTGCAGCCTCACAACCTCCATCCAAGCTGGAGGCATTTGCTGAACCCAGCCACAGAGCAAGGCAATCTAAGCTCAGATTTAGTGCATTGTCTGCTCAAGTCCTCAGTATCTCCAAGGTCATCTTCCAGAAAGATCATTCCTGGGACCAATGTCACTTCTGTGGGTCTGTTTCTCAGACTCTATTTGCCTTCAGTGCTCTCACTTTATCTCTCCTATAAACAGTAACAGGAAAAATTACAACTAGAACCTGCAAACTCGTGGAGCAAGATGAGGTGGCCAGAGGTGGCTGGTACAAACACTAGAGCTGAGATTTAGAGGTCATCTCTGTTGTGAAAGTTGTGCCTTCAGAGAGCAGCATGTGGAAGAACAGATGTGCAGGAATAGCTTCCATGCTCCTTGATTTCTTCTCTTTCTCCATGGTGGGCCACTTTCTCCTTTGAGCAGGATGCTAGTTTCCCGTGACAGTTGCTTCTTTTTTCTGGTGTCCTCATCAGAACTGCAAGAGAGAAACCCTTATTTGCTGAAGCGCATTTGCACAAATAGATATGCACATATCTATCACTGCTTCCCCCTGGCTTTTTACACAGCTTTCCTTGGCAGTTGAGCTGTAACGGACTGTGGAGTAAATTTTAACTGCACAGTTTGTTGCTGTCTATTTTTCTCAACAGACTCTTTCCAAATATCTCTAGTGACCACTCCTGAGTTTGTGAATTTTTTTTATGACTTTGAAAGTACTTGGAGACATTCTGAAATAGTGAAGCTTCAAACTAGACATTTTTTGAATAGATTACAAAATTTTGAGGATTTGAGGATCACTTTTCCATATTCTGAGTAGGCAGTAAAGACATTTGTTTGGTATTGTTGTTACTTTCTTTTTGCAGATTCTTGGGTTGGCCTTGTGTCCATATTGCTTTCAGTGGACAACTGTACCCAATACTTGCTGGAGGCACAGTAGGCACTTGGACCAATTTAAGGAATTTTTTTTACCAAGATAAGGGGAGGCACTGGAAAAGATTGCTCAGATTGGTGATAGATGCCCAGTCCCAGGAGACACTGAGATGGATGCAGCTCTAAGCAGCTGATCTGGCTGTAGTTGTTCCTTGCATGGGAGCTGGACTAGATGGCCTTTAATGGTCCCTTCCAATTCAAATGATTCTAAGATTCTATAATTTCCTTCAAGTGTCTCCATACATTATTATCTGTAACTTTAAATTTATCACCCTTTTAATGGTGATAAAGTCACCAGGGACTCCAGAGAGAAGCATGGATCATCCACTGAAGACAAGCAATAATCTATTATCAGATTTCTTATTGAAAATCTGTGTGGAGCTCAGCAGAATAGTATGCTTCAGAAGAGACTTATGTCATGCTCCAGTGCTTGTGATTCAAGGCAACAGGCAATAAGGTTTTTACGGTGGCAGTCCTTCTCTGTCATCCAATCTCCTTAGGAATGACTGAGAAAAACTGGGATACCTCTGAATGCGCAGAGGCTGGGCAGCTAAATCGTTAGTCTGTGGTAATCTGTGCATGCAAGTATTGCCAAGGCATGACTGAGAGCATAGGTGGGAGTTAATCTCCAGAGGCTGCACCAGTGGGAGAGGTGGTGGGAGTGCTCTTTGAACCCATGGATGCTGCATGCTGGCTGAGCACACCATTCATGTGGCAGCCTAGAAAGAGCTTAGGCGTATACAAAGCCTTTGTATCCCTTTATGTTTTGTGCCTCAGACTTTGTGCTCGTGTAAAAATGTAAATCTGTAGCAATTAACAGATGTTTTTACATTAGCAGAGCTCCCAAGCTTCTGCTATCTCCATTTGTCTTTAAACATGTTATTAGAAATTTGACACCAGTAATGTTCTAATTAAAGTCCATTTCCTAGCATGAAGTACTTCTATATACAGCACAGCAGATTTATTCTATCGAGACTGCCTCCAATTTCATGCTTGCTTACAGAAAGCATTACAAATACTGTTATTTTTGTTGAAGGGATCATCACTGGCATGGTTTCAGGCTGCATTTCAGGAGCTTGTTGATTGTTGATTTTTCTTAAGATCTGGTAATTCTCAGTGGACCTAATTTAGAAACTACTGCTAACTGTCCAGATTTGTTTCTGAGTTTGCTTGATAAGTTATGTTCAGATCCACCAGACAGACACCAAAACCAACTGCTGATGCTGCAAAGATAATTTGTGTGTCATAAAATGAAAAAAAAAAAAAAAAGAAAGAAATCAGCTTCTATCTTCTGCATAGCAACAGAAAAAAGAAAAGGAAAAAAAAAAAAAAAAAAAGAGAGAGAGAGAGAGAAAAGAAAGAAAGAAGAAAAAAGGCTTTATTTAAAAGCATTGTTCCCAGGCAGGAACAACAGAATGATTTGAGCAAAGGAAAAAGGAACATTTTGTTTTTTAAAATTGTCTTGGGGGATAAAGGGAACTTATTGTTTGTTTTTTTTTTATAGTCTATCTCTCTATGATCTGAACTACATTAGAAGAGAATGAGAGGCATTTTTGATGGAATTTATAATTAAAGTATTATTTAGTAGCAGACTTTCTGCTCACCAAACTCTGAGATGTCAACTTTTAATCAGAAAAGCATTATCTGTATGTTTCAGTGAATCTGGAATTATGCTGCGTGAAAAAAGACTGTTTTCTGAGCTTGTTAGGTGTAAATAATTTAAGATGAAAAAATATATATCTTCTTTTAAATATAAGGAATTGCAAAAGCCCTTGAGATCATGGTCTCTTATCCAGAATTAAAGATATTCAGTTATTCAGTAAACAAATTTCAAACATATAATGGATGCCTGTATCTCTTAATAGACTTAGCTATAATTTATTTCAAATCTCCTCTATAATGAGGCTGCTGTGTGCTTTTAAAGTAAGACATTTCAAAACAAATTGGCTCAGTAGTCCACCAGGTACTTTTACATGCTGCACCGAGCACTAATCGGATGGCAGATTCTGCAAAATGTCACTACAGTATAATTCCTCAAATTATGTTTGGCTCAAACACAGTTCAGCTTTTTGGTAGTATTTTCATCACTAGGAACATCTGAGATACCAATGAGATCACTTGGGGCTGTTGAGTCCAGGTGTATGCACTGGCACTTCTAGTTCTGGTCTGCATTTCAGAGAGGGCAGTGGCTCCCCAGCAATTTTTCAGTCCCTGATGATTTCTTCACAAAAGTCAGGCTAGTAATTAAGCGTGCAGATAATATTATGCGAGGCCTCTGCTGGATTTTTTACTTCCCCCCAATGGCAGCTGAATGCAGCGTGTTGTTTTGGGTTGGGTAGATACATAAATTCAAGAGGTTCATAGAGCTTTCATGATGGTGGGCTGAGCTTTTCTTGCACGTTGTATTTCTGATGTGCGGTGC
The DNA here is from genome assembly GCF_987193195.1 of Phasianus colchicus. Taxonomy (NCBI): domain Eukaryota; kingdom Metazoa; phylum Chordata; class Aves; order Galliformes; family Phasianidae; genus Phasianus; species Phasianus colchicus. The sequence continues at coordinate 59,259,245 of NC_143439.1, read as the reverse complement.
TGTCTCCCCATGGATGAAATACTGCTAAGAAGCAAGGCAACTATGGGCCTTAGAACATGAGCTCATTTTATTTACAGTGCAAAATAGTCTTGATGGTGACCTTGGAGAATTTTTCTGCCTCAATCATCTGGTGTTGTAATTGTTTTAATTATGGAACTTTCCTTGTTTCCAGTCATACCCACTCTAGATGTTCATCTACTTCAGGTTTTCATAGAATCATAGAAACGTTAAAGTTGGAAGGGACCCTTAAAGGCCATCTAATCCAACTCCTTTGCAATGAACAGAGACACATACAGCTGGATCAGGTTGCTCAGAGCCCCATTCAGCCTGACCTTGAATGACCCCAGAGATGCAGCAGCCCCCAGCCCTTGTGCAATCTGTTCCAATGCCTCACCACCTTTGTCATAAAAAGGGCTATTTATCTTCTTCTTTTTTCTTTTTCTTTTCTATGTCCAATTCAGAATGGAATAATAAAATACTGCTGAAAAAGCTCATATTTAATCTAGCTAATACTGGCTCATGGACAGCGTGACTGTCTTAAACATTCTCTTTGGTTCTGATGTACTACCTAATATGGAGGATTCTTTTTTTTTTTTTTTTTTTTTTGAGGGGGGGATTTATAGTCTGGTTTTAAAAGAAATACAGACCTTTGAGGTCCCAACATGAAGATTTCCTGGGATGCAAGACACATCCTGTGTAAATTTGGTATAACCTAGAATATACAATTTTTAAAAAAAGCTAAGATTTTCTGCAGATAAATCTATCACATAAAAAAAAATGCTGAATTACTTCTTTTTGAGCATTTTTTCTTTACTTGCATCCATTTTACTCATTTGTAGCTGAGCTTCTGCAAATATATTTTCTCTCAGGTTAGTTATTATTACTTAGCACATTGATTTTTTGAAGATGAATGTTGGTTTCAGTACACAGATTTCTATACTCGGTGCTTTCTGTAACATCATCCGTAATGCTGAATGATGAATGACATTTCATTATATCAGTATTCTGTTTTACCACGTTTGTTTGTCCAAAGGCATTGAAATATTGGGCAACTGAAATGCTGCTATGTATGGAAAACCTTTAAATATATCTCTTGTGTACTCTACCACCATGATATTAATGATGTATTCTCCCACTGTAAAATCAAAGGGTTCATGTGAACTTTTTTCAGAACTTTGATGCAAAGGACAGGGTATTGGCTCTACTGAATTCAATGCAAGCTTTGCTGTTGCCTAAAATGATTTTAATCCAAAGGTAAAAATTGTGCACCGGAGTAGATGGAATTTCTGGTAAGGGATGCTTATAAGTTATGTGATCCTCGTCATCTGTTCTCTTCAGAACATCTGATTTTGAGGTACAAGGCAACCTACAGGGTCACTGTAGTACCAGCTGTTTAAATATTTAATTTGCTTAGCAGAGAAAACAAGCAAGAAGGAACATGCTTTGTAGGCAAGTTCCTAAAAACCTGGCCTGAGAGCCAAATTTCCTTTGCTCCCTCTTTCCTTTCCTAGGGAATGTGTGAAACACTGAACTCCAGTTTCTCAGCATTATAGTGCTCTGGACATGGTGACCTGCTTTGGGATCTGGCAGTGGAAGACACCAACCTTCTATTTTTGACAGTTCGCATTTTGCATCCCAAGTTTTGTTATTTTAATTCTACACATTTGGGGGAGAAGTAGGTTTAATGTCTCACCATATTTAAGTGTTCTGTTTAATGCTGTCCAAGTCCCGGACAGTATTATAGGAGGGCAAAGAACATGTGGGCAATATACTGTTTCTTTGCTGTGACTGTTGCTCAATATTCTGATCACTGTGTTACCTCCTAGACTGCTCTTCTCACCTTTATTTCTTGCTTATGTTGAGTGTTACCATCAGATGGCTAAGGTGAATGACTGGTATGTTTTTTTTCTTCTTTTGTTTTGGTGGAATATATTCTTTTCTTTCAATTTGATGTGGTTCTCAAAGAAAGTTTTTTCACAGGACTTGACTGCTTAGAATTTCTGGGCTTTATTTTTATATGACCTTTGCTCTAACATGATCTGTATGCTGTTGCAAAGTGTTAGGTAAAATGTCAGTGAAACTAACACATGTAACAGTTTCCAGGGGCATATAATGTATGAAAGAGTTTAGTTTGATTGTGATATCAAGTATGGAACATCAGCAGCTTTTCTTCAAAACATATATTATGGCCAAACATGCACAAGTGATGAGTAGATTGTTCTTGGCTGAGAAAAGAGTAACAGACTGTTTCAATGTATTGGAGAGCATCAAAACTAACTTTCTAGTATGCAGTTGTAACATTATTCTCTTTTGCTCACTAAGTGAAAGCACTGTTTGAAATTGACATCTTATTATTTTGCCCTTCCTTTTCCCTTCCTACACAAGACTAATTAGTAAATTATAGATGTGGGGCTATTGTTAGCACATACAGCCAGCAGCGTGGTCGTCTGCCTGCCCAGTCCCTGCTGTGAACGTGACATACCTGTTCTAGCACTCACCACACAATAGCACAGACAAAAGTGTTCAGTTCTGGTTTACATGTAAGAAAGAAGCTGTTTATAGAAGCTGTTTCTGCAAATGGTTGAATTTTGTGTTGTTTTTACTCTGCAGCCCAAATGTATTCAGTTTATTTTTCTAGAAGAATGAAAATCAGAACAAATCAGAAATAATGCATTGTTTCCTAATGTAATGAAAAGGCTGCTATCTATTACTGCTCACAATCAAATCGATCTACCTTAAGACTAATTTCAGGAGTCAGGATAAAATAGTCAGTTTTGTTGGAATGAAATGGTTTTCTACACAAAGAAGCAGACAGCTTTTGTACTGTCAATAATGATCATGGCCAAAGCAGTGCTTACACGTGGTAACTGCAGAGTGTTGCTGCACTCAGTGGCAGGTGTAACACAAGCAGTTTGATTGTGCATGTATAGTCATCCATGGTGACAGCTACAGCTGCTGTGTTACTGTCTGTTACTCTGTGTTATGGGAATTACATGCAAGTTCATAATAGAGCTGAAGTAGTGGGGGAAACTGTATTTGAGCTGATTGTTCATGGTTTTGTCAAATTCTCCTTCTCGGAGTGCTGAGTTGCTCAAGCTAGTACCAGTACTCAGAACAGAAAAACTTTACAGCTCAATATTACTCTATAGGACATTTTGGAATAATTCACTTAAGAGAACAATTTGCAATTTAAGTTGTTTTCTTTATTCTACAAGTTGTCATTAAAAAAGAAAGATCTGAAGATGTGCTTACTGTAACTAAAGCACTGTAACTTGCACTCTGCAGTGCGAGTCTTCACAGTTCCCTCTATCCATGCTCTTCAGTCTGAGTGTTATTCAAAAGTGACTGAACAACAAATGTGGACAAAGGACCAGCATGGCTTGCCCTGGCAAGTCACATTTTTTATAAGTTCCTAATTATGAATCATTAATTTGTTCTACACTACTACTGCCATCAGGTATTGTTTCCACAATCCTCAGCTTGCTGTGAGCTGAAGCTATGTACAAAAGCAAAGTCCATTCATTGGTATGCAGTGTCTACAGTGTGAATTGCTCTGACTTCATGCCTTGAATTTAGTCTCTTCACTCGTGAGCCTGTAGCTTGATGCTGTGATACTCATGGATAGTACCCTCAGAATCCTTTTTCCACACAGCAACATCACAGTGAGATAAGGGTATTCAGTATTTCATCTCTTGTTACTGTTGTGTTGGGTTTTTGTTGTTGTTGTTTGTTTGTTTGTTTTGTTTTGTTTTATTTCACCAAGAACAGAAGCCTCAGATGTACAAAAGTATCTGTATCTTGTTATATGGCCAAATGTACAAGCTAATCTCAGTGTCTAAGAACTAGTATTGTAAGTTAACAAAAAAAAAACAAGTTGAAAAGGAAATACAAGCAAAGTGACATGCCCAGGGTCAAGAAGCACTCTGTAGACCTCTCTGTCTCTCATCTTGAGTCATAAGAAAGTCAAATACTATGTAAGATCACTGAATCACAGAATCACAAAACGGCCAGGATTGGAAGGGACCTCAAGGATCATGAATCTCCAACCCCCAGCCACATGCAGGGTCACCAACCTCCACATTCAATATTAGACCAGGCTGCCCAGGGCCCCATCCAATCTGGCCTTGAACACCTCCAGGGATGGGACCTGGAAAAGTGTGTGCTGCACTCACTATATTACAAATGCTTTGAAAACAAAGGATTTTTCCACCCACATAGTAATGAAACATAGTCTCAGAGATACTAATGAGATTTTATATGAACCAACTGCTGCGTGCCTTCTATTAAATCAAACACTTCTAAAAACTGGGAAATCCCTTTTAGTAAAAGCAATAAAGAATTAAAGTATCAATGATAATCTGTGAAGCCATGTGTGGTAGAGAAGTCCAATGTCATTTTATGTACTATGCCGCCAAAAAGACACAGAAAAAAAAACAACTGTAACACTGAACAGACTCTAAGGTCAAAGGAAGCTCTACATGATAAAAGACGGACTTGATACAAGGTTGATTTCCACTGTCAAAGGATATGGTATATGTTATGCAGAATACCCTTATTATTGAAGGAATCTTATTTGAATATTTTATATTTGTTTATGAGATTTCATATTAGCTGGCTTGTTCTCATGTAGGAGTTTATATATCTGACATTGTATTAGAAAAAGAATGGAATTCCCACTTAGTAATGTTGGTTTATAGATATCCAAGCAGTGTAATTTATTTTTACTAACTTCACTGACTTGGAATATTTCTTTAATTTTCTCTTAAATGCAAGCTCTCTTTAAAAATAATATTCACATTGAAATTATGTCTTCGAGCAGCTTTCTGATTAGATTCCCAGTTTGCTCAACAATTATTGCTGAAATGATGTGATCTTAGGAACTCTTTTTCCTGTCTGACATTCTTTCCCTGTGACTAATTATTTTACAGATTCTGCTTTAATTGCAGGGTGTAGGAGGTACTTTCTATGACTGCTAAGTATTAGAAGGGGACACGCTCTGCAGATCATTAAATGTGCTACCAGGGATAAGCACACTTCTGATACCAATGACATTTGTCAAAATTAGTCAGTGTGTTTGCTGAGAGCAAGAGGCCAGCTCCAGGAGATGTCTCCTAATAATTGCTACCTTGGTGAGTGCTGTTAATTATTTAACATGATATGGAGGACATAGGCCTTCTCAAGAGAGATATTTTCCTTGCTTCTTCTGTTTACAAACAGGATGCATTAAAAACCCTGAGTGATTTAAATTTGTTTTTTAAACAAATCCAGACTGACAATTTTGTTGGTAGCCTGCAAGCACTGCTAAGGAGGAGACAAGTTACAGACATCAAAATATTATGCATATTTCATGGCTTCCTATCAGAACATAGAGTGATGTAAAATAAAACCATTAACTGGTTTGAGCATCCTTGCTCAACTTAAACTAGGCCAACATCAGTGTGTACTTTCAGAGCTATCCACTAATGAAAGTATATATTCAACTTAGGTCAGAAGTACTGCTTTGCAATGCTGTCTCTTGCAGTGCTATTATTTGCTTGTGTTTTCATTGTATTGTTGTATCATCATATGCTCATGTTCTCCATGAGTATCATAAGCACCAGCTGACAAGAACACATCAGAAGTGACACAGACCATGAAAAATATGAGTAAAGACTGAAGGAATTGGAGAAAGGAGATTTGAAGAGGAGTCATGGTAAAACCTTTTCCTAGGTAAAAAGTAGCCCCAGGGAGAGCTACTTTTACAAATCCAGGCTAGATGGGAAAATAAATAATAGGATTAAGTAGCAAAAATAAATCCCAAAGTTTGTTTAGAGATAAGGAAATCTAGAAAAATAAAATAAAAGTAGCAAAGAAATGGATTGGCTGGGATCCTCTCTAGCTTAATTTGGACTTCTCATGGGCAATTAGATATAATAGTTGTTGACTTTGTGGGCTGGCTTCATCAAACTCTCTTCTAGACCCTATTTTGTAAGAATTTTATCAGGGGATTTCATCTATCATCAAAAAACACTTCCCACAGAAAGTTTAATCAAAATAGATCTACTTCCAGTAGAAAGTTTCTTTTTGACAAATTTTTAGGCGTAGAGATTTTCTTTATTTTCATTTTCAGAAAAATTCTTCTAGGTGAGGACTCCAGTTCCTGGAAGGGTTCAAGCCATTCACTTTCCTGTTTAGTAATGGATTAAGTGTTCTAGATTATACAGTAGTTGTGATAATAGATTAGCAAAGACGTCCTCCAGACAAACACCTGAAAGTTTTGCTTGATTGTATAGTGGAACAGTTTTGATTTTTCTAGGTTAGGGGCTTTTCTCTGTCTGTGAATCTCTGTGTATTCACAGCCAGTTTGAAACATAATATATTGGGTACCAGAGCCCTAATTATGAAAACATTGCAACTAGCCCTTCATTATGCATATAAGCATTTATTTTGCCATGTTTTTCAGGACTTACTTTGGCTCTATTATAGTTAATTTCCTTTTTCTGGACTAAACAAATATGATTTTGTTTACTTTTGCAAGTAGTTATATGGAAAGCAATGTTGAACTGTGTTAACATTCAGTTCTTTTTCATTTCCTTAAAGAACTGTCAAACAACAACAACAAAAAAAACCATAATGCCTCTGCTTGAAAAAAACTTCCCCTATTGTAGCAGTTCTCCAGCCTGTCTTAGCCACAAGCTGATGTCTAGCCCCACGTTTGGATGTACAGGATGGAAGAAAATTTTCCATACATCATTGCTGATAAAAATAGGTGATATGGAGATATACATAGCAACAAAATGTTGCAGGTCTGATTTTCTCTAGAAGGCATCTAGTGAAAGAACGAGCATAACTCACATAAAGGTGGTCCAGTTACAACCCTGACTCTGTTCCACATTTGTTACCAGATAAGAGGACCTTGCATGTATGTGTATCAGCACATATGTAACAAATGCTTGTTCATATCAGCAAATGTGCATCATTGTCCATATGCAGTTCTGGGGACAGTGCTCACCAAGCATCTGGGTTGCAGCATACAAGAAGCATTACGTACTTAGGAAATCATGTCTTTACCTTTTCCAGCACTTTCAGATAATATCTCCTATTAAATCATATCATTTGGCGACATCAGTTGTGAAAGTTAAAAGCAGTAGTCTGGATTTCTGCTCAGAGGCACATGGGAAAGCCGACGATGGCATGCAGTATCGTGGGGGGCTGCTAGATGGAGCTAAAGCATGGATAGAACTGCTGCATTGGCTGCTGGGTCACGGGTTAGCTGAGAAAGGAGGAAAACTGAAGATGTTTTCTGTCCCTCCTGTTTTCTGCATCACCTTTAACGGAAAGAACGCCTCAGCTTCCTTGGTTTCTCAAAAAAATGTTATATTCAGATTTGTCCCAAATTACTATCCTCACATATTCACATACTTCTACAATATTTTCTATTTACAACAGAACTGACTGAATATATTTTGCCAAAGAGACAAAAAAACTGTCATTCTGGAGAGGCTAATATTATTTATGGAAAGAATGAGAACTGCTAAAATAATTTATTTCAACATTTCCAGAAGGATACGCATCGACTTCTGGGTTTCAAACAGCATATTAATTTAGAAATTCATACTTGTTCAATCTTTGAGCATGTTTACTCAATTGCAGAAGGGAGAAACAAAGTGAATAACATCTCTAAAATGAAGTGAGTGTTCTACCAAAATTGGAATGGAACGTTTCATGTAAAATGAGGAACAAAGTTTTATATTTTTTTCCAGTTTCATGAAGCAAATAACATTATTGAACTAACATATTATATTGACTATATTGTAAATAAAATCAGTTTTGGTCCATCCAATGTACATGTTCTTCATTGGCAGTTACAGTAACTACAATTTTGCACACATTTTCATGTGATTTATGCTCATCCTGTGGTGTCAGCTGAGGAGGTTTTTAGAGACCAATATAAGCTTTGAGTCATACCAAAGATAAAAACTTCTCTCAAGGGAATACATTAAAAAGTCATGCAAAAGCTATTAAAAATTAAACAGTATAATATACTGTGTTTCCTATGGGGGGAAAAAAATGTTGTCAGATAATAGAGAGAGGTACACAAAGGATAAAATATAGGCAAATAATTAAAGCATTCACTTCAATAATATGAAAATTGTTCTCAGAGTGATTAGCTCTTGTTGGTATATGATGTAAATTTGAAAACTACTGATAATTAGAAAAAGCTTAAATCTAATTTGTTTTGATGCCAATAAATGCAGGCAATGACAGCATTTGTCTGAGTAGCTTGAGAGAATTTAACATTAATCAGGATTTTAATTAGCAAAACAACAAATTGACTATAATTCTGTGGAGAGAAGTTGTAACAAATGTCCTCATAGGTCAGATTCAATTAACTTGCAACCAAAAGAGCATGAAGCCACATTGTGATTTAACAAGACCAATATCTGCCCAGGTTTCATTCATAAAACCATTAGATCACAAGGCTTCCATCAACAGCATTATTAGAAAGCATCACTGAGTGTTCTCAATGCTTTGATTAGTCCCTTTTCTAGGCATAAAAATAGATGGGCATTTTCATCTAATCTGTATGTCTCATGTGCCATTTATACTGTCATTCCTGCCTCAGTGTGATATGGAAGCGTGTGTCAAACATGGGAGAGAAAAATTCCTATAGTGAATGCTTTATCTTGGCCTGGTGTTTTCTGTCACCATGATACCAGATAGAGGGAGTGGATAACTTGCCCTACCCATGCTCAGAACCAACTAAAACAGCAGCTGTCTATGGTTAGCATGGTTCCAAGTACAAACTAAAAGTTTGGAACAGCCTTGAAAGGTCACTTTGGTTTTAGATTGATATTGGATTGCATTCCTGTATTATTGTCTGAAATATACATTATTATACATTCTAAAAAAACGGAGATATTTATTATTATTATTGGACCCATTTTAGGTTGTCTTCAGATCTGGTCGAGTTTGTTTGTTTGTTTGTTTATTGTGTCATGGAATATTGCTACTCACAAAAGAGCCAGTAAGATCAGTGAAAAATTTTCTATCTCATTAACGCTGACTGACTGTACAACCTCTCCTGAGCATGACCACCAAGCACAGAGGAGTTCCGTGGGTTCCAAAGAGCAAAACTCTTTTTGGTAATAACTAAATTGACTTAAGCCACTCTGGAAAATCCCTTTGTTGAGAAGCACTCAATGTGCACTTCTTTCCCACTATTTACAGAATTGATATAAGGAATGTATATACTAAGATAAGCAAACACTCAAGAGAGCAATGTTTAGGACATGGCTTTCATTTATAACTATCAAGTTTACAACTGCTTGATGAGGAATGTAGTTCTCATAGAATTTTCTATACATAAGAGTCACTTCTCATTTTTTCAATAGAGAGCCTAAACTATCAGTGACTTTACTTGTGCTTGCCTGAGCCCACAAATCTATTCAAATGGTAATTCCACAATGTGAAAAAAACAACCAAGCAATCAATTAATTAGCTTGTTAAAGATGATGTGACTCTGGAAAATCTCAGAGCTTCTTAAGAAAGGTCTTCAGTGACCTTAGAAAAGGTTAGTGCTTGGAGACTTTCTTTTCATCTGAGAAATACATTTGTAATTGCTTATAAGGTTATGTATTTATCAGTCATTCTTTTCTCAGGTGCAAATGGAAGTCTTTATGAAAAGGCCAGGTAATGACTCCTGATACTTACTGTTTCACAAAGATTTCTATGAAGCACTTGTAATAAATTCAGTATGTTTTTGAAAAGTAATAGTTCTCATGATTAACAATTATTATATAACATTATCCGAACTCAGAGTAATAACATAAATTTTGTTTTGGTGTTCAGAAAAATTAAAAGCAGGTCCAGTTAAGCTCTGAGCTGTTCCAGAGAAAGTTATAAAAACTCACAGCTTATTTATATTAAAATATTTCAGAGCAAGTAATGCAAACAACGGGGCAAAATGTGAAGAAAGTAAATGGTGAGAAGGGAGTGATTAGTTTGTGTATGTTCGGTAGCTGTGAAGGAGCTGAAGGAATGCCAGGTTTGAATTAATTTCCTATTCATTACATTCCCTTGCCTAAGAATAGAAAAAGAGTACAAAACAAATATCTTTTCAAGAAAGTGGACCTTGAAAAGTATGACAAAACAATAAGACTGAGCAGAAAACACTAATGCCTGGGAAATAGGAAGACTTATTCCACAGAGGAAGGAAACCATCCTGCTGATGACCTTCTGATTTGCTTTTGCAAGCCAGAAGAGGGTGTGGGAGGTAGAGAGAGAAAGGATTAGATATGGGAGCGGAATCATTACTTTTCTCCTACTGTTTACTCATTGCTAACAAAGAGATAGCACATGCAGAATGTTGGCTTCAAAAGTATACTCACATCTTAGAAGATGCTAACCCTCTAGTAACTCAGAGTGCAGCCTTTTTAAGAGCTGGACTCAGGAGAACTATGTGAAAAACAACACCAAAATAATACTGTAGGACTGTTAGCACAACAGGATAAAACACTCAGCAGACACTGCATACCCCCTTCACAACTAGACATACCATCTGCTCCCAATCTGTCCTGAAGAAATCAAGCTCATCAATTAAGATGAGAGCTCCTCAAAGACAGGATCACTTGAGTTCACTTCACATCAATAAAAAAATCAAGTCAAACTTTCTATATCCTGAAGTTTGTGTTAGAGCTTCATTAAGAAGAAAGGAAGAAAATTCTTCACCACATTAATCGTGGTAAGAAACTTCTGGTCTTAAGGACTCTCTTGTAAAACATATATTTGAAGTGAGAAGTACATAATTCAGTGAGTAGTTTTAGTGAAATCAGCTTGCATACTTTTAAATGCTTAGCAACAAGGGGGAATCTAGCCATAAATAAATTAAGGATTTTTTTCAGCAAAAATCGGATGACATTTCTGTGCTTAAGGTCCACAGGAGTCCTCAGCAGATGCACAGAGACTGCAAGGCTTATGAGTGTTTTTACAAATATGCAAGCATCTCATAAATAATTTTTTTCTCTGTATTCTACATGGATGGATCAGTAATTAAATTGTTTCACCCCTCATGATGCCCACGGGGGAAGCAGGGAAGAGGATGTAGGCATATAGAATGTAGAACCTTATATGGACTGACCCTGGCCAGGGCCATGATGGGAAGAATGCATGTGGGTATTTGAAGAAATTTTAGATTCAGAAATTTTTAGCCTTGAATTGAAGTTTTGTAAACCAAAATTTCTCAAATAAAACATTCAAAAGCAATGTTTCAATTGTGCTTCAGTGGAAATTTTTCTACTAGTGATCCACTAGTGATCAGGCAGGCAAAGGACTTAAACCTATTTTGTCTGTGAACAGACACAATATGTAGATAGCCTCTCATGGGATTTTTTTTCTCCAATTTCTCCCTTAGTGCTTGGCTGAGAGAATGATCTCTAGTTTCAGATTTAGTAAAAATATGTTGTCAATCAAATGAATTTCTTCAAAAATAACCTAGTCAGCCTTAACAGCCATGAAATTTCTTTAATATCTCCACTGTGCATTATTGCTTATAAGAAATGAAACCATTCTTTGGCATGTTTATCTATAATTTTCATTATATAATCATTTTATTCTGAAATATGTACAAACAATATCAGTACTGAAAGCAATTCTCATTGATTTGAAGGCAATATTTAATATTTATCATTAAAATGTGACCAGCAGCTAAACAGGGTTCCTACAAGATGAAATATATGGATGATGTCACGCCCAGTGTTTCTGATTCTATGGTCTTGGATTCACCTCTGAGAGACTGGGTATGTTGATGTCAGATGGGAATCAACTGACGAGGAGGGCAAGAATATACTGGGCAGCAAGCTGGTTGGGCTTATCCTAGTTTTATACTAGACTAAAAGCTAGAGTTTTAAACTAGATTTCACAGAATTGTAGGGGCTGGAAGGGACCTCCAGAGATCATCGAGTCCAGCCCCCAAAATGAATGGGAAAGACTGGGACTTTGTCTATATCTTGCATAAGAGAACATTATGGAAGCTGACAGAAAAGGCACTGAAGATCGATTTACCTGCAGTTCAAGGCTTTGTTTACAGATTTAACTTTGGATACCAAGGATCCCAGCTGAGAATGTCAGTGAAATTCAGAGGACCAAGAAGTAAAATCCTTACATTCTATGAAACAATCACAACTGTAACAGCATGGCATCATTAAGCAGTGCCATTGATCTGCAATAAATATAGCTAATTTGAATTCACTTCATATTACTGTTAGTATCTGCTATGCTTTTGTACATCTACCAGGTTGCAGAAATGTCATTATGTAAGGAATATCCTAATTCTATGCAAGAATACTTGAATTCTATCCTCTTGTTCTTTAGCAAATGCCACATACTACAAATCACAGCAGTCCAGAGACTTGGCTAGAGGACTATCCCAGACCAAGAAAGAAATCTGTTATTCAGTCACCTATTTCAGTAAAAAAAACCTGTCCAGTGTTCATGGACATTTCCAGAGGGATGTGAAGATTTGCCTGAAATGTACTCAGATCATAGTATAAAATTGTAATGCTGCTCTGGCTGGAAGTGGAGAGAGGAGTTTGCTCTCTGACCGAAATAGAAATCCTAGGCCTTCTCAGTTTCCTAAATAGAATTTCAGAAGAAAGATAAAAGAGGTCTTTCCTGCAACCAATTTTTATCTATATACACCCCTTTTGCAGGTCATTAGTTGGCTAATAGAGCATCAAGCAGCAGCCTCCCATATCCTGTATTATTCAGAATGGGTTTTATCAGAATTTGGAGCTTCATTTAAAGTATAGAGAGATTAAGGAAAGCTGGCAAGAAGCAATGTCAAATGAATTGTCTGCTGTAGCTCCAGGCAGAGCTGGAGGCTACAGAGAATCATTGAAAAAGCATTGTTAGCCCACAAATATACCATGGGTCTTTAGAGGGAGACTGGAGGACACAGGGTTTTACAACCATAATGAGAATGTTTAGTAATGGTAAGGGTCACATGCTGCAGGGGAAAGATAGACTTATTTTTGGAACCAAAGTTCAAGATATAGTTCATGCAAGGTTGCATATTTTTGAATAATAACATTCCTAATTTATTTACTGAGGGAATCCATTTAATTCCCCAAAGGTTTCTTTTTCTCTTTTTTCTTTTCTTTTTTTTTTTTTTTTTTTTTTTTTTTGCATTGATTACTTTTTCCCTTTAGTTGAAGGACATGGTGGTGATGAGTTGATAGTTGAACTAGATTATCTTAGTGGTTTTTTTCCAACTTTAATCATTTCTGTGATTCTTTCACCATGGCAAGTCATGACATCCTTTAGAAATTAGGATAGCACCCCTCTCTGGACTTGATCCAAGACCTTCTGTAGTAGTTGCTGTCTGTGAATGCAGAAGGGCTTTTCAGCTGCTCTTGCAAAGATACTCCTTTTCCAGGTTCTTTCTATTTGGTGACTATCCAGAGACAGGAGAGGGAAAAAGAGACAAAACACTGAGATGATGTAAATATGTCTTTTCTTGTCCCTGTCAAGATTACCTGGAAAAAAATAAGAGTAAAAAATTCCAATATGCAATATGGAATATTTTTTCCATGGGTTATACCACTGACTGGAGTGGATTCTGAAGAGAGCTCATTGCTCCCCTTCAGCACAGTGAATATGTGCCTTCACAGCAAGAACTGTCCTTCACCAGAGCTAATGTCTCCCCTCAGATGCTAGTAGATGTTTCCAAGAGAAAAATTATTTTATTTACCCAGAAGATCTGTTTCATCTCTGAAATATGGTCTACATTGTGTTGCAGAGTACAGAATATTATTAACAGTAACAGAGCATATAAGTTAATGGAAAAAGGTGCAAATTACTTTTTCTTTCCACTACTAGATTTCAGACTTTGTAAAATGTATTTTTTATTTTCTGGCAGAAGTGGTGTAGTGAGAAATACAAAATAGTTTCAGCTGCCTGCCTGGTGTTTTTCAAAAGGCAGCAAAATGTAAGCTCAGCACTGGAGATGAGCATGTTTGGTTCTGACTGGAGATGGGCATACTCTGTTCATCTATTAACTACTGTGCTGCTTCCTGCATCATACTGGCATGAATAATAGGAAATAATAAAGAGTCCAAGAGTAGGTATGCTGTAAAGTAAAAGATCCCTTCCTGGATAAATAGAGAGCTGAAGACACCATTTAGCAGAAGCCCACATTATAATATTTTAATTCAACCTCTGACTTGGTTCCTCTGTATTCAAGGCTTTCCACTGACTGTAACCTGTAACTTGCCTCCTGGGCTTTGGCTTCTTTGCACTGCACCCGCCTCATTGGCTGCAGCAGCCATGTTTCCTAGTTGGGACTGGCAGCCAGCACATCCCGTCATCATTGCTGCAAGGGATTTATTTACCAAGGATCCACATCCTGCTACCTGTGAGACACAGACCTGCCTGTTATAAGCAAGGATATGCAAGCAGAAAAATACGGACTTTTTTTTAGTGCCACTGGAACAAACTGAAGGAATACATACTTTGTCAGAATTTGTCTACATCAAATAAAGAAAAAAAAGTGGAAAGAGAAATCAAGGAACCTAAGGGCACCTGGGGAGAGGGAAGGCACATGCATTGGCTTATCTTCACCACTCTTACAGAGAATAATTAAATTTGCCACAAATCATGTTCTGCAGTATTCTGAATTAAAAAGGGAAGGTAAATCCCCAAGAAATGGAAAATCCCTGAGAAGCAGGAAAATCAATCTGCTGTAAAATTGGAAGCCTCCATCATTTTTGCTAAAAAAAGAGCTGCAACGTATGATCAATAGAGAGATGACTCATGACAAATGGAGCTATGTTAACAAGTCCACTTTTTCGTGTAGGATTTCAATATTTGTTTGAATTTGGTGGGATTCCAATTTCAGATGAAAACCCAAGCACTGATAATAGACTCCAAAGCACAGAATCGCAGAATCACAGAATGGCCAGGGTTGGAAGGGACCTCAAGGATCATGAATCTCCAACCTCCTTGCCACATGCAGGGCCACCAACCTCCACATTCAATATTAGACCAGGCTGCCCAGGGCCCCATCCAATCTGGCCTTGAACACCTCTAGGGATGGGGCATCCACAAATTCTCTGGGCACCTCACCACTCTCGCAGTAAAGAACTGAAAATTTCCAGACAGCTTTCGTGACACAAAAAGGAATCATTCCCTTACTGCACAGCAAACAGTGTATTATGCATCTTCCTTTACAAGCTCTTCTTTGCTTGGAGATAGTCTTTACAGTACAATTTAAAATACAATCAATATTCTCTGCTGAGAGTGAATAACCTTGGCAAGTATTGTGGGGTTCTCTTCTTCATGGAGGTGAAGTCCAGCTTAAGGAACCAAAAGATGTGTGACGCATTCACCGAAGAGAGAAAACTACTTTGGATGCAGAAAGTTTCTATATTCAAAACAGGAAGCCAAACATCGTGTCCTTATAACTTTTAATTCTCAGATCTCTCATATACATAAATAATGATTCAGTGCCATGGTGGGCACTGAAAAAGCAGATGTGTGAGGCAGGGCAATGAAGGTAAGCAGGGCAATGAAGCTGCCACTTAATTACCCTCTCTGCTGGAGTCCCTCAGAAGACTCAGACAAAGAGGTTCCTGCACATAGAATGACTTTCCTGTAATGTCAAGACCAAAAAGTTGCTGATATGGCAAGAAACATCTATCTATGTAAGAGAGATGTAGAATGTACTGGGAAAAGCCTCTGCATATTATCATAATTGAGACTGTGGCCAACAAGGAATCCATAGATATACAAAAATAAGAAATAAAGAGGCAATATCTAGAAGGATATATGTTTACTCCAAAGAAAAAGGTAACAGCTTGGTTTCTAAATATTATTTATTCAATCTCTATTCACTCTTCTGTTCTGGTTCTTACGTGAGCCCTGCCACTGACTGCAAGACAGCTGCAGAACACAAAGAGGAAGTTGAGATTTACTTCAGCAAAGAAATATATGCACTGCAGTTGAGTGCTTTAAGAGGGAAAAATCACAGGTGTGAATGTGACTTTTTTGCATGTGTGGGACATAGTCCTGAGAATATTTACTGAATTAATCCTTGTGGGCTATATCAAATTTATCTCTTCTGATTTGTAACTGCATGCAAGGTGCAAAGTTATTTTACTGCCAAGTCGTTCATTATTTTACATGCAGCCTGGAGCAAAAATGCAGATATAAAAAGTCATTCAGCACCTTTAAGTGTAAGTAGGAAATAAACAAGATTTTTTAAGATCTCACCTGCACCTAAAATCAGATTTAAGCATCCTAAATGGGAATTAAGCAAGCAAACACTGTGGAAATCTACACAGTTAAGGTGGTGGTGCTCTTCATTTTAATACAGAGCATGCCTGACAAAGTTGCCAAAGTAATTTTGTGTAATTCCTTTAAAATATTGCTGACAGGAGGCACCAAGAGTCCACAGAGCACAACCACTGCTGGCACAAACCCTCCTGGGCTGTCTTGCTAATATGACTCCAGAGTAAAGGGCACAGAGCCCTTTTTAATCATGTCTGGTATTATTCTGTCTGTTAGGTGTTCTGACATCTAACACACAGATTTTTCCTTAAACATCTCTTCCAAGTAACACTGAAATAGTTTCTGTGGTGTTACTATGTATTTCCACCTATGCTAATGATTGAAAATCAAGCCTTAGGGCTCCCATGTGTGTTGACCTCCATGTGTCAGTAATACCTAGTAGTCTTCTAGAGTAAACTGCAGGTTGCAGGTTTTTCTGGATGGGCAATCCATTAAAAAATGCCATCAAGACACAATCACATCTTGGCAGCAGCGAAAGAACTAAGAAATGATAGCTGTGACCATGGCTTTATATTTATGAATGTGGAGCCTAGTGAAGAAAAGAAATGTGAGTTTGAAAGATTGATGGAGTTCCAAGTTCTGATGAGTTCCACAAGAAGGATAAATCTTGGTACTGAATCACAAGAAAGTTTTAATTGCCTAAATTTACTGATACATTTTATTACATTTTATACATTTTATTGAAAATGCCAGTAACTTGAAAGTGCTACATTGAGCAGGCTTGGGAGGAAGATAAGCCTTTGCTACCTATTCATTATTTAACTTTTTTTATTATTTCTAAACTAAATATAGCGCAATAATAGATTTGATTATCATCACGCCTTCCGTATTCTGTTTACATTAAAAATTAAAAAAGAAATCAATATAAAAGAATTTCAAATACTATGCACTGAAAAAAAAAAATAAAAACTCTTTTGTGAAGAAATGATGTTCTTCCTGCAGGAGAAGAGACCGTGTGCTATGAATAGCAGTCTTTCAGTAAGCCAGCTAACAGACTTTGATAGAATTATGATTTGTGATGCATTAGTTGGACAAACCAATATTCAAATTTTGACCCAAGAAATGTTGCATCGAGATTAGCAAGGTAGCATCTTACAACTTTTATTTTCCTCCATTTTTGTGCCAGGAAAAGAAGTTGTATTTAAACTGCCAATTGGAGAACAGCTCCCACCTATTGAATTTTCAAAATAAACTTCATTTTGGGCAAGAATTTAAAATCTTACACTTTGGAACACTAATCCACTAATTTCAGCATGACATTATTTTTACATAAGCAAAACAGCTTTCTTTATTACATACATACCTCTAATAAAATAGATAAGGAAATCTACTTAAAGTTTCTAAAAAAAAAAGCTTTAAAACAGATAGCTATTATTGTTACCTCCTGATTATAAAATAATTATAGTTCAGGTCAATCTCTCTACAACATATGAAATTTGTTCAGTGTATTGAAGAAGTCTATGGAAAATTTGTTTTAAAATAAATGCATCTGTAGCATCTGTAGAACACAAGCCTTTGCAAAAGAACTATATCCCAAGGATACATGGGTTTTTTGTCCTGCTGAGGCAGTGAAACATCGGGTGTATGGAACTGCTAGGTCATGGCCTGAACCAGTGATTGAGCACCAGGTGAGAAGGTGTGCCTAATCCTAGGAGCTCAGGTGCAAGCAAATCTCACCCTCTATAAGGGTTAGGAGCCAAGAGAGCAGTATCTCTGGAGACTGTGTCCTTCTCAAGATTTTGCTAATCTTCAGAAAAGGTGAGCTATTTTTTCCTGCATTGCTTTCTAAACTAAGTTATGATGAGTACCTATATGTGTGTGCTCCTATTCTAGCAGAGGGCACCATCATCTTCCATTGCTGCACATCCAACAGCATGATGTAAAGTGATCTGTTCAATCTTACCTACTTTGTGTACTCAAAAATGGAAAGATGCACTCTACTCATATCTATTCATATCACAAGGTAGAACTTAGTATGTTTTTCAAAGAGACATGTACATCTTATGATTGTGTATTTTGTTTTGGGTTCCCATTTTAGAATTCACATTTCTAAAGTTTTCACTGCATGATTGAGGGTAGAGAACTTACCTAAAAAGGCAGTCATAACAACAAAACTTGAGGAGTTTGGATTTTAGAAATATATCGAATATCTTTATGTTATAATAAAGCTGGAATGATGGCAATACCATCAGAAATAGAGAACATAAACAGAGATATAAATACAGGAAATAAACTGACTTCTTGAGATCTCTTTGCTTTTAGAGCCCTAATATATTAGATCAGATAACTACTGAACCCAGGTGGATCTTCATTCCATGCCTTTTGTGTTCATGCTGTTTACTTCAGTTATGCCCTAAAAATGTAAGGATATACAATACTGTCACAGTACTAAAACAATAACTATACTGATAGCAGTTTAGTTTCTTTATTTGTATCTTTTTCACTAAAGTGTAGAACAGAGGAACTAATCAGTTAAAACAAAAAATCATAGATAAGTAAAACCAGCTGTCTTCTATTTGCCCTTAGAAATGCGTGGAAGTAAACAAATTCAACTTTTTACAGAGTACTGTGATCTGTAGGAAAAAAAATATGCACAGACATTGTATTAAAATATTAAGTGCTTAAGAATCACACAGAGGAGAGCTACTGTGGAGCTACTGTGGTGTTAGAGGTTGCCACCAGTTGGACATAGCCACTCTGTAACTGATGAATAAGTAAAAATATCTGATAATGTCTGAGATCCAGGGCATGATTTTCTTTAAAGTTTATCATGAAAGGGCTCATTTTTGTTCACCATATGTTACTTACCGAGTTCTAAAATGGCATGGGCTGTTGTTCCTTTATTATAGTTGCCTCATAGTCTGAGGCTTTTGCTTCAGGAAATTGGCTGACTTTTCTCACATCTGTAGGAATCCATTAATCCTACAGCCATTACCTCACACTTTTCAGGTGAGTAAATAGGAGCAATGAGGTACTATGTTTTTTATCCCTTTTTGTGTCACTCGTCCTCTAATTTGGCTCAGAGAAATGAGCTGAGATACTTTAACTAGGAATTACTGCTGCTGCATGAAATAAAATCTATCACTCTGCTTTTCCTCCTCTCAGCTGTTCATATATATATATGTATGTATGTATACGTATATATATTTTTGTAGTGTATGCTATGAAACCAATGGGAATATTGAAATAATTTTTTTTTTTTTTCTCAACTCAGTCATTAGCACAGCCTATCCTACTTAGAACTTAGGATCAAGAGGGTTTCCCTAGAACAGGAACTGAAAGCACTGTCTCCCTGCATCAGCCGTAGTAGGAGCTGGTCCATCAGCAGGAGAGCAGAAAAGCCTAGCCAAACCCCTGCCCTCATTTTCAGGGAGATCTGACTCCAAGACTTTAGGGATTTTTTTATGTTCAAGAGGGAAAAAAGCTGCTTATTCCCTGCATTTGTGTCTTTGTGCTCGTCAGCCAGTGAGGTGAAAGATAGGCAAAGGCCTTATGCCTCCTTCAAGCATTGTCTTTACTCCGCCTTTCATACCCTTTGGTTGCAGACGGTTGAAAGTATGGGGAAATGACTAGTCTATTGATCATATGTAAGTGGGAACGAAGGGCCAGTATTTACTTAGTAAACTGCATTGAGGAGAAATGAGTGGGGACTTTTCCAAACCTTCAATTTATATATTTCATGTAGAGGAAATATTATGATCCTTGAAATGTATTTACCTAGAGATAGCTAAATATCTTTTATATGCTCTTGCTTTCTTCTATTTTGCACAATAATTCAATGCTTTATAGTCTAAACTAATTTCCTCCACCACAGCATTTTATTATTTGCTGATTGTCCCTAGGTAGCTTAATTACTGGTAAGAGGATAATGAAGAAAACCTGGAGCCAATATTTAAGTAGAGTGGAGCTACTCAAGTGTAATGAGCATTTTAAATTTGCATTTTAGTACTTTATAAAGACCCATAACAAAATACCGCCTTCCCTCCTGCCTTGCCTATTAAAGGCTGTCAAGAATTAGTGCACTGCAATTAACACTGAGGGGCAATGTGTGTGCCAGGAGAGGGATTCTTGCTGCTGGGCAGGCTCTTCTGGGGTTCCATCTCCTCTCAGAGCATCCTCACTAACACTGAAAAACAAGGAAACTGGGGTCTTAAAAGGTCTCCTGGTGTTTGCTCTTTACCTCAAGGAGACCATTACAAGTTAACGTTGATGTTCTTGCACATTCTAGCAAAGTTCATTGTCTTCCATCTACTTAAGTAAGTCCCATAATTTCAGTTATAACAGCCAGACTCCGCCTCTTAAATGTTTTACTTTTCCTGCTGCTATTGTAGCAGGCTTCAAATCAGAGCAGGTTTCATTTCCAGTAAGAGTAAAGCTTCCTTTTCTCTCTCACATAGAGTCCCTGTGCTGTTCATCCAAGAGAGCAGAAATGGCCCATGCACAGCTATGCTACTGCATGGGGATGGATTGGCAGGCTGTTGGTGTGCTCATAGGCAGTATCCGTGCTGGGTCAGAAAGCTACACAAGCCCACAGGAATAAGACCTTCCCAGTTTGGGTGCAAATAGCAGGGAGCAGAGGGTTTAGCTCTGCACATGGGAGCTGTGCTATGTCACTTCTGCTTGGATTCAGAAGATGGGCCTTGTCATGTTTCATGACTCTTACAGATGTAGCCCAAAGGACTAAACTTTGGGTGATAGATTTTCTACTGCAATTTCTTTTCTTCATGACTTGCATGGAGGTCCTTAATCAGCTAGGATTCAGTAGGTGATAGCAAATGGTCCATTTACTTTCAGATGATCATGTGCTGCACAACGTGTATGAAAGAAACTTCAGATAATACTTATTGGTCTTAGCCTCAAAGACACCTCATAGAATGTGATGCCCTCAGCAGCATTTCTTGAGTGGTTGAAGTGTTCAAATTTTATATTTACAGGAGTTGGAGTGTGAAAGGTGCTTTATTTCTTCTTGCTGATAGGCAGTATTGCTGGAACTAAATTTCTAATCTTTTCTCTTAAACCATCAATTTCATTCTCATGCGATTTAGAAAATACGTAGATTTCAAACAGGAAGGATTTTATTTTAATAAAAGTAATGAGGTAGCTTCAAGGGTTGCAATTATTACTAGATAGCCACATCCCTGGGGAATTAGAACCATTTAGATACTCTTTGTCCAATTAAATTATGACACTGTGGGATTGAATGTTAGGGCACATACAACGAGTAATGATTTCATGCCTTATTAGGTGCAAATAAGTGTTAACAGGAGAAGAAAGATAACAGGCCAAATTAACTCCTGGGACAAGTGGGAAAACACTCTGTTGGATTATGCATTTCTGTGCCCGATGTGCTATGACTGGATTCAACCAAGTTTGTTTTTATGGCTGTGGTATTTATGGTGTGTATTGACTCTGTTATAGATGTACACTGACTGTAATTGAATAAGGCTCAGCTCACAGACTGTAGATCCAATTCTGACAGTACTCAGGCTTGTTTCACAGGAGGTAGCTGTGTAATGCAGGCATGGTTAATGGCCCCTTTGCAGTGGATATGAAATTCAACATCTACTATGCATCTCTTTATGGTCCAGTGGCAATAGGTTAAATCCATTACTATTAGCATTGTAGCATTTCTTCTAGTCACTCTGCCTTCCAGTGGCACTCAGTCTTTGGCTAGATTCCTTTCTGAGGAGAGGGAAGAACAAAACTGCGCCATTATAACTGAGCAGCAAAGCCACCTAAATAATCTAACAGTAAAAGCTGAGGAGAGGGTCTGGGTTTTGTCATTACCCTGCTGAGGGGGTTCAACTCCAAGATATGATCTGGAGATACACAGGAAGCTGGCCTTCGAAGCTTGAGTTTCCTAAAACTTCCATGCATGACAATGACTGCACGGCTGCACTCTTCTCATTTTATCAATTACACAGTGAATTTCCCCCACAGGAGAGATTAACAGAGATTATCCTATGCTGTCCA
Organism: Phasianus colchicus; assembly: GCF_987193195.1. Taxonomy (NCBI): domain Eukaryota; kingdom Metazoa; phylum Chordata; class Aves; order Galliformes; family Phasianidae; genus Phasianus; species Phasianus colchicus. The sequence continues at coordinate 59,236,946 of NC_143439.1, read as the reverse complement.
AAAGAATTTAAACTCATTGAGGACCCTAAATTTTCTCTGTCTATTCTGTGACTGGATTTCTATTATCGCGGTCTTCACATTGCCTTTTCCTAAAGTAGGATCATTTCTAAAGCTTGGGATGGCTATGTTGTGTTACATATGTTCAAACTGTTTAATGCTGCTCCTTAGGTTCTGTAAGCATTACAAATCAGCTGGAGGGAATTAGCTAAAAGGCATCATTTTCATTCAGATCTACTTTCTCAAAGTCTCCCCAGAGAGGGCAAAATGGTGACCACTTTATTTTTGAAAACTGGTTAAGATAAGAAAAGAAAGGATAACTAAAGCTAGAAACCTCTCTCAAATGTAATCCAAGATATATCTACTGAACAATACTGCTCGTGTAGGTCAGAAAGCTACTGAGTTAAAATATAATTTCTGCAATCTAGAAAAGATTGCTATTAAAAAAATAAAACTAACCTTCATGACTTCACTATATAATGAAAGAAGGTGCTTTATGATTTACGTTTCATGGGTCATATTTCTAACCCTTTATTTTTATTAAGTGATGATGAATTTCACAATATGCTAATCCAAAGGGCATACTTCTGCTGATCTTACTGGGTGAAACTTTTCTGCAGGCTTTCCTTCCATAACTGTTGTGACATTTTGCAGTTCAGATGGATCACAACTGTGTGTTCAAAAAAAGCAAGCTGTGAAAGTCCTGAAATAGCTTTCACTGCTTCAAAAAAAAATCTATGTTGTCAAGAGAAAATCTTGACCTTTATGTGGTTTTAATTAATTTGATAAAAACTTTGGCATAGTGAGGTAATTTATAGCTGTACAGAGAAGACTTGGCTGTCCAAGTAGTTTCTGTTGACAAGCACTCATGATGGAAAGCAAACAAAGGTTCATGACAGTCTATCAAACTGCCCTGTAGCAGTCAGAAGCGTCTTACATCCCATCCTGTTTATTCTGTTTTACACACCAAAGCCAGGCAAGGTGACCTGCAACTTAAACACTAGCATTACAATTTGCTTTCAGACTGTCTGAAGATGATTTAACTTTAGCAGATTACATGTGAGGTCTAAGGTTAACAGATGGATCTGCAGAAACTTTGCTGTGCTAGTGACTTTGTACTATTTTGCTAGAGTAAAAGTTTTGGTGCTTGGAGGGCTAGTCTCCTGCAAACTTGGACTGATGTGAAATAAAAATCATACGTATACATTTGTGACAGGCAACACCTTTCAAGATATGGTTATCCACAGAAATGAACTAGTATAAATTTGTGCAACTTCAAAATAGATTAAATGATATGCTAACATTTGAAGAAGACTTTTGTTTCTGTAAAGTTAGCAAGGTCTCCGGCTGCTTTATGAAGTGAATCGTGATTTTTCCAATCAGAGCACAAGATTGCGTGGTGTTTCATGTTCTTTACCATGTTCCAACTGAAATGGTACAGGCAGCTCAATAGCGGTAAACTCTCGTAACAACCTGTGGATGTAATAACAATGATACAGGCATGATGGTCTCTCTCCTGTGATCTGGATGCAAAAGTCATCAACGTTAGCTTCATGTATTATGGCTTGTATTAAGTCATACTGCTTTAAAAAAAATATGTCAAGTGGATATGACTAAGTAGAATTCAGAATAGAAATGTTGTTCTGTATATTATTGATGCATTGCCTTTACAGTGGATATGGTATAGATGGGAGTGGAAGAAAAGGAAAAAACATCACTACCCACAAACAGAACAAAGCAAACTGAAGTTCCACTGGAAAATCAAGAATGGTTTAATCTTACTGTCTGCTCAAGTTTAGCATAAGAATTTATAAGTAGAGGAGAGTAAATCTTTGCTAATATTTGACTACTAACAATCCAAATTCCAGGGTAACTAATGCAAACTGCCAGAAGGAAGTGAATACCTGAGGAGATATGGAAAAGTATACTTCGTTATTAGCATGAAGGCATGCCTGAGCATGGGATCGTTCAAGAACACCTATTCCACTTCAAATTTGCATTTCACCATGCTGAATCATCAGGTATTGGCATGCCCTAATTTAAAGGACGACAAGTAAATACTGGTGTTCTTCATAATGGGACCATTCAGTAAACAAAATCAAGACCCTGAAGGTTAAGGGCACCGAATCTGGCAGAGGTCTGAATCCTAGGTTTCACTTAGAAGCTTACAAAGGAGCTATTTTACTGAGATAAGTGATGCAAATCAAGATACAGGTTTGGTGTTTGTTTCTTTTTTAATTACAGTTGGAATCTCAATACTACTTGGCTACGTAGAGCAACACAACAATAAAAAGAGGATTCGATTTTTCTATGATATTGCATATGCTTAGATTAAAAGATCCTTCATGCAGTACTTTGAGAAACTTATTTGCGTGTTATTTAGTATTAAGCTCATAGGTACATGCCACAGCAACCATAGGTGCTCTGGTTGCTGCTATGCCCATAGTCATGGGTGCAACCCATCATTCATTTTAAAGCTTTGTAATCCAGCTACGTAGAGAAGCAGTAGCTATTCTCTGTCTTGGAAAGATTTTACTTGGTATCTTCTGGCAGTATGAGAGACTTCCTGGAGAATTTTTATTATGATTGTTTTATTCTTAGATTTCTTAGCAAGGGAAAGGAGTTTCCCTTTCCCCGAGTAATCTTTAAAGCAACAACTCAGAAGCAGTTGTCTAAATCAAAACCTCAAATTTAAAAGTGCAAAAAGTTCTTAAGGCTATTAACAGATTTTACAGGTAAGATTTTTAACAGGTAAGAAAATTTGCTTTCCTATGTTCTCAGTCACATCTGTGACTTGCATGGGAGTGTGTATGTGTGCTCACTGAGCAGCAGAATCCTGTGCAGAAAGTGGCAGACCCAGAATAGGCTAGAACTTTTGAAACGAACTTTTGAACTTAATGTAAAGCCTGAAAGGAAGAATCTCAGCATGTCACTTTAAAAAGGATTTCACTTTACAACTCCAGAGTTAAACTCTATTGCAGAATGAAAATGGGAGAAAGGCACTGATTCTGTGCTAATATAGAACTAATATAGAACAGGCTACTGTGATCCTACTGCAGTCATGCAGACATGCATCAAACTAATAAGACGGGAAGGTGTAATGCCTATCAGAATGCAGATTTCTACTACCTACTATACTATATATACTAATTTATATATACTGTACTACTATAAAGTAGTGGCATAGTTTACTCTCTAGAAATGTGTGTGAAAGAGAGAGTGCTATCCAGTACCTTGCCTTTGCTCAAGTCAGTGAGATCTTCTCTCTCAAGCTTTTGTGGGTTCCGGATTTCATCCATTATATTAATCAACAATTGGGTGCAATGGTTTGCTTCTTTATTTTGCATTAAAATTCCTAATGTATAATAGCATTTTATAGATGACTTTGAAATACTGCAACTTAATTAGATTTTTCAACAATGCACTATTCTTATAAATATTATGAGTATTGCTTCCTTAAAGCATGGAGGCATTTTAATTGGGTTGCGTAAATAGAGTACACAGTGCAGCTTCCAAGATGAGAAGGAATGGTAATCCTTTATGTAATCACATGCATGATAGATTATATCTGGGTTTCTGGGAAGACAAAGGCTGTTGTATATACAGCTACTGGAGTGAGCAGCACATATTTCTCCAAGCTCTGCAATTTTTTTTTTTTGCTTTTTAGCACAATGCAGTGCAAACTGAAAGAGTCAAAATCTCAGCAATTCTCATGAGGAAAGAACTTAAGAAAAATTGCTCGAATCTGCCAAAACATATATATATTTTTGTAAACATTAATTCAAAATATGTAGAACAGATGAACTAGCTGAAATATTGAAATTAAAAAGCATGCTGATCTAGGTATATCATATTTCTTTAACCATCAATGTTTAAAATGTCATAAAGAAATTCAGCGGATTGCACAGGAATATTCTCTCTGACAAACTGTAATAAGAAAAATTGACCAAAAACTTAATGAATATGCCTAAGGGGTTCCTTGGAGAGAGTAGTTAAACATGAAATAAAATGGGAGAGCTCTCATGTGCAGAAATGATCTAAAGAAGCACAAATTTCTTTATAAAAAAACTGGCTTGATGGATTAAGTCTTAAGGAAGAGTAATGGGTGGTGTTTATTTTGATTTTTTTTTTTTAACTAGATTTCTGTCACTTTCTACTTTCTGAAAAACTGATGAAGACCAAACTAATTAAGTGGATAGTAAGGTGGATTGTAAATACATGACTGGAGGGCCCAGGTCCATCTAGCTGGAGACCAGGAGCTAGTGATGAATCTCAGGGATCAGTACTGGTTCTTCCTACTTTTTAGCATCTTCATTAATGATACAGATGCTGGGACACAGTGTACCATCAGCAAGTTTGCTGCTGATAAAGAACTGTGAGGGGTGGCTGATAACATCAGTTTTGTGTGCTGCTATCCAGGGAAATCTTGACCAGCTGGAGATGGGCAGAGAGGAACTTAGTAGCCCTCAAGAAAGGGAAATGTGAATTTCAGCTGTAGCTGTCCCTGTTCATTGCAGGGGAGTTGGACAGGATGACCTTTAAGGGTCTCTTCCAACTCAGAAGATTCTATGATTCTGTATCATCTGAGGAGAGGTGAGGAAGTTTGAAGTGTTCAGCTTGGAGTAGGCTGAGGAGGACACTTTCTGTGTAAATAAGTGCCTGAAGAGGAAAATAAAGAAGAGGGAGCAACTCTCCACCAAGAAGTGTCCTCTCACTAGAGGTACAAACTGAAGTACAACTGCACAGTACAAACTGAAGCTCAGTACAGTTGTACAAAGGTACAAACTGAGGTACAGGAAATTATTTTTAAATACAAGAAAACATGTTCAACCTTCTTCACAGTAAAAACACAGGTTACCCAGAGAGGCCATAGCATCTCTCCTTATAGATGTTTAAAGCATGAGTGGGCCTAGCCCTGAGCACTCTGGTGTCGTTGCCTCTGCTCTGAGCTGAGGTTGGAGCAGATCCCCAGAGATAACCTTCCATCACTGCTCAGTTGTGATGCTGTTCTATGGCTCCTCCTGGAAATTCATCAAGTCTCCAGGGTAAAGGTGTCTGAATTTCCAGGTGGCAAGACAGTATCAGTGTCAATCACCTGTGTAGAAACCATCTGTATCTGAGGCAGTTCTTCGTTCAGTGACTTAAGGGCAGTGTTAGGACAAGTGAGTATAGGGGAACACCTACAACACCACTTCTTATCAGAGACGTGGACAGTGTATACATCTACTGGCAAAACTACGAAACTAAGGCAGTGTCCACTTCACTATCTGGAATACCTTCATTTCATGAAAGCAAAAAAGTTGCTTTATGCTTCTTCTGAGAGACATAGATTTCATTAGTATCCTACCATTGAACAGATTATTCTTGATTTTTTAATACCGGGAGTTATGAGACTTAAAATTATGATGTTTGTCACAACTATATTTTATGTCTTAACATTTTCTAATGGCATTAGGTAGTATTTGCTATATAAAATGGCTGCTATTTTAATGGAGCTCTATATATATTTGTCAGTGAGAAAAGTATGCCATTGCACATCTGTATTTGTGTCTTACACCTTCGTGGTTCTTGGTTATGCTTAATACCAAACCTGTTTGAAACGTGTACTTTGAGACTCACAGCTATAACTTTATTCTAAACTTCTACTTAGAAATTTGGACTAGTTTCATTGTAACTGTTGCAGGATAAACTAACTTTTCAGCAAAAAAAAAAAGTGTATAGCAAGTTTGCTTTTTAGGCAGAACAATACAAGTCGGAGTAGCGTTTCCAAGCAACGCAGAAGGCAGTCACTGGGGATTTGTCTGTACATATGCTCCAGTCAAAATTAATGAAATGCAAGTTGCATCACCTACGATAAAACTCCTTGAAAACTTTATGACTAGAAGGAGAAAAAAGCTGTAAACATATATGCTAACTTGACTGTTTTGTTACATTTCTGCAGGAATATTGTTAACAAAAAAAAAAAAAAGGAAAATAAATGATGTCTGTTGGAGTATTTGCAATGAAAGGTCAGAATGTCTGATGTCTCTATCCCTCAGTGTTTCTTCCTAGGAGCAGCAGATGCCTGGAAGGGCAAACACACAGAAGAACACCTTATTGAAAGATATCATTATGAATATCACAATTCTTAGTTGCAGCAAGATTAACCGATTCAAAAAGATGAGACAGAGAATAAGAGAAGCCTCTTCAGTTGGTGTCATCCTGCTTACACTGACCTCATTGTGACAAAAACAGAGTTCCAAAGCTGCTTTTTCCACTACTAGGCAAAAAAATTGTTTTTAGAAATATTAGTTCATGTTTATATGCAGTTTATGTACATCATAATCTCAAAATATAAATATTGTACTTATGGTAAAGAAATGGATGTTGCAATCATAAGAGCATGCCTTAATCTCAAGGCAAAAACAAACAAATGAATAAAGCCTGAGGGAAACAAAAGTAAAAGGAACTACGTCTATCCTAAAGTCAGGAGCAGTTCAAAGAAAGGAGAGAATGTGCTAGAAGTATGAGCATTTTTAATGAATCATTTCTGCTTCTGTCTCTTTGTAGCATTCCCTGTGTGGCTTATACGTCTGTGGTGATGCAACACTTTGGCCTCTGCATTCAAGAGAAATTCAAGTGCATTTCACCAAGCACATTTAGTGTAATTTGGCTATATTTATGATGTTAAATTAAGAATGATGTTATTTGTTGCAGGGAACAGCCCTTCAGTATAATTGGGATCATACAAAAAATTAGTACAACAGAGTTAAGAAACCCAGGACCATTACTATGCCTCCAAATGTCAATGTAAATTATCAAGCTATGAGCTATGAATTGTAATGTCATCTTAAATACTATTATCAGGGCCAAGGCCATTGTTCCATAGGTGAAAGTATCAAACTAAGCTATGGACAGCCTGTAGAGGTTAGCCTTCCTGCTGGCTGAAGTATCAAATTCATCCAGTTCATTTAGATAGCCTCTAAAGGCTCAACTTCAACTTATTTAATGCATTGTTTCATTATATTTTTGTTCAGTTTTTCTTTTCTGCTGTACACCTTGCACCCTCTTGAAATCAGATTTTAACCAAACAAAATTATCATAAAGACTTTAGAGGCACTGCTTTCTGGGGGGAAAAAATCACAAAAACACGGGGAAAGAAAGAAATGTGTTTATTTGTATTTGTGTCATGTATGAAATTCTGTATGCAACTCTGTGAGAAACAGCCTCTGAGGAGTCACGAACTGTTCTTCTCAGAGAGTGAAAAGGGGTTGCAGTGGCAAACATCCAGACAGGGAAGCCAGGCTGCACACTAGTGGCAAATGCTAGCGGCCGCCGGCGACTTGCAAAAGCTCTTGTGTTTTGTCAAGTGTTCGAGGAGGACCTTTCCCTGGGGCTATGTGTGAGGAAGGTGGCAGGAAGGATTTTGTGAGAGCAGAGCCATCACCACATGGCCCAAAGTGAGAAGCACTGCAGGGAGGGCAGTGTGCTTGCTTCTGCTGAGCAGGCTTGCCCTCCTGGTGGCATCGTGACCTGCATATGAACCTCTCAGAAACAGCAGCATTTGTCTTTCTCTAAAACCTCTCAGAGATGAAACATAAGAAACATTTCACTTGTCAAGACTGTTTACTACTTGTTGAAGTAAATGTAAATCTGATGTTTCTTTAAGTAGGAGCTGATGGCTTTATTCTGCGCTAACGTATCCATAGATGTCTTGGCATTTGATTTTGCTATTTTGATACTAGAAGCAATTTTCCTATGATTTAGTGTCAAAGCTGTAAGGTCATCTTGACCTGTTCAGAAAAATTCTAAATAGACTTGAAAATAAGAGGCAATAGCATGAAAAGAAGCTGAAATGTTTAGAGGTATCTCACCACAGGTACCTGTAAATACTTTGTAAAAAAAAAACAAACTCTGTATCTAGAGTGTTTCCAAATTATTTTATTATTATTATCATTTCAGCAGAGGCTGTCCCTAATGAATGCATAGTTTCAACAAGTAAAACTGAAGCATGTATGATGTAAAAGAGAGCACTGAATGGCAGTTACTGATCCTGCTTTAAGCAGTTCTTGCAGTGTTTTCATTTCAATGAAACAATTCCCTCTTTCTCCCTGCTATTTCTTGAGAGCTCACCCTTCTGACTTTGGCAAGTTAAAATGAGAAGTTACCAGCTGAGCAGAAAAGACCAGAAGGCTTCCACAGTACAAAGAGACTTCTGCTATGAGAAGGACTGTACTAGTCACCCTGAGCAAGAGTCTACATCTGCTGATTGAATGGTGAATTCTATTTAAATACTCTGCTTGCTTTTTTGAGAGATAGTGAACTGATTCCATTTAATTACAGAGCCAGTTAGCTATTAATGTTTTAATTATAATAGCATTATGTTTGTCATTAAGAAGTTATGCCCCTATTAAAACAATTATAATTTAAGAAGTATTTTATCATCACATTTGCTGAGGGAAAAAAGAATAAAACAAAATATGTAATGGAATATGCATTGCTTGAAAGAAAAAAGCCTAAGATCAGGGTTTTGCTTTCTTATCCTGCTACGTTCTCGCATCATTATGCCTTCCCAAGCTTAAGGCTGTGTAGGGCACTTTGAGCCTCCAGCACAACCAAGAGAAATTTCAGAGCAGTTCTAATTTGTATTTGGCTGTAGAAAGGTTTGTTGCAGTTCATCTCCAGTGTTTAACTCAATATATGTCAAAGTTGTGGGACTGCTGTTGAAAGCAGAAAACTTGTCATACATGTTCATGTCCTGATTGATTTGAGATACGGAGCTATTCTGAAATGATTCAGTGTCATTAGGGCATCAGTCTGGGAGCTTCTTTGTTGCTGAGAGTTTATTTCATTTTATTCTTAATGGAGTCTCTGCAGTATCTATCTCATTTACATCTGGTTTCACTCAAATGGCTGTCACATTAAATGGAAAAGCAAAGTACAAAATCAATAATTGCTGCAAGTCTTTATCACCACTACAAACTTTTAATGTTTACTCTCAAAACTTTCTTTCTGTGTGCAGTTTTATCCATCAGTTGATATGGATTTTATTTTAAATCTTGTAATGTAAATCACAAGGTCTTTAGCTGAAGTGCACATTCCAGGAATAAATACAGCATACAAATGAATTTTATGATATCAAGATGTGTCATTCCCTTATTTAGGAGTGTGTATATGTCTTTTACATCCTTTGCAGATGATATTTAGTCTTTACATTCATCAGCTAGGCAGTTTACCTCTACAGTGTTTCATTTCTGTCATCTTCAGCTTCTCTTTTTCTGCATGCAGTTCGATTAGTGCTTCAACTGCCTGCACATCTGTGTGCACCTTTCTCCATTCACACCACCCTGTTCATGATGAGGACTGGGGGGTTTATAGCAAACAGCTTCTATTGGCTACTACAGCTGTCTGGTAAATATGTGGCATTCACATGAGAAGGGAGCACCTTCCAGGTGTTCTACGCTGCTGGCATGAACAGTAGCAGGACTTTGCTGGTGTAGTCAGAAAAACACGTTGTGTACAGCTCTGCAAGTACATATTTCAGATAATATCATATAGTTATACTTTGTATGTTTGCAGAACTTTTGTTATTCTCTCCTATATAAAATAAATCCCCTTCAGTGCTGTTTGGAACTGAAGGGCCATGTGAGCATGTTGCATACGTTCAGCAATATAAAATTGACATATAAGTCAAAACCACTACATTTTCTGAGCTAGTGAAGGCTATGAAGACACAAAGTCATTGCAGAAGTATCCAAAGTATCACTGATGCTCTTGTTTTGATCTGTTTGAAAGAGTCCTTGTCCTTTCTTCCCAGTCACTCTTCCAAAGCGTTTTCACTAATTGTTAGATGATTGATTGAGTTCTCAGAAAGAAAATACAGTACATACAGAAAGGGCTTGCTACATTTTGAATATCCATCATATTCCTTTGAGATCTCTGCCCTGCCCATGGTGTGCTCTGGAATTGTCTCTGAGCAAATCTGCCATATGAGCAACAGATACAGTATCGAGCCTTAACTTTTCACTGATGTGATAGAGAATAATCTTGTTTGATGAATAATCTCTGAAAGTCATATTGATGTCTGAGTGTAAACTGTTGATATTCATCAAGAACTTCAATAGGAACATTGGGAAGATCACACTACGATGCAAAGTTCACTTTATTTCCAAGGTATTTTATCAAAGCAGTTATCTTGCCTGATGATAGCTTGTTATTTTTAGAGAGCGATGGAGGATAACATCAGTTTTTGAAAGAATGCTTGTAAGTCACCTTTCTTCTAATGGGGAATGAATAGTTATGAGAATAAAAGAAGAGAAATTTTTAGAAGGAAAATTTTTTGCTGGATCTTTCATGACAAATCCCTGAAGGTATCATGTGTGAAAAATATGTTTCTGGATATGAGCTCAGATCAAGGTTATCTACAATTCACTTTTTCTCACAAACTCATAGTGCAAGGCCATCATATATGATGACACAGGTTTTCTGAAAACTTGTAATGATCACTTGGTGTGAACTCCCAAATAACCCACTGCATGTTTTTGTTAACACAGTCCCATATTTTTCCACCAGTTAATGAACACAAAAACATGTCCACAGAATGACATCTGGAACATAGCATTGTGTGGTTCAAAGCAGGTGGTAGCCAGATATGGTTCTCTCATTCCTGCCACATCAGTCTGTGTCCCAAAACTGTCTCTGCTTTGTCAGAGCCACAGTAGTGGAAAGAAAAAGAATCTGGATCCGTTTCATTACCCAAATATATGTGTGTAGTGTTATATGTTATTGTGGATACTTTGATAGAACCTATTATGTGCTTACTATTTTGTCATAGGTTTCATGGGGACAACATCCCTTACAACAAAAGACTACAGCATAATTAAGAAATTCCATATTTTCTCTATATTTTTTCTTCAGTTTTTCACTGATTCTAATTCATCTTAGTGTTATAGATACAAAATTATGCAGAAAAAGATAGAGGACATTTTTCATTCAGTATAAGTTTTTTCCTGTACAAGTTTTCTCAAATTGACTCACTTCTACTGATGGCAGCCAGTGTTACCCATGTCAAAACTTGTTCTACTTTGAAATTCAGCTCCCTTTTGTTATTGGATAGTGGTAATTTTTTCTAAGCTTGTCTCTTTCTCATGGTGACATTTTGTTTAAATAAGAAAATCTGTGTAAAGTGGCTTTGTGCCTATGGGTGAATTTATTTGAAGTGTAAAATGTCAGACTGGCAACAGTAATAATCCTGTAAATTAGGTATGTCAAATAATGTACACGTAGACTTTTGATTCATCTAAGAGTGGAAGGATTTCTCTAGCTCTATTTTGAGAAACATGAGTCATGAGCTCCCATTTCTTAATTGGTACTTTTGACAAAAGTGAGGAATATGCCAACGTAAAAAATTTATATATCAGAAAGTATTGAGCCTAGAGTAAAATTAACTTCTTTCCCAAGTTCAGCAACTCACAGAAAGATAAAAGAATATAAAGTAGATTTCTCCCATGCACATAAACCAGTATATATAATTTCACTACACACAGAATACAGGAATAATTGGAAAGCTTTTGAAGTAAAAAGAAAGCTGAAGGTTTTGTTATAATAATTAATAAAAATACCATAATAAACCCTCTTCCTGTGGTTTTCAGTAGTCTTTGGAATATGTCAACCCACTGAAGATCTGAAATGTTTCAATTTGAAAAGTCAGATTTTGCTTTTGGTTTGTTTGTTTTTCTTTTTCCATCCTCTTGCTTAAATTAAACTTCTCAATGGAATTTTACACAGTGTCAATATGTGAAACAGAAGTCATCATCAGAAGATTATTTTCTAATCAGCAGACTGGATTGATTGTGGAAATGCTAAGAAACTATGTCCAGGCAGTTTCATGCATACATACATGTGCTTATATGCACATACATGTTGCCATTTGGATTGCATAGTATAAGGCAATGTAGAAAGGCCACGTTCTCTGGAGGTGACCTCATCATTAACCCTCAAGTTGGTGGCCGTATTCTTCAAGTACATGCCCTCATTAGTACAACCAAAAAAGCATGGGGAGTCCCTAGATCCAGAGGAAAATCATATGGAATGCTATAGAGAAAAGACATTACCATTTTGCAGTAGCTGATGAACCAGCAGTCCACACTGGCTGACATCCTCTCCTGCTCCCTTGGCTGTAGAATGCTGCCTTTCCATTCCCTGAGTTCATTGCTTGGGTGAACACTTTCAGATCCCTTTTGGTGAAAATGAGCCAAGATGCCAAATACCTATTATTTAAGCTATTTGAGTTCAGTTTGAAGGAACTGAGTTACAAACCACTTACTTGAGCAGTTTCCCAGCAAATCTGAAGGGCAGTAGGGAGTAACAGTAAGCACTAGGGAGCATGCACTTTTCCAACTTTACGACTTCAGCTAGAACTTTCTAGGATTAGATATTTTCTCTGTGAAAAGAGAAGTAATTTTATCTATGTAATGAGTTTAATTGCAGCTATTTGCTTTAAGTACAGTGCCAATCGTTTTCTTTCTTCAGAGACCTACAATACTAAAATGGACTGGGGCACATTTCCTTCTGAAGCTTTGCCTCTTCCTCTTTAGTCAGTAGGGTTTTTTCCCTGTTGTAACAATATCAACATGCATTCAGACACCTTCTATATACCATATTATTTGCATAACTGGTATGCACAATACCATTGTATCGTGTGATTCTATTATTGTATTGTGTGTATACTATTCCATTGTACTATGCAGCATTTTTTTTTGCCATGCTTTACCTGCTACTCTTACTGCAATGATGAGAGATAATCAGCAGCAATTATTCTCTCTTACAGAGAAAGCAATAGCTTTGTTGGATTTATAGAGCACAATATGTATTAAAAATGCTACCATCCAAAAAGAAAGAAAAACCATTTCAATTATAAATCATTTAAATTATTATTTATTATATGCATACCAGGTTAATCCTATGGTACAGGCAGAAAATGGGAATTATTTAGCCCTTCTTATACAGAGTTACAAATCCATGTGACTCCTTAGGGATGGGACGACTCTCAGTTCCCACTGCACAGTTATTGTGCAGTGAATTCTTGCCATTGCTTCTCTCTTACAGTTTTCTCACAGACCCATATCATTGTTCTCATTCTGTGCTCTTGAGATAGGGGACTATTTTCTATATGAGAGTAGCTAAGAACTGCAGAGGAACATTTTATCCACAATTACTCAAGATTGTCTAAACAATAGAACTCCCACCTCAAAATAGATCATTGACCCATTAAAGGCGGGGCAGGTAAGATGGAGAATCAGACCTGAAAGCACTAGAAATCCATAACTGAACCTTTGCAAACAGTATTCTCTATCAGTGGCAGAGACAGAACCTATCTGCAGTTAGTATACACTATAATATTTCTAGAAAGTAGAACTGAAATGATTTTCTGGCACATTCAAGTACCAGTACCTACAGAGGGACTTGCAGGTACAAACAAGATCAATCAAAGGAATTGATGCACATGCACCACACCTTGCTGTTTGTTGAGCACAATGCAAAGACTACTGTAAGCATTTTGTTATTAACTTTTTCATCTAATCTTTTTACTAAGCCTTATAATATATCTCCAAAGTTTAAAAAAAAAAAAAAAAAAAAAAAAGGTCTTTACACTTGTAAAACCTGTCTAGTAAATTTTGCTGGTTAAGGAAGCTGCCTAAATATGCTTTGTCCTTTTACTTTATAATTAATTACTAGCTTTGCATGGGCTTGTTTCTCTCTGTATTTTCAGTCTCTGCGTACATTTCCAAGCTCCTTTAAAAACAAAATATTGTCAACAGCAGAGCTAGAGACTACATATATCTTTAAGTGACCCTGGCTGCCTACTGTCTTTCTCATGTGTTAAGCTGAAACATTATTCAGAGCTGGCTATTAACCACACTGCCTTCACAAACCACTCAAATTGTCGGATATTCCTCAGTGTTAAATGCTATAAAGTACATCACATTGTTTGCGAAAAATCTCACCTTTATGATCCTTTTCATTTCTGCCTAATTGTCTAAGATAAGAATAGCTTGCTGTGCCTTGAGGGGGAAATTTTCCATTACTGCTGAAAAGATAAATGGTAGAAAGCAAAATGAACCTGGCTCATTACAACCTTCTGAAAAAAAAAAAGGCAAATTGGTCTTCAGAAATGATATAATAGAGCTGACACTTTTAATAGTCTAGAGTTCAAATGTGGCATTTCATATAAAGTTTTTTCATAAAGTATAATACAAACAATTACAGATGCTGGCAATAATGAATGGTACTTAGTTTCCTTTACTAGCTTTACTCTGAAAGTTGCAGGGGGAGGAAAACGCTTTTACTGATACCTACTTAAATGAGGACAGAAAGGTTACTTTTAAAGAAACATAACATTCATTTCAGTGTGTTTCCAGTCTTAATCTCTATAATAAAATGCACTAATGTCTTTTGATCTACTGTGAAAGTGCACAAATTGCTTAGAAAGCCAGACAGCTCATTTGATGCTTTAAATATCTGGTGAGCTTTGAAGGACAAGGCTGGAAAACAATTGATTTTTCAGTACAAAACATGATTCATAATAATGGCGAAATTTGTATTTGAGATTCAGTTAGATTAGTTAATTCTTAACATGTTTTTATTAATCACATTTTGCATTATTAATGTTTAACAGGTAGGCATTGGTTTGATGGAGTGCTGGTTAACATCACACTTTCATACCTGAAAGTGAAGGAATTCAAGTGTCTGTAGACCATAGCTATGGATTTTCTGATTGAGGTAATCAGAAAGTGTATCTGTTCTCTTTGCCACATAAGGTTATTTTGGTGTGTTGCTCCAGACCAGTGGAGAAAAGCTTGCAAATATTTTCAAAGAAATGTGTATAAGTGCACCTTATACACTTATGCACCAGTTTGGGAAAAGCCCTGTTTATGTACACTGCTTCAAATTCATTGGAGTTTAAACTGTTTTTTGGACAGTTTAATTCCACGTATTCACAGATCTGTATCTGACAGGCATTTTTGTTAGTCAGAGGAGAGGAAAGGAGGTAAGGGGAGGAGAAGGGAGAGGGGAAAGGAAGAGAGGGGAGGGAGGGGAGAGGGAGAGGAGAGGGGTGGAGAGGAGGGCAGAGGTGAGGTGGGGAGAGGTGGGGAGAGGAGAGGAGAGGAGAGGAGAGGAGAGGAGAGGAGAGGAGAGGAGAGGAGAGGAGAGGAGAGGAGAGGAGAGGAGAGGAGAGGAGAGGAGAGGAGAGGAGAGGAGAGGAGAGGAGAGGAGAGGAGAGGAGAGGAGAGGAGAGGAGAGGAAAAAGGGAAAGGAAGCACAAAGTACTGTTTGTTCTTCATATTCACTTGCATACAGCAAAACTTTTTTTTCCCGATTAAAATAGGTTCACAGGTTGACATTCTCATGAACACTTTGATCTTACTGATTACAACATTTACAGCTCTTTGGTAAATGCCTATATTGGCATGTAGGGAGAGCTTAATATATTGCAAGTATTACCTAAACAGATTGCAGTAGAAAGAAAACAACAATAATAATTCACAGATATTCAATTATTTCCTAACACAACATTACACACATTTTTATAGTTACTTATAACCAGAATAACACAAGCTCATTAGCAGTGGGAGAAGTATTTTAAATTATTTTTTCAAAATGATTAATGCTATTTTCCCAATCTTATTGAGGTCAAATGCGTGTGCATGTATGTGAATAAAAAGCTAGATGAGTTCTGTACAAATAAACTTGTGTATGTCACCTTGCTTATTCAATTCCCCCCCTTTCCTACAAGCAACCTATGGTGTAGGAGGAATAAGGTCAAACCCATTGAGCTGTAAAAACTCTTTTTTGTAATCCTAGTTGCATAGTTGTAATGGGAAGAGGAAAGAGGTCCTGAGTACTGCAAACCTTTTCCTGTTTTCCTGCCACCCCAGATATCCAAACAATACATCCTTGATGCTGCCTAGTGGCTTCCAAGATCCTGGGTGCTCTTTTCTCTTATTCTCAAATTTCTTTTTTTTTTTTTTTTTTTTTTTTTTGAAAAACAAACATCAGTAGCTCCTATGTGCACTGAAAAGAGCTGGGTGAGAGTGCACTTTTAGTAGGTTTGCTGATGATACAAAGCTGGCAGGAGTGGCTGACACACCAGGAGGCTGTGCTGCCATTCAGCAAGACCTGGACAGGCCAGAGAGTTGGACAGAGAGGAGCTTTATTAGGTTCAACAAGGGCAAGTAGAGTCCTACACCTTGGGAGAAATAACTGCATTCATCAGGTTAGGGGCTGATCTGCTAGAGAGGAGCTCTGCAGAGAAGGATCTGGGGGTCCTGGTGGACAACAACTTCGCCATGAGCCAGCAGTGTGCCCTTGTGGCCAAGAATGCCAATGGAATCCTGGGGTGCAAAAAGAGCATGGACAGCAGGTTGAGGGAGGTGATCCTCCCTCTCTACTGTGCCATGCTGAGGCCACATCTGGAGTACTGTGTCCAGTTCTGTGCTCTCCATTTCAAGACAAGGAATGGTGGATAGAGTCCATCAGAGGACTACAAAGATTATGAGGGTCCTGGAGCATTTCCCTTATGAGGGACTGCTGAGAGACCTGGGTCTGTTCAGCCTGGAGAAGTGAAGACTGAGAATGGATCTTATCAATGCTTACAAATATCTAATGGGTGGGAATCAAGTGGATGAAGCCAGGCTCTTTTCAGTGGTGTCCAGCAACAGAACAAGAGGCAATAGGCACAAACTTAAGCACAGAAAATTCCCTACAAACATGAGGAATTTTTTTTTTTTTACTTAGAAGCTGACAGAGCACTGGAGCAGACTGCTCAGAGAGACTGTGGAGTCTCCTTCTCCGGAGATATTCAAGAACCATCTGGATGATTTCCTGTGTAATCTGTTGTAGGGAACCCGCTTTAGCAGGGAGTTTGGATTTGATCTCCAGAGATCCCTTCCAACCCCTACAACTCTGTGATTCTATACATGTTACACTCAGCTGGATATATCAGTACAGCTTAACGCAATTTCTTTCAAACACTCCTTAAATTTTTACACCCTTGAGCAGGAGTGGATAAGAGTTATTCAACAAATGTCTACCACAGAAAGTTAGCAGTTCTGATCCCATTCCCTGTCTCATTCTGCAGCACAACTGCTCAATAAGTCATTCTGAATATCACCTAGCACACTGACCTATGCATTTTAATATTTAGAGATTTTTTTTTTAATAACCATATTTCTTGCATTTAATTGTCATATCTAATCAACATCTGCTCCCCCAAAGTTGTCCACTCTTCAGAGAGATGTGTGACTGCAGGCATCTTACATGCACCAAAGCCAGCTTGCAGCAAACCCCTCTGAGCACCAGCAGCCATGGAGCTGCAAGCAGATCACCATTGTGTACCCACATATATCCCATAGATGTCTCAAGACAGGTATGTACGTGTGCCTGCACATCTGAGCTTCCTCCTGTTCTCCTGCTATGCTGGATACTGGCCAGCTCTGAGCTGGACAATTGAATATTGTTAGCACTGTTTCGTGCTTAAGCCCTAAATCTTCCTGAGAGGCACTGTGTAATTAGTTCAGGATCAATGCCCTGCTAATACAGCTCTCCAGTTTTCAGTTCCAAACTTGTTTGTTGTAGCCAAAGGAGATGAGTGCCCCTTAGCATTTCCATCTATACCTGCTCTCAGTGTTTACTCAGTGTCACTGACAAGTTTTGCATTCTCCATGTTGAACCCCATACTACAGGCAGTTGCACTCGTACCAGACCTAACTAGTTTATGGCTACCTGGGGTATAGCTGCAGGATGACACTCACACCTTCACATTTTAGTGTAAACATGCCCTGTGCTGACAGCAGTGAGAAAGGAGGTGGCGAAGGCTGAGAGTATTACCTCTTCCAAACCAGCTTTTACAGTGTGTGAAAGTGGCCTGAAATAAAGTTTATTTTTCAAGGTGAAAGTTACATAAAGTGAACTTTTATGCTGATTCCACAATACCTCCAGTCTTCCTTAAGGCATAGACTTCAGTTCAAATGTTTTAGTGATACAATCCATCAGAGGGTTCAGCCTTTGCAATATATTTCACAGTAGTCCCTTGGTTGGAATCAAGCACAATATATCATTTTGATATTGCTTTATAGCCTGTTGCCAGCTGTATATTTATCTTATTTATTTATTTATTGGGAGAGAATGTGTGAAATTTCTATTAATGAATAATATATGGAATGTAGCAAATAGTAAAGGAAACAGGCAGATCGGTAAAAAGAAATATCATAAAAGTAGTCACCTACAAGTTTCAAAATTAGCTGTCAATCTGAACTCCAGATAACTTCAGGCTAAGTGCATAAGCTAGAAATTGCTTATACACTATTGGTATTCCTAAGGTTAGAATCGTTACCAACACTTGGGGCAGGGAAACTGTTTGCCATTTCCGTAACCTACAGGATCAATGATCTGCAAGACAGACTCTCATTTTTCTTTTCAAAATTTAAATCCTTAGACTTATATGTACTGCAGCCAGTGCTCTGCAGGTACATTTGAGTCAGTTTAAAAATATCCTATTATGGGACTGGTAATAGACCAGATTTAGTAGGCTGGACTGCTATATGCACTATGAAGATTATAGCAGAAAAAGGTAAATTAGCAAGAAATCTGGTGAACTCTAATGTCACAGTACATATGCTTGCCAGAACACTGCTGGAATTGAAATTTTGCTAGAATAAAAGTGGTTTGGATGAGCTTCTAGTGCACTGATCTCCATACTGTGGTATAGAGATACCCTAGAAAGAGTAAAGTATTAGGAAGATCCAGTAATTACCGAATAAGGTTCTAACTCAGTAAAACCTTAAGCAATGACTTAAGCAAGTGACGCCTTTGACAAAGACAACTGTAGAATGAAATGTAAGTAGCATGTGGAATCAAATTTACCTTAATGTGGATCTGTGGAATAGTAAGCTCACTATAGCTTCTAGCAGAACTACGATGGGTTTGTGGCCTCTTCTCTACTCTAATATCATATTTCTTTACTCTGAGAGTGGTGAGGTGCTGGCACAGGCTGCCCAGAGGGGTTGTGGATGCCCCGTCCCTGGAGGTGTTCAAGGCCAGATTAGATGGGGCCCTGGGTAACCTGGTCTAGTTAAATGTTGAGGTTGGTGGCCCAGCATGTGGCAGGGGGTTTGGAGATTCATGCTCCTTGAGGTCGCTTCCAATCCTGGCCATTCTGTGATTCTGTGAATGAATTAAGTTAGCTTTGGTCTATGCTCATGCCCTAGAATAGAAGATAACACTAATTAAACCCATGGCAGCACCCCCATATTCTCTGCTTCGTCAGTTCTCCCAGCATCTTGGAGGGGAGGCCAGGGAAACATGTATCCAAAAGGTTCTGCCAATGAGATGCAATGATTCATTATCTAGAGTCATGTATTTTGGAGAACAGCTCCTCAGAGCTTAAATTTGAGCTTTGCTGTTAAGTGACCGATATTATTTCTAGAAGAAAAGTTGAATTGATCTTCTTTACAGATGGAAAATACCATAGCTGTTTTGATATTGTCATTACAAGTGGTAAATAACTCAATTATACTAAACCTAGAAATGGACTAAATCAATAAATTGTCTCCATGACCATGATTATACTGAAAAGCTTAAAAATAAAAATTAAATATTAATTCAATGTCTTGATAAGTATGCTTTTTCAACAAATTATCCTAGAAAATTCATTTCGAAATTAACATACTAAAGTTATTATCCCCCCCCCCCCATTGCCTTGTTCTTAAAAGCAGGTTCCACCTATCTAAATACATTGTATGAGGAAAGATTCTTCTCTGCCAGTATTAATGACAAGGAAATCTAGTTTTTTCCCTGCAGAACAGCAACTCATTCTGAAAGCTGATATGAGGTAATCTCAAATGGAATTTTACATTTTTATGTACTTTTTTATTTTTTCTCTTGTAAAATCCCCTCATAGAGTGTTTCTAATGTTGAAAGATGATGGTGAGCAATTGACTTTTATTTCTTCTTGTCAAAAAATAAATTCCCTGTATTTCAGTTCTATGTCTTGAAAGCTTCATCAGACGGTTTCTCTTCTGAAGGGTCAATGGGGAATGAATTCTGGATTCACATATGACCCTCTCTTTTCTCAAATGCAAATAAGGGTGCTGAGGTCCATACTCTCCTCAAGAGATAAGTAATCTATGCTCAGATCTGTTCTCTACTCAAAGCATTTGAACATTCATTGTCCAGTTATGTGCCAAAACCATAATCCTTTAGCTCATGTGGGATATTAAATATTTTGGACAGCTTTGTTCCACATTGCATAAACATGAGAAGTTGTGAGTGAAAAAATGTGGTAAAGAGCTTTGTGCTGGGAATACTTACGTAAGACAGGTGAGAACTTCCTAACAGCCTGTCTCCCACTGAACAGCCTGACTGCAAAGGTACAGTGTCATGGCACTTCTGGCTGAATAAGTATTTACCCTTTGCAAAACTGAACAGTTCCACCAGAAGGATCTGCCTCAAACATAAAACATTTAGCTTAGAAGAAGCCTATGTCTGTGCTCTCTTATGGGAGGAAGGGTACTTCAAGAGAGGGAAAGACTGAAATAACAGGTTCTTACTTCTAGGAGCGTATGCTCTCATGATTCTACACTGAAATAGAAGGGGGAAATCTCTGTTTTTTTGACCTTGCACCTTTTAATTTGTTTCTTCTCTTTAAGTAAGAAACAAAACTCTTCCATATTGAACTGCTTGTTTTTGCTGTTTTGGTGAAAAGCAAAGCAAGAGAATTTAAAGGCATTTCTATCTGGACTGATTTTTAAATAACATTTATATTTGGCCACTGAACTGAAAAATTAATTATTCCCACAGTACTAGTTAGCATAAAAGCAGATATAAACAAACTAGAATACCAGAAATGTACTATTTTTAAAATAGTAAAATTCACAAATTCTTTGTTTCTTTTCCTTTTTATCTAAGTGTTGTTCAGTTCTCTTCTTCCAATTTCCATTAATTCATCAAATTCTCCAGTCACGCTTATTCAAACACTGCCAAAATACTTTTTTTTTCTTTACTTTTTTACTTCTTAATGCAATTTTAACATATCTACACATCGCTATGTTCTATTTCACTTGTTTTATCTGATCTTCTGCACAGCTAAATGTGAGTAAAACTGCTGAATCAGGTTCCCAGTGAGGAAAACGCCTGCAAAACTAGATACGCATCCAATGTTACAATATGTTTTGGGATAGGAAAATAGAAAAAACTAATCTCAAAAACAGGAGTAAGAGGGATATGCAGAGTATGATTCTTCTACAAAAGTTGGTACTGACACCATCCTTGGTGAAAACTTGGCTCCATGGAGAAAATCAGGAAATTAATCCAAATTAATTTCCAAATAAAATACAAAAAGAGAGAACTGTGGGTTATTTGGAGGTTTGTTTATTTGTTTATTATTGTTCTACATATACATGAATCAGGTTTATTGTTACTCTTCAAATACTTCTGCATCTTGCACATGCTTCAACACAGCAAAATAAAAATATGTGGACACATAAGGAGAAGACAAACAGATGCTATCCATGTTTCTTTTATATTTTCCCACTTCTATAGTTGTTAATATGTTTCATCCACACCAAACAATAAAATGATTCAATGGATATATCTAAACCTTTGTATCATTTTAGGAAATTCTTTTACAATTTTTAAAGGAAGAGCTTGTAAACTCAAGAATGGTGTTTTGAACTTTCGTTTGGCATAGTCAGAACTGTTTGGGGACCTTGCAAACCAGTGATTGCAGATAGCATAACTGAAGCCACTCAGCTAAGCACTAGGACAGGATATATGAGATCAGCACTGTCCTTACTGAAATTCGTAGACTACTTAATACCTTCTCAAAACTACCTCTGGGGTAGCAGCTCAGCAAGAGAAGGTTGTGAAGAGTTCCTGAGGGTAATGTCTGTTGAACTGGCTCTAGACCAAGAAGTAAGAAGACCACACCACCATCCCCTTGCAAACTGCTAATTAGACCTCCTGGGGAAGAAGGTTTCTTAAACTCAGGGCTCAGCTCTGGGCTACACACCTATGTTGCTAGGGCAAAGGCGAGCTACTGCTATTCATGTATAACAGTGCACTGCTGTGATTGTTTGAGTCTTTGCTTGCTCTTCTTCAATGCTCCATAACATAAAGTGGTTATTTTCTGAGATTTTAAGGCTGGAAATGCTTATTTTCTTGAAGAAAGTGCTTTGGGAGGTACTGATGAGACATACCAAAAGCAATGTAAACCATATTGCAGGAAACTGTATAGTCAGAAACTGTGGTGTTGAAGGGGGGAGCAAATATTTTGATGGTTTCAGACAGAGAGTACTTTATTATGGCCATGGTAAAAATTGATGTAATATTAACTTGCAGGTTTTTTTGCTCATTCTTGAAGTCACTGGAGAGATTCAGCTTGAATTTGAAATTAGTCAGTACTCATGAAGATTTGAATGAATTTAGCCCATCTCACTTCTATGGTATCTTACTGCTTATAACCTAATTTCATTCCCTTGGCTGGTTTTCTGTAAATCTTACCTATTTGCTAAACTGTTCTGACTGACAGCTGCAATATGCAAAGTTGATTATGAAAATTTGATTATGTTACTGTCATTGTATCTATGAAATTGGTACATTTGGATTACACAGCTGTTTACTTGGCTATTCAGTATAGAGACTGATTAAATCATTAATGAGTGTATAGTAGAGAGGTAAAATGAACTTTGAGAACATTTTGTAGATTCTTGGTACATATATTAACATATCTTTAGACATTGCTTGAGGACTTCAACAGCAAAGTTATAGCAAACCCTGTTGATATAGTTAGAGACATGGAGTCTTCCTTCTGCCTCTGTTGAATTCTGCCCTCAGAAAAGGGAAAGAGAAAACGGTCCTCAGCCATTCCAGCTCATCACTCATCACCAAGCCCATCTCCATGAGCAGCTTAGTTTAAAAAACTGAACTTTGTCTTAGGAACCAGAAAAGCTAGTAATAATCTCTAGTGAAAGGGGAAGACTTTTGCAAGGAGTCGTATTTCACATCGTTCAGCATGTTTTATCATGCTTCACCTGCCAAAGCCTATTAAAACCCTTTGTGCCAAAACTGGATAACATTAACATCTATAAAATGTTGAGTAGCTCTTAAATTACCTTTGATATTTTCCAAATCTAACTTTCCAAGCTTATGCAATGAGATTATTTTTTCTCTCATTACAAGAAATATCATATAAAAAGTTCCCATACAATCCTGACTTCCTGGTTATTGGTTTAAATAAAATAGTACTGCTCACAATAAAGAATCATAAACCTCTGAAGCTTGACAGTGCTTAAACAAGGTAATAATGGAAGCTGAGTTTACTCTTATTCTTTTCCTTTTGTGGCTGTGCTCAGATTTGTAGTGCAATCAAACATTACATAGTTGGAAGATTCAGGAAGCCCATCCTGATAATTATTCTCTTCTGTGGTACTGAACCACCTCAGAGATAAGCACTATTAACGGTATCTTATGACACTAACTAGTGTTGCTAACATTATAGCACTCTATAGATATTTTTTGCCATTGACATTTGTCAGAGACTAAGGCTTTCTATCACAAACAAAATCTCTGTTATTCTCATAAGCCTGTTCTAGCTTGCTGTAAGACAAGAATCAGCTGTCTGCAGGAAACAGTCTGAGTGGTTTTGGCAGTGGGGAGGAGGGATGTCAAGTATGTGCAGAAGAGGAATAAGTTTTTGGAGACTCAGGAAAAAAATAGCTATATAAAGAAATACTCTAATAAATGGGAACACAGAAAGAATGGAAAAGAACAATCAAGTAAGGCATAGATAAAAAACCTAGTACATATTTTAGACAAAAACTGTCAGGAAAGAGAATAAAAATGTGACAAAATAAATATATTGCAGCAGAATACCAGTTTTACTCTGCTCATTCATCACTACATATGATTTCATACCCTGTAGATAAAGAAAAATAATTCTTTGTGAGTTCAGTGATATTCCTCAAGAGAGAAAGTTGCACTGGGGACAAGGAAAGGATGAATAACCAAAAAACATGGTAGACAAGAGGCATTCATAAAACACATTTCCTTTGTGCTTGTGGTACACAACAAAGTGCACAGGAATCCACTTTCCAAAATGTTGCTCATAACTCTCTCCAAAGATTTTCCATACAAATAGGCCCTGAGCACAGGAAGAGATGAGGCTGTAAATCCTGTCTTGTCTTGCTCAGTCCAAACATACACCACCCGCTCCTATTTGTTTTCTTGTGAACACAATCCACTCTCTGAGTCTCACTCTTTCCCCATTAGATCTCATTGCTCTCTACCATCTTTTAGAGAAGCTGCTGTTGTGATTGATAGCTAATGGAGGTCATGAGCTGACCTGAGTTTAAAACCTAGCATACATTGGGAAGCAATCAGGCCAGTGTTTCACATGGCAAACCAAGGGAGAAAATAAGCCTGAAAGGGAATAGATGGGAAAGAGAGAAAACTCTAAATTATGGAAGTCCAGGAAACATCATCTCCTCAGCCATTAGAGGCAACATTACATACAAGAAACTGAAAAAGAAGTGCAAAAATGAAAAGCTCTTTTCTCTAGTTAAGGTAAGTCTTGATGTTTCGTATTAAAAGAGGTGAAAATACCCTGATGATGTTAAGATCTCTGCTCAGCTACAATAGAGTTTGGAAGAAATTAACTTGAAGATTTTGAAACAGAATAACCTCAGCATAGATAGATCTTTACTTCAACACTTACTTTAATAGTGGAGGACTTCTATTTTTACGAATGTTCAAAACTTCATGCACTCATAATGGAATTGTGAAAATTAGTAATATGAATTAGCAAAACAAAGTGTGAAATCAATATTAACTGTGAAATCAATATTAATAAGAACTTCAAGTTCATCAACCATGAGTGCAATCTGTCATGGTCTTGAATTCACCCACCTGGTCCACACTTTAAAATATTATCCCATGGGTTTTGTTAATTGTCAGGCCTATTCTACTAGTCCTACTAATTCTGATAACGTTTCTGGTGTTCTTACAATGTCACTTATCAAACGTGCATTTTAATTTATCTGAAAAGCTAAGGAAAACTATAGACTCTGGTTGGCTTTATCCTACTTTTTAATGAACTCAATAGCATTTTTTTTTTCCTCTTCAGTAGTAAATGTTTAAATCAGAATCTTTTTGTTTTAATGGATTGCTGAGAGGTCCTTGGGTTCCCTCCCCAGAAAATTTTAGAGGAGATATTGCTGTTGTAGTTAATTAGCAGAATGAGATATCTTTCTGTTTCTTAACCATTCCAGTTGATAGCTTATCATTATCTACTACTGATGAACTATTTTTTATCAGTATATACCAATAAAACATTTTCATATGTTATTATTTACTTGGCATTCTACTCCTACCTATGCATAGCTGCATAGGTTGCTCTGAAAGTAATGCTTCTTTTTACTTCCCTGGATACTACAACAGACAAATGCACAATAACATTATTTAATGGAGTAAATTCTCAGCTACAAAGCACCATTTTTCAGCATAGTAACCCTCAGTAACTATGCATTTTCTTTAGTGATGAACAAGAGTCTGGCTCCAGTATACAATAATCCAGAGCCATGCACCATATCTCTTGCCCTGAAGGATTATTGTGACAGATGGAGCCCAATTCATGGACTAAATGAACTCCTAAAAGAATTTAGACCGATGGTCCACAGACCATGGGAATGATATCTGTGTATCTAATCAAGATACATAGGAATGTGTAGGATCTGAGCATGATGTAAATTCATGGAACGAGGGGTAGATGTTGTTCTAGTTTCAATTGAGACAGTGTTTATAGCTCATCAATGTTTTAGTTGTTGCTAGGTGATACAAGCACACCTGGGAAACCAGACCAGGATATTTGGTTGGGAAGTACTTCTGCCCTTATGATACAGCAGTAAGACGCAGGGCAAAGCCAGGACAGCTGACCTGAATTAGGCAAGGGGTTATTCCATACCACATGACATCATGTGGAAGGCTATAAAGTTGTGGGGAGTTGGATGGTGGTGGCTGATGTTTGGCTGGGTGTTGGTCAGCAAGTGGTGAGTAGTTGTGTTGCTGAGGGATGAGTTAGTGGTGAGTAATTGTGTTGTGTAGATGTGTAAATATATGCATATTATTAGCATTGCATTTTTATTTCTATTTTCTATTTCTGCCTCAGTAAATAATACTTGCTTGTTTGAGACCTGCAGTGTATTGTAGCTGAAATATATTAGCTGAAGTTCAAGTCCCGAGGTGGACTGGCATCTTTGCATAATTTTACAGGTTTTTTTTCTTGTTTTGTTGTTGTAATGTTGTAGCAGAAAAGAGGCCTTCATGGCTACCAGTACAGCTACATTTTGACTAATTTTAAGGGAATAATAGAGGTTGTATATGCCATGTTGATAATAACGGACATAATAGTAGAGCTACTGAAAAGTAGGATTTTTGGTTCAGTAGTTTTTGTTGTTTTTTTTTTTTCCCCCACTACTTTTATTTAGTGATAAAGCATTGAAAAGAAAAAGAATATTCTCCCTATGAATTTTGCTTAGTGTTAAGCCACAGGTGAAAGAGCTTGAAGTGAGCAAAGGCAGCTGTGTGCAATATCCTACCCTTCACAACATTCACTAGGAAACTTTGAGGTTATACAACGTTGTTATTCCTCTTTTTTTTTTTTAATTTTGATGGTTACCTTAAGCACTCTGGCAGCCTAGGCTATGGGGTCACTATTTTTGCTAACATACCTTTAGGCTACAGAATTAGATTTGCAAATCATAGGGTGCTAAGCTCCACTCCTGGAGATTACTTGTCCTCTTGCATACAAGAATTCTCTTGGTTTTGGTCAGAAAATGTGATGCAGTAATAATAATTATTTGTTGTTTGGAGAAGGCCCCTTTCAAGGTCCTTTCATCAGGTGTTGTACAGACACCTAGTAAGAGATGTTGATATAAGAGGTTTATAAGAAAAGCATGGGATGAAAAATCACTTATCTTGATCTGTTAGAATTTTTGAGTTTTGTAAATATTTGGGTCCTGTATTTGAGTGAAATGTCAAAATAATTTAAGAAGGCTTATAGTGAAAATTAATCTGTTTGGGTGGTCATTTTGATTTTGACTTTTAAACAAGCTGGTAATGTTTTGGTTATTAACATGTTGAGGCTATCACTTTCTAGTGAAGAGACACAACGTTCTCTGTAACTTATTAAAAAGCTATCACATCAAGGACGCTACTGCTACCTTGTACCAAAATCATGTGCTCTTGAAACAAACATCCAGAAATTTTACATAACGAACAAGTAGAAATTCATAATGTAGAAATTAAAACAACTGCATAGTTTTATAGATCACACAATATTTTCTTTGTCAGAAAATCACTCAGTTCTTTGTTGCCAATATAATTTTCAGATTCATGCTTCATTTTGTCTATTCAAGCATGTTGGGATGGAAATAAAAAATTAAAAAGCATACAAACATTTCAGATGGATCTTTTTCTTATAGTACTGTTTAAATTGAACATTAAACAGAAATTACAGACAGTTTCACATTACTTTAAATGTTAAACTTCAATTCCATTTTGAAAAACAAATGTAGGTGAAACAATAGGATTGCGTCTGCCTTAGCAAAACAGTCCTGGAGCAGATTTTCCTAGCTTGTATAGTGTTATTCCTGACCCAAGTCTTGTGCTCTCTGTTTAGAGTACATGAGTGAAGATTTATAACATGTAAATTGTACTCTGGCAAGTGAGCTGCGTCTGCATAATTGTAACAGGGATTTGTAACACTGCAAATTGGCCTGGAACCTGGAGTCACCACTAGTCAGATCCATGGCAAGGTGCTTGTGCAGCAAGATTATCCCTTCACTTTCATGAATCCCTCATCCAAGGCACGCATCTATTTGCCTTTCTATCATCCAAACATGCTTCTGGGCTGGGTGAAACAATTAGGACTCAGATTGGTCACTCCAGCTGTAGGACAGACTCAGCAAAGCCCCCAGGACCAACCTGCCTCCCCACAGTGACTCACCAGGCCATGTGCCACGTTTTTCAGCTGTGCACTGCTAATCTTGGAGCAAAGAAACCAAGTTCCCAATATAGCCCTGACATCCCAATTAGCAGCAGGCCGTGGCTGAGTCTGAATAAAGGAGTTTAGGGTGTCTAGTATCAGTTAACCAAACATCTGTTTGAGAAATGCATGTTTTTTGTTGACTGTTGTAAACAAAATGAATTTTCTTTACTGGACCCACCTTCTGAATTTTAGAACAGGCCACCTTGGTTGATCAAAATTGTAGTCTTGTCTAAATAAACATTGTATAATATCACAGAGTGCTTGAACGAGCTGTAGAGTGGCTTTGAATTTTCAGGAAATAAGGTTTATAAGTTGTTTTTTTCCTAGATATATAGGATAAGGTGTTGCAAATCACAAATGCCATGAAAGAGTGAAGTAAAGCCATCCTACTTTGAAAAGAGCTACTATACAAACAGCAAGAAGGAATGGCATACTTTGGGGTTACTGATAAAAGGGGAAATAAGTTTTTAGCACTAGCAAGCTGTTCCAGTTTTACTCTAAGTTATTACTGATAACTAATGTGTCTTTAAAGAAGACTATGGCTATAAAATTTCATGGAGGTCTTGGTATATCTTCAAGTGTCTATCTGTCTCTCCATCATTGTATGGCACCCCACAGGAGTGACACAGTCCCTGAAAGTGGAGCAGGTCCCAAAGAATACTGAAGGCTAAGCAGATAATATATGCTTTTTTTAACCTTCGCAGTCTTCATCAATCTTTCATTTAATGGTATTTTAGCAATCTCTTGAGAGACATATCAGCACTCTCAATTGATCCAGGTGATATGTACTTCAAATAGGGTTTCTCTGTTCCTTCTGTATTCCAGCTGAAACCAGGATATTCTCCTTCCATAATAAAGGTTTTCTTTTCTGCAAAATTTAACCCTTAAAGGGTTTTTATAAAGGGTTTTTATAGTGTTATAAATATATCTGAAGGGAGTTCAAAGTTAACAAACATCCTTAACTTGAAAATATCTTATTTTTTTTTTGTGAAACAAATATTTGTCTGTTTCCAAAACAATTGAGAATTAACACAGTTTCTCTGCAAACAACTGTAATGCATTGAATTGTCCCTTTCTCTCCCATTTGTGGAGCTATCGCAGAAATAATCCAGGAGCTGACAACCAGAACTTTTCTTTACATAATAAATATGTTCATCTCTCCATGTTGCACGTATTAGAAGAGATTTTACTTGCAAATACATGTCCTGACATCTTCAGTGCAGAAAACTATCACAGCACACATCTAGTCAGCTCCTGAAGTGCTTACAAAGTCTTTGTCTTATCTTCTTGAAAATCTCCAGAATACATAAAGTAGTTGTAGATTGGCCTAGATTCCTAGCAATGTGCTAAATGTTAAATTAACAAGAGTAATCCAATCTGGCTGTAATTCCTGCTACATTAAAAATATGTTCAGAGAGAGATTTTAATTAAATACTTTTTCCCCTTTATTTAGTTTTCAGTTTCCTCTTTTTTGTGTGAGTTTACAGAGATGGACACACAGATACATTATTTTGAAGTTATTTTATTTAAGTTCAGCTAAAAGCTTTCTGATCATTATGAGCTCATTTGAAACCAAATTAACAAACTAAATAGTATAGTGTTTCCCAACAGCTTTTAAGCAGTTTGAAAATCACATTTAAACTGAGCAGGTGGACCTCTGTCTTGTGGATGAGCCCTGTCTCAAAGGATAAGAAGCACTCTTTTCCATGAAACTGGCCCTGGGCACAAATCCTTGAAAATGTTGTCCTTAACATTTATTCTGAAGTTCATTGTAGCTGCAGAATAATACATTTACTGACACACTTTAGTACAGTAAATGCCTTTTGGGCTCTCTCATAACATTTCAAAATAGTTTTCAAGGGAAACCCTTACCCTCTCCTTGATTTATGCAATACAGATGGTTGGTAAAACTTGAATTTTTTATTGATGCATAGTAATATCTTTCTCAGCACCCTTAAAGAAAGTGACATAATTCTTTAAGACATAATATTACACTTAGGAATTGCTCTAGAGGATCATCAATCTTTTGTGAAACTCTTCCAGCACTCTGCTAGTGTTAAATAAACCATGACTAGAAATGAAATTCAAAATAGTTTGAGTGATTTCTGCAAAACGTTCTCCATTTGCCAATTATGTAACACTATATTTCATCTTATCAGTTATTAATTATTCTTTGCTAAAAATACAGCAATGGCAAGGGATTTTTGAGAGTTCTGGAAGAATTACAGATGACACACTTCATGAAAACCAGATACCATTTTATTAAAAATGACAAAGCTAATGAACCAAGGGATTATGATGCTCTATTTGTTTAT
Source organism: Phasianus colchicus (assembly GCF_987193195.1). Classification (NCBI taxonomy): domain Eukaryota; kingdom Metazoa; phylum Chordata; class Aves; order Galliformes; family Phasianidae; genus Phasianus; species Phasianus colchicus. The sequence continues at coordinate 59,206,553 of NC_143439.1, read as the reverse complement.
CAATGTTGCATTTTTGGTTTTTTTAAAAAAAAGCATTCAGTCCCAGTGAGAAGAATGTTTATTTTAAGACAAGACTTAAGATACTGAGTTCTCTGAGTTGATGTTTTATTCACACCCCATCTTGATAATTCTTAGCTAGTACCAGAGTTCAAAAAGGCAAAGCCCAGAAGGAATAAATATGATCCAAACATGTTTGTCTTCAATATTAGGAAGGCCATATCATGTCCATATTCCTGCTTTCCCCTTCTCCTGTAAAACCTTTCCTAACCACCATCCTTATTTCATATTCTTCTCCCTATTTTTCTTTCAGATTTGCCACATTAGCTCAAACTCTAAGACAGGGATGCGATTAAGGGTCCTTAATTGCATTCTGAGTTTAGTTTGCTAAAGTTCATTTTAAAGCATTCTAGGTATTTTCTATCTCTAGGAAGTCATTGATTTACTTTCAAATACTGAATGGAATTTTCCTTCAAGAGTCAGTGATGACCCCCCCCTTCAGACTGACTGTATATTTTGTCAGACTGAAAGCATCAGCTTGGATTTACAGAGTTCTTTGCTCATAGAGAACGTTGCGTAAGGACCATGTTTAAGGCATCAGTGTAGTGTTTAACATGGAAAATACAAGCAAGCCCACAGAATACAGTAACAAAGTGGGTGCAGTGAGAAAGCAATGATTTGTCACTGGCTTTTAGCTTTTTGCTGTTCTGTTTCTGTGTCCCACAGATGGCTTTGCCTTGAAGTAATAGGGAGAACAAATCTTGATGTTGCATATAGTTTGTTATATACTATTCTTCTTTCCAATGAAAATCAGTGAATGCTGATCTAGAAGAAGGTTACATTTTGAAATATGTCTGGTTTATTCAAATTTCCTTAACTGTTTGACATTTCATTACTTTCTCTTCAATATAAAGAGGTACCAGCTATGAAAAGACCCTTTAGTCCTGATTACCTAGATGGTTATTTTCAGAATATATCTACATTGTGCAGTGGAAATTTGTTTAACATATTAGAATAACTTTCAGTGTAGTGCAGTGCTTGGTCAGACTCCATGTAGGACCAAACTAGCACTTCTGCCTAGAACTGCATCTAGTAGAGTGCCATCCAGCTATGACCTAGATGAGGTTTCACTGCATGAAACTCCTTTGAAAAATATGCTTTCTCTAATAAGTGAGTAGAAGAAAGTGGCCTTTACTGGTAGACCTGTTAGACAGTGTCATGGATTCTGGTCTGAGAATGGACAGATCTGATTCTTCTGGAATCCATAGAGAAGACTAAGAGTTTTAAGGTATAGATTCACAGAGATAGTGTTTGACAAGAGATTAATGTGACTCTGACCTGAAACCCTGTAATTTCTTCTGATTTTTCTGGAAGTTGATGCAGTCATATCTGAAATAATACCAGGATGGATAAAAAAAAATGGTTTTAGTGAACTATATTTAAATTGAAGGTGTTTGACCAATTCTAACAGCTTTTATGGAGACATAAGAAGTGGATCAAAGTATTTCACCATCTGGTACTTAAAATAAAACCTTTTATTCTAATGATTATAACAAGTAGGGCAGCTGTCATAATGTCCCTAACATTTATTTTAAGTGTCTGGTGCATCTGTAGATCTAAAATATTACTGCAGTCCTCATATGTGAGACTTGTGTATCAGACCACATGAAGAGTGTTTTCTGGGAGTTACATCCTTTGTTCTTACTTTGAATAAAAGAGGAAGACATGCCTTGTTGGCCAACAATGCAGAAGAAAAATAATAAAAATATTCATATGCTAAAATATCCTAACCAGAGAAAGAATGAGACAATTTGTCCAATAATGTACTAGCTTATTATTCACAGGGGAAGAACTCCTGTTTCTCAAGCCTTATTTCTTCTCTGTTGAGAAAATTAAATGCTTATTTGATGTATTTCCAACTGAAGCTGACTTGATTTAAATCATAAAATGGCTTAGGTTGGAAGAGACCTGAAGGATCGTCTAGTTCTTATCCATAGACCATGGCCATAGACCAGCTTGTCACCCAAGAGATCAGGCTACTTAGGTCCTCATCTGTATGGGAACTGCTGAGTCATAGCCTGAACCTCTGATTGATCACCTGAGGCGAGCAATGAGTCAGCCATGGGAGTACAGGTGAAGGCAATTCACCCGTGCTGCTGAAAGGGGTGGAGCATGGCTGCACCTCTCCTAGACCCATTTAAGAGCTGACTACCAGTGGGGAAGGATCTCTTCTGGAGATCCACTCCGGTGGAGTTTTGTAAGTGAGTCCAGGATATGGGTAAGTGCCCTATCTATTCTTTTTATTATAACCTGCTTTGCCTAACTCTCTTGTTTATTTCATAATTATAACATCTTAATATTCATTTATTATACAACATCCAACTTGACCTTGAATACTTTCAAGGATGGGGCATCCACAGCTTCTCTGGGCAGTCTGTGCTAGTGCCTTGCTGCCCTCTAAGGATTTCTGTATGATGTCTAATCTAAATCCCCCCTCTTTTAGTTTAAAGACATTCCCCCTTGTCTTATTACTATCAGACTGTGTAAAAACTCCTTCTCCCTCCTGTTTATAAGTTCCCCTTAGGTACTGAAAAACTAAATGAGATCTTCCCAGGGCCTTTTCTTTTCCAAGATAAACAAGCCCAGCACTCCTAACCTTTCTTCATAAGAGGTGTTTCAGCACTCTCATCATCCTTGTAGCCTCCTCTGGACTCACTCCAAAAGCTCTATATGCTTCTCATGCTGGGGTGTCAGAAGGTCAAAGTAGGAGACAATCACTGCCCTCACCATTCTGGCCACTTTTCTTCCAGGGTTGGCCTTCTTAGGAATTGGATTAACTACTGCTTTGAAAAAGAATGTAATGAGAAGCTTTTAGAAACTTCTCTCGTGCATCCAAGTAGTTAATCTGCTTCACAAAAGAATAACTATCCTCCCTCAAAGTCATCGCCTATTTAAATTACTGTGTCCTTTCTGACTATGTCTGACTTTTCCCAAATTGTAAGGAACAAAACTGCACTGTATCTGTAGAGCTGTTTTTTCCAATTGAGGCTTAGAATCCAGAAGACTGAGGCATTCATTTCACTAGGTGAGTGCTCAAAGTCTGTTTGAAATACATGAGAGAAAGCCTGCACTTGGTTTAATACAAATGTGCTTTACTTATAATGCTCTGGATTATTTTTAGCCTTACAATAATTTAGATATTATTCTTTACAAGAAGGTAAAATACTGGGTAATCTTGAAAATTGAAGAAAAATACTGCAACAGGCAAGTCAGATATACATACAGACAACAGTGATGTTGTTTAAGAACTACATTGAAATTTTCAGGTAAAGACTAATGAACTCGTCAGAATTACAACAGATGGCACAGCCCATTTTCTAGTCTATTAACTTTTATATATCACTGAAGAATTGTCATGGAATAGAGATAATCTAGAAAGCAGAAAAGATTCCGGAACTAAATTTAGGATGGTTTTGCCATTTTGGCTTAATTTATAGGATCTCTTAATTTCATTATCCTCAAAAAAGAAAGGATAAATAAAGGTTATATATAAAGAGTGAATATTTTATTGGAAGTGGACAAATCAAATAACAGTGTAATTTGGAAAATATGTATAAGCAGAGCATAAATAGTTCTGAAGTGTGCTTTTTACATAATTTATGGAAGTTACAATTTGTTGTTAAATGGGACTTTGCAGTAACTGAATTTCATCAATAAATCACTGTCTAGTTACTTAAGCTACTTTGTATAAATATGTAAACTACCTTTATAATTCTGCCTGAAAAAAAAATTCTGTATTTCAATTGAATAAGGAAAAGATTACTGAACTTTCCTTTGAAGTCAAGGAAAGAAAATAACATTTTTCATTTGTGTAAAATGAAATTACTGAGAACAACTAGCTCACGAAAAGCTTTCCATAATGTATTTCATTTTAAGTGTCACTCAATGTCTTGTTATCAGTGTTTGACCAAGGGGCTGTTGTTTCTACTCAGCTGTTATTAATTCACTCATTGAGTCACTTCAAGAAGAATTTGGAAAGCCACATTGGGATGCATCTTTGTATAGTGCATCGTAAAATTATTTCATTTTGGAGACTTCCACTTCATTGTTGTCAAGAGGGAGAAAAGTTTATATGCAAGACTGCACATTGCTTTTTGAGACAAACATTCAAAAGTTTAAAAAAAAAAAATCTAAAGCTAACTACACCCAAATAGAAGAATCATTGTGTAAATAACCAGTAATTTTTGTTTTGACTGTCAAAAATATTTTCCTAATTAGTTGCAATGTTCAGTTACATATATGCAGAAATTTGCATTCAGTTTAAACCGAACAATTGATCATGTTTTCAGGGTTCTTTAGTGAAACTGAAACCATTATTAAAAGTAAATTAGAATTATTCATATTTATTTTAAAAAATACTGCAGAACTTCATGTATACTTCCTACAATTTAAAACACACCTTAATTAGCTAATTGTATAAGTACTTCAAATGTGCTACAATCCATTTGAAACGTGAGTTGAGTCAAATGCATTGCTTTCTTTACCTACATGTATTTTAAAATTGTATCTGTTTATATAAATATCTGAACCTACCTGAAAGAATGGCTCTTCTATGAGTAATAGATAAATCCAAGTGTTTTACTGTGTTAAGAGATCACTTTCTCTGACTCTTTTCTTGTAACTTACTAGTAATACAATCAAGACTGGACCACTAAGCGTCCAACGCTGGCTAAGTTTTGTGCAAGACTTAGACTTTTTTAAAATTCTGTTTGGGTCATACTGCATAGGTACCATACCATTCCATTCTTTTTCACTTGGACAGTGAGTTAAATCTGGAAATAAACTCCAGAAAGCTAAATATTGTACTTCTCAACTGCAGTGACCAATCTGAGCAACTTAAAGAACAAAAATGAATCATACTTTAGGCAGATATTTTCATCAATTCAACAAGAGTAACAGTTGTATTGGGCGATATTTTGGGTCATAGTGTACTGCAATAAAAGAATGAGAAAAGCGGGACAGTAAAGTGCATTCCCTGCTGGGTGGGAAAAAATGGAAAGGCAGGAAACTGAATTCTGACCTCCCAAAATAAAGTAGTATTTTTCTTTTCAAAAAAGGAAGTCTAAAAGAAATATACAAGTAACTATGAGCTACTAAAGAAGCTTAGAAAATGACAAGAAAGAACACATAGCATGTTGCCAAAGAGGTGTGCAAATGCAATCGATTGAGTGCAGAATAAGCAATGCTAAAACAAATGCAAATCCTGGAAAATTGCAGACAAATTAGTAAGAGATAATGTAATTTAAAGAAATGATCAGAAAAGAATTGCAAGAGAACTACTTCTAAAAACTCAAAGATTTCTCACACTGAACCTTGAGCAACTGATCAACATACTTTGGTAATGTGGTCAAATTATCAATAATCAAACAACAGAGAAATATGTGATGCTCCAGTGGAAATATTTAAATAAAGGAACTGGAGAGGAAAAAAAAAAAGGTTAAATAATGTGAGAAAAAAATTACCAGGAAAACTCTTATGTGCTTACAGTAAAGCAGACTATGGAAGTCATAAACTTTTGACTGGCAAAATTGAAACATGAGTACAATAGGAAAGTGTTTGAATGCTGCTTAGCAAGAAGTTACTACAGCTGCAAAGAAAAAATGATCTGAAATAACACTGGTATCTCAGAGGAAGTGCTTGCTGTTTATAGAAATAGTTCAATTTGCAGAGCTGTGTACAAACATTGTTCTAAAGTGATCTGTAATATTATGGAAGCTGGGCAGCCAGAAACAACTCTAAAATGGCAAAGTCAGAGTGTGAGGATATGGCTGGCTAACTTATTCTTGAAATCATTTTCCTCAAATGCTTCTTTCCACCATAGGTGAAGAGCAAGAGAGACATTAGTATTGTAAAAATAAAAATTGAAGGACATTTGATCTCATGAACACATTTTTCAACTGTGCTCACGGTTTAAATAAAGAGCTATGAGATTATTTTTTCAGTTTCACTGGCTTTTCACAGTCATAGACTGTGGAATTTTTAAAAAATACTTGTTTTTATAAATAGTGATGTGATGTGTTCTTTGCAACATTCTGTCTTCAGAATCATAAACCAAACATTTTCTGCTGTCTCCTGTTGCTTGGATTGCAGCCACAATATTTCAAACTGTTCAGAGGATAAACATCAGAGAGTTGATCAACGTTACAATCCATAACTGCCATTTAAAATATGAGCATGTGAAGTTTGAACTTGCTGTAATTCCTCATAAAAATACATATGAATCACTTGTATTTAGAAATGATTACTAGTTTTACAAAGTTGATTTTTCTATTTTTTGCTTTTGCAGTCTAAAAATGCATTGGATTTTGATATGCTAGTACAGAATGAATCAAAGGTTTTCATGGACACTTTCAGTGAGGGAGAAAATAATTTCATGATCAACACAGCACTTCCTGCAATTGTTATTGATCCTAGTAAGTGCTGATCAATCACTTTCCCAGCAATGAACCCTGATTTTCTGTTTCAAAACAGAATTTTTAACAGCTATGATTTATTTTTGTCTTTTTTCATACGTAATCAAGATCAGACGTCAAGCTCAATAAATAAGTATATAGCCTACTGACAATGCCAATATCTACCTTTTTTATAGGATGTAAATATTGTATTGGATGCACTACCTCCTTTCCAGAGTATTAATCTCATTTTCCATGCCAGCAACTGTAGAAGAGGATAAATGTGAACCATTTCCTATGTTTATTTTTTTAATTCCCATTTTGATCTTTTTGCTAAAATAGAAATTTCCTAAAGTGATTGAGTGACTTAAGTGCCAATTCTGAAAATTACTTGGCAGTTTTCAGGGCTGAAGTGCAGAAGGTGTGAATTAAAAATCAAACCCATAAATCTCTCAATAATTCAGCCTATTATCTTTAATAAATTAATTTTTATCATAATCTGTAATCCAAGCATTCTGAATGCTATAATAAATTGCTTAGAAGTACAAACAGGCTTTGAACTCATCTACCTTTTGTATTACTTCAGTGAACGGAAATCTTCATATTACTTTTCATTTTTTTTAATGAGAAGTGTCCACTGATAACACTCCAAGTATCCCATAGTTAATTGGCATGTAGTCACTTCTTAGATGAAGAGTGGTAAATACTTCACATATTTTGTCACTCTATTTTCAATTTTTTTCTGGCACTCTCCTACAGACTTGTTTAGAAATGTGAAGATTACTGTCTGATGGAAATGTGACAAAATGGTGGTTTTTTTTCTGAAGCATGTGTAGGTTTTAAAAAAAAAAAGATTAAAAAAAAGATAAAACCAGTGGTCTTAACATCATAAAAAATCACTGCTTAAATTGCTGCCACTATATGACTTGATGATCTCTCGAGTCCCTTCCCACCCCTGCAATTCTGGGATTCTGTCATTTGTTTTGGGTGACAGGTACCTGTCACTCTAAGTATACATGGAAGAAACAACCTTAAAAGAATTATAAGGAAGTCAAGAGTTATGCAATCTTCTTGAAAACAGAATTGCATTGTATATTCTGTATCTGTTTTTGTTATAGATCATTTTTTGGCTGCCAATTATGTTAATCAACTCCAACCTACCTAAATATTGCTCTGTGATATTGTTAGTTCTGAGGTGATTGTCATTCTGCAAGTGAGCTCCAATACTTCATCATTCTTTAATAGCATGTATTATAGAAATAATTCCATTGTTCTAGTTCAATAGCTCAGTTCTATTGCCTGCTATATGTTGTTTCAATAAAATTTTTCCAACCAAGCTTTTAGTGTAGAAGATCTGAAAACGTATTTTCATCAATATTTTAGTGAAAACGTTCTTTCAATTTTTGAAATGGTTCTGTTTTCTGTAATCTATATACCTGCTGTTATTAATCCTCACAGAGTATGCTGGACACGAAAAACACTCTAGCAAGCATTCATTCCACTTCAAGACTTCCATCTAATTTAGATTCCTCTTCAAAGTACATAGTCATCTCCTTTTTTCTTGAGACTCCAGCCATATCTTATCAAACCGTATTAGTGGACTGAAAACTTGCAAGGCTTGTAATACTAAGTCAAACATGCTCTCAGGGAGTTTCCTAGTCTGATACTGTGCTGCCAAATGCAACTACTTAGAATCATAGAATTGTTCAGGTTGGATGGGACCTCAAGGATTATCAAGTCCAACTGCAGCCTAACCATAGCATCCTAACTCTAACAACCCTCTGCTAAATCGTATCTCCAAGCACCGCATCCAAATGGCTCTTAAACACATCCAGGGACGGTGACTCAAACACCTCCCTGGGGAACCTATTCCAATGTTTAACCACCCTTTCTGTAAAGAAGTGTTTCCTAATGTCCAACCTAAACTTACCTTGGCGCAACTTGAGGTCATTTCCCCTCATCTTGTCACCAGTGAGAAGAGAGTTATAAACTTAGTGAAGCTAGAATTGGGCCTTCCAGTTCAATCAGAGATGCTGAGTAAATTCCTGATAGCCAGTAAAGATAAGAATGAGATAATGGAGATGTGCAAACTGTATGAAAGTTGTCTTGGAAGCATGTCACTTCCCTTTTACAAAATTTTGAAGAGGATGTCAGCTAATTGGTTGCCTTTTGAAAAGTAAAACAAAGAAAAGGTGGATCTTCTGTTTCCTGAATGTAGAGAAAGTTGTAATGCTTGCTCTGCTAAGGAAGAAGCAGATGATCCTTCTTCCAAAGAAACAAGGTATGAGGCATGAGGAGGGAAAGCATATATTGAAATTAAGAGAAAAGGGTGTCAATGCTTATGCAAACTGGCAAATGTGAACCATAGTGTTGGAAAAATGAGAGAGTGATCCAAATCTCAGTGTACTCAAGTAAGATCAATATACCTCCACTTAGTTAAATATCAGTGCTTTTGAAATATTTTTCTCCCCTCTGCTTTTTCATTTGTTTTCAGTTATAAATCATGGATTCTGCTTCTGTACCTGAGTGAAATGAGGATCTACGTGTCTACATAAATGCCGTTATGTTGGTTCATAGAACTGTGAGAAAAAGAAAACCTAATTAAATGAAACATCAGAGTCCACCAAGTCATTCCTTGCCATGCATTATTATATTATTATTTTGCAAAATACAAACAAAAGACAGGTATGTTTCACATTCTCTAGAGTATTTATATATTTCTATATTTATATAGCAGTATTTTATAAATGCTTTGAAAATTATTTTTGAGAGAAGTTCTTCTGAGTGCAAAAGCACAACAACGCAAGGCTTTTGCTCTTTCATATTTCTGTTTTTTTCCTATATTCCACAGCCTTTAGGAGTAGTTTGCCACCTTGAGGTTTTAGCTGGCTCTTGGCAGGCTGGCATTTCCCTACACAGCAGGCACTGGCAGTGACAGGTGGGAGTGCTGGCTCTCTGCTGCTATTTACCTGCTGCCTGTTTCTTCAGGAGCAGAGTCTGATCTATACAAATAAAACAAGGGAAAATGATTTGGCAACTCATGTTTTAAACCCCTTGCCTTTATTTTCATTATTTTTGCATTTCATTTTTTTAAGAAAGTCAGGCTGTCATTTGTGAATGATTTCTCAGGGTAGCATGGATAATGAGTTATGGCACATGTGCCTTTACTGGGCAGCTTAAAATTCAGCCTTCATCAGCCTTCAAAATGCCTCTGTTCAGAAGAACAGATTATCAATTTGCACTAATGTGCATTTCATTTTTCATCTTCCTAGGGAACAATGGATTTCCTGCTTTTGCTGAACTGTGACTGCTCAGAACTCTGTATCACTCTGTCCCTCTCCTATTGCCAGTCTTCATTTCTATGATTCACTCCTTTAGAAGCTTGCTGTCTTCTCCCCATATGAATCCTCCTGTTATGAAAGGAGTTTGCCTGAGTACAAGCAACTACAACCATCCTTTTGTTAGAGATTTTGGTGGGTGCTTGCTATTTAGGTTCAATGAACAATGCAAACGCCTGCCGCCCAGGAGTCTGCTGTAAGAACATACAGATTCCTTATTTAAGTGATCGATAAACAAAGAGAAGGAGGAGGTGCAAGATCAAATCAAGCCCATGGGACACAGTATGATCTTGATTCAATAAGTTGAACCCATTTTGTGCATGTTTCCTTAGGAAGATCAAATAACAATGGTTAGCATTTAGTAAGGAATGTGGGGAAGAGGATATTTGTGGGAATTTTGTTCTGTTTTGTTCATTTGTTTGGCTGGTTTGCTGCTTTGGGGACTGGTTTGTTTGGTGTTTTTTGTCCTTTTCTTGCAATCCTGTCTTTAAACTTTTGCCTGTTTCTTAAATCAGCATTAGCACACACTGAGAGGATTGTACTTCTGACTGTTGAGTGCCCGCTCTGGGCTAAAAGAGATGGCTGATCTCCAAGGCCATCTGTGTGGCACTTATGAACTATATGGTCATTTAATATTTCTAAAACCTAGGTAAATTCCTTGTACTACCTCATTTAATCTAAATATTATTCACATGAACTGCAATGATCAAATTCATATCAAGAGATGTAGGCAAGACAAAATGGTAATCAATAAAATTGTAATCAAAATTCAAGGAAAAATGCATGTGAAAAGTCAAGATAGTATCAAATAGCACTTTTACTTTTTCCATTTTCAGTGGCATTTCAGTTTGATTTTACATGAAATGAACAGGCAGGCTGGGAAACAGACTGATGAAAAACAAGTGAAAACAAGAGAAACAGAAGGGTGGGAAAGATTTGAAAAGGCAAGGCATAAAAATCTATAAATATGAAATGTAATAAAAAGATGTAATACAGAGGACATAGTAGGAAAGCTGTGACTTTTTCACTGTATCACATAAAATTCCCCACAACAGGTCCTCTAGCCCCAAGTGGTAAAACTAATATTCAGTTTCAAGTAGGTAACATTCCATGATGCATTTCAGCTACGTGCTCGTCCAGCTATCCATGTTCACATTGTCTATTTTATCTCTCTTGTGCTGTACCTCCTTGTGTGCTATAACAAGAATTCTGAACCATATAAATTCAATACAATTATTTCCAAATGTTGCTGAAATATCCAGTTTATTCCACTCTCTCAGCATTATTGCCCTGTACACAGCTTGCTACCTTTCTAATATCTGATCTGCCCAAATTTGTACCTCCCGTCTCTCTTAATTTCAGAACTTTTGAGTGACTTTCTTGTTCTTGGTTCCCAGGCTTTTTCTTCTCCATTCTCTCTGTCAAAGGATGATATGAAGTGCTTGGATTCTTCCCCCTTGCACCTATTCCTGCCTGGCAGCTCATCCTGGGCTTGTGGTTTCTGACCTCAATAGAAGAACTGACAACTCTCTTCTTGGCTTGGGAAAGAGCAGAATTTCTTTATTAGATTCTTCTTCCTAAGGGAACAGGGCTTATATTATTATGTTGTCTGTATCTGTCAAGAGCCATCCCTTCCCCCACCCTTTGAATCAATATGCCTATTTCAATCACATAGCCTATTTCAACCAAATCTGACACAGGGTAGAAATTAAGTTTTCCTAAGTTTCACAACAGTAGGAATTTAGGTAGGCAAAGATCATCTTGCAGATGCCTAAACTGAAGGCGCCTGTAGCCTCTTGTTGTACACAGGAGAATCTATACTGAAAGTTTAATCAATAGCCAAGCAGTAGACATGCTTATACCACCACAACTAGTTCTTTCTTACATGACCAGGTCAGTCAATTCCGACACAGATCTATGCAGCATCACTGTTATGCTTACAAATGCTCAAACAAATTCCTGCCCATTTTAATGAAAACAGTAACTCTCCAGCATCAGCTTTTCCCTTTGCCCTCAATGTCACAGGTGGAATTCAGGTAAGTGTCACCCCAGGTCTCTGCTACAAACTTGGTGAAAATGGCCCATGGTTTCAGAGGATCAGATATAGATCTAGGCTACCTACTTAAAAGTAACGGTGGCTTGCCAGGAAATAATTGTGCACATTGGGAATTTCTTCTTTTTTAGCAGATGAAGTACAAGTAGTTCAGCATATCTGTAAGCAAAACAAATTACAAAGGTTCCCCTGCAGCATATGTTTCACTTTTCCTTTCAAAAAAAGCATAATATGTTTATGAAATTAGGGTACTCCCCCAAAGGGCCTTGAATAATGATAAGATATATGAAATATAACTACTGTAGGCTTTGAAACCAATGTTGCAGAGATAAGGATTTAGCAAGGATGTAGTTCAGTCAAACCTGATTAATTTCTGCCTGGTTGTGCCTAAGCAACCAAAACATTTCACTGGCAGGCAAAGCAAATGACAAGCACTGTATATGCCACTGCATTATTAGTCTGGAGGGGATACTTTTTAATATTTATAAAAATGATTTGCAGACAGATTCGCCCTAACTAGGTCTATCTGTATTATCTTATCACATCCTACAGTGATACAGAACCTCAAAACTGAATTAATTGTAATATGACATAAAAGAAAAAAAAAAGTAGAAGCTGCTGTGCTGTCTTAAAACATTGGAGATAACAAATTGAATTTATGATTGTTGGTTGAGAAGATAGCAAAGACATTCTAATAAAGATCTGTCAATAAACATCAAAACATTTTTTAAGATTTCTATGCCCTTTTTCTTACAAGCATTTAAAGAATTCAGCCTTCACTGAAAACATGGAGTTAGGAACAGAGTTATATTTGATGGGAATTGACAAGTTTGGTGACTTTTTAGCAACCTAAGAAGTTAAGAATTGAAACTGGAAACAGAGACATGATGCCAACCACCTCTTGCATCTTTAGAAACTTATGACATTACAGCACAAACAACAGAATCACCAGTGTTGAAAATGACCTCTAAGATTATCCCGTACAACTATCCACGTGTCATCAATATTTCCCACTAAACCATGTCCCTCAGTAGAACTTCTAAAAATTTCTTGAACACCTCCAGGGTCAACGACTCCACCACCTCCCTGGGCAGCAGCCCATTCCAGTTCCTGGCCACTCTCTTGGAGAAGTAGTATTTCCCAAAGTCCAATGGGAGTCTCCCTTTGTGCAACTTGAGTCATTCCCTATTGTCCTATTGCTAGTTACATGGGAGAAGAGTTGCAGAAAACAGGAATTATATTTTTGATTGAAAAGGATCAGTAGAAATCAGATGCTGTTCAGGTACAGAGAAGGCACTGGCAACAACAATAATTTTTCCCATTGTTGAAATATTTAAATCCTTTTTTGTACATATCTCTTCATTTTCCCTCACATACAAGGAAGAAGATCAAAGACAGGTTTGTTTAGATCAAACTAGAAGATGATCAAGGACTTACTTAAAGCATTTCAATATGAAAGTAACTAGAGTACTAGAACTGTCCAGGGAGATAGGAAAAACTTCAAATACTGACTTGCCATTGGATTGGCTTATATTCATTCCTTACAATAAATCTGCCTTAATACTTTTCAAGAAACACTAAGACTTTCTTGACTTGCAGTTGACTACATGAATCACGGGGAAAATGCTTTTTAAAAAAGCATCAAATGAGAAGAGAAAGATTTTGAAGGATATTTCTAGAATTACTTTCACTTGGTACTATACATCCACTGATAAAACTTGAGATTTTAAGGTTTAAAAGATCTGACCTTGGCTACTGGATGCCAGCTACGTAACTGACAGTTTAGTCTACTGGTAATTGAGTCTACTGGAAAGGTCTTCAAAAAGAGATTATGGCAATAAAGTGTTTTTCAGATAGCTGGTACAAAAATATGGTCAGCTTGAGAAGGGGGAAAGGGTAAGGATAACAGCAGTGTTGGACAAACATGAAGGGATCTGGGACACAGAAATAAATACTGTATTACAGAAAAGGCTGCTGCTCTGAGAATCAAGATCATATTAATCCATCTTATAGTCATAGAAAAATGGAATTTATTGAATTTTAGGGGACAGATCTGGTGAACAGTAGAGTACTCATTCCTGGAGGTATTCCAGTAATGTGTGGACAGGATACTGATGGATGTGGTCTAGTGAAGGAACTTGGTAGGTCAGGTTAATGGTTTGACTTGATGATCTTAAAGATCTTTTCCTGCCTAGATTATTCTGTGATTGTAAAAAATAGTAAATTGACATTAATTTGCATTTGCTGGCTAATCAGAGGTGATAAGGTCTTGAAATTTCAAATGTCAAAATGTACTTGACTTCTTGACTTCTAAACTGTTCCATTTTTAGTGTAAAAATAATTCAAACTTCAGAAGGACTAGACAAAACAGCTTAGATCATGTCTTCACTGAACTAAAACTGTATGCATTTTCTTTTTCCTTTAGGCTAAAGTATTAGAGCTATCCTGTGTGTGACAGAAGACATGGAACTCAGGTTTTACTGTTACATAAATTAGGAAAGGTTGAAATGTTGACTGTAGTGATTCACCACTTTGCAATGTTGCAGTGTATTTTTTTTTTCTGCATTTTCACCATATTCTTTTCTAACAACAGAATATCTCATTATTACCTCAGGTGAAAAATTTCACATTCCTGAAAAGAGACCACAGGAACTCAGAGAAGTAAGAAGGATCTTACATAGTCATCTGAAAATTGAGCTAAAGTGCATTCAGTATTCAGTGGGACAATGGCCTCAGTCACAGGGAGCTTTTTTGCAATACTGAAAGGATTGTGAACAAAAGACAGCAAAGGCAGATTGAGCAATGGTTCAGGGAAACTGTGTGGGCAAGAAATACAATGAAGAGAAATTCTAGGTATCCACATGTTTAAGCTTTTGGCTGAAATATGCCTGGAGAATACTTTGTTTGTTTTGAATGTTTAATCTTCAGTTCTATTGAAAGCTCTAACAATAAAAAATATACATCATTTAGATAAAGGCAGGTTAAGTTAATTCATTATTGCAGTTTAAGATATTTCATTCTTTTTTGTTCTGCAAGGCAATTTCTTCTGCACAAGAAATAAAACAAAGCTTAGTATCACTGTACCACTGTAACAGTTATATATAAGGTTTTACAATAGCAGACCTAAAATCAGACTTGTCTTTTTCATGGTACTGCCACTATAGACTTCTCAGAGCCCATTATTTTGGGAGCCACAGAATCACAGAATGGGTGAGGTTGGCAGGGGCCTCTGGGTCCATCTGCCCAACCCCTGTCTGTGCTGGAACAGCCAGAGCTCATGTTAAGGCATCTTCTGAAGAACTGTAACTCCACCTCTATGGGAATCCTGTGCCAGTGTTCAGTCCCCCTCACAGAGAAAAAGTACTTCCTATCTTTTATTCTCTGGAAAAGACCAGATCACCAAGAATTTGCTAAATTTTTGCAATATTTCAATATTATTATTACGAATAAACTACCGAGTTTGCCTAATCATCCATTTTAATATGGCTTAATAATATCAAGAACAGAAAGGCATTCCTTCACAGGCACAGTTGATAAAACCTCTCCAAGAACAGCACCTTGGTGTCCTGAGCCTAAACTCATCCATGTGTTGCAACTTGCTGTGTTGTATTCCATCTGTAGGCAAATGCTGGCAAAACTGTGACTTCTGCCAACATCAAAGCACAGGTGAGCCCAGATTTCTCTCCAGGCTTATTCACAGATTCATACTATTTAGCCACAGTCTGAAATCAGGATTTCTGGTGAAATACAAAGCTAGGAGTATTTCACAGGATGTCAGTTTCTTCTGAAAGCATTATTCTTGGCTCTCATAAGCATATTATGAATCAATATTTTCAGGGCTTGGGCAAACTGTACTGATAACACTGCAAATAAACAAATCTCTCTAACATTAATTTTTAATACATGAACATAAACAGAACCACCTACTCCAGCTCTTGCAAGCCCACCCTTTCCACAGGGACACTGAAGAATCACAGATTTTAAAAGTGTCCTACTGCTGCCATCTGGCCGCCAGCCTCCTGCTGATCCCAATTGGCACTTACAGCAGCAGTCAGTCAGGAAAGGAGCAGCTTCCATAAGCACTGATTTAGTGCCTTAGGAGGCAGATTGGTAGTGACTGAAGGTAAAAGGTTTTTGAAACACAATAGAAAAGAAGGGAAGGGAAGGGAAGGGAAGGGAAGGGAAGGGAAGGGAAGGGAAGGGAAGGGAAGGGAAGGGAAGGGAAGGGAAGGGAAGGGAAGGGAAGGGAAGGGAAGGGAAGGGAAGGGAAGGGAAGGGAAGGGAAGGGAAGGGAAGGGAAGGGAAGGGAAGGGAAGGGAAGGGAAGGGAAGGGTCCTGCAGACAGTAGACAAGCTAGATGAAGAGGATAAGTGGGAGAATCTAGGCTGAAAAGAGGAATTTGAGAGGACTCTACAATGGTACCAATATTATCATAGAATGAAAACAGCAGCAGGCAAAATGTAAATTTAATTTTTTCTCATTTTCTCTGATTGTGAAATGGTAGTACCTATATCCTTCCACGAAATTTTATAGGACAATTGTGCTTTAAGTGCAATACATAAATCTTCTACCTGATCTGGGAAATAGTTTCAAACTGAAAAAGAAGGGGGATTTGGATTGGATTTAAGAAAGGCATTTTTTACAACAAAGGTGGTGAGGCACTAGAACAGGTATGCCAGGGTGGTGGTGGAAGCCCTGTCCCTGCAGACATGTGAAATCAGGCTGAATGGGGTTCTAAGCACCTGATCTAGTTGTAAGTGTCCTCTTGATGGCATGAGAGTTGGACAAGATGACTTTTAATGGTCCCTTCCCTCTCAAACAATTCTAAGATTTTATGATTCTGTAGAAATGAATTATTTGCCTTTATATAAACTCTGCTTTAATTGGATGGTTTTGACCTCACATACTTGTACTTCCATCATGAGTGATATTTGACAGCTAAGAAGCAGTGAGATTAACCAAAGCCCAGACATGGAACAGTGGCTTCCACAGATATGTGCATTTGTGCAAATGAATTCACGGCTAGATCTTCTACATGTAAGTCATACCATTTGCCCCAAATGATGCAGGTGAAGCTGTGCATGCCCAGAGGGGACTTTGAAGCTGTGGGCATTGGGCTCTCATTTAGTTTAATTTAGGTCATTGGTGGAAGTCATTTACAACTGTCAACCACTGAGAGCTGTGTGAAAGCCACCCTACAATGTGACATTGTTAGTTATTTCTTCTAAGAAGAAAAGTCTTATTAAAACAGCAGGAATGCTGCAGTGTAATCAGATGTGGAGTGCACCTTGCTGGTGTAGTGTCAGCAGACTTGCTCTGTGCTATGCCAGGCGGAGCTCTGCCTTCCATGTCTGGTCTGGTGTCGTTTCTCTCTGCATGAAGCCTTGTGTCTAGCTGAGGGATTGCTGACATCAGGGCACTCAGGAAAGTTAAGTTAAAACACAGTAAACCCCTGTGTGGATGATTTCTCTTAGAAGCAAGAATGATCCTGTTCCCTGCAGTTTAATCTGTGAGCTTGAAGCCATAGTGCTTCATCCTGAAAGGGTCGGAAAAAAAATGTCACTTCTTGGCTCAATTAGCCTTAAATTTTTGGAGGCTGTCACCCTATAAAAGCTTAAGCAGTAACATTAATATGAGGATTTCCTATCTGCTGTTCCTACCTGCTTCTTTCTGGCTAAGATCACAGAATTTTGCCGTCTCCTCTGTGACATATGAACAGCTGGGGCAGATATGACACATCTGTGCCTCTTAAACTCCAACTTAGGAAGGGCCATGAACTGCACTTCTCTTGGTTTCAAATCTGCTTGTGCAAGGGCTAAATAAAACACAAGGGAAAAGCCTTATCCATGTTCTTGTCAGATTTTTTAGAAAAAAAAGACCCTGAAAGAACAATTTCACATTCCAGAAAAATCAGTAGAAAAATGCAGGAGAATTTAACCTGCCGAGATCTCCATTCTGTTGTGACCAGACTGCTTGTGGTAAAAAAGCTTGTTGACAGTTAGCTTGGGTTTCTCTGTATAACACCATAGACTGCAGCATACTTACATCAAGAGCAATTACTGAAAAAAACGTTGTCCTCAAGCATACCTCTAAATAGATGTTTACTTGGTTCTGCCCCATTTTTTTGCTTGCTGTTTCCTAGTTTGGACTACCTCCTTTGGTCTTTGGAAAGTTAGCTTAGATTCTGGGTATGAACACTTCCAGTTTGAGTAATGAAAGTAAGCAAAGTGGAACTCAAGATTCCTAATCCCTGCCTGCCTTGAAAACATGGTGAGCGGTGAGGTACACCCCCTTTCAGAGCACTTTGAGCTGCTTGACTTGAAGAAACTTCCTGCTCTGCTGGAGTCCAGGGCCTTGCTGTGCAATGTGCCAGGCAGTGTGCTGTGTGCTGTATAAGAAAGCCAAGAGAGAACTGAACAGTCTTTTATTCTGCTTGGGATTCAGAGCATTTTTCTAAATCTCACCAAACATAAAGGTAGGTTTAGCTGTTTCCTTACTGTTGCTTTTTGCAACATCTTATTTACTCATAATTTTGTAACAGGTGGTTTAGAGCAGTATTTCATAATATAAACGGTGAGCTGAGTACAGAAAACAGCCAAAGTGCACACTTTGTCAGCAATCTGTAAAGTGAATAACGTATATTAAGAAAAGTCACATTGGGTTAATAACACTGTGAACAATTGCTTTGAACTGAAAAGAATTTAAGACATCCTTCTCTGGGACCCTTTAAAACATCTAGCAATAGGCAACCCCCTTCTCAATGTTCAGACTTCATGGTTAGGCATGCTAAGGTGCTCCATACTCAGGAGATCAATGTGCTAGACTGTCTACAGAACGGGGGGGAAAAAAAAAAGGAAAAAAAAAAAAAGAAAAAAGCATGTCTAGGGATGAGCTTGTGACCTATTGCAATCCCTAGATTTAAATCCCTTTTCACTAGAAAATACAGAGTAATAGATTCTTAATGGGCAATTAGATCAGCCCTCATTCTCATTTTTTGCCTTATTGTTTGATACCTTTCTCTGTCTCCTTATGCCCATATCTCTACTCTTCTGTATGATTGCCCCCTAAAACCAAATCATTGCCTCTTGTGAAATTTAGGCCCTTTTTTCCAAAAAATGGTTGCAGTGGATGTATTGTTATCATATGCGAGTTAAAAATCTGCCACAGATACATGTATTTGCAGAAGACAAATATGACAACAGTGTAAAACTTTTGTGTATGTAGTCCTCTAGCTTCTTGTTTTTGAAGTAATTGGAGACTTAGTACTCACAGAATCACAGAATCATAGGGGTTGGAAGGGACCTCCAGAGATCATGAAGTCCAACCCCCCTGCCAAAGCAGGTTCCCTACACCAGGTCGCACAAGTAGGTGTCCAGGTGGGTCTTGAATATCTCCAGAGAGATATACTCCACAACACCCCTGGGCAGCCTGTTCCAGTGCTCTGTCACCCTCACTGTAAAGAAGTTCTTGCACACATTTGTTTGGAACTTCCTATGCTGCAGTTTTTGGCTGTTTCCCCTTGTCCTGTCTCCACACACTGCTGAAAACAGTCTGGCCTCACCACTCTGGCCCCACACCTTAGATATTTATTAGACCTGGATCAGGTCCCCTCTCAGTCTTCTTTTCTCAAGGCTAAAACAGACCCAGTTCACTGAGCCTTCCTTCATAGGGGAGATGCTCCAGGCCCTTCACCATCTTTGTGGCTCTCTGCTGGACTCTTTCCAAGAGATCCCTGTCTTTTTTGTACTGGGGAGCCCAGAACTGGACACAGTACTCCAGATGAGGCCTTACCAGGGCAGAGTAGAGGGGAAGGATCACCTCCCTCCACCTGCTGGCCACGCTCTTTTTAATGCACCCCAGAATGCCATTGGCCTTTTTTGGCCACAAAGGCACACTGCTGGCTCATGGCCAACCTGTCGTCCACCAGGACACCCAGGTCCCTCTCTGCTGAGCTCCTTGCCAGCAGGTCATCCCCCAACCTGTTCCGGTGCATGCAATTATTCCTCCCTAGATGCAAGACTCTATGCTTGCTTTTGTTAAACCTCATCTGGTTCCTTACTATCCAGCTCTCCAGCCTAGCCAGGTCTCCCTGAATGGCAACACAGCCTTCAGGCGTGTCAGCCAATCCTCCCAACTTCGTATCATCAGCAAACTTGCTGAGGGTGGCCACTATCCCCTCATCAAGATCATTGATGAAGATGTTGAACAAGACCAGATCCAGCACCGGCCCCTGAGGAACACTGCTGGTTACAGGTCTCCTACCGGACTCTGCACTGCCAATGACAACCCTCTGTGCTCTGCCAGTCAGCCGGTTCTCAACCCACCTCACTGTCCACTCATCTATCCCACGCTTCCTCAGCTTTGTTATAATGTGGGAGACAGTATCAAATGCCTTGGTGAAATCAAGGTAGACTACATCCACTGCTCTCCCCCCAACCACCCAGCCAGTGACAACATCATAGAATGCTACCAAGTTGGTCAAGCATGACCTCTCCGTGATGAACCCATGCTGACTACCTCTGATAACCTCCTTCTCTTCCAGTTGTCTGGAGATGGCATCCAGCACAAGCTGTTCCATCACCTTTCCAGAGACGCAGGTGAGGCTGACTGGCCTGTAATTGCCTGGATCTTCCTTCTTGCCCTTTTTGAAGACTGGAGTGACGTTGGCTATCTTCCAGTCTTCAGGCACCTCCCCCATTCTCCAAGACCAAAGATGGCAGAGAGTTTTTCAGCAGTCACATCCGCCAGCTCCCTCAGCACCCGTGGATGCACCCCATTGGGTCCCATGGATTTATGAACATTGGTATTGCCTAATTGCTCTCGGACCACCTCTTCCCTGACTAAAGGGGAATATTCCATTCCCCAGACCCTCTCACTAACCTCCAGGGTTTGGGATTCCTGAGGGAGAGCTTTTTCACTGAAGACAGAAGCAAAGAAGGCATTCTGTATCTCCACCTTCTCAGCATCCCCCGTTACC
Source organism: Phasianus colchicus (assembly GCF_987193195.1). NCBI lineage: Eukaryota > Metazoa > Chordata > Aves > Galliformes > Phasianidae > Phasianus > Phasianus colchicus. The sequence goes on along the minus strand of NC_143439.1, from coordinate 59,185,736 downwards.
AGAACACCCCCCTCACTTAGTAGGGGAGCCACATTCTCCCTAGTCTTCCTTTTACTTTTAACATACTTTAAAAAGCCTTTTTTATTATCCTTTATCACCTTTGCCAGACTTTGCCTACTGCAACAGCCTTCCTCATTGCATGCCTGCAGGCCCTGACAACATTTCTATATTTTTCCCAAGTGTTCAGACCCTTTTACCACCTTTCATGGACCTTCTTCTTTTCTTTGAGTTTGTGCATGAGCTTCTTGCTCATCCACACAGGTCTCCTGCTACCCTTTCCTGTGTTCTTGCTCTCAGGGACACACTGATCCTGAGCTTGGAAGAAGAGCTGTTTAAATGCAGACCAGCTCTCACAGGCCCCCTTACCTTCTAACACCCTCGTCCACGGGATAGCTCCAAGTATGTGTTACAGTGTTATACCTTCCAGACATTAATTATGAATCCTCATCATTATTTCAAACATATGCTCTGGGTGCTCAACTATTTGGCAGCACCTACCTGAGTGGAGTTCTCATCATCATTGTCACGTTACAGTATCTGAAATTGCTTTTGTATAAAGCCATCCATCTGGTACTCTGTTTTATTTTATTCTTTGCTTATTTAGATTCATAATTACAGTTTTGAGGTATCATGGTAACTATTTACTTGATATTGATCTTATGTGTAACATCTGTTGGAAGTGCCTGATCTGAATGTAATTAGGCAGCTTTTTTTGTTTGTTTTATTCTGAGTCAGAGAATGTTCTTGTGCAAGAGCAATTTCATGTTTCTCAGGTGTCTGGTGTTTTAGCTCTGAGAATGTCACATAGAGGTGGAAACATTAGCCAAAATTCTAGAGTTGTTCATTCAGTTCTTAACTATTCTACTTTTAGTGACTCTACAGACTGTTATGAAATTACAGTTAATTTTGTCTTATGACTTTTTAGACTTTAGAAATCTTTATATCAGATGCGGAATAGTACTGTTCTGTTTGTTTGAATGCTTTGGCTATGCTCAGCCCCTAAACAGCTGAGGTGGTATTTTACCATCTAGAAGTGAAACAAAATTCAGGCCCACAAGAGACAGAGGTAACACTGATCATCAGGTCTGATTTCTGATTTGCAGTTTGCTTTTTCTTACTGCAGTAATAAGTACAGGGAATACTCTTCTTTCGTTTAAGTGGCAAGGCATTGTAGCATTTTAGCCCAAATGAGTTTTCAGCAGAGGGACAGAGACAAGGGGGAAATTAAGAATTTTATCCATTTAAGACTTCTTTCTTACAAGACAAACCTGTCATAGAGAATGTAGGGACTTATGGAGTTTAAAACAGATTTATAATCTCCAGACCCCACCAATTACAAGGAGCTTTCCTGGAAATCTTATTCCCTGTGTTGTTGAAACTGCACTCTTTACATTTTATTCAGTGTATAAAATAATATATATTATAATTGGATTGCATTGCTGCAGTGGAAAACCAGAAATTTAAGAAGAAGAGAATAACATATGACATTAAGTTTGTGGCTCAGAGCAGGAAAAAAAGGAATTTTTATGTCATACCAACTTTCCTTCTGCTCATCCTTTACCAGTGTTCAACTCTGAAATCCTTTTAATTTATAGACAGCTTATACATAGCACATGAACCTCATGTTTCAGGTATCAGCCCTCAAGATCAGATGAAAATGCCTTGTGACCATGTGGATCAACCATAAAAATGATACACACACATATCTCATTAGCTAGGAATAAGCAAATTTTATTGTAATCTTCATTCACTCTTTAAAAAGGGCTACTTTCATGAGATCTAGATTATTAGTCTCATTGAAAACAAACAGCCCACAAAATCTTGAAAAAACTCTGTGACAGGCCTTGAACTAACGCTATTTTCAAGCTACTTCTCTTACATCTTGAGTCTAACTGTTTGCTCTATTACGTGGCTCAGCTGTTTAGCCTACACATCAGAATGGTATGACTGCAGACATCACAGCCACAGCTGCTGAATAGTGAAACAATTTTTCACAGTCATCAAAATTCTGCAAATAAAGCCCCAAATTTCATGATTTATTATGCATGTATACTATACATGTTGTAAGTACCTCACATAAGTTATGTCTAGACTTATATATAGCTTTGCAAGACATTTGTCTTCCATCTGAGAAATGTCCTCTTAGGAGAACTGAAGGCAGTTCTCAGCTTTCCCACAGACAGCCTGTGCCTTGCAGGAAGAGATGAAGAACCATATCCTGCTAGCTGTTGACTGGCCTGCCTTCAAAAGGTTAATAAGAATTTAAAGCCAACTACTCTCCACATTTCTCAGATGTGTTGCAGAGTCAAAGAAGAGAGGAAGTTATGATATCTAATCCAAATAATAGCAGTAGATGGTCTGCTGACAATAGATTCCCTTTCTCTGGAGATCTCTTCCTCAAGGTGTGTGCATTTCTAAGTCCTAAGCCAAGAGACATGGTGTATGTGTATATAGTGCAGATGGATTTGGGAGCTCTTCTCTCAGCTGTTTTGCATAGTAACTGACAACAATCATTTCTACAGACTAACACGTGACATTTTGGTTTATTACACAAAAATGCAATTGAGATTAATTTGAAGGAATGTGGAAAAATCTGCTTCATGAAGTCCGTTTGATTAGTGTTTTCTATATCATGAGACTGTGACATTGTGTAACTTCTGGTGGATGTGGCATTTTGTAGGAGTGTGCCCCTTCTTCAGATGATTGTTTTTTATGCTTTTCTTTTCCCAGGTCTTCCTGTTTCTCTTTTGCTGTCTATTAGAGTAAATATATTCAATACAAGAAGATTAATTGAACAAGGGGAAATGTTATAAGTCTGGGCAATATTTGGCCATTTGTCAGTGAGACAAGAAATTGTCTTTTTTAACCTATAAAGGAAAATGATTGATTTGGAAAAAGAAACTTCAGTCATCCTTCATTGTTTTAGTTGTGCAGTGATTCAAAGTCCTCTATTGGACTAAAAATGCCTAAAAGGTTGTTCCCTCTATTAGTTAGCTCATTTGGCATTTTTTGGCTTGTTTTTTGTTGTTGTTGTTGTTTTTGTTTGCTTGTTTGTTTTCAAGTGAAACAGAAGCTTGAGAAGCAACTAATAGCATTGCTTTTGTGCAGTTACTTTTATTCCCAGAATAAGCAGAACCAGAAGAGCAGGAAAACTGGAGGATCCGCTATGCAACTCAGTACCCTTTGCTCACCATTGGATGTCTATTTCAGTGAGAAATATTTTCATGTAAATTGCATTACATGAATGCACTACATTTCTAATAAATTCCATTTTTACTTAATAGGAGTAAACAGAAAAAAATCATCAAATACAATTGCAGTGAAAAGAGTCATTCACAACGATTGTCATTTTACCATATGCTAATTAATCTACTTTCTGAGGAAGCAGAGGAAGACAGGTGGTTTTTCCTTTCTATTTTGTTTTCTTTATTGACTTCAGTAAAGTGGAGGTGGCATCCATCAGTGCTGCAGATAACTTGGACTGACTCACATGTAACTCATGTCAGATTGTGAATAGATTCAGTTTAATCTTTCTGGAAAGACATTTAGGAGCTTGTTGTAACTGCTGAAGGTCCCATCTTTTGGATGTCCCATTTTCTTTTAGATGGATTTTATCCCATAGTTGATACCCGGTCATTTTCTCAAGTGGTGGATACTCGATTGTTACTTTGCCATCTGTTGTCAGTAAGTACTTAAAAACAAAGAAGTACTTTGCATGAACTTTAGAAAAGCAATATTATTTTTTTTAAACAAGTTATAGCCAAGAGGCTGAGACATTTACCCCTGAAATTCTTCACTCAATAATCTGCAGAGTACACGAAGGAAACACATTTTTCAGCTACCCGTAGAGATTCAGGGGACAAAAAAATTATGAAAAGATGTTAGATTCTGACAAATGGATCTGAATGAGTTGTAACACAGGATAACAATTTGAAAGGATAGTAATTAAATATATACCGTTTCAGATAAAACAGAGCTTCCCCACATAGTTGACTCAATGGCAACATAGTATGAGAATTTGAAGAGTTATAATAAAGCACTATAAAAATGTTCTGGCGCAAGACATTTGCTGTTTTACTGGAAGTATGGACAAGATTCACAATGAATAAAATATAAGTAGTGTACAATTTAGTTACTGAAACTGCACTAAAGTGTTTGCAGAAAAGAGAATTAAATTTTCTGCTATATAAATTTGTCTAATAATAATAGCATCCTTCTTTTAAATGCTACAAATCAAGCTGTCACTTCCTATCATGCAATTTGATTGTTACATTTCCTTTTTCTTTTGAAGAGCCTCGTGGGATGACGGTAGGACAAGAGCTGTCAATTTATGACAAAAAACGTTTCATATTTGAAGTCACAAAACTCAGAGTAGGTGATGAGCTCTGGAAAAAAAGCCCTCAGTAGTTTTCCCCATGGGATTAACAAACAGTCAAAATTGTTGATATTTGTAATATAAAAATTTATATGGCAAGGACAGTTCATGGTATTAGAGCAAAACTGGAGTTTTCCAATAGTTTTATTATGTTGAAACCAAATTCCCTCACCTCAGCTGTAAAAGAGCTGGAGTGATTTGGGATTGTGTCCTTTTTTATGCATGAGAGCAAATAAAGATGCAGCTCTTTTAAAGAATATCTGGAAAAAATAGATAAATTTTTAAACACTGAACTACTTGTGGCTCTTTGACATCAACTTTAGAGTTCTTTGAGAGATTCAGACAAAGAGCATAATTCATAATTATCATAAAATAATTGAGGTTGGAAGGAAGCTCTGGAGATCATACAGCCCAACCTCCTACTTGAAGCCAGACTGAACTTCAAGGAATCCCTAAATATTTTCATTGGGTTATTTTGATGTTGTTGTCCTTTCCCATTTAAACAGATTTGCATTAAAAAAGCAACTCTGCGGTAGAAGATCAAACTAGAAGTTAAAATAACTGCATTATATCAATGATCTTTATGTAGGAGATAGAATATTCACATTGATATCTTATTTTCTAATTTACTCATAAGATTTACTGTTGCATAACTGCAGGTGCTAGGGAAATAAATTCTGCGTAACTGAAGAAAACCAGGAAGAAAATGAGCAGAGTATTTTCAAACAATCACTCTGTGAGACTTTGACCACCATACATCAGTGTTGATTATTTATTTCCTCCACAAGAAATATACATTAGTGTAACAACTCTTTTTGTTATGGTGGTGAAGAGCAGTGTTTGTTTCCCTGCATGTTTGTTCTATTTTATTTTTATTTCTGAAGTAGTTACCTTTGTACCACAATGACAATGAATCCGTATCTGATTTTAAATATATTGTTTGATTTTTGTCAAAAACATTATTGACTGGAAATGTCAGCCACCATGAGTCCCACTCTGTATGGATCAGAGTTATTTTAGATACACATTGTTTTGGAAATATGGAGGCCTATTGACTGCATTCAAAATAAAACTGCAGTGCCGCTGCAAGCATTCAGTGAATCACCTATAGTAAATTTGTTTTTGGAAACAGTTTAACTATAGTATCAGGGAAAAAAAAAAAAGAAAAAAAGAAGGCATGTGCTAGTTGACCTTTAAGTTAGCATCTGCAAAAAATAAATGTTGGTATAGTAGTCTTTGTACGACACAGCAAATGTTGTTTGTGCAGCCATTAATGAATGCATTCTACTATTCATAAATATCAACATCAAAAAAAAATTCAGCAAGATCTCAGTTCTTAAAATTCCTACTCAGTGCAGTGACTCACAGCATTAAGTCCAAGACTTAGTACTCAGTCTACATAGCCAATTGTTTCAGGTCAGTGAACAAAGTAACAGCACAGATTGTGATGCAGTTCAATACAACAACTCATTGGGAATTTGAACTCTTGGTATGGATGTGGTGTTTATTTTCTCCATTTTAGCTGCTCAAAAAATCCAGCTCTATCATTGCATATATAAATACGCATTACTGAAATATTGTTTTGTTTTTAAAAATATATTAAACCTTCATTAATATGCTTAGAAACTGGGGCCAAAAAAAAAGAGCATCTCATGGACTTACATTCAAGTCCACTTGGAGCTAATCTCAGAAATCCGTAGGCCCTCTCCAGAGCAGCAATACAGCTGTAAACTGTCTTAACCAGCCTTGTGAGAATGCTCTTACACAAGAGATTTGTCAAACAGGCAGCAGAGAGCTGACACAGCAGCTCTTGCAAAAAAAATGCAGACCTAGGCTTTCACTGCCTAAGATGTTTCCTGGCCATTTTCACATGGTAGGAGTTTTAGCTTCTAGGTGTGCCTAACATTTGAAATAAACTAAAATAACATTCAGTTTGCTCCAGAGAGATAATGATCCCTATGGGCATGAAGCCAAACTGTGATTCTGAGCTACCCCCAAACCACATGTGTGTAAATCAACATATACAAGCAAGAAGAAGCATGCAGTGCTTTAAAATACCATTATTTCTGATATTTATTTTTATATGGAGAACAGATACTAGAATATGTTATCTCCGTGCAAGTAGAGGTGCATGCAGTGATTTTTAATGTATAGTTTCAGTTGTGTGACAAATATATCTGCATGCGTCCACCTTAAAAACTTGCACTGTTCTTTGCTGCTGCAACACTGACCCTTAACATAAGTCCCACATCTATTTTGTCAGGGAAAGTGGTTCTTTCCTTGCATTGTTCTGAAAGGAAAAGCCATTAGTACCAAATTAAGGGAATGTCAACAAACATTATAACAAAATATTTTAATAATATAATTCATTCTTGTGTGGACAGTAGCTTAGGAAAGGGGAACAATCTGTTCAAGAGAGATCTTATTGATAAATGGAACTAATGTCACTCACAGATTCCTGTTTTAGCTCATAATGATTTACTGCGTTTTATATTAGGAAGCTGAATTTTCTTTGTAAAATCTGTCCAACAGAAGTCGAACATCCTGTTTTCTTCAGGATAGACAATCTCCACTAATTCAATGTGGAATATTTACTGGAGGTACTTATTGATATGTCCACCGCTTGAGAGAAGGTAAACCTCTAGGGTGGAATGTGGTGGATAATCCATTTCATGACAATTACCTAAGCAACGTGACCTGAGAACTTAGCTGCTAGCAAGCACCAGGGGAGCCTGATAAACTAAGAAAATAACATGTAGTTCAAAGAAGGGTGGAGGTCTTATAGCTAAACTGCACGAACAGCCTTGCAGGGATATGAACTTAATGATAGCATTAGGACTAATAAACTATCTTGGGATTTTTTGTTTGTTTGTTTGTTTTTGTTTTTTTGAGCCAGCCCTGAGCTAGCAGTTTTCCACCTTTCTGTCAAAAATATGTTTTTGAGTGAACTTGGCAAAACAAAGATACATTTGTCTATACTCACTCAAGCTCCACCTGAAATTAAGAAAATAGTATAAAAATGGCTTAAGAGAGAAGGAATTTCAGGGGAAGGTACCATTGCAGGCAAGGGAGGAAGATACTATCTCAAACAAGTCAGGAGGACACTGTTGACCTCCAGGACCGGTCAGCAGGCCAAGCCTCTCGTTCCACTCCCATATGAGAATACATACTGAGTAAGATTCACAAACTCAGTTATACTGAGTGAGTCCCTGAGTCCCTGGCAAATCTCTGTAGAGATGTTCTATGATTGAATGCAATTGTAGTCAGACATATTATTCATGTTCTTGGTTAACCTCACATGCTTTGAAGACAGTGCATTTATAACTGAGAATCCAAAAGATTCTGTAATCTGTTGCTTTAATAAACTATGCTATTCACTAATCTAGCTGCGAGAGTTCTCATAGGGCACAGCCAAATTCCTTAAAGGTGGTCATGAGAGCACATCTGAACATGACTGGATGAATTGGGCAGTGTACAATTTTTGAATCCGTAATCATGCTAATTCATATATTGAATGAGACTGGATTATAGCACCAAACTGGGCATCACTCAGAATCTAAGCTCAGCTGCCTCCAGCCCCTCTGATATTTGAGGATAAGGTGAAACACACAGAGGTGTATTTTCTGCCAAACTTTTCTGCCTCTTTGATGCGACTTCTCTGCCTCTTTCATGTATACAAGAAAAAAGACCATGTATATCATGTGAGTGATACAAATCTACCAGTGAGTTTGAGCAGGTAAAGGTGGGAACATCTTGACACTACTCCAGTCATAGTTATCATATTTCAGTGGATGTAATTAATGAAAGCAATGAAGAACAATACTCCACCTTCTTCTCTAAAGCTTCTGATAAATCATTTCCTATTACTCTCCCACTGTTGTTCTTTACCTTTATAAAACCTGCTTGATAATTTGTTTTTACCATTGAAGGCTGAAAATATTTATGATATGATATGATACCTGAAGTACCAAAGCATTTGGCTGAACCATAAGCTTGTACCTAATACATTGTTTAAGTGTAATGCTCTACTGGTTGTTCACGAAACCATTTGATTAGGAGATAGGTTAATTTCTCCTTAATTGATCTAAGTATGTACTGCTGATCAAGAGAATACTTCTCAGTCTTTTTAGTTGCTATCCATCCCATTGTTAGGAGTGCCTTTTCATAAGAAAGATGGAAATTATTGCATGGAAAGGGATATTTGTATCTCAGTACAGAGTCTTTGAACTTCAAAGTCTGTCTCCTCTAGGAAGTAATAATAGCCTCCTTTTTTACAGTGCTCCTCAGGAGCTGCTCTGAAAACACAGTACAACAGAAAACAGTATTGTTAGTTCCAGCAAGAAGATAAAACTTCTAAGGAAAGGAAATACCTAGTCCAATTGTACCTAGGCAGTACTAGTATCTTCAGCAGATAGCAGTCCCTAACTTTCCAGCTCCAGCATATTGCTTACCTGCTAAATACACTGCTTGATGTTGAAAAGCAATCACCATTCTGTTGGAAACATGAGTGAGAACAAAGTATGTCAGTATAAAGAATATGCATCCTATGGGCTTAGGTTATGCTACAGAAATGTATATATACAGCAGAGTGATACAGAGGTCAGTGATGTAAAATCCTACTGGAGAAAAGACATAGGTAGTTTGTACTTCAGTATTTTTGGACACATTTAAATCTGGTTATCAGTGAAGGTCTTGAGTAGTTGCAGCTTGGTAAACTGTGTGTTGTATACTGAGAGCATTTTCCTTTAAGATATGCATTTGTAAGAACTGAACTGAGATAGTGATTGGTATTCTAAAAAAAATCATGTGTTGTTTTCTGTCAAATCAAAACTCAGCATTCTAGACTAGCTTTGGAATATAGCCAGTGGATGAAAACATGAACTTACTGTCAGCCAGTTGTGATATATCACAACAGTTTCAAAGAGGTTAAATTATATTAGAACTGTAGTGTTAGCTCCCCCTCTCTGTCACACCTCCTTCTAAATCCACTGAAAATATATATTTAAAAGCAGGAATGCAGAAAACTCATTTTCACCTAAAACTGAGGCTTTGAACTTAAGCCCCATGATATGTAACCCTACTTCAAATGCTAATTTTTACCTTCACTCAGTTACAGGCTTAGAAATTCTGCCTGCAGGAAAACATGTGAAAAGCTGTAAATAAAGAGATAAATCAATTTCAAATGGGATTCCTAAAGCGTGTAATGTGCTCAGACACAAAGCATGACCTGCAAAGGCACATGGATGAAGGAATGCCAGCTCCACGGTGTTTTTGAAAGCCAGGACGAAAGAAGGGGAGATGAAGGTCTCATATTTTTAATTCAGGTTATTTACTATTTGTCCTGCAATGGATTATAAAGGCAGCAACACTGGAAAAATGTGAATGCCACAGGTTACGTACCTTTCATTCCACACTTCTTAAATCCAATAACCGCATTGCACTATTTATGAAATGTGTACCTGCAGATCTAATTGTACAGTTCTAGCCTTAAATTAAATTAGTGATGGATAACTACAAACCAATACATCCAGGAATGAAAAAATGAAATACGCTTTCATGTTGCTGAGTTCTAAACAGAGCACAATAAACTAGGAAAAGACCTAAGGGTCACTGCAGACAGCAGTCCCAATAGGTAACAGAGCACTGAAAAAGGACAGGTTATAGTACTGTGCATTTCTCTATTTATTAGTGGCACAATGCCATGTGTTCTCTAAGGCTTAAGATCACTAGTTCTTCTCATAATCATATTTGTAATAAATCTTTAGCAAATATAGAAAGTGGCAGCTAATATTCAGTGTAATTGGGGAAAATAGGGAAAATATAGTCTCTATACTTCTGTATTTGAAGGACAACTTAAAGAAACTGTCCAATTTAATCTAAATGAGAGCTGAATAACCTTGAGGTTCATGTTCTTATTTTAGAGCAAATGAATGAGTTTCCAAAATGCTTTAAATTAAACAGGAACAAATCACTTTTCCTCCCAAACAAGACTGGTCACACAATGAGGATGGCAATATCTTATTCAGAAATAACAAACCGAGAACAACTTGATATATATAGACTAAACCTTGATCTACTAGTTCTTTTTTCCTACAATCTGTTTCTGTAAAAAACATTAATCTTAGCAACTTCCAGTCCCTGAGGACAGCTACTGCCATTCCTGTAAGTACTTTTAAATGATTTTCTTCCAATTTCATCATGAGTGAAACTATAAATACACAATTAAGGATTAACAGCACCATTCATTAGACATGACAAAGAAGCCTTACGTGCTGTTGTTAGAAAGAGACAGTCAATATTGCTGCCTATTTAAAATAGACCAAAAAAATCCTAGGTCTTGTAAGCAGAAATATCTGGGGTACAAAAGCTAATGAGTCATATGTAAATCTGTAGCTGACACCCATGTTAGATCTAAAAATACTTTGAAAGGTTTTAGATTAAATAAGATTTAAAGGGTTAGTACTCTTTTTAAGGGGCGTGGGGAAAAAAAAAAAGAACACTTTTTTAGCACAGCCGATGTCCAAGAAAAGAAGAAAACCTATGTAGTCAAAATTCTGCTCTTACTGTTTTCCTGATGCTAAAAAAAAATAATAATAAAATAAATAAATAAATAAATAAATAAATAGGCTCTATTGCTCTGCAAAATTACTAGATAAGCCACCAAACAGTTTTGGTTAGAGAAAAGTTGCTTGGGGTTTAAGTTATGTGACAAATGAACAAACTCTCTGCAGTACTGCTGTCCCAGTATCCCTGCATGACCTTCTGTGTAATCTCCATAGCTGCAGTGTCTTCACACCATCTTTGGGGAACAGGATGAAGCTTCCAAGTGAGATCTCCTCATCTAATTACTTAGAAAGCAAGTGTTGATCACACATGCTGATGAACATAAGATTAGACTCCCTTTATAGAACTTCAATAAATCATGTAGAATTCTTATGATTCTGAAATGTCAGCCATGGCTGGATGCAGTTTTCTTCCTTTCCTTCAATGTTTCTGCAGTGCCAATTCAAATAGACTGCAAAAACCATCATGCCAGCAAAGAAAACGGATGTTGGTCTTACAAGACTATGGATAATATATGCACAGCTTTCATTTCTTGAGCAAATCCTGTTGTCTATGGAGAAAAGATCAGTGGATTTTCCCCATTCCACCTTGTTGTGGACCTGGCGGGATACAAACTTACAGCGTAGTACTGTGGCCCTGAAGGCAGGGCTTGTTCAGAGGTCATTTTGAGACATGAATTCTCAGTGTGTTTCCACCAGAGGAGAAAATACGTAGCGCTATTAGCAGGTTGTCAGTATTGCTTGCAAAACACATGGCTGCTAAATGGTAATTACCACAGCATCAAGGTTCAGGGAAGATTTTAAGAATGATCAGTGTCTGGGCCCACTTTTTGAAGACATTTTAATGGTTATTTATGGCAATAATAACCATAAATTGAGTCTGGGGAAGAGTTTATACTATGCACTGGTTCTGATCTTTTCTAGGTAACATCATCTGTAGGAAATAACCATCAGCAATACTGTCCATCTGCAACAGAGACACACTTGGTCCTACCTAGTCAAGGACACAGGTATGCTTAAAGAATGTGAAGCAACTGTTCATGAATCCTGCCAAATGCAGGAGGTGCCATGGTCACCTCATTAGAGAAAATGGATTTTTTGTCTCTGCCTTCAGTGGGGTATAGATTTTACTCCAAGTATAATTCCATTCTCAGCTTTTAATGGGCACTGCAGTATGTAGATCTGCACTGTTTTTTTCTCCCTTTCTGCCTGCTTCCTGTACGGAGCTGTTGTAGTTTGTCTTTCTGTTAGGCACATGCTCTATGAAATACAGGAATTTATTAAACCACTCAATCCATCAATTGAAAAATAAAGAAGAGTTCATAATTTTTTTTCCGTGATGAATTACAGAGCTTGCTGGGTCTTCACCAGCTACTAGTGTATGGAATTTCCAGCAAGCTGTGCTTCGTTTAATATTTATGAGCAAAGTATCTGTACTGGGTTAAGTCTGTAATGGCAAAGCATATTTCATTTTTGCTTAAAGTAGAATGCCTATGACAATCCGTATGCTAAATGTGATGGCTACCTGCCATAATGTTACCTACACCATTCTGTTATAGACCTGCAGTGTTAGTCCTTCATGAATCACATTTACTATCTGTTGCTTATTAATAATGCAGAAAACTAAAGTGAAGAACTAGTGCAAGTAAACTGTCCACTGGTAACAGTTTTTTCTCCTAATGAGAATTCTGCAGCTATAAGAAAACTAACAGCCGTCTGTGCAAGCTTTCCCTTCTCATTCAAATTGGATATGAAATTCAAGCTCACCATGGGTGGCTGCAGTTTCACTGATGCAATCCTAACAGCTTTTTGAAATGGGACATTTATGGCAAGTCTAGCTTGTTCAAAAATTGTTTAAAATTTTGAATCACAAATATTTTGCTTCAGAATTTCTACAATTCATTCTAGTTACTCAAATATAATTTAATAATTTCTTATGCTAGCATAATTTTTATGTGAATAATTTTAATACTGTGGGTAGTATCATGCTATCAGTTTTCCACCTCTACAAAACAAAAATGGAGGCATTTCTGATCCTGGCTTGTATGAATATGCATGAATACCAGTAAAATCCCAGCTTGATTTCTCTCAATGTCTTTTTCAATGAAACTGATAATAGATGATAAAATCACAATGACTCCAAAACTAATTGTTAGTTTTTCGTAGATTCTTTAACAATAAAATATTTTCTTGTGTGCACTACATTTTAAACATAATTCTATTACTGTGTACATGGCATGAAATACAGAAGTGAAAAAAAATTAAGAATGAAGCATTCCCTTCCCTAAGAATTGTTTTAAAAGCAACGTCAATTCAGTTTTAGTTACTCAGAGTGATTATTCTCCAACTCCTGTTTATGCATCTGTAATACCTACAGGTCAAATGAGAGATTAAACTGTGTTATGCATCATATCTGATAAAGGAACATAAATGTGACAGATCTATCCCAAGAATCTCCCAGTCTCAAACGTTGAGAGCAGACAAAAAAATGCTCACTCTAGTGGTCAAAAATCTGTGTGTAACCAATAGCCCATGGTATTATTTCAAAGTAACCTCCACAAAAACCATAGAAATACCATGTATTACCATTTAGCCATTTAGCCTTTCTGAACTGCATCTCATATTTGTAAGAGCTGCAAAACACTTAGATAACAGAATATTTTAAAATCAGTAAGATTAATAGGACTAATCAAAGTTATGTTTTCTGAGGTCATGAGATTTTTAAGAGGCTTTTGTGTAGGACACAGGAAGGCATGCATCAGTGGCACCACAATGATAGAGACGCACCTATGTTTAATAAGGCACAAGGCAAGAACAAGTCAGAAAGAAATTAGAATGAGGAAACTTGTGTACCCAGAAAGTGTGCAACCATTAAACAGTTTGAACTTTCTCAGTTTTCATCCAGAAGCCTTTCAAATTTTGGCAGTTTTGATCTACAGCTAAGTGAACTTCTGCTTTATAAACAAGGATGGCAAATTAGTGGGAGTGCCCTGTTTAACTTGTCTACGTTTAGAACATCTTAGAAAAATGATTGAAGTACTGCAGACAGTGGAGAAAATTAAAATTCTGGCTCTACTTTCCAGTTTTCAGGTATTGAATTTTTAGAAAAGTTCCGATTTTTTAAGTTGTCAGCAGATTCCCTTCAGGGCCATATAAATCTTCATTTCTAAGTTGAAGAAAGGAAGCAGCAGGAATTGCTAACAAATGATCTGAATAAAGCTTTTGTCATGCTAAATAGATGAAGATGATATACTATGAATCAATGTATCTTTGAGCAAGCAGTCGAACTGAGGATTCCAGGGACTGAAATAGTCCTTTGGAAAGAAAAAGAAAAATACTACTTGTCCATCCAGGATGTAACTAATAAGGATAACGAATAAAAAGCACTTTTAATCACACTTTCTATAAAAAAAACACTTTTTGGAAGCTGCTTTGACTTCATACAGTGTCAAAAATTATAATCAATGGGTAAGTCTTGAATTTAAATATTGAAAAACCCCATAAATCACAGTGTACTAGGTTTAAGCCTTTCTTCAATTGTCTTCTCACAGACAATATTAGTTGAATGAGTCACAACAGTATATTGTAATTGTACTATTACAAATTGCCATATCTTCATCTTTGACATTCTATCAGTCCTCTGCAATGGGTAAAAATGAAGCTTAATAGCCCAGTATTTAAACTAGGAATCCACAACCTTGTCATTATTTTGGGTACAATAGTAAGCCTCTCTGGAACCAGTCAACCAAACGATGGGGAATCTTGGAGTTAATTACATCACCTTAGACAATAATTTGCTCTTTGTAGTGGTAGCTATCTCTTTCCACAGTTGGTTCTCTTTTTTGTTGAGTTGTGATGTCCCATTAATCACAGTTACATTTGCTCTGTGTCATGTTATTCATCATCCTTTATCCCTGCAGCTGTTTCCATCCTTTTGGACTCAGATAAACTGCTAATTTAAGCTAGTGATGTCCAACCTTGAATATCACAATGGCTTGTACCACAATGCTGAAGGTCAGCTACTGCATTCACACAGTCCAAGATTTTTAGTCACTACAATTACTCCACATCTCCTGCTCATTTGCTTGGATAGAGATCATGCTCATCTCAAATGAGTAGGTAGCTTTTTTGATGGATACCTGACACAGCAGATAATAAAAACACACCAAGTTTTTTCTAACGTCAAAGTATGCAGCTCCTTTTCTTCTCTCTTTTCCTTCCTTGTCTTTAATTCTTTCAATTTGATTAACTATATTTAGTGGACTGTGGGGAGTTAAGAAGAAGGAAGAAAGTTTTTGCTATTTTGCTGCTCCTTCAAGCATTCTTCCTTTTTCTTCAGTCACCTTACCTGATTATATGTGTCTCACGGGGGAGATAAATATTTGCATAAAATTAAAATCAGGTATAAAGTAGATAAAACTAATACCATACCTTAACAAATAGAAGAATTTCAAATAATAATTTCACTTGATATCTGTTTTACACAAAACAATTTACCTAAAATATTAATTTTTCACTACTATTTTTCAAGACAACAACAGACTGTTTCCTTCATTTGATGAGAATCAATATTTTTTTTTAGTGAGATGTGTATGAGAGGAGTATATGACATATTGTTATTGTCAGCCTTGTTTGCACTACTTCTTCTGTCTTATATTGTTCTTTCCTGGATGAAGATATTAATTCTCACCACAGATACCAACTATAGAATTGAAATTTTCTATTTTCAAGTAAAAACACTATGAACATATGAAAGCTGGGAGCTATTGGTAATGGGTGAATGGTTGGACTGGATGATCTTTTAGGTCTTTTCCAACCTTGGTGATTCTATGATTCTATGAAAGATGTATTATATACAAAAATCTTACAAACCCTTTGGTTTTGTCTAAATTGAGTTTAACGTGTGATTAAAAGTACGTGTTAATTACATTTTGATAAATCTGCTCATGGAGAGATTTGGATCCAACTTTTACAGCTTAACTGATGCATGAGGCAGAATATTTTGCCTTCTTAGATCAAAAGGCTCTTAGTCAGCATGTTAGCTAATATGCTTTCATACTAGCTCTTTAAAGTCTAGTCCAGACAAAACTTCAGAAACTGTCTTTTGAAATTGTTTTGGGTTTTTTTATTTCTTTTTTTATTGAAAGGTACCTTAAATTTCAGTGAAACCAGTGTTTTTCTGATGGTAAGCAAAAAGAACGAACTCCCAAAGAGGGTGGATTTTCCACCATTCAATCATCCACTCACTCAGGGAAACAGTTAACAGCCCTCTTTTACCCCTTTTCGACTTTGCGTATGGGCAACTTGCTCATAAAGCCTTCACGCTGTAGCAGCCGTGCTTTGCAAAGAATCATCTCATTAGGAGCTTTAATACTCACACATCAAGAAATGCCATTCACACAACTAGTGTATTTATTGCTAACTATACCTTTGGGACTGAACATTAAATGAAAGATAGGATATCACTTAAAAATTAAACAGACGCTTTGCCATAATATCTTTAGTGACAAATACTGATACATACTTCATACAGGGGATGCACACCACGTGTATTATCTGCTGCAGATTGTTGAAATCTGTTTTATATCAGAGTTGTAGAATCACAGAATCATTAAGACTGGAGAAGACCACGAAGATCACCTAGTCCAACCATCACCGCCATGACCTCTAAACCACGTTGATCAGTACCACATTTACAAGTGACGCTGTTTAGTTCACTTCTCTGTGTGTAGAGCATGCTGTCTCACCTATCTTATCAAAGGATGAGGGTGCAGAAACAATACTGTTAGGTAGAAAACTTCCCCTTTAATTTCTCCAATCCATTGTAGACTGACAGTTGCAGGAGACACAGTTCTGCTTCCCGCTAACCCCTTGACTTAATTAATTCTCCTGATTAGATGCTGTCTTAGGTTAAAATCATTTTACTTGCTTTTTTACTGTATGATAAAGGGAAGCCAGAATATATGGATAGTGGCACATAAATGATTTCAGACAAAGCCTGAAAGCCATCATCTACATTATCATGTTCCTCTGTCTCTTTGAGAGCACCTTCTGGGACACTTTGGAGGTGCAGGGAAGATGATCATCAAAATCATCATGGCATTTCAGCCTTCAGCATGACATTTTCCAGATAGAATGGACAGACTGACTTTGCTTTACCTATCCATTTAGTTTCAGATGCTGTTTCAAACCCTTTTACTTCTTTTGTTGGAAAAGATTCCTGAAAATCCACAAGTTCCTTGTGGCTCTGTGTGCAAGGCCTCCTTGTACTTCACATGGCCTTCCTGGCTGCCCTGAAGTCCTGATTGAGCTTCTACAGGGAAACATTTGGAAATCCTCTTGTTTTACAACAGTGTAGCACAGCTAGCAGTAGCTCTGTACATCAAGGCACATATTATCCAAGGCTCCTGCCAAAATCAAGGCTCTTATATGTATATTCACTTTCAAAAGACTTCTGCCAATGTGGAAATTTTTGTTTTAATTTAACTGCATCTTAGTCTCCCTGTTTTAAAAGAAGATATGTACAGATGCAAAATATTTAATAGAGATTAATTATTTACTTTCTTGATATTAGAGCTATTAAAAAGTTATATTTTTTACAGATTTATTGATTCTTTGTGCAAAAGACTAAAACTGTATGCAGTATAGAAAAATGTCATCAGGTATTTCTGTGAAAATTCCAGTATTTTATTTTTTAATACTGTACATTACTATGAGGTAAGGAACTAAAAAATGTAAAAGGAAGAAATTCTATCAATACAAAAGTGTAGATAAAGCATGACTTCACATGACATGTTCCCCTGGTTACATAGGATACTGACCCTAACTGCACATCTTGAGGACCAACCACAAATGCTAAGCATCCTCCTAAAATGTACATTCACCCACACACACACCCCTACACTTGCAAGAGATCAAAAGAAACAGGTGCATTTCAAGACACTCCTCTGCACTGTAGGATTCTGGCAGTTCTCTGTGGTTAATGCTATGTTTGTAAATGAGAAGTCTATTTTAAAATCTGTGTCATTGGCAAATTAAGAATTTGTGTTGAAAGTCAAGGACAAAGGTAATATAAATTGACAACAGTCTCCAACACAATTGCTGCTCATTAATTTGCATAATTTGTTTACTGTTAGGTGTCTCCCTTTTAAAATGTCTATTCAAGCCAGACCCTCAAGGCATAAACTGTAATGGTCTAATCTCTCCAAGGACATAATTTATACTCTTAAAGTCTCATAGTGAATAGCAGTAGGAAACCAACTAAATTAGATGTGCTCTGGAATTTCCAGGATTGATGGAGATTATATGTAAGTTTATGTCAGAAACAACTGCATAGCTAACATATTTCCTCCATTGATTATATCAAAAAGAGAAAAGAAGGGAGGGAGAAAGGAATAAAGGAAGCTACTGCCAACAAAATCCAATGAGGGAAGCTTTATTATATTAAAATAATACACTGATATTACTAGAAACAAGTCTAAATAATACAGGTTTAGGAGACTATCAATTTACATACTTAGGGCTTGATTTCTGCATCTGTTTTCTATGATCCAGACCAACAGTAAAGTATAAGTTTAATTGAAAGTGTGTGTTCAGAGTCCTGTCCTCTTACTGCAAACACCAGAGGACAGCTCTTGGATCTACTGTTAGTCCACAAGCCTTCCATGCTGTGCTTAGACAAGCCCAGAGAGTGAGTACCTAGCAGGAATGAGACCTTGATTACTGTTTCTTCTTCTCATTACAAATACTGACACAAAAAGGGAGGGGAAAGGGCTGTTTAGGAGGGTGGATAGTGATAGGACAAGGGGGAGTGGTTTTAAACTGAGACACAGGAGGTTTAGGTTAGATATTAGAAGTAAGTTTTTCACACAGAGAGTGGTGTCACACTGGAACAGGTTGCCCAAGGAGGTTGTGGATGCGCCATCCCTGGAGGCATTCAAGGCCAGGCTGGATGTGGCTCTGGCAGCTTGGTCTGGTGGTTGGCAACCCTGCACATAGTAGGGGGTTTGAAACTCGATGATCATTGTGGTCCCTTTCAACCCAGGCCATTCTGTGATACTGTGAAAAAAGTCAGCACGTGGTTATAAGGTCAACATATTTTCATTGCTAATTGCATTAGCAAGAGGAAAAAAAAAAAAAACGAGAAAAACTGGTTAGATTATGTCGTATAGGAGTCATAATATTTCATGGCACTCACAAATTTGTCACTTGAGACTCACTTTTAGTATTATGCTTTTCATTTTGTTTTTGGTAAAGATAATTTCTGCTTCACAGCTGTCTCTAAATCAATCAGAATGTATTTAGGATTTCCATCCCCTGAGAACTGTAAGTTTTATACTAACAGTCACATCGATATACAGTTATAATTGTCATATGTTATTCATCTACTGATGCCAAGATGTGGATGCTTTGAGAGAGCTAGATACCAACTTCAAAATAGAATTATTGCAAATTTTCTTTCATTTTTCAATTATGGCGGAGAAAATACATTCTGTTGAGTTAGCTGAAAGTTGACTGTATCACAAGAACTCACTGTATGCAGTTAATGCAAATGTGGAGTATGTGAAATAGATGCAGGTGAGATTATACTGGGATTCCTTTCAGTCTTCTGATAACGACATACACCACTCAGATCCTTAGTTATTTTTGTTAACAGTCAGTGACAACATATTACTGAATTATACATTTTGTTCATACTGCCTGCATTATTGCTTAAAATACCAAACCTGAGGAATTCTTCCAGGTAACGTGTAATTGCTGTTATCATATATATTGCGGCCATCAAAGGGTAGGCCCATGATACTGACAGGTAATTTTTGTAAAGGATGATATGGTTGACAAAGTTTTTATTTTTTTTCTTGAATCTAAATATTCAATAGCTGGCTCCACAATGAACCCATGTATTGCTGTGTGAATATTGAAACTGATCTTCAAAGGCGGTGAATGCTGGAAGGGTTAGGACGTAGGAGATGAATTATTAACATCTGAAATGAACAAAAGATGCTTTTTCATGTGCAGTAATAAGCATTAAATAACGAAGATGTCTGCAAGTCTCCATGCAGAGTTACAGTTAATGATAGGTATTGATACAGCCTTCTCCCAAGGCCTCCCTGAAATGTTTGCAAAACTGAGTTCACACATCCAGGCTGTGCATGATCTTTACAAAAAATTCTTAAAACTCTGAAGTGGACTTTGTAACGACGACAAACTGTGTAGAGGACTTAGGCAAAACAATGTTAAGGGATAGTAGAAATTGTAGGATGCTGACAAATTAGTACAAATGTGTTTAAGCTATGGGGTTACTGACATGAGGTTATATTAATACTGCAGGTGCTGAGCTAATTTTAAGCATACCTCAGAAATGCATGGGTAAGAGAAAACCAGTGTAAGTTTCTCCTTTCTCCTTTTTGGGGGAGAGGGGGTGGGGACAACATGACAAAAGAGGAGGGAAGGAGAGAGACTGTAATTGATGGCTTCTTTTGCCACTCAGACACCACTGTTTTATAATAAGGGTTTTTTAATAATAAGGTTCTGTGCAGGTGCATTTTTCCCCTCACAGTCAAGTTTCAGCATATTCCCTCCAGACATGAAACTCAGTGTGCCAAGGTCTGTGAGAGCTGCTTTTGGATCTGTATCTAACAGTTCTGCCCTGGAAGCTAAATTCCTATCTGGTCAGCCTGCCTTGAGAGAACATCTATTTTTCACTGCCATTTTCTCATCCTGGCAGGTCTAGACTTCTGTGAGGAGAAAAAAGAGACTCTATTGGCAAAGCCACATAAGGCAGATGGAAAATGTCCTTCCTATTGCCTAGGCAACAGTCACCTCCATTGCAAGGGGTCTCAATCTCATGCCTTTGCACTTGGATTTACAGCACAGTCTTCAAAGGTGTTTCATAACCGTTATTTTCAGCCATTATACCCAGTGGAAGTCGTAAATGACATAATTACTCATTATAAGTTTGTCCTTTTGTATTCGTAGGTGCCTTATACACTTCAATGCCCACGAAATAATAATACAAGAGAAATATTGTATGAAAGTCAAACCATACACTGGGTCATCTATTACTGATTTTCATACACTTATGCACAGAACTCTACCTCATTTAGGACACTGTTTATCACTGAAATGTTCTCATCTCCTTTATTCTATTTGAGAAGGAAAAAAATTATCAAAATGTCTTCTAGCAGTAATTTCCTTATCTTATCCTATCCTGCATGCTCCTGGCAGAAGATGGTGAAGTTAAGATAGAAACCCAAATATTAAAATATTATTCTTACAGCTATATTTCAAAATAATAATATTTTGATGGAATATCTTACAAATTACTATTGCCTTACATTTGAAGTAGGACTTCAAAGGATAATTCAGGACTGCTTGAAGCAGCCTATGAGTTCAACATCAGTAGCTACTCTCACAAAAGCAAACAAACACACAAAACATCAGTGAGGGCCATCCTGGAACTACCTCATAAGAAGTATCATCTTGGATTGAGATGTTGTGTTAGGCAGGATATGTCAGCTTTTACAATGCTACCCTTTAAGTTTCTTGTTTTAGATCAGGAACACCACAGACACCCAAAAAATCTTTCCTTAGGGGAATCTCCAGCAGAGATTGAGCATTAGGAAATACTACTTCTCCGGGAGAGTGGCCAGATGCTGTAATGAGCTGCCCAGGGAGGTGGTGGAGTCACTGACTCTGGAGGAATGTTTAGATGAGGGACATGGTTTAGTGGGAAATATTGGAGATAGGTGGACAATTGGACTGGATGATCTTAGAGGTCTTTTCCAACTGTGGTGATTCTATGGAAGTTCTAACAATACTTTTGAAAGAGCATTACAATGCAGCCCGTTGTGTTGATAATCCATGTACTAATCAGTCTCTAATTGTTGACACCATAGAGCGCAGCAGCTCTGAAGGGAAATTACTGGCACATAAGTTACTTCTGCTGGAAGCAGACTTAGCATTTAGAATGTTTTCTTCACCACTTTCCAGCTCATTAACCTTTTTGTATCAGGAAAAAAATACTGACATCCAGCCAGGATGAACTCATGAATCATTTAATTTGTTTCAAGTCTGCCCCAATAAGATCAGGAGAAAAAAAGAATGGAGTCTCTCAGATGTTTATTTTTAACTGGCTATCTTTAACACACATCTAATGATGACTTTTCTTTATTTTTGAGTTAATTTTAGTTTACATTAACAAACTGGTCTAATAAATAGAGGCATAGGCTTTACAGAGATAATACTGTATCTTGTCTCCTGATAATGCTCCAGGGATTCATCCTGGGCAATAGAGGGGAAAAAAATACTCCTGAACAAAACCCTCCATTCTGATGGCAGAAGCCTGGAGCTGGTATTCAAAGACATGCTCCTGGTTATAAGGAAGATTATTCACTGTCTTGTGGCTGGGAAGTATAACTCTCATGAAAGAATCCTGCTAGCATGTAAAGACAATGCAAAAGTCAGAGTGCCAAGAAACCTGATCATTTTTTACCTAGGAAAACATTGTTAAAGTCTAGTGTGAAATGGCATGGCAACTTTCCTCTATATGTGATCATGTATTTTTCAAGAGGCTTTAGGAATTGTAGGCCCTGACCTTCACAGTTCACTTAAATACTCTTAAACATATAAGCCTTGCTGTTAAAATTGAAGTGCTGTCTCCCAGACAGAAGGTGCATGAAGCTGGGCACCAGAAAAAATATTTTTCAAAACATGCGGTGATAAGTGGTTAAATTCTCGTAGCATGTGTATCTAAGCCAGTGTTTTTCCTGTTATTTGTTAGAGACAACGTCCCTTCAGCTTAGTCTCAGCAATGTACACTGTCATAGAATGACTGAAGTTGGAAAAGACCAGTAAGACATTCTAGTCCAACCATCAGCCCATCACCACCATGCCCACTAAACCACGTCCCAAGGTGTCATATCTCCATGTTTCTTGAAAGCCTCCAGGGATGGTGACTTCAATTCCTCTCTGGGCAGCTTGTTCCAATGTATTAATTGTTCAAATGATTTTTCCAGCCTGAACTGCCCCTGGTGCAACTTGAGGCCATTTCCCCTCCAGTCGCTAATTACCCAGGAGAAGAGGCTGATCCCTGCAGAGGGCAATGAGGTCTCCCCTGAGCCTCCTTTTTCTAGACTAAACAATCCTGTTTTCCTCTGCTACTCCCCATAAGACTTGTGTTGCAGACCTCTCACTAGCTTTGTTGCTCTCCTCTGCATACACTTCAGGGCCTCAATGTCTTTCTTGTAGTGAGGGGCACAAAACCAAACAGAGTAATTGAGGTACAGCCTCACCAGAGCTGAGTACAGAGGGATGATCATCTCCCTGCTCCTGATGACTACACTATTTCTAATACAAATCAGAAAGCTGTTGGCCTTCTTGGCCACCTGGACACGCTGCTGGCTCATGTTCAATATTATAATTAATGTGCTCTGAGAATATCTACACAGTCAAGCTGTGGACTGATGGATAAGAATGGACCTTAGATTGTGACAGTGATTTAACAGCAGCAAAGCATTACAGTGCAGGTCTTTGTAGGCATTTAAACACTTGAGGAGCTGAAGACCAAAAACGTTCAGGAAAGTACTTAGTACCTACATGTTCCCAATATATAACTCTCTTCTTGATTCAGAGCATTTAAGCCCTCTACTACAGAGCATTTAAGCCCACTACTAACGGGTCTCATGTCATTCTGAGCTTGCACCTTTTCCCATGGAACTATCACTGCCACTGGTGGTAGGAAAGGACAAAAGGTGACAGCCAGACTGCTGGGTGGAATAACATGAAAAATCCCTCCTACATTTCACATACATTAATGTAGAAATATTACCTAGCCACAGAGAATTGACAGGATTCACTGCCTGCAGGTTTTAATTTACAGCATTGCCACCAACTTGTCAAGTCTGAAGAAAAGGAAAAGACACAAGGGAATTATTAACTTTTTTTTGTAAGTGGTATCAAGATTTGAATAGCTTAAAAGTTAAAGAAAAGGTACTTCGATATTGAGAAGTGAAGTATGCTTATATGTTAAGAAACATGACCAAATTTCAGTTTATTGATCTTGTATTAAGAAACATTTTGTTTTGAGTCAATAAAGGAATTCACTGAGTTTCAGAAAGAGTAAAATACTTAGAATATTATTCTGCTTTTTCTCAGGAGGGTTTTATTCTGCACTTATAGCAAGAAGAGGCAGAGGAGTTGGACAGATGTGACAGGAAAATACACTGAATAAGGTTTAATTTTATGGGGCTTTAGGTGCCTAATTCCCACAGGTTTCTCAGAAAACTGTTTATTCAATAAATGCATTCAGTAAGTTCAGACCTCCGCACTAATATATTTTAAAACTATGGACCATTAGATCATCTACCTTGTCTGCTTGTATTATACCAGCTATAAAACTTCATCTAGTAGCTCCTTCAGTAAGCTCAGTAGCTTGTGCTTTGCTAATACACCTCTTTTCGGGAAAAAAAGTCCTTTCTGAAAGCATCAAGTGACAAGATCTAACAGTTCCCTTGATATGTATTCTGCTTATTAACCATTTCCATTGCTCATTTACACCCTTCATTTCTCAATTGAATTTGTGCAGTGTCAGTATTCAGGCTTCAGCTCTTTTTTGCCTTTTTCCACCATTATACCAAACAACTTTTGGGCACTAAGCTTTATCTTGGAGATATTGTGTGATTTTAATAGTTTCTTTAAAATATATATATAAAATTATATTTACTTATATTAAAATTATTCTCAGTTTATTGCTTGAATGATTCTTTTACTGTATTTTAGGAACAGAATATTTATAAAAGGTGATCTTAACCTGCACTTTCTTCAGAATGCACTCAGAAAAGCCAATACTTTTGGTAACATGCTTGTCAGCAACTTGCTTATCACTTCTGGATAAGCAACTTTGGAACATGCAAGCACTGAAGATATGTGCAAACACTCCTGGAGCAACTCCTACCAAGTGGCTGTTCACAGATATAGTCAAAACACTTCAGGAATATTCTTAAAAATTAAAAACAAACAAACAAAAAAGCACAGAGAAGGACTAAGGATGCTCTCAAAATAGTATGTGGCACTTTTTCTTATGTTTTCTGGACTGTTCAAATGCTCCATTTGCTTGTTTTGTCCTGAAGATTTGCTCCAGCCATGAGAAGGAAAGCACTGAGATGGCACTCAAAGAGCTCATTCAGACTTGAGATACTACTGCCATTACTGTGCTCTGAAATAAGATATTCTGTGACAGTCCTGTCACTTGGTAACAAGAGCATCCTACCTTCATCAGCAAGGAGTACTGTCAGTGGGAGACTTCCTGAGAATGCTTTAGGAAGGGGGAAATGTCACTACTGGTTTTGATGATTCTTTCCCCTTTGTAGCAATGCCTTCATACCTTCTATATTAATTTTGTGCAGGACACGTTTTGAGAGTTACCACAGGGAAAGCCCAGAGCAAGTTGAAGAAATCATAAAACCACATTGCAAGCAAGTTTTTTTATAATTTCAGAACAGCATGATTTCCAGTTTCAGAAAAAGCTTAAACCATGTGAAAAAACAATTTCAGAAACAAAATTTGAACATGTGACAGTAAAGCTGCACTTCAGTAAAAATTCCATGCTAAGCTGCAAACTAAGCATGAATTAGATGATGATGCATGTATGTTTTCCTCTATTAAGTTACATTTGTCAGAAAGATTTTTTCATTTCCATCCTCTACAAGCTACCAAGTCTTTAAGTGCTATGGAAAATAATGTGCATGATGGAAGAATTTCTGCCACAGGCTTCTCTAGTTACTGCTTTTTTAGTTCTTTTCTCTGCTCTTTCCCATCCTTAGCTGCCACCTGGCACTCTTCCGTTAGCACTGGAAAAGCATGCCTAGCTTGCCAACAACATTGCTTGAGTGACAGGCTGAGAAAATTTAGGCACTTCACAAAAACATCCTTTTCCTCTGGAGAAAAAAAAGAAGAATTTGACATCTCCATATTTCTTGGGGTTCTGATGTAAACTCTTCTCTATGGAGCATAAGGCTATGGGGAGTGATTTACTCTAGCAGTTCTGAGCAGGTTTTATTCATACTTTCTGAAGCAAAAGTGTTAGTTTTCCGTCTTTTTTTTTTCTTTTTTTTTTTCCAAATACTATTCCTCTGCTTTTCCAAGGCAAGTTTAGAATTTTGGCTTTCTCATGTTAATGAAGTTTTCTATTCACAAAAGATTAAATACACGGAACTCCTGGCAATAATAAAAAATAATCATTATTCTTTAACCCAAGAATTTGCCTTCAACTACTAGATGCCTATATTTGTACATTATAGCTTGTTAACTTAGGCAGAGATGATCCTTGGCATTTTTTTTAAATTTTCTGTTGAAAATTGTCATTTCTTAAAGTAAAGTTTTTGTATTTGCCAAAATACATCAAGGGCAAGAAATTATTTCTTAAAGTGAAACTGATCCGTTTTGGGCACCTCAGAACAGAAAGGACATTGAGGTGCTGGAGCAGGTCCAAAGAAGGGCAACAAGGCTTGTGAGGGGCTTGGAGAATGTGCCTACAAGGAGAGACTGAAGGATCTGGGGCTGTTCAGTCTGGGGAAAGGGAGGCTGAGGGGAGACCTTATTGCTCTCTTCTAATACCTGAAAGGTGATTACACCAAGAGCAGGGCTGGTCTGTTCTCACAGGTGACAGGTGACAGGATGAGGAGAAATGACCTCACATTGTGCCAGGGAAAGTTTACACTGGGTATCAGGAAAAACTTCTTTACAGAAGAGGTTGATAAGCACTGGAATAGGCTCCCCAGGGAGGTGTTTGAGTCACCATCCCTGGATGTGTTTAAAACCCATTTGGATGTGGTGCTCAAGGACATGATTTAGTGGAGGGTTGTTAGAGTTAGGGTAGTATGGTTAGGTTGCGGTTGGACTTGATGATCTTTAAAGTCTTTTCCAACCTGAACAATTCTATGGTTCTATGATCAGATCCAGAATAAGCTTTTCTTTTCTTTTTTTTTTTAATCAAAAATCACAAAGTCTGTAGCCAAATTTTTACATACATCATGTAGGTAGACACATGATGGCCTATATCCCAAACTCCTGGTTTGTTTCATTCAGGACAAGACTTGGAGGCCAAGTTTCCCACCTTAGAATCCTGTATTTTCGACTAGGGAGTACCTTCTGATGTTTTTTAGAGATTTTTTTTTTCCCTCAAATTATTTTAACCCCATCTTCATGCATAATGGAAAGAAGTTTTAAAAATCTTCACTCTTTTTGTTGATAGAATAACTGCTTTCTGAATTATTCTTGGGAATAAAAAAATCCATGATAGCAATCCAAAAAGATGTCCTTGTAAAAGGTAGTTCTATGCCTCTATGAGAATTGACTGTACTTACTGTACATTGCTGTAAACCAAAAGCCCATTGCTTTTCCTATGTTCTGCAGTGGAGTTGCACTTTCATGATAGTTACTGAATGTGTTAAAGCCAGAAAGTCCTCACTGAAAGGTGAGGACTCCTATTTCTCACAAAAAATTTTGCAAGACTATGTTAGGTTTTATAAAATATCTGTCCCTCAAAAGCTATTTTAACTATGAAAAACTATGAATTTACAGTCTTTGTGAAGAAAAAAGAAAATAAAAATCCAGTTTCTAAATTTCATTCTCTCTGCTGTATTAGCTTCTTTTAAGACCAAAGTACACAGGCTTCATTTTTGATGCTTTCATCCAAAATTCAAGGTGATCTTCCTAGATTCAAGGGAATCAATGTAGATTTATACTGATATGCTTTTTTTCTCCTGCATTCTGATTAAAAGCTATTCTGAACTTAAGCGGTTGCTTTTACCTCTTCCACTGACTTCACTCCATTTAGCAGTTGTGTGAATCTGTCGGTAGTTTTCATAGATCTAGTTTGTAAACAGACTGCTCAGGTTAACAGCAGAGGAATTAGAAAAATGGATAAAGAAAAAAAAAGAATAGGGAGGGCAAGGGAAATGAAGGCAAAGCAAGGGACAGATACTGAGCTCATGTATACCAGCATAAATTAGTCCAGAATAATTTGAGGCAGAGGTTAGCCTGCAATCCCCAAGTGTTAAATACCCATTTCCATGTGACACTTAGCTTCCAAACAGCTCAGAATTAGGTGTTACTGCCTTGAAAGCAAGGCCAGTGTTGTGGGAGTTTAATATTTTTCTTATAATAAATAGCTATTTGGGGGGGATAAAGACATCACTCCAAAACTGCTGAAGCCAAGTGGAGGATTTCTACTGGCTTTCATAACTACTGGGCACAGCCCATCTTTCTACAGGTATGTGCACCTTGAAGAGAAACTGCTGTGCTATATCTTCTGCATGAAATTTTTTTTTTTTTTTGGCTATTAACTCAAGTTTTGGGGCAGTTGCCCTGATGATGGCTGGTCTAGTTTAATAAGACCCTGCAGTGTTTAGCTGAGAGAAACAGTTATGTCTCCAGCATTCCTGGGGGTTTGTTTTGCCAGGAATTCCTGCTCACACAACTGATTTCAACATTCCTCTTTTAAGACAGGAACAAACAACCGAACCTACTGAGAGTACCCTTTGTCAGAGCTTGGTAGTGCTTTTCTAATAAAACACAGATGATTTATAATATGTCCACATGGGAGACATATTTGGCATATGAAACAGTTGCAGTGCAATATTCTTGGGTGCCAGAAAGAGGTTTCTTGTGATTTTACAACAAAGATCTTCTGTTACTGCTCTGAGCATTCACGGAACTTTTCTGTGCAGCACCAGACAGTAAGATATTCTCACTGGTGAATAGCCACAGCTTGTTTCTTGGGGTGTATAGCAAACCCACAGTAATTCCAACTGTTATGTCATGATCCCCTAGAACCGCTGGCAATCCAAAGAGCAACAGGGTACCAACAGCCACATCCATGCTTTGTCTCAGTAGCTGTATAATTAAGGCCTGGGACTAGGTTTTGGGAGCCAGAAAGTCTTACTTGTTCAGTGGAGGCATCACCAGGAAAGTGGTGACTGCCATAGTGCTCCAGGAGGGCACAGCTTTCAGCACCACCAGATCTGCTGGGCAATGACTGCCTATGACAGGCAGTGAGCAATTTCTTTCTATCCCAGTCTTACTCTTATCCAACCATCAGCTAAACCATTAATTTTTAAGTCTCTCTATGCTCACATCATGCAGGTTGACTGCAGAGGAACCAATAGCTTGATGCAGACTATTGCCTCATAATCAGAGGGAGGAGCCACCACCAGATAAGGGGCAATCCTCAAACATGCAGTGTGGAGGACCTAGAATAAGTATTACTTCTTAATTCTCCTCTTTTTTTTTTTTTTTTTTTCCCCCCATACTTTAAATGCCACAGCATTAATTCCCCTGATCCCTCCATATTTTTATATTTTAACTCTTTTTTTATCCTGACTGAAACCAAATTTCTGATGATCAGAAGTCAAACAACATCCAGGTGAACAGTTAATTCTACTTATTGTTTGTGCAACTGCTGCCCACAACAGCGTCTGGTGAAATTAATAACTGTAAATACACGTGTATCTATACTTGTATGTTTGACCTCACTGAGGTCTTTTTCATCTTTACTTTGTTGTCTTACCCTTTCTTCAGTCACAAGAGTTTTGTAGCAACAAAACGTTTCCAATAGGAGCAGATCTTAAAACTGGAAGAACCATGCATCAGTCATTCCCAGTATTAAAATCCATTTGAAATGAGCTTGAAGGAAAACACTTGCAATGCAGGCGAGTCACATTTCTTAAGTAAAACACAGGCAAACAGGCTTTATGACACATAAGAACTCCTGCTGACAAAATTGCTTTTACTGTGTTCACCCAAGAGAATGGGAAAAAAACAATCCTGTGGGAGAAACAGCATTGATCACTTTAGCCAGTTTCATAAGCTGTGTGTTTCATATACTATATGTGTTGCTCTCTTCTCCCTATTTACATAGAGAATTTACAGAATAAAAAATAGTTTTTCCAGCTTTCTGAGAAGGAATAGAAAGGCCACACATTTTAAACATGAAGCTCACATAAGTGATGTTCACCTCTGATGACTACAGGGCTGAATATATTTTGCATAGCATTTCAAAGCATGGCAACAAACCATCAGAAACAAGCCAATTACATAGATTAAATCAGAATAATGGGGAATAATACATTACAGTCCATTTAAATTCTAATTACATCAAAACTGTTCTTTGTTACTCATCAGTATTTGAATAGGAGCAGTTTATTTCCCTACGTACAACAAAACCACAATGAAAGGAAAACATCAGTCCAAGTGAAAGAGTACTCACAGTTGGCAGAATAACAGCTCAACACAGGCAAGTCCAGCAAGTCTCAGGTAAAATATGGCAGAGCAACACAGAGGCACCTTCAAATGAATCCTGCTTCCACTTGTTAATCAAACTTGGGTGTACTCAGCACTTCCCACCCAAATCATTCAAGCATTTCATCAGTCAATCCAGCTCGTTCCCAGCTCTCTGCATAAAACAAGTGTCAGAGTGTTTGTTTTCCCTTATGGGCTCAAATGAGCCCAAGCAATCACTTATCGTCCTTAGGTGACTCTGACATGCTTTAGCTAATCAGGCTATAGCAAGAGTTCCACTTTCAACAAATTAAATGTATGAAGGATGCAGAATACGTGTGATTCTATTTATAATACCTGCAACAGCTAAGAAATGGTTGTACTCCAGCATTTACAAAAATAAAACACTGGGCTTTATCAGTTTGCTTCGTACACCTTTATTACCTGTCAGACTCACAATGTCTTAGTCACATGACAATTAAAAGTACAACTGACACTGAAATATTTCAGCTACTGTCTTAATTCAAATATTTGCTACAAATACTTGCTGTATAAGAAGTCAAATGTTGTCCAGAGAATAAGCATTTTACAGAAGCAAATTCACAGTGAGATTTCTGTATAGAATATTTTATGTATAAAAAGGGAAATAAAAAATATCTATTGTGACCAGATTAGAATATAGCCATGAGCTCTTGAGTCTATTTTCAAATGCCTTCAAATCTGAGCTGTCAGTAAAACAGAGGAAACATTTCATGAGAGACTTAGGAGATGCTACTTCACGGTCAATTTTATTGCTTTGCTTTTTACTTTAAATGTGCTTCTTTTACTTATACATGTAAGAAACATCTTAAAGCAGGTCTTTCATCATATTTATTTGAAAAATAAATAGGGAAAGGTAGCATGAGTAATAAAGTTTTAATATAATTATACTGCTGAATTTTGAGGTAAGAAAGTTTTATTTGAAAAATACACATCCCTGCTGATAATTTATCTTGTAAGAAGATGTGCTCAATTCCACTGCTTATTTTTAATAAACCCTAAAGTTAAAATAGTTTTGTAACTCACCATTTCAACATTTAGTGTTGTTACCTGAAGTACATGCCCCTGACAGTCACAGAATCATAGATTTATTAAGGTTTGAAAAGACCACTAAGATCATCTAGTCCAACATCAACCCGTTACCATTATGCCCACTAAAGAATGTCCCTCACTGCCACATCCACGCATTTCATGAAAGCCTTTGAACTGAGAATTTGGGATAGGTATTTTGTTGTTGTTGTATTTTTTTGCACGACACTAACAGGAAAAACTCTTTCCTAAGTTGTTTCAAATACAGACAAGACTGCAGAAGGTTTAACATATCTGTTAGGTGTTGGCAAAATTTTGGGACACTTCTGTAATGCAGTAACTTGCTGAATTTTGTCTCAATTTCCTATAGAACATCTCCAACTCTGGCTGAAATTCATTCTAAGAATGCTCATTTGGCTTCAAAAATGTACTAAATGGCACTTAAATTTGCATCTTTTAAACAAATATTCTCAGTGTGCATAGCACCCTTCCTAAAATTCTACAAAAGACTAAATTCATAGGAGAATCTTGGGGATTTAAAAGAGATAAATTTTAGATGATCTTCTAATGCAGACCTTTCAAAGTAGCTGCCTCAACACAGGGATATTGCTCAACAACTGGGGGCTCAAAATTTCCTTTAGTAGAGATTTAGCTTGTCAATGTTGTAGATATTGCTGAAAGAAAGGGTAATTTAAGCTGCATTTCTTGTTACCATCCTAATGTCCTCAGAGATTCTCAATCCTAAACTCTTTCTGTCAATTGCCAGAAGCCCATCAAGTTGTTTCACACACAAGAGGAGCTGTTAGTCAATAGTTCAGCAGTGGGATCACTCACCGGGAGCACAGGAGCAGAACGCTGCATGTTGTAGCTGAGCAGCATCCTAGTATGGAAAATTTCTCGCACACACTTCTCAGAGATATCCCACATCACCCAGAAAATAGACTGCAGAAGTTCTTTACCATTCTTTGCAGTTAACATTGCAACACAGCTAGCCCTCCTCCATCATAGCAAATAGAAACAAAACTTCCATCATTTCTGCCTTTACTTTTTTGGCCCCTCTCCCCCAGACATAGCTCCCTCAGGTTAGAAAATACTGATTCAGTGGTCAGAACAGAAAACTAATTGACACAGAGGTGGGAAACCAGCTCTCATTCCTTCAAGAAATTATCCTACACAAAACACAACAGCCTTAGTAGGATTACACTCTTGTTCTAGGCTATATTTCATGTCTAAGCATATCTTTTGGTTTAGGACCTTTGGCTAAACTAGAAGAATATTTTGTGAACCTTGGCAGGTCTTAGGCCTCAGTCACCTGCCAAGTATCTCAATGCTTTGAAAACTTCACTGGCTATAACAAAGCACCAACAGCTTTTCCAGAGAAAAGATAGTGCAGAGGAAGTTTTATGCACCTGTAGAGTTAGCTACTAATTTTATTCATGACAATGGTGTCTATAAAATTAACTAGCTGACCTGTCAATATGCTCCAAATGTCTCAATCAAGCACTTATAAATGAGAGACCAGAGCACTACTACTGCAATTTGTGCACATGAAAACTTCATCTTCATTTAAATGCTTAAACATATCTGAAGAATGTTACTGTATGACTTCTTCCCTGAAGATCCACATGATAGCGTTCTTCATTGCATAATTTGCCTGCACTTCCCCAGTGACTGATATAGGAGATGTCCGTGCCCAAGACATGCTCCTCCAAGTGAGGCTGCACTGTTTGGCAGTGATTGAGATGTCTGGAATAAGAAAAAAAGACTCTATCAGCAATACAATACTCATGACACATTCTGTCTTCACAGCATCCCCCTTCTCCCCCCCCCACCAAAGTCTCACAGTGAGCGATGCAATTAAAATTCTGGAATTGCAGAGGTGGTGATTGAATGCTCAACTTCTCATTTTCTCTGGCAGCTACTCAACTCCTTTGTCCAATTATGGCAGGAACCAAATGAATTGCAACTGAAATAAATTTCCCCCAGAGCATTTCCGTTTTATCAATACATGTTTCAGGTTCTGAGAACACATTAGCAGCATTGCATCTTTCATGGCCATTATTTCAAATCATTATTTTCTTCTGAAAAAGAAATTACACTCAAAGAAACATGAAAAATAAGTTGCTTTGAACAACCTGTTTCTATCTCTTGCAAATGAAAATTCAGCAAGATCAACAGAATCACAAAAGTTTTGGACATTTGCTTACACTTTTAATAAATCTTACATAAATCATACCCACTGCTTTCTCATTGTTTTGAAAATAGCTTAAATTGAGCTTTTGACAAAACAACTGGTATAATAATTACTGAAAAAAATCACAATTATTTTCATAAGTAGGTTGTTTATTTTAGAAGCATCATCCATAATTTTTCAGTATTTGTAGGAACGATATTTTTGTGTCTTCAACGTGTGCACATACAGACACAATGTCTGAGAAGCTGGCAAAGAAACCCAGATTTAAGTCCTGTTAAAAAGAATCAGAAATAACAGTCTTATGTACTTTACTGAACAGAAAGGAGATACATCCATGCTTTTACACATGAGCAAATACTGTGAACCTGGAGCAAAAGCAGAACATATCAGTTACTTACAGTATCATCATGCACAGGGAGAAGTGGCGTCTTGGTCCATCAAATTCAGTTCACTATGGTTAATTACTTGTAATACAATCTCCTATAAACCTGCAAAGGTCTGTCCTAAAGTGATTTATAATTTTTTGTCATAGTATCTCTACTAAAAATGTGGTCTATAGTTTCTACCCAGTGATGGATAGAAACTTTCTTCTAATTTCCACAATAGATGCATGATGGTAAATCAAATTTGATTTTGTGTTATTATGCCCTTTTTTTTTTTTCAGTTATCCTCTTGTTTTTCTTTTAAACGCATTATCAAGATTAAGCATATGACTCCTGCTACACAACAGCTGCTCCGAAAGTAATGCCTACTAACTTACTGTGTTGGCCCATGATGTTAGAGATGGATGTTGGTAGTATGGCAGTAAAGGCTTAACCTTCCCAATATTCCATTACATTTTGTTGCTGTGCAGCAGAAAGGTAGACTGACAAAATGGTGTCGGACATGAAAGTGCATCTGTAAGTAAAGGTGTGTCACTGAATTCCTTCATGTGGAAAAAATGGCACCAGTTCACACAGTTTTCAACTAAAAAAAAACCAAGATAATTTTTTGTCTGTCTTACGTGATTCAGGAGCCCTCAGTTTAAATCATATCCTGCTGGCCCTGTGCTGGGTTTCATATTCCAGTCTTAAATATCATCAATATTCCAGTTCTGCTTGTAGCTTAGATGAGTCCTGAACATCAACAAGTTTAATTAAACTTACTTCTTGTGCCACTTTCATTTTCAAAAAAATAACATAAAATCAGTACTAAAGATTATCTTAAAAGGACTCCATGAGCCTAATGGTTCTTTGGTGTCAGAATTAATTCTTTTCCTTGTTTTTCTCCTAATCTGTGCCTTCATGCTTTCCTCAATCATTTATTTTTTATTACTGTATGAAGCTCAGGCTTAAGTTCAGATCAGCATTTCTCTAGAGCAGAAAATCATTTTTACCAAGGATACTCATCAGCTTAACCTGGTAAATCTGTAATGCATTTTATCTCCATATTTTCATTTATATCCATAGCCTTAATGATTCTCTCATTTCAAGCGTAGCCTGTATTTACTGAGTTAGACTAATGGATCTGTAGTGCCTTGATGGCTTGCTTATCTTGCTTTTAACACAAATGTTCTATTTGTTACTCTTCAGTCACATGGTAGCAATTTAAATAAATGGCTAGGGTAATTTAAATCCTTTATAGCTTGACTTGTGGTTTCATGTGCTAAATCTTTCAGTATCCTAGGATAGAGATATCTAATCACCAATTCCCTGTTTAAGTATCTAAATTCCTGAGCCTTAGTTTCTCCTCAAGGTTTTCCCTTTCACTTCCCCAGCCATCCTGCCTTCACACCATTTCTATCATCACCTTTAATGTCAGACAAATTATTACTCCACTCCTGGGGATAGCATTAGGTTGTTTCCAACCTTGGCTTCATCTTTATTGTTGAGCTGTCCACTTCTTCTCTTGTTCTCGTTTAAACTCGGAGCATTAAGGATCTCTGGATGCTTATTTTCACTTCCTGGAAAAGCCTAAAGGAGATTTTGTTTCTTTGTTTGCTTTCAACATTTTTTTAGATAGCTCAGTACCTCCTTATCCCAAAGACATGACTTTGCAAACCAGCTCTGTTCCCCTTTGTTCCCTGGCTCACTGTCATTTGAATTATTTTAATGCTTAGAAATTATTCATTGGTCTTAGCTCTTCCTAATGGAACATCAAAGCTAAAGTCATTACTGAAGTTTCTCACCTGAAAATGAAACATTAAATAATGTAATGACTTTTTGAATGAGTTCTAAAATAATTTAGATGGCTAAGAAGGAGGCAATAGAAATTCACTAGAAATTCTACCACACTGTATCTCCTTAAACCATAGCTAAGAGCAAAATAAATGGATATGATTTCTAAATTTTGCATCTAGATTTGGATTTGATGTTTCAGTGTGGCCTGGATAAGGGTGTTTTTTTCGTGGTTTGGGTAC
This sequence comes from Phasianus colchicus, assembly GCF_987193195.1. Taxonomy (NCBI): domain Eukaryota; kingdom Metazoa; phylum Chordata; class Aves; order Galliformes; family Phasianidae; genus Phasianus; species Phasianus colchicus. The sequence continues at coordinate 59,149,860 of NC_143439.1, read as the reverse complement.
TGTGCTCCTAATAAGTAGCAGTCAGTTAGCCTGAGCAGCTATTTTCACTAAATTATGAAGAAAAAAAAAAAAAGGCACAGAATTTTTTAATTCATGGTATGCCTTGGAGGTCTCTCGCACACAAATGAATACATTCAGTATGTTTTCCTCTGTGTTAATCCTTAGTAGCTTTGTTGTGCCAAAAAATTCCTCTGGTCTCTGCTGAAGGAGCCTGAATCTTATATTCCCAGCCACAACTGTTTATTACAACTCAGAACCACAAGAGGTTAATAATGTTTGCATAGTGAGGTCTTTTTCATTGAATACTAACTGTAACAAGTTTTTTGTACTCTATTTTACAAGAGTTCAGGGAGGATTGGTTTAGCTACCTCGCCCAAAATTTGGTAGGAAAGTACTGAATTAAATGGTATCTTTTGCAAATAAAAGTCAGTTCTAGAAATATTCCAGAGACAGAAAGGAAATTACTCTTTCTTTTTTTCAATTTCTTCATTATTTTGTAATAAACCGTTAGATAAAGTAGCAACATTCTGACATGGGCAGCACATACTTAAATTGTATGTTGTGTTCTTTTCAGATAAGATAAAAAGAATCTTTATCAAATGTTAATGAATAAATAGCATTCTTGCACATGGTTAATAAGTTCCAAAATGAAACAGTTTATTTCTATTCATAATTGCAATTCCAATAAAAAGATGGGAATTTGAGAACTCTGTGCCTTGTTCTGTTCTCATTCATTTGAAAAGATTTAATTTAAGTTGGGATTAACAGCAGAAATCACTGTTAACGAGTGAAGTAGTGTCATAGCATTTCATAACTGGGAAAAGTATCTAAAGTGCCTGATATTTGTTATTCATTATGCACAATTTATAAAGGCCAAACCTTAATGCTTATATACTTGTTTATGTACACAAACACAGTAACTTTAGTATAATTGTATCTAAATAAAATTTTACAGTCAGTGTAATATAGAAACCATACTGGCTTTTTTTTTTTCTTTTTTTCCCCCTCTATCCAATGAATGCAGGTAAAGAAATAGAAGAAGAGATATGTGATGATGTTATATTAATTTTTGAAAAGAAGTATTTTGATCAATATTTTATAGTAGTACATCCATACTGCCAGCACAAGACTACATTTTACAGCACCTTTATTCCTTTTTTAAGTAGATTTCACTTACTTTCAGAAGATGGAGTCTTTAAATATGTAAAAGACATTTAAAACATTGGTAACAAATACGGAGCTGGTGTAGCTTTCTGATCCTCTATTAAAAGTCATTATAATCCTAATTTTAAAAAAGGGGGGGGAAAGGGATTTTATATATATATCTATATATATTTAATGGTTTTAGAGCCATTTTATTTTGTCACTGCTGGATTAAGGGATACAGACTGCCAAGAAGATTGTTCTGAGTATTTCAAGAAGGTATTTCTTGGGTTCTCTGAAACAGCAAGAAGTTAGTGCCATCTATAGGCAGCATATAGTACTGAGAGGAAAAAGGATACCAACTCATGGAATCAGTCATACCAAACAAAGCGAAGTTCATTTTATAGTTTCATGTATTATATTATAGAATAATATCTGATATCTAATGTCTTATATATTGTAATTTAAATCTTGTATTACATTAATAACAGAAAAAATGAATAGGAAAAAATGCCTCTCATCTGCTCCCTGTATCCCATTTTTTTTAAGAAAGCTGGAAACAATTTAGAACAGGACTGTAACCTATAGCAGAGCATTTTAATATTCATTTTTATAATTCTGTGAGCCCCCTTTAGTGCACCCTTACTTAAAGTAAGCCTGCAGTGGTCATGGGTTTAATACACTGCATAATAAACACCATAACTGAGTCATTTCATTATTTCACTTCTCAGCTGAGCAGCCTCCAGTAGTTACTATAATGGTTATTTTAACCGGCAAATCACTGGCAAAGCTTAAGCACCTAGGTTACTTTAATTATATGAATAAGCCAATTAACTTCAGAAATTATTCACATTTTGTCTTGCAGGAACATGCTCTTCAATTATAAAATTGTTGTATGCATCTTGTTTCTCTTAATTGCAAAGCTTCTGGCCTGATTTACCACGAGACTTAAAAATCATGTATTTAATATAAAAATAGTATATAAAAGAAAAGGTGTGCTGGTAACTAAAAATACACATAAGCATCTAGTGACTATGAGTAAATTACTAGCAGAGTGCCAAAACTATTAACCCTAATCTGTGTGTTAGGGAATCTAAGTGAATGCAAAAACTTGTGTCCTCTTTCATCTAGTGAAAAATGGACCATGAGTCCAACCCAACTTTGACTTTTTAATTAACTTGGGTTTTAAATCAACATACTGCCACATAATCCCAGTGCTAGAAATAAAATGTGGACACAATTTATTGAACCTACGCAGTGGAAAAACAACAGCATCACAGTTATTGACCTTAAAGCATATTTTCAAAGGGACAACCCTTTCAAGCATCTTTGGGGCAATTTCTTTTCATTAAATCCCTATTTCTATCCAAAGAGTGGAGTGTGGGGCTGCAGACACCTGCTGGACTCTGAGCTCATGGCAGTGATGCGTAGAGCAGCAGCAGGAATTCAGCACACATAATGTTCTGCAGTCTGTGGAAATAACTACAAGCTCCCTAGCTGTCTAAAGTACATTATGTCAAGACGTCTAAATGACATGCTCAGAGTTGAAAGGCTGGAAATACAGTCAGAAAACTGCTTTCATGTTTTAAGTGGTAAAATCAAATATGCTGTAGATGTAAATAGAGACTTACTTTTAAAAGTAATTGTATAATTGCCATCCCTATGCCAAAGTTGTATGATACTGCTGAATTAACTTTGGCAACTTCAAAGGGCGGGCCTGTTTATTAGTGCATTCAATTCCATCACTAGTCTGTTAGCAGTATTTCAATTCTGCATTGAAAACACACATCCATACACATACACATATATATAAATATATATAAAATGTTAACAATAAAATTGCTTTGAAATGTCTTTGTATTTTTGCTGCTGTAACAATAATGTGTGTGCTAGTAAAATATGAGGCACTACAGCACACATTCAAATTCTTCAGTAGAGGCAAAATAATTTTGCAAAGAGTTTTCTGTATGTCCAGTTCAGCAAAATTGCAAGTTGTGGTAAAGGGTTTCTAAAAAGAATTCTCTTGATTTGAATTTGTGTGAATGTCAAGCTTATATATTGTCTCTCTCCTTCTCTTTCCATTTCTCTCAAATTCTCGGACAGATCTCATTCTTTACTAACATACCCAAAAGGCATATTTTTCCATAAAAGTACTAGACTGAATTTTATTCATCTTATTCAAGTTGAAGAAAATGTCACACTGTTTACCTGGATGTTAACAGATGCATGTAATGCAGCAATGTATGGTAGTGTGACAAAACTCAGCAAGATGGAGGTAAATCAAAAAAATAGAATGAATAAGAGTGTAACTACAGGAGAAGCCACAGTTAGTACCAAAGAGAAATAAAATCCCCAGAGAATGTGTTGATTTTATTTAATATTTTGTCCAAAGTTTTTATGTTATTCACATGCATTTGATAAAATCATGAACAACCTTTTTTTCCAGGTGCTTCAGAAAATACAGCACTTGAAGAGGCTTAGCTGGAGTTTGGGCAGCATGATAAGCAAAATAAAACAATGGAGATTTTTAAGAAGCATAAATTAAAATGAGTGAAAGATACTGGGTAGTTGATACATTTGATGCTTCCAGACAAAGAAATGTCTGTCTTACCCCTCACTCCACAGCTCTGTTTTAGGAAAGTTTAGAAAGAATAACAGGAGTCCTGGAACTTTTACAACCCTTCTGCTTCAGAATAATAAATCAAAAGACAAACCACATTCTATTTGGGAGATTTAGACAACTGCTTCCATACGTTTCATTTGCCTCTCCTTTTTTCAGGCTTGGGAGATGTACACATGAAGAATATTTGTCAAAGAATTTTCAGATATTTTCACCAGATTTGAAAATCTGAAACTGATATAAATAACTTCCACCATTTTTTTCTTATGTAGTTCATACAGTGAGAATACTCTTCACCAATGTTTCATTTCATTTCATTTCATTTAAAATGAAAAATTGTAAATAGATAACTTTTTGGTATGATTTCATTCAAAAACAGTTAATATTACCCTCAATTATTCAGGCAGAAGGCAACAAATTATCAAATTACACACATATGGAATCTGGAAGAAAAAGAAGGCTGTGGGGCTTATCTGTTTTTAAATGGCTCAATTAAACAAAATTACAGCTTGACTCCAGGCTGCGTTATGAAGTCTGAAAACAAGGAGCTGAAGACCATGATCCATGCTTGTTCAGACTAACAAGAGTCTTTTCATTACCACTTTGGGCATGGGATCAGGCCACAAAATGTCACGTGTTTCTTACATACAGCTCTAAAGTGAGTCAACAAGAAAAAAAAAAATCCAGTTTTAGGATTTATATTTAGGAGGCCTTTTCTAAGAACGCAGTAACTTGGAATACAAAGAATAGCAGAATAGCCAAGATGAACACAAAGGAGAATATATCTTATATGAGCCAGCCTCTGGATGATGGTTATGAAAAAATGTTCAGAAAAACAAAGTGATAAAAATTTTTCAACTATCCTTCAAATATATTAAAATTTATAACTGAATTTATATGTTTTTTAACAGATGTCATAGCAAGCAGACCACCCAGCACCAACTGAACCACTGAAAATAAAGATAATTCAGTAATATATATGTATAATAAATATGATCATAAGACAAAGATTTTCTTTCAGCATCACTTGAATTACATTAATTAGGTTTGAATAATTCCCCATAAATTATTTGCAGACCAGTAGAGCCGAAGTATGTACCATCCTAAATAATATGCTTTATAGCATATCTGTTGCACTATAAAACCAATTTGAGATCTACTTAAATATGTGTGTGTATAAGTAATAATGTTAAACGAGGGGAAAAATAATATAATGAAGATATCAGGAAAAAGCTAGGGAACTCATTCAGTGAAGAAATTGAATATACCCAAATTTCTATGTTTTAGGGAAGTTGGAAAAAAAAGGAGACTTTTTAAAGGAAAAAAAAATAATTTTTAAAGATTCAGATATTTCCCTGCTCCAGTCTGGAGTTCCTGCAATATAAGTTTATTGACTCTTGTGCTGTTTTGAATTTGTATGAGGCCATTTATATCATTTATGAAATCTCATATATTACTGTGAAGCACATAATGCGGTTATGTAAAATGTGGTTAGTTGCCAAGGAAAATAGAGAAGAAGGAAAAAAAACTTTGGTGTCTTTTGGAGATTTTAGTATGCACTGAGCTTTAGAGGATAAATATGAAGCCAAATCCAACCTGAATGTTTTGGGTTTGCCCTGGGGCCTAGAAAGAACTTTGCTCTTAATGTACTCTGCCTCCACTCAGAGATAGATGCCTATAGAATATTGAGAAGCTATATGAAAAGAGAAAGTCATCAACCACTGTCTTGTCCTACTTCAAAAACACAGACTGGTTATTTTTGCTGTCAGTCTGTGAAAACTTTGATTCTTTCTTACCAGAAAGTAAAGAAATCAATAGAGAGTACAGTACAATGTGAAATAATGTACTGCTGGATACATCCTTTCTTATGGAAATGATTTCAGTCAGTCTTCTTTCACAGCAAATGCTGCAGACTTTACCCAAGACGAAAGCATCCTACTTTCAGGCTCTGTACATTTACTTAAAAGGGAAGGTTGAAATGATTTGAAAAGTCCAAATGATGGAGAGAGATTAAGGCTTATTCTGTGCCCCTTGCATGAAAGAGCTTTGCAGGAGTGGCAGACAGGAAAGCAAATCTGTCTGGAGGTATTATATTATACAGAGGTAAATTGGGTGTTAACTGGGTCAAACTGTGCACAGCTGTGCAGGAGAATTCAGAGCAGTGTGCCAGTGCAGCAGCTCTGCCAGCAGCTCCTTCTTTCACCTATGGCAAGGAACAGCAGCTCACCCATGGAGCATGAGGGAGGAGACCCTACACAATTGTCTAGTCTGGAGAAGCGGAGACTCAGGAGAAATCTTACTGCTCTCTATAGTGACCTTAAAGGAGGTTGTAGCAAGGTGGGGGTTGGCTCTTCTCCCAGGCAATAATGATAGGACAAGAGGCAATTGCATCAGGTTCCACAGGAAGAGATTCAAGTTGGATTTTCTCTTCTCAGAAAGAGCGGTGAGGCATTGGAGCAGGCTGTTTAGAGAGGTGGTGAAGTCATTGTGCCTGGAGGTGTTCAAGAAACATAGAGATGTGGTACTTAGGAACATGGTTTAGTGGCAATATTGGTGGTAGCTGGGTAGTTGGACTTGATGATCTTAAAGGTCTTTTCCAACCTTAATGATTATATGATTCTGTGAAGGACTTTTCATGAGCAGTTCCCTTGGAAATGGAAACAATGGAGTGGAAAACCAATTTCCAATGCAAATTAATAAAACACTGTTCAAAACTGAAGAACTCAGTGAAAAAGAAACTATCCATAGGAACACACATAATTACTGATGCTGCTCCTAAAAGTAGAGCTAGAATAGTAATTCATTCCACAGCTTAAACATGAACAGTTCATGTAAAGACGGATAGGGGACATCTTTCCTCCTTTTATCAGGGCAGAATACACTTAATCACTACTTATAAGACAAAATGTTATGCTCGGGGGTTTATTGAAGTGGAAATAACTATTTTTCTACTTTTATTGCATCTGCATTCTCCATTTTTTTTTTTAATAGACTTGTTTGAATGCAGCTCATTGGGAGGCATTGAGCTTCCCAAAGGTTGCCTCCCATTTGCTCTTCGTAACATGCCACAAGACTGTATATTTTAAAGAGCATCTACATCAGGAACAGTGCATGCCACTTCAGAAGAGCACAATCTGCTGCACTGGTGAGACCAAACACAGAATCAATGGAAGTGATACAAAGTCCTTAGTTAAGTTTAAAATACTCCATTGGGATTGGTTGTTGAACTCAGCTCTGCTGTTGGAAACTAAGAGTAATCCAAACAAAGATAATCTTTTGTAATGCAATGTTATCAAACCAAAGTGGATTTATAATTGCTTTGGACAAGCCATGTTATGAGGGGAAAAAAAAAAAAAAAAAAAAAAAAAGATGAGGGAAACTCAATTAACTGTAGTGCCTTTTCTTATCACAGGACAGTAATCTTTCCCATGACAGGAAAGAATGCTTAGGAAAAATAGAACATGAAGAGCAGTTTAGGGCCATGTCAAAGGATGAATAATCTGTTTGCAAGTCATATAATTAAGTTCAGGATTGTGAATCAAATAGAGAAAGAGGGATATTCTTTAAGTGATTAATTATATCTAATAAAGACAACTAAGTATCTGTACCAAATGATTTATCAAATTTCTAATGTATTGAAGATAGACTGAAAGCAAAACCCATAGCCTTATTCACAAACACAGTGCTGCAATATTGGAGAGACAGGTCCATCTGATAAATGGTGGTTAACTAAAGACAAATCTCAACATACATAAAAGTTTATTTTCTTTTGCTTAGCACTTTGAAAGAGTAACAATACTGCACTCTGAATAATTTTGATTCTACACTGAGAATAAAAATGAACGTGATTAAACTTAGCTCTCTAAGCAAGGATAACCAAACCCGTGCTCATTCATGTGCTAGTAGAGCTGATTATTAAAAATACGAGGCTCCATAGCTCATCTCATAAATCAACAGAAGGAAGAGTCCACTGTTTCTGAAAGTAAACTTTATTTAGGGGATTTAGGTAATCATTTAAGGATCTGCTTTGGCACCCAAATCATAGAATCATAGAATCATAGAATGGCCTGAGTTGAAAAGGACCATTTAGTTTCAGCCCCCCTGCTACATGCAGGGTCACCAACCACCAGACCAGGCTGCCCAGAGCCACATCCAGCCTGGCCTTGAATGTCTTCAGGGATGGGGCATCCACAACCTCTTTGGGCAACCTGTTCAAGTGCATCATCACCCTCTGTGTGAAAAACTTCTTCCTAATATCTAATCCAGACACTCAGGCTTTATCCAGTACTGAGATCATTATTATCACATGCAAGGTAATTAATCCTGTATCCCAACAAACCTAACCCATATATTTACCTCAATGGAGACAAGGACCCTCCTTTTTGCATCTCTGACACAGGATGAACACTTGATGCAGCAGCACCAATGTAGCTTTCCTCTCCTCTATTCTCAGCAGGCTCTTTGCTAGTTTGTCCCTTCTGTTCTGCTCCAGGCACTGAGCTATTTTGTTTATGGCTACAGCAGTCCCAGGCTGTCTTGCTTTACACCGGTAAGTGCCTTGTCTGGTTTATATATATTTTCAGTGCTCCTAAACAACTTGATGAAGGACAGATAGCAAAATAATGAGGCCAGACCACCAGTCAATGTAAATTAGATAGCTCTGTGGATTCAAGTGAATTGAAACCAAACCATACTGATTCACAAAATGTTTTTTTGAGCTCTGACATTGTTCTTTGAATTTCAGTTGTGGCTGCACAGATTCTTTATTTTCTGGTTGTCTATTTAAAAAGCAGACATTTCTCTTTGCTGTGCATATTCATTTCAGTATGTATCTGAAGCCAAAGAGATCATCTGGATCCACAAATAAAATGCTTGCAGTCATTCATACCCACTCACAAATACTATTAGGGTGACCAGAGATGGAGCCTAAAATTTAGCTGTCAGATTTTGTTAATGGGTTCATAAAGTAAAAATTATAGGCTGACAGCATCCTCTGTTGGGAAACTTGCCATTAAGATATTCTGAGGTCTCTTAAAAATTCAGTGAGTGAGAAAAGTGCTGTTAATACAGTTGGGTGCTTTAGGGTAGCAATATTTCTCCTGATTTCCAAACACTATACGTTACTCTTGAAGTGTGAATGCATACATTAATATCCTGTCTCCCAAGGAGATGTGTAAATGTATTTGAAGCAAAATAGTAGTTAGACACAGACACCATTTACATAGAGATCTTATTGATTCTTCATCACAAGGAGCCTTGACTTGAACCTTGATGTCTTCTGGCCCAGGTTATGGACCTGGTAGGAAATATGTAGCAAGTCATAGAGGTAATGCAATGCAAAAGGTCACTAAAATCTGTCCTAAACCATACTGCACAGCAAAACAAGTTATTTCCTGAGAAACACAGCCCCATTGCAGCAGGGTCCCCATCCCACAGTGCAGCTGAGCACAGCCATTCAGTGGGAATGGGCAGGGAGTTGCAGGCATTATTCATGCTATCAGCAGTCAGATACGGAGCATGGACACTATAGAAATCTGAACACAGGCATTACTATGAGGTAAATTTTTACATTCTTTAAAACCTCTTTTTAGAATCTAGTCTATATTTAAGCTGAAGCTGAGGGCAAGAATATTGCAGAGAGGATACAATTTTATCTCTCACATCTCTTTGTTCAGCAACCCTGGGCTTCTTCTAAGTTTCAAGATCAAAGATCCTACATGGAATGAGTGGTATAATGACCTCTCTGCAGATGTAAATACTCTCCTCTAAGCTGCAGCAGTCAAAGGGATAGAGCTGTGATAAATAGTTTGTATTATTACACCCTTATTTTTTCATTTGTCTTCAAATGTTCTGCTTTTCCATTTTCCTCCATTTCTTCTGCATTCTTCAATTCCCAGTTCTCTCTCTCTCTCTTTTTTTTTCTCCAGCCATCTGCTCTTTCTCTGTAGTGCTTATGTACATGAGAATCAGCATCACTGTTCATAGTAAACCAGGGAAAACTGAGTTATAAGAAAAGTGCTCTTCTGAATCATGTTCACCTGGGGCTATTGAGGGATATATAAGCTTCATGTATTTACTCAGATGTATTTAAGTATCTAAACGCTTACCACAACAGAAGTCTACAAAGTTTATGCATACATAGATTTTTCTAGGCAGCTCACTATAACTAGTACCCAAGCCACCCACAACTATGCAGTGAAACTCCACATCACTGTATAAACAAGTGCTCCACAAAAAAGCAATTTCTCCATGACTCCTCAGGGCTTTGTGGGTTTTTTGTTATTTATTTATTTAAATGGCTTAACAAATGTACTCAGATGCGACAGCAATAGGCAAGATATAAGAAGCGAAGTGGAATGTACACTGGAGAAAACAGAGTATTTTAAGATCAGATTCAATTAATCAGCTATAGATCGTTCTCTTTTCTCCATTTTATCCAGACTGGAATATTAAGCGATCAGACAGAAGCAGTTACTTGGAAGAAATTATTTCTGGACTACAGACAGAAGGAAAGCAAACTGCTTTCTCTATTTAATTTTTTGGAGTTTGTCAGTTCTTTACATTTAGTCCTTCACACTTTCCTCTGGAGCATCTTGGAGTTGGGCAGCATTTCATGATTTCTGAGTGACATCTTTCAAGAGCAAAGCAGGACAGAAAACGTGTTAAATGTGATCCCAAAGACTTGGTACAAGGTAGGAATGCTGTACTGTACTGTTTTCTAAGTATTTCATTTTTAAACTTGTACGACAAGAAGACATAACTCTCCCTTTCCCATTTTCTTACAAGAAATTCCTAGAAAACTGTATTTGCTATGATTGTAAGGTGAAACTGAATACAGACACTGAAAAATATAAACTGCATGTAAAATTAGAACAAAAGATAGTGGAGAAAAATAAGCAAATTATCAGCACTTTGAAAGCAGCCCTTTAAGAAAATTAACAATAGCAATGTTACTGATTCTTAAAATTTTGCCTCATTCTGTATCTCTTAAATGCCAGCTTAGCAGTTAATTGTAGAATTTTATATCTACTCCCGCTTCTATGTAGGATCACTTAGCAGCAAAGCAAGTTCTGCTGTTAATTCACTATGAAGTATATTCTGTGTACATTATTGTGACTGCTTACACTCAGCTTCAAAGAAAACACTGTCAAACAGGTGTGAACAGCACCCCACTTAACCAGAAACCCTGTAATTTAAAGCACTCTCCTGCCCTTTGGAAATCCCTGTGCAGCAGATAGGCTTCGATCTTGTGCATCATAACATAAAAAGCTCCAAAAGTCCAAAATTACTCATGCAGACCTTGGGTAAATACGGGCATGTTATACTCCATATTCCTCCCTCTGCCAACACAGTCGTCTAACCACAGCTCAAGAGCTATCAGGAGCAACCTGTTTATTGTTTGCTGATGAGTTCCCCAGGCATAAGGGAGAAAACTTTCATTGTGATCATGCATATGACCAAGACCAGGGCAGTGGGTCTAATCCAAAATGTTCCTATATGAGCATCAATGACCTTTCAAAGCAAAGAAGACATTTCATACTTCTTCTGGCCTGGTGGCTGGTGAAGTATCTGAACACAGAAGTAAGGAAGTGAGCAAGTGGGATTTGCTGCTCTTCCATGGGCCGTTCAGACTAGGCTGGAGTAGGTCCCAGGACAAACTAGACAAAGGTTGGTTGGATGAGTATGTCAGTCAAGGGAGTCCCAAAGGAAGACAGCAAATAGGCAAGCATGTTAAGACAATAAGCATTGTGCTGGGGAATCAACGAGCAGGCAGCACGGGAATGAAAATGTTGGAGCACGAATGAAGAAAGTTTCTATAGCAAACCATATTACACACTTTCTGTGATCTAATGTCTAGGACTACTAAAGCTTCATGGCCTTATGGAAAGTTATTGTTGTTCTCGGGTAGTATTTAAAACAGTCTGTGCAATATAACTTGGCCAGCAGGCTCAAGGACAAGCTAGGTGCTAAAGGCAATAGATGCTGTATGGAGATTATACAGCCCTTCCCTACCTTCTGCAGTGACTCTGCTGGCTTTACTAGCTGCTACACCAAGTAGAACCTGATAGTCATGGACACCTGCAGTTCCCTGCAAGGCTGCCCATCATGCCTGCTGTGGGTAAGGGATGCCACCACTAGCAGCACTGCCTGGGGAACGGTCATGCTTCTCTTTGCTTTCTTGGTGGAGAAAGGGAACCTCAGGAGAACAATCCTGCATAGTTAAGAAGATTTCAGTGAGGGAGAAACTGGTGGCTGCTTTCCCAAGGAAATCCATGGGAGGACATACTTCCTCATGGGGATGGTGGAGGAAGGAGAATAACGTAAATACAAAGATTGAATAGTTTCTACCATGCCCTCATTGCCCTGGGATTTAGGATGCTCCCAAAGTCTTAAGCCTATTGACATAGATAGTGAATGTCTTTAGGGGAGATAGTCTGCAGATACACTGAATTACTATGAAATGAATCTCTTAATGAAGCACTAGTAAAGTTGGGAATAAGCTGACATCATTCTTCCTGATACTTGAACCAAAAGCTTTTTCTTCCCATATTCCTATCACCTCCAGTGCCCGATCAGTGAGGAAGAATTATTTACTGTGTAGAGATTAGGATACTCAAGTCAGGAATCACAGTTCTACTTCCAGTTCTGTCATTGATATAATCTGTGGCCTCAGTTAAATCACAAATTTAAAGTGCCTCAGTTTTGCCCATCCATGAAATGTGGATAGAATTAGTCAAACGTCTGGAAAGCACTTCAAAAAGCAGTGAACAAAATATGCAAAATTAGCTTTTTTTTTTTTTCTTAGCCTTTCCAGCCAGGAGAATAACTCACAATAAATAATTTATGCAGTGACATGAACTCCTTTCTTTTTGAAAGCTATTTACCACAATGTGTAATTTTTTCCTGAGTTACTTCTTATTCTACCCTGGTTAAATAATGCCTATAAATATTTATCGGTTTACAGATTGTTCATGAGAAGTTTATTCAGAATATTTATTACATGAAATGTAATGAATTGGTTATTTTTGTTATATCAATCTCTGGTGTCTGACTAGATTCATGTAGTTTGTTAAAGCAGGTCTCCTATGGAAATTATTTTGCTTATACATCAATTATATTTTCTGTATAAATTTTGGTTTATAATATCTTTTTGTGAATATCCTTAGGCATAAATTCAGTGACTGGAAAAGAAATTCAGGTTTTAAGTCACAAATCCAGACGAACAAAATTCAATACTTTAGTTAATATCCACTTGCATCTGATCCCATAGTATCTTTTTCTTCATATATAAAAAATGAATCTACTGTTAAAAATATTCAATTTTAAAAAAAATTCAATTAAATTACTATTAACATCTTTACATACAAGTAATTTAACATGATTAAAGAGAATACTCTGTGGATTTATATTTTCCAAATGGATTAGCAATTGATCTCCTGAAATTCATCAGGTACAAGTGTGAAGCTGTAAAAGAGTAATTTAAGTAAATGCAAGGAATACCAAGAGGATTAAAATGAGATCTCTAAGGCCAATAACACTGCAGTGTAGATTTTATTGTAACATTAAATCTTTTGAAATATTTACAGGGGAGAAATATACTTTAGCTCTGAGACAAATTATAAAACACAGAAGTCTGAGCAAGCTATAATTTACATTTTCATTTACCTGGGGGAATTATTAATTTCGAGAAGTGGTTCATTATTTCAGAGCTCTTCAAGTAATATGAGGAATATGAGGAAAAAAGAAAGTTTCTGGGTGCCAAGCAAAGCCGGTTTTAAATATAGTTTTGCACTTCTGTTGTTGTTATCTAAAAAAAAAAGTAATCACATTTAAATGAAAAATGAAATGCATTGAAATATTTTTATGTTGTCTTTTCATCTTAGCATGAAATCATGGAATAGCCAGAAAAGTAATTAACTATGAGAGCATTTATATTTTTAATACTTACATGGTTCTGTAAGATCATTTCTTTAAAAAAAAAAATTAAAGGAAATCAAGGGATAACAGTATCTCATGGGTCATATTCTCCAGTTTCTTCTGTATAGCTGTTTTTCCCACAGCAACACAGTTCTTTGATGATAAATTTCATTTTTGGTTTGTGAAAATCTCAGCATCTTTCAGGGTAATAGAAAAATAGTAAGTTCTTTGGAGTCTTACTGTAATGTATTTGTTTAATGTGCATATATTTGTATGTTTGTCAACCTAAATGGCTCCCTTCGGACAAGCCTCCATACCTGTAATTGTTGTATTCATTTATAAACAGAATTTTGTACACAAATATGTAATTTTTGCTATGGGAGACTATTGAGTATTGGGGATTAAATGTATGTTAGCTTGATAGCTGCTAACCTTCAAAATATTTGACTCACTGTGTGAATTACTGCAAGAAAATACTTTTTCTCTGATAAATTTGAGACCCAACTATGCTTGGATTAAATCTTACAATAATTGTACTGTCAATGAATATTGGATGCTAATTTAATTCAGTACAAAGAAAGCTCCAGACATAACCTTCCCATTTCAACGTTCATAACTTTTATCTAATATATTATCTCACAGTAAAATTAGTTTTCTTGTCTTTTCAATTAAATCTTAAGCAAATCTGCATTCTTCAGTATATTTTAAAATGAAAAAAAATAGAAAAGATAAAAGACAACTCAAAGTATGTTTATAGATAAAGATCCAAATCTAACCTGTCCCACTAATTCTAAAATACCCAGACTTGAAAGGCATATTCTCTTGAATATTTTCTGCTGCTTTATATTCACTGACACAAGGGAACTCCTTAGTGAGATGATGTTTCCTGAGGCATAATAACTGTTGGCAAGCTCAAAAGAAGCAGTGTCTACAGAAAAGACATATACTCATCCTGCTATACAAACCAACATGGGTTAAAAGAAATCACTACAAAATATAATAACAAAATCTGCAGCAGATATCTCAATAACTATGCATTTACCAATGACTTCAACCACAGCAACACAAACAGCAGGATTTTAATGAAGTTGGCTTAACCCTGAGCCTACTACTGTCTGTAGGGACTATGACTACAGATCATACTTATACAAATGAAGAAGAAAATCACATTTTAGCACCATTCAATGTTTTCTTTTTATTTGAGATGCAGCTTGTCAGTACCAAGCAGTTAGAAGACAATACATCATGCATGTGTGCCCTGGTGCTACACTTAACTTGTGAAAGAAAATGCATCATGGAGAGTAAAATTCATTTTTCCTGAGCTCAGTCACCTCTACATTTAAAAACAAAGCTAGTAAATCCATCTGTATCAGGCAGTTCCCAAAGCCGCTGCTACACAGTAGCTGTAACTAGAGTATGAGACAGTGGTGGATAAATAGCCTGCTGTTGATGATTTTGGAAAAAAAAAAATACACATATAATAAACCTTTATGATGGTTTAAAAGGCTCAGAAGATTTGGGATTTTAGAAGCATAAAATCTTCCCAGCTCCACTCAGTGGAATTCCACAGCTCCTCCTGCTGCTCACAGCCATATATTATTTAACACATGCAGGAAAGAAGCAGCTTGAGAAAAGCAGGTTTTAATACACCAGATGCACGGCTGCCTCGTGTATTTTTCCTTAGATTATTTCAGATGGCTTTTCACAATAGGCAATGAGTGATGCTGTTGCCAAATTGACAAGAGTTAGGAACAAAGCTGTTTGGCTGATCTCAGATTTCTCCACCAGTTTGTATTCCCCAGTACATTCAAAGTTCTGAATTTTTATGTCAGGGCTCTTATATGTGGGAACTCTTTCTATTCTTAATTTCTCTTCTTTCCTGCAGTTTCAGTGCTTCCTTTGTCTCTCCTTTCTGAGGGTACCTCCTTCCAACCCTCCTTGGGACTTTATGTGTATTGCACAGCACTTCTTACTTAGCATCCTGTTGTGGGTTTTTTGTTTGGTTGGGTTTGGTTTTTTTTTGTTCTTTTTTGGTTTTTTTTTGCTTTTGCAAAGTTGGTCAGTGTTGCTGGTTTATTTACTAGTCCACTGCCTTACCCTACTTTCACATTTCATGAGCAATTTTTCATATATACTTTTTAATTGTCAGCTCTCAATTGGATACTAGCAGCCTATGAGAGACAATTGAAATATTAAAAAAAAAAACAAAAAAACACAAATCCCTGATAATAGAAACTACATATGAGTCTGGCTGTATGCATTTACTTTCAAAAATGTAGAAAACAAACACCTGCAGACAGCTCCTCTAAATAGCAACAGGATCCAGGCATGTGATGTGTATTCTGTCAAGCACTTCAGGGCACAGTGTTGCAGAAGGAAAGCTCAAAAATAATTCACCCAAAGCTGCAGTTTAGACTGGGAGGTGTTTAAGACAAGCAACTTGTTTGCAGAGGCTGAACCCATGTGGAATTAAGGACCTAAGGAGCAATCATGAAGAAACTGAAGGGTTGGATTCTTGGAAATGGGTAGGGAAATTTGCAGACACTTCTGATTTACTCCTAGGAGGAGAAAAACATAGAGAAAGCCATTTATTAGTAACGTAAATTTCATAACTTGAAAATCAAACCAAAACAATATTATAATGCAATGGACCAGATCAACATATATATATTTACTGGATTGCAATTCTGTAGGTGGATTGCATTGCAAGCAGGATGAGGGAAGGGACTGTCCTGCTCTAGACTGTACTGGTGTGGCCTCACAGTACAAAAAGGACATAAAACTATTAGAGAGAATCCAAAGGAGGGCTACAGAGATGGGGAAGAGTCTAGAGAGGAAGAAGTATGAACAGCAGCTGATATCCTTTGCTTTGTTCAGCCCAGAGCAGAGGAGCTGAGGGGAGGCCTCATGGCAGCTACAGCTCCTCACAGGGAGCAGAGCAGCAGCGCTGAGCTCTGATCTGTGTGACAGTGACAGGGTCTGAGGGAATGGCTGTGGATCTGTGTCAGACGAGGTGTTGGGTGTCTTCATCAGAGGGCAGTGGGCATGGAACACGCTCTCCAGAGCAGTGGCTGGAGTTTGAGAAGCATTTGGACAACTCTCTCAGACATTGGGTTTCAATTTTGGATTGTCCTATGTGGCACCAGAAGTTGGACTCAATGATCCTTGAGTCACTTCCAGCTCAGATATTCTACGTCAGTGCCCTCTTGTCCCATTACCACAGGGTGAAGAAGGGAAGGTTGGATTCACTGCCGACAAGGAGTGGAAAAGTTGGAATGAAGGGAGTTCTTCCAACAAAAATGACTATTTCCTCATCCTCAAGAGCCCAGGAATATCATCCAGCTCCACTTCTACTAACTCTTCCCAGAAAGCCCTTCAATGTCATTAGCTTCTGCCATCTTCTGCAAAGACCTCACTCTTCTGTAACACTTAAGTTTTCCTTTCATGGAACTTTTTCCTCCTGTTGGCCATAAAAAAATTCAAGTTAGCTTACAGCCCTGAAAAGGTTTGATCCAGCTTTTGTCTAGCCACAGAAATGAACCACCAAACTCTGCTACTTCCCAGTATTGCAATATTGAGCACAGTAAGGAATCCTAGGGAGATCAAAAGCAGACAGATTACACAGTACAAACCACCTAATTCCTGAGCAATGTGGGGAGCTGGGCAAGCAGTATCCCTGGTCAGCACCTCCTCATTTTAAAGCTGGAAAGCTACATGTAGTAAGAAGCTATTCCTTTTGTTTAATTTTTGGCTTTTATCTTCAGCCTAAGCTGTCACCACCTTTTTTTCAGCCACAGTCTTTGGATTCCCTGCTCCGTGGCTGTGAAATAGATATGAAATACGGTTTTGGAGACCAGCTTCAAAAATGGCAGTCCTTGATAACCAGCATTCCCTAGGGCTCTTAGAGAAACTGTGAGCACTTCTAGCATTTTAGAAAGATTTTTATTATTATAGAGAAAAACTTGAGAGAGGGGGGTGAAAAAGCCAGACTGACTGGCGACTTCACAGTTTCTTATTGCTGGTAAACTAGACTTATCTTGAAATCCAGCGGGTTAATCAGAGCAATAAGGGCTGTTAAGCATCAGTGACTTATGGTGGATCTTTTATCTAAGTAAATGTGGAAAAAACATTAAGGGATGCACAGGCAGATTCTCTCATCAGTATGAGGATCACATTCACTGCAAGTCCCACTGAGCATTAGTACAGTCTTAGATTATTTTAAAGGGACAAAGATACAGAAAACATTATGGGAAGGAACAATTTCCATCAAGCTCTGTGATTTTGAATTTCTCAGAGAAGATGTATATTGTTTGCAGTTCTTTGTAGGAGGTGACAAGACAAGAAAAATTCCAAATTGCAAGAGTGCTTGGCTTCTTGGAGAGTAGAGTCCATGCTGCAGAGTCTCTCTTATATTTCCAATTAAGTATGTAAGCCATACCTTGATTAAGGAGCAAGCAGTAAGGAGGGTAGAACCTTAGAAATTGGAAAGTGATACTTCATTAACTCAAAAGAGTGGTTTTTGGATTGTTTCTGCCCCACAATACTACAGAGGAATTTGTATAGCTGTTGATGACAGCAAAGCAGTGTCCAAGGTAGGTAGGTACCTTTGACCTAAAGACAATATATGGATTTGAAGCAATTCCTGCAAACAAGCTGAATGTGAAGTACTGTATGTCAGAGCCTAGTGGGTAGAATCTTTGGAGATTTTTTCAGTGTCAGTAGTTTCAGGAGGAAAGCAGATACTGTGAAACATTCAGTTGGTCTGAAGAAGGACTTTACAGCTCATTTCAACTACAATCCTTTTTTTTTTCATTCTTTCTTTCTTTTTTTTTAATTTCCACAAATCAAAATACTCCCTTATTGCAAGAAAACTGTGCTACTTCACTTGCCTTAAAATACTGCTGGTGTGACCTGAGAGATGTCACAGCCTCATGCCATATTCCTGGGCTCATTGTTTTTCCTCTTCCATGATGAGAAGTTCAGCTCATTCCAGCATGAAACCAGTTGACTGAGAACACAGCTGGGAGCTGGACCACACATACAGATAAACACCACAGAATTTCTTTGTTCTGGACATCACCCTGTAAAATAGTAAGGCCAAAGCCACACTGTAATCCCCAACTCCCTATTACTCTTTATTACCCTCTTTTTAGGTACAGGCAGAGATCAGTTCAGTTGTTTTCTATACATTGTTCAATAGCAATGTTCTCCATATACTATAGTCTTGCAATCTGAAAAGCTTGGTCTAAAAAAAATTATCATTTTAAGGACATTAGTAATTTTTAAGGCATTTTACCATTTTACAGTTTGTTTGGTATTAAAGTAAATCTCATTATTTATGGTAACATTCACTAAAATCTTCTGTCTGGAATATGCATAGCTCTTTTAAATGAATATCAGGCACACAACTTTCCTTATTACTTATTTTGATCAGAATAAAACAAATGCAGCAAAAATAAGAAAAAGAGACACTCTACGGAGTGTTGGATCCTGTTGGCCAGATGAAACAAAGCAAGCTGGTCTCCACACGAGTAGTGCAGATATTTTTCTGAGGTACTTTACTTTAAACAGACAAGAACATGCATTTCTGTATCTCAAGGGTAGTCTTGTCAGAGCTCAGAAAATGATGCAGGTCTGATTTTTTCACTTTAACAAAGCTGCTTTCTAGTACTGAAAAGAAATCTGAATGACTAAATTCAGTAATTCCACTTTTTTCTATCCAAGCAAAATCTCACTAGAGATCTCTACACTCCTCTACAGCCACTAAGAAATCCCAACAATTTTAGTGTGTCTATATCCTAGCACACCATTTACATCTTGCCAGATTGATCAGATCAATACACACATTCCATTGTCATTTGGAAAAAATCAATAGAGCACAGCATGTGAAATGGAAAGTCAACAGAATCAGAGTTAACTCTATGTACATTACTGGTTGAAAAGCAAGGTCAGGCTTCAGTCTGAAGAAAAATATCTACTGCCTTTCATAAGTGAAAGACTTCAAAAATACCATTTGGGGCACTTTGAATGGACAGTAAAATGTCACACAGAGACAGTTGGACTTGTTTTATTTCTGTATTAAAAAAAAAAAAAAAAAAAAAAAAAAGACTTACGTTGCATCAGTAGTCTTTTTGGAAGCATTTATAAAAATGAAGTATCAAACCAACAGCAAAAGCATCTATGGTGTTTTGTTATTATCTTTTAAAAGAGCTGCATATTTTGCAGGCAATACTGAATTTATAAAATTTGAGGGGAAAAGTGAAATATTTCATTATCATAAATGGCAGACTGTCAAAAAAAAAAAAAGATCTCTGCAGCAGTGAGCTGAAATTGGTAACACTAGGCTTATAAGGGTCAACAAAGTGCAACTGGAACCATCAAAGAAGCAAGAACCTAAAAGGCGCCTGAAAAGGGGAGAGAACAGCCTCCAGCTTCCATGTCTGAGAAACACAGACCAGTGTTATATCATCTGGGCTGACTTCAGTGCCAACTGCCATTAAACTCTAAAGCTGAAACTAATACTTTAGCTCTTTTCCCGTAGTTTCAACTATTGTTTTCTTGTTCTCTTTTCAAACATGCCACAAGTTTCTGGGCCAGTCTTTAGTGCCAGTTCAAATTAAGGATTTTTCATTCTTTAAAACTTAATCCAGAAAACTCTACTACCATGCTTCCGACTGGGTGTAGACCAGGAGTCAAAAGACCATGCATTTTAATATAGTAATACATGCCTTAATATTCAGTGCTTATTTGTGTTTTTTTTCTTTTACTTAATTTGTCTTGAATGAGGACAGGATGTTTTAATTGGGAGGACATGTTTTGATTGTATTGTTTCCTTTGAATGGATCTTATTTTCATGTCCCTATTTCATCTGTTCCAAAATCCCCGTATTTAAATCAGCTTGGTTTACATTTTAAGAGCAGTTCACTTGGTTTGGGTTACTGTAAATGCACAATTGGTTATAGTTTACTGAGAAATAATGCAAGACATTCACTCCTTCTGAGTTGTCATTTAACAAAGACAATCTAAGTCTGGAAGCATTTTAACATGAAGACACTGTAGATAATCACGGATTTGACATAACCATCTATCTAATTGATGGTTGGCTGCTGTGGTTTGTTGGTTTAGTTGGTTTTTTTTTCTTTTTATTCAGCTACCAGTGTTAGTAACATTTCCATCTAGGAAAGTTCATTGCTGCCTGGTAGTACTTTAACAGGAAAAAGAAATATGAACCATGAGAGAGTTTGTGCAGTGATTGTCAGAAAATAAGGATGGTAATACTTTTTTGAAGTAAAATCTAATAATTTTTTCTTATGATGTAAAAAAAATGTAAAAGTTTTCAAGACAGGATTTTTCTTGGCATTATCTTGATGTTATCTGCAATAACATCTATATACTGCACCCACAGCAGGAGGGCATTCAAAATTCCAAAATTGTCCTTAGCATCATTTTTAGATTTTTTCATCTTTTCACTTTTCTAAACTGTAGACAAACTTTCTTCTTTAAATTATGTATTGTATGTTCTCACCGCTATTTATTTTCTTTGTTGTTTCCTCTGAAGTTCTCAAATGAGACTTGTTGATGTCTGGTGATTTGTGCAATTTGATTTTCTCAAGTTATTCTATTGCTTTCACCTCTTCCTCAAAAATTAATATATTAAATTAAACTAAAAAAAAAAATCTACTTCTGTCTTCATGTAATTTGAGTTACTTGTACACAGGGTCACGCCATTTCTTATTCAAAATGTATTGAAACTGTGGTCTTTTCCTTAGATCTATACAAACAGTCCTGTTCCCAAATCTTATACTCTTCCAAGTTTAATAACTCATTATTGGAATACTGAGCTGTAGATATAATGGTTTGGGGCACTGAGCAATGATATTAAACTGTAATAACCGTGCATCATGGAGAGAAGTAAGTGCTAACTTACTTGTTTTGGGCTAATTTGCTTGACAATATATCTATCCTTTGAACTCCCACCTTGAGGTAACTATTTCTTTGAATTACATGGACAGCCTTGGAGAAACCAGTTCTTCAGATAAGGGGCTAAGTTGGAAGGGGATAAATACAAGCCCTCCCATAGAGATTAATTAATCCTCCCCTACAAGTATCTCCATCTGTAGAACTCCCACAGAGATAGTCATTGCACATTTAATACTGAAGCATAATAGTGGGAATGAGAACTGGGTTCACTTGCCAAGAATACATCTTCTGCACTCAATTACATATCTTAATTTATGCAGCTATTACTCTTCAAATGTAAGAACATCTACATACACTTCTGGATGAAAAATTGAGAGGAGCTGGACCACATGGAAATTAATAGATACAATAAGAACATGAACAGATGTCTGTCAGACCTCTATCCTCCACCCCCAAACATAACCTTGGTTCTAGCTCCCAGTTAAGGAAACATGCCACATTTTTTACCCATTAATTTTTACCTGAAAGTTCCTTGGATAGAGTGGTGATAAGTGGCATAATAAATACGCAAGCTATGTACAATTTGGCCTGTCCAACACTGAATTTGCAAACAACACTACAGGGAACAGACAATATAGTGATGACAATAACTAAGAGTCTTGATACTTGGTTTTAGGATGAGATTCAGCATAGAGTATCTACTGATTGAAGTGTTTGATTTATCCTCCACAGAGTCCATGACACATTCCTACTACTCTGTCTCAAAAGTGTTTCTGAAGTTTGACCTGGTAGATTTGTGTTCAACCCCTTTGCACCCATTCAAGATTAATTAATCTGTTCTGTGAGCAAATTAAGATGGTCAAGTGAGACAAACATCCTCAATCTTAATTTTCTTCCAGTCTTTCTTTAGATCAATGAAAGATAATTTCTTGATTTTTAATGGATTTTGATTGTAAACAATATCCATCTCAACAGCATTTCACTGCAAAAGGAAAGAAAACTAACTTGTTAGTATTTTACTAACAAAATCATTTTAGGTCTATAATGTGACACAGGTGAAAATAATTTTGAAAAAACTTGTGAAGTAGCAGTAATAGGCAACTGCTAACATGTTTGTTGTGTGGGAATCTCAGCTAATTATTGTCTGCTCTCTGCTGACTCTGTGATTTATCTGCAAACATACCATTTTTTAAAAAAACTGATAAAACGGCATAGCAAGTGAACATATATAGAGCTGCTTAACAGCACTGTGTTGCTCAAATGCGCTGCCAAGAGCTCAGGTATCACAGGTATAGACAAGGGAATGTAACGGGTGAGTGAATTTGACTTTGCTACTTAAAAAAAACTATTGAGAACAGTGAGAATGGTACATCATACTGAGAACAAATTTTTGTTTGTTTTGTTTTTTCAGGGGGGATTTTTGTTTGTTTGTTTTTGTTCAAGAATGGCTTAATCAAGATGAGAAAAAGAGGAAACAAGCAGGACCCGTTTTCCTGCTTGTCATCATCCAACTTAATACATTATGGGAGTTACATAATGTTATGCGGTATCAACTCCTATACTCTTCACCTGTGTTAACATAATCTTCAGAGGCCCAATCAAGGTAGAGCAGAACAGCACCTGGAGGGAAGGCATGGCCAACCCAGGGGAGCTCAGGTGCATGCAGTGCATCTGAGTGACTGGAAGGGGTGGAGGCAGGATCCACCCCTTTCCAGTCCTCATTTAAGGGTTGGCAGTGGAAGCAAGGGCATCTTTCTAGAGATCTCTGTCTATCTGAGGATCTTACAGGCCTTCTGAAGGTAAGCAGTTTCTTTATCTTATTTCTGCGCCTACTGCTACATCCTTACTTGCTGTGGTATGAGGTCTTGCTGCT
Organism: Phasianus colchicus; assembly: GCF_987193195.1. Classification (NCBI taxonomy): domain Eukaryota; kingdom Metazoa; phylum Chordata; class Aves; order Galliformes; family Phasianidae; genus Phasianus; species Phasianus colchicus. Next base: position 59,126,386 of record NC_143439.1, on the reverse strand, counting down.
CTTCTGTTTTGTTGTGCGTGCGTGCGTGCGTGTGCGTGTGCGTGTGTGTGTGTTACAGTTACCACACAGAGGTGAGCATCACCAAAATGAAGGATACAAAAATGATCATTTGCTCATAGTTATAGCAATAAGACTTATATACTCAGTAACATCAGGCAAAGGGATCATTTTCATGCTGCATTCATTTTTGTTTTAAGTACAAACTGGTTAGATTTTAAAAACAACTTTGTTCTAGACTTTCTTCTAGTAAAAAGGAACAAAATGATAAATTTATAGGGAAGGCTTTCTTATCATTAAAGCTCTTCTATTTCTGACCAATAGAAGTAAGTCCTCAGGTGTGTTTCACAATTATTTAGTTACTTTATTACAAAAGCATTTGTGTATTCTTAATTAAAAGCACACCAACATTATAATAATGAATGTTTTCAGATTAAATAATACGTTAAAACAGTGGTTATGTTTTTGGTTTGTGTATAACAATACAGTAATTCATGGCATGTTTTTCATTAAGGCAGTTAATTGATAAAGATCTTGCATCAAAAGTAGTAGTAAATCTTCCACATGTCTCAGTTGTTAGTACAGAGCCATGTCAGATGCATTTTTGTGAAGATGTAAATGCAAACTCTCTGTAGTCTACAGTTTATTAAAATAAAAGCTGGAAAGACAAGACAACAGTGAATTTAATCTCTTGAGCACCATCTAATGACCAAATTGTAAAATCACAATGACCAGTAAGCATGTTAATAATGATCTTAAAAATTGAACCTTTTGACTCAAATTGGTCTAGAATTGCTGTCAGAGGTTCAAATTGAAAGGAGCTTTTTGCTGAAAAAGAACTCAGTGAGTTTGACAACTGCTGAGAAAATTCCTTATGAAAACATCACCTGTAAATGCTAGCACTTTAGGACGCTTTTTTTTTTTTTTCCATGCATATAACCACAGAAGTACTTAGACAATTAAAAGACTCACTATTTTTAGTTTTCTCCTGAAAGAGGAAAAAATACATACTAATAGAGGCAACTAAGCATAATTGTTCAGTATTTCCAAAAGTTCTCTTGATCTAGACCTGCAAATAGGACCTAAAAGGTCCAGCTGTGTTACTTCTAGCATAGTACTTTGTATTTACAGTGGTCTAAACATATACAAAAATTAAAATAAAATGACATGTCTGTCCAGAAATCAAATTACTTAAGGACAGTTTAAAAAAAAAAATAAGTACACATTCAGAAAGAAGCTATGATGAGTAGTATGAATGAATATTCAAGGCTTTTCACATCAGACATGTATGATTCCTTCATATGGCTTAAAGTGCCAGTCCTCAACCAAAGGTTACTACCAGTATCCTGTCAGGAAGGTTAAGGAAAAAAATAAATAAATAAATAAATAAAATAAAATAATGAAGAGAACAGAAAGAAAGAAATGAGATAGATATGGAAGGGCAAGAAAAGATCAGGATCAGAGAGGAAGAAAAGGTTGGACAGAACAGCAAAGTCCTCTTAATGAAGGAGGAAGAAGTGACAGTACTTCTACCAAAGGTTGGATAAAGGGCACATTAAATGCATTTAAGCATTTTTATGCTAAACTAGAAAGCTCAAGTTGTTCATAACACAGACCAAACTGAGGCACAGAAGGGATATTAAACATGCCCTAAATATAGGAATCTAATCTTCTTAACACTCTTAAAGATATTCTGAAGGAAGCTTTAGTTCAGATCAGGAGTGTACTTCTGAGGGGGATTTAGTGGTGGTGCCTATTTTACTGCACTTCGCAGCATGAATTGATCTGGGAGCACACAAACTGGATTTCTTCATGGTGAAGGTATGCTGCAGCGTGAAGCATAGATACCTCTGAGTCTGATCCTGCAAGAGCTGAACCGGTTTAGACTACATCTTGGTTAAGGTCTGCCAAGGAAGTCAAGTTTTCAGCATACTGTGGCAGACTCAGACAGCCCTACAGAAGTAGTCTTCCTCTGTACCATCCAGAAGTCAGCGCTCCCTGTGTAGCTGCAGCTGTGGGTTTGCTATCGCACCAAAGATGAGGGCTAACTGACAAAATTCTCACCCTGAAGACATCTGGAGACTTTCCAATCAATATTAGTGACATCTCTTTTAAAAAAACAAAACAAAAAAACCTACCACCAAGTTTTAAAGCACATTTCAAGAGTGAATAATTGTGGACCAACTCTAGATTTTAGCGTTCTCTTTGAGCTTGGCATGTCCTGGCAGAGACAGTGGCATTTCCTTTGGAGTTGAAGCTCCATCGTTATGAATGCCACTTTCACTCCAAATATTGGCGGCCATCTACTCAGCCTTCATGCTAATGCAGAAATTGTTATTCAGCGAGAGTAGGATGGAACTGGCTAAAATAAGGGCCCGATTTACAGTTTGTTCTCCACCCAGCTTCACCCGCTGCCTGTGTGTGGCACATGGGGCTCCCATTAGCAGGTGTCAGTGGCCCAGAAGTACTTGCGTAGGTTTGTCTGGGCAGCAGGAGAGGCTGGGCCCTGAAAAGCAGGTGCTAATTGATTGGGGTTAGTGCAGCCGACAGGGCAGAAAGGCTCAGTGTTCTGCACTCCCATGTCCTGGCATGGCAAGCAGCAGCCTGCATTTATGCACTTCATTAAAAACACCGCGCTGTCCATCAGAAGAGTCCCCAGATCACAGTGTGGACTGAGGGGCATTGAGTGAGTGGCGGTGGGAAGTTTGCACAGCACCTGCCTGTGTTGTATCTGGCACATGCTACTGCTAGTAGGCCCCATCTTTCATGAGCAAATAAGCTTGCATAGATTTTTATATTTTTAAATTATATATATATAGCTTGAGTAGAAGAAGTGGGTGTTTGGTCTAATTCTGATTTCCCACTTCTGCCTACCCAAAAGTGTCTCCCATCTCCTGCAAGCAGTGCTCAGCTCTGCCACTGTGCCCAGACAAGGCCTGAGCTGGAGAGCAGCAGAGACAGAAGTTGCAGAGATTTCCACTTGAAAGCGCTTCTGCAGGGCAGAACGTAATTAAGAGAGTTCCATCCGCCAGAAGGGGGCAGGGCAGGCCGGGAAACAGCCAAGTAGCGCTGCGCCGGGACGCACAGCCGGAGGTGTCCTGGTGCAAGGGGCAGTGATGGGTGCAGGAGTTCGAGGGGCAGGTAGTGAGAGGCACACTCTCACTAGTGAGAGGATCGTCTCTTTCAGTCCCACGCCTTGTGTCAAATCTCTCTTCCTTCTCGTAAGGATATCAGTTTCACAAACAGTGGTCAAAATGCACAGAAGGGATTTTGGGTGCGCTGCGTGGTGAAGAGGGTTTGCAGTCACCCCTGGAAGTGTCCTGGGAGATATTCAAGGTCTGGCTGGTTTAGGCTCTGAGCAATCAGATCTACCTGTAGGTGTTCACTGCCGGAGGGCTGGACTAGGTGACCTTTAAAAGCCTCTTCCAACTCAAACAATTCTATGAAGTGGTGACATCCTCCACTTAGGGAGGTGAGAAGTTCTGTTCCTCCTCATTTTCAAATTTTCCTTGGCAGTATGACCTCTGCTTCTAAATACAACTAGTTCACTGCCATCCAGAGGATGACCCCAATTCCTCCCGGTCCCAGCTGGCTCTCAGTGCTGTTGGCTGGTTTTCACAGCTCCGTTGTGTGAGAGCTGGCCTGTCACAGTGGCTCCACCACATGCTGGTGTGGCACATCTGTGCTGATAACACCATGAGCTCAAGTCAGCAATCCCACTGGGATCAGATCAGCGCAGCTCCTATGACTCAATGTTCACCTGCATGAATAAAGCTCTTAATTTACCACAGAGAATTGAGTACCTATGAGGTTCTCAGATTCTCATGTAGTTAATAATTTGAATAAGTTTGAGCAACTCAGGAGAATGAGTTTCACTGAAAAACCATACCTTACAGATGTGTGTTCCATTTGCATTATATTTAGGTCTACTTAGACAGGAAAGTGCTCTGCTAGTCTACAAAACTAGATGGAGAGTAAGTGAACAAGGGAAAGAGAAAGATGGTTATCAAAGATGTCAGGGATTTGGGCATCTCAGTCAAATCTGTCTTTCAGCCTATACCAATCTGTCTTTCAGTATATACCTGTTCTGGCTGTCCTATTAACATATTTTAAAAAGTCACTGTGTGACACATATAATGGAGTAAAGCATCATGTATTCTCAATGCAGATCTCAAACATTAATTGATCCATTACTACTAGAGGTGCAAAACAGCTGATTAGAAGTAAAATTTCCAGCAAAGTGCACATGTGCTGTGGCGGATGGCAGTTGTACTCCTGCACATCCAGGGGTAATGCCAGGCTGTTTTTCCTGTTACTCTTCTGCTGCCTGCAACAGCAGGGTGACAATACAAAAATGACTTAGCAAGATGACTGTGTGCCCAGGGAGAGTCACCAGCTTATTTCATTAACTCTTAAAGAGATGCCTATAATGGAAATGCTTATAAAGATTTGATACTATTTGTTTTTTTTTTCTTGTATTGCAAGATGAACTTCATACCAATAATGTGAAGCTGTCCCTCGTGGCCTGGCCCATCTTTTTTGAATCTGAAAAGAAAAAAATCTCCAGAACAAGGAGGAAGTGAAGGCAGCTTTTGTCTAAACAGCACAAACTCACAGAAAAGGCCAATATGAAAACCAAGATTAATATCCCCATGCAACATACGCTGTATTTTCAAAAGTCAAGTGCTTGGGTCTCTTTGCTGCCATATGCACTAGAACGAGTATTTGTAATGTGTTGTAAAGCTAACAAGCTTGGTTAAGCTGAGGTGTGTGGTCTTTCAAAGTGTATTCCCAGGGTATAACCTCCCTCCTCAAGAAACTCATTTATCACTGTGATGGTTTCACCTCATTTGAAGCCAAGTTATTGTCACCCTTAAAATAATGTACCTTGACAGAAAAAATGAAATTCGTTTGAAAAGGTATACAGTCATCATGCTCTGGAGTCAAAATATAGACTATCACGTCAAAACATTAAGCAGATGAAAACTTTTTTTTATGTATATGTTAAAGGTGGTATTTGTAGCACAGCTTATTTTTTTTTTAAACTGGATGTATTTGGTCGTGTGCATACGGAATAATACACGGCCTGTGGTTGGCTGTCTTTACAGGGGAGGTGTACATGCTTCATAGCAGCCCTGGTATGGCAGCCAAGGCTTTTAAAACGTTCAGCCAGACTGAGAAACGCGCACATGTATTTAATAGGCAGTAACTGTTTAAATGATTGGTCACCCCCCAGTGCACAGCTATATTTCAGGTGTTCTGAGTGTGCTAAATCTTCTCCTGTCCTCTTTTGCAACTGATGTTTGCACTCTGGAGTCTCTTAAATCTTTCTCTTTGACCCTCCATTTTCAAAAGTCATTGAGGACCCAGGGCTGGACTAAATGAAGCTCCAAGTGGAAACTGTTCCAAGTTAAACCGCAGTCCCTCAGATATGTATTTTCAAATCACTTTGACACCCAGTGCTCACTCTGGAGGAGCCCCAGAGCACTTTGTGCCAAGTGCAGTCACAGCTGCCTCTGCCTGAGTCACAGCCTGCTCAGGCCTCTGCACTGCTTTTGGCCCTGGGATTTGGGGATATTATTTTGAATGATTTTAGGTTTGTTGGCTTTTTTTTTTTTTTTAGCTGACTGACTCTTTGTATTCTTCATCTTACAATTTCTGTTTTTGAAATAATTCATTACATCTTTATACAACTGGTTTCACCTTTACTAATTTTCAAAACATTCTTGAGGGTCATCTGTTATTTCTATGAATGTGCAATAGAATATTCTGTGTGGCTGTACCTGTCAGGGTAAGCAGGTGTCTCCTTAGCTGTGTATAACTTTTGTATTTCTCTTCACCAATCTTTGTGTATTCAGCTGTAAGAGAACTTCTAAATCTGCTTTTAGACTTTCATTTAAGCAGTCTGAATTTCACAATTCTGATTTCTTTTTTTCTTCTGATACCTAGTGGACTAGAAAAGAAGTGTAGAATTGCTGTGAAAGCAGCAGATGATCTCAATTATGGGAGATGAGCTACACCTAAACAAAAAGGAAAAGGCTCACACAAAAGGGGGAGGGGGGGAAGGAAGCAAACAAACTTTCACATAGGAGTGTTTCTTCTGCCTTCCCTACCAGTTTATTTCTGGCTTGCATGTCTTTCTCATTACCATATTCAATCTGTTTTACCAAGTTGTCAAGCACAGAGAAAAGCAACTTGTCATCATTTTTCATTTGGATACAGACGCAATCAAATGAAATAATTCTGCAAGAGCTCCGGAGCACTGGGTTTAGAGGGGCTTAGGGGCTTCCTCAAAAGCCAACTTGCCCTCCTTACATAAGGCTCAGAAGTCAAGGATGAATAAATATTATTTAAAACTTAAAGCTCATTAGTAAAGCTCTGATGCAAATCCTTTTTGTAAGAATATTCAATTTTGAAAGAAACCATTTGCAAGGATTTATTTTACTGGAATTTCATTCTGAGGCAAACAGTACTTCTGACAATTTTAAAGCATGCCTTGAGGATATTTTTGCAAATTAATATTTCAATTTTTATTCTGCAATAACTTTTCATTTACTTTTCTTAGTTTACCTCATAGTCATATAACATATGATCAAATTCCAACCCGCACAAACCATAAGAAAATTAAATGTTTCCATCTTGTCAATTGAAGAACCTTCAATCCAAAACAAGAAGACATTTGAGAAGCCTGGTTTCTGGAAAATGTTAAATATTCCAGATTTTGTGCCAGTTCAATACACAACTAAATGTCAAACCCCTTTGCAAAACAAATTTCTGTTTCATTGCAATAAAATCTAGTAACTGGAGATTACAAAAACATAAGGCATGGTCAGTAAAACAGCCAAATTGCTCCAAATGCTGAACTTAATACTGATAAAGGAATCAGTTGGCAAAACTGGGTCCTACGCGTATTCAAAAGTCCATCTTGCACTGCATATCTGCTTTTTTTTTTTTCCTTCATTAGTAAAGCTGCTTAACCAGCAGCTTCTTGGGCATGCAGTGAACTTCTGATACATTAAAGAGAAAGTATAACAGTTTCAAGGTAGTTAATTTACTGTCTGATCAATTCTGATATTTAGAGGTGGATTCAAAATGATTCTGAGCTGTCAATCTGTGCAAAATTTAATTATTAAACAATTTAGCAGTAGCTGTAATGAGAACTTTAGTAGGGCTCAGAACCTCACAGTGCTACAGAGGCTTTCACCAGATGTTCTGCTTTCCCAGCACCAGACAAATAAAAACCTTTTTTTCAAATACCTTTTCTCCTCCCCTTTATACATCTTACCTGGAGCTATTTTCCTTTGCTAATCCTATTACTTAAGAGTAAGGTATAACTTAAAGCACTAAGTATGCAAAAGGTGATTTCATGTGTTTTATTGCCTAACAAAAATAGTACCAGCAGGCATAGAAATATTTCACTATGGGGGTGTGAATAAAATGCAAAATAAACTCAAAATGGTATTAAGAAGGTAGAGGTTATTTGTGTAATAATCACTGTGACTGAATTTTAATGCTAAACTCACCCTGTTTTTCCTAAAAGATGATCCTATGAATGGGCACATAACAAAAACATCAGATGGGAAGGGCTGCTTCTATTCTGGGAAGATGTTTCAAACCTGAAATGAAAGGGAGGCATGGACAGAGATTAACCGTGCTATTAAATAAACAGAGAAAACAAGAGGAACGTTGACAAAAGCAGTAAAAAGTATATTCTGCAGTCATAACCTGCAGAACACTGATCAGGGAAAGGATTTGGTGATAACTGTTGACAGATACTTAAAAACAGCAACCTGATGTCTGGTAGTAGTTAGGAAGGCAAACAAAGCACAGGGAAGTGTAAATAAAGAAGAACAGAGCGTAGATCTCAACAGATCACTGTGTCCAGTTACAAAGGGTTGATGTGGCCACACCTGGAGCACCTCATGCTGCTTTGGGTGTTGTCTAACAGGATCTCAAGCATAGGTACAAGGGATGCAAACACAAACATGAGCTTAGGAGCAGGCCCTTACACCTGGGACCTTTATCCCTATATGGAACAACTAAGAGTAAAGAAAAGCTGCCTAGCAAATAGCATTTAAGGGAAAATACTAAATCAAATAGCTTTAAATTCAAGGGAACACAAGGCAATGCAATGGAAGTGGCATTGTGTAAAATGATAACATTATAGACTATATATTGACAATTACTGCAACTGCATTTCCACAGAGATACATCTATTACTGTGGCAGGAAGTGCAGCACAATTTATTGAGAGTGTTTTGACGTTACCACACAGCTCATGGGAACGGTTCAGAACCTCCATCTGTGCTTCCAAAGGCTCAGGAACTCTCCCTTGCCCACCTTTGCAAGTTGGAAATTAAATATTCCTAAGGTTATGTGTACAATATTGAAGTTGAACAGGCAGTATTTCAGGAGGGAAATCTGCTTTCATTCTTTGCTTGACAGCCTTGTCTACATTAACATAATAATTTTGATCAGGAGAATAGTTTTGGAAGAAGTCCTCTGATGGCTCCTTCTTACCACGTGGGTCATTTTTGGAACAATGTCAGAATGCACAAACTGAATTATTTTCAGATGAAATTAAACCTTGAAACCAAAATTAAACTTCCAAATGCTTGCATCTGGAATCATAATCTCTACTGAAGCTGAAATAAAACCCATGTAACGAGGACAGAATGAATATCAGATCCTATGCGCCAACTGCTTTGACCTCTTATTTGTTCCTACTGGGCTACAGTAGTTGCTAATACAAGCATAGCCTTTATCTATTTCTTAAAAATAGCTCCTCACTGCAGTTCCTGAGCACGTTTTGGTGTCTTGGCCAGCAGTACTTATCTCCTGCAGTGGCAGTAACAATAAAGCAGGCATCAAGACTAAGCTATGAGTGGCATATCTATCCCACTGAAAGAGGGCAGTATGGAAGAATGGTTGTTATCTTCATTACCTTCTGACTTTTGAAGAAAATTAAAAAGCACCAATTGTGAATTGAAGGCATTACAGGACAGAGGAAACTGATAATCTACAAAGCTTCTTTCTCTTCCAAAATATTAGTACTGTGTAAATACAAATCGTGCACATTGTTTGGCTGTTTGCCATTTCCACTTGGGTGTGAAAAGCAGCCTTCATGGTTGAAAAGCTGTTTTTCTGAACTGCAAATGACCGTGGCCATGTGAGAGACATCTATTTAAGACCTGGCCCAAGTAGAACCAGACATAAAAGAAGAAATAGTTGATGGGCATTTGAGTCAGCTCTGAAGCTTCTTCCATTTTTTAATAGTTCCTCATAGACTTGCTGAGGGACCATCTAAGACAAGTTCAAGCCTTTATCTGGCAGCTACTGTCTGCCTACAAAATACACTTGCACAAAGATACATCTTATTAATAATGACACTCTATCAAAACTTCCTGTGCTTGAAATGGTTTAGTGTTGGTAGATTTTTACAGAAGTCTCATCCATTAATCAGAACAGCAGAATGCCCCAGAGTGGTCTGTATTCCTCTAAAGAAGCCATAAGTGCAGGTTATTCAAGAACTCATTTGCTAGTTGGAAATGCTCTGAAGTGCAGAGCAGGAGTAGCGTCGGTGGAGAGCACATTAGGAGCTGATGGTGCAGCTGTGTGGATATATTTCCCTTGACTTGTGTGGTATGGGGCTTAGAAAGTATAAAGGGTAGGAAGTGAGGTGGAACTGGAATTCAGAATGATCAGGGTCTCTCTGCACTGAGAGCACAGCGAAGAAACAGCTGAGTACATAAAACCTCATAAAGAAAACCAAAACAATGATATTCCCTATTGTGACTGTTTAGTCTTTCTGTAGAGACTCATGAGGTCTGGGCTATTATCTATTTTTAATATCACTTGACCTGAAAATTTATGCTACCATCTGGAGAATGTGAAGATTTCTGTGCTAGAGACTTAATGCTGTCAGGGGGGACTGCAAGGGAGGTTCGTTACAAAAATGTTTAAACATTATTCAGCAAATGCCACTCACTTCTTTAAATTTTTTTCTGTAAAGAACTTAAACAAAAATATATATCTTAAATTGAGAAATGTGAAAATATAAGTTGAGATGTGAATTCCTGTATGTTATCTCAGATAATATTTGCACTACATTTCTTTCTATTTCAAGACTTTCATTAGCTCAGGAAATTAAGGAGAACTCTCAGAGTTTGCTGAGAATTTGTCTTTTACTTAATGAATCAGAAGTACTAAAAGCAACAGGAAACACAAAAGGCTGTTTAAAAACTTTGGAATATTCTTTTTTTTATTGTGTCTATAACGTATTGTTTCTGCAGTCGCCTCAAAATAGAGAGATGGGTTGTTGAATTTCAAAATTTAAATGCCAAAATAAATATGCTCCGGATTTGTTGTTTTCATCTTGAAGCACTAAATGTTCACACTTCAAAATTCTGAAAATCTGATGGCTAGAAACTGTATTAATTACAACTGCAGCAATGTTAGCCAAACAACTGATATCATTTGACTTGCCGTAAAGTCAGAAATAAAAGCAGATATTTAAGATTACAAAGCAGAGCTCTACAGCAGAGCAGACTCAGTTTGGGAAGACACTGGACCTTGATTGATGTAAGGGCCATTACTGGTCCTGGCACCACTTGCAGTGGTCACTGCAGCATCTCTGTTTCAGCTGACATAGTAGCTCAGCATCCAGGGAACAGTTTTTAGCTGAGTGACATGAGTAGTCCCTTCTAACCTTGCTGGATGCAATATCCCTCCAGTGCTCACTCAGATTTCTCTGGGTCCTACATATGTTTACCTGATATTTTCAGCTAAATTAGGAAGCAGATCTCATTTCAGTGCATCTGAAATAATGTGAGGGCTGTGCTGCAGCCCTCAATATGGTGCTTGTATAATATATGCTTGTTTATATTTTGTGCCATGTGCCCTAATGTGTTAAGCTGTTTAGGACATGTAGCCTCAAAACCTGTACAGGATGTAGAAAACAAATCTTGATTCAATCTTGTCCATATTCCTGACTGGGATGATTAGATAATAAGAAAAAAAGTCTTTGTCTTTTATATTGAGGGTGGTGAGGTACTGGAACAGGTTGCCCAGTGATGTGGTTGATGCCCTGACCCTGGAGGCGAGGCTGGATAAGGCCCTGGGTGACCTGATCTAGCTGTGGTGTCCCTGTTCATTGCAGAGGAGTTAGACTCGGTGGACTTCAGAGGTCCCTTGCAACTCTAAGGATTCTATGAAAAATTTTTTGTTTGTTTATTATTAATGAGAGACTGAGCTGAGCACATAGCAATGGAAAGTTGTAAAATCTAAAAAATGTGCATTTTAATAACACATGAAACTGAAGAAAGAGATGTAGGCAAGCCAACCTGAGGAATCACACTTAAACCAGAGTTAACTCACCCTTTTTGGTGGGAGTTAAAAATGCTGCAAGGGTATCATTGCAAGGAGTCAGAGAAGCACATCTAGTACATCTGATTTTCTACAGCCAGGCTCTTTAAATCCTCCTACCCACATACACACCAGTGAAAATCAGCTTGATTTTTAGAGGTTGTGGTAGCACCCTGCAAAGCTTACTAAAGTCATGGGAAGAAGTTTGTTTCAGTACTTCTGAAGGTCAGGGAATATATTTAGAGGTCCAGCATTTGGAGATAATCACTGGGAGCCTGAGTCACTTTGAAGGCTTCAATACCAAACCTTAAACAATTCATTAAATTATCCTGTTTAATTATCCTGCAAACCCTTAAAAAACTGGTTCAAGATATCAACAAATTATGCAAAGGGATTATCAATCTCTGTATCAACTTTAATTCATTCACAAATTGATCAGAGGCTATGCTGTTATTAATGGAGCCCCACGGGGTAATAGAGAGGCATTTTGAAACTCAAAGGGATCTCCTCCTTGGATCTCTTTCTCAGATTCCTTCCAACTGTGGCTGCTTCCTGCCCTGTCTACTCCTGTTAACCTTCAGCCCCTCTTTCTTCACAGCAGCTGGTAGGGCTTAGGCATATTTTCTTCTGTTTGTCATGCCCCTTTCACCCTGTCTTCATTGCAGCTCCAGCTCATATACCCAGATTAAAGGGTGAGAGAGTAGTGGTAAAATGCAGTGATTGAACAAGAGGCTGTACGTAACTAAGTTGTCTGCTGACACAGTCTGACCATTCAAGTTAAACAGCTGATCCTCCTTAGCTAAATAAATTTGCTAGCTGGAAGAATAAGATCTTAGTTGTTTGCAGACATGCAGCACTCAGGAGTTCTGGTCAGTATTGAAACAATACTAATGCTTGAATAGCAATAAATTTTTTAATCTTTTCTTAAATTTGGGAGGAAAAAGTATTTTGCTGAGAACATTCATCCATTTGCAAGCCTGAAAAACACTGCATCTGTCACCTTCCTGTTTGTCTTAAGGTCAGTGCTTTGTGCAATGTAAATTAGAATGCTGTGATTTTGATCACACGTCTGACTCACAACCTGTTGAGGTTCTGGAAACTTGTAGCTAGATATCCCCAGAGAGTTCAGTGAGCAAAAGCTGTGAATGTTCTTTACAGAGCAGGAAGGTTTTTACACCAGATTTTAACTATTCTCTCTATATTCTATGTTTGCTATTGCAAAGTAATGAGACAGTTCAGTGTTGTCTTGTTATTGTAGATGGTAGTGGAGTGAAGATGGCTTGAAGCAGAGCCCAAAGCATACCACTGTACATCAAGCATGTATTCTTATTTATTTAATCTTTTACTTATTTATTTAATCTCACTACGCTCTGACAAAACCTTGCAGCAGAAGAGTTACCAGCAAAGTGCAGGTAGATTCAGGCCCTGCTGTTGCCTGTTCCAAGGTCAAGTGTATGTCAGAGACATTACTTTTTATTTCAGTTCATGAAAAGCAAGAAGAAAATAATGCCTTCATCATCTGCGGACTGCACATCACGGTCCTCTCTGAATATCAAGATTCATTCCCAGGAGTTCTTATTGGGAGTTATTACTGTGATTAATGTGCTCCAATGTCAGCCATTTGTTTACATGAGTATCACCGTTGCGTTTTCACTGACGGCTCGCTCCTTACATAGATGTTCATTGTTCTGACTCCAGGCTTTGTTCCCTGCTTTCACACATTGAGAAAGTTTTCCACAAACTGAGTGTTTATGTGTTGAGTGCAGTACTCCATGGACTTTAGGGTCTAATGGAGTGTGAGAGGGGGCCTGCGGTTTTTCATCTTGTTTTCAGCTGTACAAACATCATGTACTTTTCCCTTCCTTTTAGAGGCCAGTCTGCGGCCTACTAAAACACAAGCACGCAGGAACGCTGTGGCTGAGACTTTACAAGTCAAACTGGGAGGACCTGATGCCATTCACCTTAACACCAAACATATTGACAGTGTTTATTTTCTCTGCCCCAGCCTCAGCTCTCAAATAAACATCTCAGTGGCTGATTTTCAGTGCTCCTCTGAAGAAAAGCCTAAAAGAGTATCTATCTCATTGTCAATAACAAGTATAACCTGCTCTCAGAATAAAAGTGCTGGGAGGAAAAGACGTGTATAAACAAAGGAAAAGATGAATTTCTCTCTTATAAGCCTTCTTAAAAACTGTATTTCAAGATCCCTTTTGATACAAGCGGGGTCCTTGTTTTGCTTTTACACTTTACACTTTGTGAAGTCCCAAAGGGATCTGAACTAGGTTGGTTGGTGCTTTGTATATTTTTTAGCGTGCGCACCTTGCCTCTGGGGAAAGCCATTCATTAAATTGCTATTCTGGGTTGATGACATACAGATTTACTTTTCTCTTCATCAAGAAAATCCTGGAGCTGTCTAGGAAAAAAAAAAAAAAATCTCTCTAATGCAACTTGTCTTAGACGAGTTTGAGCCTTTAAATAAGTGGGAGAAAACGACTACCGGAAGTAAGTTTGGATACAGTAATACAAAATTCTAGCTAGGAAAAGAAAAATTCAATCACAGATTTGTACTCCTGGCACTAACACAGTCTCTAACAAGATTTGGTAAATGGCAAACATTTAAGGGTCTACATCTTCCAAAATACATAACAGGCAGTATAAGACCTTTTTGAATGGGAACTTTTATAAAGGTGTTCAGAGATACCTTAGTATCTCTGTTCTGTCTAGTAGAATGCAAAAGGAGTTCACACTGTTAATTGCTAAACAATGAGCATTGTTTGTAATGAATTCTGATTTTGATACTTGTCACTTTAGCAGTATCTTTCTGTGTTCATATACATACAGTGAATAGCTAATGTGAATTATGTACACAGACCTTTTAACTGATTATGCATAAATGCTTAATTACATGTATAGATTGCAAATGACAAAGTGGAAAATAATGTCTGAAGTTTGTTGTTAAACCATAGTTTCTATACTCAGGATTGTCTTTTACATCTTTTCTTGGGACTGTTGATTCAGAAGCAGGTCAGAGCACTGAGTGAACTCACCACTATCTTTTGTAGTTTCGTATTTTCCCATATCTCACTGGGCATTCTACGGTTCTGTAAGCACTTTTGAGGCCAATTAATTCTAAAAGAATCATTATTATTTTTCTATGTTTTTATTAGCTGAGAAAAATATCTTTCTTAGAAACAAGGTCCCACAGCACTAAACATCATACTGAGATAAAATTTCTTATACTTCCAGGGCTGGGGATTTGGGAAACAACCAGACATAGAAAGATTTCAAAGCAATATGCCACCCTGTAAAATCAGAATTAGAGTCACTCTGAGATTCTGATTCTACAGCTCTGAAATTTTAACAATATCTGCATCTAAGAAAAATAAAGACAGAAACTCTTGAAAACTTGGATCGAATCATTTTCCCGGGTGATATATGATGCATTTCGCATACATATTGATGGAGTACTGAACAGCTCTCTTAAAAATGTTTTAACCCTTGCTTGTAGAACTCTGTATAAAAGATTCTTGGCTTTGTTAGTTAAGAATAACATATTTTTAGGAATTAATTTATGGCAGTTGCTTCTCAAATACCTCTAGAAGTCTACCTTTGCTATACCAAGGCCACAAACTGAGAACAAACAGATAATAAGAGAAAAGTAAATGAAAATATCCCTGGAAGTGTTCAAGGCCAGATTGGATGGCCTTTGGGCAACCTGATCTAGTAGAATGTGCCCGTGCCCTTGGCAGGGGAGTTGGAACCAGATGCTTTTTAATGGTCCATTCCAACCCAAACCATTCCATGATTCTATGAAAATATTTAATACAAGTTAACCTGGCATGTTCAAAGCTAAGCTCAAAAGTATTGGAATAAATTATAGAAGTGTGAGATGCTGTTTGTTTGGCATATCTGATCTGGCAATTTTATGAGAGATACAAAACTGAGCTAGTGAGGTTAAAGCAGAAGAAACAGACATAAATTCTTTTAAATCTGGTCACAAGAGACCATTTTTCTTCAGGCCTTTATTAAAGAAAGTGTACATAAATGCATGAACATGAATGTTAGAACTAATTCTCACCTCTATTTCTTTTTTCATAATTTCTACCTTTGTTTTTAATGGCTTTCTCTTTCTTTTTTAATTTTTAAGAATAGTAAAGCCAGTAATAGTTGCATTCAGACCAAAATATTTCAAACTCACTGAGTATTGGCATGTTGGTAATTAAGGTCTCAGCTCTCCTGTTGTGACTTTTATTAAAGTCAATTTATATCTGTCAGATTCTGGCATTCTATCAGAATTCCCACCAGGGATGCCTGAAGCAGCTTTCTCCCATCATCATTAATTGCGCGTCATTAATTTGATAATGTATCATGGGCATTTGATACCCCTAGAGTCCTGTGCTTTCATTTCAGGGCTTCTGTAATTGGCAAAAACTATTTAAAAGCAAACACATTCATCTAGACCCCAGGTGCACACATACATGCCCATGGAGCTGTAGCCTTGTTTGAGGATTTTCTGATTCCAGGTGTACATTTTCACTGTGACTAAAGTCAGGTACTTCTTGAGGATTACTGCTAACTTTGGCTAGAATTTCATTTCCCACTTGAATGTTTTGGAGAACTTGAGCTATGATTTCCAAAATGGTTGATAATTTGAAATGGTATAATTGTTATAATAATGCATTTCAATACAGTATTGGGAAACTCAGCTTTTCCCATCCAAGCAGAACAGCATTTTCCAAAATCTCATCTTGTTCCTGCTACCCAGTTGATCCAAGGTGTAGTGTCTGTAACACCTGACACTGAGAGCAGCACTGAAAAACTATTGTAAAACTCTACTATTTCAACCTGATTCTTCACATTCAAAGCTGATTGACAATGCCTGCATGCAGCAAAAACAGTCTGAAAACATATTAGCAGCACAACAAGGGCTCCTTAATTTCAAAAGGCACTTACATACTTTTGCCTCCTTCGAGTTATCCCTGCAGTGTGGGAAACTATGATTTCATAGCTGGGCACAAACTGGACCAGCTCTCATGAAGATAAGTTAGAGGAGACATCTTAACATCTTCTTTCCATGCTGCAAGAATGACCCATGGTGCAATATAAGATTAGTGTATAATGAAAATATCCTGTCCAAAAAGGAAGATAACATGGGAAATTACTGCTTACCATGGCCAAGAAGGAGGCAGAAAGATACAGATTTCTCATGACCTTTAAGTTCTTACATACAGTGTCTTTTGGATATTTTTGCTACATCCTCATTGCCCTATCTAGGAGGTGAAGCAAGGAGAGAGGAGAACATATTTCCCATCACTTCTTACTCTAGTGCTTGCAAGGCAATTTTTCAAGCTGAGGTTTAGCCTTAGCCCAAAAGTATGAAAAACTGGCCCTGGGCCAATCTGTACAGGGCCACTGTACTCATTACAGGCAGAAATCAAACTATCAGACTTTATATACACTTCTTATTTCCAGGAAGTAAATAATAATTCCCATCAACAAATTAAAAGTGTTCCTGATGTAAAAACTCCCTGAAGAACCACATCCGTCTGTGCTGTAAATTTTCTCAGTTCTAATAAAATCAGTGGCAAGTACCCGAAGTACCTGACAAAGTGTTTGGATCTTTATTTTATTTTATTTTTTTAATAAAGGAAAGTGTGGCACTAACAGGGATACTCACTTTAAAGTTAATTAGGGATTTTGAGTGTCCTTTTTATTCTTGAAAAGTTCCACTCACCAACAACTTCCCACTGTTTTCCCAAAGGCCACTCAGAAAACAACTTTACTGGTTTTCTTCCCACTAGTTCTACAGTTTCTCACTGTGGACATAATTAATTTTCAATTCCTCTGATGCCAATAGGAATTGGTCTTTAGCTGAAAGATTTTTGAACCTGGCTGCAAATGAAGGAGTTGATCCTACCCAAGGTGATACAAATTCTCTTGTAGAAGTTCTTCTTTGCTTTCAAATCCCGCTGTAAGACATAAGTCTGCAGTGATAGACATCAACTTTTTTTTTCCAAAAAAATGACTCAAGTTGTAATGTGTGAGTAGGGGCAGGTGAGGAGGCCTGAAAATTTGAGTCATTCTGTTCCCCAGGGACTTCTATAGCAGGATCCAGACTTCCTCCACGTAAGCACTTGTAACAGGACACCTCAGAGAAATTCAGCTGCTATTGCTATTGTTACTTAAGAAAAGGAGGAAAAAAAGTAACAAAAAAAACCCATCAGTATGAGATTTGACATTCAGGAATTCAAATAGTAGCAAATTATTTTTAATTGATATAAAATCATGGAATCATGTCGTCATAAAATGATTTGTGTTGGAAGGGAGCTCAAGGTAACCTAGTTCCAAACACCCTGCATACCTCCCCAGGTTGCCCAGGGCCCCATTCAACCTGGCCATGAACACAATTTATATAGAGTTCCCACAACTTCTCTGAACAACCCATTCCCATGCCTGACCACCCTGATTGTGAAAAATTTCTTATTTATATCCAATGTAGATCTATCTTCTTTCACTTTAAAACCATTAGCTGTTGTCCCATGCCATAGTTGGGAATGGTTTCATTGGAGATTGAACAAACATACCACATTCGTTTCATGGCTTTTTTCCCTGTTCTTGCAGAGAGAAGATGCATTTGTTTAATAAAGGACAAGGCTACAACACGCTGTAGTTACTTGAAAGGAAGAACTGGTTGGTAATGTATACTGGAGCTGTAAAAATAGCTGTTGACCACATGCACTAGCTACTCTTTCACTGAAGTGTTCAATATTCTTTTGAAGATCAGTAATAAGACTTCCTAATGGAAATGTTGATAGATTCCTTAACTGCACAGTTTCTGGTCAATCGTCTTTTCCTTGTATTGGTCTTAAATATAATGGATTACAATTCTTACACATTGAAAAGCTGATTCTTGTTCTCAGTTAGTGCGTTTGTTTTGGCCAGCACATGAGCCTTTACAAGTACTGAAAAATCACACTGTGACTATTAGTTTCACTGGGACAATAGCACTCCACATTTCAGAGTATGCAGATCTGGCATTGTTCTGACATACTGGGCTGAGAGTGGTGGATATTGTTTAAATTTTGAGAGGACACTAAATTAATTTCTGCTTTGTTAGACCCCCTAAGCTGAGTGTTGTTTTTAAAAGAAGTAGTCTGGGACACTATTATGAACAATGTATTATACTGCAGAGCAATTACACTATACATGTATTCTATTTTATATTTCATGTGAGACTACTGGAAATAGCAGGAAGTGAACTACATGAAGTAACAACAAGAACTGAGGTTTTAACAGCCTTATCCCATGTTCAGACCTGCCTGAAAAACATACTTTCTCCAAGAAAGAGCCTCAGAGATTTAATTAGAATTTCAAATAATTAAATTCTCTCTATATATCTCTGGTTCCTACAGTCCTAAAAGTCTACATTTTAAATGTAAGCTATGTAAGTTTTATTCTTTTATCCTTGTGCCTGTATGCAGAATCAAGCGTATCACTAGTGCTAAAATAAATATTCATAATAATCAGACAGTGATGAAAATACTGACTGTTCTGTGGGATAGACAGACTTACCTTCATCTCTTATACAGGAGCTGCTCTATTGCTTTTCAGCAGCTCCTGGCATAAAAGGAAGCATAAAAAACTTGCTTCATACTTCTAGATTGTAATTGTTTTCACTCTTTTGTGATTTTCAAAGAGTTCTAAAGTTAAGAGGAAATCACAACTGTTTTTTTAAAGCTTTTTATTGTGGTGCTTCACCTACCCCTTTTAAACAGTATGCTCTTATTTCTCGTCATCTGGATATAATAGTTTCATTGTGCATCCATCATTTCAATCTTGGGCATTATTCTCAAGCAAGTAGATTTCAAGAGAATACTTCATGTCAGTGATTATTATACAAGAGATGATAACTACCTCGACTTTTAGCTTGCCTGATGCTTTCCATTAAATCAGATACTTGCCAATGTTTTTCAAGAGGTCTCATCACCTCTTCTTCTTGATATTTGTCAAAGAGAAGCATATGAGGTTAAACATCTTCTCTTTGCTAGACAAAATTTAGCTTAATTCTGACTTCACTAGAAGACACGTCAGGAAAAGAAAAGAGAGAGAGAAAAATAATCATAACTCTCACATTCTCAAACTATAGATATTCTCTACAGAACATTTCCACTCTAAGAATAATGTCCATCTGTTTCAAACTGATGTAATAATATGCTCTGTAGTATAAACGAGAGAAATCCGTGTTGTAGCTTAAGGTAATTATAGTTGCATCTCTGTTTTCTTCTATTTAAATAAAAAATAAAGGAGAAATTCAAAACAAAACAAAAATAAAAAACCACCACTTGCATATATCCTCTAAGCAGAAACCTACATTGAAAGAGTAATATTTCTGTTTGAAAATTTAAGCACTTGACAGTCAGTAAGCACCAGCTTACAGTTCCCCTGTGGTCTGTGGTATATCAATACGTGATCGCAGACTGCTTCTCCATGGCAGATCTCCACATTCAATAGAAGGGACTGGCACACAGCAGAGCAGAGTCACAGCATCTTGCTTGTTGAAGAGCTTGGTCTTAGAAACAAAACAGCATTCATACCTGGGATGTCTCATCACTTTGTTATGTGGATAAAATACACAATCTAAAAACCAAAAGCAAAGGTTGTTCAAGAGCACATGGCTGGTGGCTTGTGGCAGAGCACAAAATTGGAAAAGACATTGCACACATGAAAGTTAGATGGCAAAGTCCGGGTGATACCTGTCTGACAGACCTCCTGCAGAAGAAGAATGGGAATGATGTTGCAGATGAGCATACTGGAAGTAAGGTCAACAGAGATGAATAAAAATAAGTTTGCATGTGTGTTGCAGATGTTAGTGGAGCCCTGGGTTCCTGGTTTGTTTGCTTTTAAAATAGCTATGAGTTTTGTAGTCCCTGATTTTTCAGCCCTCTTATCTGTGACTTTGCAGAATGAGTAAGGTGGTGGTAGTGAAGATATGCATAATGGTGTGAAATTCTGCCACTGCACTACAGATTAGCTAAAAAAGTCCAAGTATGAGGATGAAACAGTTTTAAGATGGACAGAGATTTCTTGTTTCCTGTATCACCTTAAGAAAACACTGAGCAGCCTTAGCCCTTAGCAGCTGAATATCAGGAGAAAAAAAATCTGCGAGCATGGAGTTATGTAGAAATATTTGCTGTAAATTTGAACATTTTAAGAGACCATTTACTTCCATGTGTTGAAAGGAAATTAAAAGAGAACATTAAGAACTGAGTTTCTCAGAAAAAAAAATATGCTTTTGGTTAAGAGTATGAATATAGCCATTTCAGGACACACAACATTTCTAAACATGACAACAGCAGAAAAATGAACAGAGTATAAGAAATATGATTATAAATATAGAGTGTTGCTTCCCATCTGTGAACCCTAAAATTTGGTTTATTGGTTGTTAATCTGTGTCCAGACTTCTATCTTTAACAAAATGAAGTAAAGAAAATTGTTGCTGACCAAAACAAAGTGAAAAGACAGCCTAGAATATTTTCTCCAATGGTTTTATTTACACTCATTCAAAAGTTTAGAATTCTGGTATATCCTGTTTTTTTACCTAGAAATATTATTCCATGAGTTTATATCACTATCTATAAGAAACTGCTCTTAATGCCAAACTGAAATTTATTATTCACTTCTTTTTCATAATAAGATCATGTAGAACTATATTTGGTGACATGTAGTCTCCACTTTTCCTTAAACATGAGTTGTCTCAGAATAACAAAGCAGTGACATTCTGAGGAATAATTTTGCAGCACAAATCCATGTTTATATATTTTCCACTGACCTCCAGGCAGGCAGGTGGCAATACTTTTATGCCATCTTATCTCTCGTAAGTATCTGCCATTGACAGTTTCTTAGTTTAATAAGACAGACATAGTGAAGAAGCCTGGAAGAGCTGCCTTTCAAAGTAGTACAGCCTGTTCAGATGTTCTGCTTTTGCAGATAGACTCACTACATATCCTACACCCGAAGTGCACATTCCCATGAGCTGCATATCACTCTCTGTGTTAAACTACTTTTTAACTATTAAATTTACCCTATACATCCATAAAACAAAGCCTGCATGTTTATCCTACTAGAATTCCTTAGTAATGCCTGGCCCCTAAAGTCTAAACTCCAGAAGCCTTCAACATGAGCCTCCTTGAAACAAACTCATTTGTCTATCAACGTCCTTTTAGGTGCAATGCATCAGCACCTCTTACTGTGCACATAAAGTCATACTGGTACATGCATGGCTACTTCAGCACTTAACAGCTTCTGAGCACATACAATTCAGTTTTAGATCAGAGCATAGTCACTGTGAATGCAAATACACTGGGCTATTAAATCCCAGCATACAATCACTCACAGATTTTCTACACTTCTATCTTTGCAAGAAATAAGAGCATTTATATCCAAATCTAATATTTTATCAAAGTTGATATCTGAAATAGCTACTAGCTATGTCAAAAGAAAGGGCAGAACTTTCCAAAATAATGAAGTAATTATAATGAACTACACTCCTGCCACAGTAATGATTTTACTTAAAAATACATCCCATTTCTACCTTGTTCAAAGTGCTACTGGCAGGCAAAGACAGGGCCCACATTAACTCTACATCTACGGCTGTTTTGTGACCTGTGCTCAGTGCTGCTGGCTTTGTTATCACTACATTCTCAGTGCTGCTTCTCTGCAGAACAGTCACTCTTTGCACTGATCTTATCTGAGATCAGAAATTGGACTTCTTGAATTGTCATCTTCAGTCATAGGATTCATCCTGTCTGCTACATCCCTATGGCTGATTGCACTGTGACCAGTAAAAGATAACATAAATTCCTTATTTTGGAGTCTCTGGTGAGAAAAAAAAAATATATATATTTAAAAGCAGATATGCAAACATTTCTTTCCTGAAGATAATGTTGAAGCTGAGGCCACTGCTTCCTCAGCTTGTCAGTGCTTTCTTTCTGCTCCATGTGTGCATTTCTGGGGCAGTTCTTTCCGCAATTTGACTGAGGAAAGCTGACTGATACTTTGCTGACCCATTAGTTTTCATGAATCCCTTGGACATGATGAGGTTATTTGTAAGCTAAGCTCACCTCAGCATGGAGTTTTCAGGTGGTAATATCATGCTGGGATGACAATACAGACAAACACATCCAGTTCAGCAAAATATGAGCATATTGCCTTCAACTAAATTTCAGCATATTCTTGAAAAGTCTATGTTTCTTTAAAAAATAATAATAAATAAAAAGTTGTTTAATATAGCCAATTTCTTTAAGCTAGGATAATTCAAATCTTGAAATTATTTTGTTTGAAATTTTTTAAACCCTAAAATAAAATTAAGTAATAAGCAAGAAAAATTTGTCTCCTCTTGCTTGCTAGCTTGGATCAAGTAGTTAAGTATCACTCACTCCAGAAGAAGGTTCCTCAATTGAATCCAAAAAGAATCTACTAAATTGAGTCATGACTGAGATTTCATAACAGAATGAAAAGAGAAATCTTAACAAAAATAAGAAGAGCAACAGAATTTGAGAATAATTCAAAGCAAAATTTCTCAAGACAAGTTTTGGGGTTATAGTTAGGTTGCCCAGCTGACAAAGAGAACTGAAGCACTGCAGCAATTCCTGTTCATTTTGATTTATAATGCAAATTGCATAAATTATGCTTTGCTAGATATCAAACATCATGTCACACAGACAGCCTTTAGCTGAGGAAAACTGGCATCCGCTTGTCCAGTTCCACAAGTAGGAGAAAGTATAAATAAAGCATAAATGATTAATTTAACTTTCCCTCCCTGCCTCCCGTTAACAGCTCAAGGACCCACAGCACACTGTGCTCCTGTGATGTACCAGTGCGGTAGAGCCTTCAAGACTGTGGCTAACCCCTTTCCAAGTACAAACACCTGTAAAAACAAAATTAGGCCTGCCAATATGTCTAAGAAGAAATGCTTTCCAGTAGGTTATAGATATAATATTCACCCCATTCAGGGGAATCCAAACAAAACACAAATGTCTTATTGGGGCAAGAGGATATTAAGAATAATAGACAGATTATATGATAGTTTATTGAAGGCAAAGGAAGAGACATTAGTCATAGTTTTGTTATAAAATGAGACTTAATCAAAGAGGAAAGGGTTAGAGGTCATGTGTTCTATTTGTGCTATTATTATTTTTAAATCATTGAGACTTCCATGAGTGGCAAAAGAAATGATCCTGAACAGTGCAAAACAAGCCAGACCTCACTGGAGCACTTCAAGATGAGCCAGGAGAATCCACTGCACGAGCCCTGCTGGCTGTATGCTAATCTCTTTTTATGCCTTTTTAACAAGAGATGGTTGGGATCTAGGATCACCTGTGTCAGAGAAGTTTGTCTCAACAAATCACTAAGCTGGCTGGAAATCATAAAAGAACACTACTTACCACAGAAGCAACATTGTTTTTACACAATATTCTTTTCTTTCTATTATCCATTTTTCAATCAAATACAAGAACTCTGGTACATTTGTACAATTTTGCTTCTAAGTTCTTTTGCAAGTTAACTTTCAAGTATCTACTTTGGTAGTTACTGTCGAGAGACCAGGGAGAGAAGCTCAAGCCATTCTGTAACACTGAACATATGCGATTTACTGTAATAACATATGGACAATAAAGTTTTTTAAAAAGAGCAACCTTAAATTGCATGTGAATATTTTGCCTGCAAAACTACTGGATTGTGCACTAAGGCCTTAGAGGTGCAGTTCATGATAAAATTTTTAATGCTTGAAAAGTTGCAACATGTTTTTTCATAAGAACACAATTCCTACAATTTAACTATTAGAATTACAATTTAACTATGAGCCAATAAATTAACTTATACAAGAAAATCAACATTTTAGAGCATTCACATGGATTTATATATACTACTATTGAAAACTGACTACATTTGTTGAATGGCATTAACTCTTAGGTAAGAGGGGAAGAAAACGGAAAAGAAAAAGAAAAACATTTGTTTCTTTTGGCACTATTGGTGGAATGATTTAAAAATAAGAGTGGCACAAAGATCTTAAAATACTTGGTGAACATGATCTTTCACATTAAAACTAATTTTAATAGGAGATGACTTGGTGTATTTCTAACAAAAAATACACAGTGAAAAAGAATTTACCTTCAGTCCTTGCTGATGTACCTTTTCCCCATTTATATTTAAAAAACAACTGCAGAACTGCAATTTTACGTCGTAGTTTGGTTCCACAATTTCCACCACTATGTACACCTTGAAACAAGGATGCCTCTTCCCCTATGCAGTCTATATTATTTTTCCCTTTCTATTTGTATAACAGTAACTTTAAACTGCTTTCCAGTGTAGTATGCTTTTTGGTTATCAGTCTTTTTCATCTATCCAGATTCTCTCTGCTTCTTCTGCTTTACCAACTGGTTAATTATTTCATTATGAAAAATAAGGATATCGAGTTTACCAGCATTAGTGCATTCATTTAAAATCAGTTGTCTTTGTTTCTTTGCTTTTCTTTATATTCTAGATCAAGGCTGTTGAAGCTTCCTGATCATATGTATCACAGACTAAAAATCATCATATGCTCAGCGTCACACAATGCAAATCACCTATCCTTTGCAAAGGAGCTTCTGGACCACTTCACAGGAAGGAGGTCACTGGGCTCCTCCAATCCCTCCCATCTGATCTGGAGATAAACCTCTAGTTGGGGTGTAGGTTAGCATTGCAGAACTCCATTTCTTTGCTTTGCACTATCCAGATTAAGGTTCTATGCAAGCCATGATAATGGTTGGATGCCTACAAAAATGTAAAGCCAGTATGCTAAGTTAGTAGCTTAATCTATCTATTTTAATTGTAAAATCTGTGGTGTGCTTTGCCTTTGGCGCCTCTCTAGAGTGTTGATACTTTATTTAGCTTCTGAGATACATGTTTATTCAAGAGCCTACATGAAACCTTCAGCCTGTCTGACATGTCATTGACAAACCCATCTCATAAGACTCAGTAGAAGACAAAGTATTACTGTGGATTTCCTCTCTTGCCTCGTGTTGCAACAGGGCTCATCTAAGGAGATTGTTAAAAGTTCAAAATCCTGTCATGTTTGAGAGGATTTGAGTTTCATTTGCCCCTGCTCTAAAGGTCTTCCAAATAGTCATGCTTAAAATGATAAGAATTATGCATCTCAAATACCTTCTCTTTGAGAACTTGCCATTAAATGAAATATCATAAAGTAACATGGATATTTTTTTTAGTAGGAGGTAAAGATCTTTAAAATACTCCTGCAGCTCTGTTAAGTGCAAGCAAAAGTACCAATGGCACACATCAAGTGTGAGATTTGCACCTGCATGGCTGCACTGTCCCCTTCCATCTCTCTTTCCCCCAGTCAGATTGTCCTTGCTCTGCTCACATTTTACAAACTTTACCATGACTTCAACATTTTTAATAAATTATTCCCCCATGTGGTACTTTAACTTGCCTTTTACACCAACAGGGATGCTGGTGAGGCAAGGAGAAAGCCTCTGAAAGGTACCTATTTCCCCAAGCCATGTATTATCAGAAAGAACTAGGAACCATTCAGCAGAGTAGGAAGAAGAAGAGCATGCGAGAACATCCAGAAGTTTCCTTTGGTTTGTCACCATGTCTGGCATTTGAAGATGTAACGCACCTCTGAGTGCATTTGTCTCTATACTGTGGGGACCAGATAAAGTGCTTCCTGTCAGAGTCCAGTATCAATAGCACTCCGAGGGGTCTCAGTGACCCTTATAGCCTGTGCTCAAGTGGACAGGCAGCCAGATGGTCACACATTTCTACATTCTTTCACTTTGTTTTTCCAGCACTAGATATACATGGTATCGTCTTTTGTCTTGCAGATCTAAAAGGGAACAGAGCCCTTGAAGAACTTACAAGAGAACTTACTGTCTGTGGCAGAAATCAACATGGAAAATCTGTTAAAAAAAAAAAAAAAAAAAAAAAAAAGTATATCAGTTATCAAAGGGGAGAGAAATCCATGAAGGGTTCATTAGTATCTGGATTTTTGACCACTGCAAACAATGAACAAACATAAGTTCAAAGGCACTACCTTTACAGGGATAGCAACATTCTCATTTCTGAGATAAGCAAACCTGATAGTCATCTTAAAGTGGGCAATTATGAATATACTTCCAACAGTTTGAAAAATTGGTACTATATTCTTGAGATGTTTCAGTATGATCGGTCTTTCCTGAGCAGGTTTCAACTGAAGACACATTGTGAACACTTTTAATGACTCCAGGATTACAGATTCAAATCCCAAAAGGAAAGACAAAAAGAAGAGAGGGGAAAAAATAAATTAATAAAGAGAGAAAGAATAAGAAAAGAAAACAAACAAAAAGCACTAAGATTCCCACTACATCCAGCATAGGCTAGCAACAAATAGAATCAGTACCACTGTCTACAACCCAAATATTTGCTTTGATGATTGCAGGATACCATGATAAGCCCCTCAAACAATACAGATTTTCCAGTGCTGATGGAGAGCAGGCCAAGTCTGCGTCAGTGCTTGTCAAAATGACGAGCAGTTAATCTCATAACCTCAGCCACATCGTAGTGCTGTTCAGAAATATGGAAAAGTGCACACAGCTCTAAGCACAAGTTCTAGCTACATTAAAGAAGACAGATTTATAGGGTCTTATATTTGAGTATGAGGAATAGACAAAAATAACAGTCTTGGAGCCTGAGATCAGCCAATGGTCTATGAAACAAGTGTATAGCAGCATTTAACAGAAGGTAGCTTTTAATTACAGTGGCTAAGAGAAAGTATATAAAAGTGTCAGCATACATCACTAAGTCACAAAATCATATGGTTATCTGCTCTCTCACATGACAGACTGCAAATACATTCTATGTTTATGTCCTGACTTAAAACTTTGGATCGAAATCCACTGAAACTCCAGTAAAGCGTGGATCCACTGGAGAACTTTGCAGAGGCCTCACCTGGCTTAGCTCTGAAATTGGCTAAACCAACTCCCGACAGGATCTGGAACTAGCTTTTGAGGTTTGGACTTGTCTCAGTGAGAACTGCAGATATTTAAGAAGTAATTCATCATGGTTAATTTTCAGTTTTTAAAGCAATACAACTTACATATCTTCCCAGAGAGGATTCAGTTTAATGAGATATTGTCTCTTGAGCAGTGCCAAGGTCTACAACAAAGAGGTGGAGTGCAGTCTAACTTGCTAATTCTCATCTAACTCTTATTTCATTAAGAGAGAAAAGCCTGAAAATATTTTCCAAACTATGCTTGATAAAATTTATTTGATATTTCTCCTTTTATCACATCATGTTGCATACGCTCAGCCTTCACTCAATTCTGCTGAATTTATTTTATTAGCTGGAGGTATGTCTGCATATCAGTTATGAAGATACTGAAATGCTCTCTTTACTAAAATTCTGTCATAGTACATTTGCCAAATACTGTAGATCCATCATAAAGTTGAACATGTCCAAGTTTGATAAGTTTGAGACGTTTTGCTCCTTTTATCATCATCATCTACAGATTCCTTTCATCTCATTCCTCCTCCTCTGTTCTTCTTTAATCTATTCCCTGCTCTTACCCTCCTCATCAAAATAGGCATGTTGCAAACATTTACCTGTGTCTTTGCTAACAGGTACATTCTTCTACTCTCTCCAACTATTTCTGACCTCCTCAGGAATAAAAAGTCTTATAAATGATCACCTTTCTTCATAAGATCCTGAAGTCAAACATGAATAAAATGGATAAAACTCACCATTCTGAATACTATACAGGACTTGTGATATGGGAGTTGTCTAAATGAAATGGAGGACTGGAGGGAAGTACAAAGTGCATAAGGAACCTTCCTACTCTGGCACAGCCCCTCCTTGACCTGGCTGTCTGGTATTTGTAAATGTTTTCAATCAACTCTCTATGCCCGTATTAACTCCCTTCAATTTTTTTTTTTTTTTTTTTTCCAAGCAGCCATACATCTGTGCACCACAGCATGCTGAAGACTGAATATCTCTAATTAGGAACTTAACACTTCTAATATGTTCCACATGGCATCATCGCAAATAGAGTTTACTGCCACCACAGCTCCATCAGGCTTAGATGGCTTCACTGCCTGACCTGTGCTTTCACAATATCTATCTTGCTTTTCATCTTCTTCTGTCTCATCTGTGCTTCCTATCAGATGATGGATATTGCAGTTTATAAATGTTCCAAAATGGTGTAGTATATCCTCAATTGCCTGTCCAGAATTATAAATAAATAAATGCCTTGAATTAAAACTAGAAACTGGATTCATGATGCATCAGCTGCTCCTTGCTGGCCTTCCCATGTTCCCCAGAAGGTCTTCAGAGAGGCGCTCATGGCCTCTTCCCCACCGTGGGGGTCAGAAAGCAAGAAATCAAGAGAGCAAGACTAGCTGCATGCCGGCGTGAAGAGCTGACTGCATGTCTTACTCAAACAGAGTGACCCTTGCTCATCGGGAACGTTTTAGCTATTGCCCTCGGATGGCCACTAGAGGGAAATATTGCTCTGCTAACAGCGTCGTTCTGGCGTGACGACGGCATCTCAATCAATATTTTCATTTTACTGAAGAGAGGAGAAAAAAAAAAAAAACCCTGCATGCTCTTATCTTCAGTTATTTGGTTTGTGCTATGTATCAGATAAAAATTCAGAATTAAAAGTAAATTATTGTTTTCATAAAACAGGTGTATATTTAGCCTAGTACATGTGAGAATAGAACTAAGTTTACTTTCTGTAGTCCATGAATCTCTCTTTTTCCTCTAGATAACGACTAAAATCCATTTGCAATCTACTTTGTTTATTTGGGGAAGGTTTACCAGAGGAATACAGGTTCACATATCATTCTCATCTGAGTACGAATTCTGGAACCAGTGAAACACTTCTCTTCTTGTGTTCCCAGGTAACAATGCTAGGGTTCAACACTGAGCAAGACTTTCATTAATTAAATTACAGGTTTTTAGATTAAGTGCTGCATCCACTGTCTCTAAGTCATTAAGTAACTCACTGAATCATAGCACAACAATAAATCATATCATGATGTTCCTGTGTATACAGTCATTAAGCACTTTGGAGTGCGTGACTTCCTGATATGATGTGTCTACGTTTTAAAATAAACACATGCCTATGTTCTTCTTTTGCTTGTGTACTGCAAGCACCTCCTGCCTGAGTGCCCAAAGTAGTGAGATGGATTGGCTAAGCTCTAACAAAAGTACGGTCAGCATTAACGTGTCCAGAAAACAGCAATAACATCAGGCATCGCAGAAACAAGATGAAGACATTAACAAAAGAGTGCCTTTTCATGAAGCATGAAATGCAATAAGGATATTGCAGTGTCTGTATGAATATTTTTTATACTAAAGGCTATGACTAAAGAAAATTAGGTACTAGCATTTAGGATTTAAAAAAAAAAAAAAAAAAAAAAAAAAAAAACACCAAAACCAAACCAAATCAAAAATAAATAAAACAAAAAAACCAAGACCTGAAAATTTTTCAAGCACTTTCAAAAGAGACGTTTTTTAAACTCTTCCACACACAGTATTAAAAAATCACTGTAGTCATGATGCAAATAACAAAAATCCAGAAGTGGGTAGCTTGCAAGTGCTTAAATTGTTGTTGTTTTTAATATATATTAAAGATGTCCTGTTTTTCTATTTTTACCTTAAAGTAAGATCTGTGTCTTTATTATTTTCTGCTGTGCCCACCCCTGTGAAGTATCCATTCATTTTCTGATTGCACCCAGACAACGGGCCCAAGCCATCCTGCCACAAACTATTTCAGAGCTTGCCTAATGCTACAATAAAGCCTTCCTGGGTTATGTTATGCCAAGTTTCTGCCAGGTATAATGAGAAGTTTGGATGCAACAGCCATAGCTTATGAAAGCCCAGTTTTTGTTTGTTGCAGTATTTTGTGCCAGATTCCTCCAAGACGAAACTGAATAAAATTTATAAAATGTAATGTTTACCAACACTGAGTAAATATCATCATAACAGACAGTGAGCGTTGATCAGTCGGTAGCAACTAATGTTAGATGATGGAAGTTAATTATTGGGAGTAGTGAAAGAAAGTGAAGGAGCTTTCTTAAATTTGTTTTACATGGTGAATAGCTCTTATTTACTATTGGTTGAATATGTGCATAAAATAAGACAACCAGATGAACGTCCCATGGCTTCTCAGCTCAAAAATATTACTTCTGTTCCCTATGAGAAAAACTTCAGGTTTAAGAATATAAGGATTAGCCAATCTTCTGGGCGAGATGGAGTGAAAAGTGTAAATGTTAGGCCTGGAATTCACCCCATCGATCAACACTGCCTTTGGGATGGTGCCTTTCACCCTGTGCAAGCCCCCTGCATCAGACTGCCGGGGCCAGGGGACACTCAGACCACACCAGCCCCTGTAAAAAGGCAAAATAAATCTCTTCTGCAGCATATTTGAGAAGTGTCAATACCTTGATTTCCATAGGCTTATTATTCACGTTGCAGGTAGTTTCTGGAGAAAATCATACTGAAATAAGTGGCTCCATCACAGTGGGGGGGGTTGGTCTTTCATTTCCTGAGTTTGGATCTTAAATGCTTTTAGGCACTTACATACCCTGGAGACGCTTTTTACACTGTTCTGATGGGCACAGTACAAACACTAAAGTCTACAAACAGATTAAAAAGCAGCACTCCCAATGTGTGTTATTTAAACAGCTCTACCGATAACGACTTCAATTTGTCCCACAATTAAATTGTATTGTTCCTGATTTTTTTCTTATCAGTGCCATTAGTATTTGTATGGATTTGATGTGTTAACATCTCTGTTAAGGAAAAGGCACCATTTTAAATTCAATTTCAGTGAAGACTGCTTCTGATATAAAGCTTAGCTATAGAGTGTAATTTTTGAAGAAAGACATCTAATCATGATAATTACTTTATGTGACTAAAATCATCTTTGCAGAGTTTGGAACTCTGGATTGCAAGAGGCATTTATTTATTTTGGGGAGAGAAAAATTCAACAAAGTATAACTTTGGATAAGTATAACTTAATAAACACATAGAACAGTAGTATTGTTAAAAAAATAAATAAAAAAGTTGTAATTCATGCAGGTACCATGACACAACAAGCACTATCAGAAGCCAACATCTTCAAAAGGGTTCAAACATTCAGCCGGATTGTTCCTTCCTACATATAATTCAGATCATTGCTTCAAAATATTTGTGTTAACACTCCAATTCAAAAAGACCTTTCTATGGTAGGCTGACCCAGGCAGTCAATCAAAACACTTACAGGTTCATCACCATTACAGTCACATATGCATAAGCAGAAGGGGCTGTTTTCTAAGTACTGTCACAAACTAAGCTTAAAAAATGAGAATTATTTGTAAAATAAAATTATTTCATTTAAATAAGAATATACAAACCAAAAATGAAAGTGAGAAGATAGTAATTTAACAAAGCGTGAGGAAGATATTCTGAGTTTAAAAGAAGAGATTTTAAAAATGTTTTATTCCTTAAAAATTATTGTATTCTATAAAACAAAAATGCACCATAAATGGTATTAAACTATGTTACCTGATTTCCTATCTGAAAAAAAAAAATCAATTTAATTTTGATCCACCCACCTAGTTTCCTGTAAGACAGCCATTATGATCTAAATATCTGTAAGGAATTGGGAAATAAACTAAAATGTAATATTGTAGGAGGAAATATTTGATCACATTTTCAGTGGGTTATTCACATTACCCAAAAAACACATTTTTCACTTCAGCTATAAAGTGAACTACTCCCAGCTCTTTTCCCAGGACACTGCAAAGCAGCCATCTAGAAAGTGCTCTTAGACCGATGATTTTCTTCCATATATGGGTAACATTTTAATTTTCCCTAAACCATATTTGAAGTTTGTTATAAAATGCATAGGGATCAAAATCGTTCTTCTGAGCCAAAACGTTAAAATCCAAGTGCTTTAAAACATAGGATGACCTAATGCCAGGCAGATTACGCACCTTAAGTTCCTTGCAGATGTACTCAACAGGCAAAATTTAAACTCTGTTTGGGTATGACTGAGAGGTCAGAAGGAAATCTTTTGCCTGGAAGGAGAAACATGCAGAGTGCACCTACCTTCTGTATATTCATTCATAAGCTCTGTGTCTGGATATAAAGAAATAGGAATATATAAATCAATTATAGGGTCTAGTGGAAGAAAAAAAAAAGCACTGCCCAAAGTTCACAAACGAAGGAGAAAAGCTAACATCTCATATTATTTCCATCTTCTCAATGAAAACCACTGTAGTGTAAATTACATATGTATTAAAGCATAGCTCATGTAGGAGTAGCTGTAGCTCACAACGTCAGCAATTGCACAAGTAACCAGCAAAATGACCTTCCTTTCATAACCACACAATAGTATTAATTCACTTCAAGTAAGAGAGCTCACATTCAAGCACATTCAAGTTAAACCTGTCTGCATGGCAGATGAATCCAGCCATGTTGTAGTCATGATTTTCCATGTGGGAAAGTCACGCTTGATCCAAAATGAATTATAATGATCTATGATGGCTAGACTTCATTCAAAATAGGCATTTGTGAAGCACATTTTTTAAGACGTTTCCCACACAAGTGAAAAGTAGAGTAGTCTCAGGAAGACTTGTCTTAAATGTACTGAACTGCTGACTCTAATGAGTTAAAATATACATCCATTAAGGAAGATGAGGCATAATATGATCGTAGGGCTTCAAGAAAAGAGTCACAATACTTCCGTAGCCTGTAAAAACTACTAGAATAAAGAAGTTCACCTATGATCTCTGGGGGGGGTGGGGAAAGAAGAAGAAAAAAGTAATTTTGATCAACAGACTTCCTGATCCTTGGATGGAACACTGTTACAAACTCATCTGGGTGATGTTGAAAGTGATGCCAGCTTTGTTCACTTGAAAACTTTCAACTTTCTTCATTTCACCAATAAAGAAAGGATGAATTTCCATCTAATTTCAGTCCCTACACAGTAGCAAAAAAAAAGTTCTTCAAGTTAAGATCACAGATATGACTGCTGTGCCCCAACTACTAAGGATGTACAGGAATTTGGATCCTCTCAGTGCTCCTCAAGGTCACAACAGAAACTTACAGATGTTCAAAAGGTGTTTCTCAAAGCTACTTTTTGATCAATATTAATAAACTACAATGAATTTTGTTTTATCAGTTACATGTTCAGCGTTTTATAAGTATCAAATAAGTTTCACCAGAAGCCTGAGAGGTGAAGAAGAAGAGACTGGTAATTTCCCTAATGAGAAATCAAAATTGAGGAGCCTGTACTATCAATATTGCCATCTAAGCACCATGCCTAAGAAGCCATGTGTTAATTTAAAATGCTATTTCCATGTTAGGTGAAAGAATTAAGATGAGAGGTCTGCCTTGACTGCCTCAGAAATGTCAGGACATAGAGAAATGTCAAAACATAGATTGGATGGGGCCCCGGGCAGCCTGGTCTAGCATTTAAGGGGGAGGTTGGTGGCCCTGCATGTGGCAGGGGGGTTGGAGATTCATGATCCTTGAGGTCCCTTCCAACACTGGCCATTCTGTGATTCTGTGATTCTGTGATAGAGCCAAATATGATCCCTGTTTTTCAGCTGTCTAAGGTGAAAGAGAAATTCATGCCCTTGTCCTGGTTTTGAATGACTGGTCAGCCCAATTTCTATGTAAAAATTCAAAATCCCTTGCAAATGGTAGCTACAGATGCTGAGGTCAGCCAACTCTGTATAGCAAAATTATCCTGCACCGTAAAACATCAGGAAAATGTCTGATATAGCTAATGCGGGCTGTTCAGTACATTCAGTAAATCCACTGTATCCAGGCTTTGTATTAACTGTACGTTCACTGCGAATGTATACGTGCACTCGTTCAGGCTAATATCTGGGAACCGAAACTGAGCAAGAAATCCAAAGGACCTTACTTCATATGATATAAATAAGGCCTTATCTTATGCACTGTCTTGGAAGTCTAATCTTTCTTTTTCTTGGAACAAAACATTTTGCATAATTAACATTTACTGAAATACCATTAATGCAACAAAAGATGGCTCTTCCACAGCCTGGCCATAAGTGAGCAGCTGTAATCACAATATGAGCTGTCTTACACTTTTGACCACTGTAATGTAATGCAGCATTGAGTCTGACAGTTAATTATATCCTATATGAAATGTACACCTTGCTTGTTATAAGTTTTCAGCTTCATAAATGATTATTCTCTTAAATTTTTCAACTCATTTATAATTCTTCAGACCTCTATCATCTCTGCATTGCTGTATCTTTCCTAAACATAAAAGCCCCCTACTCAGTTAATTTCAGTGGTTGCCATTTCACGTCTCTGTTGTCTTTTTCTTTCCCTTTTCTATTCAAAATTGTTGTACTTAAATAGTAAGCGATAGTTATTTTTTTACCACTTTCTACAATCAAAGGTCTTAAAGTGCACCATAGGTTGTACTGAATTTGCTAAAAACATAGCTTACATGTGTAATATGTAATATGTAATTGTGCATGTAGTGCAGAAAAGTAATTGCCCATTCAAGGAGGTTTTAAACAAGTCACATTTTCTATACATCACCATGGAATGAAGTGACGTATCTGACTGTTCAGGAAGTTCAAAAGTAAGAAACTTCCAAGGTTGAGATTCTTTAAAAGGAAAACTTGCAGATGAACTTCTTACATGCATGATGTATTTTTAAAGATTTTAATTGAAATATCCCAACACAGCAAACAAAAAGCAAAGAATCCACATAATTCATGAAAGTTTAAATTTTAAGTGAGCAAGAAATTCTGAATTCCCAAGTAGTTCAGAGACTGCATGAAAAAAATGTGTCCTATCTGAAAGATCATTCCTAAAAATGATACTTCAGCTAACTGTATCTGTTCTTTCATGTAGATGTACTTGTATTTATTTTCACAGATTTTTCCTTCTGCTCATTCTGTTGTGCTAAGGGAGACACGAAGGTGCTATGTTGAGTCCACCATAGATTGGTGTGTGTACCAAAAAAAAAACAAAAACCCATTACGTTCTTATATATGTACTTTTTTAATGGTGACTGAGCCAAAACAAACTCTTGCTGGTTTTCAGGTTTCTACATGAGCTTCCAAGACCAGTAATTTAAAAAAGCATCTTTAAACACATTCACTGGGTAGACTTAAGAGAATACAACTGTGGGCACCATAATCTCATTCTTGCAAAGTACACGTTACAGCTTAATTTTAAACCTAGAGATTTATGACAGGATTTTGAAAAGTGCCAAAGCATTTTAGGAACAAAATTTCCAGTGACTTTCAATGAGTCTGTAATCCAAAATCACTCAGACACTTTTGAATAACTCACACGTAGGCCCTCAAACTTGTATTGTAAAAACTTCAGGTCCTTTTCAGCCACAGGAAATTCTTCAACTGCTCTACTAAAAATAGCTTTGAATTTGTGCTGAAGGAGTTTTGCTACTACAGACCCTTCTAAAACATACTTAAACTTAGCATATATTCACAAGAGAGAGAATCAAGAGAACAGCTATTAATGTGTTTCAGTAGTTATACATTAAGTATTAATGAACATTATACTAATTTTTCTCCTTGTATGAATATATATTTTTTTCATATTCATATTTCATGAAATTTGCATTGCTTCCATCGTATCAACATATTCTTCTTGGGAATTTATTACCATTGGGAATATAAGCATAGCTCGAACATTGTACATCTGTCTCTGTAAAAAAGCACAGGCAAAATGCCAAAGACTGCTTTTTGAGCAGTTTTTCTCAAAATGTTTCTGGATATCCATTGCAACAATGAACCCCAAAAGCAGTGAATTTCTTCAAAGCTCCACAGAGTGACACAACTGCTGACACACTTCAGACCACCTGAGAACCCTCATGCCCTACTGAGGACTGATGTGGGAATAAATAGTGTCAATAGAGAATTTGCCTTGGTGATTTTGGCTTCATAATTCTGGATGATTATAAAGAGCACAAACACTGTCAACATCCTTGTAGCAATTAAAACAGGAAATCCAATGACCTATGTAATTGAATTTAAAATATTAATGTGTGGAACTTGTAGAGAAGACAAGGGTTTCCACAACATATTGGATACCTTGTTCGGGTCCTCAAGGTAGAAGTCACATGAGAAAAATCATACTTGATGCTTTTAAACTGAACCAAGCTCAAGATGATGCAGAAAAGCAGTCATTATGTTGCTTACAACCTCTGGGCTTCAACAAGATGATGCCATTACACTGGTGCTACCTTGAAAACATCCATACCCTGATAGCAGTAAGATCTGCTGCATGTTTCAAATCATAACAGTTTAGTATCATGAATGTCTTAGTTGCAGACATCTGACAATCACCTCAAGGCAGCACTTCAATGATACACTGAAGTGATGATTAATTGTTTTTTTTTTTTTCTAATCTTTCAAATCATTCTTCCACAAACTATTGTGAGCAACCTCCTCTCCAATCATGCTTTCAGTACACTACTAGAATGGCATTTGTCCAACACCAATAAAATCATCATAGAATCATAGAATCACCAGGGAGGTGAGGACTTTAAGGATGAAGAAAATGGAGCAAAATGCAATAACTAGATGAATACATATTGAACAAGTATGTCTTACCCACAGAGTTTTCTAGCATGAAACAAAGACATTGACTTACCTCTTGGTACCTCTCTTCTGCAGGAAGATAGCTGAATGGCATGAGACACATAATGTCACAGCTGATGGCATTTACTGCTGGAAATGGAATTAAAAGCATAGAAAATCAAATTGCTATTTGATATGATTAATGTGCTCTAGCCTCATTTGTTGGTAGAAATGCAATGTGGAAGCTGCAAACAAAATCCACGTTTCAGATGGGAAGTCCTAGAGTACTTTAAAACTAGAAATCTCTAGTCACTGAACAAAATATCCCCCAGACAGCAAGGGTATGTAAAATAAGCAGTACATGAACTAATTCATATCAGTAAAAGGCAACTTCGACCTGTCTGTCAGCAATCTACATCTGAAATGTGTGGTAGATAAATGGTTTCCCATGCATTCAAACATACAGGGTGTTCTGCAAAGATATTAGATGCTAGAATAAAGATTCATTCTAGAAGCATGAATCCTTATTTTCACTGGAGAGCCTGAACTAGCTCCAAGCTTTCCTGTG
Source organism: Phasianus colchicus (assembly GCF_987193195.1). Taxonomy (NCBI): domain Eukaryota; kingdom Metazoa; phylum Chordata; class Aves; order Galliformes; family Phasianidae; genus Phasianus; species Phasianus colchicus. Next base: position 59,088,844 of record NC_143439.1, on the reverse strand, counting down.
CAGTGTTTTTGAAACTTGAATGGACATTGCTCTCACAGGGACTTTCACCTTGATTATTACTTTCATCTGTGTGTGATGTTAAAGCAGATTTATTTCACTAAACAAGTAAGGCAGGTGATACTGGTGCCACTTGGCTCTTCCTAGCAGTACTAAACACTCTAGCCATACAAATTTAGCAGGATGGTTCCCTTCTCCTAACTTGCCAGTTCCTGCTGGTTTTATTAAACTAGGTTTTTGAGCAGAAGAGAGAGACCTTACTTACACTCACACAACACAGTGTTATCCTCAGCATTTGCTAGACAGCGGCAAATCTGCACAGGGTCTCAGCCTGGAGCATTAACCCTGCAGGAAATCAGGCTTCATCACTCCTGCCACTGACAGAGCCATTTGCACTCCAGCTCTTTCATTCACACGTTGCAATAAACAGTTTTGCCATGACTCCATCTTTCACAGGACCTTGCTGAAACACAGATGTACATACACACAGTTTGTATGTGGAGTCCAGATCCCTTCCTCAATAAATCAATAGGTATACAGATGGACAGATTAAAAAAAAAAAAAAAAAAAAAAAAAAAATCAGTGATATGGGACACAAGCTGAAGACCTACAACTTGAGCCTGCATTGAAAAGTGACTTCTTGTGAGCTCTTCTCCACACAAAATGCTGAGGTTTTAAATCCCACTATCAGATACACCTTACTGTACCCACTGTTTATTTGTGTAGTAGGAAGCGGTGTCAGCTTCACAGAATGCTTGGAGCTGTAAAACTCTTAAGAAATACATTCCTACCTGCACCTCTGCTCTGCAGCCAGCATCCCTGGAGGCCTTTCTATTGTTGCAGCGTTAGTGTCATCATTCCATTAGGAGCCTGGCTGGGGCTGTGTGCCCAATTCAGAAGGCGCACCTGTACAAGCAAAAGAATGATAAGTCCTGGCTGTGCTTTGGTGTGAAGTGCTTTTTTGTAAAACAAAACAAACTATTCATGCCATGATGAAAAATAACTTCTGCTGTACCTGTCAAAGGATCAGCGAGTCTTTTCTAGTGAATGAAAAAGCATTGGCAGCTCTTTTTTAAATCACTGAAAAATGAAAACTGTTTGTGGAAGTAAATATATGTAACAAGGGGCTACAGTTTGCTGTCCTCATGCCAGCTGAGCAGCATTTTATAGGAGACATAGGCCATGGTGCTTCTATGGGATATTCACAGAGGATGTGCCAAGAACAGTGTGAAATTTTGTGTGCGCAGAAGACTGAGCAGGATTTTGTACCCTTTCCATCTCCACGGAGCTGAGTTCCCCACAGCTGCTCAGTGCCTATAATTTTTGTACCAGCCCTTCAGTATCCCAAGCAACATGGCTTAACTCATGCATAGATGACCTACTGGTGTCCTTTGTCTTTTCAGGGCAAAGAGCAGCCTGATTGTGACTGCCCCAATGACTGCACAGTCCCCTGTGTTTCCAGACCTGGGGAACTGCGTGGTCCCTTATTGTTGCTGAACAGGAAGGTGATGCTGCAGGACTCAGCAGGACATGGTTATCGGCAGGGCTGATAACATTCCTATTCCCAGTGTTCAGCCAAAAGTACAAGGCCATTAAGGCTGCTTCCAGCTAGGAGAAGAAATGTTCTGAACGTTCTGTATGCTCAGTGTATCTGTGCTGGATGGATACGGTACCTTCCTTATGCTCCCTCTAGCTTTTCCTATGGATGTGCTTCTTACAGGTTTACAAAAAAAAAAAAAAGCCTTTACATGCATATAAGTTACATGAGCCTTTGTTCTGGGAAGTGGGGTGTTCTGAGTGGAGATGACCAGCTTAAAGGTGCTAGGAGTCAAATTCATGAAAAAACATGCACCTTTTTAAAGCTCCTTTAGCTATATAGTTACCCAAATTTTCAAAGAGATTCTGCACACCGGATAAAAAGCCTTGAGTTAACACTGAACAGACATGAAACTCATGGTTTCCTTTTTGCTGCTACTCCTTACTGGGATATCTAGATTTTGATTTCTTTGTTGTGATATATTTCTTCTGAGATATGATAATCCTCTAGTCATTAGGATGGCTTGTCTGATGCTGCATTTTGGATGCAGAGCTGTACAGTCCGCCCATTTCCATACAGTAGGAAACCAAAATAAAATGTCAGAACTGTAACCTATGATTGAAGATCTTACAGCAGCTTCTCAAACTGGGCAAATATTTGCCTCGATTATTCTATTTACAATTCCAAAAATATTTCTTCTGTTAAAGCTCTGTGTACAAGACACTACTCCAAACCATTTTTTAGGGAGTTCTGACATAAATGAAACTTTATGCTGGCATGGCAAGTGAAGTACTTGATTAATAAAGAGTTTCACTGTTTTCAAACACATATTCCATGCAGGCTCATTTGAAGAAAACCGCAAGTGGAGAATGCTTTACTGCTTCCAGTCACAAGGGGGTTGTGTATTTCAATCCTGCTTACACAGTTAGCTTACTTTGGAGCTCTGGTAGGAAAGAAACATGACCAGGAGAAATAATGCTACATTCAGTGACCCTGCTTTTAGAATCAATTGGCCTGACGGGAGAACTTTTTTCTCTCTCCACTGCTACTGTTTTCTTATTTTTTAACCTTTTAATACGTAATATTTCTTGAAATGCCATCTTTAGAGGGATGTCTACTGTCTAAAGACTTAACAATTTGATTGATATAGCTTTCAGACAGCATAGATGGGGAGCAAGAGATTTACACTGACAGATGACATAAAAAGTAGTATACTTGTTCATAGTCCTTCCTTAGACATGTTTTGGACTGCATTCTTATTTTTTATTTTAATATTGGGTATTAAGTATATAGCTAAGTCTCTTTCATGTTAAAAAGGAGTTGAACTTCTACCAACCACAATGATAAGTGAAAGAAGGGGACAATTAAGTCTAATGAAGTCCACAGAGAATTCCAAAACAAAGTCTTGAATATCTAAAAGAAAAATTATAGCAAGTTCTAATAGGCTGTGGAATAGCTACCCGCTGGGCTTGGATTTTTAGTTGTAGCTCTATCTCATGAGAATTTTAAAATTGGATTGAACAAAGCACTAGAAAACATTCTGTGGTTAGAATGAAATGCAAAGATCATTATTTATTTTCTCTATCCCATAAACCGTTATTGGCAGGCAGAGAAGGAATAAAAATGCTGCAGCCGTGGATGCTGCTTACTGCTCAGCTGGCATGTTGGTGAGATGGATTAGCCAGTGATGACTACTGATCATTTGTGAAGCTGACACTACCTATATGGTGAGCCAAATAGGTACGTTTAAAACAACAGTTTAAAACAACAGTTTGGGATGAGTGATTTAATAAACAGCTTCTAACTTTATACACACACAGTAGCACTCATTACCATTTGTCCAAACAGGGATATGAGCAGTTTGTTATGGCAAGGTGACCACCTAGCTGTCTGCCCAAGTTTCATGTACATGTCCCAGTCTGCTCTTAGAAATGTTGTTGGTTTTCTTTCAGCCTCTCTTCCTATTTAATACCTTTCTTAGTGTTCCTAAGTATCTATTGTGATAGATTGTTTCTTTAGAAATGAGTTATAATTCACTCTTTTCATACTCAGATACTGTTCTGAAAGACAGGAAAAAAAACCCACAACTTTTAATGATGATTTTTGGCCCTGCATTTTCCCTCATTCTAAGACTGTTATCTTCTAAAATGAAAACGGCCGTCTGAGTAGGCAGAAATTTTGCTATATTTCTTTTAAGAGATTAACCTACTAGAGTGTTAACTGAATGGCTGCTGGTATCAGCTACTGCCTAGCTAAGCTCTATGACTTTGTTGGGTTGACCTTGGCTGTCTGCCAGATGCACACACTATGCCACTCACTCACTGTCCATGCTCAACAGGACAGTGGGGGAAATAAAACTGCACCTCTGATGTGGTTCTCTATGGGTTGCGGAGTGGATATCAGGTCCATCATGGTCCTCCATGGGCTGCAGAAAAATAGCCTTTTTCACTATGGTCTTCTCCACTGGCTGCAGTAAAACCTACTCTAGTGCCTGGAGCACCTCCTTCTTTACTTACCTTTGGGGTCTGAAGGTTGTTTCTTTCACATTTTCTCACTCCCACAGCCCCCAGGCTACCAAAACCTTGTCATGTATACCCAATGCAGTGACAGTAACACAATTTTGTCTTGAAACATTCATTCTGTCCTAAGCAATGGAATCCACTGCTGCATGAGTTAGTACAGTCCTTGTCTTTGGAGCATTCATCTGATATTGCCCTGAGCAGTTTGTTTGAGCATGAACTTACCTGGCTTTGAGCAGGAGGTTAGGCTAGAGACATTGTGAGTAAAGGCTTTGCACAATCCTTTCCCACCTGCATTATCCTTTGACTCCATGACTCTGATTCAGCCCTGTCAATTTAACTCCCAGAGTTACCCAGCAAGTTAAACTGAGCATATTAGATAGAGAAATAAACATAGAACCACATAATGCTTTTTTTACTGACACATTTTTTACACTACTATCATTCTTGAAGTGTGGACTTTGGACAATTTGAAGAGTTCAATAACAATATGCATGAAGTCATATGTATTCTTATTTAAGGGACAGTTCCTTCTTGGAAGTTTTCCCATAAAAATAGTTTTTCATTCCAGCATTTTACATCATTGAAATTCCCCATTTCTAAGAAATAATATTCCTGAAAGAACAGGAAAATTATTATCTTTTGAGGGGGTTGTTTGTTTTTTTCTGTGTTTTTCTTTTGTTTGTTTGTTTTTTGTTTTTTGTTTTTTTTGTTTTGTTTTGTTTTTAATGTAATTGAAATACTTCTCAACCACACTACCCTCTGGATACTGGGAAAATTAGTCAAAGTAAATGTTCTCCAAAAGATTAGGACTCTTAGGATCATTATCCATTTTTATGATTTTGCATGCTCTAGGATAGACTGTTATGTTCCCACTTTGGTTTGCATGAGCATATTAAAACCAGATGTGAGTTGCTGAGTCAGCTTTGATACAGTAGCAGAGTTTTGCTTTCCAGGAAACAAATGATCACAATCCATAATTATATTTTCTCAAACATAAGATAAGTAGTTGAAACCAGAAAATGAAAACTGTGGGCTTGAGTAGTTTCTGTCAGACATAGTGAGATCAGCCTCCTCATGCTGCCTGGTAAACGAACAGAGCTCGTTCGAACAGAAACGAACAGAAAGAACTGGCTCTTGTAAAAACCAAAATATTGGCAGAAGTTGTATAGCAGATACAAACTATATCATCTAGACCAGTCAGCCTCACCTCTGTCCCTGGAAAGATTGTTCTGGATATCACCTCCAAGCAATTGGAAGAGAAGAAGATTATCAGGAGTAGTCAACGTGGATTCACCAAGGGGAAATCATGCTAGACCAACCTGATAGACTTCTATGATGTCATCACTGGAAGGGTAGACGGGGGAGAGCAGTGGATGTTAACTTCAGCAAGGCATTTGACACCACCTCCCACAACATTCTTGTTATGAAACTTAGAAAATGTGGGATAGATGAGTGGACAATAAGGCAGATTGAGAACTGGCTGACTGGAAGAGTTAAGATGTGCATCAGTGGTGCAGAGTCTGGTTGGAGGGCTGTAACTACTGGTATTCCCCAGGGGTCAATACTGGGTCAAGTCTTGTTCAACATATTCATCAGTGACTTGAATGAAGATTAAAGTCCATCCTCAGCAAGTTTGTTGATGATACAAAGCTGGGAGGATTTGGCTGACATGCCTGATGGCTGTGCCACCATTCAACAAGACCTGGACAGGCCAGAGAACTGGGTGGGGAAGAGTCTGATAAGATTTATCAAGAGCAAGTATAAAGTCTTGCACCCGGAGTGGACGAATTGCATCTATCAGTGCAGGTTAGTAGATGACCTGCTGGAGAGGATTTGTGCAGAGAAGGATCTGAGGGTCCTGGTGGACAACAGGTTGGCCATGAGCCAGCAGTGTGCCCTTGTGGCCAGAATGGTATCCTGGGGTGCATTAAAAAGAGTGTAGCCAGCAGGTCGAGGGAGGTGATCCTCCCTCTCTGCTCCACCTTTGTGAGGTCATGTTTAGACAACTGTCCAGTTCTGGGCTCCCCAGTTCAAAACAGAATGGGATCTCCTAGAAATAGTCCAGCAGAGAGCCACAAAGATGACTATGGGTCTGGAGCATCTACCATACGGGGAAAAGAAGACTGAGAAGGGATCTGATATATATTTAAAAAAAAAAAAAAAACACCAAAGGGAGGTGGAAGGCAAATGGATGAGGCCAGGCTCTTCTCAGTGGTGTGTAGTGATAAGACAAAGAGTAATGGTCTAAAACTTGAACATAGGAAGTTCTGTACTAGCATGCATAAGAACTTTACAGTAAGGGTGACAGAGAACTGGAACAGGTTGCCCAGAGAGTTGTAGAGTATCCTTCTAAGTAAATATTCAAGACCCATCTGGATGCCTATCTGCATGACCTATCATAGGGTACCTGCTTTAGAAGAGGTTTTGACTCAATGACCTCTTGAAGTCCCTTCCAATCCCTGTGATTCTATGATCTAAAACCCTATAAAAAGACCTGTAAGAGATTCCAGGAAGCAGTATCAAATACGAACAGAGCTTAATAACTTCCTTTTTATCACTGTCCCTTTAATATCCAATAGCCTTGTTTACTGAAAATCATTTTACATTTTTCAGACTATTTTTCAATGCAGCAGGTAAGTCTGAAATGATTATCTATTTCTTCAATTAATTCTCCAATTAAGAAAAAGAATGAACACCTGAACCCTGAAGAGGAAACTGCAGAAATCCAGTTGATAGCTAACTCACTTCTGAATGTGGGAGGACATGTAGAAGTATCTTCTCTTAACAGTTTTATTATCAGAAAATTCTACCCTCTTAGAGTAATAATTCATTCCCAGATGAAGATTGAACTCAGAGAGAAATTCTCCTTTTAAATTGTGACAATTCAAATGTAGGCATAGAGACTTGCTCCTAAAGCATTCATTCACACATAGCAGTTGTTCTCAACACAAAAAAAAAAGGCAATGCTTGCTGACTGACCTGGCAGAATCTTTGGAGGCAGAGGGTCTTCAGGTAGTAGAAGAGGTCTATTATTAAATGTGGATGTTGGTGGCCCTTCCTGTGGCAGGGGATTGGAGCTTCATGGTCCTTGAGGTCAATTCCAACCCAGGCTATTGTGTGATTCTGTGAACAGCCACTGCTTACAGAGGTTCATTTTTCACAGGAAATTATTTAGTTAATTCAAAGATAGAACCACCAACACAACATTTCTTTCAACTTGCAAGACATTAATATGAAGGTTGTCTCAATTTATGGCAGAATTTAGCCTCCAATCATGAAGCAACAAGACAATTGCTATGGTGATCAAAAGAGTTTGTTCTTTCTCATCTTAGAAAAAGAATGCTTTTATAATACACAATATTTTCTCTAAGCAAACTGTATTTCCTCCTTCCTCTTTCTAAATTTCCACTTTTAATTGCTGTCTGTAGAAAGACGATGATTTAAATCAGATTTTCTGGAAGCAGTTGCACAGCTAGAGAACAAACAGATGTTCTCAATCAAACAGAATATGCTTCTCAAACAACCTGAAAACCACTACTACTGCTTAAGATATGCCACATAGAATAAAAACCTCATAAACTATGTATACGGCAAGTAGTCAGTAAATACTAAGCAGAGAAACAAGAGAAGCTCTAGCATATGTGAACTGTTTGACATTTTTTACTGGATAAAACTGTATCAAGTTTTCAAGCTGATTCACAAAACAAAGCACTAAAATGAAACATTAGGTTGAGAGCAGAGGTTTAAGCAGAGATACTGAGTTTTGTAAAAAAGGCTTAAGTACCGTGTCACCTATCAGATTCACTCAAAACCCTCATGAAACACATGCAGAGAACAAAGTATTTCAGCACCCACCAACCTGAAATAAATATATTAATTTGGGGACCAAGGCAAGTAAAAAAAGGAGAAAAAATACTACTAATTCTAGTATAGTATACGATTTTCTCAGCAACTGAGGAAAAACCTGCCAAAAACTCCAGTACCATCATATACCCAGGAAGAAATTCTGAGCATTATGGAAAAGACAACGTTAACTTAATTGAGCAGGAAAAAAAACAGGGGAAAGAAAAATCATTTAATTTGCTAGCAGACCAAGATTAGTCCCAGAGCTGGCTGTCAGATTATCCACAGTGAGAGTCAAGTACTGTAGTCTAATGTAACTTGAACTAATCTTATACAGTACTGTGGAATAACCATAAATTACTGAGAGCCTGTGAATGATCACCTCATGAACTGCAAAGAGGTTTTTTAATTTCATTTAGGTTTTCTGTCTGAACTTCATTCCTTTCACATCCTGTTTTTTCTAATCTGTGCAGAAGAAAAAGAGAATTATACATTGTGTATCTCATAAAACCCATTACTCCATCATACCTGGCTTGCAAAATGAAAACTCAGTGTCACACAAGAGCAGCTCCAGATACAGCAACTACATCAACACCATGTTGCTATTTGAAATGAAGTTTTTGACAGATCTAATAAATACATTTAAGTGAATATACTGACATCAAGAAGAATGCCACAAAATTATTTTTATCTCAAAAGTTAACTTTTTTATTGCAATACACACTGCTAAAAAGGACATGGTCTGCACAGCCTGCACCACTTAGTTTTTAGAAGCATCTCACATCAAATCTAATTTCACTCTTCACATGATCTCAAGCAATTGTGTTGTTTTTATGAAAATATGTTCTTCAAATGGAACTCTGTGTGCATAGTGACCTTTGCCCTTTGTCTTCCCTCACTTATTTTCCTTATTGATGTGTGGAAGGAGTATGAACATGTCCACAGCACATTTGTGTACAGCACCAGATGGAGCTGGTAACCTGCTCCAGTGCATGGATTCAACCAGCATGGAGAAATGGGCCAACAGGAACTGTGTCAAATTCAACCAGTGACACTTTGAGACTCAAATCCCTGCACTGGAGTGACTAGCTGTGGAGAAACTCTGCTAAAAATTATCTAGGTGTCCTGGTAGAGTATAGCTAAATACAAACAGCAGCAAAACCACAAAGGAAGACATGACTGTAACAACAAAGGCATAGCCAGTAGATCAAGAGAAGACATTTTTCCTTCTCAGTCAGCACTCATTAGGTTTCACTGCAATGCTGCTTCCAGTTATGTCTTCCCCACTACAAGAAAAGTGTTGAAGCTTTAGGACACATTCAAGAGAACACAGCCAGAATGGTGAGGGCAGCTGTACTTGCCCTGGGAGGAGAGGCTACAGAGCTAGATTTGTTCAGCCTGGAGCAGAAGCAGCTTTGGATGGTTTTAACAGCAGACCCCAGTGCAAAGATGGCATCAAAGAGATGAAGTAATGTTCTTCATGGAGGTACACAGATAAGGAATGACAGAGGTCATAAACTGAGTCAGTTCAGGGTTAGGTTGGATACAAGGAAAAAGATTTCATCATGAAAATGACTGAGCACTGGAGCAGGCTGTCTAGAGAGCCTATGTAGTCTTCAGCTTGGAAGTTTTCAGGACTCATCTGATACCACCCAGAGTAGTTAGGCCTGATTTCGTGGCTGACTGCTTTGAGTGAAATGTGATTTCTGATCTCATGAGATCCTTTTCAGCTCATCTGGTTATTTCTGTACCCACTCCTTTGCTATCATATCTATTTGACATACCATATATGTCTCCTTCAGAAGTGGTCTGGTATCACAACATACCAAAAGCTCTACTTATGACTCTTTAGGATCTTTCAATGCTCATGTCTATGACTCTAGTTCTGAAGTGCACCACTGAGTTCTGTCAGCAATACAATCTTTCCTGTTGTTGTCAACAGGCACTTGAGCATTTTTGCTCCATTTACTGATGGTTGTCTTCCATTTCATGCAGATATAATCCCTATTTTGTTTGATTCCTAGCAATGATGGTTTTGGTCTTTTCATACACACACATTTTGTGGCTTACTGTCAGACACTTTAAGTCTAATTCACTCTCCTTTGTTTTATTAAGCTTTTCTAAACTCCTAACACTTTTCCTAGTTTGCTTTTCCCTTTGATCAGGTTCTAGCTCTTTCTGACTTCAAGCCTTTAGCAGTCATCCTACCTTCAACTGGCTCTATTCCCTTTGGCTCATACCCAAGGTAAATTTTCAAATCACTCTTTGCATCTCATTGCCCATTGCTAATTGCCTCTTAAAGATGTATTTCTGTTCTGTAACACATGCTGATGGCACACATGCTACTGTATTTTAATATTTAATTTTCCTTAAACATCACCTTTCTAGAGGAACAGCCATCAAAGGATTTCCATATAGAAAATAAAAAAAATTAATCAAATTTTAATGTAAACTTCCTTTCTTTCTTCCAAGATAAATTGCAGATTCATGTTTTGCTTCTTAGTTACTTAATCTGCACTCCTCAAAGTTTGTTTACCACTCTTACAACTTCTTCTGTTTTTCCTCAGGCTCATAGAATTTAGGAAAAAAATTCCCAGGTCTTTCATCTACTTTCTGCAGAAGTCAAATTCAAGGTTTTCATATTGTTGCTTGGCATTACCTGGAAAAAAAAGTTGGAGCAAAGTGCATAAACCTAATTTCCAAAAGTAAACTGTCTGATAATTTTTTTTTTTTTTTTTGACAAAACATTGCATGTACATTTTCCTCAAATGAGAGGTATGGATCTAGCTCTACCTTAATTAAAATATATATATATATATATTGCCACAGCCTAATCAAGAATATGTATTATTGAGATTTGCTACAAAATATTCCTTCTGAGAATCAATCTTCCCATCTCTCAAAGACCTTATGGAATGAATCTTTCCCTTAGACTTCCTTCCTTAGGAAACCAGCATTTCTACTGAAAGCCCCGTCTCATCCAAATGACATAGCTATGAAGAATATCAGCACACAAGAAATGTCAAATGTTAGCCCTTTCCCCCCAATTTAGAGTTCTCAATCAAGAACTATCAGATGGGAAGAACAGACTGAATTAATCTGTGTGGGATATCGCTTGTTACACGTATGTTATTGGACAAGAGTCCAAGTAGCGATAAAACCAAAGGTGAGAAGTAAAGCCACAATGCATTAGTGCGTCCTAAATCATAATACTACATCTAATTTTACCACAATTTTGATTAAAAAACACATAAAGGTTTAGATACAAGTGAAAACAGTGCCACAAGTCACTCTATTTTCATTTAAATATAAATCTACTGGTTTTAATTGCAGTAGTCATCAGGATAAGTTTAAGTTTTTATAAAATATACATCTGGGAATTAAACTACACACTAACATCACCATGTTAATTATGGAAATAGCTCGATATAACTCCTTTAGATCAAACACATTCAGTGCTCTGGAAGTAAACCACTATAGGTATTATTACAGTAAGATTTTCAAACATCAAAATATAATGAAGCTTGAGCCCTTCATTACCTTAATTTAAGACACAATTTTTTCTGGATTATTTACAGGTAAGTGATGATATCTGTATGACTATGCCACCAGAATATACACTCAAGGAATAAGAAAAAAAATATCACTACTTGCACCTTACTAATTTTGCAACTTTGCAACTTCCTTTTAATTTATTGTATCAAACCTCATAGCAGCAGGCTCTTTTTTTTTTTTTTTTTTTTTTTTTTTTTTTTTTTTTTTTTTGTCTAGCTCAACTTTCTGTCTGGGTTGTAAGACCTTGGCTGGATAGAAGAAAGGTAGCCACTTGTATTTGAAAACAAGTGGGTTTCACTGATCACTAAAACGACAACTTTGCTCAGGAACATGAGAGTTTACATTTCCTAGGTAATGGGCACCAAAATCCCTGAAAACTCGGATAAAATTATATGCAACTTTTATGGTGCAGGCCTGTGGAGCCATTTATAAAAATAAGCTGGATTTTATGTGATTGGTAACAAAAATACATAAAAATGTTGTTTGCCCCATATATTGGGAAATATCCTGTCTTGGCACTCTGCAGCTGGTGAGTCATAATTTTACAGTTTTTACTAAAATAAAAATGAAATTAAAAAGTCCACATTTTCAAAGAAGTACAGAAACATAATATTTATAGAAGATCATAAACAAGTACTCTGTTAATAGCCGTTGAACTTTGTTTAAAGAATAACAGACTAACATTTCCAAAGTACTCTTTGCTGAGATTGAACAGGATTTTATTCAAACTGTTGCGGTAACTAATGAAAAACAAATGAGATTTCCAAACAGTTTTGACTGTTAGGGGTGTGATGGCAATATCATTGCTTTTTGCACTTGCAGCTGCTGCTTACACTGAAAGTACCCATTTAAAACACGATGTCATTTTGTACTTGAACTCTTGATCTGCCATACAGAAGGGCTAGGCATATTTGACCTAGACTGGAATCATACAAACACATCTGATGCATCTCCAATTTTGTCCTCATGCATGAAGGCTCTTCATCTTGCAAACTTACTTAAACTTTTTAGAGGAATCCCAGACTCCTGCCAGCCATAAAGCTGTTCCTTGTGAAAAAGTAACAGAAGAGTTCGTGATTCACTTGAGAATGCCTGGCTCATGGTAATCATAATCTGAGAGTTTCCTGCACTCATACTTTTCTGTTGGTTGGCTTTCCCTATCAACTGCATGCCTTATTGACAACCCAGGATAGAGGCTGTGCCACTCAGTGAGACTGAAAAACCTAATATACTATGGGAGTTGTAGTTCAATGCAAGAAGAAGGTTTCACAAGAGAGAATATGTGAGCAGATAAAATAAAACTCTTGTAGAGCATTTTGTCAATACACATGAACAGAAACTGAAATGATGTGGAAACTGCTTTTGCTGGTTGCTTGGTTTTTGAGGGAGGTGTGTTGAAAAATTTTTCTATTTTCATTTTGCTACTTAAAAGTCAGAAATTTCCATGAAACTCCCACATTCTGACTAATGGTAACATTTATTCAAACAAATTGTACTATTGTCCAAATATAGATAGCTCCTAGATAAAAGCATTAGAAAAACACTGAATGTCTTGGGGATGATTAGAAGAAAATCAAGTGACATTTATTAATAGCTGATTAAACAACACCAGTATCAAAAAAAAGAAGACACAGATTGAGCTCATCTTGTCATCTCTTCTAATAACATCCCAGTTGATTTTATTTCACATGCAAAAAGGTCTTTTAGGAGTTCAGATTCTTTTAGTAAAAGTGACATAGACGGAAACCAAACTTTTAAAATTGTGAGCTATTATAATTGCTGTCCTCCAGTTTGGGCAGCATCAAAAAGCCAAGCAACTCTGAATCTTGAATTTTTGAGTCAAATTTCATCTATAGCTTTGCTTTCTTTTAATTAATAAGTAAATAAATTAAGAGTAAAGAGACAATCTAAGTCACTTCCAAGTTTTTTAGCTAAAGGATCAGGAGACAATTGAAACTGTCAAAAAGACAACTAGTCCTTGGGACTAGAAGTTCTGGTATGCTCTAGTGTGAATCTTAGAGCTGCAGAAAGAAAATACCAATTTAATACAACACTTCCCACATATTATTTTGCAAATCAGGACACGTTAAGCATTTATTTTGTTTCAGTGCAAATGTCACTTGGTTCTCCCAGATTTTCAAGGCATGTTTTGATTTATATTTGCCATAAATATTTTGAAGGGGGGGCAGAAGTGACCACAAAAACCTCCCCACCTACTTTGATGGGGGCTGCATCTACTGCTGGAGACAAATGTACTCAAGAAAACAATCTCAGTCTCATTACAGTACTAAACCTTGACATACTCCAAACCTTTTTAAAACACCTGTTCTGCATAGCTGCAAGTGAAGCTATATTTAAGAACGACACAAATCACATAGAGGAAGGAGTAAAAAAACATAGTAACTTTTCTCTTCCTTGGGAACTAACAGTGGGGAGAGTGTTTAACAGAGTAGGGAGTGTATTCATACCTCAGGCTTTTAAGCATGTTTTTCCTCCTCAAGTGTTGCATCTGAATTTCCATTTAACCATTCAGAATGAAGAAATGATGACAACGTAGAATAATTAGAGGATGCAATTAGCCTGTCCTGCTTCAGCTTACTGAACATTTTGATGCTACGGTTTTAATACCAATTGAATAGTGTATTTGTATGTTAGGGATCTAAACTCAAAGTCTATTCCAAATTACAGCTGTGCTTATTAGTTGAGCTATACTGCTGGGCATGCTGCATACAGAAACGACTCTGTGAAACACCCAAGGCAAAGAAATCCTGCTTTATAGCGCATATAATCGGAAAAGTAAGGAAAGAAAATTTTAACTGTTATTTAAACAAGTCTCATTCCAATTACTACTTTCCTCTCTGTCAGGGCCAATTATTCTCACTTTAGACATGACTAGCATTTCTAGAGCCTTTTTTTTTTTTTTTTTTTTTTACAATGTATAGAGTGCTGGGCAGTCACTTTGAAATGAGTGAAAAATAAATTAAAGTACACAGGAAAAGGAGACTTACTAAACTTGAAGATATCCTCTTATTTTGTCATACTGAGGCACATTAAAACACAGAAAGACTTTACAAGCAGTAAAGTGTTTTGGACATGCATTTATTTTTACCCCTTAAAGTAATAGTGAGAAAAATTAGAAAACCAGAACATTTATTCCCTAGCATTTATGCCAGACAAGAAAGTTAGTTCAGGAATGTTTCTTCTTCTTTAAGGAGACAAAAAAAAAAAAAAAAAAAAAAAAAAAGTAAAAAGATACTGGTTATGAAATGAAAATGACATGCTATTTATAATGTTAGATTACTAGTGAACGAGTTTAGAAGCCTCCATTGCAATTGCTATGGACAAATTAAAACAACAACAGAAAAAGTAAATATTAAAAACTAAGAGCATATTTCTGAGATAGTTAGAATGAGTACAGGTTAAATTGTTGCTTAATGTGGCATAATGCAATCAGAAGTTTGTATTGATTCCAGACTTACCAATCAAAGAATAGATTTTTGGGTAGATGATCAGAAACTGCTTACAGCATGTCCATGGCTTTCTCATCTGAAGTAGACGTAGTTGCTCATTTGATTTTAGCCCACTAGAATAGAAAGTTTCTAAAAACATAGGTACCTGGAGATCTTGCTTTGCTGTGTTTCTTTCCCTTGCACCAGACCTGCACAAATGAACCTGTGTTCCAAAGGACTCCTTCATCGCCCTCCATCCTGCAGGCAAGAAACAGCAGGAAGGGAGATTTGCTATAATTTATTTTCATGAATATAAAGCACAGACTTGATAGTTGTTGCTGCAGTTTTTTTTTTGTTGTTGTTGTTAGTGGTAGCACTTTCACTCATGAATTACATATCTTTTCTTTTATCACTGAATCACAGAATCTCTGAATTGGAAGGGTTGGAGGGGACCTCCAGAGATCGTCGAGTCCAACCCCAATATATGATTCCCTGTAAATATAGAAATGCTGTGTGATAGACAGAATTCCATGCAATACACTGTCTTCACTTCTTCAATTGTCTTCTCATAGCTATCCACATCCACTCATATCTTCCTCAATATGCCATGTCAGCAATACTCAAGGCACCAGCAGTGTTGTTTAGCTGATGCAGGCAGAACCTTCCTGTAGGTCTCAGAAGAGCTTTGACTATAGAAAGCCCACAACTTGGAGCGGACATTCCCTGCAAGATGTACCTACATTAACACACTCCATCCATGTAATTTTTATTATATTTCTTAGGAAAATTCTCAAGTCTTTCACAGTTAGTGACAGCTGTACTTTTTTCAGGGTTGGTTTACTGCATGCACCTCAGAGACCTAACTGAGCAATACTCTGTGTACTCTGTACTTTCATTGACTCATTTTAGCTACAATCCTCCTTCTGAAATTCCCTATGCATAATGCCAGAGCTGATTGCATGGATCTGCACCCATAGCTGAGTCAAAATAATGAAGCCAAACAAAGAAACACAATTTTAAAAAAGAAAAGTGAACTTTCTTGTTCTTCTGAAATACATCCTGGACTAAAATTAAACAATTACATGCAAATGCAAGGTGAGCTAAGGGAATGAAAAATTAACCTAATGTACAGACATTAAAATCTGCCTGATCACAGAAATCCAACAAGATCTCTGTACCACAAGAAAAAGAAATGTTAAGAATATTTCACAGTCCATTGAAATGAAGGAAATAAGCCCTAATTCTACAACCACTTTCACAGGACTAATACATCTGGCCTCACAGTAACACAATGACTGTGGGTGGCTGCCTGCCTGTACAATTGACCTGAAGTGATAACTTCAGCATTCTGCCATCAGTTTACCTTTTGAGCTGATCTCACTGCTATATTCACAGCTTCATGGAATGGTTTTTCAGTTGTGGCATGTAATGCTTTTCTTTCTTCAGCTCATTTCATAACTTGGTTAATAAACATGCTGTGCCTTTTCTTTCCAGTCAAGATTTAAATGTTAGCCATTTTCTTCCTCACTTTTCCTATCTGAGATATCTCTCAGGTTTTGCACACCTCAGGAAGAGTTTCATCTGTTCTTGGAGATGCTAGGAGAGCTAACAGGAATGGCTCAGCTCCCCATTTGCGCTGGCTTATCACAGGCACCAGCAAAACTCCGGATTTCCCATTCTTACTGTCAGATGCTGGGATTACAGAGTAACAAAAACGATTTCTGTGATGTCTTTATCTTCACACAGGAGGCAAGGGCAACAGAGTATACAGAAGCATTTCATTTCTAGAAAGAAATGTATCAAAATGGCAGTAAATAAACCTCTGACCATCTTCACAGTCTCTGAAATATAACAGAGAAGACAGTGTCCTTTGTTATCTCACAAATACTTTGAGGACAGGATATATGTACAAAGATTAAAGGAGTTGTTCAGAGCTCCTCACATTGCCAAAACTCACTGACAGAAGTAGTTGTCATCTTATGAAACACAGCAAATGAACATGAATGTGTTTTGCTAGATTTGGGATATTTGGACAGCATGAATCAGTAGAGAAATGTATTCCCTGGGCTAATGTGAGATTGACTAATTACAATTTTCTCTACAGAGTTTGGCAAGTGTTCAGTTCTGTTTCCTGTTTATTGGGGCACAGTGACTATAATTATTTTGTCACTCCTACTTTGGTCTTAACAGTATTATTTTATTCACCATAGAATAAAAAATATGAATAAACATGAAATTAGAATGAAAACATACTTTCTGCGGGAACTGTTTTACATATTGCCCTAAGACAATTACCAAACTCAGGAGGAATAATCAGGAATTGTTAGAGAAAAAATCCATCAGCAACAGCAAAGGGAGGAATAAGATAAGCTGAAGCCACATCACTAAGGAGAACCTGTCCTTGGCAAAATGATTTGGTCTGCAGTGTGTTTGTACGCATGCACACACAAGAGACAAACAGGTACAATTTAGATTTACACAGAACACTGAAGAAAATAAAAAATATTTGCAGCTGAAATTGAAAACATTTTACCAAGAGTTTAACTAAACAATAAGAAATTTACTGACACTTCAACAAGGAGAAGCATTTCTCTGAATTACAGCTTCAAACATTATGCAACAGACACAGTTGAAAGTGGGTAGGGAAATTTCTGTTAGTCCTTGTAGGCCTATCAAGGTCAAAAGTCAATTACAGCACTTCTTCTAATTGAAGAGATGAAATTATTTCCTTGCTGCCTTCCACGGTGTGTCCCACTTTTACAACAAATATTTATAAATTAAATCTTTCTGTTAGGAAAATACATGATTCATTCTACCCTAGGCAGACATCAGTGTAGTTGTAAATCTGAAAAACATAGTTTCTAGCATTGGTAAATATTTGCACAGAACCATTTCCTGTTCCATGACTACAAAGGTCTAGTTTTGTTAAAGACCCATTTCATGTTGAAGCCAAAGCTTGCTCACAATAATCATGCTAATGTAGAGGCAGAAGTTAATTGGGCAATTTGCATGAATGAGATGAGTAGAACTTGACTTGTGGGCAGAAAAACAGAGCTGTCATACAGCATGTTCACAGTGCCCCACACTTTTGCTTTGCAAACAGAAAACCCAGAGGAAAGGCCAGACCCCACAACTTATGTTTAAAGGATTTGCACACATACCTGTTATATGGGTTGTTCTGATTCATCTTCGAGAATACTGTGCCAACTGCTCGTAAATGTCATTTCTGATCCTTTATTTTTACGATTTTTTTATGGCATTGTGATGAAATACCCAGGTCTACATCTACCTTTCTGTTGCCTTTGCATGCTGAAATCAGACACATCTGAGGAGTTATGTAATTCAAAACCAAAGTGAGAAAAAGAGAAAACTCAGAAGACTTTTTTTTTCTATTTTAAATACTAAGTAAGTGTTTGCTCATTGATGTTTATTTTTTGCTGGCAGAACTAATTATTTCTGTTGTTGATTGCTGAGAGAAGAGATCAACTCTGCCTCGAGCTCTTCCCCATATCTTTGTTTGCATATCTTTGTTTTCTGCTAGCATCTCCAACTCGAAAAAAAAAAAAAAAAAAAAAAAAAGAAGACAGCGCCTAAAATTTCTCCTGCCTTTCCTGTTGATTTAAGTGGTTTTCTGGTACTGCTGAGTATAATTGTTTGGGGATAGACTGTCAGTGTAAACTGGCAAAGAGCCTCTGAGTGCAGTGCAGCCATGCCAATTTACACAGCCGAAAATGTGATACAATCTCGGTGCAGGGAGCATAATGCTACATGCAAAGAAAACCAGCAGTCAGGGAGAGGCAGACTGGCTAAAAGCTCAAGAGAGTGAGAGAAAAAAAAAAACATATCAGAAATCTGCTTTAATAGCTCTGCAAGAGGCCAGGTAGTGGGGAAAGACACTGAAGCACAGCAGGAAAAGTTGTCTTTCCTCTGTGCGCATATGAGTGCAGAGTGAGTGTGATTCAGCATCACTGCCAACGCTGTGAGATGACCAAACAAAATATCAGTCATTGTCCCACTTACAGTGAGTATGGGAGCATTCCTGTCAGGCATTGCTGTTATGCCAAGTGTGGGTCTGTTCTACTCTATAACTAGGAAAATAGCGTAATGAAAGGCTCATAACACTATGGCTACACAGAAATTCAGAGAATCGTGCACCACGTGTAATAATACTTAGATTAGATTAGACAGACCATCACCAACCTGGAGATTGCTTGAGTCTGGTTTATACCTGCCATGTGTTCACACAGTCTGTACTTAAATATTTACAGAGAAAAAGCCAGTGTGGTCTTTTCTGTTTTGCTATATTGCTATAACTAAAGCTAATAAAAATGTGGCACCAGGGGAAAAAACAGAAAATCCCCCACTATGGTAGCTGGTTGAGATCACCCAAATATTTGTGAATAAGGGAAAATCCTCATTAATGACCCATACATCTCCATCCTCACCATCAAATTCCAGTCTGAAACACCACTGCCTCATTCTAACAGCTCTTATTTAGAAAATGTCAGGCCAGCAGAACTACAAGCAAAAAGCTGGCAGTCTGCAGCAGCACAAGGAGCGAGGCATGGAAGAGCTGTTATTTTGTACACCTGGAAAGCCTACAAGTACAGAAGTTAATACAGAAGCAGGGGGAAGAATACTCAGGAGAATCTGAGTACTCAGTAACGTAGAAACAACTCCTGTGCTTGCTAACTTGCAGAGTGAATCAGAATCAGAGGGAAAGAAGCTCTTTTTAAAACATAACTTACTATATGCTTCACCACAAAGCAGCATTTAGTTCTCCAGTTTTGCCTGTATTAGCTAGACAAAGGTCATCAAGTCAGCCAGTAACTGCTGAAGATGCAGTTACACATATTCTAAGATTCTACGGTATGGGTGCAGATAGGAATGAACCCTCTCCTTGCCCATGTTCTGCCTGAGCCAGAAGTATGAAATTTCCATCCAACAATTTCCAATGAATATTATCCAACAAAAGCTACAAAGAAATGGCTTTTCACCATACTGCCCAGAACTTAAGTCACACTGCCCATCTCCTCTATTTCTTCTACCTGGTGTTGTCTGCATCACAAAATGCAGCAGTTTTTCAGCACACCAGTCTCATATTCACGACTATCTTAGAAATGCAGTATAGGGTAGATAATTAAATAAAAATATGACCAGAAAGTCATGCTTAATATCATTATGTACTTTTGAGACCAAACACAAAATGATCCCACAGATACAGATGTAATACAGCATTCTTACAGAAAATGTAATCTGCATTATTTGCACCAGTTCCATTATCAGAATATATATAAATGAAAGAAATACATAGATCTGAATGGAAGTTCCATTTTCCAGCCTTTGAAGAATGCGTGCTTTCTATAATAATGCATGTGATTTCTGTGATGACTGAGCTACCAACAAAATAAGCATACATTACAAAAGGCCGCACAAATACTCCCACAAATTCTCTACCAAAGAGAAGTTTGACGTTTCTAATTTTTCAAAGGTAGAAAGCCACACAAAATGCTGATCTGTACCACTAGATTTCTCTTCTATGCCTACATGTTAACTCTTATCAAAGGGATTTTTAGGCCATAGAGGAGATTAAATGATAAACAATACGAAGAAAAAGTGTAACTATGTTTCACCATCAGGACATTTATACGTATTGAAAAGTTCCAGAATTTAATTTGAAAATCAATAGTGCAAATGCTTTTGTAGGCACATTGGAAAATAGATAAAACCAACACTATGGCAGGACATGAGCACTGTTAACAGTGCTAGATAGTCTATACAGTTTGCGATCCGTGACAGCTCTTTTTTTATTTTTTGATCTAGGGTTATATGTTTAACTGAGTTTTCAGTTCTGGAGCTAGAGTTCAGTGTTCTGTCTCATAGCAAGAACTTTCAATAATTCAAAGAGCAACGCATCCAAACAACATTCTCAATGTAAACCTGAATATTGTTGGAGTACAAATAAAATTCAGTTCAGTTTACAGAAATCAGATTACATTTTCTCTTAGATACATAATCCTCTATGATCCCCATTGCAGGCAATCAAATATCTCTCTAATGACATTTTGGTAGAATGAACATCAGAGAGTAGAGGGATAATGTCAGACAAGGATTGCTAGTATATTGCTTAATTTGACATTGAAAACTGGTAAAGAATAATATTTTATATTTAAAATATATATTTATTATATATATATATATATGAACATATATATATATATAAAAATATATTTATTTAAAGTAATATTTTATTCTGAAAAGTGCTACAAGTTTTTAATTTCTTCTTTTTAATAAAATAACTCTACCCAATTTCTTGCAGCCATCTTGCAGGCATCCTCTGTACATACTACCATAAGCTCTGGGCTCCCTTCAACAAGGGGTGTGGGAGTGGGAATGTGATGTGCATGACAAATCTGAGTGAAAACAGTAAGCTATCAGGATCTCTGCATTTTCTGAGAATAAGCTCAAGATTCCTTGAATTTCTTGCAGATGGTAGCATGGTTTTAGAGCAACAGCTCTTCCATAGGTCCTATGTGTGATCAGGTCTCATCTGTGATCAGCCCAGAACCACTGGACTTTGTGATTGACACCGGAAATTTAAGGGAGAAGAAGGCAAACCCCTTTATTATTGTAGGCATTGTTAGAGTGTGAAAGGAAGATGCTCAGGAGAAGATAGAAGATTCCTTAAGTAAAAATTAAAAAAAAAAAAAAATTATAATTTTTTTTCATGTTTTCATGTTTTGCATTACTTGTTTAAAATGACATTTTTAAAAAATGTCCAGCCTATAATAGTCCAGAATATTTAAATGAACACAAATAAATTTCTAGAATTTTGTAGAAAATCAGATTCATAATTCTCACACTTTAAAAATCCACACTTTTAAGAACTTCAATCAAGTGAAAAACAAATGGTATTGGTCTATCTCCATTTCATGTGGAAAAACACTGCTGTATTTACATTAACATTTCTAGTGTACAATGAAACATTTAAAAATGAACAGTAGCTTTCTCTTTTGAGTGAGACATGAAATCAATGAAATGGCAGAAATTTTGTACTAATAAGTGTCAATGAAGAGTTACTGTTGTAAAACAAAACAAAAAATATATTTTTAAAATTATCACCAGTACTAGAATATCAAACACAGTTAAAATACAGCCTTTATTGCTCTTTAAATTTGCCTAAATAAAAAAACAAATTCCATCCCAAAGATATTCAAGGATTAACTAGAACTTTCCTGCAAGAAATAGTTTTGTGGGTTTATCTGAAATTATGATGGTTAAAATGCAGGACCTTTATGACCTGCTCAATGGCAGGTTTACATTGAAACTGTTATAAATTATTACAGAGGTGAAGCCAATCTAAACAGTCCAACATAAATATATCTGCAGACATACTGGCTACTACATATTCTAAACACTGTCTGTATATGAATAAACAGAGCTTTCTAAATCATTTAAGAAAATGTATTTATTCATAAAATCAATAATATTTATTTTTGTGTTTGACAAAAAAGGCCTATTATATCTAACTTATTGGAGTCTGAAAACTTTTTTATGGATTCTTATGTGGTTTTCCTACATCTGATAATGGCTGAGAATTTTATTTTGAATTATGTGAATGTTTCTAATAGTTTTTGTATTTCACTAATCCTTACCTGTTTAAATTGTTATTTTATTAAATTTCACAAGTTTAATATTTGAATCAACATACTGTACAGGGCTACGTTTATCCAGCACTGTGTCAACTAAAACTTTTATCAGACTATAAAATAGACATATGTAATATTAAATAACAAATCTCTATTTGTGCGTCTCTCCTTTCTTATTCATTTGGAGCAGCAATAAAAATACATATTTCAGTTTGTACTATTATAATAAGTAGCATTTGTGGCAGGAAAGGTAATGTGAGATGTTAACACATGGCCAGACCCTGGGTATTCCATTTTATATGCATGAAACCTTACAGGAAAAATTGCAGACTCAAATACAGTTATGAATAATAATGCTGCTTATGTTGTTTCCTAATTTTATACAATATTAAAAATATTCTGCCACATTAAAATTCTTTCTGTTCATGCCAAGATTCTTAAATTGTCAAACTGTATTTCATTAAAGAAAACAAATGCAAATCATTTGCACATGCAAAACAATTCCCTGAATAAAAGACTGCAAAACTATAGCAAATGGGGCATGAAAAAAATAATGGATCTTGGTATTTGGTTGGAGGCCAGAACATCAATGCTGATTTTTGCCTAATCTCTGTGATTTAGAAGTTGAGTTACACTCAGAAGCCTGGAGTTTAATTTCTCTTTCAAAATTCCTTTATTTTTATAATTGCAATTATGTGTGGTCTTTCCTTATTTACTATATAAATACACTGCAACAGTATCCAATTTTAATTGCTGCTGACTTCAAACATTGCTTAGTGTTTCTTAAAAGTGCTCCAGCACTTCCTTAAGAAAATTTCCCCTTGTAGCCCCCCAGTGCTACACTATATGAAACAAATAACTAAAAAGAAATTAATGATCTTTTTTTAAATTTCACAATTTATGCAGCCATGAATTTGAAACCTTCATCTCCATGTTCATTTAGGGTCTCGTTATAACTGCTTACTTTACCACACGGAGAATACAACAAACATTTGCTTTCAACCTGTTGGCTCCCATGTGCCAAATGCAAACAGTATCTCTGTTCATGTATCATCTACAATTGTTCTGATTCAGGAGCACTTTGAAATGGGCTCAAATGCAGTATTTAAGGTTTTTTATCCATAAATTGTCAGGAATGGTCTGAGGAAGGAAATCACGCTTCTTGTTCAAAACTGCAATCCCAGAATTTATGGATCAAGTACATTTGGGGGCAGATTTTCTTTGATAATACACAACAGTTACAGGTAAATTGTGGAATTTAGGGAGCAGGAAGAAAATGTCATAAACAGGAAGGGACTCTCATCCCTTCCCTCCAAGCTACCCACCCTGTGTTCTGCTGAGCATCATACAACTGTGAATGTAGGAGGTCTTTGCCTCCTTTCCCTGGCACGCATCCTATTTCTTACACCTGTTCTGCAGCACACCTCAACCCTATTTTCTCTTATTTTTTACTTATATAACTTCTCAGCGTTGATCCTCCCTGGCTTCCTCTCCTTCCCCACCCCTCCACTCCATGTAGCTCCTGGTACCTTTTGAGGTTTCTCCTCTTCCCATCTCCTTTTTCTCCAAAACCTGAACCACACCACGCTTGTAAGTGTTCACCTCTCTGAGTGCCCCAGCACCATGTCAGCCCAAGTGCAATAGGGCTTTTAGGGTTGAGCAAGATTGGTTTGGCTTTGAGCCATGCTTTCAGGACCCCAGTACACCTGTGTGGTGATCAGGCTTGATCAGGCTCAAGCTCCCACCAAGAGATCTGTGCACACCTCTTTTCTACAGATTTTAAGCCATGCCCAAAGCTGGAATCACAGCAGACTCCAGCCTCTGGGTAGCTTCATTTTAAAGTTCCAGTTCACTCCAGTCAAACCAGCAGTGGAAAGCCTGGATTCACATCTGCAAATCTTGCCTTCATAGAATCATATGATCATACAATCATAGAATCATTCATGTTGGAAAAGACCACTAAGATTAAGCAGTCCAGCCAGAAACACCCATCACCACCATATCCTCTAAACCATACTCCTCAGTGCCACATCTACATGTTTCTTGAACACTTCCAGTGATGGTGACTCCACCAGACACCTCCTGCCTCCATCCCAGGCCTGGGGACAGAGGGGTAAATCAGGAAAAGCCCCACAGCACTAACAAGGGAGCTGACAGCATCACTGCCAAACCTTCCCGCCCTACCTGCAACTGCAGTCTGCAGCTTTTGGGCTTGATAAAACGATTAAATAAAAATGTGATTACAGTGGAGCTCTGCCAGCCCACAATCTCTGGAAGCATCAGCCAGTGAGGACAGTCAGCTATTTCACAGCACTCGCAGGAGCTGCCAGTTCCAAACAAAACCTCCACGAGGCGGAGTGGATGGGGAGACTCAGCCGTCGGCGGCTGCGATAAGCGGGCGTGAGTCAGCCCTGGCTTCCTCGCTACTGTAAGCAGGGCTCCTTGGGGAAGCTGCCCTGTGAGATAGCCCCAGCCCTTGGATAAACAACTGACAGCAGCTCTGCACTTCGCACCCACTGCTTCATTCCCACTGACGGGAAAAGAAACGGCAGCTGGTGCTCGTGGGGAAATAGAGGCAATTCGTTTAAAGCCGAGCTAACTGCTAAAGAGGAAGGAGGGCGGGAGATGTGCATTACAGACAAGAATAACAAGGAGCTGCTTGTGGTGGAGACATTAAATTTAAATGAAAGAGATTTAATTTGAAATGTCTTTCCAAGAAACAGCAGTCTCTAGTTGTTTAATAAATTCATACTGTGGATTCAAAACAAAAAAAAAGATCCCACCAAAAGGGGAGAAAACTCTTTTACAGAAGATTAGTGAAAAGCATAACAAAAAAGAAGCAACTAAAGAAAATTCAGAGGAAATAAATATTTTTTGGTAAGGAGAGAAGAGGCAACCTCTTTACAACAAAGTAAAACTCTAGCTCTAGCTTTATCTACATTCTAAGGTTTTAAAAATTACATTGCAAATTGCATTCATTCTTAAATTGCCTGTGATGCTTATTCAGCAATTAGCTCCCTGCTCCTGGGACACATGCACCATGTCAGTGCTCTCTCTGCATCCCATTGCTCTGGCTCTTTCTGGACAATTCACTTTCCCCACAGCAGCCCACGAGTGCTGTACTCTGCACTTGTAGCCTTGACACCACACCATGTGTTGGCTGTTGCTGAGAAGTGTTGGCACAGCACTAAGGCTCTCTCCAACAGCCCCAAATCCCAAGTCTGGGCACAGACCTAAAGTGACCAAAGTGCGTATCCCATACCATATGATGTCACACTCAGCAATAAAAGCAGGGAAAAGAGAAAAAGAAACATGAACACCAATCCTCCTGAACAATTCCTACATATATTGAGGTTCTGCTTCCCAAGATGTGGCCAAACTTCACTTGATGATAGGAAGCAAAGAATAATTGTTTTCTCTCTTTTTGTTTTCAACTGACCTTTTCTTCTTGTTTAGCTTTGTTTTTCTCTTTCTTTTACCTTTAACTATACTTATCTCTTATTTTGTCCCTAACTGCCTTTTAGGATGGTAAGTGAGAGAGCAGTTTGGCACTGTTTTGTTGGCCGTTAGTGTGAAACCACCTTGTAAAAGCTACAGTATTCCCACAGCTGGATGATACTGAGACTGTAATTATAGTAATCATAGAATGAATCATAGAATCATACAATGGCTTAGATTGTAAGGGACCTTAATGACCATCTAGTTCAATCCCCTGCTGCAGACAGGTATCAAGATAATCAGATTCCCATGTACATATGCAATATACCAAGACTCTCTCAGTGTTGAATTATCCAGGATATGCAAGAAACCATATGTACTGTAACTGATAAAAATATTTCAGTTCACACTTACAACAGAGAATCAACCTTCTAACCTCTGTCCATGACTTCAGGAGCAGGCTTTAAACAAGCTGCTCTGGTCACCCACTGGAAAAGAAGAAATTGTTCTCCTAATAGGTGTAGCAAAGCTCAAGCATTCTTTTCTAGGGGGAAAATATATATATATATTTATATATATATAAATCTGAATGTGAGCCAACTGTAGACTGGCAAGGAAACGCCTGACAGTGTAAATGTTCATTTATGAGCTCTGAGGCATGTTAACTCCAGCACCTGGTTATGACAATTTAGACATCATAACGGTAATTTTATCATGGCTTCTTATGGCTAATTAAAATCAATTGTTAATTATTTTAACTTACATTTTGCAGCAAAGATTTCACTAAATACAGACATTGTGGAAGACTTTTGTTGCCATGGGATTTTTGGTTGAATGTTTCTGTAAATCTCTAAATTTTGGTTGCTGTTCTGTCACTTCCGTTTTTTCCTCTCATTTCATTTTATCTATCCTGTTCTACACAAAGACTGATATGCCTTTTTTGTTCTCTACTTTCAGTTGCACTCCTCCGAAACTTTGCAAGGATTGAGGGAGTTTTGAAAAATTATAGCTTTAAAATGAAAAAGAAATATACTACTTTTATACAGGAAAAGCAAATGCAAATCAAAAGAAACAAAACAAAACAAAACCAATAGAAATTAAATATAAGTAAACAAAAGGGAAAAGAAAAAAAGAAAATAGAAAATAGAAAATACATAAATGTTCTCCCAATTCAGAATTTTTTTCTAGGATGAATCTTCCATCAAGTATTTGGATTCAAAAATATAAATAAGATTATGAAATAATCTCTAAGTACATTAGCTCACTGTGCACAAACAGTAGTGTTCCCATGAGAAAAGCATGTATAAAAAGGAATAATACAGTCAAATTTTTAAACTTCTATATGCACCTTGCCTTGCAACAAATCATCTATGTATTCAATAATACTTACAGATGATTCTTGGGTGACGCCAGATTGCCTCATTGCAGTTTAATTGCATTGTGAAGACTCTAAAAGCAGAATAAAATTTAGATATCCATGAATTGTCACATTCAGGCTGCACTTTCTTTTTCATATTCCTTATTGAGAGGAGAAACCAAGTAGGTGGCCCCAGCAATAAGGGATAACTCTCTGCTTTCCTTGGCTAAAGAATTTGGCACTTTTAAGTCTACAATATCTAATTTGCTTTATGGGAAAACAAAGTTTTAGCTCTTCTGGAATGAATGAGATTATGCTGGCTCTGGGCTTTCTCATTTTACTTTTTATTTCTGTATCCAGGATCAACAGACATCAGTGCACCTGCTGTACATGTGCAAATTATCACCGAGGGCCAATAACATCTTTGATTCCTTATAGTCAGTCTAAGGACTTCGTTTCCAGTTTGACTTTTCCAAATCAAAAGAACTTCAGTTTACCTAATTTGCTCCCTTGATTTTACAGATAATACTGCTATGACATCAAATGAAGCATGAATATTTTTTCCTCAATTTTCTAAATACTAGAATTTGAAATTTTAGTCTGTAGCTGGAGTCAAAACTGGCCATGGTGGGAAAGAAACTAGAAACTTTTATTTAGATTTTCCAGAATGACCTGAAAATCAGCAAAATTAATCTTCACAGTTCCTCAGATCTTGTCCATAAGTTAGCTAAAGGTAAGTTTTAAAAAGATGGAAGTTTGCACAGTTGAGATGTTCATCTAATTCATCTAACTAAATAGCATTTAAGCTATTGCGTATTCATCTGAATACACGTTCAGTTTTACAAAGTTCCCCTCCTACCTGTGTCATTCAAAACATTGCCTCAAATTTCTAACTTAAAGTAGTTGGCCACTGGAATGGGCTGCCCAGGGAGATGGTTGAGTCACCATCTCTGGACGTGTTCAAGAAGCATTTAGATGCAATAGGGACGTGGAGTTATATTATTGGCAGGAAGACATTAGACTGGATGATCTTGGAGTCTTTTTCATCCTTGATGATTTTTTTATTCTATGATAAACTAAAAAATAAAAAGTATAAATCTATTTTATGTAGTGAAAGCAAATAAATGGAAAGAATTTAGAAAAGCCATCTGTAAGTAAACTATATGAGACTCAAAAAGCAATCTCTAAACTGCCAGAATGAATGTTTGCAAACAGTGTCATGAAGGCAGATGTTGATGTGGAAAATACTATATTTTTCCACAATTGGGCATCCACAGACTACAGTTAGCATCCAAAAGAGTGGTCTGGTTATAAGA
This sequence comes from Phasianus colchicus, assembly GCF_987193195.1. Classification (NCBI taxonomy): domain Eukaryota; kingdom Metazoa; phylum Chordata; class Aves; order Galliformes; family Phasianidae; genus Phasianus; species Phasianus colchicus. The sequence goes on along the minus strand of NC_143439.1, from coordinate 59,060,181 downwards.
AGTAAAAGGCATCCATTTAGACAACTCTGGCTAGCATTTCTGATTAATTAATGATAAAATATATTTAAAAAGGAAGTCTATTCACACACATGCACACACACAACCACACAGATGCTAAGCCTATATTAAAGATGAGACAGACTTTTCCAAATAGAATTGCATTAAAACAAAATTTTCAACTGAAATTTAGTTTGATATGCATAGATATATAAAAATTGTGTAAAAAAACATTAAAAAGTAACAATCGAGAGTATGCTTACACTAATAAGCAGGAAACCAGATTGTTAAATGCTAGAATTATGTTTATGCTACCATTCTGCAATTTGTACTACTTTCAAAAATATATTTTTCTACCAACCCTACAAAGTTTTTTGCACGCAATGCAAATACGTGCGCATCTGTAGCAGAAATAGCTGTCCAGTTTATACTTGTTAGAAGACTGATTAGTAGCCCAAAGTGACATTCTGGGAAATATGCAAATTATTTTTTCAAGTTATTTTAGAAATAATGGTATTCAACTCAGGAAGTTTATGTAAAGTGCAATCTACAGCGAAGTTGTAGTGAGAACTTCATTTTGGCTGATGGATGATAAGAATAAAGTCCTCCCCAGATGAATTGAGCCTTGTGTATATATCCACAAGCTATGCTCAGACAGCTTATTTCACATGAAATTCCTACATATTACATGGTTTCAGCTAACACTGATCCCAGTCCAGTTTGGTCCTATGTTATCAGGTTGGATTTTTCAGCTGAAAAAATACAGAATACTGACTTTGGTTCAGGCTCTTGGAACTTAAACATGCAACATGATGCCCAGAGATAACTTGGGAAGTAGAGCTTCTTCCTGGACACCTCAAAGTTTCACATTTCTGTAGAGTACTTGTTATTTTTGTAAAACCAAGTCTGTGGCAGAATGAGCAAGTGCCGTTCATAAAGTGATCATTCATATTCATGAAATGGAGAATGTCTAAAAAGATATCCTCCAGAGTGGGAAAAACCAAATGGGGTGGTGTCAAAGTATTTCACTTCAGGTCTCAAAGCACATCGTAACGATAGACTTTTCACATACACACACACACACACAAAAGGTTTTGAATTATCAAGGTTCTTTGTATGTATAATTTATTCATTTCAAGCAAAATGAATGCCAAAGTGTTGTGAAATCTAACCAAAGGCATTTAAAGTTATGCTATTTAGGAAGAGAAGTAAAAGAATAGTTTTGAATATTATTAAATTACATGGTTGTTTTGCGCTTCTCACAAGAACAAGACCTGGTCTCTTAAATTCCACTGTAACATAAACAATAAAAATACCAATATGGGAAGTTAAAGAGTCCTTTGATTGCGCTTTGACTTGTATTTTTCATTCATTTCTGTATACGCTTCTCCTCAATCTTTGTTTGCTACAGCATGCAACAAAATGTATATCCTCACTTTCAAAGACTGCCACTAATTCTCCTTATATGATTTTTCATAGACATCTATTTGCTAAATTTTCCTCAAATACTCTCATATTCTCTCTTATGGTATACCACATTTTTTGAAAGAGTTTTCTATAAATACAGTATGTTTTCAATCTCTCTCTCTCACTTTTTTTTTTTAATGCTGCAAAGAACTTGGCAATAATTTGACTTTTATACACTGAAACTGCTGCAATGCTAACTATTATTGTCTCACTATTTCCTTGCACATCTTCCAATCTCCACCAGTCTCTACCTTGTCTTTGCTCTTGGACAACAATGACATACTGTACAGTGATTATGTTGTTTGAGTACTGTAGTCCTGATCCATTGTTTCCATGATTTAGTAAAAAAATAATAAAATTTTATATTAAATTTATATATTTTATATATAATAATTTGAGAAATTATAAGTTAAGCCATTAAAATTAATTTTCTTGGATTTTCCAGATTGTCTCATTCTTTTTTATTTTGTCTATCTAAGCCAAATTTCTAAAGTGCAGTAGAATTAATTGTAACATTTTCTATAAGACTGCTGCTATCCCATAAATACATTTAGTAATAAAATTATCACATGATTTTAGTTCTAATAGCCTTCCTTTTCATTGCATGTTTATTACTTTTAACAGTAATTTGGTATGCATTTATCTTATGTAGCTCTAAAGGGATACCTTTGTTTCTTCATTTTTATTCCCTAACAACAAAAATGGATGTTGTTTAATAAGAAAAATTCAGAAGATAGTGTCTGCATTCATGGATCCACTTTTTCTGTATCACTAAGTATTTTCTAAGTATCACTAAAATATTTTCTAAGTATCACTAAGATGGCAAGATCAGGCAGACCAAAGAATTAATATAATAGATTGGAAGAACAACTGCAAACCATTTCTTCTTCTTCTCATATCATGAAAATGCTAAAATTATACTGTGGCAACTCAAAAATGGGCTTGAAACCCCCAAAAATATCACTTGGCATCATATGAATACCTGTGGTCTTTTGTTGGTTTGTCAGCTATGTAGTCAACCAGAAACAAATGGCTGGCAGGGTCTGAGGAAGTGCAAGCAGAGACATTCACTTGGGATAAACCCCAAACTGAATATTTCTTTAAAATTTTGAGCAAATGGAAAGTCAAAAATTCTGCTTTGGTTGAAAGAACATAGAGTTTTGTCTGTGGTCCTTGCTCAGTTTCTGGAGGTTACTGTCAGAGCCCAAAGTGCACCTCCTGCTTCTGGGGACTGGCTGTGACTTCCAGCCAGGAAGAGCCTGTCTTGATCCTATGCCTGTCCAGGGCAATGGGACAAGGTCCATTTGAATCCCTGTTTCACCCCCTTCCTCCCCCTCAAAAAAAGGATGTTCAGTTCTGTCAATCCAGCGATGATATGACTAAGTATTTAGACTTCCATAAGAGATTATTCTATGCTTTTCTCTAAAACATTCTGCTGACATAAACATATCCTCTATGACAATGGTTTCACAAGTGTTTTTGTGGTGTACTATCTATTTGATAAAACATAACTGTTAGCCTGATGATGCAGTTAACAGAACCAAAATACTGAGATTAGTAATAAGTGTCCAAAATAAAATAATTCCAAGTCAATGACCCAGTTAAAATTGCCACACATACCATTTGCACCAGCCAAAGAGAGGGGTTAGGTGGGGATAGAGTGCTAGACAGTTCCAGCTGCAAAAAAAATCCTTTTTTTTTTTTTCTGAGAAATAATTGCTAAACTTGGGGCAAACATTCAAACTCAAAAATAAGGTCTTAGACTTTATCACTTCACACACTTTTTTAAACCTTGATCATACTGCAAAGTTAGTGGAGCCAATCAAATATTTTACAGTAATACCAAACTACGCATTTTATATAGCACCTTAATTGTACAATAGAGTAAAGAGGGACCTCAAGATTATTTCATGTAAGATACCTCATATTTTAATTCATTCTGTGTGTGGGATACTGCTTAATATATTCATTTATTATATCTGTTAGCAGCTATGTGTTGTCTTAAAAAACAAACCATGGCATAGGATTTCAGAAGCATTGGCAACAGTTGGAATTTCTATGTAGTGGTTCTGAGTTGTTGAGTGTAATTTTGAAAGGATTAGTTATAGCAAAATATTTTGTTAAATGCAAAAGTTTTACCTGTGAAAGAATTCTAGGAAGACAGCTACCAGGCTTGCTGCTTAACTGATTAGCTTTATTCCTTGGCTGGGAGAGATGGAAGAGTACGAATCATCTGTGCATACTTCACAGAATGTTTTTTTTAACAGTGGTTGCCTTTCTGACTAACACATCTGGGACTAAAGATGACTGATGTTTACCACTGCTGGAATAAACCTTAAACAGTTGTTTTCTCAGCTTAGTTTAGATGGTTGACTTTGCTAGTCTCTGTAAAATGCACATTTCCTTTTGCTATCAGGCCAGAGAGCCATGATCAAGTTGAGTTTTTCAATTTATCAGTAGACAGTGAAATTTGCTTATTAAAACAAACATAAGGAACTCTGCTAGGATTTATGAGCACATAATGGAACTTGTGAATGACTCTCTTGCCTCTTAGTAAATGGAATATGTGGCACAAAGATAGCCTTCATTCCTCCCATCTCTAGAGTGTTTACTTAGAGTTGGCTGAGAACAGGAAAAGCCATTCAAAAATTGTTTTTTATTCTCTTTATTTTAGCACAGTATTCCTACTTAATGCTAAAAAAATGCAAGAGGGTGAATTTTCTCAAAGAAAAAAAGGTAAGCTCATATCTGCACAGGTCCCTCTGCAGAGAGCAGCTGTTTCTGAGGTTCTGCCACAGAGAGGGCTGTTAAATTGAAAGGACTGCAGAGACCTGAAATGGTGACACAATATGGAGGGATGAGCTATTCCTTTTACTGCTTTCCTTAATAAGTGAGTTGTATGCATTGCAGTCAGGCAATATACTGTGCATACAGTTATTAAATGTGTTTGCATGTTTCTTTTGTCTCACTCTTGTCTTTTCACTAACCTACTTAACTCATTAACACTAAATACTTGATGCCACTTTTCATCAACTCCCATGTCTTCAAGCTTGGTTTATCAGCTTTCCTTATCTTCAGTGAGAGCCACAACTTGTTTCCATTTTACACAAACAAATCTATCATTGGAAAAGTCAGGTGTGATCTGAGCCCAGAAACAGTCTTACTGTACCGTTGGCTGTAAATACAGCATGAGGCTCAAGGTTTAGAACTAGAAAACAAGACAGTTTCAAAGCTCAGGAACACTTCCATGTCATGAGAGAAAACAGATAGAAAAGCAAAATACTGAATAGGATATGGAAACTCTATGGGCAAATGCTGTTTGTCCTTTTATCCAGCTTAAATGCAGAACGACAGCCGAAGAAAATAGAACAAACCGCATAGAAAAAGGGAAATTCTTTTTCGAGAAATCCACAGTTGTATAATTTGATTGCCAGAAAATATCAGAGCAGACATTGGCTTACCAACATTAAAAATACATGAATAATAAAAATATTAAGTTATAGTATTCAGCAGGAAGCATGAACAAATATCCATTGAAACTTGCACAGAAATATGCTACAGGGAAAAAAAAAACAACGAATTAAAATGTCTTCTTCCCAAAATTTTCTGTTTTTCATGTAAAAACTTAAAAATTCCAAATGGAAAAAAAATCGTAATCGTTATTTTCAGTAAATTTTTTAATGTGTTTTTTAACAGAAGTGGAGATTTTCTTTATAGAACACAAATTCCATCTGCATAATATCAATTTTCTCATTGTAAAGCAGAAGTCAACCACTATGAGCCTGGGTTAAGAATAAACAGAGCAGCTTTTATGTCTGTCTGTTACAGCCTTCTCCCTAGCAGCTGAATACTATCAGAAATTAGACTGCGCGGACCATCGAGCTGCCTCAGTATCATTGTTCCCATGCACTGTGTTTAGTAAATCTCCTATAATTTAAACATTCTCTCACTCTATTCAATAGTACAATATATAGCATATATTTGTCTAACATACACATTTTGTTTTACAATCAAAGAAATTTTAACTCCCCACTTAAATATCTGCCTTTTGTTACAGGAAGAGAAGTTCACTTCCACTAGCACATACATAAATGAAGTTTAAAAAAAAATACTATCAAGTTTGCAAAACGTAACAATTTTCTCCGTTCCTCTTTCTCTCCTTTGTATATTTCCAGAACTGAGCATAAGAACAGGATTTTTTCTTACTTTCATAAACAAAACAGTTCAAACACTTAAAGCAATAATTCATTAGAAAAAGTTATTTTTTTCTGTAAAAATGTAAATTTATAAGGTTTTACAGCTCAGCTTACTATGCTCATGAGGGTTAGAACATGCTTTTATACTAGGGAGAACTAGCTAAGGTTTGGGGAAAGCAACATTTTCCATATTATTGGGAACAGTGGGACTAGCAAAATCAGGAAATTCATGTTTTACAAGTTTAAATGAAAATCAAAGTTACATAGTCATGCTAAACATCACTCTGTTTAGTAGGGCACTTCTGGTAAAAGGGTCTAACATGTTTAACAGCTATAACTTTGAACTTTTGGTTTCTTCTAGACTGTTATAAACTAAGCACCTGATTCGGGAAGAATAACTGGTTACAGCTTTTTGCAAATCACTTTAAATTGCTCTTCCTTGGGATGTTTTACAGCCAAGCACTTTATTTAACTGAAAAAAAAAAAAAAAAAAAAAAAGAAGAAGAAAAAAACGTCCTATCGCTTATTCCACAAATTAAAGTCTAAAAGGACTGTCAAAACCATAAGTCATATTTCAGTCAAGTGGGAAAACAATTCAATAATTTTAAGATTTTGTGGTATACAAAACAGAAATGGATCTTTAAACCATGAAAACTTTAACTGACTATTTCTAATTAAAAAAATTTGAAAACATTAAGTGACCTACAGAATTTCATTTATGTAAAGTACTGCAGGATTTCTCAAGAGAAGCAGGACCCAAAGCTTCTGAAGTTATACAAATACAACTCCTTTCAGCTGGTCTAAGCTTAAAATATTTCAGTATTCTTTGAAAAATTAATCTTTAATCCATTCTTAAATCTCTGACCCAACATATGTGTTGCCTCTAAAAGTGTTTTATCCTGGATATACTTTCTTGCACAGTTTACAGTTCAGAATGCACAGGACAAATAATGTATCATGTTTTGAAAACAATCAATTCTGTCACTGTTTGGATGATACTGAATTTTAATAGCATCACTTTACCACATCAGTTTATCAAAATAGTAGCTTCAAATAGTAGTGACATAGGAAAATTTAAGAACTAATTCTTCTGTAATTGAAATGTAGTTCAGATGATTTTTTAAACAGTCTGGGATTCTACAGTTTTTTTTCTTACATATAAAAGCAATACAAAAAAAAGTCACTACTTGATCTCTAAGAGTTAAGTCACGCTTGTTCATTTATTTGTTTATGTTCTGTTAAAAATTTACATTTGGATTGTAAGAAAACCAACAGCTTTAATAACAAAACAATGATTCAGAAGCCACCAACAGCATTGGCAGGACTCTAGCAAATATTCTGATGTCACTTAATACAGTAAAGAGAAATATTTCTCTTTCCTCACAAAGGAAAATATAAGGGATGCATAGCACTAAATGTGTTAGAACATTACAATAATGCAGTTCCTGGGGGAAAAAGCTGCATTATAGACTGACATACAATTCCACTGGAGTTACCAGAAATGGGTTTATCTAGCAATTTCAGACAAAATATATTAGAGAAGTAATTATGTTAGAGCTGAAAAAATATCCACGTCCCTGTATTCCTTTAAATGCAGCTGGTCTCAAGATGAGCTAATACCACCTAAACGTTTAGAAACAAAATACTGTGACGCTTACACATGAATAGAAAAACAGCACCGTCTGTTTGGGGATGGGGATGGGGAGCAGACCCAGAATTTATATGAACATCCTCACTTAAACTGGCCCGGTGTGATTATCAACTTAGTTCCAGAGCAAGACTCAAAAAAATATACATTCTCCCTTTTCTACTGATCAACCATTACATACTTATACATGAAGCATCATAAAAAGCTATTAAGATTAAAGTTTTAATTTGTTCTGCCTGCCTTTCTCTAGCTATTTTACATAAACTTTTCTATTATAACATACCACATGCTAGAGGGCACAAGAGACCGTTTTGATTGTGCAGTTAAAGGAACCTATTAGAAATATGAAATCATTATTTCTGGAGGATTTGGGACATTTTTTTTTTCCTGCGGACAGCTGCTGGCTATAGAACTGAGGCAAATTTAATTCAGGAAAATATCCTAAGAAATGGAGCCAGAGAGGCTAAATCAGAGTGGTAAATATTGCTAAGCCATCATTACTCGCTAAATAGCTATTAGTCATCTCTATTTTTTTACTATGCGCTTAAAGTTATAAGAGCCATTGCTTGTGCTACATTCTTAAACACAACAGAAAAATCTATCCTCTAAAACTGCAAGTCTGCCAACGTAGCCTTGAGGGTCTACTTTAAACCCCTGAAGTAAAGAATTCCACATTTTAAGGATTTAGGTGGAAATAAAATAAAATCCAGACTCACATTTTCCTCCAAAAGAACAGTGGTGAAGAAAGAGATAAAAAGAAAGAGAGAGGGAAGGGCTCACTGGAGTAGAGATAGCATGAGGGAAAAAATTAGAAGCTGTGTGTGGAAAAAAATGAAGGAATCCAAACCTCCAGTCATAAATAAAGCATATTTGCATCACTCAAAGTACGTGAAGACTTTGAACTTCTTGTAGAGTTCATAGACATGTAGGATTTAGTCCAGGACGTGGATGGCTGTCTGCACACATGTGCAGATAGGATATTGTAACTTTCATACTTAATACCGAAGGACTTTTTTTCCAGAAAGAGAAAAGGAGAACACAGACTTGTTCAAATCATGCATGTCTAGATTGTAACTTGATTTAAATGACCCAAGAATAAATGGAGGAGTCCTAATGGTTAACCTCATGCAGACAATAAAAGTTAAAAGCACAATTACAATTTCTTTCCTGTCTTTATAGTCTGAGAGGAACCAATCACATCCAGTAACAATGAATATCATCTAGGAAGAAACAAGTATTCCGTGAGTCAGACTGAGAACTGGGACAAAAGTCTAAGAGTGGCATTTGAAATCAAAAAGTATCTCAGGCTACAATGCTGGGAGATAGACTACAAAACACTTGTCCAGTGGAAACTAGAGGACAAAAAGACTGCCTTATCACCAAAATACTAGACTAGATATCAAGGAACACATTCAATTGTGTCTTTACTACCCATTAGAGCATGGTGCATGCCTCTCTCTGCTTAATTGTGCAAAGTATTCAACACTGTCTCATGACAAAAAAAAAAAAAAAAGCTTAACATCCAGATGGAGACTGGTAATGAATGGTGTTCCTCAGGGGACACTATTTAACATCTTTGTTGGTGACATGGACAGTGGGATTGAGTGCATCTTCAGCAGGTTTGTGGATAACAGCAACATGTATGCTGCAGCTGAGACACGGGAGGGAAGGGATGATACACAGACAGACCTTGACTGGCTCAAGAGGTGAACCTATGTGAACATAATGAAGTTCAACATGGCCCAGTACAAGGTCCTGTATGTGGATCAGGGCAATCTCAAACATGAATATGAACAAGGTGAGAAGTGAAGATGGAGAGAAGCAGAGAAAGACTTGGGTATGAAAGTTTAACATGTGCTGGCAATGCATGCCTGCAACACAGAAAGGCAACTGCATCCTGGATTGCATCAAAATAAATGTATCTAACAGGTCAAAGGAAGTGATGCTCCCTCTCTACTCTGTTCTCATGAGACCCTACCTAGTGTACTGCATTCAGCTTTGGGACCTCAACATAAGAAGCACATGGACCTGTTGGGAGAGAGTCCAGAGGAAGGCCACAAAAATTATTAGGTGAGTGAAGCATCTCTCCTATGGAGAGGAGCTGAGATAATATCATGGAATCATAGAATTACAGAATCTTTGAGTTGGAAGAGACCCTTAAAGGTCATCCAGTCCAACTCCCTTGCAACAAACAGGGACATCTATAGCTAGATCAGGTTGCTCAGAGCCCCAGCCAGGCTGACCTTGAATGTCTCCAAGGATGGGGTTTCCACCACCAATATTTCAATATTTCCAGTGCCTCATCAACCTTTTTTGTAAAAAACTTCTTCCTGATATCAATCTAAATATCCCCTCTTTTAGTTTGAAACCATTTCTGCTTGTCCTCTCACAACAGACCCTGCTGAAGAGTCTGTCCCCTTCTTTCTTATAGTTCCCCTTTAGACACTGAAAGGCCACTCTCAGTAGATCCTGAAGCCTATTCATTTCCAGGAGGAACAATCCAAAGTCTGTCAGCCTGTTCTCATAAGGGAGGCATTCCAAACCTTAGATAACCTCTGGATGCACTTCAGCAGGTCCACCTCTCTCAGATTACCTGTTTTTGCTTCCATTGCCTGTGCATTCTCTTCTTGCTCTCCAGTTTGACCAGCCTGATCAGAGTCAGGGTTGTACAGCCTGGAGAAGGCTCCAGGCAGATTTCATTGCAGACTTACAGTAGATAAAAGAGACCCACAGGAACGACTCTGTATTAGGGAATGCAAGGTGATCAAGTTTAAAGCTAAAAGAGGATAAATTTAGTTATAAGTAAGAAAATTTTTGCCACAAGAGGGGTCAGATACTGGCACAGGTTACCTAAAGCTGTGGATTCCCCATAACTGGAGATGTTTAAGGCTATGTTGGATGGGTCCTGGGCAGCAAGAAGGTTGGAACTAGACAATCTTTAATGTACTGTAAAACCAAGCTGTAGCAGAAATGCTAAGTCACAGCCTAAAATAGTGATTGAGCACTTGGTGAGATGGCAGGGCCAACCCAGGGGAGCTCAGGTGCAAGGTGCATGCAATACACCTGAGTGACCAGAGTGGGTGGAGTCAGGATCTAGCCCTCCCCAGATCTCATTTAGGAGTTGGCAGAGGAGGCAAGGGAATCTCTTGCTGGAGGTCACTGCCTACCTGAGGCCTTCCAAAGGTAATCAGCTTCATTTCTGTGGCTGCTGTATTTGGGCTCATTCTTATCTGCTGTAGCCAAAGATTTTGCCACCCTACTATTATTGCAGTACTCTCCATCACATTATAGCATTGCATGAGCCATTCTGTGATCCATGAATTATGGCAGCCACTGGTATAAATCACCAAGGTTACATGTCAGAACCAAGGCACTAAAATATGATGAGCCTCAAATTCAAAGTAGCTTCAAAAGCAAATTATCCAGCAGTAATAACTAGACAAGTCAGATCTCTGTCTATCCCAAGTCTATTTCACATGGGACAGAGTGACTACTAATTAGGAGGCCAAATGGCCCAGGAATTCAGAGTCTAACAGAAATTCACCAGTTATTCAAAGAGACAAAGAATATATCCTGTCTCTTAAAAAGCTTATTCAGGTGGAACAAAAGTTGTACAAAGCACATTTCTGCCTGTAATTACAACAATTAACAATCATGTTATCTGACACAAGTTCTGAAAAATTCCAGATGATATATGCAGAATGCTGCTGCAGACTACAGAACACTTTCTCAAAACAAGACTAGAAGAAAAATGCTTAAAATACGTATGAGAAAATACAAGTTAGAATATAATGAGCATACTGAATAGGTGTTAAAAATGTTTTCTTTCATATGTGTGTATAGTAATAATAGCAGAGTTCTGGAAATCTTATGAATTTACTCAGAAGTGGTGATGAGTTTTAGAATTGTGTAATATTTCAGATCCTGCTCAGAACACTTATATGTATTAAAGAAATACTCATTAACAGACCACTGGTATGATTTTCTCTATATGAAGATGAATGATGCTAATAAATTTACTAACTCTCAAACACTTTGGTTCTGAGGATTTACTCTGTTTAGTGCTTTTTTGGATATAAGTTTTCTCTTAAAAAATGCACAAATTTACATATGTGCTAACAGATGTATTATTGTACCTTGTCAGAAAATGCTCACAAAAGAACACTTGGCCTTGGTTCATGGGTATTTTTGCTATCTAAAGTTCAGAGAGATGAATCCCAGAAGCTTCCTGAGTAAGAGAACTTCTGAGGCAAAGTTAACATCTTATAGAGATGAGAATCCGGGCTGCAAACTTATAATCAGTCCCACATATTGTGGAAATCCTGTAACACAGAAACAATGTGTTGTAATGACCTATTTACTTAGAGTTCATTATTCAGCTGCCAGACCTCCCTGCACTGTCTTGATAAAGCTCCAGATGGAATGCGTATCCTGGCCAGGAGGCAAACTGAGCTGTGACTTCAGCTGTTAACATGCTGTTTATGTTTGTGGAGGAATTGTTTTCTTCTGTCATTAAAAGGCACCTTAGCAAGAGGCTGTGACTCTAAGTAGTGATGTAATGTAGAAATATTTCTGTTAGATGGTGACTTTCTGGATTCTAATGACATGCTTACTTGCTATTCCACCATTTTTTATCTTCAAGCAATCCACAACTGCGCTGCAAAAAATATTAAAAAAAAAAAAAGAAAAAAAAATTTCTAGTATGTTCAGAAAAGAAAGATATCATCATAAACATCCTTTGGCTTATGTCAGGTATAAAGAAGATGAAGAATTTGTAGTAGTAACCAAACACAAAAGAAACACTTTGACAATTAAGAAGTAAGATCAGTGTACAGTGCTACGTTTAGACATTGTGGTCTGAAAATAGTACACTCAAAATAGCTCAGATGTGTTCAAATTGTGTCATCATTCTGCGATGGGTATGAAAGTACTCTGAAACTATGGTTGCTATGGGCACCTCCAATAAGAGTGCTATATACTTTTCAAAACATGTCTGATTGAGTGATAACACTCAAAAATAATTAAAAGTCAAATGAATAATCAAGAGTCAGAAACACGTGAATGCACCATAAAAAAATTACAACGCATGAAAGAAAGAGAGCAAATCAACAGAGTCTGGCCAAACAGGTGGGGGTCTCTTTGGGGTTATTAACCAGCACATTAAAGATGATTTCTGTGTGCCAGAGGTGAATCTGGATCAGTCGTGTAATATGGACAGTATTTTCAGTAAAGACGTTTAACCAATTCAGGAGTGGGATTTCTGTGCTTACCTTGTAATGCTTACCACTGAAATAATGTCCATGACATTGTTCTGAAATATTTTGTCATATTTGTCTGCATTCTTACGCTGTACTTTTTTTCTCAACCTTGGGCTTGTTTTCCTCTTAAAGCCAGAAACATCCAGCTCTCACAACACTTATAAGGAGTTGCTGTGTATCAAGAGGTCTAGAAATCCTAAATGCATCTAAAGTGGAAATTTAGCTTTAAATAAAATGCAGCTCATATTTATCACCTAAGATATTAACTTACTCATTTGAAGTATGATTCTCAATGAAGAAAATGTTGGGCATTTTTCCTGTGTAAGGCAGAAAAAAAGTCATACGTTCTCTTCAAAGCTCTCTTAATAGCACAGCCAGATTGACATTGAGGAAAACCATGTACTCCATGCATTTGTATTCTTTATTTATCTATTTAGATTTTTTTTCCTACTGGTGCCTTTCAGATTCTCCAGGCATATTAAACCATTAAGAGTAAACATTTTAAACAAAACACTTCAAAAAGATCATAAAAAAGACAGACCTCTTACAAAAATCTCCTAAAATACATGAGACATTGTAAAAAGTGTGTAAAAAAATCATGTGAGGCCAGGAAAAATATTTTATTTCCCTGGGAAAGTGAAATCTTGGATTACCTGTTGCTTATGTTGCTGCAGCACTGAATACAAGCCTAAATTTTAATTATGATAATTAACAGTGTTGTGCATTCACAATGATCTTACCTTCCTTGTTGATGGTCTAGTACTACTGATGATGCCTATGGCAAATTTCCAGATGACTCTGGTGGAAGCAGGATAAAGCCCCATGATCACAGCCACATCCTTGGTTTGCATATGGGCACCTTGAAGATTCTGATTTTTGATTATGATCCTGACACAAAAGCATATAACCCTGCTTCTAATCACCAAATTCTATGGTTTGGTATCATGGGTAGAAGCGTGTGCGTGTGTCTGCAGAGGGTGAGGGAACACTTAACTATTGTAATGTTCAACGCAAATTAAAATTGCTGTATTTAAACTCAGAAATTTCAGCCAGGTCCCTCATGTCTAACAATATCTCTTTGACAGGTTGACATTAGTGGAAATTCAGGGAAGAATTAGTTCCAACAATCTAAAATCCAAGTAAGAAACACACAAGAAGAGTTTGTTAAGTAAAGCCCCAGTGGAAAATGAGTCTGGACTTTATAGCCACAAATGTGAAGACATACCAAATATAATATGAAAGTCATATTTGAATATCATGTTTAAAAATCCCAGACTGGACTGTCTTTCAGTTACCAGCCCTGCAGGGAAATATACAGTTACATTTCATTACATTGCTATCCAGTAGAGCTATGTATCCAAAAAAGAATTAAGTCCCTTCTCCCTAACAGACGCATTAGAGACTGATGAACACATGAACTGAGTTGCTGCAAGACTTTCTCTTGGTCTGTGAAATATACTGCACTGGTTTTGCCACCTCAAGACCTTCCTTTTCTTCTACTCATGGTAATGGGACATTCTTAACCCAATAAAATGAACAGAATCTTTCCTTCACTTCATGAGGCCATGTTTTGCCCGCAGATACTGATACTTGCAGTGTATTTACATTTCACTCTGACTGTCCCATTCCTTTCCCCAAGGCAAAATAAGTCCAGACTTTGCTAGCTTAACAACAAAATGTAAAACATTCCCCTTTACAACTGCATTCCCATCCAAGGAACGTTCCCATGAGAAGAAAATAAGAAACTTCTGGAAATTTTAGTGTGAAAACCTCCGTAGTAAGAGAACTACAAATATGAAAAATGCCATCACGTTACATACTGGTGTTTGTGTTTGAGAGAAATCCTATACAATGAGGAAAAAAACACTCTGAGGGGTATAAACTTGATCAAACCTATCTATATCACTAGAAACTGAAGGAGGTTACTACTTTTGGAGAAACTGAAGGAGGTTACTACTTTTGGTTCAAGTATATAAATTAAGACAGAAACTCTAGACTCCATTTAGATTGAACCATTTAAATTTAGTTTTAAAAATAGTACAAAATAAATCCTTTAGAGCAATTTAGTGTCTGATGGACACTGGAAAAATCATGCTTGCTCCTTACTGTTCCTGTCTGTTTTTCTTGCATATCACAGCATCTGAAATCCTTATGGTGAAACTAAAGCAAAATCCTTTCATTAGATGCAACAACTGTGCAGCTACTGTATAATTAAATCTTTCTCCTTCTCTCTTTGATACTCTGATTTCTCTGTAAATGATAGTTTGCTTTTCTTACTTAAGCAATAAAGGAACTCTGCATACTTAATGCATTCTGTGAAACCTCCCATGTGGATCTCTGTTTTTGTGGGTATGTGATGAAAAGGTGGCCTGCATTGCATTATGAATTTATCAGGAACCCAGAGGGGTAGTACAAAAACAAGAGAGGGGAATCTAAGGCAGGTGCAAGTGCAGCAAACAATGATTTGCTTTTGAGATCATGACTTGTGCTTTATTTAAAACTGTAAAACACCAAGAGGAGTCACACAAATTTTACAGATTCATCAAGAAAAGCTGGCAATCATCTATACTTCAGTTTTCTTTTTAATTATCAGCAAGACAATGGAGAAGGAAATGAGTTGTTCTTATTTTCCCTTTGTTTGTAATCATAGTTTCTTAAAACCAAATGTCATTTTTCTCCAGAACATACTGTCCCTACTGTAAAATCATAGTGGGCTACATATGCTTCCTTAAGGTAAATTAACACTGGATAGGACTAGTGGCAATAAGCACTCCACTGAGAGAAAGAATAAATGTTTTTAGACCTTCACTTGACAGTCTAATGCTGCATTTCTAGCAGTGCAAAATGACATAGGAGCAACTAGCATTCAGTAATTCATCTCTGAATCCATCCGCATCTCGCGGCCTAAGCAGAACAACACTAGTGCATGGATAAACCCACTTGTTCCCCAGTCATCAACAAGCAAATTCTCTCATAGTTTGTCTTCATGTCTGCTGCTGACCACATCTGCTCTTTCTCAGACACATGAAAGAGATGTTCAGCACACTAATAAAGAGGCATACAAATTTCAAATTCCCTTGATTCTCAGCAGTACTTAGAAGTCATAAGAACACAAACAATAATGCAGAGACAGAAAACAATATCATCAACAAGAACATTAGCTAATGCTGTAAGATATATTATAAGATCCATGTTTCTCATGCTGTGAGAGTGCTTTTGTAGTATTCTCACCTGGCATTGTTACTGTCATGAAATATCTCAATACACATTATTCAGTCACACCTTTTTTAGGCTGAGGTGTCCTAGTCAATTGAATTATTCTTCATATGAAGTTAATCCTTATTTTTCATCATTCTTGTTGGCATTCCCACTAACTTTATCATTTCTTCTATTTCCACATTGAGAAAGGGAGACAACAGCCACGCATGGGCATAAGTAGAGTTCCATTTTATTTCTCTAACTTTTCCTAGTTCTCATACTTTTCCTAATATGCAGTTTACTTTTGCTATTACTACTGAATATGGAACTGACTTTTCATACCCCTTATATCTCTAAAATCTCTTTTCCCTTTTCAAGACTTAACTCAAATCCCTTCACCATGAGCGCAGAATGGACACCATTTCCTCACATGCAACTCATCACATTTATCAATTGTTAAATATTCTTTCTGAGTTTATTACCATAGTACTCAGTATCAAGAGAGCTTCTCTCACCCTAAGGTCAACTTCTGTTTTTACTTCTTACTTTTAGCTCCATCAGCAAACTTTTCTCTACTCAGCGGCTGTTCTGTGGCTCTTTAGCACATGCATCTGAAGACAAAAGAAGTGGAACTCTGTGCTTCAGCTATAAATCATCAAAATATAACTATGTCCTGAGGGGAAGGAAAACTGAAGAGGAAGACCCTAAAAACCATCATGGATAAGTGTGAAAGAATTTAATATATCAAGGCTGGGAAAGGAAGGAGGTGGGAGACAGCGAAAGCATTTGGAAAAGAGTAACACCTGGACGCTGACAGTAACTAGGAACTAACAAGCTGCCAAATGCAGCAAGATTTTAACTTCAGATTTGTTGTATAAAAAGACCAAATGATTTATAAATGGAGCAACTGAACTTCAGAGGATTTCTTCTTCCAGCTATCAAAAATGGTGACTATTTTAAGTTTACAATTGCCTTAAAATTCTTCTCTTACGCCATTGATTTTGTCACTATTAAAAATGTAGCACTGAAGGTTAATTGCTTTTCTTATGCAAACAGCTTTTGAAATAGAGGCAGAAATGTAAAGCTTAAATGCTTTCTTATAAAAGTGTTGAAATGTATTTTAAATTTGCCTTCTGATACCACATTAATGTAAGCACTATGAAAGAAAAAAAAACAGGCTGTTACTTTGGAAACCGACACAGACTTATCGCTGGGTGTTCAATTCAATACCTATTAATGCTTATACATATGGTATTAATTCTGCATTAATTCTGTCAAAAGTGATATCATACTCTGAAAGTCCAAATTATGACATCACTAAAACAACTTTGTTCTTCATGGGTTTGGAGCATGACTGTGCCAGAATGGACTAGAATTTATTCATGCAGCCGATTTTGACAAGTTAGGTTTAATTAGTTCATGCCCTCATAATGAACAAGAGGCTGTGTTTTTGAAGATTTGCCAGAATAGTTTCTATTTTCTTCAACTTTAGAGCCAAATGCGTGTACTTCTTTATACTATTTATACCTTTGCCTATAATTACTGTTCCCTAAGGTGTGATTGTCCTATTTCATAAGAGTTTGTGCAGCTGCCAACATGAAGATGTAAATAAATTGTAATACCGTTGCTATGAGGTGTAAAAATCCCACAGCTCATATCCAGACCCTTGTATAATAAACTCAAGTAAACATTCCATTTCCTGTAAGCGATTGTGGTTTGTGACTAGATTTAAAAAAGCAGTGCAGTAAGTCATCACTTTTTTTTTTTTAATGATTTGCTGAAAACAAAGCCACGTAAGCATGAAACAAAAAACTAGCTATGTACAAACGTTTATTTTTATGAAGAAGAAACAGCTGCATACGAAGTTGTGTGGGTTACTGCTATTGCATAGTGGTCTCCCATTTACTGTGGCAAATCTCAAGATGCACAGATAAAACAAGAGTAGATATCAAAGACTTCACAAATTGGTTGAAAGTTCACTTCTGGACTTATTTGAATTTACTGCAATCTCTCCAAAGATGTCCTTAACTCTCTATTAATATTTAAGAGGTTGTTCTCAGTTTGTGTGTTATGAGTTAAACATCTCAGCCAGAGGTGCACGGAAAGATTCATTCGAACTTAGTCTTCCAAAACAATGAAGGAATGGAGAGCAGATCTTCCCCTCAGCACAGATCACAGTATCATTAAGACTAGAAAAGACCATTAAGGTGATCTAGTCTAACCATAATACCTATTCTATACAGAGAATGCTCTCACAGGTTAGGCAAACTGTTGTGTCCCACACTTTTGTGAGAAAAATATGATTTACCAAAGAATACATTTTGCTCTTTTCCTGTCATAGGAAATGTTCTGCTGTCTGCCATCTCAGCCAAGTTGTCAAGACATCAATTGGCATGAGAATAATTTAAATCAAAGGCAAGCAACTGAGCAACTCTTCAAAAGGAGAATCTAGTTGAACACTGGTGATTGTGAATTTTAAGCGTAGGAGCATATCAGCACTCACATCTTTTTAATAGAGAGGTTTTGTGTATATTAACAGAGCAGATAAATGAAGTGTTGGGTGCGGGTGGGAATAAGATGAACATATGACTCATGTACGTCTGACTTCATGAGTTAAGCTGACCACGGAGCAGCAATAAAATCTTCAGGCCACTTTACATCAGCAGGTGTTTTACATCATGACACAAATAAGCTGGTTTACATATACTGCAGGATTTTTAAGCTCTTTGTTGGAGACACTTTACTTAGTGCCTGTAAAGCTATGTTGCCTACAGACCACAAATTCAAATGCTCAAGATAAAAGTTAGATAAAGGCAACGCTTCTAGCTGGGGAGTCAGCTCTAGCACGAGGCTGAGACTGTAGATGAGGAGCGAGCTGAGCCACACGCTGAATCGCAGCTCAGCACTAACCTCCTGCATGGCTCCAGCTGACTCCTTTCACCAACTCGTCCTCCGTGCTACTACTTTCCTCTTCTGAGTGCAAAGTGCCTGCATTAGGAGCTGCCTGTGGCCATGCATTTCTGCAGCAGCTTTTCAGCAGGACCTCAACTGCAGCTGTGAGCAGCAGCTCAATGCAAAATGTTTTAAAACATTAACTATCACCTACAAAGGTCTGACTTTTAAACTCTGGTATTTTATATTCTACCAACCTAGCAGGAAAAAAGCCATATCCTGTTGGAAAAGGGGGAATCCCATCTCTACTGTGGTATAATCTATTTCTGGTCCTAACGAACTGTGGGTTATTGAAACTTAAACCGACCATTAGCCCAGGACTGAACATTACATGGCCTGGGAATCAATCCAATGTAATTTGGGGGTGGGAGGGTGGCTCAGAGTTCCACATTTGTGAGGAAAGCAAGAAATATTTTCCTGGCAGATTTGTTTGAGAAAATGGCAGCTGTTTTTAATTGCTGGGAGGGTCAGATTGTTAAAAACTGACCCAGTGGAAATGGATTAATGCATGGGAAGACATCAAGGTGCAAGATAAATGGATCCCTCATCTGGCAGTTTATTATCAGGATAGGAGCTGTATACACATAATGCATGTATGTAAACAAAAAAGAATATTATGGATTGGTATAAAGCATTATTGCTGACATGACTTTGAAATGACAGAATTATTCATGAAAAGTAAAGCTATAAGTGAGTTACGCAAGTCACAGAAACGAAGTGCTAGTGAGCCCTTTCCATCAACACCATGAACTGCATATTTCCTTTAGGACATTATGTTTTTCTGGAAAATAATTCTAGAAATGCATAAGTCATTTAAAACAGTCATGTACATTCTCTCTGGGTTTTGTTTCTCTTTCTGCAAAGTCAGGTTGTCTCTGTAAAGTCAGATGTATTATGAATCTCTATCCTTCACAATGGAGAATGAAATATTTCTTACTTTATAGATCAGACGTCTCAGAAATCAGTGTACAAAATGTGGGGCTTGTTTTTTGGTCACACAGGAACATCATCACACACTCCTCAATGAATATTCCTTCTGTTATTAGATTTGTTTAACAAGGATTTGGTGTAATGTCTGAACATTTATATCTGAATTCTGATCCCAGTGTCAATTCTGTCAAAACAGCTCAGAAGGTACCAGCTGAGGGGAAGTGCTAGACTTGTTTAGAAATAAGATCATTATTTGCATAATGTGAGTCCTTGGAGTAAATAAGATGATAAAAATACTGTGATGCCACTCGTTTTTTGTTTCAGATTACACATGAGGAGCAACAGGTATCATTAGAAGAGGTCTCTCTCTCAGTGCCTTCCTTCCTAGTCATAGATAGCCCTGTTTAAAAGATAACGCTAATAGGATTCTAACAGGAGGCCAACAGATGTGACCTGCATAACGTGTGGGTTTTAGTCTAATTAGAGTCTGTAGGTGAGATCCTACTCCATTCAAGCCAATACTAAATCACTCATAGGTATAAGTAGAGTTTGAGGGGAAATGGTAAACCTTCAGCCTGGCACTTGGACCCATACTTCATCAATCTCCAACAGCAATGCTTGCCTTTGCCACTTTGTACTCTATTTCTTCTAGTGCCTTTCTGTTTATTGGTTTACTGTATGAACAGTGAATTCCTTTTATTAAAATCTTTTAATACACATCTTAGCCATACTTGAAAAGATCCCTAATACAAACATTGTAAGTTTTTCCTCTGAGTTCTATATTATCTGCATCTTCCCAGCAACACAAAAATGCATCAACCTATTTTCCTCACACTAATCCAAACTAAGATCCATATAAATATATTGTTTATATTTTGGTTTTGTCTGTTACTTCTCACTCTATGCCTTATGTTTTACATCTCTAATTCCCATTTTCTATAGTATTTGCTCCTTTCTTTCAGTCAGACTAGATTACTATTTTCTAAAGGCTACCATTTTGTCTTAAATAACATCTTGAATTTTGCAATCTAACTATACTAGCTTTTAATTGGCTTTCTATTTTCATTTTTGTTAAGGTGCATTCATTCCTCTGTGACTCCTGGGATGCCTAAGAAGCCTCCATGCTGAGTGTAAGGATTTTAATTTCCTCACTTTTGACTTTAGGGTTTTCTAACTAACTTACCCCTTGAAAAAAAATTCATTATCAAAAGTTTAGTGTCACAGTCCTGTATTTGCTTCAATCACTCCCTTGAGAACGTTGAACTTAATTATGCTGTGGTCACCATTAATTAATGGCTCAGCAATAGTTACTTCTTGAACCAACACTTGTATATTACATAGGACAGAGTAACTTTCCCTCATGTGTGCTGTAGAACTAACTGCTGTAAAAATATAGTTTGAGAGGTCAAACTGCCCTTTCTCTAAATCTCCCACTGTAAAGGATGAATTTCAGTGCAGATAGTTGAAATACCCCATTACAACCATTTATTAGCCTTGGTTGCCCTATTTATGCCCAATGATACTTTACACTCCAATATTAATAGTACATTTTTTTCCACAATGGGAAATTGTCATAGCTTAATAAAACTATAATGTGCTTTAAAACTGAACTGAGTTCCAACATCAAAATTCTCCGCAGACAAAAGGTTTCAAAGCGTTGGGGAAAAATATAATTTTGGTGTGAAGTTCTACAACAGCATTGCTCAATATTATTTTAATGATTGAATAGTCAGTGACTTGTGAACTACAGTACTATTTATAGAAGCATTTTTTTCCTGCATATATTTTCTTTGTTCTCTCTGCATTGACTTCTGCATTCACTCAGTTCCTCTACATTATTATGGAACGGTGTTATAACTTCATAATAATAAGCAATTGTGCTCCCTACTGTTGGCAGATATCCTAGTACTGAGTACTTATACAAACACGAAATGTCATTCATACAGACAACTCCAACTAACCCTTCTAGACATGTGCTTTAATTCCAAGTTTCATTTGTTGATCACAACTGCCTTTTCTTTCTTTTATCTCACAAAAATATGTTAGCATGCAAAAACATGTTAGCACGTGGCACTGAGGGACATGGCTAGTGGGGGACAGTGGTGATGTGTTGATGGTTGGACTAGATGATCTCAGTGGCCTTTTCTAAACATAATGATTCTATAATTCCATGATTCTAAAACCACTGAAAGTTATTCATTGTACGCCTGGAACATAACTGTCATTACACTTTTTATTTGCCTTCCTGGACTTACAAAAATTATTAAGAATTATTACTGTAATTAAATATTCCTGTATTGAAGAATTATTTAAGTATTTTATTTTGGTGGGATTAAACACTTCACTATCTTTGGGAAAGGAGCCCTGAACCCATTAGAGGGCAACCTGATGCTTACAAACAATGGCAAAGATGGCATTTTTCAGAAGAAATGACTGAAAGAGGAACTAGACTTCAACCAAACACATCCAACATGTTAATATGCAGCCATTCAGAATTTACAGTGAATCTAGTCGAAGACGACTCTCCTGTACATTTCAGCCCTGTGACTTCACATAGCTTGGCAGATGGGCTAAATCAGACTGTTTCATCCCTCAGATATGATTAACATATTCTGGAGCCTGGTAATTTGTTTAAAAAGGATAAATGAGATAGAAGAAGCAGGCTAACATATGCTTTATATATAATGTTCCATAACACTCTTTGTAGTTTTTAGATTCAGAATCTCCTCTAAAATTCACCACGTTTAAGAAGTCATATAAGTTAAATAACTAGCCTAAGGCTTTATAGCAGGGTTAAAATGCAGGAATTTGTCTCTTTAATGCTACTGTTAAATGCCTAGGTGGTGAGAAAGTACAGTGCTGCATTCTAGATTCTGATAACAAATGCCTTGTTTGGGGAATGTTTATATCCAAAAGGCTCATTCAGCCCAGGATATAGATAGCTTTGATTTAAACTTCAGACTGTGAAATTCCTCCTCAGACTAAAATATACACACACACCCTTAAAAGAAAAATTGTGGAGGACTGGGTATTAACTTCTCTTACAAGATAGTTTGCAAAGACAGAAAATGGAAATAAGCCTAGTGATGGTGGAAATTCCAATGTCTCAGGTGAAAAAATGCTAATACCGCTTTTGGACATGGTTTCAAGCTTTGCCAAAGAGGAAATGGAAAATTAAGAGGTTCTTGGAAAACGAAGAGGTTTTGACTGAAGATCAAGACAGTGACTCAAGAGAGCCTGAAATTCTACAAAGACTATTGCCAGCTTGCGTCAGTGAGAACAAGTGGAAACAAACCAACGAAATTCATCAAGTTACATTGGCAACTGAATCTAAAATAGAAAGAAAAGTGTGTTTATTCTTAAATCTTGCAATTACAAGGCTTCAGCAGCTTTTCTCTCTCAGTATTACTGTGGCTTTGTTTCTAAGTTCTTCTAAAACATTTTTATTCTATTTTCTTTCCCATAGTTTTTGCATTATCCAGGGGGTCCAAAAGTCTCTTTGTTTTAATTTATGTACCAAAGAGGTTAATATTACTGATGTTTTCTCTGCTGTGATGCCAAACAGGGTCACCAGATGTGAGTCATAAGTTGTTCTTGCATGCTGCTTAGCAAAAGCACAGCTGTGGTTACACACTAGGGGTGGAGGGAAAGGGGAAGAGATCCTAACCCCATTGGAGTCAACAGGAGTTTTACTATTTACTTCCAAGAGACCAGAATTTCACCCTAAGTACCTACATGGGTCTTGTTGTTTGTTTTCCTTTGTTCAGAAGGATCCTTACTGTCACCACTGCTAAATTTCATAGAGATTAGATGTAAATCAATAAAGCATTTAATTATTATTATAACCACCAATCTGCAATATTGGGTGACAAGCAAAACATTACTAAAAGCTTTAACTTATGATGAAACCATGTTTTACTACAAAAAATTGGACTTTCATCCTTTTTTCCTCGAAGTATTTACTTTTCTTAAAATTAAATAAATAAATATCAGCACCTAAATGTTAGCATTTGAAGATAAATGTTTTATTCTGGCTTTAAGACTACCCGCACGCACCAACCACACTGTATGTCAATGTTGGAATACTTCTATAAAACAAATGTCAGTACATGTTAATATCATGCATACATTAACTAATTTACCCACTATACATACAACTATCAAAATTAATCTGGAATATAGGATAGTCTTACTTTTAAACATGCACACAAACATCAACTCTCTTTAGATAAATACTGCAATAAGACAGACATATTCTACTTCTCAGTTACCACAGGTAACTGCAACAAAGAGATGGCAGGTGTTGATTGTCCCAAGACTGTAAGTAGTGAAATACTTTCTTCCAAGGTTTGGTTTCTAACCAACACTGAAGCCAATAGGCAAGCTTATATAAGGATTATGTCTACACCAAATATGCACGAGACTACTGCTAAAATTTTTAACCTGTGAATAAAAGGTGATCAGATGCAAACTTCTTGCTAGTCATACACCTTTTCCACATTTCAGATTGACGTCAGGATTGAACCTTGGATTCAGAATGCATTCCAACAATTTAGCTGTACAGATATTCCAGTATCTAGGAAGTTTCTTAGCACAATTTAATAATATAGGTGTAACTAGCATTTTCTTATGTGCACACACCTTTTTCTGTGACATAATAGCATATCAGGTTCAATATTTCTATAATACTCTGCAGCACATATAACACCAGATCCAATCCAAAAAGCATAAGAATTTCTTAGTGATAACTCAAATTCAAGCCACTACATAACTAGAAGAGACATTTCCAATGTTTTGAAGTTCAGTGAATAAAGTAATCTTTGGCACTTACATAGGACCATTCATCCAAGCATCTCAATGAACTTTGGAGGCACTAAATAAGGAATAAGTTGCCTTTGGAAACAACTGGAAACTGTAAAAAAAAAAAAAAAAAAAAAAAAAAAAAAAAAAAAAAAAAAACAGTTCAAGCCATTGTAAAAGTTATTAAAAAAAAAAAAAAGAAAACTTGCTTTCAATGGAACTGTTATGCTCTGATGTGTTTTATTCTTGTGGCTACACTACTGATGTTTGGAAATCACACAATGTGCACCTCCTTCCTTATTGTATTCATTATGCCACTATATGGGCAAATGCAATATTTTTTTGTTAGTTTCCACTCTGAAAACTTACAGAACAATTATGTATCACGGAATCTTTTCTCTGAAATGTTCATAGGAGAGGACAGGGCAAAAGAATTTGAGACATTGTCCATCAGTATGATATCCATGTGCATCATGGAGATTTGAAGTGCAGAATGAGGAAATACTTCCGTGACCATTCATCTGGGGTAGATGAATATGTTACAGTGCCCAGAGGAGGGATTTCCAATGGTATTTATATATGTTCTGCAGGAAGATTTTATTGCTAAAACGTTTTATTCTAGCTCTGGATAATGTCAGCCCCCAGTTCAGTCTGATCTTTTGTGGCAAGAAAGACCACAGTAAGATCCTGCATAGAACAGCTAAATTTCCAGTGCCTGGTCATTGGCACGGGGGTTGCCTAAATGCATCATCCCTGTGGGCGTTACTGCCTGGGGCTGGGTGGAGGGACAGGCAGGTTCCAAGGATGGGATAAGCAGCAAGGAGGAACCATGCATTTCATTGACCCAAGAAATCTCAAGTCCTCTCCCAGTAAGGTCACACCAGTGGATAAGTGGAAAGAGCACAGCCCTGACAGCAGAAGCCAGATTTTATTTTCCATTGAAGCTTTTGTCTCACAAACCCATAGTAAAGCCATCTTCTCCACCAGGAGGTTTTTTCAAGGGGAGAAACAGTGCTGGTTCCTGGTTGATATGTATATGCATTTAGACAATTCCAGTCATATTTACTCCTTTTTGAATGGTTGTTTATTTTTTTTTCCTCTTCTTGTCTGTACACATGCACATGCAAGTTGTATTTGTTGCTTCAGCAGCTGCCCAAAGCCAGGTGCACACAGGTACTTACTGCTCAGAGTATAACTACACAACACGAGACTACAATTTACCACTGAACAAGGCACTGAAGGCAGCTTTTATACATATACATACACTGACCTGATGATCAAACAGAAAGCTTAAGTAAATTCAAAACAGATAATCATATCCCAACTACCTAAAATTCTCACAGTTTTGAAAGCTGTTCCAAAAGTAATATCTTCTATTTTATTATGTTGGCCCACAATATCAGAGGCAGATGGAGAGTGAACTTTCCCATGAATATTCCATTACATTTTGTTGCCATGTGACAGATGGCAGCAGCATCACAGTCTGACAAAATGTCTCCTAACATAATGTAACAATCAGAAAGATCAGTGTGGTAGAATAGCAATACAGGAGGTATAACAACAAAGGGACTAGCACAAATGGAAAGGCATTAAGAGAGGAAAAAAAAAAAAAAAAAAAAAAAAAAAAAGTGCTCACCCATCTCTGAAGATCTAGACTCACAGAAAAAACTCCACAACAGGGATATCTCCAACCAAAGAACTTCCCCAATAGCAGTTAACCCTGAACTGAGGTCTAAGAAAGGTGCAGCCAGGCTCCACCCCTTCTGGTCAGACAGCTGAATTGCCTTCACCTGTGCTCCTAGGGCTGATAGGGTCCTTCCCCCAGGTGCTCAATCAGTGGTTCACGCCATGACTCAACAGTTACCATACACAGAAGTGTGGATGAAGCAAAGGTGTGTCACTGAATTTCTCTATGTGGAAAAAGTGCTACCCACTGACATTCATAATGTTTGCTGACCATTTATGGAAACTAAATAGTGAATCTGAGTGCAGTGAAGTGGTGGGCAGTGCATTTCAGCAGCGGTGACAGAAACATGAAAAACAAGCCACGTTGTGGATGGCCACACAGAGCTGTCATACCACAAAATGAAGAGCATCTCAACCAGCTCATCCACATGAAACAATGGATTATGACCAGGGAACTGCATAAAGAGCTGATTATTGGCTTCAATGCATTGGAAATGACGATGGTAACATTGGAATACTGGAAAGTTTATGCCAGGTGAGTCCCTCACGGGAACTGAAGGAACACTGTATGGAGGTTTTTCAGGATCCATTGAACCAATATGTGGTTGAAGGTGACAGCTTCTTGGACTGCATTATTATTGGTGACAAGATGGGTGTTGCTACTACAAGCTGGAGTCAAAATGGCAATCCATGAAGTAGCAACATGTTAATTCCTCATCAAATTAAAAGTTCAAGATGCAAGTCTCAACTGGCATAGTGATGTGCAGCCTTTTGGGATAGGAAAGGAGTGATCCTTCTGGATTTCCTGGAACCTGGAAAAACGTTCAACTCTGACCTCCACATCATGACTAACTATGCTGAAGGCTCAAAATTCCAGAGTCAGGCCAGTGAAGAATCACAGAATCAGAATTACCAAAGTTGGAAAAGACTTCCAAGGTCATCCAGTCGAACTGTTTACCTAGCACCAATATAACCCCAGTAAATTATTTTCCTTATTACATACAAAACCTAAACATTTCTTGAATGCCTCCAGGGACGGTGACTCAACCACCAACCTGGGCAGCCCATTCCAGTGCTTGACCACTGTTTCAGAGAAGAAATTCTTCCTAATATCAAACCTGAGCCACTCCTGAAGCAACTTGAAGGCACTCCCTCTAATCCTGTTGCTAGTTACACAAAGAGACTGATCCCCCTTCTGACAACCTCCTTTAAAATAGTTATAGAGAGCCATAAGGTCTTCCCTGAGCCTCTTCCAGACTAAACAATATCAGTTTGCTCAGCCGCTCCTCATAAGACTTCTGCTCCAAGCCCCTCACCAGCTTCATCACCTGGACATGCTCTAGAGCCTCAATATCTTTCTTGAAGTGAGGGGTTCAAAACTGAGCACAGTATTCAAGGTACTGTGCTTCATCAGAACTGCATGCAGGAGGATGACCACGTCCCTGCTCCTGCTGGCACCACTATTACTTATACAAGTCAGGATGCCAATGGCCTTCTTGGCTGCCTGGGAAGAAGAAGATAAACTTTCTCTTTTAACATGATAATGGCATGTCCCGTGCCAGTAGGAGACCATGGAGAACACTGCCAATATATGGTCTATCATACCATAGCTACTACCTTCAGACTTCCTTATGTTCAGGTCAATGAAAAATGGACTGTGTGGACATTTGCTAAGCAACAATTCCACCATAGCAGCTGTGAAACCATGGATCGCCTCCGTTGGGGCAGATTTTTATGAGAGTGGCATGCAGACCCTTGTTTATCCCTGGTGAGAATGCATAGCTAACTGTGCTGTGTTGAAAAACAGTGTTTTGTAGCTGAGAATTTGCGCTATCAATAGAGCAAATTGTTAGTGTGCTCTTTGTATCTGTTGTAGTTTCCATGGAAGTAAATAGAAAGCATTGCTTTCAGAGCAACCTACATGCTTTATTTCAGGAATTTATGTTTTACTGGCTTGAGCATTGTATTTTCTCTTTCCTTTTTGAAAGGCTTCATAATGCTATTTAATACTATTCAAAAAGTAGCTGGCATCTACCTTCTAAATAGCAGGTTTCAAAAAGGTGAAGCAAGTGCCACCAGTATACCTTACAATAAGCTCAAAAATGTTGCTGGTTTGGACTCTTTGTAAAAAGTAAATAAATAAACAAATATTCTATAAAACACTCTTTTTTATATGAAATCTATACATTAATGAGAAATTGAAAAGAAAAATATAATAAAAATACAATTTGTGATTTCAAATATATGATGTTGTTGATATGTTTTGAAATAAAGATTAGACAGTGATTTTCATTTTGATTTTCTAGTAGTACTTTTTGGCATATTCTAGAAACTATTGATTTTAACATGAATTTGCTAGGCCTGAATTTTTCAATAACTTTAAAAAAGACTGTCCATCCATTTTTTTGTAGGACAAGGACAAAGTAAATGAACATTCCAAAGATTATTGTCATATGCAAAGTAGAACATCACCAGCAACTTATTAATTATCCAGTTTCACATAACAACATCAAAAAATATATATATTATGAATATAGGGCACTGGGAAAGCCAAAGTTTAAAAAGGAGACAGTGGACTAAAATTCCCAGAGGATCAGGTAGTCACCAGCTGAAAAATTCTAGACTGGATCAATTCTTATTCACTTACTACCCTGTGAATTTGTTAGTGGCTACTGTCAACATCAGCATGCTTTTATTTAAGTATTCTTTGGGGAAAAAAAATGTTAAAATTGGTATGAAAATAGGCATCATTTGGTTACATACCTGTGTAAGATCACTTCCAGGGCTAAAAACAGATGCTCTTGAGAGAACAGTTATGAAATATGATGAATAAGTTCAGAGTAACGGAAGACATAAATTTTACAACTAGACTTCAAATGTCTTAAGTGAAGGATAAAGTTTAACAGGATAAATTTTTTATAGCAACCAACAAGCCTTTAAATGACCTAAATGCTTGTGAATCTTTTAAAGTAGCTGTGGCCAAGCACATGGATTCATTTTAGGCTCTAAAATATCTCTGCCAGTAATTTAGTAAGAAAATTTCTAATCTATAATCATGCTCATTAAGGCCAGCAGGTATGTAGCCATTATTGTTGTTTTTCCCTTCTACACATGAGGGACTCCTATCTTCATCAATCTAGATGGATTACAAACTACCCTGCATGCACTCAAATTAAAAAGAGAATATTAAGGTGATTAATAAGTGGTCAAATCTCACCACTGTTGTAGGATGACCAGGGATTCACCTTTGATTCCTTGTGATGTTGGGGAAGCCATTAATGATGTTTGTAGCATGAGACTCCCCTGTGGCAATAAAAAATACTAATATGTCCTGAGTAAAATAAGAAGCCCTCAGAGATGACATTTTGAAGGAGCTACCATCAATTGGAGAAACATCAGTTGGAGTGGACAGAGCTTCATTTTCCAGCCTATCTCACAGGCCTACTCAACTTGAAAGATCTTACCAAGGGGTTCCCATATCCAACCTGTGACTTCAACTTTCTAAAACTGACCTCTGCTTACAATGAAGTCTTAATTCACACAATGTTTTATTCTTGGGGCATTGAAAGCATCATACTCATCCTGGCTTGGTGCTCAGGCAGAACCCTTAGGTGTGCTATATCAATTCCAAATGAGTGATTACACCCAAAAATACCCCCATTATCAATTGCAGCTGTTATTCTCCTTTACCTTGGGGAGGGGTAGAACAGCCTTAGATTTGAAATATCTTCTTATTTTTACTATTTTGTCTAAGTTCGTTTTCAAATACTTGTTCTATTATCTCATTTTGTGGAATTTTTGCTTCTAGTTAGATCTAGAGATCTAATCAGAGAAGTAATATGAAAGAATATCAACATATAACCACTCAAATTATGTAAGAACTACAAAAAAAAAAAACACTGGTAAGCAGGAGTAAAAATGTTAATTCCCCTTCACTGAGAATTACACCAGCCATACAAAACCTCTGTCACATGCAGTACACACAGGATCTGAACACGGTATAAGTATGCAGCTTAAATCTGATTGGAAAACACTTTCTTGACCTCAGAAACCTTTGAAAAATTAAAAAAAAAAAAAAATCCCTATTCTATAATAAACATTTATTTATTTTTCATAAAGTATAGGGAGACTTACCCAATCATACAGCACTATCATTTAACATCAGGTATCTGAATAAAAATTTCTGAGTGTACAGTAAGAGTCACTGCTTTTAGCTACCTTTTGACAGGCTGCTCTCCATGGCTGCTGCAGAAGCTATTTCCACTTAAAAGAAAACTAAATAAGCTCTGCAACAGGGAACTGGACCTTGCTTTGTACATTCCTACGTGAGTGTAATTTGGTTATTTTTCTACAGCTGGTGAGTCCCTGTCTGATCTTGAGAAAAACATCATCAAAACTAAAAACATTCCAAAGTTTGCTTGTTTTTTCTGTCTTTCTCTTTTTTTCTTTCACAGAGAGATAAAACATTTAAAGAGTATTTTTAAAACAGTTCCAGCAAATTCTGGCCAACATGGTTCTCAAAATGAACACAGATATTTCAATGGAAGTGAACCACAGCCACTGATGGAAAAGGCAATATCAACAAATGCAATACATGCAGTAAAGTCTTGCAAGTATGCAATTGCTACAGGAAATACTCTTCAGAGTATCAATTTGTAAAAATAAGAAGGTTAGAGGAAGAGGGAGCAGTGACCTACATGACACTGAGGAAATATTCACTATGTGCTACGAGTTAAGGTGAGGAAAAAAAGTATGGAGTTTCCCAATAATTTCTAAAGTGATTGCAAAACCTGTGGTACTGGAACACTGAGGCCGAAAACTTTATTTTCACTTTAGGTATAGAAGTAAGTTACTTTGTAGTGTTATTATTCTCAAATCTCTCAGGAATACTGTGGCAGACACGACTGGGCCCACAATCTTGAATGCCATTATTTGAATCTGTCCTTTCTGTGTCACACTAGTTTGAGCATATATAGTATATTACCTTTAATTAATTGAGTGTTTATGTGTTAAAAAGTTATTCACTTGTGCACAGAGTGATTTGCCGGGATTTATGATGGGAACATTTTATAACAGCAGCATGTGTTTCCCTACAATTTGTATAGGTTCATTCATTATAATTTTTCCTGATGTTTTGCCTACCATATTATTAACTTCCCCAAAGCAATGAAATAGCAGCTTGTCTTCTCACAGCAGAGAAACGAGAGGAATAATTATGAATGTGGAAATCCCAGTGAAAACATGCTTCTATTGAAAGGGCCTAGTGGTCCAAATAGAAGCTTGCTGGATTTATGAAGTCTATAAAAAAAGCAAACATACAGAAAAACAGATGCTTTTTTTTCTTCCAAAAATCTTGGAAGTCCTACACTTAGGAAAAAATGGGGGAGGGTGGAGAAGGAGAGAATGTTACATTTATGCCGCTATTAACAAAAATTTATACTTTACTATAGGTTATGGAGGCTGAATAAATCATCAAAGTTTCAAGCCCTTGCCATGCATAACTATTTAATCATTTGGAAGTGTTCTTTCAAAATGTAAGAGTTTGTGAGCACAGTGTTTGATTTGTTGCCCCTTCAGTAGCAAAATCACCTTTGCTTCAAAGGGATAGCTCTTTAGGACTCCTTGCATGTAAGAATTTAAAATAATGGGAAAATGAATAGCATTCACCGATGGTGGTAGGGGAAATTTTTTCCAGCCTGTCAGTGAGAAGGTAGGGGGAAAGCCTGTGAAATCAATTCCAGAAAGTGTTGTGGATCACTGGTTATTTTACAAAGATCCAAAGCTGACAGGACCACCACAGTCATTTGTGTTTATTGTTCAAGAGGGTGCCTTTTTGGACCATCCCTAGCAAAACCAACCTTGTTTAAGAAACAAAAAGGGAGGGGGAGAGGGAGCAAAAGGGAGCTGGGAGGCAGTGTAAGCAATGAGCCAGCTCCAGCCCTGCTCCATGAGAGCCTTCCCCACCGCTGCCTGGCCCCAGCCCTCTCTTAGGCACTTTGTATTATTACATGTGCACTCTTCATTGTTATTTCTCACAACAATCCGATCTGCTTCTGCACTCTGTCGTCCGGGTGGCCACTCATAAAAAACGTGATTTACATTCTTGTTTCACTCTCGCCACCTTTTCACTTCCTGTTGCTTCTGCACTCCACACTTTGCTTGCCTTTTCTGTTCTTTTTATCCAAAACCTAAATTTTTCCTACAGAGCAGCTTATGCACAGAGCGGGAAAAACCAGGCTGCTGTCATCAGATTAGTCCCAGATTTCTTTTAAAGTGAATGTAAAAAAGGACAGTATTTATGAATTTCTCTGAAGTGGCAAAGTAATTCTAAAATACAAATGAAGAAGTTATCTCAGTTTCACAAAATTTTTACATCTAAAAAATATGAGATCAAAAGGACAACTATGTTCAGGCTACAACATCATCCGTTATAATGAGTTAAAACTTTGTTCCTTGATCTTGAAAAGCTGATCAAAATATCAAAAGGAACTTAAAGATTGGAAGTATCTTACAGTGAAAATGTCTTTCATAAAGCCATAGAGTTTGTGAGTATGTGCTCACCTTTTGCCAGGACCAAGCCTCAAACATCAGAACTTGTGTTCTTTGAAAGATTCAGACAATTCACCCATACTGAGGGGCAGCCCTTGAGAATATAAATCTGTGCTACAGTAGAATAAAAGGGTCATTTTGTGCTAATTCAGTTCCACTCAGCAGCAAAGGCTGAGCAGAAAGATCTGTCATCAAGTAGAAGCCCTCTGACTGCCTGTACATTTTTTTTACTATAAATCTTATGGATTCTCAGAAAAGGAGGCCCATCTTGAGTTCTTGGTATGGTGAAAGTCAGAAGTAGCCTTTTGCTTTTTTAGAAAAAGCCAGCAGATATGGCTGTTTGTTCTTTATTCTGTTGTCTGCCCTAAATTTGGATCATGTTTTCTCTGTCAGAGAGAAGAAAATTGATTTAGTGAAAGAACACGTGAACAAGTGAATAGATTTAGAGTTCAAGTATGCACCCAAATTTTGGCTGCTCCCCTGAAATTTATCTATATATACCTGATTTTCTTTTGCAGAGCTAAAAAATGTTATACCCACTGTCACCCAAGAAGTAGAACAATCCTCTTGTATTCCCCACTAGTCACAGAAGCTGCCTGCTCTCTAACTTTTCAAAGGGCAAAAAGGTCCAACATCATCACACTTCGAGACCCTGTGATTTCAGTCTAAGCTCACTATCAGTGGAAGTGAGCATGGATTAGTAGCCACAGCTGTATGAACAAATACAGAGGTACTGGTGCAAGATCTGTTCCACATTTAGTGTATAACTGTTTCAGCTTTCTCATCTCACCATAACATGATAAAGAAAAACTATCTTCCTATTTTAGTGCATAATATCAAC
This sequence comes from Phasianus colchicus, assembly GCF_987193195.1. Classification (NCBI taxonomy): domain Eukaryota; kingdom Metazoa; phylum Chordata; class Aves; order Galliformes; family Phasianidae; genus Phasianus; species Phasianus colchicus. The sequence continues at coordinate 59,026,659 of NC_143439.1, read as the reverse complement.
TAACTTTACCATAGGAACCATACTTTAGCTCAAGGCTGACAGCCAGCATCTTTTGGCTGCTAATCCCAGATTTACCACTGATATACAGAATAACACAGCTGTAAAATGAAGACCCTTATTTCTCACAACTATTTTGAGAACAGTTTAATTATGTCTATGTGAGGGAAGGAGAGAATTGTATAGGTGATAACAGTTATTTCTTTCTAGCAAAAAGAAATGCAGAAAAATGTCTCAGAATTTCTTCACTCCAGGATATCCTCGGTAAAATAAAACATTAGAACTGCTGAACTACTAGATTTAATCTTAAGCTAGTAATTCTGTATTATGTTACACTTCTGCAAAACAGTGGGTGTCATTTAAAAGACTTTCTGCAAGTCAAGGTACAGCAAATACATATGCTTACATATGTAGAGCAGGGAACAAGGGCTCTCACTCATGGTTAATGGCTCCAGTCATCGGTCTGCAAGGCAGAGGAAAGTAAGTGAAGTCTTCACAAGGATACTAAAAGATTTATAAAATCATGTAGGAAAGAAAGGAAAAACATTCAGAATCTCTCCGTGGAGAAAAAGGAAAAAAGAAAAATAAGCAGAAGCAGCAAGTTCAGTGGTTATCAGGACTAAAATGAACTTTTTCTTCTCTGCTTTGAAAAACCTTCAAATACAACAACCATTCCTCAGACTGAAACCTCTTTGATTTTAAATGTTTCCCAGTGTCTTTCTTAAGTGTTTTGTTTTAAATGATGAAGTCTTAATAAATAGCGGACACATAATAAGCTTCTGTGGGATTTGGACTTTATCCCACAAGTGAGAGGAAGACCTCATAACTCAAAGAATGATGAAGCCGCAAGAGAGTTATGAAGGTTTTTCCGCACTAGTGGGATTAATTCCATATTCCACAGATGCCCATTATATAGAGGTTCTCTGTTTATACTGCAAGGAGGTAAAATACTTTTTTTTTTTTTTTATTAGATTAAAATGTCAGGGTTGAATATAAATGTCTTAGTCAGAAGAGTAAAGAACTGCTGCTTTGTGGTGTCACAAAACATCCCCAAAACAGTGTCTGAGTTAGAGGAGAGACACACATTGAAAGCTTTTTGTGTAGAAAGTAGACATCACTGAGGATTACTTGCTCCTAGTTGCATTATTCTCAATTTCTGCTATGGAGAAGTAAACCCTCATCTATTGAAGATGATCTTTGGATTGGTTTTCTGCACCCAGAATTCAAGGCATACCATAAGCCCCATTTCTACTGCTCTCAGGCTTTGCTGCTTCATGACAGTGAAGAAGCTCTACACAGTACACTGAGACCACTGATGGAGGAATAGGTGAACTTAGAGCAAGATAAGCTGTCCCACTTAGAAACAAAAATAACCTCAAACCCAAACCCCTGCAGGCCTTTATGACCACCAACGTTCAGCTGACCCTGTTCAAGTAACAAGAGTGTATTTCCATATGAAACAGGGATGTATTTGCTCAGCAAAACCCCAGACACTGACTGCTTTTGTGTTAGATTTTGTTTTGCTGTTTTATATCATTATTTAAACCTGGAAATTCTCCTCTCTGCCCCTACATTCTTCAAGACTGGATGTCACCCACAGCTGAAATATTTACATATTCTGTGTTCATGGACGCATTTGCTTCTTTAATTAAACACTGCTTATCTTCAGTATAGTCATTGCCTAAGACACAAATTTAAAAAATTGATTTGATCTTTGGTCTTAAGACCATAAGTTTTCCTTAAGAGACCAAGTTCTCAGTAGTACTAAGTTGCAAATTAAAACTGAAATCATACACTGGTAATGAAGAATTCTCTGTACTGACCATGTCTTTAGACAGGACATTTTGTTTATGTGGAGCGTAAGCATTCAGAGTATTTACTGAGTACATATATATTTGCAGATGTAAATTGCAGTGTGTAAGCCCTACAGCAGAGGATCTCTGGATTTCATTCAACACAGAGCAAACTACCTGGGAATACTGCATCATTCTGCCTAGCTTTTGCATACCTGGGGAAAGCTTTCCTCATTGCTCAAACCCAGTTTCTGCTTATGGGTTCAGCTGAAACTTGCATCTTGAAATATCCAAATAAGTGGGCTGTGCCTGAATTTCAAACACCAAGCAGTTATTTGAAGATGAAATTCTGCCATAACCACAGAGCACAGACTTGCGATCAAAACTGCTGCCATCTGGCACAGGGCAACTGAAAACCTCATCGTCCTGCTGGTTAATGCTGATAGAGCCCAGCAACTGTGAGAAGTCCTTTCTTTACTTCTCCATCTGATGCTCCTTTCAGGGAAGCAGTGGGCATCTCCACCTGAAGTGCCAGAACTGTGGTTGGGTTCTGTCACTTCATGGAGAACTGGTTAGCCACAGAGCTGGCTCCTTCCCAGTGCCCAGCTGTGGAAAGTAGAAGACCTGAAAGGGAATAAATAAAAGCAAGAGAACAAGTTGGTGATGGGATTCAAAAGTTTTTCAAAAGGGAAATGAGTTTCTGTGTGGGGAGAACAGCACCCATTTTGCTAACATTGCGCAGAAACACAACCATTGCCATGTCCACAACAGTATAAGAGGCACTGTTAACAAAAGCCTCTTCCTGGCACTGTGACCCATCAGGAAGCCTTCACGACGTCTGCTGTCACATTAAGAACAGACTGGAAACTCCTGTGCTATGCTGAGACCTGCAACACTCATCCCAAGAGTTCAAGAAACCTGAAAAATATCTGTCCCCTCCTGTGATGCCAGCTGAGGTAGCAGCGCAGTCTTGATCTTTCTTGACCACAAGCCTGTAAATCTGAGGTTCTGCTCAGACCATGATGCAAGGTAAAGAACCTTTTAACAGTTCTTTTACCATCTGCTGCTGATGGATTGGTATTTTGAGGTAAAGTATTTTTAAATATTTATTTTTAGTGCTTTAGCATATCTGCTCACCTTAAAATAGTAAGGAAGTATTTTGGGCATGAAAACAGTCACATCTTTAATGAATTCCTGGAGCTACCTCCTCATCAAAAAGCCCATCTCAATCACAGCAGTATGGGGAGGTAATACAAGAGTTCAGTGTAGGTTTCTTACAACGTTCTGGTACTCTTTATGTCAGAAAGAAATAAGAAAGGAAAAACAAGATGAATTTGAAGATGAGACAGAGAAAGGAAGAGTTATGACAGCTCGTGGACTAGCACATCAGCAAACTCCTTCAACCTCTCTCTAAGGATTTGATCCACTAAGTTTTACTGTTCTGTGCCAGAAAAGCTACAATTGAGGTAGTCTGAGAGAGTATCCTTAAAAAGTACATCTGTGTCACAGAATCACAGAATTGTAGGGGTTGGAAGGGACCTCCAGAGATCATCGAGTCCAACCCCCCTGCCAAAGCAGGTTCCCTACACCAGGTAATACACCAGTGTCATAGTGAAAATAAATAAGGAATCAAATCAGAAAATGAATTGTGTGCATTATAGACTTCTATTGGTAGTATTTTATCAGCCATCTTCTATAATTATAATCTGGATCCAGTCTCTTCTGGCCTACATTTTTTACATGATAGTAAATTCACAGACTTCTCTAAGGAGTTGTTCCTTATGTATACTAAATCTGTGGAAGCCTTTACTAGCATTTCTCCATGTTTTCCTACTGGGAAGAGACACTGAGTGGGAATTTAGGTGCCAAAGGAAGATATCCATATTCGCCACAACTGACTCAACGCTTCCTAATACAGAAATATTTATATACCTGATCCCATCCCACATTTTATCCCACACAGAATCAGTCAACTTGCTGTCTACTTGTAGAGTAGATGGCAGTCCAGATCTGGCTTGTTCATCAAGTTAGCCGTGGTGCATCCAGGGGCCTGAGAGGAATGAACAGAGGGATCAGCAGCAGTTAGCAGCGTGTCTTTGGGGAGAAGGAACAAAAATTAGGAAGGCATGCCATCTTTTCTAGAGGAATTCAGGAAGTTTCTCTGGCTATCCAACAAGGTGATTCAGAGTGGGTGCAATATAGCTCCTCTGCCATCTAAAACATTCCTGTCAAAGCTGGAAATTAAAGAATAATAAAAAATTACCCTTTTCTTAAGTCTTCCTCATTTGCATGGCACTTCACCTCCGCAGGGAAGCAGGGAGGAGGCTGCAGGAAGATGACATCCTGTAGGCTGCGGTATGCTCCCCTTGATGTATGGATGTGCTCCACTGGGGGTATGACATCAATTCTTTCCCCGAAACATGAATCAAATGAGGACACAAACAAATATATTTCCCTGTCAAACATTTCACTTCCTGGAGACAGTTAAGAGCTAATGTGACATACTGTGCATGGTTTATTTTTGCTTTTGGGCCAGCGAATTTCTGAACTGCTTTCCAAGTCCTTAAACTCAGTTTGTGCGTGCTGAAAGAAGCATTGCAGACACACTGGCTGTGAGTCCAGTGTAGATTTTTAGCACTCTAACTGATCCTAAGCTTTTAGCTGAGAAACTGAAAGAATTAGTAAACCAAACTTGGTCCAGAGGTCTGTATTCCTCTTTGCTTATGACCTTGAAGGAGCAGACCACGAAGTTTCTTCCATGTAAGTAAACTTGTTGTATCATCCAGTCTGACTTTCAACAAAACTTACAACAGATACTATTGGCTGGCTTGCGCATACAGAAAACAGAGAACACTAGTCTTCTGCCTTTCTGTTGTTCCCTGGCCAAAAGAATTACGAACTTGTACAAGTGGAGGCCTAAAAATAATGAGATGAGAAAACAAAGGTACAAAGCTCTGTTTCACAGTGATGATGGTAACAAATGGCAGAGCTTGTAGACCATGCCCTGGAGACAACTGATGGGACTTAACTGTTATTTCATTGAAGTAAAAAAGATCCAGATATCATCAAACAAATTTTATCCTAAATCTCCATCTGATACAAAAGGGGAGAAGTAGATGCTACAAGGCCACCCATGATTTTCCTTTTCTTTGAGACAACGCTAAGATCACCACCCACCTTGTAGCAGTTTAAAACAGCTTTCTTTCTTCCAGCAGACTCTAACTATCCATGGAACCAATACAACAGAGCAGCCTGACAATGACAAAAGAGTTAAGTGACTGCTGGGCACTTTGTCAGTGTTACCTGATCCTTGTACTGAACAAAAGCAGATCCAGTCTGTAAGAAGGAAGCTGGGCTTGTCAGCAGTTGCAAGCAATTGTAAAGTAGCCCTGAAAAGTGATAAGGTTTTGCATTTCCACAGTGTTGCTCATTTTACAAGCCTTAGTTAGTTAAGCATTATTAGGTTGCAGTATTGCAAGTGATTAAGAAATGGGGACATGCTAGTTGGTAAACCCTCACTACTTCACCTGCACTCATGCCAGCAGCACTTCATGAAGTGAGGACAGAGATGGGTAATTCGGGTGGCCTCTAAATGTGAAAAGTGGCCTGATCTCTGAAGAAATATGGGATAATTTTAGGACATACTTCTATACGTCTAATATGTCAGTGTAAAAGAAGGGCAGAGATGTTCATAGTAACATAGCTTAATTATCCTCTTCTACAGTAGATGTTACCCCCTCTTTTCAGAATACACAATTTTGCTGTGTAGAAGTCAGGGGGACATCGGGGGGGAAATTCTTTACAGAGAGAGTGGTGAGGTGCTGGAACAGACTGCCCAGAGAGGTTGTGGATGCCCCGTCCCTGGAGGTGTTCAAGGCCAAATTGGATGGGGCCCTGGGCAGCCTGGTCTAGCATTAGGTGGGAAGGTGGTGGCCCTGCATGTGGCAGGGGGGTTGGAGATTCATAATCCTTGAGGTCCCTTCCAACCCTGGCAATTCTGTGATTCTGTGATTCTGTGAAGTACTAAAACGCTACAACAGAAGCTGCAATACAGAGTTCAAGATGGAAGTAAAAACTGATATTCCCTTTTTCAGTGTAATTCACACACTGACCCTCAAAAAAAAAAGCAGTGTAAAGCAGTATAAAAACCATTTGGTCTGGCCTTACTTACTGAGCAGCTCCTCCAGCTACACAATGCTTGCACTCTGGTTAAGCACATTTCCTTGTACCTGCTGATAAATGCATATAATTTGTGCCCTTAGCTACTTGTTTGTTGGAAAAATCATATGTAAAAGAACATCATGCAAAATAAACAGAAGAAAGATCTCCATAAAAGTCAAGGAAAATATAATTACTTATACACTGAGGTGGTTCAGTGTCACTGATCTTCAAGAACTCTGCAAACTGCTTCTCTCTCTTTCAGTCAAGAGTCTGAATGCATAACTGGCATTGGTAATGCCAATACAAATTTTCCAACACAGGTATGCCAACATGCTTCAGACCTGGGGAGGAGAAGAGGAAGAAACTTGGCTTCTCCAGTGGCACAGTCATTGGCATCTTTATAAAGATGCTCTAAAGTGCCAGTTATGGTCTGATATGGAAAACTGCTTGCCACTATTACTGACATTTTCCCCTCTCCATCTTCCCGAAGGGCAGAGAAGGAGGGATGACAGATGCATGTGGGGACAACAAACTGTTTGTCTACCTTGCTTCTTTGTGTTTGACTATTTCTTTCCCCCACTTCAGTTACTGTTTCTTTCCACTAGCATGTGTTGTTTTAACACAGAAGTCTGTAGGTGTTCAGCTGCCTTCAGCTGCTAGCTGTCTAGTTTGAGGAAAAAATAAACTATCGTATACTTTTCTGAATCAATGTTGTAACTGTCGTATTGCTAATGTTGACTTCCTTGTTGTTTTTGGTGGTACAACCACAGACTGCTCCAGAAAAATCTCTTTATTGCCCAAAAACACATAGTTTGGTTCCTTTTAAAGTGTTTCTTAAAACTTATCCTGACTTTCTCACTTTAGTTTCATAGCTTCTGTTTCCTTCTCCTTGAGAGACCACAAATATTACCAGAATTTATTTCACTTCAGCAGTCGCTGAAGATTTCATTCACTACTGAAACTACATGTTGCTAGTTATATTGAAATACAGTTAGATGCTGTTCCTGCCCTAAAGGACATTTTAATCTGAAGTATCAAAATGGTATAGATCACTGCATTAACAACAAACTTTGGGCCTCATCAAAATATGTAAGCCAAAAGCTGAAGGAAACAATGGTACAATCACACAAATATTTTTTACAATTCTGATATTGTCAGCTAAACTACTGGGACAAATGGAAGAGAGAAAATTATGTGTGATGAATTCAAATAAATTACAGCTAAAATTCTTCTAAAGATTATTCCCAATTCACACACATCCAAAGATTATTATTGATCTTACATATTTCCTTGGACCAATTCAGATTCTATATTTTAAAATTCCTAGCCATCCAGGACAACATCATCACTTGCACAAGCAGAAGTACATCTGTGTTCAGGTTTAACACAAAAATAACACATCTGGATGGTTTGCATGAGCATAGGAAACTGATAGACACATAAATATACAGTTTTATTGTCTTCAAATAAGAATGTTCCATAATAACATTTAATTCTAAGCTCTAAGAAATAATTTTAGCACTATTACAATATTAATGTATTATTTACAAAGTACCCAGAAAAATGTAACTACAATTCAGTAAATACTGATGTAAGCATAGCACTGGGAAGTTCAGAAAGCCTTTGAGGTATAAATAATGCCAGTAACCAAACAGTGTTTGGTTACAGTTACAACATTGATTCAGAAAAGTATCCTGACATCTCTGCAACAGAATGGAGGAGCACACATAAAACCAAATGAACCTCTTGGTGTTTTCATGAGCAGAAAAGGATTTAATTAGGGAAGCAAAGATTCCCTTCTAGTTCCTCCTTCCAACAAATACGTTCAGACTTTGATCTTTGACCTTTATTCGTAAAATTAATTCTACATCATATTTCTGCATATAGCTCTCTAAGGAGAATCAAGTTTACACTTCCCTCCCACTCCAAACCATAACAGCATTTAATTAGGTGATAATTTATGTAGTACTTAGCATGAACTTTTGACACTTGCTGAAATAGGCAACATGAGTGTACATATGTTATCACCTGACTACATCAAGCAACAAAGCCTACACACCGGTCAGGTATCTTGGGCTTTTTAAGGCATCAAGTAACATTTATAACCCTGTTGTACCTACATTTCTAATAAGTTATTCCTGTCTCCAGTGTACATTAATATATATGTCTGTGTGTTCTTTAAGCACTGATTGTAAGTACTTCAAAACAATGAGCAAATAACTCAAACAGATGTTAACCTGCAACAAGATCGTCTGAAACTTTGTCACTTGACTCAGATTTAAGGCACTGCTGACAAACATTTCAGTTTTGCCCACCCAATATGATGAAAAGCATGGAACTGAGCTCTGTCCATACCAGTTAAGCCTTAAGTAATTATAACCATATTAATCTATCCTATTAATAAAAGGCTACAGACCATTTGTACACAGAGCGTGGAGCTGGGCTGTTCTGTTAGGCCATTTGGTAGGTTTTGATGGAGCTGTTGTCTTTTCTAAATGGTTAAATGAATTTGTCCAATGTTAGTTCATTCTGCAGCGAGCAGTTGAAGTCTGGCTCTCAGACTACTCAAGATTTGGTAAGGGAATAGACATCAATTCATGAATTGTCTTTTGTGAATAACAGTAGTAAACAACATCATATTACATTCCTAGTTTGGAAACAAAGATGCCAAGTTACCTTGAGCATGTCTAAGTTTAGAAGATTTGTGCCTCCATTTTACTCTGAGCTTATGAATCTTACTGTTATGGATATTGGAAACAGTACTGTGATGTGAATGTGTTTTTAATCACTCTGTCACCAAGATTACACTGAAAATTGTATTTATCCAGAGTCCTGCAGCAAGTTTATGATAGAAGTCTTCTGACTGCCAGGGTAGAGATGTCTCTGGATCATCAGGAGTGTAGGAAATGTAAGCATGAAAGACACTGTCATGAAATAAATATGTTTACTTCTGAAACTGTCTTTTATCTTTATATTCTCTACTACTCTCTGAGAGTGATAAGCGATATCTCACCCACTACTGTGAAAATAAAATCAGCCCTTAAAGCACCTGTTCAGTACATTGTACAAACATTATAAGCAGTCAAAATTAAATGAAAAAATGCTGACTAAATGTATTCTATTTTGCCTTACTTTTGTTTAATATTCTTTCTGATGCTAGTGGTGATATTCTTATTTTCATCTACTAATTCTCCTCACAATTATGGCTCTGATCAAGAAAAGGTTAGCAGAGATCTTTCCATTCATGTTAATAAATACACTGTTAAAAGGTCATGTCCTAACAGCATCACTTTTAATCACAGAAAATTCTGAAGCCTTTTATATAACATGCCACAGTCTGCTTGAGGAGTTACACTTAAGGTGACTAAGTTCAGCATGAATAAGACAAGGTGGTTTTCAACACCTTGTAACAATCCAGGAATAACTAACATTCTTTTAACAGGGCATCAAGTTAGAACTTCAGTTAAACAAAAATTCTACAGGCTTTTCCAGTTATTTGGTCCAATACTCTTTATGAGAAAAGTAGAGATAGTGTAATTTTCTGCCATGTTTACTACAAATTTCAGAAATTTCCCTATGATAGGAAGGAAATAAAAAATCCATCATGTTCTTGAATTCCTTCCATGCATTCCTCCTGAATTGTACCAGAATGACTAAAATGTGACTACTAAAATGTTGATGCTTCTCCTTTCACAGATATAATTTTTTCTACCATAGATTATAGTGTTATTAAATCCACCAACCTATCCCAGAATATTAAAACACTCTTCTGATAGAATATTGCATACACAGTGGGCCTATGTACTGCCTGTAAATAATAAATACTCAATCATTCCATTTTATCTGGAAAAAAAATTCAATATAAAATATTTAAAGATGTCATGCCATATATGTAAGGCTCAGTTGCCGCTTCTATCTGTACTGTTGTAAAGCATTTGGTACTCCACCATCTGTATTTTTAATAGCTTAAAGTTGAGTCCAAATGCAAACTTTGTTAGCCTAATGCAGTTTGGAAGGCTGTGCATAAGTTTTTAAGCAGAGAAAATTAAACCAATATAGCTGTTGGTTAAGAAATAACTGAATTATATAATAACAGTCATTTTAACAAGGGCAAGGAAAACTTTTGATATAAGTGAATATCTCATAACAACTCATCAGCTTTTGAAGAAAGACTATTTAGTAAAAAAGTGAAACTTCTGCACAGGGATTTCATTTGTTTTCTTTTCAACAGTAAAAGGAGAAAGGAGCAGAATGAGTGAGTTCAAGGTTAATGTGAAGAGTTCTTAACTATCAAATACCAATACTGAAATTCTTGCAATTCTAGGTCTTCTACAGATTGTTTCTAACAGGATCTAGACACAGAGTCTGAACTTCAGACTTGATCCTACTACCAAGAACAAGAATAACTACCGAGAAGAGCAAAAACAAATAACAGTAGCTTACAGTCTACCCACAGTTTAGCATATGACCACAAAGGATATCATTCCAGCAGACACCACTCTAAGCAAAACATGTTTGGATTCTACACTGCAGAGCTTTATGCGTGGCCAGTGAAAACACACAACAACAACTTTCCACACTGTTTAGCTGCTTGGTTTGTGCTTCCATGATACAGAGGCCAAACATACAAAGTTTTTAACTGACTCAAGTCCAAGACTTGTTTAAGTAAAACCACTGAAAATGAAACTAATCTCAAGTAGAAAGAGAAATGACAAGGCAATTAAAACATCTTATGACTGGAGGAAAAGGATAGAGGAAGTAGCAGCAACTCACTTTTGCTCTCAGAATAATAACGAGGACTATTATTTAATGAATAGAAAAGACCTTTCTCCTTGCACAGTAATTCTTTGGTGCCAGCAAAGGAAGGCAAGGTAGCTGAATAAGTATTTTGAGAGAAAACATAAGTGATTATTCAGGAGGCTGCTAGTAGGACAGAAGACAATATGGAAAGTGTCATAGATAACTAGAGGAGAAAAATAGTATATGTTAGTGGAGAGGAGACTGCAGAAGCTCTAGAAATTGAAGGAATATATGAACTGATAACACTATTTGCTTTATTTCAGCTTCTAAAATTATGTTTCTCCTACAAATATCATTTATATCAAAAACATTAAATTGTATTAAGGACCTAGGATCAAAATGCCCCTCAAGCCTCTTTGTGCCTTCCTGAACATAAAAATGAGCTACAAGACAACATGTAGAGCACATGCATTTTCCATTTGTCTCAAGGACAGACCACAGTTATATCTCCCTCCAATCACTTTTTTTCTCTTCTATTTTTAGTGATGAAGTCTAATCACTGCCTAAAGGTGCCAGGCATATTTCTCTTTTAATCTTCTTTGCCAACCTCTCTTGCTCTTTGCCACCTTACCTTGAAAGAGATTCATTTGCTTTCAGTTTTCTTCTTCGATCTCCTCTGGCATGTTCATATTTGAAAGGGGTTGTGAAGGAAACATTTCCCTTATTACCTCTATTCTTCAGTCTGCCCGAAAGGAGGCAAGAATGCATGCCATGAGCTGCTGTGCTGTTCACACATCTCAATGCGTATGAAGATGGAAGTGTCCAGTCTCACCAGAATGTGCCACAGCACCTCAGCTCATCTATAGATAAAAGTTCTGACTTGCTGCAAAACTGAATATCTGAACAAATGCAAACACAACTTATTTATGCAAGTTCTACTTTAGTGATTAAATATTCCTTATGCATTTTCTCCTAATTATATTATTTTACAGCAAACCAAATAGTAATTCTCCATGACATTTTCATCACCTGCTTAACATTTCAAATGAAACGTTTTATTGCATTTGATGATGTTTAAACACTTACCGTGTACTCTTCAGTCTCACAATTTTCAATGTATTCTGGCTATATTACATAAATATTTAAAAAACAGTTGGAATATGTGCTGCTTTTTCCATTTTTAAGTGTTTAATATGCAACAAACATGCAGTATGTCGGAAATATATTTTATATATTCAGTCCTTCATGCATTAAGTGTTAGGAATGTATTTTTGCATTACCGTAGTCAAGTTTGTCACATTTTCCATTACAAACTTAATTTCAGAGATTCATAACTTCTCCATAAAATGTGCCCTTCAGGAGGAAACTTGACATTTAATTGCCTAGCTGAAAGGAGGAAGGCATTTTTTTGTTAGAAAAAAAAATTAAAAACATAAAATAATTGTTTAGCATTCAGCAACAGGGTGATGAAAAAGTCTCAGCAGCTTGGATTCTTCATCTTATAATGCAGGAAAAAAAAAAAGAATTAAAAAATTCTTAAATTCTATTCAAAAATAAAATCTTTCATAATCAACCATTGCTAATTAGATTTTTAAGAGGTTTTTAGCTCTGCCAAAAAACAGATGGAATAATTTCAGATCCAGATCTCAAAATGGTGTAATATAATATGTTTATTGTCTATCTATATCACTTATATAATTTAAGCAATTTTTCATGTGTCTTTTTGATATTCATTATAATTCATTATAAAAAAGTATTTACATATTTTTTTCTCCTATCTAGAAGTTTTATACCAAAAGAATACTCCTTGCTATTGCCTCCATTCCTAAACCAAACAGGAAAATGTAGTATGAGACAAATCATTCAGGATAAGAGCACAGGCAAGTGGAAAACTCAATCTGTTTCTTGAAAATTATAGGACTAAGTAGTCAAACTAATACTTATGAGTAATAAATACATTTTTCATAAAACAAGAATCCTTCGTGGAGAAGTCAATTATCAGAACTCTAAACTTAATAGAGTTTTTTCAGCCCTATACATGTTTACTGCTGTTTTCATAAAAATGAAAGAACCTTATTTTCAAATTCTCACATACTCACCAACAGCAATTTTCCTCCGCTACAGTACTTTCCAGATCACTCTGTCTCTACCTTGCCAAATTTTATGACTTTTATTTCAAGTCACCCAACAAGTGTTTTTTCAAAATTCTTTTTCTTTTCCTGAGCAAAATAAGACTCTTAGCTTTCGTTCTTTTCAAATATAACATTATGGCTTGCAACTTAGTATAAAAATATGTGACTCAATATGCCCCGATCTTGAGATTTTAAAGTACAAAGTCAGTCTTATATTTATTATATCAAAAAATTCCTTAATCTCATGACATTCCAGAATTGACTGATGATTTCTGAATGCTTTCAGGTGCACGATATTAAAAGTGTTCCTCAGATTCCTATCTGAGCACTACATCCACCAGCTACTTCATCTTTGATCTCTTTCCCACACTTTTCTTGGATTTTTGGGGTGGTTTTTTGTTGTTTTTGTACTTATTTCCAGCTAAACTGTAAAATGGTTTCCAAGCTTTATGGTTGTACCTCATATCAATTAGTAGGTAGTAATGGTGATTACACCTGTGTCACGCTTTGACACCAAGCACACCTTGAATAGAAGGAGTCTACGTTCTCCTGGTAGAATACTTTGTGTCATCTATTCTGTCTCTGGTAAGTAATGATCTATGGAGCCCACAAGTTACAGAAAGATAGATTTCAAAAAAATAATAGCAATAATTCGATTACAACTGTCTTTGGTTCCAACCCAGTAGATTTGCATCTTAGCAGAACTATGAAATGGTGTTAAGCCTGTCTCCACTTTTATATTACAAAGAATTAGTTTGCATGTGAGCAGAGCTAGAAGATCTTTGTTTTGTTCATGTAGAGAAGTCCATTTTTTCTTGCTTGTTTCTCACTGTATGGCATAGTTAACTCCCACAGTTTGTTTTAATTTAGTTTAGCCTCCAGCTCCAGACAATTATTTACTAAATACAGATTGTAAAACATGCACTAATGGAAATCTTTTAGGAAGCTGAGAATTGTCCATAATTTAATCTGATGCTGTTTCAGATAATACTTGGATGAGATTCAAACAAGACCTGAAATACTGAGCAGTGCCAAATTCACACTTCAAACTAGCCGTGCTGTCAATAAACAGTATCTTGTTTTAGCATTCTGATACATTTTTATGGAAGTAGTTGTGTAGAAGTACACACAGCATCATACTCTGGGAATGCCTCAAGGAGCACATCTTCACCATGCACAGAAACACCAAAACAAATACAACTAAAACCGCAGACAAACACTGTCCTTAATAAATTCAGAGCAACATCAGAATTAGTGCTTTTCATTTTGGATACCAAATTTAGGCACTCAAATATCTGTATACTGGACTTCTTTTCCTGGGAGAATTATTATGACTCCTTAATGTCACATGACCAAACTCCCTTTGTTGTGATTGGTAAACAGGCGCTGCTAAGACAAGAGTTCAAATCCCCATCTACCTCTCTCCTCTTGAGCTACATTGTTATTAAAAGAAATATGTGAAAAGCAGGCAGTAAATTTCCTTCTAACATCTGAAATATTTACCTATATGTGAATAATAAAAGTGAGACATTAATTAAAACCCTACTCCTCTAAGCCTTAGCAGTATTGATCATGTGTGAGTTCCCATAAAGGCATCTACAAAAAAAAATGCGGATAGCATCAACAAGAGGTTTCTCCCAGTGAGGCAATCTCCTTTGCAAAAGAGGAAAAAAAAAAAAAGCGTAGTCTAAGGCATTTTTAAGCTTCTTCCCTGCACACAAGACTTAAAACCAGAACTGCAACATCGGTAGAGAATTTGGCTTTTTGGCTTCAAAATACCACATCCCAAACCAACACAAAACCAGAAAAGAAACAACTAAATTAAAATAAAACAAAAATCAACAATAATGCAACCACGCTGGTTTCCACTGAGTAAAGAAAGAGATCTGCAACCTCACCTTACACAACTAAAATGAAAAAACACTATTATTAAAACACTTATTACATCATACACATACAAGAGTAGTGAATTCTTTAACACATAACATGACCACACTTCTGTGCCTTCAAGTGATTCATTTAATAAAATCCAAACAACAAAGTGTTAACATTGACCTACCACTAATTCTTTACAAACCACAGATTTAGCTTTGGGTATGAGAAGATAATTCAGTCCCAATCCTAATATAAAAAGAGTTAGTTGGCTTTTAAAGGTTGATAATAAAGATTTTCCTTCTTCTCTACTTGTCTCTTTCTTCCCATCACTGTTGTCTATTGCAACTATGAAGAATACAATTAAGGTAAGTTTAAATGGAATTACTGAAACAGTAGAAATTTATCAAATAAAGGTATTTTCATGTTCACTGAAATAAGAATGAATCTAAGTTTTGTTTCCTATTCAAAGTATTGAAAGACTTTAATGACATCCATAGGATGTGAACAATAATAAATCACACTCTTCACTATGCTAGTTATCTTCTTATTTATCTTATTTTCCATTTAGTGAACAAGTGATTCATTTTTCTCTTCAGAGAATTGTAAACTGAAGAACTTATAACTATTTCATTAACATATCATTTAAAAAAATAGAGGAAATAGCAGGATATTTCTACCTCTGGAAGAAAAGCTTTATCAAAATCTAGTAATTATTTTCAGAAAATGCTTTTGCTTGATTTTGTAGGGTTTTTTTAGTCATGTAACTTCCTGGTGACTCAAGGGGAAGTTTGCATGCATGAAGACTGGAGAGAAACAGAGGGAGGACCTCTTCTTTTGACTGCAGAAATGTTGGTCTTGCACATTTTTCTCCAAAAATGTAATGTGCAATACATTTATTTATATTAGTAACCAAGAAACAATATTTATGTTGGAAGACACTGGGCTTCATTACTGTGGGCAGAAGTGTGGTATTCACTCACAGCCTGGGCTGGGTGCAGAGGTAAGGTACTTTCAGGGCGTTCAGTGCTTCCCCATGGAGCTAGCTGTAATGCCACAGCATGAAGGGAATGGAGCAACCACTCTGCAATGTCATACTCATCATGTTAGGCAAGCTTTACCCCATGGTACAAGATTAGAAACCTGGATGTTCTTTCAGACTGTACTTCCATGAGCAAAAAATTTGAAAGGATTCAGTTTTGGGAGGGATCCTTCATATTTTGCCCCTCCTTCTATGTCCTGTATTCCTATAGCAAGACACACACTATAAATTTGTAGATGGCAAAAGTTATATTTTTCTGAAGCTGAATTTTGATATAAAACATATTAGTACATTACTGCCAATCCCAAATACTTAAAAATCATGAGTCAGATCCCAAAAGTTTTAAGACTGGCTTGCACTTCAGATTTATAAAGAAAGTGACTTTACTTATATTATTCTCAGCCTGTAGTATGGTCAAATTTTTAAGCTTCTTTCTGCAACCACAAAAGCAGACATTCAACCAATAATTGAGGCATTGTTTTTTTGGTTGGGTTTTTTTTTTGTTTTTTTTTTTTGGGGGGGGGGTTTGGTTTTTTTGAGTTATTGTTTTATGTAATATTTTATTTTAGGTGCTTAAATATTAAGAAGGATATTAGATCTCAAATGCCGAGCCATAAAATCAGCAGATTTGGCAATGTTAGCAGTTACTAGTGTCGTGGTTAGAGAATGAATATCCTGACATCCATGTATTGACAGTGATTTCAGATGCATGCTGAGATTGTATGTATTGTAAAGATGCAGTTGTGCTGTTATTCTGTTTTTTGTTGATATGCAAGGAGTTAATAGCATGCTGTGTCCAAGAAATGACAGCCAATCACACCTTTTACTCTTTGAAATGATCCAAAACCACATATCGAGTCAATTTTCTGTCGTATTTCTAAGTGGTTTCAACTGCAAGACTTATGCCAAGAATACCCTTGTGATTTGGATCCTAGAATGAGTAAAAATGCCTCACTCAGATCCAAACAAAATCTCAGAAAAACATTCCCTTTAGACTTGTAATTTTGTGATTTGTGCAAGAATGCTGGGGTTTGGGGTCATAAACTCAGAAAAGACAATTTTATAGATTTCTGTCCTACAATCAAAATCCTAAACTGAAAATCTAGATTCAGCCACAAGACTGTAATATATAATTTTTATATTATATATATAAATTATTACTCTTCCGCTGAAGCAATCATTACAGAGAAATTTTTCATGATTTAGATTGTATCTTGAGAATGAGGATAACTGGATTTGCTTTGTTGCTATGTCTGAGATGTCTCACATTTCCAGTCCCAGAGCATTCCCGTAAGCGAGTGGGAGACTGCCCAGCTATGAGCAAACTTATTTCAAAGCTGGGTAAGTGCTAGAAAATCCCAACTGCACGGTGATTATTCCATCCCTGTTGATAGGAGTAACATGGACTGCAAGACTTCATTATCATAAGTGCCATGATTCAACCTCATCTTACTGTTTTGTGTGTAGCCAAGCTCCACTAGAGCTCACGTTCTCTTGGGTTGCCAAACTAGACTTTATTACACACTACTATTAAAAAAATACTGAGATGTTTTGTTGTGAAAGTAGGAAATTGCCATACAAAATTATCCATCTGAGATCTGTAACACTTCCCAAAGGACTGCTGGTGCCTAACAGTTATAGTTGTGAGAAACACCCGTAGAGACCAAAGAAGCAATTGTTGCTGATGGCTAGACCTAATGCACACTCATGATAAACTCATACTAAAAGGTCATCATCCATTAGGTGAGGCAGGTATGACAGCTGGGTAAGAAGCATGCTTCATCTGTGAGTTTCATGGCGATTAAAATGAAACCAAAAGAGGGATGAAACCTGTCCTTTTCTTGTCTCAAGTCTCATCTGTTACATCACTGACCTTGCCCTTCCTCACCATTCTACATCCCTTTGACCTCAGCGCAGTTCTAGTAATTCCTTCAGTTCAAACCTTCTCAAAACTTCTCATCTGGCCACTGCCATACCACTACTCTCTCCTTTTGAGCTGTACTCTCATTTCCTAGTCTGCACATTTCCCTCTGTTCATTTCATACTCTCCACTTGTGGATTCAGGGTTATTTCATCCAGCACTTCTCCAATCCCTTATACTACCTCTCCCCTTACCAGACATAAGCAGGTGCAGCCACACATTCCCTTGTCAACTGTCCAGACGCTCTCTTCATGCTGGATGATAAAGAGGAAACAAATAAAAGAAGAAGGGAGAGTTTCAGATGACAATTTCTAATTATGTACCTCTCCACATTCACTACTATCCGCTCTCAGCAGTGGCAGCCCCTGCATCTGCTCTGCCTTCAAGGGAGGAAGAACCAACAAGCACATGTAGGGACACATTCATACAGTGCAATAAGAGCAGAGGAAATCTCCAGACTTCTGTGTTTCAGTGCACTTCATGTTACTCTACCTAGAAACCAATATGATTATTTAACATTTTATTTTAAATTGGATTTTGATAGTTTGATCTGACTATATGCTCCTCAGGGCCTTTCCAGTCAAGTAATTAACAGGAAAACGTTCCCCATTTAAAGTCTTTGTAGCTGTAGTCTTATTCCTTGCTATGAAAAATTACTTTTGGATCAGAATCTAGACAATCTTTTTTGATTATTTATCTAAAACTAAAAGCAGGAAATGATTCATTTGATTTCTGCCAATACTGGAGTGTTGCCACTTTTAGCTCAGGAAGAGTAGGCTTCCTTTGGCAGCCTTTGCTTGCGTGATGATGAATGAAGTTCTATGTTTAGTGCTAGCTAAAATTTTATAGAGTCTAAAAAAGAAATCTAAACATGTTATAGGGAGTGGACAAGTTTTTTCAGATAACTATACCATAAGTTTTCATGCTGTGTCACAGCAATAACTTCAATATATACATAGAGCAGGGATTCTTTCCAAAAAAAGATCTTAAATACTTGAAAATGCACTATTTGTCATAATAAGCACATAATTCCCCCAAAGTGAGTGCACACTCACAGTTACACTGCATACAGGAAAATATAAATACCATTCCTTGTCTTAATGATAGAGCACCCAAATTACACAGAGTCATTTGTCATTGAAAAGCATAGACCACCATGGAAAGGGCAGTTAACCAGCACAATAAAACCTACTGTAGACCTAATGAGCAACATCTACATACTAATGATCAGAAAAGTCTCAGAAGTCTTGACAATATAAATATTTGTCTGTGTTATAATTCAATCAAGATACCAAAATCATGAGGAGGGAATAATGTAGATATAGTGCATTTGTGTTTGGTGAAAGCATTCAAGTATACTTTCAAAAGTAATCATTAATTTTATACAGATTAGTCTTCCATTGTGTTGCATATTGTTGACATTTGTCATTCAAGCAATGTCATTTTCAAGGTTTGAAAGTGAACAGGGATTTAATTAATTCAGGAGTGTTTTACAAATATTTTGTGCAACTTCAGAGTCTTATATTGTTCTCATCTACATTTGCCTACCATCTGCCTTTCTGATTTGCTAGAGCATTTCTCTATTTGATTTGATATTTGATATTTGATTTGATAACTTCCAAACAGCCTTCTGAAATAGCACATTCTTTTGGATCAGTTCTCACATTGAGAACTGAGATTCCCCAGAAACCTTCTACCTTGTGATCATTCTGACTGGGATCAGGAAGATACTCCTTTTATATGGTGGTGGTTCTTTTACATGTATCTAATTTTTATGTACCTAATTCTTAGAGTAGTGGGCAAGTATGGAGCTGTGCAAAAAATAATGTTGGTCTAACACCCTGTTACACCCAACTACTTTGCTTGGCAAGCACATTAACATGATCAGTTAGTCTCTTCACATTAACCAAAAAAAAGCCTCAGGAATATAAACCAATCTGGAAATTAAGACAATTCTTTATCTTTCATGAAATTAACCTAAATTCCTATGGTACTTTAAGTCTTTTTGTATGTCACATGAAAATTTACTCCGCACTTTGTATTAATGTTATACATAAAATCTTCCAAAATTATGATATCAATGAGATAAAAACCATGCACGGTACTGACATTCATAGAATAATAGAATCATTTGAGTTGGAAGGGACCCTTAAAGGCCATGTAGTCTGACTCTGCTGCAATGAAGAGGGATTTAGGTTAATCCATAGCTAGATCAGGTTGCTCAGAGCCCCATCCAGCCAGAACTTGAATGTCTCCAAGAACTGTGACATCCACCACCTCTCTGGGCAACTTGTACAAGTGCCTCATCATACTTACTGTAAAAAAATTTTTTTCCTTATATCCAATCTAAAACTCCCCTCTTTTAGTCTGAAACCATTTCCTCTTGTCCTATCCCAACAGACCATGCTAAACATCATTTAAATATCATTATTTCTTGGTGTAGTTGAATTCATGTTTCAGATTTAGTGTTTAATGCAAAACTCCCCAAATAAATGAGAGCTCTGCATGTGTCATAAAGCAATCTCTAAAAGCTTTGGAGAATGGAGAAAGTAAATACTCTGTCAATATACATGCATACATACATACATACATATATATATATATAAGTGATCTGGATCCAAAAGTCTTTGTCCCATTTTCTAACATGAACACTTTCAGATACTGTGTGCATAGTCAAAATCCACATGGAATTCCGCTCTGTTGTGTTACTGAAAGTCAGAAACGCTCACCTCTCTGGTATGCAGACTGAAGAAGTCATGCAGAGTTGATCAAAACTGTAGGTGGACTTATGGTCATTCCCCACTGATGGAAAAACACAAACAAATTGAATACAAGGAAATCAATTGCTCCCTGAAGGCTCTGCTTTCCTCTCACCTCTTAACCTCTTTCTCCTCTCTGGCTGCCAGTCATTTTGAGTTTTCTCCTTTCTAACCTGAACTGCCACATAATAGTCTTAATGGACCATCACTTCACATTTTTTTCAACCTCATATTCAGGGTTTTTATACAGCACTTTTCTTGAGCTGTAGATCTGGAGTTAAATCTGTTCATATCTCCATTTCCAACAGAGAGCAGTACACTGATGTCCTCCATCTTAAGGTCCAACAGTCAGATATTGTGTCATTTATGGAGTTATCTCAGATTGGCTTCACTTCAGTCTAAGGAAATAAGTGATCACCTAGGCTAAATTTGAACTTCAAAGTTCATACAAACCCTCAATTTTCTACTTCAGACTCTGAGCACAACAGGACGTTCTGCTTCTTTATAACTTCGCCAGTTCTCACCTCTTTCTCCCAACTGCTCACCCCCACTGGGGCTCTGTAATAGACTCTTTTTTTTTTTTTTCAAGAAGATAGAATGGAAGAAAGAAGATATTTTCTTAGCTGTCGTCCTCTAACATCAATCTCTGAGCACATAGGAGACTAAACACATTGAGGCTGCAAGATAACTTTGAGAAAACCCTCTATTGCTTTTCCTGAAAATAGCTCTGCAAACTAATATTAAATGATATAAAAAGATATATATGCCAACAACCTAAGCAGGAATATAAGTGACTGCAAACATCTACAAAACAAAATGATAAATAAAGTTGGCCCTACACTAAGAATCTCAGTCAGTCGTATCAGCCAGTGATGTCAATCACTTCTAACAATCACTTTTACTGACAGTGACTGGCAAAGAAAATTCTCTGAAAATACTGGAATAAATACTGGAAATGTGTGCAGAAGTACTTCAGGGGCTATTCTGCCCTTGTGAGGTCCCATCTGGAGTACTGAGTCAGCCTGGGGCCCTCAGTACAGGAAGGATGCAGAGCTATTGGAGAGAGTCCAGAGAAGGGCTGCAAAGATGATCAAAGGTCTGGAGCACATCTCCTATGAAGACAGGCTACAGGAGCTGGGCTTATTTAGCTTGGAGAAAAGAAGGCTCCAAGGAGACCTCATTGTGGCCTTTGAGCTCTTGAAGGGAGCTTACAAGCAGGAGGGGGACTGACTTTCTGAATAGTCTGATAGTGATAGAACAGAGGGAATGGCTTTAAAGGAAAAGGGTAGATTTGGGAAGAAAATTTTTATTCAGAGGGTAGTGAGGCACTGGAATGGGCTAATGAGAGAGGTTATGGATACCCTGTTTCTGGAGGCATTTAAGGCCAGGTTGGATGGGGCCCTGGGCAGCCTGACCTGGTGGATGGCAACTGCACATGGAAGGGGTTTGGATCTCATTGATCTTAATTGTCCCTTCCAACTTAAGCCATTTTATTATTCTATTACTAGATAAACGAAAATTAATCTTGAATGTTAGATAAGTAATAAGCATACATCAAAGTATGAATGACAGTACACTGGGAGAGGTATATTAGGTGACAGACTTTCTATGCTCTGAAAGTCTAATAGTTAGAGATAAAGCCTAAGAAACTAAAATCCTTCTGGAGTCCTGTAGTAACATTTTCTGTGAATAGAAAATATTACCCTTAACAAAGACTTAAAAAAGGAATAGAGAAAAATGGCAAGTTTTAAACTACATACCAGAAATCTTATTAGGATGAGTAACTTTTTGAGAAGCAGCTTTATTCTACATACTATTCTTTACTATTCTAGCAGCTATATAAGATCTTATAAATAGAGAGAGCATTTTTACACCAGTGACCTTGTCTGAGATTACATCATGTCTGTTTCTAAGAATGCTAACTATGGCCATGATCTCTGTCATGTCTACTTGAAGATACACTTCTGTTCTCTATCAATGACATGCCATCTGTGTTTGAACCTGTGAAAATTTGCTTTTTACTTCCTTATTTACTGTCAAAGCACTGAAGCGGAGAACTGCAGTTAAGAGAAAATATTTCCTTTGCTGATGGATCTAGCACTTAAAAACAACAGTTTTCTCAGTATAAACAAAAGTCTAAATTCTATACTGGTTATCCAAATAGCCTATTTGATCAGCTATAACCAATCCACCCAGTAACTATAGAGTCAATCTGTGTCTACAATACACCATCTGTACACTGAAAAAGCAAATTTAGGAGCAGTAATCAGTTAATTTCAGGTGAAGTTTACAAGAATTACAATGATGAGATGATGACTGCTATTCTTATTTGCCATGTATACACATGATCTATCATCCCAACTTCATTAGGAGCTAGAAAGGTTATGCAAAGTAGACTGCTGATGTCAAGATTTCTTGTGTTTTCTATTACCTTATTAATGTCTACATTTCCATCAGTGGGATGAAAGCACTGGGAAAAAGATGGTAGCAGTATGCAACCTGTAAAAACTACTTTGGGAGGACAGTGGTTATGACATCATACTCTTTTGCAATCAGCAGATGTTTCAGGAGTGTGGAAAATATTTGCTTTAGCTGACATCAGAGGGTATTCATTTATTGGCTTCATTAAAAATTGACTGCACGTGTGTCTCTATATGCATAGCAAATTCTTCAAGGAATGTGACTGCAGTCTGTCTTATTAGCTTAATGCCGTTAAACTCATAGCCTGGGTGAACTAAGACTAAAAGTAAAAAATCAAGATCAAGAAAAAATAATAAGAAAAAAACTCGTAACTTGAAAGAAATAAACATTCCCTTCATAATAACACTTTTCTCAGATGTGAACAGTCCTCCTGTGTTTTGGGTGTTGGTTTTCTTTTTCTTTTTGATAAAATGAATGAAGACTGATCAATCAACTATGGCCTGTACTGTTTTTTTACCCAGCAGTTTCAAAGCTTTTCATGTCTTAAAAACCTCTTTATTCCCTCTTTTTATTTTAGTTTCTGAAATTTTCTTTTTTTGACCATAGAATCATTCAGACTACACAGGAGAGCAAGCTGATGTTAAGACCCAACAACTCTTTGCTGTATTGATCTTCAAGTGAGTAAATAGACTAAAATTGATGAAAACATCCCATGTTTATTCAAAGGTATTTCTCTATCTGAAGCTCCAGAAATTGAAGAAATTGAGGATACATGAAATTGATTGTTCCCCCCCCCCCCTTTTTTTTTTGGTAGAATTATTTATTATAAATTATTTTTTACCTTCTCCTATACAAACTGAAATGCTTTCTCATAAATAGGGACTTTACAGATTTAGTTTACAATCTTCCTTCTGAAAAATTATGGAAACCATTGGCCCTGCAGTAGGCTTTGTCATGATTCACTACCCTTTTTGGTTAGGTTTTCTTCCAGCACTCAAGAAAAAGATCAACCGTAGCATAAAATGATACTCTGATTTTCTTTATTAAATAAAAGAAAACATGGAAATTCCACATCCATCCTCACTTAAATTCAGACATAACGAAAGCTTAATTCTTTGGCTGGAGTATTTTGCTGTGATCATTCAGCCATCATTTCTAATGGAGGGCAAATGGTTTCCCACTGAGAAACCCTGCTTGCAAGGCATGGTCACTTTTTTAGACTTAGATGGCTTTGTTTATGTAGTAAGCATTAAAAGCAGCACAGTACCATTTCTCAGAAGGTTTTCCTCTCGCTTTCCTTCCAGGACAAAGTTTTCCTCCCACTTCAGGGCTACATTCATTCTAAGGAGTCTTTCTATGCTGCCTCAGAACAGTTTTAAAGGGGCACTTCAGGAAAAAAAAAAAAAGAAAAGAAAAAAAAAAAACATGTTTAGCATGCAGTCCATAAATACAGAGGCGTTTCCCCACCAATGACAAACACAAAAGCTACAGAAGACCAAAGTAGGCCTGAATAAGAGAACAGATTTATTTTTAGCTTCTTATGCAGATAAGACTTTCCTATCTTGTGATAAAAAGCAAAAATTGAAGTTCTTTAACAAGCTCCAGCTTGTCCTTTTAGAGTGACTTCTGATGAGTGGGACTATACGGAACTGCTTTGCAGATTCTTCATGGCTACACATCTGCTGGCTGACTGTGATTGTTGTAGACTGGGTGTTAACTTGAAGCACTAGATAACGAAAATAAAATATAGTAATAAAGTATACTCCTTCAGTCTGTGATGACATTTACTATCCCACAATCCTTAGGACTGCAGCCTACAACACTCCTCCACCCGAAGCAAAGTTCTTACTTTTTCACAAGTTTGACTTTCCCTTCCAGCTAAATGTGAAACCGCTTATGCGTGCATGTTAAAATAGCCTTTCTCATTTGGGAATTTCAGAGAACTGAAAGGTATCATAGAGCCAATTCATGATGATGGCTTTTACTGTCTTGGGTGCCTTCAAACATTTCCTTGTTATGTAGACTACTGGACATAATTATAAGTCTAGATATTTACAAAAAGAGACTGGCACTAAGCAGAAACACCTGAGACTTTTGTAGGCAAAAGCTCATCCTATGAAAAACTGCTGTTTAATGCCAGAATAAAAATTCACATAAATATACTTTACCTTCAATGTTGGTCTTATCCGCCTAGCGCTGCTGGCACATGCCCATAGTTCCTCTGCCTCCCTCATCAAGTGTAATCACTGTTAAAGTTACTCTGGAGATATGCTTGGCAGTTCTCAAATCCTAATGTGAAGCTGCATTATATATTTTCCAGCAGTAACACCTAGACTAGTGGGTTGGCTCCTGAAGAGAATGTAGTGGTGATAGTTGGGTGTTTCTGTTGATAGATGCCTCTGAGGCAGCCCTGTTGTTTGATTACACTCCACACTAAATTGATTCTTGAGTCATTTTGTACTTTTTAAAATTTTCCCTCTCTGACAAGAATGTGAATCTGAGAATACATATTAAAATAAGCCTTTTAATCATCAAATTTTAGAGATTTTTATGGTATCTTAGAGGCATTTGCACATTCTATGTTACAGGCAGATGACTGCCCAGAACTAGTCTCAAAAAGACTATTGATTGTATTAGAAGTTGATATATTCCATCATACAAATAATTAAGAAAAAGGAAAAAAAAATCAGAAAATAAGTTAATGTTTGGAATTATTCCTTAATATTTTTTTCCTGCTGAAAAGAATATCAGCAAAATGTTAAAAAAACACTAATATTTCTTCTAAAACACTAAAATTTTACTATCTAATAAGATTCCTCTTGTCATAAGTATATGTTTGCATAGATACCTCCTGCTGTGGAAACATGATTTTCATTATAAAACAATGAATTTAACCTATGAAAATGATTCATTAACATAATTTATATCTAGTTACCCAATGTCCTTATGAGGACAACTATTGCATAAACAAATGTTGACATTAAATATTGAACACTGAAAATAGAAAATAGAATTAATATTGCCTCTTACTTTTTAACTGAATATTTCTTACTCATTAAATACATATCTGGATGATAGAGGTTAGATGAGCAACTATACAAGAATGTATTTAATATTTCTTTGATTTGCTATTCATTTTCCAGTCCTATATCAAGGTATAGAGAAGTAGCTTCTTTGAGGAAATATCCAAGGAGATTTTTCCTTCTGCTAAACTAAATTTTGCAAACCTAAATTCATTTTCACCACGTCCTCAGTATGCTCTGATTGCACAGAAATAAATGAGAACTGGGCAACCCAACATGCCTGCCTGAACTGTGTCTGAATTACCAGTGAAATGTAGTAGGTCTAGCTGCAGTGGAATTAACTTTCTTCACAGAAATCCATATGGTGCTATGTTTTAGATTCTTACTAAATGTTGTTTATAACACCAGCATTTTGGTTATTGCTGATCTGTGCTTGAATTTCAGTGCCGGGACAAAACAGTCAGAAAACGGGCTCCCTATTCCTATCATCTCAATACACATTACTATACCAATGTCTTCAGAAACACTTCCTATGTACAAAGATTAAGCTATACAGCTGAAAGATGCCTAATTAGACACAACTATTGTGCCTCCTAAAGCTACTCAAATGATTGAACAGACAAAAGCTATGAATTACTGAAAGAAGATATGACGGTTGCTCCAAAAGCTATGCCTCCTATTTTATAATGTTGGCCCACAATCTCAGAGGCAGATATTGGTGAGATGACAGTGGAGGCTGAAACTTCCCACCAATATTCTGTTACATTTTGTCACTACGTGACAGCAGCCGTGAGACAAGTCTACAGCACAGAAAAGTGATCTAATTAAAGTTATATAAGAAGCAAGGCTTGCAGGGGAAGTTAACGCCTTTTACTATGCCAGTATTTCCTGTGTGCCATATTTCTCTAAAATTCTTAACCACCATACTACAAAGGAAAGACTTCACTTATTGCGTTGATACTTACGATGCACCCAGATTACTGTTGAAACAGAGGGATAGGGGCAAATTCAGTAAATGTAAAACCATAATCAAATACTTTCTTTCACACAAAATTCCTTGTTGATTTCTGTGTGCATATTGCCCACAGCAAGTTTGTAAAACTGATGGCAGGAAAAAAAAATACAAAGAAATACAACACACGTTGATAGAGGCAGAACATAGTGGAATATTTATAATTTACCTAGATCCAAGTACTCCCTTCTCTGAGGGCTGAGAGATGCCACAAGTGGAAAAATGTACAGATTCCTTGGCATTCTGCATAGTGTATTAATTAATCTTATGAAAAACGTGGAGTATAGAAGGACCTTCAGATCAGCAGCTCCTTTCAAAAAGGACAGTGGAAATTCCATACTGCTGGCTGGCTTGGAGGTCTTTTCTTGGGGACTGCTGTTTTGCAACAGACTATTTTTGGTAAGTAAACTGGCTATGAAGGGGAAAAAAAGAAACTGAGAACTCAAGCTGATGTGGAACAGCATGTGTGTGAAAGTTCAGTCAGAACATACAGTGCTGCCGCTTCATATAAAGGAGAAACCAGCACATGGGGAAACTCTCCTCTTTGCCCATCAAAGCACTTCATATATTCACAGTGTGAATTTGCACAAATATTTATGTAATGAAGTACAGCAGAGCAGTAGCAGTTAATATTTGTTACATTCCAACAGAAAAAAAAAAAAAAAAGAAAGAAAAGGTAGCATGGACTATAACTGGCCTCCTGTGATCTGACCATCTCCCTGCTTTTTCCTACTTATTTTATTGCAATGTTTTTCATAGTATCTCAGACACCTCTCACCTTTTCCTCCTTCAGAACAAAACAGATAGAAAAAAAAGTATTCAGTGTATGGCTATTGGGTTTGTTTGCTTCTTTGGTGTTCATTCATCGTTCTAAAGAAATAAGAATTGCAAAAGACAAGTGAATGTTCAGTGACATAAAAAAAACTTACAAAAATTACGTTAGCAAATGTGTTTATTTAAAAGCAGCGCTATACCTTTTGTACCTGTTAAGAAATTCACTCTGTCATGGACCTATGATTCCTTTTTCATTATCAGGGAGTAATATAATGGATTTTGCACAAACCCTTAAGAATTATTATTTCCTGTTTAGTGGTTTTAATTTCAATTTGATAATGAAACACCCATGAAATTTAAAGGTTTAATTGGGGGAAAGGGGTTTAGCACTAGCACCTGGCAAACTATATGAAATGCATACTAAACTAAGGATTAAAAATCAGCATTCCTGTGACTTTTTTTTCACTCTGTCGTTTATACAGAGGGTCATGGAGCATGGAGATCAGCCTGCAAACTGGCAGTGGAGGTAAGGGTGAGAAGGCAAAAGGCTCCATACAGCTCTGGGAGACCATCTTAAGGAGGGAAGTGGCCGCAGCCAAGACTTCCTACAAACCTCAGTAGCTCTGAGCTGAGATTCTACCTACAGAATGCTCTGCAGAAAAAATAATAATAATAATAATAATAATAATAATAATAATATATGCATTGTAATATAGCAGGTCTGCTGAGATGGCATAAGTAGCATCTATTATTAAAATAATGGAAGGCAAATAATGAAAGAATAGCTACAACAAACCATTTCTTGTACAGTTTCAGAGTTTTCAAAGCAGATGTAAAGATCTCTATCTCTTCTCCATCACTTCTATTATGCGAGGCTCAATGTAACTATAAAAGTGTTGACAATTCAAAAGAATGAACATTGTAAAGAAATACATATGCTGTTTACCTGCTCTAAACACTCCACACACAAACAAACAGATTGCACAACATTTTGTATGAAAAATCATAACTGAAATGTAATAAAATACCACAAACAGGAATGAACAATTTTTAAACTTTGTTGTCTTTTTTTTCAGAGATGCTTTGCAACTCACTAAGTCTATTTTCCAAGTCAAGAACTCAGATTTATTTTAATCACAAATTGAAAACAATGTTGTTTTCAAAAACCAAGGTGTGCACTGATTCTTTCATGCTAGATGCCTTTCTACTCCTGTGGTCAAGTACCTTGCAGTTATTATCGCTTATTTGTTCAAGTGGTGAGGAAATATTAAATATCACAAGTTCTCAGCAGAGACTGGACAATAATTATCAACAGATGGCTGGCAGGAGGGTATTGAGAGAGAGAGAAAGAAAGAAATTGCACTTATGTCCAGAACACCCCTCTCCCAGAAACCCTAAACAGTCCAGCGGTCACAGTTTGGGTTTAAATCAGATTTAAGTTAGCTGCCTCTGTTCTCTCCACTCTTTTTGTGCACCTTCAACTCTTGCTTATTATTGGAAAGCCCAACAACTTCTCATAATTTACTTTCCTGTTAAAAATAATATCACTGCTGGGTAATTAGATGTGCAATTTTTCAACACTGTCTTAAGCTTCCATACCCATATACCTTAAAGGACTCCCCAGAAGATGTGGAAACACTCAGTGGGAAGAACATCCACTGAAGTTACTGATGGAGTTAGGATAATTTATTTCAGGATGGTTAGGATAATTTATTCCAGGCTCCCTTTACATATGATATGCTTTGTTTTCAGAAGAAACATATGGCTGATCAAACCACTAGACCTTGAGGTATTTGCTTCACAAATCAGCCCTTCCCTAAATATTTTTAAGGCATGTCTGGTTTGCAAACTCCAGGAAAAGGTAAAGACAGTAAAAATCGTGTACTACTCATCACAATGCATTTTCCTTTGCACTGTGTATATGACAGACTCCATCTGTGTATTGCACTCCAGGTACCTCAGTTAGAAACTCTGTAAAAGCCCCAGAAAACTATTTCATAAGGTTAAATCCAAGGGATCTCCACTGGGTTTCTGCACAGATGTATTTTCTGTTATTAAATCTGGTCTTTATTTGTGAGTTGACGCAGGGAAAAGTGCTTTAGAGACCATTATAGGGAGAAAAGTTCTACTCTCCTTATATTTTGTAAGGAGAGCCCACACAATAGTTCCCAAATCATTGTAGCAGTCCAGTTGCAGTGTTTCAAACTGTTGAAAATAAGCTCCCGAAGTGCATTCCTACTGCTTCTCAACAGCTTTGCCGCACAGCATCACAGAAAGCATTGCTCCAAACTACCTGGGAGGTAGCAGCGTTCTCCTTTCCCAGCCCAGACGTGCTCAGCACTGGACTCTGTTCACACCTGCAAGTTCCTTTCCCAAGACACACCAGAGCCATTGTTCTCCACGTGGGAAATCTGATTGGAGCAAATACAATCACAGAATCATAGGTGGTGAAAAGGACCTACGGAGATCATCTAGTCCAATCCCCTGCTAAAGCAAGTTCCCTACAGTAGACTGCAAACTATACTTTCTAAGACATCTCACATGCTGCGGTAACTACCAGATCATACCTGCAGGTGTACATATCATAGCCATCGCTACCTTTTATGGCACTGATTTAGCAGAACTGCCCTGCACGTGCCCAGATCGACTTTCCTTGTAGGTTCTCTGTTTGCCTCACCTCTGTTCACCAGAAGATATTAGAATTTCAGCTGACCTCCCGGCCTTGCCCAAGCTGAGGCAGAGTTGACTGCAGGAACTGCAAGCCCTGGTAATGCACTATTAACAAGCAAAGCAGTCCTGAGTGTCAAGAGTAGGCAGCTTTGCTGCATCTATCCCTCCCACCTGAGCAGATCCAAGAAGCAAGTCATCCAAAGCAGCCCAAACTTTCAGGAAGGTGGACTCTGGATTTCTTTCTTTCTTGCATTCACCTCAAGTTTTGTCGAATTAGGCAACTTTTATACCCTTCTCATTACAAAAAAAAAACCAAACAAACAAACAAAAACCCTCTGAAATTTATACTAATCAGTTTCTGGGAATTTGCTTCACCAAGAGGTGCAATTCTTTTCTTTCAGAGTCAGTCTGGGGATATAAACACTACACCTCTTGGGCTGGAAGTCTGCTTAAGGATGACTATAAAATTCTATTTTAAATACAGGGCCTGGAATATGTGTTGATTAAAATTAAAACAACAATAAACAAGAACTCAAAGTCAGGGTCAAGCCTGTATGTTGGATAAAACCCCTTTTTTGGTTGTTTCCTGCTTCATAAACATGACTAACAAAGGGAGATTCTCTTCCCTCCCTCATTTTATGAGAAAATATGTAAAACATAAAATCTACCTGCTTTTCTTGCAAAAGCATTTAATGTCGTTCTGCAGAACTCCACAGCTGATGTATTACTATGAGATTGTAACAGAACAGCATCAGGAAACTTCAAATCTCTAAAGTTCTATAATGGGAATAATAAGGCATCACAAATCAGTAAGCTAGTAGCATTCACCCAAGGAAAACATTCAGTCAATTCATG
Organism: Phasianus colchicus; assembly: GCF_987193195.1. Taxonomy (NCBI): domain Eukaryota; kingdom Metazoa; phylum Chordata; class Aves; order Galliformes; family Phasianidae; genus Phasianus; species Phasianus colchicus. The sequence goes on along the minus strand of NC_143439.1, from coordinate 58,995,487 downwards.
TACAAATATTTTTTTTTCCTACAAGATCCCAGTAATTAATAAGCTGATGCACAGTGGCTATCAAGCCATGGGCTGGATGGGTTTTTGGAAAGATCTCAATAAAATTTTCTGGTAAATTAAATTTTTTGAGTGTGTCACAGAAACATTTATTCTTACTTTTTTTCTAGGTATCTTAACCCAAATGAAATGTTAACAATTAAAAAAAAATAAAAAATCAGCACTTACACCCTAGCTGATCTAATAAAATGACTTTTCATATTTTCATTTAAAAAAAAATTCATTCTGTTTTAAAATGTTTTTTAATCACTTAGCTTGATATTTTTACACGTGTTTCAATAAAAAGTTCTATCTAATGAATTCCCTTCTCAAAACACCAGTAAGTTTGGAAGTTGAAGGTCAGATGGTTAAATAAAAGGCTTGTTGCACTGACCAGGGAGCAAATGTGAGCAGTAGCAGATAAAGGCTGCACATTCTGGACCTTATGCAAGCACCCAGCACACATACACACACACTCACACCCTCAAACATGGATTTGGACTAGAACTGGACAAAATCCCTGCCTGAGGCAAACCAGCCAGTCCTGGAAGGCTGTTCCCTTTCACATAAAAATAGTAATAATGAATAAAAATATTTGGAAGGCCTCCAATGCTTCATACAGCATAATTTCTGTTTCTCTTCCCCATGTGTACCCACAGACTAGCTCCCACTTCTATGGTCCTTGTTCTCCCTGGTTTCTCACCGAGGTAATATATTTGCACCACCGTGAATGAAAAGCAACATTCTGAATTATAAGTGCAAAGGAAATCTGTGTTCTTAAAGCCTTCTTACCTTTTCTCAGGGTGCTATGTTTCATCATGCAAACAAAGATCCCATTCAGGACAGCAACATCATCTCACACATTGGACATGAGGCTTGGAGTTAGGTCACTTTTGTGTGTGTGTTTCCCGCATTGCCTCATGTGACCTTAGCCATTAATGCAGTATCTGGTACCTCAGTTTCTCACTTTGCTAAACTGAAGGAAATATTTCCATGCTAATGGCCATTGAACTCAAAGAGTAGTTTACCCAAAGCAGGAATGCAGTACCTGAATCCTAAATTGCAGCTGAAGAATTTCGCCTTTCTTCTAAAACTGGAAGCAACTAAATATTCCAGTTGCACCACTCCATGACCTGGAAGATTCCAAAGGGGCCCATTTCACACATTCTCTATGTATGAAGAGCTACATAGCTGTGTCCACTTGATCAGAATTCAGATACCATCCACATACACCTCTTGACCAGGACACTCTCTCCTGAGCTGAAAACTTGAGTGGGCACCTTTTAAACCAGAGAATATTGGGAAAAAAATAGCTTCCGTGTTTCACATTGCTTTTTCTCTCCATGGAATGGAGATGTTATTCTCAGCTGCTTCATGCAGCTCGGAGTTGAACAGACAGTTAAATGCTAACAGGGAGTCCAGCCGGATCCTGTACACTACTGTAGGGCAGAGGGCCCTGCATGAGCGATGAGTCATATTTTCCAGAATCTTACTCAGTATCAACGACCAGCAAGTATAACAGAAAAGTGAAACTCCCTGAATGTGTAAGAAAAAACATAACCACATAACACTTTGACTTAGAATATGTGATTGTTTCCTCTGTCATGTAAACCAGTGAAATAAAGTCCTGATGTTTTCTCATAGCTGAAGCTATGAGTATCTGTACAGCAACAACTGAACAATGGTCATCAGTGCAGTCATGAGTCCTAAATAAAGAGCAAATCCTTTGGCTTTTGGGGCTGCCATGCTGGTTCGGCTAATGTCTGAAAGTACAATCATTTCCTCAACTGTATGTTGAACACAAGACAGTACCTGACTGCTGGAACTAGCAAAAGTCCAGGAACCGTCTTAGAAGATATGACAAAACTCTGAACTTAAGACAAATTAAAATTCCTTATAAAACCAGTTTCAAGTTTCAGATAAGCCGTCTGGATAGATATCAGGAAGTTTTCACTGCTCCTCTATGACTACAGTCTTATAAAGGTGATTAAATATAAAAACAAAGTATGGTTATTAGTGCCTTTTGCTGAACAGAATCACTATTTCTCTGTCTTATTTCCACATGAGCAGGTACTAGCAATGTTGTCCTGTGTACCTCAGACAAGTAATGAAGCTATAGGTACATTCATCTGTGAGAACCACAAAAGTCTGTGTAAAAAGTGACAACCCATAGGATTGAAAATGCATTTATCTTGAGGGATAAAGTAAATCATCGTTTAAAATACTCTTAGAACTAAGCATTCTTCAAACAACATTGATTTATAAATGATTACTATCTAACCAAGTACAAATGAACAATTGGTAAAGCATCAGACAACTAGGAAAAAGAATAAGTTGTATGAGAATAAACGTACAACAAAGCTTGTGAGCTGCTCTGACTTTGAAACTCTTCTGTAAACATGTGACATTCACTTCAGAGGCTTACATAAAGAAATATTGAGTGCTGTCCATGATTCTGTTCAATACCATTAAAAAGCCATTATTCAGTAATACAAACAGTTTAGTTTCACCTCCTCTAAGGTTGGCGTTGTTCTTGGTGAGGTTGTGTTTTTTTTTTAAGTCTGAAAAGAGGACAAGACACAGTTATACTGTGTGGCTGCTGGACAGGAGGTGCCATTGTGGCTACCAGAGTTTTATTTATCCTTAACCCTAAGAAGCAGTCCTTTAACCAATAGCCTTCTCTATTGCCTTTCCACTGGAAATTTAGCACCATACTTTGCTCTATTCCCAGGACAGTTTTTAATGGCTGCTTCTCGTTACAGAGAAAAAGCTTCTTCTGAGTTGGTCCTGTTCCAGTTCAACAAGTTACAGCGCTTACCAGGGACTTAAACTGCAGCTGCTTGATGCTCGGAGAAGATCCACTGGCACTGACATGTCGTTAGGGCAGCTTGCTGCTGTTGCTTAGATGAACAATTCATTTCTGAAGTAGTTGAGTGGGAAAAGAAAAAAAAAAAAAAACTTTCAAGTTGGAAAAGAAAAGATCTTTTGTCACTGGCGTTTGACATTTAATCTAATTTTCAGTGTACGTATACAGTACCAGGTCTAACATAATTAGCAGTGTCATAAAGACACAATGCCCAAGCAGTTTTAAACACACGCACGCACACACACGCAGAGTTGGCAGTCACAATCTGTTATTATCACAGTGGATAGCATTAATCATTTTTAATGGTCAATCTGTTAAAAAGAAGTTCTAACTGATTAGTGGTGTAAAAAAAAATAAACTTCATGCATACAAATCTTATTTCTAAAAAACTGAATCACTTTTGTCAGGTATTTAACTTAAACCAGCAAAACAGACCATCAAGAAGGCAGCATTTAAATGGATGCCTGCAGCGATGGCCAGTCAATGGCCTCTTTATTTGTTAAAGATGGATTATTTTAAATAAATTACAGAGCACTTTCACTGAATAAACAGAGTCTCAGTGGCTGTGGCATGCTATACATGCTTAATTGAGCCACAGAAATCCTAAATGACTACTGAGCTGTGTAATCGCCTTTGATTTTGCTGATAGGACCTGATTCTTTAGGCAAAAACCAAGCCATTGAGGGCTGAAAAGCAACCCTACCTTGAGGAAAATAGAAAGTTTAATCTGGAATATATACTTATAATATTTCGGAAACCACAGGGATGGAGTGTTCCAATAACTGAACACAAGGCAGCTTCAGAAGTGAACGATCTGCGTGTCATTTTTATTTGAGCTTGATATGTTAAATGTCCCAAATGTTTATGTTGTATAAGCCCACTTAAACATTGCAAAGTGCAACAGATTCATTGGCAAAATAAAAAGTATAGCTTTCTCAATCTTGCTTGCTGTCTTTCTGCATTGATACAGCACATAATGCGTATACATGTACCCAGGGGTTTTCTTAAGTAATGGTGTAATTCGACCGCTTTTGGGGAACCTGTTAATGTGATTTATTTTGAGTGTTACCTATGGATACTATAGGCTGAAGTAAAACATTAAGTCAGAAAATGGGAAAAGATATTTTAACCCTTTCTGATCATCATGCCCATTTCAAGACTGTGTATTATTAACTCCTTAAGTGCCAGTTCTCATGTCACTTGGCCAACAAAAAATCCCGTCTGAAACAACTGTGCACTTAGTATACAAAACCTGCAGGTCAGATCCATCCTCTGACATAAATGAGTCCTTAGGTAATGAAAAGTGGAATTCATTCTGACGCAAGTTATAACCTTAAATAGTATTACTTCCATTTGCCACTCTCCCTGACACTGAGAGGCAGTTTGAGAGTTACTTAGAATAACAGCAATTGAAAGAGAGATGCATATTTTTTCATACTGGATTTTCTCTGAAAAACCTGAGCACCTACACCTTTCTCTTCTAGGCAAGTGCAAAACTGCTTAGCTGTGAAATACGTCCCTTTCTAATAGAGCATAGTGAGAGGCATTTGCAGTTTCCACAATCAGATTGTACATTTTATATGTATGTGTATATATATATATACATATATATATATATAAAAGTTTAACCATGGTGGTAAAGTACATGCCTGCCAATATTCAATTAGATTGATAAGCATAAAATATTGAAAATTTGTCCTTCCACACTTTGTTTCATCCACCGATCCCTGAAAATTAAAATACATGAGTTATTCTACAGGATTCCAATGAGGCTTTTTCAAAAATTATGCTCCAGAATCCCAAACTGAACACCAAAGGATGCTAAGTCAGGATGGAAAACTTTGACCAAGGCAACTGTTCCTCTGATTTGTGAGAAACACAGAGGAAGAGGGAGTAGAGGAATTCGAAGATGTCCTTGGTGCAGTTGTGGATATTCCCTCAGTACTCTTCATAACAGATGAGAAAAGATCCCATTCTCCTGAATATCAGCGCTTCCTGGTGGGAAACAGCCCCCAGTTTTGCCCACCTCCTGCATCAGGTCAGCTCAGCAGGGAGGACAGACATGGGGAGCAAGCACAGCTGTCACAGCTCTCCTTAACACCTTGGCACCATTTCTCAAGGAGAGAAGAAAAACAAAAGAAATGCTCTCATCCATTTTCCTTTGGCCACAGAGATATTCTCAGGAGGCCACAGATCACACCAAAACTGTGTGATGAAGGTGAGTTTAAAATTCCACTCCTTACATGACCAAGCCTAGTGTCATACAGCCATTCTGCTCTCCACCCCAGGGATTACGGAGCCATGTGGCAAAAGACCACATGTGGGCACCTTCCGTGAAATCAGCTGTACAGGAATAATACCTGCACCCATGAAGCCCAGAGCTGAACTGTACTGACACACGCCTATCTCCTTGGTGGCCTTGACCCTCACTGAAAGTAATTTGAAATGATTTCCCATGGGACCTTTTAAAAGTTGTTGGGTTGGGTTTTTTGGTTTTTTTGATTTTTCCTTTGGTTTGGTTTGGTTTTTTTCCCTGTTAAATATGTCTGTGCTCCTGCCAGTAACCCTTTGACTGTGCTTGGAGCTAACTCAGAGACATCTGGCTGGATTCAAATGTTCAAGTGCTTTTTATGATCCCTTTGGCCAGGGATCACAGCATCTTATAGGGATATTCACTGAGGACCCCTGTGCTCTCTTGATGCTCCAGAAGGGTTCAAATAATGAAGACACTGCAAACAGATCTGAATAGGAAAGGTTTTCAGAAACTGGGGAGGAACTGTCTTATCTCACAGGAGAAATCTAGGTAGATTTAAAAGCAATATGAAACAGAGACCAGGAATTGCACCACATGTGTGTAAGGAGAAATATGATATAATTGGTTAACTGAGACCTACCTAAATCAGGAAACAGGCTTGAACATTAAAATTCTAAGGTGTAGTTAATAGAAAAGACTGAATTGGACACAGGGGAAACAGCTATATGGGTGCGGAAGTGTGCTAACTCCAGGAAAATAAATGCTGCAGCTGATTGGACTGCTACAGAAAAAGCAGCTGACACTGTGAAACAATCATAAGAAACTTACAGCCCCTCAGGAACTGGTGACAGGTCACAAAATGATTCTGCAGAGGACAGGTTACAGCAAGTTGCAATAAGGGATTGAAAGGCCACTTAATTATCGGTTATCTTTTAAGTGAGGTAATACTGGTGGATATTGGCATGCTTGAGATCCTAGAGATAGCCTTCACTTTGCTTAAAAAGTGAAAATGTCATGAGCCAAAAATTAAATAAAGATCATTACTAGCACCTTGTATAAAAGCAAGTGGAAGAAAGTCATCCATTCCTGGAACAAACATAAGTTCTATTAAATAGATTTTTCTACTAAGTATGTAATACTCCCAGTAGGTCCTTACCTATGTTTAGACACTTATACTACAGCCTGAAGACTCCTGCTGTGTGAGAGAATGCATATAGAGTCACGGAATGGCTTGGGTTGGAAGGGACCTCAAAGATCACTAGTTCCAAACCCCTCTCATGGGCTGGCTGCCCCCCATCAGATCAGGCTGCCCAGGGCTCCATCCAACCTGGATGACATCTCCAGGGATGGGGCATCACATCTTTCACAGTTCAAATCCTACAGCAAATACTATGAGAAATATGAAGAAGGATATGCTACATTTATTCATACAATGTCCTTCAGATCAAAATACTTGAAAGTGCTTAACAATCAGCACAGGTGCCTTCAAGTGCATTCGCTAAGCAAAAAGATATTGTCACATGTGGAGTAACTGCAGCTAATTCCTTATTCACATCATACACTCACCCCACATACCTTGCAGTAGCACTTGCAATAGGAAGGTCAAGTCCTTTACTTTGTTATTGCAGAAGGCATTTCAATTTTAAAAAATAATCAAAGCTACCTTTACTCTTTGCTGTTTCAGTTCCTGTCTTCAACAGGAATCAAGTTCTTCCTATCAAGTTCTTCCCATATTCTGCTGCGCAGTGCTCCATGTATGTTTTTCTGTTTGAGTCAATCTTATAAAAGTTTTGCCTTGCCCTCAAAAAGAAAGCAAAGAAACCATCACAAAACAGATATACTCAAACAAGAGTGTTAGTGTCATCTCAGTGCTTACTTTTCCAACTCCTGCTAAAGCTTCTTGTGAGAAGCTACTACAGCTTCTTTTAACCTTTCGCATTTTTTATTGGATCAATTTTGCTGTTGATTGTCATTTTCTGTCATGTATATGTTTTATCCCCTTTATTTATCACTACTCTCTATTAACAGTGGGCAGAGTGACTCAGCTGTCTACAGGTATGAATGCATTAATAATTAGCGGAGACCCTTTCCCTCTCTGCAGACTGCAGGTAGCATCCTGTTTCAACCTTCAGCAATGCAAATAAGCCAATGTTGGCAGTATATCATGAACTGCTCACCAGTCATTTCCTTAATGACTTGCTAATTTTCCTCCCCATATCCTCCACATGACATGCTGGAACCCCACATGCCAGCACAACGGAGACTGCAGCCCATGCCGATGGCCCTAGGATTCTGATTTCATGCCAGCTCTGGTTTCTCTCTTTTTCCCTTAAGGAATCTGTTCTGAGTTTTTAATTTTATCTTTGATGGTGGCAGAAATAAAATTCTTTAGATATTTAATGTCCCTACCTATTGCTAATCTAGTGCTTACTGCTAATTTGCAGCTGCCTGAACTTTGTGTTTTATGGCAAAAAACACAGATGAGCGTTTTTATTTTCTGTTCACATTTCATCCTTCTTCACTTGATTTACTCAAGTAAATATTATACAGTTCCTAAACTAATATTTTTTTACTTTTGTTGTTTTTAATTAAGAATGAAAGAACATGTATCCCTGAATTTACCCCCAGAACATAGTTTAATACACACAGAATACAATGTAATCTTTCTTGGATTTGAATACTACTTTCAATGAGTTTTAGAAGCATTAATAGCTGAAAAGTACCATTGTATCCCAGGGTAGGGTAATCTCCTTAAACCTCCAGAAATAACAAGAACATTGTTTTTCTTTTGTATCATAACACTGGGATTTACCAGACTAATACAGTAGGACTCTCATTCTGAAAATCATATTTTCCTATTTATTGACTGAAATAACTATGCTATGCAACCACAAAACTAGAAACACGGGGATGTTTTGCCTCAGTAATATGATATGCTCTAGATAGAAGGCACTTAAGGCTGTCCTCATGCGGTGTATATGCACAAAGCAATTGCCTGGGAGCCACTTCTGTGATGACAGTGTACTTGCTGATGGCATGGCCTCAGGTTTCAGAAAATGGAGGACGTCTGCAGTCTGACCAGCTCCAGCCTACACAGATGTTGCTGTCAGCTGCATGGGGGCTCTTGTGTGTAATTCTCATGGTTGAGGACTAAGTCCCTACAGGGGGCTTTTTCTTGGCCTGGGTGACCAAATTGAAAAATACCAGAAAAAAAAAAAAAAAATTATTAAAAGTCTGCCCAAAAGATGCTTTTTGCAATATTCTGTAAAGCAAAGTAGTTTGTCTGCATTTGTTTCATTTTAAAAAACAAAACAAAACAAAAAAAATTTAAAATAAAACACGTGCTTTGATCTCCCTTCTTGTAACCTGTGGTTAATATGGTCATCTGGAAAAGAAGCAATGCAGATTCAAGCCTCGTCTTTTAAGGTCTCAGGAGAGCTGAACATTGTGTTATCCCACATTTGCATCTGCCTAATGGAGACAAGTAATGCTTTTTTATTTTGATGGGTACTTACAAGCTGTGTGTCAGCAATGTGTTAGAAACATCCTATGGTGTACCTGTCCTGGCATTCTCTTTGCTAGCTCAATTCCAGGGCTAGCAAGACTCAGGTTAGATGGACACTGGCAATTTCTTCACATTACCTGATGCACAGTAGTACAATGAGAGGAGATACATTTACAGCAAAATCTGTACAATTACTAAGATTGGAAATACCACCAAGATGATCTGGTCCAACCAGAAACCCATCACCACTGTACCACTAAACCATGTCACTCATTGTGACATGCACCTTTTTCATGAACACCCCCACCACCTCCCTTGGCAGCCTGTTCCAACACCTCACCACTCTTTCTGAGAATAAATTTTTCCTAATATCCATCTGAACCTCTCCCGGCACAACTAAACCATTACCTCTTATCATACTCTGTGTATGGTAACACTGCTTCCACAAACTTGCCAGCAGGATATGGGACCATGGAAATGCAGCAAGCACAGAGAAGTATCCAAATGGATCTCCGTCAGTAACAGGAATTCAGGACTGAGGCAGCGAGCTTCTTTGCTGCAATGGGAATTAGAAGTTAAAAGCACAACCTGTGTCAAAACAGAAGAGACAAGTAATTAAAGCAGTATTGCTAACAGTGGATAAGGGCTAAGAGCAAGAAAATGTGTCCAACATACAAATTTCAAATAGTGAATGGAATTTCTCCCTTTACATTGACTCTTAAATCAGATTTTTTTTTAATGTAACCATTTATTATATGAAATATATTACTGAATTCACTTGTGCTCCTCATATCACCCAAGTCTCTTACAAGCCTATATTTACTACTTAGTGTGCTTTTAAAGAAAACCTATCTGTGAAGTACCTATCCCAAACTAAGGCACATGCTTGAGTGCTTTTGTAGCTCAGGACATGAGGTCCACTTTTCTTTTTTTTCTTTTTTTTCTTTTTTTTTTTTTAAGGAGATGGAGCAAAGCCAGGGAAACAGCTAAGAGAATGGACAAGAAACACAAGAGAAACCGAGAAACCGAAAGAGCTGGCAAAGAAAAAACACAAAGGAGAGGAGTTGGCGAACAATAAATGAGAGCCACATATATATAACAAAGATTTGGAAAAAATGTTTATTTTATTTCAAATTAATAGCATGAAAGAATCTATAAATGTGGTACAAATTGTTCAATGCCTCATGCAGTGCCAGTATTATGCCATTCATTATACTTGCAGGTGTATTATTTCTAGTTCCCTTGATAAAAAAAAATGCTTTTCATGTATTCTGTTGTATTTTAAAGTGTATTTTTTCACTACTATAGTGCCAAAGATTCTTATTCTTCCATACTCAATAATAATGAATCATTCTCCTGGCTGCAGACTGGGAGTGTGGTTACTATTCTGTACAGGTAATTCTTCCATCTTTATTAAAGGGACCACTCCAAAATTGATCCATCTGCAATCCAAGATTTTCCTAAATGTTTATTTATCCCTGTAAGAATTGTTTTCCTAATAAAAATTATTCTTGTTTCTAATTCCAAATCTGGTCTCCTGCTATTGCAATGTTTCTTACGATCCATATTACATGCTTTTGTCTCAAAGAAAATTAAAAAAATATAACAGCACATCAAAATGTAATCTAACTTGTCAACATCTTGCTCCCAAATACACTCTCCTAACCATTGCAAGCATGCTATTGCCTGATTTCTCCAATGGCTGCTCAACAACAGATATGGAGAAGGTTTTGACAGAGATCTCAAAGCCAATAGTAGAGAAAATGATGCTGGAGGGAATTGCTCTAAGTGCTTTGGTACTTTTCATTGACACCTCTTTCCTCCTCACATCCACTCACAGAGAATCCAAATGGGCATGGGTAGATTCTGGTTCAAGATTCATGCAGAGCACATACCCCTTAAAAAAGTATTTATTTCTGTGTTAATTACTGTACAATCCTTCAATAACTGTTTCCATCAGACACAGCCCAAGGGGACTTTTCTGGACTAGCAGTCCAGAGTCCCTTTGATAAGCTTGTCAACCCCTGGCTTTGGGTTGTGCTTAACTTCTATCAGTCCAGACATTTCAGGCAATGGTGATTAATGAGGGATTACTTCTCATATCATGCTTTAATCCTACAAACTGAGGAGAAAACTATTTTACTGCCTTGCACTTTCTGTAACATTTTAAAAACACACATAAGAGTGTGGAGAAGGCCAGGCTCATTAAGCCTCTTGTGAGAGTAAATGGTTTAGACAATGCCCCCAAGAAAAAAGGCTTGTAATAAACCTCTGCTTGCTTTATCTTTTCAAGGCATGGATAATTTATCCTATGTCAGACTATACAGGCTAGTCAAGCACAAGAGAAAAAGATTTTCTCCAGATTCTACCCTGCAGAAGCACAACAGTATGCAAAGCATTTTATGAAGCCAACAAGCTACATATTAAAAGCTGAATTTATGCTATGATATAATGTAGCATGAACATCACTAGAGAAATGACAGTTATTTCAATGATAAGTTTTATCATTCAGATACACAGTACATTCAGATGTACTGTGGCTCAATGATAAGTTATTTTTTCAATTTGTTAATGCTGTGCATTCCCAGTTTCTAAGTCTTTTTACAAAGAGTTATTACATTGAGAGATAAATTAGAATTTAAATGCAGTTTCCCTTCAGTATACATGAATGAACATAATCATGAAGGAAGATCAGTCTTACATTTATCGCCATTCATCCAGACATCTGAGGAGACAGATGACTTTGCTACAGCATTTCCTACTGCAGGGACACTTGGGGTAGGCAGGACGTCTCTTGCCCTCCATATCAGCAGTTATTCTGCAGATGATATAGCAGTCACTGAAGTGGTAAAATTATCAGTAATACAAATTTTTAAAACCCTTGTTTTCTGTTACAAAATTCCAGTATTTTTGAAAAATTTCAACTGTAACAAGAAGTCAGACTTTAAAAACTCCTGTCCATCAAATACTGTCAGTTTACCCAGCCAAAAAACTTTGTTTCAAGCTTAACTACTGCATTAAGTACAAAGCCAGAAGCACCATTTTAAATAGAAATGAAATACCTTCTTGATCCAGCACTTCATTTGCACTTTTTCAAAATACACTGTCATTGACAGCTTCATTTCCCCACCAAAATATATTATTCACCAAAATCAATGTTTTCTGATAAAGAACTGAAAATAACATAGAGATTTCAAACGCAATAAGGGTAGGACTTTTTTAACTTTGGAAAAAAAAAAAAAAAAGAGTCATACAATCATTTTCTTATCTCTTATTTTCTCCATCTCTCATGTTTTCTTGCACACCCATGCAGGTACACGTGTTCACTCACCCTCAGAGATCACAGCCATCTTCACCCCTTTCTTTACCCATTCAGCCTCCACACTGTTTTAGCTGAATCTCCTGCAATTACAGTTTCATTCCTTTGCTTTATTCACTTCTCCGAACAAAATTGCTTTTCCACAGCACTTTTAGTTCCTACTGTAGGTCTGGTTATTGTCTTCATAGTCCTTATCTTACATGCCATTGGCCCCTTATTTCCAGATAACTTTATAACTCTGCCAAACTTTTTCATTTCACGGCAAATAGACTGAAAACATACAACAGCAGCTAGAAACCAGAAATAAATCCCACACAGATTGACCAGTCTGCTTTCTGCAGACCACCAACAAATTCTATCTCAATTTGTGAGTGTTCTGGATTTAGACCTTGTGAATTGCTGCCCAGACAACACTGGGTTTGACTCTTCTTTTATTTACATCCAGTAGGAAGCTTGGCAGTGACTCCAAATGAAACTGGACCAGGAATCAATAAAGTAATGTAATATAGCCAAGTTTTCATAAAAACAGAGCTTTTGAATCATGGCTGTGAGTCGTTGCTATCAGAATCAGAAAAGAGGCTACATGGTCGCTGAGCCTGATCCAGTTTTGCCTTTCCTCCCTTCTACATTGTTAAAATAGTCCGTATCTCTGAAAAGAAATTACCCTCTTACACTCCTGCTTCATCTTCCAGAGTCACCTGTTCTGTCCAACGAAACAATGCAGTGCAGAAGAACTATCAATTCCCCTATACAAGGTTGTTGCTTAGAAGGCAATTTTGGCATGTAATTTCAAGTTCCTTCAGAACAGAAATTCATTTTTCCATTTAAATCATGGAAAGAGAGAGGAAAATGTTTAAGCTTTGCAAAGCAATGCGACAATTCAAAATCTGGCAGTGCTAGTCTCCCTGTTTCCCAGGGGAGGATTAATTTGCTTCATTTCATCCTTTGCTTTTTATTATTTCAATTGGAGGATATAAAAATGCTATTGAAAGTTTTGAAGGATAAACTCTATATATGGCAACTGCTTAAAATAAGAATAAAATTTATGGAGACTGTAGACATTTTTATCACATTTATGTGATCTATTAATGATAAAAGAAATTTCCTTCATCTAACGAGCTCTATCTTTATTAATGTAACAAGGGAGGATATTTTAATTCTTACAATAAATCTAAGAAAGCTAAAATCTTAACTCTGAGGTACTTACTATGCTTGATTCTGAATTTAAAGAGAAGGTTGTTAACCTTTACATTGTTTTTATTACCTACAACATGGAGATCAGATATTTCAATATTCATTTTATCAGATCTTAACAGAGATTTCAAAGAAGCCATTAGATAATCAAACTGAGAAAAAAATCATAAATGCTATTTTAAAAAATGGTTGCAAAATTCTCTATTAACACAACATAAGTAATATAGGGAATTACTAAAGACCAGAAAATAGCACCTAAAATATTTTGCTATTTTATTGTCTTGTTTTCTATCAAAGCCAAAATAATACTCATCAGCACTGACAGAATGCCCATGTGGAAAAGCAGAGTGTAATTGTTGGCAGGGCTGAAAAGTGCAAGATGAGTTGATGAAGAAATTTCCTAGGTAAAGCAATGGGAACATCACTAAAACAAGAAACATTGTGGCAGGAAAGAGTGCTGAGATAGGACCAGGTACACGTATCCACATTTCTAAGATTACTTTCTATCACATTAAGCTTTTAAATCATATCTTCTTACATCTGCATATGTCTGAAAAGTGTATCTTAGGCAGGTCTTGAGACAGATGCTTCAAGACTGACTTCAAGAGTTACCTCAACCAGACAGTTAAAATCAATTCCTGCGTTGTCACATGAGTTAAAGTCATATCAAAGCCTATAAATGCTATCTTGCCTTCCAGGAAACACTCAAGAACTGGAGCAGAAATTTCTTCTGCCAAAAAGGAGCCACTTCATAGCCAGGAATCATGCCAGGTCACTGATGTTTGCTGCCAATTATAAAGTGTACTAGGGAATAAAAAATAGAAAGAGGATAGAATTTTTTAAAAACATAATTTCATATCCCCTTATCCAAAATCTCTTTCTGACTAGAAAATAGAGGACACATTTTTAATATATTTCAGGATTCTCTCTCCACTTAAAAGTGATAAGATTCCATACTTTTCTCAGTGTTACTTCCCATACAGTGACACATTTTTCCCCAGAAGCTTGTCCAAGTAAATAAATGATACATTTAACCATCCACAGCAATTAAAGCGCATGGCCTGAAACCAAAATTTTCTGGTTTAGATGCAAATATTTGTATAATTAAAAAAAAATACTTAGGAGTTAAAGTTTTATAAACAACTTGAAAAAATGATCAAAGCGAGTGTTTTATTTTTAATTTAAAGTCCAAATAAAGAATAAGTATACTTTACCTTTCTCTATATGCATATCACAGCCATCTGTTTAAAAAAAAAAAAAAGTTCAATGGTAATTGGCAGTATAAGAATCACATTCCTTCTGCCCTTTGCTCAGGCACGATGCCACGTAAGTTTGATGCCATAAAATTTAATTTTTTCATTTTGAATGATTTACAGTGGAGCAGAACTTATAAATCAGAGCAGTAACAGGGGTTATGAATAGGGATGTATGTTTTTCCAAAATGTCTAAATGAAATATTTTGAAACATGGTAAAAGAACTGCACAGTTCTCCACCTGGCAGCCATAATTGAAGTTAATAACACTTGTTTAGACATAAGGAAACTCTTTGACACCTAGACCTTTTTTTTTTTTTTAATAAAATGATCAAACAATCATCATCTAGTCTTAAGAAATCAAAGCAGTTAGGTCTGGCAGCATGTTATTTGAAGGCAGTCTTGCTTTCAGCTTTGTTTCCAACTGTGCCTAATAATTTTGAAAATACGTACTCATTTCTTAGCACAATCCCCTATTTTAATAATATACAATATTGTAAATCCTATTGCAGCACTTAGGAGCCATTACCATCATTCCAGTGACATGAAACACATCGTATGAAGAGGCTTTGATAATTTCAATGCGCACTATTGATTGTACAGTTTTTCAGACGCATAGTTAGACTTTCCAGTCTCTTTCTTTGACTATGTCATAGCTGTCATCTGATGGGATGCAATGGTTTATTTCCCCAAAGCTTAGTACAAGCATGTTTTTGGAATATTTCTGTTATTGTCTGTGAGGGCATTCAGAAAATGCAACCCTGTAACTAGATATTGTTCCTCTAACTTTACATCAGCCTTTCTTGAAGAGAATAAAACCAAACTAGTCAAAGTTTTGAGGCCCTCTGAAAATGGCTGAACAGCTGAGTCCTGCAAAAGCACTGAATCACACCATCCAACCACTAGTTCATTCCCAGCCTGAGTTTCCAGAGTTCTTGGTAAACTTAAGTACAGTAATGCAGAAAGACATTTCACTTCACATCACTCATCTCTTCCAATCTTGAATTTTCAATCTACTAGACTTGCAAACTCCTGAAAGCTGTAAAATTCTTTTTCTTTACTACCAGCAACCTTCTACATCCTCTCATTGGGCTCTGGGTCATCTAGATCATCTAGCTCTTTTGTTAGCTGCCCTTTTATCTCTTGTTTCCATAATACCATAGCACTACTGAACAAAACCCCGAGGAACATACATCTGAGAAATCAGATTGGTGCAGCAAAAGAAGGAATTGTCCTCATGATTGGACTTTAGTACCTTGTTTGACATAATATGGTGCAATTCTACAGCCATCACAGTTATGCTGGGACCACATCAATCTCTTTTTGAATGTTCTGTCTTTATTTCATGCAGCCTTAAAATTCTCACTGGGAAGAATATTTTCCAGATCTGTGAAATATTCATCACTTCAACGTTTTACAGACTGCATGACTTCAAATGAAGGCAACATTTTAAGTAGGATAATTTAAAATAAATGGTCTCACGTCTAGGCAACCTTGAGCAAGCTGGGAACACAGTGTTTAGCTTTGGCTAACCACTAGTGAGTCACTCAATCAGAAATGTGAATGCCAACTTAAGAATCTGCATTAAATGGAGGTAGTTAAATTGTTGTAAGTCCTTGTACCTGCAAAATCAGAAAAGGCACATTCATACAGTAGGTGTCCACATCAGTATAACTCATGACTGCCAGCATGGATGACTTAGGAGCATCAGAAGATTTTTAAAAGTGTAATAATGGGTCTGACCCTACATAGATTGTACAGATAAAATTTCTGTGGCTTTCAAAATGAGAGCAGGATCTACAGCATCCTGGCAGCCCAAGTAGGCACTCAGTAACACAAAAAGCCAGGGGTTGATGATGTCATCCATAAGGGCCTAACCTTATAAACCCAGGAAATACCAATCAATTTATATCTCATCATCTTAACCCTGTACTTCTAGGTAATGGTTTTAACCCGTATTCCCTCCTTTTCCAAAATGTTGTTCTGTTCCTCTTAACTTGATTTACTCTACTTATTTCAGCTGCTGACTTTGGCACTTTATTCCCAGCTCTAACCAACCACAGTTTGAAGACATATCCCTGAGCTGCTCCAGTGTGGAGTGGTGGGGAAACTCATTCACATCTGCTCCAGCTCAGGTTGACAGCCCTATCCTGGTGAAAAGGGTTAGGCCCATTTAACAGTCTCAGACCCCATGGGCACAGGTGCCCACACCTGCTAAGCCCCAAGAAGAAAACAAGGCTAAAGTACTATTGGTATTTTATTCAGTATTTGGCTTAGCTCTGTTACGTGGAAGCAAAACCAGTCAAAGGGAAAAGCAGATTTTGCAACCTCACAAGCCAAACTGTGCACTGGCATGTGGCTGAAGGAAGCCCTGCATTTTGTTTCTCAAGGCTCTATACTCTTTGTACCCCAAAATAAAATACCTAGTGCATGTCATAAAGGTCAACACCTGATTCCTCAGCTGAGTAGGTGAAGCCTTGTTTTGTTTGCTTTTCCAATTTCAACTACAGAAAACTCTTCCTGGTATAATTCACTTCAAGGTCTAAAATTTGTGCCAGTGATAATTGCTGAATTTATGTGTATTTAGAACCCAGTACTTAAATAAAACAGCTACATAGGGTGATTATATATAAATGCTGTGCCAATTTAGCTGAATAGGAATGTAGTAAATTACTACTGATTACACAAATACTGATTAAAATTTGAAGGCAAATAAATAACATCGATAGATGTTATTTATTTGTCCAAATGCTCTTAAGAGTCATGCCAAGCATAACTTCCAGTGAAAGCAGAGGATGGAAACACAAAATTATGCTGTTGGATGGCCTGGACTGAATCATGAAGACAGCAGTGACCATTGGTTTAAGGTTTGCGCTCTCTCTGTGTCTCTGTTTTTCCTTGTTACCTCCACCAGGAGCTGAGCTCATACCAGGAAAATTAAATCACACTTGGAGTTCTTGTTGAATTTGCTCAGGTATTCCTTTTGCGTAAGTTGATAAAAAAGCAAAGAAGTAAAGTACTGAAGTCAGGAGCAATGTTCTCAAATGTTATGCATTGCTCATCCATGCAGCACTTGCAAGTACCTTCTAAATCCTTTGAACCCACAGGTGCAGATCTGCCTTTGGAAATGATTACTGTGTTTTCAAAACATTCTCTTCAAGCTGATTCACTAGAGAGGATGCTGAAATTTGCACAAGTTCTGCCTTGGATAAGGCAAAAAAAATATGATTTTTATGCACAAGAATTAATACTTTATTTAAAATTATCTAATGCACAAGAGTGCGCTAGTAATAGTTAACATACACAGAGGATGAAATTACCCCAGTGTAATCATTAATTGCAAATTTCTATACTATTCATCTTCTAGGTTCTTAAGTGACAAAGGTCAGTACAACTGCATTAGAAATGGTGACACTGTGCTGATTTGCTGATGTTATCTCAGGTGGAGCTGCTGAGTAGTCATGCAAACAAAAGGATCCTGGACTGAGTACAGATGTTTTCTGCAGTACCACTTCATCAGCTATTAACTTTACACTTGTGAATGTCATAGTCAGTAATGTCCCACACAGGTTTGTAGGGTTCCAGGCAGCACTTCTATATAACTCTATATACCAGCATAGTCTCAGAGAACCTCACAGGAAGGTTTCATGGTGCTCCATTCCATTGCTGCCTCTCTTCTTAAGTGTATTTAGTACCATTATATCCATCCCTCGTCCTTTTAAAAACAACTATAAAAGGCAGTCCATGCTCCCTGCCAGAAGAAATAGCTCCCAGCACTTTTGTATTAATGTGTCTAACAGTTTTCATTTTCTAATTAAATTTTGCAGTTGAATAATCCAGTGCGTCCTTTCGGCAATTGGGAAAGTGAAGGTAAAACAGATGAGAAGCTGTGGTTTACAGACTGATACCAAATTTCATTCACAGATTTTCACACAGATTTTTATTAGAAACAGCACCCATTTTAAATGAGAGGAGCTGTTCCTTCCTGTCAGCCACAGAACAGTCAGAATCTGCTCATTCTAGAGAAACCTTTCCATTTCACAATGCTTAATATGGATATTCCTAATAAATCTGCAGACATTGTAGAAATAAATCCTCAGTGATGATAATTTATACACAGATATACAGACACTAATATCAGATATGAGCTTTAAAACCTAGAACTACATATTTGCCACTAAAGTTACTAGTTTCTTTATTCTTGTATACTATTATTTTATAGTTGTATATTATTCTTATCCTATGTAGCATGCAAGATTAACAAAAACAACCTTAGCATTCCAACAAGAGAAATGAAGGTAAAACTAAAGATTTAACTGAACTAACAAAACTAAACTAAGAGATTAATCTCTATTTGTTACCTTCCCTGAAATGCTCTAGTGAGCTAGCATATAGATGTCTTTTTTATAATCCTCAGGGAAAATAAGGATTAAGTCCAATTTCTGCACTGCTTTACATGTTTTTCAGACATGGGAGTACTTACCACCCCTGCTTTTTAACTACATCATTACTTAATCAAAATATTTAAATTGTAGTAGTAGGAAT
Source organism: Phasianus colchicus (assembly GCF_987193195.1). Taxonomy (NCBI): domain Eukaryota; kingdom Metazoa; phylum Chordata; class Aves; order Galliformes; family Phasianidae; genus Phasianus; species Phasianus colchicus. The sequence goes on along the minus strand of NC_143439.1, from coordinate 58,976,515 downwards.
AAACAGAACCAAACTGAAATGTTATGGTCTCTAAATTTTCTGTAGCTTTCTTTGTCTCTTATTTGAAAAAAAAAAAAAAAAAAGACTATGGTACAATGCAGATGACAAAAATATGATGTCATTGGGGGAACATATGCTTATTTTTACAGATTCTGCTGGGAATCCTCTGTATATGTAGAGCTGCTCAAACTGAAACTCAGGTTTCGTCCAGTTGATTTCTTGCGAACCATAAAACAGATTTCAGTTGTCTCTGGTGTTATTTGTAGAAATACGTATCAGTGAGATCAGAAAGCTATTATACATTCTCTTTTTTAAACATGTCCCAATAAGCAGTCTGTTATATTTCTGGTAGTGCAGCATATTAAGTTACCTTTTAAGTTCCTGCCAGTTGAGAGCTCCTTCATTCAAAGGAGAACCCCAGTTTAGCTTCAGGCTAGAACTTAGAAATAATCGTGTTGTTTTAAGGATCTAATTTAGACTATCTGTAAATTCAAAGTGTTGAGTTAACCATGCTCTGTTTATTTGTAGAATATTTTCTGACACCTTGTTACACAATTAATCTACAACCTCACTTATAACCCTAGTCCTAAGAATAGAGGCCTGAGGTACACAGCCCTTGTCACCTGTAACATAATGTATTTTTTCACCCTTGTCCCACTCGTAGATACGAGTTTCCTGGACAAAAAGAGTCAGGCTGAAAATTGGCTATTCAACACTGCCGGTAGTAGAAACAAAAATGTACAGAAGTGAAAACAAGAGAAAAGAATGGATGAAAGAAGTCATTAACAGCAGCCCACTTCTAAATCTCTGACTCCATTTAAGTGGGGAAATATTTTGTCACGGGCTTCAAGCTGGCCCTTACTCACCAACATCCAGTGGCAGATCAGGCTCTGCACTTTACCCTGCCTGAATGCTTTTACCAGTAGCTCCTGAAAGCAGGGTTGGAGGCTTCTGCCTTGAGTATGACCTTCAGCCCTTCTGAAACAAGAGAAAAAGCAAACAAATGAAAAGCCATTCAATTCATTCATAAACATAATAGTTTTTTACTTCAACACATACAATGGACAAATTTTATATATATATATATATATACACTATGTATACACACACAAAAAAAAAGTGACAAATTGCAGAAATGTTTGCATAATGATTAAAAAAAAACAACATGAAAAGGGATTTCTATCATCATCCAAAATACTTGTAACTCCCTCCTCCCCCTCCAAAAAATAGTATATATCCCAGTCCAAACAGCAGAGGTTAATGGTCCAGTCTTTCCTGTGAGACCCAATCTCAGCTGGTGTTGTTGCAGTAAACAATCTGATACAAAAAGAAGACCCACAATCTGCAATCCTTTGACAGTTTCTTCTTTTCATCGGCTCAGATATGGGCAAAACCAATTACTACCTGACATACTGGTTGCTCCTTGTAATGTTATCAAACAGCTGAAATTAAACTTCAATAACAAAATACTAATTTTGTTTTTGTAAATTGCAACTATCAACAGCAATAGAAGTTAATGCTTAGAATATACTATTAATAATCAAATCATGTATTAATAAACAAATGAGCTACTGTTTTTTGGATGCTTAAAGATCACCAGAAAACTAAAAATAACTCTCTAGATAATAGTGAATCTTAATGTTTTCATTCCCTTTAGCTATTTCAGTAAATTCCCTTTTACTTACTATTAAGCTATCAAAAACCAGCTAGGGCCACTGAATGATCTGTATGAATAAGCAAACTGTTCAAGCTGAGTAGCAGCTCAGAACTTACCTATCAGGAAAATGAAATAATCAAAGCTATCCCCATCTAGGCTATGTTAGTGCAATACAGAATAGGCATAATAATGTATAGCAGCGTTTATATGTATATGACAAATGAAGCAAAAGCTGATGAATTGTCCAGCAGGTTTAAAATGGTTTGCAATTTCCCTCACATGTCACTCCATTAGTTGTTAGCTCCTGAATTTGCCACGTAGAAAAATTACTTGTGATTTGCTGAGCAATAAATATACATTTATATTCAATGGAAAAGTTTCCATCTCCCAAATCTTGAAACACGTGCAAAACCTCAGATCCCATTATTTCTTCTAGATCGGATTCTGTGTATGTTACTTCACAGCCACAAATTTTTGCAGTAATTCAGACATGCAGAGAGGAAGCTCAGACAAATTTCCCTAGAAGACCAGTGAATAAAATTGGATCTCAAAAGGGTTCCCTAGATCAAGTTCTGGGAAGTCCCAGCTTGCAGACACCATCCTGCAGCCTGAGCTGAATATTGAGCAGAAGTTCTCAGACTTTAGAGTGCTTTTGTAACACTACGTTTGAAATATAAACTGCCTGATTTACTCTGACCATGAAAAATCTGCTGAATGGATGGGGCTTTGGCTCTAATGTGCCCCATATTCACAGTGTCTTCATTTGAAACTGAAGCTCTCCTAAGAATAATGAGTAAAATCTACCAAATACAAATGAACAAATAAATACACCACAGATGATTTAACACAAACAGTGGCAAGGACTCCGTGAAGATTGTTATGGCCTTGATAGTTGCTCTGTTTTATAGGAAAGATGCTCAATTGTGAACAGTAACCTATAACTGACGCACCACAACAAACCACCCAAGCAAGACAGATATACTCAAGCTCTACTCCTGAATGTTGTAGCTTAAGCAAAGTTATTTATTCATGAAACAATTGACATGACCTGAGGTATCTGACATGTTAATGATCTAGCAGGTAGATTTGTGCTTGAGTTGTGAAAATGGGATTGTTGGAGCACGGTCGTGGCAGCTGCTCCTCAGAACTAAAGGAAAGCTTTTATTTTGCAGACTGCCCTTCTTTCCGTGAGACCCTCTTTAACCTTGCAGGGATCATGCAGGAAACACAAAAGTTACTGAGGCCTTGCTGACCTTGTCAAGGCCACGTGTGGGAATTTTTAAAGTTTGAGTTGCTTCAAAATTATAGCAATTACTAGAAATATTCCAGGGAAAAAAAAAAAAAAAGAAAGAAAGAAAGAAAGAAAAAGAAAAAAAAAAAGACTTTCTTTTTTCCTTCTGTCAGTTCAGATTTCCCAATTGAAATTGTCATTTTCATCTGCTAGTCTCTTAAAAAAATAGAATTATAGACACTTTTTTGGTCACTGGATAACAGATGGTATAAAACAGTGTGGCACTCAGTCATAATTAAGTCAGGCCTAATATGCATCTGTCAGAAACTGTTGACCTTTGCTGATGATGGTAGGGAAAAAGCTTTGATACTCTAGTACACATTTAAGGATTTTTGAAGGAAAAATGTCAAAGGTTTGGGTGTTCTGGCAGGAAATTACCTCTTGCGTTCCTAATGACAAATGTTTTTAGCTTAATCTAAGTAAACAATGAAATGGTGATCCTTCAGTTGGGATTTCTAATGCAAATTATCACATTTCCTATGCTTCCCTTACAAATAGTCAAGGAATTGTAGAACATACATAATTTTTAAGATGACAACGTGTCAAAGAGAAAGAACAAAATCTCCTAATATAACTGGCAGCTTTCACTTACAGTGTGTGAAGATGAAGGAAAACTTGAAAAGGTAATTAAAAAAAAAAATTGTTTTCCGACATTTAACTATACTACATGACTTATATATCATGGACAGCAAGAAGACTGAGTACACACAGAGCTACTTGGCAAGTATCTGTAGCTTAGCAACAGCCAGCATTGGAACTTGTAACACAGCTTATGCTGTGTATTACACTTAGTCTCTTACCTTAGCTTTTGGCACAAATTGCATGTCAGGTGCCTGCTAACAGTGCTTGTTTACAAAGTCTAGACACTGCACTAGAGCTAAACTGGAGCCAAATGACTTTACGCTGTTCATACAACATGATTGTGTAGGCATTATATGAGCAAACATCCACAAGGACTGGTAGGTGGGTAGCAAAAGAAGAGAGGGGCAGAAGGAAATGTTACTCAATGGCTACAGTGCTAACCCAGCTTCTCTGCGCAATCCCAGATTCAATTTCCTGCCTGACCAAGGCTCCCAGTGATTTCTTGGCTAAAAAGTTTCAGTTCATATCACAAAGGTCCCCAGGCATGCAGGCATCTTAGCCCCACTGATATCAGCATAATTAGAGGATTTACACCATGACATTCCCTTATGAGCCCAGCCCATAATATTTCTCAGTCTTCCCTCCCTAGATATAAAATAGTAGTGATATTCTCCTTCCTCAGGCAAACATAGCAAGGATTAATGAGTTAAAGATGAAATGGTAAGAGAAAACAAAAATCTTTCAGCAGAGAAGGGAAACATTATTTTTCAAGACCTACAACTTTGAGAGAGCCAGACGTATTTCCCCTGTATTGAGAAGTTTCAAAGAACACCTTTAAAGTCGTTTCAGTATTTCACATTAATTTATATTAATTTAACCTTTTATTATATTATTTTTACAATCTCCTAAAAGTATATCCACTCAGTTCCCACACTCCCAAATATCTCTGGATTAACTGGTGCACAAGAAAAGGTGGTGTTGTCATAGCTTGATTCCTTTAAGCAAGTTACTGTATTGTTTATCTTCCACGGAAACAGAAATTTACCTAATCCCACACAGAAATTCAGGCTTGAAAGCTGTACCAAAGCCATGACAAACAAACAAAAAGCTGATTTGGGAGATGAAGGAACATAATCTTTTCCCAGTGCATCTGCAGAGGAGACTGCAAGACAAGTGTCAGTGAGAAAAAGATCAAGTAACATCCCTCACTGCCTAAAACAAATAAATAATCTAATGCCAATGATTAATGATCAGGTTGTTTAATTTATATGCCTTCTTGGCCACTGGAAGAAATGCACGTGGTAGCATATTACATTTAGTTTCATTAAAATTTTTTTTCCAAATGCAAGGTACTCTGCAAAATCAGCCTTCAGCTTTGGAATAGCTCTTGCTTTCCAACTCCAGAAAGGAAGCTAGTGCTTCCCAGCTTTACCCTGGAAATGCCATTACTGCACCTACCTAAACAACAACAAAATCAGAATGGAAAATAAACTCACACGGAGAAGACAGCAACAGAGAACAGCACCACCAAAAGAGGAAAATAAAACTACCACACACATTTAGATGTAGAAGGTCTTGTTTTAAAGATACAGTGCCAGGTGATTCAGCCATCATTTACTTTCTGTGGTTTGACAGCACATAATATTACTTGTTCTTTTGAATTAACAGGGCTTTAATGATATTTAAACTTCTTGCTGCTACACTAGTAACTTAAACTTTTGAAGTACATTCCTAGATTTTTGGAAAGACAGTGAAAATCACTCCAAGACAGGAAATGCTGTTCAGAAGGTAATCCGTGACTGATCTCCTGATTCTGCTTTTATGCAATGAAATATTGATGTTTCCGATTAATCATTTTGGTACTTTTTTTTGGCTGTGAAGAACTACTGTAAAATTTGCAACACTTTTCTTATAAACCTTCAAATCTTTCTTCTTATTTTCCAATTAAAGTAATGGGCCTGGTAATTCTACCTGATGGCAATTTTCTGCAACTCTATTCAAAGGCCTAACAGAGATCATACGTCATCCAATTAAACATTACTCTATTGCATTTCTTGCTAATACTCCAATTTCGAATTTTAAATAATCGTGAAAATGTTTGTTATCAGTGTCTCATGTTTACCTAAATCAGCCCCATCACCTAAGTATAATGTTCTTCACATCAGCCATATTCTTATTTTCCCCAATCAGACAAACTTAGAACATTAGAGTGCTCCTACAGAAGAGACTTTGGCTGCTCCCTTTGTGTCAGTGCAGGACCACCTCTCAGCACTGCCACATTCACCCTCCCTATTTCGGTCTCTAGCAACTACATTCAGAAATTTGCCAAAGAAGAAGTCAGTGTTAATTTTTAACTTCAGAAGAATAATCAGTCAAGGCTTGGTCACCTCCCCTGTACCACTGAAATCTGACTTTAGCTTTGTTTTCACTCTTCCACTGTCCCCTATCTTTTTCTCTGTGTCTTACTAAAGAACCTGAGCTCCCAAGCACATGGGCAGACACCCTTTGCATTCATTCCCAATGCTTCCTGCTCACATTTCATTTCTTTATTAAACTCTCCTTTCTTTCCCTTCTACTTTTATGAGTACCAAACCTCCACAATGATCTCCAAACACAGCAAATGGTGTGGAAATCTGGACCCCAGCCTTGTGAACAGCTTCTATTTCTCTTATGGTCCAAACTAAATGCCCTGATCTGGCAGGAGTTCAGAAATCCAAACAAGAGCACAGATCCCACAAAGCTCCAGCATGTATCACGCTCCACGGAGGTGAACGGGCTGCTTTGCTGCCATAGACCTGCTCACACATTCAAAGCTGAACGTGCATCCAAGCTGCCAAAGGGAAATTACAGTCAGAGCTCTCTTTCACTCATGCTAATCCCTTATTTCTGGAATAACACCTTGCTTTCTGCCTGGTGAGAGGGCCTACATGCAGATGTCACCATCCCTTTCCCATGCTCTGCTCAGGTTGCTGGAGCCATTTGGATCAGGGGCTCCTCACTGTCAGGTCAGATCTGTCTCTGCTGACAAGGAAGCTCTGGATGCAGTCGGGCTTACCTCCAACAGTTGTTCTGCTTTGTTTTGATTCTTGTCTCCATATGGAGGGTAACATTAGGGTTGATATTCATCTGAACATTTGGGTGAACACTCAGCGCTTTGTCAGGACTCTGTATGAATACTGAATTCTGAAGAACTTCAAGTGTACCATGAAACTGGAAAAATTCAGCTGCATGCTGAGAGAGGTGGCTGGAATAGAGGGTAAGGTCATAACCAGGAGTGATCAAAACTATAAATCTTGGAAAATTGTTGTTTGACCAACAAATATTCTTCCCTTGATGTCCATTAAATTTTATAGTGCAGGCAGTGCTTGAAAACTCAGAAGTAAAAGTGTTTCGTACAGCTTAGCATTGATGGTAAGAGCTTGAGGTGGAAAAAAGCCATCAGGAAGGATGATGAAAGGATACATCTGAACATGTTTCTTCTTATTTAAAATCTTGCAGATTTAGAAATAACTGACCAATGTTAAGGGAAGAAAATTTCTTCAGGGGACAAATGCCAAAGCTGCTTTGTCTGAGGCTGGTAAGCCCTGGGAACCCAAAACTGCCTGGAAAGATTCTCTGGCCAAGTTGTGGTTTGTAGCCCACTCTGATGGGTGACATCAGAAGAATAAGGCTGGCCAATCCTTTAAATATCTCATGGCGGGAAGGAAGGCTTTGAGTTTCCCATAAAGGCACTGTGATAAAGAAACCATCATTTTACCCTGACAATCCAAATTTCCACTGTCCACAAAAGAAGCTGTGAAGAGCCATCTCTCACAGAACCTAATTCGCCATGTGTTATTGACCCTCTATAACTGAACAGGGCAGGAGCTGCAACCAGGTCTGCTGGCACATCTCCTCATGGCAGTGGTGAAGAACTGTACTGCTGTTAGCTGGGTTACCAACCACAGCAAAATCACAAAGGTCTTTTCCAAAACCAGACACAGGAAGATGTTGTGCTTAATGCTGAAGTTCCACTTGAGATGTGCTTTGTCCCCTGGAAGTACATCCCCTGATAAAGTCAGAGAGAGCTCTATTTTCCTCTCAGGTTTTCAGAAGCTCAGTTCATCCACACCCTCTGATCTGAGAAAGCTGTTGGTCTGCATTAGACACAGACAGGAACTAAGAAGAAAGGGTCAGTGCTGATAAATCAGATGCAGCTTTGGCTGAAGAGAAAAAGTATCTGGCAAACAACTTGAATCGGTGGTCTGTGACTAACTACATCTCCTATGACAAGTTTGCACCCTGTGGCGGCTTATATCTCCACCTGCTGCTCAAAGTCTATGTAGCACCAGATACATTTTTTCCTTTTGCTGCGGCTGAGCTGTAGACAAATGTAGACACCCAAACAGCTGATAGACTACATCCATTAATTAAGAGAAACTACATGTGAGTATCACACTGCAGAGGTAAAGATGAACCCTAGTGGTACAAAGAAAAATCATTAATTGGCTAAAGAGCAGAAGTTAACACACAGCTTGCCAAAGGCATTCAGGGCCATTTGGCCCCAAATAGTGAAAGGCTTTACACAGTTCCCAGTGCCAATACAACCATGTAATTGGGTTGCTGCAATGTCAGCAGGCATACAGCTCAGCAGATACAGGAAGCCCACTGTATTGGGAGCTCTATACATACATAGAAATAGAGCAGCTGCTTAGAGCTATCCAGAAACTGAGCTTGGCTACTTTTAAGTAGTATATTAGCTGTGAGAAATGATATTTCAGCAGTGCTCTAAAAACCGCTGAGCGCTTATCAGTTGACAGAGACAAGGTGTTGACACTGAAAGGTAAAGGCCTCATGAAAGTCTCATCTCTCTCCTGTTTTCATGTTAGCAGAGCTATTGGTGCTCCATCCAGTAGAGAAGACTTATCTAGAAAGAGCAAGGTCCTTCTTTTGTTTCTCGCCCTTGGGCCAGTGAGCAGATCCATCCCTGCACTGATAAGACAGAATTACGCTGACTTTGCAACTGCAAAGGACAAAGAAACATGCTGAACAACTGGGATTTTATTTCCCAGTGATATTTTGCTAGTTTTCCAAGCAGGGCTCAGATTTCTAGGTTTCTCCTGGTTTACATGGTCCTGAAAATCTCAAAAGCAAGAACAAGTAGAAAACTGACTGAAGGCTGAGAAGTGAAAAAAAAGTAACTTTATAGCCCTCTTCAGTTAAGGTGCAGACAGCAGTTAACCCTAAGTTTCCCTCCCGTTGCACACAAGGGGTCATGGATAATCACTTATGACTAATTGCACACTTGTGTCAGGGAGATGGCTTTTCACATCTGGTTCAGATAATCCTGCAGTCCTGAAATGTTCCACCAAATGTTGCAAAAAAATACAACCTGTGCAGTATAACAGCTGGTGGATGACCTGAGCCTGCAGACTGACACCTAATAACACATTTGCACCCTGCAAGAAGATCTTATTACACCATGGTCATTTTACATGGTGAAGGATTATCATCTTCAGGATGAGAATTCCACCTTTAAAGCAGACCTATAAAGGTTCAAGGAAATACTGACCAAAGAACTGACCAACATGCTGTAGAGCCACGTGTCAGACTTGGGAATAGGGGTCAGGACAAGGAAAAAGATCTTCTTCATAAAGTTTGAGCAGCAGCTCTTCAGTCAGGGGTCATAACTTTCTGACAGATCCACAGCTTCAACCTGCCACATGACTTTTTCTTTATAAAGCGCTTCATATCAACCTCATGTATCTTCTTACTAATCTCTCAATCCAACAATTTTCTCAGAAAGATTAAGGCAGATAGATGTGACAATTCAAATATATGAGAATCATCTTTTTCTCCCAAGAAAGGATTGTTGAAGATTGCCAGATGGCTCTGCCAAGATATCCTAAACTTTGTTTACAGGTGTTGACAAAAGAGCTTCAGACTTCTCTCTAAGTTATTGTAATGGTTTATTAGCTCTGAATTAGTTGGTTCTCACTAAACCTTATAAACTGCATTTAAAAGTTTGCTCCAGATATAACTGGAATATAAGTGGTACTCATTACAGACTTGAAGAGTTTGAGTTCGCAGCACAAATCTCTCCACACGTTACCTTTAGGAAAGTGGTTCTATAGACCAAAAATACTCCTCAAGGACGCTAAATTACTACTGTAAATACACCCTTCAGAAGCAAGAACTATTTCCCTGATCACTAACCATGTGAGCAACTTGTTTTAGAACATCTGTCTCCCAAGGCAAAACTGTATTTTTGTATACAGTATATTCAAATATGTCTAAAGTCTTTCGTATGTTATCACAATGACAAGTGTGGAAACCGACATGAAGTGCGACATCGGTGGGGTTGCTTTCTTCTCCTTCAAAATGTCCAGCTTAATGACATAGATTCTGTACAGTCGGTTAATTATAAAACACAATAGATGTCCACAAAAGAAGAATCTCCAGAAATGTTGATATATGCAGTTATATATTGCACACGATCTAGCGAACCACAGCCCCAAATTCCTGCCACCTTTGTGAGGATATTATAAGAATAGATTCAAATACAAAAGCAGTTCTTGACATTACAACAGGTCTCACTGCTTTAAATACATTAAGATGAGAATATAAGAACAGTTACAGAAAATTCTAAAGTGAACCATAATGGATTTTGTGGAATTGAGATGAAATAATAATGTGCAAATATGTTTTCATAGTAAGAACGAGGTGGTAATATGAATTTGAAATAAGGTACACTATTTCATTATTACAATATAAGGAATGATGAAAACTGACTATTTATATTATCTAATTCGGTTGGGAAAAAAAAAAAAAAAAAGGAATAGCAAAGAGGAAGTATAAATTAAATAACTCAGAACAAGTGATACCAACGTAGAATTATAGCCTTCAGGTCCCTCTAGAGTGCATTTCATGGAACAGTCCTGCTGTTTAAATAGGTTTTGCTTGTGTTGCAGTTTAGAAAGGCATGTCTGTAGTAGTTTTCTGAAGTCTAATTTCAATCTTATCTGGTTTTAAAATTCTGAATTGCCAAGCTGTTGCCAACTCAGCACATAGAATCATAGCATTGTTTGAGTTGGAAGGGACCTTTAAAGGTGATCTAGTCCAACTCCGCTTCTCAGTACTACAAGGTCAGACATTGCTAAAACATCCCATCTACCACCCTGTTATTCTTCTAGGAGGATCCTGCATTCACTTTATCTGCCTGGCACAAACTCTATGACAGTAACGCAGGGGAACTGTGATTGCAATGCACCTAGCAAATTCTGTCGTCAGAGAGGGACAAACTAATATTTATACTAATACGTACTGTAGTCCCAAAATGCCTCATCTGGCATGCACTGTTGCTTAGTTAAGACCACAACAATTTATGGGCTTAGATTCACATGGATTGGACAAAAGGCCAATGTAGAAGTAGTTAGGAGGAGCTAGCATTGTAGAAAGGAAGGATCTACTCAAGGCTGGATAGAGTAAGAATGACTTAAGAAAAAAGAAAACAAAAAAGGAAAAACGTGGCAGCAAGGTTCAGTCTTTTCTGTTAAACAGATATGGAATTCAGACACAACTTTGTTGTACTACTCTCTGTTTTCATTACAGAGCAATTACATTTCAGTGAAAAAGGTTCCTAGCTGTTATGCCCAAAACAGTTTAATGGAACTAAAAGACTAGTCTTTCTAACCAGAGGGGAGAGATCAATATGGGGTGAATGATGCTTCCTTTATAAGAACAATAATATGAATCTTGGGAAAAAAATATGCACTTTTTTTTTTTTTTTTCTGCTAATATAATAAAAGATGAATCACACCATTTCAGGGCTTGCTGCTGGAAGAGAAAAATTTGTTGCAAAAAACATTGTTCAGCACGGGCAAAGGTAGGTCTCAAATGCACAACTGGAAGCCTGCATTAATGAAACCAGCTGGGAGTTCCATACATCCCCCAGTTCATGGCCTGTGTGTTCCACAAATCGCAAACTGCAGATGTAGGATAAGCCTTAAAAACTTTATGTTAGGTGAGAGTCCACTTTATGAGTAGTACTGGCAAGATTCCACAACTCAAATCAGTTTTGCATAGTGAAATGTACTCCTACAAATTAAACCCAGTCAGTTTCTCTGACCTACCCAAGATAAACTTCTAAATGAAACAGCAATCTCTTGTACATTATATTAAGATAAAGATATAATGAAACATAAATTTTAGAAATACTGTAAGGAAAGAAAAGGTAAAAATCATAGTATTTAATGTAGAAAATATTCCAGCAGCTGGGAATATCATAATCTCATCCCTTCTGAAAGGTCCACCAAGGCGGAACATGCCATCAGCCACAAAAATCAAGCATGTTAATTATTCATACCATATTTTTCACTCTACCTTTTACTCACACTGAAGTATTATACATCTACGGAGCAAATATAACTTCAAAGGCCATGAGTGGGGTGACTTTCCAACTTTCTTACAGTGAAAGCTGCATACAAACACAACAGACCCTCTATCAGCTCTCGACTGTTTAGAAGCACCCCTTTTGTTACTTTTCACCTTGAGATATATCAGAGGTTCTTCTTAGGATTAAAAAAATCTAAAAGCTTAACATATCAAAAGAGGTACTGAAATTCAAAGTAACATTTCTGCCTGATTACTGTAAAATTCCTCTGATCCTAAACAGACAATGTAAGAAAAAAATACATTCCTAGAAACAATTTAGTGAAGAATCTAATAATGATTTAATACAAAATTATTACAAATGAGTGTGAATATTGTGATTCTTGTCACTTTCAGAAATTATACACGCAAATACTCCTATCACTCACTATGGCCTCTCTGTGCGGCTCCAGTATAGCAGAGGCAACATAAATTGGTTTCCAGAAATTCCTAGAATTCAGAGTGGCTGGGAGCCAGCATAGGCAGAGTCATGGAGCTCTGCCACACCAACAGGCTGGGGAGATGCTGCAGGGAGTGGCTGCTTTTTCTAGCCTGCTCTTCTAGTCTAGCTGCTTGTTCTAGTGCAGGCTCTTCTAGCCTGCATATTTTTCTGGCATGCTCTGCCTCTCTGGAAGAGTTCTTGAACCCCAAAATGCCATTACATGCATTTTACTTGACATTAGAAAAACCTTATTGCTCTCACCCATGTTTTCCTGACTTGGTTCCACAATCAACTCTTAAGAACATTCTTGAAATCCAGAGACAGGCTGAAGAATTTCTAAAAAATATGCCTAAATCACAGTGCATGTTCTCCTGTGTTGTGTACATACAATTGCAACAGTGGTAAAGTACAGCTTGGAGAACTTCTTAGCTCTTCTCAGAACTTCTTCCCTTTTGAGCTAAACAGATAAGATATAAAACCAGGCTCATGTTCATCTTTTGAGTTTTGTTTAGTGGTATTACTGAATAAGTAATCTTTCCCCCCATCAATTCTGGATACTCTTGGTTGGTAGATTGGGTTGCTGGGGGAATATTTGCAGTGGAAGACAGAATTTTTTCCTATATGTTCCTGTTGAGACCTTCAATAAATTAAATTGGTGGTTTTGAAGTTTTTCTGCCTACTTGCTACCATAAGTCTCTAAATAGAGCCTCTATAGTTTTTTCTATATAACCCATCTTAGTGTTTATAAGGTGGTAGGAGTTGTGGAACTTACCTGCAGGCTTGCCAAGGTCAGTGTATGAGCATAGCTCTGCTTTATTAGACTTTGGATACGTTCCCATTTGGAGGTTCATTTTCAAATGTATAAATCTCAGTTGGTAAAATACCATGACCTTCTAGCAACTTCTAAGCAAAAAGTCTACGCTCACCTCATACATCAGCATAAATCTAAATCATATCACCTTTTATTCCCCCTCCTTCCACAGCTGGTCCAGCACTCAGTGGGAATCTGCTGAGTTTCACATCTCAGGGGAACACTTTGCTTTGCAGTGGTTGCCACTGCACCAGTGCAGTAAGAGCCATTTTTATCTTTGCATGTTTTGCCAGAAAAAAAATATATAATAATTTGAACTCTCAGAAACAATTGCTATAGCAAATAATCCTTACAAAACCTCAAAAAACATTCCTCTTCTTCTTCCCTTTGCAAAAGAAGGCAACAAGAGTTTTGTTTTTCTACATGATTTCTGCAGAGGTGCCACAGGGACTTTAAAAATGCCTTTACAAAAATGCATCTCCAGTCAGTTTGCACTCCTGCAGGTGCAGGAGACATGGTTTGCATGACCAAAAGCTCCTGTTCTCTGTGAGGGATCCTCTGCCCAAGAAATAGCACACAGAACTTCTACCTCTCCTCAAAACTCCCCTAAACTCAGAGTCATCCCCAAAGAAACTCCAGAATCACTCACAGAGCTTCACTGAATGAGCCTCATCAGCTGGTACCATCTTGTTTCGGTCACTTGTAGTGTCAAGTTGATTCAACCACATCTTTGGGTGGTGGCAGCCTCCAGAGGTTGCAGTCACCTAGGTACTTACTCAAAAATGCACTGAATGAAGTTGTCCATGTTGGTGGATGTTCTTATTGAAGTTATGCTCCATTACTTTATATCAAATGCAACCGATTGTATGGAGACTACCAAATAACTCCTTGGCCTTTAGCTTTTTTCCTCCTAATTCCTAGTTTCTTCTTGAATTGTTTCTTGAAAAGTTTTTGCTTGATGATGCTAAAGCATATCTTTAAATGACTGATTCTTTTACACAGTCAGCTAAAAATGTTGTCCAAAACCTTACAAGAGAGCTTGCATCTGTTCCACTTTCAGAAATAAGGGAAGAAGGAAAAGAGGAAGACAGGGAGGGAGGGGAGGAAAAAAGAAAGGAAGAGAGAAAGAGCAAAAGGAAAGAGAATGGAGGACAGGAAAGAAGGTGGTGGAAGGACAGACTGAAGGAAGGAAAAACAGATAGAAGGATGGAAGTGAAAAAGGACAGCTAAGCAATATATTTCAAATTTCACATTTACAACCTTTTTATTGTCAGCTGTACCAAGAAGAGTTTCAGTCTGCTCACAACATCCTAAGGGCCACATTCATTCACAGAATTGCTCTGTGCAAAATACATGCTTTTATGATAAAAACAACTGTGAAAGAGAGAAGTAACATGAGCTGGAGAGAAAGGTCAAATAAGTCTAATAATTCTCCAATGCATAACCACTTTTATTGTATTTTCCCACAGCATTCAACATCCATGCCTGCAACAGTACTGGAAAGAAAAGAGGCTGGGGAATAAAATAAGGCAGGAGAAAGAGAAACTTCAAAGAAAAACTGCAGAAAATAAAGAAAAATTGGAATCTGAGAAAAGGGAGTTAAGTGGGAAAGGGAGAGTACTTCTACCTGCATGGGAACAGTTCCAACTAGAGCTAAAGACTAGTCTGTAAATCTCCGCAGGTGCAGAGAGTGACAACACTAAAAGTAGTGGAGATATGGAAGGAGAAGACATCATCAACAAGTTTTGATGCTGCAAACAGCTGTGAAACTGGGTGAGAGGGCTGCTGCACCCCAAATGAAAAACAGCCAGAGTGGCTCCCTCAGCTTCGCAGCAGTCCCACTCACCGCCTGCCCCATCCCTGTGTTAAGCAGCCCGTGCTGGAGGCAAGAGGAGTGCTGCACTCATGGCACTGTGTGCACATGGAGAGCAAAGCCCGCAGCTCCGGCTGTTCAAAGCATTCTTTTCTAAACAGTCTTTTCATTTTAAAAAATCTCTGAAACTCAAGCCTCCCACACCATTATATTTCTTCTGCCTCCCATGAATGCCAGCATATACTCAGGCAGTGTTGGGCTGAGAAATGCATTCCTACCACCTTGAAGGAAAAGATTAATTTAGAGCCTCCCAGAATTCCCTACAATCAAAATACTCTCTGGCTATTACCATGTCTGAAACATTACAGTCAACTTCTCATGAGCAGTATTACAGAAATAAAATAAGCAATAGCATACGCTATTAATTTGTTTAGAAAATGCCATGCACATTCTAGGTGTTCAAAAAAAGAAGTTCCTACCCAAAGAATGCAGTCCATAGTGTAATGACAGCACACTAGATAGTAATGAAAGCAAATGGAGAAAGCAAACAGTGAGAGAGCCACCATTAAAACACAAATTAAAAGTGAGACGTTTTGAATTGGCCAGTTGTAAAGTGGAAGGCAGAATAATAGCAATAATAGCCCTTCTAGCACTGATTCATAGTACAGCTACGAAAAGAAATACTTTAAGATCAGTTCAATCCACCATAGTAAGATCTATCCGAATTACAGAGCCCTACAAGTCAGATATTTGTGAGCGTGCAGCTCCTTGTGTAATTTACGCTCCAGCCCTAAGTGATTACTGGATCAGCCAGCTGACATATGGGAAATATTTGCACAGAGCTGTGACATGGGGAAGTTTGTGGTTTAAAAAAAAGAGAGAGAGAGAGAGAGAGAACGGGAAAAAAAAAAGGTGCTGTTAGTATGGAGACTGTGCCACTCAAGCTGAGTGAAGCCAAAGTTTCACTTGGAAGATTTCCCACCAGAACTTCCATCCTCTCAACGGTGTTAGCAAGAAAAGTCTTTTGCATTCACAATGTGTTGCTTTCACAGGTAGAAGGGCCTACTGCTGCGAGCAGCTAACGCATCTCTCTAAGAATCTCCCTATTCAAAGACCTCTGACAAATGGAGACATTTACAGAATGAGTATAGAGCTGATATCAGAACTCAGGTGTTGAGCTCTACGTGTGCCTGCACTTGCTGCCTGCTACGCCACCGTTCGCTGCTACGTGTGTTGAATTGATGCCATGATTCGGTTGTTAAGTGGCCAGCTCTCAGTGGTAGCAGAAGAACAAATTAACACACTGTATAAATGAGCTTGGCCATAAAACCCTTTTAAATCCACCTGTATGATAATTGCTTCTATAGCCAAAGAGGGTGAGCCTGTGCTTCAT
This sequence comes from Phasianus colchicus, assembly GCF_987193195.1. Taxonomy (NCBI): domain Eukaryota; kingdom Metazoa; phylum Chordata; class Aves; order Galliformes; family Phasianidae; genus Phasianus; species Phasianus colchicus. Next base: position 58,960,117 of record NC_143439.1, on the reverse strand, counting down.
CTGCCCTCCTGGGATTATTGCCCTAAACTGGTATTTTTTTTTACAGAAGATGAAAGATCTCATCCAATGAACTGCCAACTCATTTTTCTGCTCTGGATCTGCTCCTGCCCAGCTCAGTCAGCTCACCTTACCAGCATGGCCATAGAAAAGGAGCTGCCCACCTCCCAGGCCCTATAGGTTTGCACTGTTATTGAGACAGTTATAAGGAACTGCTTCTCCTTGTGTGATTTGCTTTAATATTGAGGAAACCACTCAAAAGTCTTTCAGAGCCCTTCATGATTAAAAAAAAAAAAATTTAAAAAAAATCATGATCTAAAAAAAAAAGATTTGACACTTCATACATGAGATGAACCAAACTAATTCATGGAAATGTACATCCTCTAACTAGGGAAAGTATTTTGTTACCATTGGTGTTACCAGCTTATGAGAACTGACAAGATCACAGCCCATGGTGGTGTGGCTGAATGCCTGCAGAAAGAAAAAGGCTTTTGTAAGTCAGCTGGAAAGAACCTCCTCACAGCACTGACTTCTGCCTGCAATGGAAGAAACAGTCTACTTTCAAATGGGAATCAAAAAATATTGCAAAAAATATTTCTCTCCATCAGCCAAAAGATTTGTCTTATAAATATGCTTTTCTGCTAATTCCTCAGAGGATGACAGCTGGGTGGTAGATTTATACAGCTAAGAAAAAAAAAAAAAACTGAGAGGAATCCAAGCATTTTGAGGCATCTGAACTTTTCCAAACTTCCATACTTTTAGAGCTTCATTCCTCACTACTGAACACACAGTTCCTCTAACAGTGCTCACTATTAAAAAAATTAAAAATAAAAATGCTTTAACCTTTAAACTGCTGTGAATGGAAATAAATAAATGTCTTGCAATGATTATCTGAGATAAGAGTTAAAAAAATTATTGTTAAGCTTCAGTTATAGAAAATTTGTAGTCAAGGATATGTCAGGGCTCAGGGAAAATATGAGCAGGGTGGGGAGAAAAGGGACTGCTCAGATTTTGACACCATTTTCTCCTTATTTCTTAAAAAATAAAAGCATGATAAAGTTCATTAAATGTTTTCCATTCATTTCTCACAAGTAAAGGAGAAGACAAAGAGAATACAGTCATGTGAGGCAGCTCAGTATTAAAAGCTCTGAAGTACTGAAATGCAAATCTCTAATGCAGAATTTGAGAGAACCTGGAACGAATGGATCTTTAATATTAGCAAGAAAGTTTAGGAAAACAACCTGGGACATTTTACTATAAGCTGGATAATTGGAATAGATACGCCTGATCTCAGTGAAAAGAAATACTAAGATAAATGTGGAAGAACCGAAAGATACCAGGATTTCAAAGTAAAACCAAAAACATCTACATTTGATTTTAGCAAATGCAAACAAATACATTATAAGCAAAGACAACATACTAAATAAGTCCTTTTAAATGGTAGCTCCAAGATAACTAGAGAAGGACTGACAGCTTAATATCTGTAAGGGAGTTCAGTACCATGTGACACTTTGAAAATTCCCACAAGAGAGGAGAGCACTGTCACAGTACAGAGGTATATTGGCCAGTCTGACTTAGGTACCTCTGTTCTTCTGCTCTTGGTACCCAACTGGATTGATAAAACTGACCAACATGGCCAACAACACAATGATCACATCCCCTGCTTTGATCAGGTTCAGCTATTGGTATCACTGTGCAGATAAGCACATTGTAAGCAGTTTGGTAGTAGAAAAAAAGGAAGATACTCACAGAATAGAAAGAGAAATCACATGGCAAAGTGACTCAGCATCAATAATATAGCCATTTTCTAAATATCTCTTTTCTGGCTCTGAAGTCAATTAGCAAGAATAGGCATAGATCAGAAAAGACAGACATATTCCTTATTTGATAACTCTTATATTTTGAAAACTTAAAAATACCCCACGGTTTTTACTGTGAGTTTTAATTCTGTCCTAAATGCTTTGTAATTTTGCTATGTGCTGTTAAATGGCAGTCATGTTCTGACACAGGATTGCTGTATTTCAAGGGTGAGAAAAATCAATGCACTACTGTGTGAGTGGTCTGTGGAGCGCTTTGAGAACCAACCAGCCAAAGTGCTCAGCATTTATTTCATTATACACTGTTATTGTGCAGAGGTAGCTATAAAGTCTGCAGGAATTAATGCCCCATGTGGGTTTCATTGCAGGACCCATGCATGGACAGAGGGCGGCTCTGTCCCATCGGAGCCTTCCAGAGCATATGGCAAAGGCATCCACCTTAAGGATTTTACTTTATTTACTTTGCTTCTTAAACGGAAATATCAACCAGTTTTCCAATACTAGGCTGGCCTTCATCACGTGGGAAGGAAAAGAAGTAATTTCTCTTTAGTATAAAATACGCACACACCAAAAAAAAAAAAAAAAAAGAAAGATCCTCTCCATCAATAATAATAATACATGCATTAAGTAACTACTTAAGCAATATGCTTTTCACAATAATAGCTAATTAATTAGTTTCCCCAACAAATACATATTTTTCAGTTACATCTGGGCAGGGATGCATAATACCAAGAATATTTCTAATCTGCATTTCCTCAGTTACTAAACTAGTCCTATATCACAGAATCAAAGAACCATAGAATCATAAGGTTGGAAAGGACCTACAAGATCATCTAGTCCAACCATCCTCCCATTACCTTGCTACCACAAGCACTAAACCATATCTTGTAGCTCCTCATCCAGACACCTCTTGAACACTGCCAGGGATGGGAACTCCATCACCTCCCTGGGTAGCCATTCCAGTGCCTGACCACTCTGAGAGAAAAAGTTTTTCCGTATCTCTAAAATATGATAAAATATGATAGGTTCCAAGTCCTGACTGAAACAGAAATTCTGTGACAGACAGAGTCCTGTGACAGCACATTTCCTGTTACTTGCCCAAGCTCTTTGCAAGGTTTTAAGGAGTTTTACCTCTAGTATAAAAATGAATTGCTGTTAAACTATGATCACTCCGTTTGTACAAATTTTTAAGCTAGAACATGCCTAGACAATGATTCTTAAAAAAAACTGTAAAATAAACATACAATTAATCCTTCCCCAACTATTAGTAAACACTTAATGTAAATGCTTAATGTAAATTTGAATGTATCATGAACCAAACAAGGATAATATTCTGATCCTTCTCAGAAATGAATTTGCACTGATGGGAATGTAAATCAATGCACAGAAAAAAAGCAGTGGCATCCTGACCACACAAAGGATATGTTGCCTTCTACTATGGGAATCAGGTACATGAATGTAAAGAAACTTCAATTCCTGTATTAGAGATGAGTAATGATCATCAAACAGTTACTAGCCCAGATTTCTATCATCTATTCTCCTTTTCTCTCTTTTCTCTCCTACTTCCATATGGCTCCTCCACATCTTTCTGCTATTTCCCTTCATCAGCATGTCCTTGTATGCTAGTTTGCTCCAATGATATTATATGAATACATTAACAGGTTATCAGATTCCATAGGGAATAATTTTCCTTTTACAATTATCATTTCTGTAACCTTAAGTAATCCCTGGAGATGAATTCATTTATTTTCTGGGCTGTACAAGTTAAAAACACTGCCTTAAAATATACATTCAATTCTGTGAATGATTTTTTTATTACTGTATGATTGCATTTTGAGTCATGTGCCCCATGTGCCATCTTATACCCGTTCTAGAGCCAGATAGCAAACCTAGATCTCCCAAAAACTTGGAAATTTATCTAGTGTGCTCAGCTTTCTCTTCCAGTAATAAGCAGAAGGAAAGCCCACCTGAAACCTTCTAAAAGTTCAACTCCTTACATCTTCATTTTTGCCTTTGCAGAATACAGCAGAGAGACATCAGTTCATACACCCACATCTGAACTCCAAAGACAAGTCTAGCAACAAGCTGTTGTCACATGCTGTCATTGCTCTCCTCCAGCATCTAACCACTATCAAACGTCCCGGAAGCTTGCCAAGAGATGGATCACATGCTAGAGGAAAACACACCGGAGTGAAAGATTCACTGATTGTCTACATGTTCTTAGAGCCATCTTTAAAATGCAGGATTTCTGGGAAGAACTTGGACTCTTATTTTTAAGCTGGGAAAAAAAAAAGAAAAAATGCAATGCATAAGGCCTCTGAGGGAAGAAGTAGCAAGAGATAAACAGGGGTAGGGAATTTCAGGGTATTTTAAATCTTTTCCTGCCTTTTTTTTTCCCCCCTCAAGAATTAGCCTTATGTCTGACTACATTCATGGATACAGATTTAAAAATAGCTGGGTGACTTCCTGGCTGAGGGAAACAGAAAGATATAATTCAAGTTTATTGGCTGCCTAGCAGACATTACATTCTGTTTTCCTCTGCGCATTTACACAAAAAATTGCCTGTACATACACAGCCCTAAATGTGAAAGTTACATTCAAATTCACAACATACTTGTTCAGTTATTTGGGTGCCCAGTGGTTTCAGGAAGCCACCGCATATTCCATCAAAATCATACCCAGCTCTTCAGATAAAATACTACTGTAAGTAGTCAGATACTTTACCACTCAAGTAGAGACTGAATTCGCTGGTTTCCATTGCATCAGCATCCATTCATTGCTGCATCACATACAGTATTTGTAAAGAAAACAAGAATGCCTCTTGGCTTTTTTATTTCATAATTCTATCACTAGAGGACTTGGGAAACTTCTGAGTTAGGAATCATGTATTGGAAGTCTATATGAAACAGACTAGAAGGGACAAATTTGTGCACCATCCACTGCAAGATCCTACATGGGCTCATGTCCCCAAAACGTGTCCAAGTGAGCAAACAAACTCAGGGCTAGAAGCAGTAACTTAATCCCCTCTTCCAGGCACGTTTTAGCAACATGTGGAAGCCACTAAGTGGGTCACAAGAGATAAGTGACCACACAAGACAAAATGAGACTCATCAGAACAGTTGTAGCTGAGACCCAAACCAAAGCAAAACACACCAAACCAAACCAAACAAACAAACAAAAAGTTGGAATGAAAAAAAAATGAGCACACTGAGCAACAGGCACCCTAGTACGGGCCTGGTGGATCTATATGTAGCTGAATTTATCTTGTATAAACTGCAATTAGAAAAAGGGTGTGTGAAGGACAGCTTCAGCTTTTACTGAGCATGAAAAGAGTTAATAGGACACACATGGAAGCATTGCACAGAACTGGTGTCAGCACAGCACCAGAGCTTTCAGATGGCAGGGACAGAGGGGGATAAGTCCTTGAATGAGAAACCTACACACTTTATACAAATACCAGTTAGTAATAGAAAGTACAAAATAAGGCCCACATCTTTCTGAAACCAAATGGCTTTCAATAGAAACACAGCACACAAAAATTTATAGAAGCAAAAGGGTGACTCACTGCTTGCCTATTGAGTTTATTTAAGAAATGCTTGTCTTACTTGCAGGGTTACGTTTTAAGTAGGTGGTCTCCCCTTTTTGAATGAATATTTGCTTCCTTTTCTCAGGCAGCTACACAGCTTATAAAATGTTAGGGTTTGTTTCCAAGCGTTGCCATTCCGCACTGTTTAAATAGCACAGCTCTAGAAGCCAATGCATTTTGAACACATTACCCACCCAGGCTACCAGTCATTAACCAGCAGCTGCGTCCCGGCCTCCTGCAGAGCAGAGGGGCTGGGAGGATCCCAATTGCAGTGTGGGATCTACTGACCCACGTTGCTCCTCATCTGGTGCTCTCACACAGGAGATGAGGCCACTGTTTCAAACACACCTCATCACCTTGCTTTGCTTCATTCCTTGTGCTTTTCACCGGGTGACCTTTTCAGTCACCTGCACATTTTAGTTTAGAGGTCTTTGTTTGTTTTCTGAGTAGCTCATATTTGCAGCTCTCAAGCATGTGCCCTTTGACTCCACCTTCCCAAAGGACAGTCATTTTGGTCATACCTACTTGCTTTTGCTAAACCACAAAACAACACTTTGAGTCTCTCAATAAGGTGGTTAGTTCTGCTGCTAAGCTCCAGACACAGACTGCTTTACACCTGTTGCTATTGTGTTAATTCTCTTTGGAGATGTTGTACATCTCAATGCTCATTTTACTTTGGGCATAACTGGGATAGATATCTTCCATATTTGGTCAAATCAAAAGGAAGTTTTTCTCTTTCCTCTCTTCAGGAATGATTTCTGTGAGGCAACTTTTCACTGCAGAATGCCATATAAACAATAAATGCCTATTTGTATGATTTGAGGTAAATGAATAAGGATCCCACACACCACTAGTGATGCCATTGGGTATCCAAGGTGTCCACCTACAGGAAGGGCACCTCTTTTCAAGGGCACACAAGCCTTTCCAAGCTCCTGAATGATACCCATCAGTCTCACACAGCTGTTTCATACACCTTAGATTATTCAAATAGCATGAGTGTTGATCTCTATTATTCACATAAGACTGTGTAAACAGAATAGCCTGAGGATCCTTCATCCCAAAAACTGAATTAGGACAAGACTCAATAGATGCAAGACAAAGGAGTAACATATCTGGGCAAACCTACACCTTCAAGACCACTGAGGATGGAGCATTTTAAGACAACATACATCGGACCAAAGAGCAAGGCTGTTTCTTGACAGTGAGGGTGAATCTAAAGGGAAAGAAAGTCTATACAGTGGCTAGATTGAGAGATTTTTAAAACTTCAGAGAAAAGACAGCAGAAACTGTAACTAAAAGGAGTCAGCAACAACAGCTTCCTGTAAATGGTGGATATTTAAGATTTGAAGAAGTTGCTTAGCAAAAATGCGGAATCTCCATGGTCTTACATTCTGTGTGTTACCTAAACACACAGACACATACAAAGAGTGCTTTTTCTTACTTGTCCTTCAAGTGAAAGCTAAAATCCAAAGAGAAAAGAAAAGCACATGCACAATATAACAGTTATAAGATAGGGTACCAAATTTTGCATTGAACAATGCCATGACAAAACAGGAAATTTACTGGGTCTGTTTAGCCTTGAGAAAAGAAGACTGAGAGGGGACCTGATCCAGGTCTATAAATATCTAAGGTGTGTGGGGCAGAATGGTGAGGCCAGACTGTTTTCAGTAGTGTGTGGAGACAGAACAAGGGGAAATGGCCAGAAACTGCAGCATAGGAAGTTCCTCACAAATGTGCGCAAGAACTTCTTTACAGTGAGGGTGATGGAGCACTGGAATAGGCTGCCCAGGGGGGTTGTGGAGTCTCCTTCTCTGGAGATATTCAAGACACATCTGGACACCTACTTGTGCAACCTGGTGTAGGGAAGCTGCTTTGGCAGGGGGGTTGGACTTCATGATCTCTGGAGGTCCCTTCCAACACCTACAATTCTGTGATTCTGTAAGGGGGGAGAGCTGAAATATCTACATACTCCAGTAACAAAAATTGATCACTCTTTATATTCAAATTGACACTGAGAGGGAAGTCTTGTCATGTGTTTGCAAACAGTTCTATTGGTAGCTGTGGAAAAGTCATCAGAGGTACCTGGCCTTCTGCTGCTAGGTCACTCTCTTGTGGAAGATTTTTAGCCAGTTCAGCCTCCCACTAATAACAAACAGATGTACTTAATGCTACTGAATGTAAATATTATTCTAACACACTTCTGCCTAGTTTTCCGTGAGGCCCTATTTTGAACCATACATGCTTGTGAATCCCCCTGCCCGAGGGTTCTGCAGGTGGCCTATCTCATAGTGCCATTAGAAAGTTAATTACCTGCAAGGGAAGTTTAAACAAGTTGTACCAAAAGCAGTGGAACTAATAAAGCCTGGTTTCCTACAGATTTGTGGCTTGCATCATTCTCCCCTCCATCCCGCAACAACACAAGCCCCTTTTCCATATTCCTTTGATAAATTCCCCTCCCTGCAACCCAGTGCCCCCATCTCTCCTCCATCTATCAGCTGCAGGTCAAGCAGGAGGCAACACACACCCTGCTTGTTTCTGAGTGCTCTATGTGTTGCCCAGGATATGCAAGCTTACTGGTTTCTTGTCTATATTTTATATTGATTTTTTTCCTTCTATCAGTACACTCAAGTCCTTCCTACCCTTAATTTATTTCACAGTACGCAGGAATAGAATTATTCAAAGAAAAGGGAAGGGAAGGGAAGGGAAGGGAAGGGAAGGGAAGGGAAGGGAAGGGAAGGGAAGGGAAGGGAAGGGAAGGGAAGGGAAGGGAAGGGAAGGGAAGGGAAGGGAAGGGAAGGGAAGGGAAGGGAAGGGAAGGGAAGGGAAGGGAAGGGAAGGGAAGGGAAGGGAAGGGAAGGGAAGGGAAGGGAAGGGAAGGGAAGGGAAGGGAAGGGAAGGGAAGGGAAGGGAAGGGAAGGGAAGGGAAGGAGAAAAGAAAAGAAAAGAAAAGAAAAGAAAAGAAAAGAAAAGAAAAGAAAAGAAAAGAAAAGAAAAGAAAAGAAAAGAAAAGAAAAGAAAAGAAAAGAAAAGAAAAGAAAAGAAAAGAAAAGAAAAGAAAAGAAAAGAAAAGAAAAGAAAAGAAAAGAAAAGAAAAGAAAAGAAAAGAAAAGAAAAGAAAAGAAAAGAAAAGAAAAGAAAAGAAGGCATTTTGTCAAAATCGTCCAGAAAATAAAACATTTTGTTTTGTTTTTAATTTTGGAACTTTTTTTTTCCCTAATAAAACTCAAAGTATGATTTTACTAGATTTATTCCCTTACAAATTCAGCCTAAAATATTTCCTGCTCTCAGATCATCTGTGTATATCTTTCCATTAGTTACAAGGATTTTTTTCTCTCTTTCTAGCAGATAATCTTTGAGACCATTCCAGTCATTGTCTCCCCCAGTCCTTCATCTCAGGCATATTTAGGGCTACAGGAAGACAAACCTATCCCTACCAAAATGCACATATTATCATATAGCACTAAAATTAAACTGAGAATTTTAATCTCTCCCTGCCATGGAGAATGAGATCACAATCTGAACTGCTCTCAGATCACTGAACTCTTCAAGGACCAAAGTGTTTTATTTCCTGTTGATAAGCTTGTCCCACAGCTCTCGTGGCATCTTTTCTTCAATAAGCAATGGTCTGAAAGTGTAATTTTCTAGGACTTTCCACCCAGTCCTGCCTGAGGACTGATTATAAGCACTGTAGGTCTGCGAGTTACACAGGGCAGGTTTCCTAGACCCTTACTCACAGAGAGATTAGAGTTTTACAAGTGAGGCCTTTCCTAACAGCAAAAAAAACAACAATAATGTACCTCTTAAAATAGCATCTGTGGACCTGGCCCAGCCCATCCAGGGATATTTTTTTATCACCCAGTAACTATAACACACATGTATATTACTGTCCCTGAACTTTCTGAGCCAGTTCTGATTAATGTTTCCCCAGGACACAACGCCTTGCAAGCCATGAATCATTTTGCTTGATTTTGTCTGCGCTTTTCCATGTCAGCAGTTTTCCTGCCCCGCCGCATGATGACAAGAGCAGCACGCAGAGTTTGTTGACTGCCAGGCGTTGTGCTGGCTGTCACACCAGTAGGAGAGGCAGTGGGAACAGATCTGCTTTGTTCAAGGATGTGCAGTGATTTCATAGGCATCTCCCTGCTCTCTAGCTCCATCTGCAGAAACAGCAAACCTCCCTTCCCAAAATAATCCCCATGTCAGATTGCCCACAGGGTAAGGGAATATTTGAAGCAAAATTGTTTTACCACAGGGCAGTAATGATGCAGCTTACAAAAGCCTGAGTGGTGACTACAGATACAACAGTCCACTGTAATACCCATCTCTGCAGCCTGCTCCCATCTGAAGATCTTGACCCTATAACATCGGAATTTCCCATGACACACTTGGCCTCTCCAGCACACTTACACTGCCTTCATTAATGAGCACACAGCTGCTAATGCTCTTTCCAATGCCCATCAGCTCTGTATCAGCCTTGCCCTTTGAATCTCTCCCCCTTAGTTTCTCCCGTTTTGGTGTGTTGCTGACTCCACAGCGAAGCTACACTCTTTATTTTTTTCTGGTGGAGAACACGTTAACTACTTTTTCATGACAATAGTCATTAAAGATCTATCATGAGTCAAGGCTTCGGTCAGGACTTTGTTTACTCTGTATGAGAGTTTCAATGGAACTTGTTCCAACTGTAAGCATCCATCTTACAGCTGATGAGAGACATAGAGAGAATTTTGTTTTGACCACCCAAAATAAACACTTTTGAGAAAAGAGATACAAAGTAAATAGTAAAATGACTTTAAAATATTAAGAGGAAACTTGAAATGCCTGAGGACTTTACATACTGTCTTCCCACTTAATGAGATTAATTTATTATCAAACTCCTCATTAAATTGTAAATTATCACTTAAACATCTATTTCAGTAATTACTCACAACTTTAAAAACAGAGGGATGAAAATGCTAGAGAGAACTGTTAGAGGAAAAGGAAGTTAAGGTTCAAATTCATCTTGGTGTCTGTCCTAACTGAAATGTCCTGTAGGGTGTTGTGTGAAAATGAACATGAGACACCAGCACATAAAACCCATATAGCAGTTAGGGGGCTTTCATTGTGCTGGGTGTGGAAGGACAGGCCTGGGGCAGGATGTAAGCCCCAGCGAGGGAAACACTGGCTCTAAATTCTACCAATTCCTTAATCTTGCCCATGCTCAAACACACACATATTGTGATCCAGCAAGCAAAAGAAGCAAAAGTGTGCTTCCTTACAGTATTTTCTCTTCCCCTGCCCCTTTCCACTTCTTCAAGGAACGAATTGGGTCCAAGGAGAGAAGGGGGTTGGAAAACAGATGAACGCCTTGTTGTTCTCTGTGAGGGCAGGGATGAAGAAACAAACAACTTGCATTACTCACAGGAGGGGTTGAAGGGAAAGAGAGCCATCTGGACGAGCTCGATTTTCCTGGCTCCAGCAACTCCCTCCTGGAGTAATATATTGAGCCACTTCATGCCCTCCACATCTTTATCTGAAACACGCTGCCCACTCTCCAGCAGTTCTTTGCCTTCCTTCACAGTCCTGCCCTTCATTAGCTGTTTCTTAGAGGAACCAAGAAGTCCCAAGGCTCAGCAAAGGAGGGAAAATGCTCAGGAGTCACAGGGAGCCAGGGACTCCAGTGCCATCTAGGAAAGAGATGAGAATAGCCTAAGTACTTGGAAGAGAGGAGTTCTGGTGTGAAACTGCCAACTTTCCTTTTGACCAGCCACAGACTTTGTTGTGTGGCTAACACACAGCAGGCTATTAAGCTACACAGAGAATAAGGAAAGTAAAAATAACATTTCTAATTACTGTGTCAGACTCAAAACTTGAATGGCAGAGTGGCAAACTGACAACCTATAGAGGGGACTGGAATAGTTTCAGCAGGAACCTAAAATGTTTTCAATGTTTTTAACCCCAAATACATTACCAATATTGAGAGAAAGCCAGTAGGGATCAACTGTGTATTTCATCTCCTTTGGTACTCACTGCAACTTAAATTACTCTCCCATATTATCAGAAAGACTGATATCACATCCATTTACTTATATTCTCTAGTAACTACGCAAGCTAACAAAATGAGAGCACAATCACAATTCTAAGTCTGCAAAATCACAGAACATACAGTGACCACTGGAAAATGGGAAAGATTAATGTCCAACCATCAGACAACTTTACAACAGACTATTAGGAGGGTAACTTGAAATTGGAATATAACCATTGAGATGACCAATGGTTTTTGAGTTATGTTGGAAGACACCTTACTTTGTCACCAAAGATACTCAGGGGAAGGCTTTATGGAACTCAGTTTTAATTCACCTCTGATTTTTCATAGAATCCTAAAACCATGGAATCATTAATGTTGGAAAAGACCTCTAAGATCATCAAGTCCAACTGTCAATCCATCCCCATCATGTCTGCTAATCATGTCCCTCAGTGCCACATCTCCAAGTTTCTTGGCCACTGCCTCCCTGAGCAGCCTGCTCCAATGAATCACCACTCTTTCCGAGAAGAACCTCCCCTGGTGCAGCTCGAAGATACCCTGAGGAAAAGTGACCTGACTATTCAAGACAGAAGTGAAGAAGGCATTGAGTACCTCAGCCATTTCCTCATCCTTGGCAGTGATGTTCCGTACTGCAATTAATAAAGGACAGAGACTCTCCCTGGTTCTCCTTTTCTTGTTAATGTATTTGTTAAAATATTTTTGTTATTTTTATAATGGCAGACAGATTAAGATCGAGCTGGACTTTTGCCTTTCTAATTTTCTCTCTGCAACAGAGACAGAATCCAGAAAGCAATCCACAAAGTCCTGGTCAGTTCTAAAACACAGCAGCCCAAAAGTGAACAGAGGGAAACCAAAGTGAACAGAGACACCACTTTGTCATGAGTACTGCATGGGTAGGACACAGCCTGACCCACCTGCTCAGGTCACCACCTTGGCTTCACAGAGTTTCTGCAGCACCATTTTCCTGTGTACAACAAAACAGATATCCAACATCCATGTCTAAGCAGCCTGCTAGGGAAATAGACTCTTTTATCTTCTGCAAATCTAAGCATTGGTACATGATACTCCTTATTCAATGTCTGGGGTGACACCTGCTTTGAGTATGAAAATTTCTGTCCCAAATGCAGAGGCCTTGAGTCAGTCATAGGCAAAGCACAGAAGCACTGAAGCACCTGTCTCTGCTTATTAGCCAATAAATGACTTTGGAGACCATTTCCATTTTTTCAGACATAAATTATTCATCAAGGATTTCAAGATCCACTGGTTTGCAGTAAAGTTAGTCCTAAACACGTGAACCTTCAAAAAACATGCCTGAAGTTCCTAAGTCTCTGAGCTGGCTTCTGCAAATTGTTTCCTTTAAATTAGTTTAGAGACAGGCACAGATCAGAAGGCAAAGGAAATGAGTTTGCATTAGTTCTGTGTGCGTCTCTTTCTCTGCAGAGGTAGAAAAAGAAAAGCATCCCTCTTCTACCCACAGATTTCAGATCTGCTGTCCTGCACACTCTGTTATCACTGCTAGTTGCGTTACATCATGGACAGAGATCTCACCGTGGACAAATGCTTTCTGTTTAACAATAGGATCCCATGCAGAAGTTTCCCACCATTCCTCCAGTATTTACAAGGCAGCACATGGACCTAGCACTAGCAAACATTTAGACTTTATTATTGGTCTCCTATTCTTTCATGGATTGGGGCATCGTAGCTAATAGTCCATGCTAACAACATTAGCAATGCACTTTCCAGAAAGAAATATTCTTAGTCATCTTTCAGACTGGAGCCAGAATGAAACAACTTGCAGTAGTAAAATTAAAAAAAACTTAAATGTAGCTCTGCTGGAGCTGGCCAGTGACTGAAAACAAGAGCATCCATGGACAAACTCCTGGCCATGCAGGAGTGAGCAAAGTCTTGGTGATTTCAGTGCAGGCCAGATTTCACCCTAGAGGCAAAGCCAAGTATTCACGTTCCTCCTTCTGTAAAGAACTCAAATTCTCTTGACTGAGCGTATCCTCAGTGCACAAAAAACAGCCCTGCATCTAACATAATTGCTTTTATCTTCAAAAGCATAGCAACTGGTCCAGAAAATGGATCGAGAGGCTTGTTAAATGTTAAACAAGTTACACTCTTCTGCCTCTCCCCTATGTTTCCTCCTGTTTATTTTAAAAGGGAGCTTTTTAATCCAAGAACCTAATTTCCCATCCTGCAATGTTTCAAGTGAGTGAGTTATGGGCCTCACTAGGCCGATAAAATACTTACAGGATTTCTGAATTAGCTTTACCTTTTCTAAAATCATCAATTCTTAAAATAAAGTAAGAGGAATATCCGGTGGAAATGTGTTTTATCAAAAGGAAAAAGAGTGCTCCTATATTTAGTCCCATTCAATACAGACAGTTTCAAAGCAAGACTGTAAAGTAAAACTCTTAGACAACACTGTATAAACACATTATTTAAGCTACATTCTGGATCTGATTAATTATAACAGGAGATCAAATGTTAACAACTTAAGAATCTTCACTCCCACCTACACATATGGGGTACTTTAAAAAGTACTATAATTTCAGAGTAATAAATAAGAGCTCTCACTTAAATTATACAAGCATTATCTTTTGGTTGCTTTAAAGGTGAACATACAATAGAGAGTTTTTATTGCAGAGTTTTTAGATAGAAGTTACCCATATATGGCCTATGAGAGAACCAAGGAGGAAAATTATGCCCTTTGTAAGAACATTTAATTCACATTCCTGTTCTGTTTTCTGTACAGCAGTTATGCTTATGACAGGTATGCATTCCTGCACTGCTTACAATGTGCTTTTATATGAAAAAAACATTCATATTCATTCTTAGCTGAGAACACATCTTGCTTTGCCACGAGTATTATGGTAATCTTGTTTCATAACAGAATAAAACAGGCCAATTTTCTCAGTATTTAAAGTCCAAATTCAATTTGTACCCTTACCATTTTTCTTCCAGTTATAATTCTCAAATATTGGAAAACTTCCACTAAGCTCTAAATCTTAGAAAAATATATTGAATGTTTATTGCTGATAACAATTACAGCAATTTTCAGTATAATCAGCATCACCACATCCTGTAGTCATCAGTTAACAGAAGGGGAAAAACCATCTCCAGTCCAAACTATGACACAGATTGTCCAAGCTCATTCCAGATGAGAGAGAGCAGAAAGGCAAGCATGTGATCCTAAGCTACCAGTACAGAGCTTTTATATGCCATATATCACCTTATAAAATTCAATAATGGAAGTGAATCTTCTATTTGAGGTTTTATTTATTTTCATTTTTCCTTCCCTTTCCTAAAAGTAGTCATAGTGGGCCAGAGCTTCATTTTGAATTAATAGTTAAAGTGATAAACATTAAAATGGGAGACTTACAAGGAAAGAAATCCAAGTACTGTGGAGAAATTATAGCTACAGCAGAACTGAATTCTACCCACACAGGTTTTCATGGGGTAGGATCAGATTCCTGTTCGAAACAAGTTTCACAAAAACACACACAAGTCTGGCATCAGCCAGCAACCTACATCTTTGCCAAGGGCCCAGCAGCACTCAGACCCTGAATGTGAGTGAATTCAGACTGCGAAAACCGTGGCAGAATGAAAGCTATTACTCTTGTGTCAGTGCCATGTTTGAATCAGAAGTAGACAGGATTTTTATCAGGTGTGTCACTACATCGTTATATTGAATCAAATATATGTTATCTTTATTATGTTTCTGTATCCACTATCAATTTACAAATGGACTGTGATCTTGGTTATTCTGATGCCTGGTACAAAAAATTAAGGTTATTTTAGAATTCAAAATGACCATTTGCCAGTAATATCTGTTGTACATCTGTCCCATTTCACAGTAGGTAGAACAAAGGAAAAAGTTTTAACTTTCTGAAGCAAATATGTACAAAGCTAGTTCTAAGTACAAACGAAACAAAACACCTCTAAATAAGCCATCGATCTTCTAAAAGCACTCCACTTTGACAACAATATAGCTAGCCAGCCCAAAATAGGATGAAAAGTCAAGGCATCAAAAATGTTAATAAATACTAGTGTTCTGGCAAACTGAATGGTTCATGCTGAAACACTTGCTTTTTGATCTGCTATATATGTCAACTTTTTCTCTCATAGCTCAACTAAAGTTACAAAACAATTGTGGTTTGCATTGGAAACTAGGACCTTACCGTCCCATGTAATTGATCTTGCATCCATCCAAGCAATATCTGTCCCAGAAATACACCTCTTGATAAAATCTTCTCCATATGTTCAGTCCACTAAAAATAATAAAGAAAGGCAAAGGACATAAAATCTTTCACTTGGAAAATGGTTAAACAGAGAGGAAAAGCATTTACAAAAATACAATACTCAAGATAGCCTCATTCTTTAGATAAACTCATCTTCTTTCCATTCTATTCCATTGTTTTTTAAACAATAAATGCATAATCAGAATATATCTAGCCAGCTGCAAATGTCAGTTCCAGAACCTAGGTAGCTGATTTATGTCAGAGCTCAACAGAGCAGTGACTTGGCTTAACAAACTGCTATCTGTCCTTGAACAAGCCTGACATCACCCCTGCCCTATGGTCTCTTCCTCTTGCCTACCCTCCCCAAGCCATCCCATTGCACTTTGATAATGCAAGGTGATTATCTCATCCGAAATGTGATTTTTATTTCAGGACCTTCATTATGTTCTCACTTCGTCACCAGTTTCCCTTGAGTCCATGGGTAGGTTCCATGTTTTCTTTAGAAATTAACCTGATGGTTGTACTTGACCATACAGTTCATAGAATCCTTCAGAATGAAAGGAAGAAGACATACTTAAACCCAGGACTTTAGGGGCTCTAGTGCGTTCCATCTTGCTGCTAGGGAAAACAGTTTGCTGTAGGTCTGATGTGACAATATTATTCTTTAGCTTTGGCCAACTAAGAGCATATAAATAATTCCACATAGTATCATTTCCTCCAAGATTATGCCTGATATTTAAGATACAGATCACATGGTTATGATGATCTGTGTAGGAAACAAGTATGAAAGATTACAATGATGACAGTAGTATTAACTACTTGAAAAAGTATAAATAACTTTTTCTACATTTTTCAACAGCATATCATAATGGCATGGCTCTGAATTACCACTTCAAAAAAGTAAATGGATATTCCTGTGCAGAACTGCTTTTCTCTAAAATTCCAACTGCATGATTTCCTTAACAAAAAGAGCAAGCAACAACCCACCAAAATCTTAGGTAATGTTTCTAAAAAACGTCTTTATTTCTAAGGAGTTTAAACTTGTAACTTCTGAATTTGCAATTAAGCAATAGTGAAAAGTGTTATATATACGAAGAAGTAAAGAGATGGGGTCTAACAAGTGAAAAAAAGAAAAAAATTGAAGGGGAATCACATTCATTATTTGAAGAGACAAAGGTACCAACTACTAGAAGACTTGAACTAACTGGTATTAACCTTGTGCAATATGTTCACTCTTCTAATCTTAGCTCAGGATTAACCAGTATCATCAGTCATAGAAAGGAGACTGAAATTTGGAGACTGCCTTGTTGAGAGATAAATGTATAGTATGAGCTTATGGAAACAGGTCTGGATTTTTTGCTTATGTAAGAGGTCAACCAGAGGAAAGCTGTAACTCTAGGTTAAAGGTACAAACACATGAAACAGGTGCTGCCTTCCTCCTTGTCAGCTAGCACAAAAGCATTTCTCACGCAGTAGTTTTTTGTCTGCTGATGGTTTTCAAGCAACTTGAAGAAGGATCAAGCCCTAATTTCTTACCCTGGTGCAGAAATTCATGGAAGAGACCCTTCAGGTGAGGCCTGGAAGAGGTCTCCAGGTGACTGCATATATGACTCGTGGATAACAAGTCCCCTTCTCTTATTGTCTCTTCCCAGCATTGCCAACAAGAACATATCCCTTCTGCAGCTAAACCCAGAACAAACAGTAATCTCTTTGGCCTCCATGCTTTGAGGACAAGACAAGGTAGAGGGAGTCCTTTGACTCTGAATGTTCAGTGGTCCTGTCAAAAAGATGATGGGTCAGCTTAGAAGGCATAATTAGTGTCACTCCACCACCATCCAGTGTGCCCAGGCTTTATGTGCACTGCACAAATAGCTCAAATAGGATCAGAAATGATGACCCATGCGAGATATCACCCAGTGACAATGAGCACACAGAAGAGTATAATCAAGCAAGATGTGAGGTCTCTTTATATTTGGGGATCTCTTGCAGGCCTTGTGAACAGAAAAGGTGACTGGATTGGGCAGCTGAGTGTAAGCAGGCTCAGCAGGGAGAGTGAATTCAGTCAAAATGAACAAATCCATTACGCCCATCACTACAAGCACCTAGAAACATACACGTGCTTTAGGGCACAAAATACAACTCCTATTTCGCGTTCAGAGGCACTCTCTTTCACTTTGTTAGGCCTTTGGGTTTAAAAAGTCATAATGGCCTAATGACTGTTGCTTGGTCTGAGCTAGGCCAGATCAAAATTCATCCTTTCTTTAAGTGGCTTAACTCAAGGAGCAGGGACTGAGTTGCTTCCCAGTTATAGAAGAGATCTTGTTCACTGCCTTTATCCAGTACAAGATCCTTTCAGGAGAGACATGACTGACACAAACTTTGCAAGACTTATAATTGTTAGAGGCTGCTTGTTAGGAGAACAAACTGCTGAGGAATAGTAAAATCTGCTGGAACATTTGTATCTCAATATAAATATTTTGCTATTATACATGGACTGTCATTAACTTCTATACGAATGGAAGTTTCACAAACTAATGGAGGTTCCCCCTCCTTCAGAAAATAAAAATAAACAACCATGGGTGAGCCAGTGTAAAAATTCACATCATAAGCAACAGAACTCAATGTGTTAAAAACCATTAATCATGCTGAGGTCAACCAGTGCTTTACATATTTCCTCCCCAAACTCTGTCTTGCGGGTGATCTGTGTCCTAACAGGTTTTGTATTGCTGAGTTGTAAAGCGGTCCTGATGAATTGTTTTTGGCACTCAGTCTAAAGCTTTGAAAGCCTGAGTCCTTGAAAATAAAAAGCAGAGCCTTCCTTTAACATTAGTCTTGGACACCACACTGGAACACAGTCTGCATTGTACGCATAACAGGAGAACAGCCTATGGCCTGCACATATTTTTGGCTGTGACATTGTGGGGAGTCAGAAGGCTATCAGCAGTGTCATAAAGTAAAGCCATTAGGGAAACAAGCACGCCTGAAGGGAAGGCTATTAATATTAACTTTATTCCTCCTTCATTCTGTCACAGCAACTGTGTGACTTGTCAGGATCCCTCCAATTCCCACCATCAGACAGTGACCCAGTCCATCCTCCCTGCTGTTCTGTTTTTCCCACTGCCCTTCCTTCAATTCTTACTCTCATTATTTTCCTCACACTTTTGACAGAAACATGTCTTACTCTCCTGCACTGTGGGAAAAAGAAAGACAAAAAACCTCTGGCTTCCATCTTTTTCTCCTGCCTTTTGTACAGTTACCATGAAAACCTATATTGAATTCTTCCCCACTGACCTCATTCTTCATTCAGTTCAGTATGGCTTCTCCCTTGAAGTTATATCCTTTCAGGTACAGTAAAGGACATCTCCTACCCAGTGTTCCTGTCCAAATGGTCCTGCTCCACTTTCATGGTCTTTCTATTTTCACCTGCTTTTACAAACTCTTTGTTTTGCTTCTTCTCTTCATATCTAATCTTCCTTTTCTTTTTGTATTTTAGCTATACATTCAATGTGTTAGACAACAATCTCTGTCCTTTTCTTTCCCAGTTCCAACAAAGGATCCAAATATTTCATGCTCTACCTCTGCTTTTTCTCCATATGCTTCCACATCTATGTAAACTGGCTGTCATTTCTATCTCCACTACCTCTCCAGTCTACAACTCAATTACAGAGCTGCTCACAGGAAAAAAAAAAAAAGTATTGGATGCTCTTCCACTGTGTAAAGAACTGTAAGGATCCCATAATCTATCATCCCCCATCAAGATTTCACATTCTCCAATTATTTTTAGGAGTAGCATTCACTGTAGCCAAGTTATACATCCAGTTTACATCTAAAGTCTTCCTCTTGCTTTCTTCTTACATCATCAAAATACATCAAAATATTATCAAAATGTCTGTGTGGTTTTATTATTATTATTAATCAAGATCTTTCATCAAGTGTTCATCATTCATGTTGTTGCAGTTTCCCCTAATTTTCTGCCATTTCTTAAAGAGCTTTTGTTCAACTTTTACCCCAAACCACTCCTCTCCTGGAGTCATTGCAGGCTTCAGCATGAAAATTTGAATAAGTCATTTATATGGAAACTCTGCTTTTTGGCAAACTGACCTTCAAGTATTATGTAGACCCAATAGGTGGAAGCAGGAAAATATGCTGCCTCTCTCTGAAATGAAGTTTCAGAGGGGTTTGACAGAAAAAGAACAATTCATCGTTACATTACAGCTCCTTCAGGAAACAAACACAACTGCAGTTCAACTGGCAACCCAGAAGAAGTTCTTGAGCAGAATGATGTTAACATTTATGCATGAAAGAGGCAAATTCATCATGTGCCCCACGTCAGAGGAATTTTGATTCCACAGTTGCTACTACAGTCCCACATTCTTGTAGCACTCTTGGATGTACTGAAAGACACAGAACCATTGTTTGGTGGGGGTTTTTTTTGCTCCTGTTCAGTTATCATATAAAGTTGTTGAATGAGAAATGTTACATTATTTTTAAGTGATTTTAAAAAGCAATATGTATTTCATTGTCATATACCACCTGTTATATGGTACGCTACCTCAACTTCGCATGCATGTATACTACCTCTACCATAATTTATTCTGACCTTCATAAGATCCCCCAGATCTTCCAAAGTTACCCATAATCAACAGCACAAAAGGACAACCCACTTACTGTCAGAAAAATAAACTGGATTTCTATTAATAACCCCTTTCATGCCTAAAAATTGTTGTATTATTACTGCCCCAGGGGCAAGGGTCTACATGGTTTAACTCTCCAAATTAACTTTTCATAAAGTCTGCAACTAGTATTGACAGATCTGTTTTCCATTTATTTTCACCAAAGTCAATAGGAATCTGTTCATTAATTTCAGCAGAAGGTGAATTATTTTCTGAGATACTTGACTTCATTCATCATTGTTATCTATTATTTATTCTTCACCACTTCAGTAGGGTTGTGATTACAACACAACTAAACTAAACATGTCAGAGAAAGTTAAAATACTTATTAAAAAACATAGCTGTTTTAATGAAATTATGGATGGCAATAACAATTTATAAGGCAAATATTATCTGCATAAGAATTTTTAAAAAATTTAATGACACAACTCTAATAAAATCCCTCTGCCTTCATTCCAGTAGCAATTTTTTAAATAGTGTTCTAAAAAAAAAAAAATTATGGATTTTTCATAGTAAGTATAATTTCACTTATGATCAAGAAAAGTAGCATTAACATAGGGCTGTGACGATCACATAATTCATTTATATGTTCACTTTTACTTAGTTATTTCACTTTTTGTTTGTTTATTTACTTGTCCATGTCATGCCATGCACATTTTTGCCAGTAACTTCTCAGAAAGAATTTTCTATTCCATGCTTATAAATAGCCAAGCACAACAGGACCCCAATCCTGGCTACGGTATTCAGGTGCTTCCAGAAATAATTTAACTTCTAATTTTAGGGCCATCAGCATTATTTATGGCCAGCCACAAGAACAGCCCCATTTAATTCTGCATTAACTAAAACTGTAAACAACATTGCTGTCAGTCCCTTGTTTTTATGATAGGAACTCTGGATTGAATGAATGATTTAAGCATTATAATTCCCTCTCTCATGTACGAGAGAAAATGTTTTTATATAGCCTCTCATGTCAATAAACTCAATGTACCATTTAATTCCTCATGGAAACCAGTGATCGATGTTCCACCTCAAAATTGCTAAGAAGCACTGTGTTAGCCTCTAACCTCAGCTGCCCCAGTATCTGCTGGGGGTAAGTGGCTGCAGCAAAAAATTTCTTGGTCCTTTGAGCTTGCCAGTGGTCTGATTTAGAGCAGCCCACGTCACATCTGGCTAGCACTGACCCCAGAGGGCTGCCTGCCAGCTGGGATTTGCCAGAACATAGTGTGCTTTGGACATTCCCCTGTTCCCACAGTAACGTTCTTGTCAGGGGCTGTGGGGAATGTGCTAAGCAATGAGAATACCCAGCTGAGGAGACGCGGCACTCTTCCAGGCAGAATAGAGGGGCTCAGACAGACACTCTCTGAAGCTCTTTGCAAGAGCAAACCCTCTCACTGCAGCACGGAAAGATCACACCACATTACACCAGTCATGGCCCAGAAGGAGAGGAGAAAATGCTGCCTAGGAAGGCATATCTATTTTAATTAATAGAATAAGCAGCATTAAGCTGTAACAATAGTTGGTAGGAGCACTGAGGTAAGTCAAGGTAATAAAAATTTTAAAAGTTTGTGCTTACAGGGCATCATTCTACCTTGAAGCAGTGCTATGCATGGTCTGCAGGGTTTTACATGTGTATTTATCACCATCCGTCAGTTGAACATCGTATTTGTAAGATCACTGTATATAAGTGCAGGAAATATTTTGAAGAGATGAAATATTTTTGCACTTCATCTCTCTAAAATATCTCCTCAGGACAGGTCCAGACCAACACCCAGCCGTGTGTTAAATTATGGCTTTCTCAAACACAAACACCATTTGAACGAGATTTAAAAGCGAGTCTCTAATGACTGAGCACTCAAAAATCCCACCCAATATTAAACAACAGCCCTATCTACCCCCTCCATGCATTATCTCCTGCTCCTTCACTTCCTGTCCCAAACCACTCTCCGAGGCCACTCAGCAGCATCGGGTAGTTACCAAATTCCTCCCCCATCGATCATGCTCCTCCAGCTCTGTGCTTCCGAAGCTGAGAATAGCTTTGCAAATCCCTGATGAAATGCGTAAAGCACTTCAGGGGGAAGGTTGATAAATGAAAGCTCAGTAGAACTTTTTTGTTTAGCACAAGAGCTTAATGGAGCATGAGCAAGGTGGGTGGTGCACACCTTCGATGGGTGGCTGGGGGAATGCAGCACAACTTTGCTGAGAAAAAGGAGGAGACAGAGACAGTAAACAAGAAGCCGTGCGCTTCTGGAGAGATATTTCTTAAATAAGTGTGTTCCAATATGCAGCCCGCATATTTTCTACTGCTTTGAAATTGCATCTGCTTCTTATAAGAGTAGGGTGATTATTATATAAGAAAAGCCTATTTGCCTGAGTATGTGGTTACACATTTTCTACTGACTTCACAAATTGTTCAAATTTCAGTATTTGTTGGCTTCATTATAAACCAGTGTTATTACTGGCAGCTACTTTAAGGTATTAATTTTTATTTTTTTTTTTTTATTGTTGCTGTAGTGTGGCATTAAGGATCAGAAACTCATCTGAGAAAAAGTAAAAGCTGAAAGGGCAGGACTCTACACCATAGCAAAGCATTGTATTTCAATTTTAAATCTCATCGAAGTAATTACATTTTGCTCTCCAAGCCAAGGTACCAACAGACCTCCCAGACATGTGACCAAGATCTCATCAGTTGGAGTTCTCTGGTTCAGACCAAATCCTGACTGATCACTGTGTTCATTGAAGGGACTCACTTTGGCCTTTGCACTTTTGTACACCTCCTATCAAAGTCACTTCTTCAGCTCTTTTAGGGTTATTTTTTTCCTTTGTACTTTAATGTTTTCTACTGACTTTTCCTGTGACAAAAAAGGAAGCACAAAGACTTGCGTGTTATTTTCAATAGAAGCAGGCCGGGAAGGACTCCTCAGGTCATCAGCTCTGGCTTTCACAAGTTCAGGTAATTGCTTTTATGTAATTATTCACAAATAATATCTGGTTTGTTTGTTTGTTTTTCATGGGTTTTGTTTCTTTCATTCATTATGTTAGAAGTCTGTTTCAGAAATTTACAGCTCAAGAGGATGGGAATATTCTCATTTCCGCCCAGTTGCATTTATGACCAATTTATATTCATCTGTTTTTTATGTCACTGTGTTCTCTGTTTTGTTTTCTCTTTCAGTGAAAACTCCAAATAAAAGTGAAAGCAGTGGTGAAACCTCTGCTAAATCATTACTTCTCTTCTCCCACTGTAGCTAATTCTGTCAATCACCGTTACAAGCAGAGAAGAGAGGCTGATTTCCAGGAGAGCAATTTTCCAGCCAGACCTCTGCCTGGAATGCCCATTGAAGCCAAAAGTCTTCAATGCCTTTTTTGTCACATGTAGGTGACAAAACTTGAAATAAAGTGGAATTAATAGTAACAGCATCCTTGCAAAGGTCAGGTCATCCTTATACAGACTCACAACTTATTGAGAAATTTAGGAAATCCAATAGAAATCCATCCCAAAAAGAAACAGATTAAGCCTGTGTTCACTGCTTGTGTATTTCACTCTGTTCAGTAAACAGAAACACAAAAACTGGTTTAGGAGATCTACAGTTATAGATGCAGCTAAGCATTTCCCTTCCCAATACTAAGGCAGAATTGCACAAGCTTGTGAAGTTTAAGGACAGCAGGCTTGTGCCTACCTTCATACTGTTAAACTGAGACTGCAAAATATATCCCTATGCATTACTAATCAGGAACACTTCACACTGAAATGAATAAACAAATACCTGAATGTTAGGTCAGCTGCTGATTTTGAAGACAGTATGAAAACCATCAATTATTTTCCTTTTGTCTAAACCAAAGGGCACAGTTCCTAATCCAAATGCACCAAGAATGTAAATGAGCTCTGTAAATCTTTTCAATGAGGGACAAAGTCCATCTAAAATCTTTCATTTCTCAGGGTCACCAGGAGACACCTTGCCCCCTGAAGGGAAAGTCCATCTCCTGTTGTGTCCTCTCAGGCACAAGAAGCTCAGGAAAATCAGGTTAAGGTCAACATGACTGAACAAAAAGGCTGGAAGCAAAATCAACAACACCAGTAAAGAGGAGTGCTCATCTAAATTTACGGGAGCACAACACATAGATTAGAAAGTTTGCATCAACCTTGCTAAGTGGATGAGAAAGTAAAGCAGAGAAGCATATGGCTTTCCACAGCATTCCTATCCCGGGCAAATGTTCAATACCTACAGAGCCAAATTTCAAAGAGTCTGCAAAACTACTCATTACAACAGCACCAAACTCTCCATAAGTTGCTTCAACATCACCACTGTTCTTGGGTAAGGATGCAAGGATACTCACTGACCTCAGCTCCTCATAAAACATTGCAAAGACAAAAGACTATCAGCTTCCCATGGTAACACTGCCCTTGTTAAAGTGACAGGTTATTTTGATACCTACTGGCCTACTCAGAGCACAGCAGTGTTAGATTTCCAGGTTGAGATGATGGCAACAGGAAGATGTTTAAACCGAGTCAGAACAAAAAACAAAAAAAAATCAAGATCCTTTCCTCTTTCGTTTTTTGTTTGTTTTTAATCCTCCTACTGGAAGGCAATGTAAGGATCATAGAAAGGCAGGGTAGGCTGCCAAAAGTCCCAAGCAAGCCTGACTCTTGGCATTTCTCTAAAATTATTTAGGGAATAAGGAGAGGGAGGGGAAGGAAGAAGAATATGGAGAAGCAGGATGGTGCTTCAAGAGTGCAGCATTTACATTTGTAATCATTGGTGTGGCTAATGGCTTTAAAATAGCTCTTAGGCACTGATGCACGAAATCCACTGCCATGTCCAGGTGTTGAAAAAGGACTTGGCTGATAAGAAAAGGCTGGTCAGGCCTAAGAGTGCTACCAATGATATAAACAACTGCCATCTGGGGAAAAAAGAAAAGGATTAATCACCATCGGAAGCTAATCACAACACCACTGCCCCTAAATACAGTTAGTGGATTATAGTATCAGGGTCCATACAGAGAGGGGTGCTGGTATATTACAAGTCAATCAAAATACAGCATGAAGTCTAGGGTTATGAGATGAAAAGATTAATTAACCTTGTTAAATTTTGATACTGGATATTGTCAGCTCTCCTGACAGGTTGATACAAGCACAGGATCAGTGACACGGACACAAAATTAAAATCTTGACCAATTAACTTTGTTTACAAAACAGAGAAATTACAAACCTCCAGAAATGGGAACTATTTTGAGAGAACTGAGTCCATGGTCCATGTATTCCTAAATTTAAATATTGTTCCCTTGATCTTGTAATCATCTTTACAAGAGTTTCTTTGCTCTACATTTTTCTGACTGTGCAACCAAAGAAAGCGGGTATCTCAAAAGGTAAGGTAACACAATGTTCAGATTTAAAAAAAAAAAAAGTTGAAAAAGTTGAAAGCAAAACAAATTCTCCCACGTTCAGTTATTCCCAGCCAGCCCTTTGGCTAAGCTGTAGACAACGCGAGCAGCAAGTCCTGACATACTTTTAGCAAGTAATGAATATAAGAACTTCTTACAAGTAAGCAAACATACTTACAAAATGTTTTTTACCAAGGAAATTAAACAACTAGCACCAGAGTTGCCATTATGCAGTAAGAAAGGGATAGGGAAAAAGAAATACAGGGAAAAATAGATACTATATGCACAGGTTGGAGTAGAGTTAAAAGAGCTCATGTAGCCAACTGAATTAAAATGGCATTGGACCCTCAGTGAGTATAGACATTTTTTAATATATAAGCTTACCAGCTAATATAACCTCTTCAGTGTGGTTACAAAATGACAAAATGAGACTGCAGACAAAATACCATAATCATCATTTCTGCAGTTTGACCTGATCAGGCAGAATGTTGCTCTTTAGGCCATGCCTTCCCTCCGAGATAGGGAATATCTTCCTCTGCTCCTCTTGAAAAAAGAAAAAAAAAAGTAATAATAATAAAAACTAAACTAAACTAATGCAGTCTCATTGCACTGATAAAGCTAGTGTGTCAATCTCTCTTATCCAATGAAACGAAGAGAGAAATTCTTGAGTTCATGCCCTCCAGCAAAGGCGGCTGAAGAGCTCAAGGCAGCATCCACTGCACCTAAGACATTAGCAGGGCAGAATCAGCACTCTTGGAAACTTTATACCATCGAATGATGGAGGTAAAAGTCCCTGGTAGCTATTGAGCCTTAGGTCAGATATTCTACAGCTGCACTCCTAACACAAAAACAACTTTTATCTTAAGCCTCCCACAATGCTTGGGCTGCCTTAAGTAACATTCCTCTTGTGCACATGCAACTGGGCTTCACCTACTTGCTCTCCTCCTGGCAGAGCCAGTAGGGTTCATATTCGTGCAGAGCGGGCAGAACAACAGAACGAGGATATTCTCTGCCATTCCAGAGGGGAAGTGGCTGGATTTTAATAGGGCTGCCCAAGAAGACCAGCATGGAAGCTGTCACTGCATCAAAAATGCAAGTACTCCTGTCCCAGACATATATGTGAGAGAACAGGAAAAGCTTGTGAACAGATTTCATATAAATGGTTTGATTGTGTTCTCTCACCAGTATTTTATCAGCTCACACTGTCATCATAAAAATATACGTACATTTTACTGGGTAAAGAAAGATACTGTTCTGTGTCTTCCAAGAGAATATTTGAGGTATGTGTTAAGAACAGCATCTAAAAGCACTTAAAATGACTAAGGCATGCTACCAACACTGCAGCTGCAGTGGGTACGAGCCGGAATGATCTTTAAGGTCTCTTCCAACCTAAGCCATCCCATAATTCTATGATAGGAAGAGGCCACATGTGGAGGGGAGAAGAGGGAGGCAGTGGCTGGCCAAACTGAGGTAATTTTGCAGCTGTATGGGTTACAGAAATATATGGGTGAAACAAAGGAAACCCCAGAGCCCATTCTTCCTCCCACTAATTTTCTGGCCTCTCATCTCCAAACATCTGCTCTCCCTACAGTTATGCTTCTCCTGGCCTATTTGAGGATTTAATTTCAAATTATACATGTGAAAATACAGACTGAAAGCCCATTTTACCACCAGTTTGATCACTAGTGTCTGAACTATAATTTTAAAATGCAGTGGTTGTAATGTAGTTATGTTTCTCGTCTGCTATGTGAAGTATAATAGGACACAGAAGCCAGGCACCCACTGCATCAGGCACTAACACATCCCTGTACAATTCTTCCTCCATGAGTTTACAATTTAAGTACACAAGGGTTGAACTATGTTAACACTACTGCTACTTCCTTTTTTTTCCTAGGCTCTGTGAGACCTAAACATCAAGTGTACTGTATATATTATAAATATTTTCTAAATATTATTTACCCGAGGGGCAGGATAACAGCTTTGAAAGTATAAGTACAATGTAGAAACACTTAAAACACACCCAACTTTCCCATGCCTCTCCCTTCCAACCCTTATTACACAAACACCCACTACTGTTTTCTCCTAACACCCTTATGGGAAGCATTTCCAAGCAAAGCAAAGCTTGTCTTTACCTTCGAGGCACCACTTAGCAGTTGTCTTGTGCCTTCCCCCAGACAGCAGTATCTCCAGGCTGTGCCCTCGCACGTTTATTTCTGTGTCTTTTTCCACATTGCCATAAAGTTAATGGAACATCCATTCAGAAAGGGCAGGATTCCCATAAAAAAGACTTTAATTTCTCCCTGCTACATCTAACTGCTAGCAGGCTTCCATACTACATAAAATTACTTTTTTTGTCCTTTAGTTTACATAAAGACAGCACACCCTGTAGGACCTTTTACTCTGAAATGTTTGGTCCAGTGGACAGCTTGGCACATTTTGTAGCAGAGAAACACAATTGGAGTTTATGACAAATATGATGCCATCCTCACTTCTGAATTAATTCCATCTTCTTCTGTCTAAAAATACAAGTTGAAAACTAATCCTTCCAGTGGGTTTCCCAAAGCAGATTCTCTTTCCGTCTTTGAGCACTAAGCTCAATGAGCAGGGGACTGTTTCCATTTTGTGTCTCACACAGAATCGAGCAGCTCTGTGATTTGTGATAAATGCGAGAAAGCAAACAAGAGAACATACCACCTGAATTTTCCATTACAAGCTACTGAATACATTCTTACCAAGACATTAAATGTGAACTTCTGCAGAAGAGACTGTTATCTTTCTCCTAAGTTCACCAGCAGAACTTCTGTGATTTGATCTTTATTCTCCTGGGAATCATATTTAGACTGAATTAAATCTCTATGAAGATTCTTATTTGTTTTCACAATTTTCATGATTTTTCTTTTGGTAGCCCCACTAGAGAAGTTATTGTAGTCAAAAATTGACTAGAAACTATTATAATAAAAGAATACCCCCAAGTCATCTTTCTTTTATATATGCACTGCTCAGGAAAAACATCCATGTTTTAACCAGTAGTAAAGCTGACAAGTTCTCTTGTAGTGGATATATCTTAATATACTGAATTCTAAAAAATCCATGCTTGTGATCAAAAAGATCCAAAAACATATTTAATGGACATATAATTGCTGAAAAGGCTACAGTCTTAAAGCTATTCATCATGTTTTAAGTAGTTTATTACAAGTAACTATAGCCCATTTAGGACTCAAGGATCTTTGATTTCACTAATATTAATATTTGTCCTAAGTTACTAGTAATGATGAATACCAGCGCGAAATGATCCCTTTTCTTTTCTATAGCTGACCTGCAGCCACCCAAGCTGCAACCCCAGTGCAGATGCACCAGAGAATCCATCTTACAGTTGCAGTCTTGTCTAAGTTTTTTTTTCCCTTTGTTTTACAACTTATCAAAACAGCTGTAGGAGCTTGGAGGGAAATGAGCAATTTAAAATTGTTGTGTATACTAAATAGTTGACTACTCAGCCAAAATAAACTTTGGCCTTCTAGTAGCTTTAAGGCAATACTGGCACATGTAAAACAAAACATCCAACAATACATACCACGATGAGTGCCAGATGTTCGTGGGAGAAAACACACAGCTGTTGGGCTTAGATCACCTGAACTCTTTTTCAAAACCAAAGACACCAGTCACCTTTGTTGAGCTGTCAGATTAGCAGAGGGACTGCAAAGACTGGAAGAAGGGAAGGGCCGTCTCAGTTACACCAAAGAATGCCAATTTATGCCTCATCAGCCATCTGTCATGTAGAATTCCTTATGATAGACAGGACTAAAAATAACTAATTTGTCTTAAATGTACTGTTAGCCACATTGAAATAATCCAGTTGTAGTTGCTCTTCTACTAGAAGCTGAGCTTTTCTCAGGTTTACTGTAAAAATCCAATTGACTGCAATTCCTCTGTTCTTCTATCCAGAAACAGCACTGTGCAATTCATCATGGAGAGGTTATTTAGCAAGACTAAATTTCAGCATGCCATGAATTACAATCAAGTGGAGTGCAGAGTCCTAAATTCTACATAATAATAAAATAATAGTTAGGAATTATGATTATCCCACACACACAAACATAGGATAAATATTGGATGAGATATATCCCTGACATGAAGTTTCAATAAACATGAACTGCACACAAAAGATGGAGATAGATTACAACTAATCATTAGACTATTACAGGTGGAGTTACTATTCACATTAAAATATGAAGAATTTATGAGCACATGATGGTGGCAGATCACCGTTGTATTTTTTATTCTCCCACCTTTTTGTTATTCATGAGTGACCTTTTTTTCTTTTTGATTACATTTATATTTAAACTAAAGATCCTTTTGTAGATATGTTCTTGCCATTAATAAGTAAAAGGGAAAGGTCTGCTCCCAAGTATCACAAAAAAAATTCAATGAGCAATCCCAACCCCTACCCTACATTGCTCAATTAATGATCACTGAGTGCAACAAGATGTGATAATGGGCTTAGGCTATTTTCTCTCACTGAAGCCAAAAGCAAAACTCACACAGCAGTAATGGCTTTCTCACAATGGATTTATCTTCAAGAGCCTATACATCAAGTTCCTTGTTCTCAGTCTCCACATGCCTACTACATTCCTATTTAGTGCATCTGTGCTGTAATTGCACAGCACAACTCTGTAAGTGGCAAAATTATGCACAAAAGTTTTCAGTTTTTGTAATTCCCAGACTACTCCTACCCCACTTGGAACCAAAACTCTTTCGTATTTGTCTGATAAGAAAATTACTTCATTACTTCAGAGTTCATTCTGCAATAAATGTTTGTTGAGATTGGTCTTTACAGATTGGGCTTTGTGCAAAGTATCTTTCAGGCCCACCTGCTTTCCATAGCCTGTGAGATTCTCATTGTTTCCTATTCTGCTATTAGTTAAGGACTAGAGGGAAGATGTAGGTTAGATGATGGGAGCGAACTGTGGAAAGAAGGGATGCCATTCAAAGGGACCTCAACAGACTTTGAAAGGTGGTCCCAGGTAAACTTAATGAGGTTCAGCACAGCAAAATGCAAGGTTTTGAACTTGGGCCAGAGGAATCCCAGGCATTTATACAGACTAGAAGGAACAGACCTTGAGAACAGCCCTGCAGAGAAGGACCTGGGAGTCCTGATGGATGAAAAACTGAACATGAGCCAGCAGTGTGCTCTTGCAGCTCAAAAAGCAAATGGTATCCAGGGCTCAATCAAATGAGGGGTGGCCAGCAGGGACAGGGAGGTGATTGTCTGTCTCTACTCTGCACTTGTGAGGCCCCATCTAGAATACTGTGTCCAGGTCTGGAGCCCCCCAGTACAAGAAAGACAGAGAGCTGTTGGAGAGGGTCCAGAGGAGGGCCACAAAGATGATCAGGAGACTGGAGCACCTCCCCTATGAAGACAGGCTGAGGGAGCTGGGCTTGTTCAGCCTGGAGAAAAGAAGGGTGTGGGGTGACCTCATTGCAGCCTTTCAATACCCAAAGGGAGCTTATAAACAAGAGGGGAATCAACTCTTTGAAAGGGCACATAATAACAGGACAAGGGGAAATGGTTTTGGTTTTAAGTTGAGGGAGGGAAGATTTAGGTTGGTTGTAAGGGGGAAGTTCTTTACTATGAGAGTAGTGGGGTGCTGGAACAGGCTGCCCAGAGAGGTTGTGGATGCCCCATCCCTGGAGGTGTTCAAGGCCAGGTTGGATGGAGCCCTGGGCAGCCTGGTCTAGTATTAAATGGGGAGGTTGGTGGCCCTGCATGTGGCAGGGGGGTTGGAGATTCATGATCCTTGAGGTCCCTTCCAACCCTGGCCATTCTGTGATTCCATGTGATTCTGTGAAGTCTTTACCCAAAGGGGGGGGTGAGGCACTGACACAGCTGCCCAGAGAAGCTGCGGGTGCCCTATGCCTGGAGATGTTCATGCCCAGGATAGATAGGTTTTGGGCAGCCTGAGCCAGTGGTGGCAGCCCTGCCCATGGCAGAGGGTGGAACTAGATCATCTTCAAGGTCCCCTTCAACCCAAGTCATTCTATGATTCTATGACTCCATTGCTACCTCAGTAAACAGAATTCAATCCATAATTGTATAACATATTGAGCGCAGTACTCCATGCAGACCTGTAGTAGGTATGACATTACCCAAATGAACACAATTACTAAAAACAGGTGAACAATTTTTCTTCAAAACACTGTACTTCTTTATGAATTCACAGAAACACAGAAAACACAAAACTATCATAAAGAAACATAACAAATACCTTAAATATTTTCAGTTCCATAAAATCTCGTGGGTGGTTTCATTGAAATGCCCCCTTTTTATAAAGTCTAATAAATTCAGTGCTTCCTGAAGTTGTTACGTTTTAATTGCTGTAACAGCACAAAACATTTATCCATACATCTGGTTAGAATTCCTTTTCTTTGACAAACTTAATCAGCGTAATTATCTATTTGACAGACACAAAGTTAGACAAGGAGAAACCTCAACAAGACGTAATTTACATGCTTCAATTAATCTTTCTA
Source organism: Phasianus colchicus (assembly GCF_987193195.1). Classification (NCBI taxonomy): domain Eukaryota; kingdom Metazoa; phylum Chordata; class Aves; order Galliformes; family Phasianidae; genus Phasianus; species Phasianus colchicus. The sequence continues at coordinate 58,927,877 of NC_143439.1, read as the reverse complement.
AAAATTTGTACAATCCAACAGATGGATCAAACTCTATGTGAGTATTTGACCAAAGAGTATAAATCAACACTGACATGTTTTCTTTTAGGCAGTAGCTTGAGAAATTAATATTGTTTCACAAAGTTAGACAAAGGAATTGTAAATCTTACACTTCTAATAGCTCCCTTCCTCATAAAACTATCTACTACACAGAATATTAATGATGCAGCATTCTTAACCATGGCAAAGAAAGGATAGGTTAAACATATATATATACATACACTATTCTTGTTCAAACATTTTCCTTTATTAATATAAAGAACTCCATAGCCTACACCACTGCAACTTAATTCACGTAGTGAAATTTCCAGAAAAGCAGATGGCCATTCTCATCATCTGATGTCACAGCATGCTTTTAAAGCAGAGACACTCCTGTGATTTCACACCTACCCTTAAAACTAAGAAGTGCAAATACTGTGATATGGAAGCAAAATCTTACCTGGGGAGGTGGCATTGTTCTGGAGAAATACTGCAGTAGATGATTTCTGACCACAATTAGCATGGTACCGGTACTCAGCACGTCTACAGTCAGCTCTCCAAGAAGTATTTTGGGGACACAGTCTGAACACCCGTCATTCTGGAGTAGCCTGGACCTCCCAGGAAAAACAGGTAAACTTTCTTCTTTCCTCTGATCATCAGAATGATGTCTACAGAATGCAGTCTATAGCAGGTCTGAATGTGACCACCTTCTCGTTCCCAGCAGCACTACATGCCGAGGAATGCCTGTCATCCTCTCCCAGACAGCAGGCACCTGGCAAACCATTGGTCTCATACAGAAGGAGCTCCTGCCCCAGCTGAGTTCTTGCACGATATGTAGGGGTAGCCAGAGCTTCTTCCTGGTACAGAGAGATGCTGCTGCTCACTAATGGCATCTTTCCATAAACAAATTGATGTCACTTCGGCAATAGGAAAGCATAAAACTTGCATCTCTCCATCAATATGAGAATTCTTTGCTTGCTAAATTCATCTCTCCATCCATCTCAGAGGCAGCAGTATCACCCTCAAGGCTGATAAAAAACTCAAGAGGGAACAAAACTGCCCCCAAGCATTTTCCAACTTAATTTATCAAGCCAATATTGAAACTATTCAAAAGTTCACGCTTTTCTAAAACCCTTCCTTACTGAACCATGAACATACTCCAGAGGTATGCTCTTTTGGCTCTTTTCACTTAAATGTGAAAAGCAGAGCTCCAAAGCTGCAAAGTCCTAATGCTCTTGATGTCTTAAAGATTATTTAAAATAAAATAAAATCAAAATTAGTACCAGATGGGAAGGGGCATGGAGGCCAGAGAGACTAAAAAAAAAAAAAAAAAAAGAAACATTCTGTTTTATCTGCAGTTATTTTTGGCATTTCGTATTGGTACTTGTGTTGTTTTTTTTTTTTTTTTTACCCTTCAGCCTGCTATGACTAACTAATTCCAAGCTTAACTGGTAGTGACTATTGGCAATTTTACTCACTCATCAGATAATCACAGAACATTTCCACATCTTTTATTTCATAGTCCTAGACTCACACACCAAACTTTACTTGCAAATACTGTTCCCACGTGGATTATGTCTTCTGGTGATTCACTGCACTGGTATTTGTGCCCTGCTTGCTCCTTAGGCCTTGGATCACACTTAAGCCAGCCAGCGGGACTACAGAAGATTGAGAGCCATCCCTTGCACAGCATGGATACAAGTTTTGTATTTACAGGAAAAATAAAGCCTTATTTCACAATATAGAAATAACTGTTACAATTCCTTAAGCAACTTGGAAGCAGAGAACAAGATAGCACATTTTTCAATCTTAAGCTTTCCATAAGGAAACAAAAAGAATAATGTGCAAAACCAAGGAATGATCATATAACATGGATAATTTGTAGCAACCAGTATAAGAAAAATCCCACAGACTAAAACGAATTTTCACAGATTACTGATTGAACATTAAGAACATGAACAAATCCTCAACAGAATCCATTTGTGGTAACATGGAATAATCTTGAGGGATGCGATTCTATGACATACTTAAGAAGCTGAAAATGTCCCTTTTTATAACGTTGCTAGTTCAATCTATCTGAAAACTTAATTAAGATGCAAGACAATTGGCTTTAAACTTTACTAAATGTTGCCTTGCAGCCTTGGCTCCACCCCAGTATAATTATTTATACATGTATATTATATTCCATATATATTATATTCAAAAAAGCCATATGGAAGTACATTAAGGCTCCAAAGGAAAACACCAAGGAGTCAGCAAAATGCCAGGGCCTCCTGTTCCCCATAGTGCTGTCTGCTTGCACACACATATGATACCCTCCCTCAGATATTGCTCTGAGAAAGGCGCGGCACATTCCTCTATTTACTACACCCAAATGAAAACCTTACTGTGAGGGCAGAACTCATTTCCTGGCGGGCTGTTTGGTGTTGTACATTGCTCTGGTAACCAAGCGCTCACCACACACACCCTCACTGCATCCCATCTCTATCCTCTTCTTGGTCCCCATCCCTTTGGCTGGCGGCTGCCTTCCCGTTTCTCACGCCCTCAGCCACCCAATTCCTCATCTACTCTTGGTTGGAGCCACACCTAGACAGCAAGGTTTCCATCCAAGACGTAACTCCAGCCAGACAAGAACTTCAAATTTTTCTCCCAACTGCCTTGAACCCCTGCTGACAAAATTCCTCTCATGTTCCTGCAAAGCTTTTTTGAACTGAAAGTAGGGAACTGGAAGGGGTAATATAACACGACAAATCACTGGAGAAATTGCAGCAGCTCTGCTGATAGTTTCTACAAGAAAAATACCAATTTGTAGGGAACTCATTAAATATATATACATATATTCTTATATTCTACATGTATGTGTGTGTGTGTGTATATACACACACACACACACTCTTACATGGGGTTAAAATTATCACCTGGAAGATCGAGAAAAACTCACTTGCAAAGTCCACCTACAGAGTAAGGTGCACTCTGGTGCACTCTGCACCACTAAAGGTCCATTTCCAAGCAATATTTGCTGAGGAAAGAAAGATGCAAGAAACAAAAGCAAAATACATTACCCACTCTAAGTTAACTCTTGCTGTCTTCATAAATGTGAGCTTTTGTAAAAATAACAGTAACAAGAAATTACTTACAGATTGAACTTAGATTTAAACAAGCTTAAAATTAAATTTCATAAAATCATGGAATCATTTGAGTTGGAAGACACCAGTAAGGGCCACTTTGTTCAACTCCCCTATATAAGGGCAGCAGCAAGCAGCAGCAGCAAGAGGAAGGGGCAATGCACTCAGGGCAGCAACTGAAAGTTATTGGAATTTTCCATACACTGACATTTGGTAGTCAAATCAGCACAAACCTGTACACTGAGGAACAACTGGTTTTGATGGAGTGGTTGGTGACAAGCAGAATGACAGATGCTCCTTTCAAGATTTGGGCATCTCTGCATCTCCCTCTGCAGATTCTCATCAACCAAACATATCTGCATAGGGCAGTCCAGATACCTTTTCAATCTGGATATGTTTTTCCTACTTGCAACTTTAAGACCAAGTGAAATATCTGAAGTTAAACAAAAATTAGAATCGGCAGCACAATGACAAAAATAATGTGCTGGGGTTTATTTCAGCTTTATCAAATCCCAGTGACTTTTTACAACATTTATTCAGCTGTTCTGGATAAAGAATAAGATCTAAAATATATTTTGAAGTATCATCAGATGTAAGACTCTCTCATAAATTACAAATTGAAAGGTCAATGACCCTATGAGTGTAAATGGTAACCAATTAGTCACCAATGGCGAGAGTCCAACTATATGAAACCCATCTCCTGACTCCATTTGGGTAGCATACTGAGTACTGCATAGCAGTGTGAATAAAACTTCAGTCCTTTATGAATCTACTTTTTATTAAAATTTAGCAAATGGTCTGAAGCCTTAATGTGGAAACACCCTTGAGTCAAGGAGCCTCTCCCTTCTGCCATAATTCATTGTACTGCTCATAGTCTTAACACTTTCTAAAATGGGCACTCTCCTGGTGAATAATGCAAACCCACTTCATTATATTTCCAGTTATCTCCTTGGATCGTGAAGTATTAATCTAGGTTTGAAGGAAAAGAAACCTTATAATCTCAACACACAACAGATACAGTCCCTGACTAGATGCCATTGTTAATCACAGGAAGGGACATTTTCTCATCAGGGGCATAGATAGACCTGTATAACTAAAAAGTTCTCTGCATTCAGCAGGGATGGTCCAGGCAACGCCAACAAAACAGTAAGCCATGCAACCCAGCTCTGGGCCCCTACATGGAAGATGTTTGTAATACCACCACTTAGCTTTTCAGTGTTGGGCTGTCATGATTACCTTCACAATGGACATCTCATGTTGATGGTGAATATCTGATGTTGAGGCCTCAGCTGGAGTACTGTGTCCAGTTCTGGGCCCCCTGGTACAAAAAAGACAGGGATTTCCTGGAAAGAGTCGAGCCACAAAGATGATAAAGAGCCTAAAGTACCTCTTCCGTGAGGAAAGGTGGAGCAACTTGGGTCAGTTCAGCCTTAAGAAGACTCAGAGGGGATCTGATCAATGTCTATAAATATCTAAGGTGCGGGAGGCAAAATGATGAGGCCAGACTCTTCTCAGAGCACATGGCAATAGGACAAGGGGAAACGGCCACAAAGTGAAGCATAGGAAGTCATGCACAAATGTGCGTAAGAACTTCTTCACAGTAAGGATGAAGGAGCACTGGAACAGGCTGCCCAGTGAGACTGTGGAATCTCCTTCTCTTGGAGACATTCAAGACCTGCCTGGATGCCTACCTGTGCAACCTGATCTATGGAGCTACATTGGCAGGGGGGTTGGACTACATGATCTCTAGAGGTCTCTTCTATCCCCTACAATTCTGTGATTCTGTGATATCACCACTTATATACTAACACAGCACCCAGAACAGCAGGAACTTGAGGATAGCCTCTCTATAGTTTCTTGTGGGAATGTAGGAAGCCTCATTTGGTTTCCATCTGGAGAAAGTAGAAGCCATGTTAAACAGAAACACTACCCAATATTTACCAGAGTCCAATGAAAATTTTAATTAGCAAAATCAACATCCCTTCTCATTTCCACCCTAAAGTTGCACCATACCCCACATTACCATCTTCCCATGTCCACATTAGGCCCTTAACTCCTGCCTACAATGGCAGCTCACTGAGGTGAGGTCATCAGAATATACATTTCTAAAACAAAAGTTTTTGATCCAGGAAAGGAACTGCGCAGGAAAGATTGTAACCACACAGAGCCATCACTGCCATTACGTTACACTCCCTTCCTCAAGTCATATTCACCATCAAATGGAAGAAAAGCCAGGTCTGTTAAGAACAGCAATTGCACCTTCATGAAAAGAAAAACATGCCAGCAAAACCAGAGAGTAGTGTGAAGTATTTCTTTGCAGAAGACAGAAGGATATCTCAGTGCATTTCTCTCTACTTTGTTGTTTTTCTAGAAACCATGAGATGAGAAGAAAGCAGTTATTTGAGATAACAACCATTTCTTTTTGAACAAAAAGAAAACGCACAACAAAGAAGTGAGAGATCAGTTTCTAAAACTTAGTGTAACCCAACCCTACTCAGTGCCTTACTTCAGATATTTCCATCTGTGCAGCCACACTCACATAGAAATATCCCTTATGCAGAACACAGCAAGGTTGTCTTTTTGAACACCGTGTGTTGAATATCTGGGAGCCTCTGGGAGTCCAGGAAATGATGTTTGCAAACTGACTTTCTGCAGGTGAATAGATGTGAAGAGAGTGCTCAAAAGGATGAGAAAAAAGGTCACTTCTCCCTCACAACGTTTGTGCAGACTAAGAGCTATACAATTTCCAAGAAGCACAAATCCAGGAGAACATTTCCTCACAGAAATATTGAGGATGTATCTGTGACACAGGTCCCTGCTCCCTCAGCTGTGCTTAAGGGATGTGTGCAATGTCCTCTTATGCTCCTCTTCCACTTTTTTTTTTGGCAGGGTCATTTTTCTAGTCTAGGTTACAGCATGGTCAAATAACTGTGCCAACATAGCATAGAGTCAGCTATATTTAATGAAACACTTTTTTAAATATTATAATAATTATAGGTATTTCCAAGTTTTAGCCTCATTATCTAATACATGCTTTTAGCAGTATATATATATTATATATTATATTATTATTATTATATTATAATATATATATTATTATTATTAGCAGTATATATATATTATATATTGGGGTTAAAACACATCCATCTAAAACTGCTAACATCAAGGCACAGGTATGAGTACAAGTGGATGCACGTTTATATGTATACTTATACACACAGCCACGTGGATGTGTGTAAGCAATGTAATGTCCCACTAGAAGCCACAGCAAGAAAAGTCAATCATGCTAAGAAGGAACTTTGGGATGCATTCATGAACCTGCAAGTGTAAGTCAAAATAGGGATGTGTCAGACCTGAGACCTATCTTTCCACTAAGAGGTGCGTATTGAAGCTTTCACGGCTAAGTGGAAGATAAGGATGCAAAAATACTCAGTTATACATTACCTGCTTAATAGAACTGAGTAGAAAAATCAGACTTAAAGGAAAATGAATCTCACTTGTGTTCATAAAAAAAAAATAACAACAAATAATAGCTGAGATGACCATTGTTCAAAATAAAGCTAAAGACTAAACACTTGCTTTAAGAAAACAAAAACAAACAAGCAAAAATGACTCCATGAACATAAGTTATTGCTAACAACTCTTCTGCAATTACATACCTTCAATAGATCGATGCAGCAGCATGGTTGCTGTTTAGGATGACTGAAGTTGCCAAATACACAGGATACAGTTTTCCTACATCTGATTTGTAAGACCCAAACTTTCATTCAGAAAAGCCATAAAATCTGCCCTAAAAAATATCTACTGAAAAATGAAGGCTCATGTGCATAATAATTTATCACTTTTATGCATCAGAAGATATGTACAAAACCAGTCATAGGACTTTATCCCATAAAAAAATGCAGAGCCAACAGCCCAGTTCTTGTGCAGATACTGTCACATCTTTCTGCCTTTCCTCATGGCCTCTCCCCATATCTATGTAGGATGTGCATGATGCAAAAGGCTCTTCACAGACCCTGAACTTAACCTTCTTTCATATGAATGATTTGTGCTAGTACAGAAATGAGCAAAAGTGCACAAGAACACCTTCATTTTGAACTGTCGCATGTTCCTCGAGTCCATCACTTTGACATTTTTCCCTTCTTCTATTTTAACCAAACTCTCCTAATGGGGCCAAATTGTATGAACTCAAATGCATTCTTTTGCAGTACATGCACAGATAGCAGCAAAAAGCAGACAATGTTATGAATTATATAACATCACAGGTGTCATATAAGTATATATAATTGCTTCATGGAACTGGATTTGCACTGCAAATGAGAACACTCACCTGGAGTTTTCACATCTCCAGAACCAGCCAAAGTCAGTAGTTATCAAATCAGAAACGTTATGGCTTTCTTATCCATTTTTGTACGATAAAACCAGGAAAGAGGTTAAACTTCCATTTCCTTTCTTACATCAGTGCGTGATTACTGGTGGGATATGATTCATTTTCTTGCAGTTTATGCTAGGTTGTGAGCTCACTTGCTGTTATAAATGAGTTGTCTGTATAATTGTTACCAATTACATGCAAATTGCTGCTAAATGGCACAGGCAGCCCATTTGTGCCAAATGTTGGTTTACACTTTGCTGTCTTTCCAAGACAGTGGGGAGATAAAAAAGCAATTGGATTGATGAGTGGGATGTCAAAATTTCTCTCTAGTTTCCATTATGAAGTTAAACATTGCCTCACCATTCTCCGACAAATTCTGGAATATATCCAGAAATCACACTTCATTTTTTTCCAAGATGATCAAATACCTCCCCAAATCTGAGCAAGTAATACCAGTTCTTGTTTATTTCCACATCAGATGCTACAAAGGGGAGCTTGATAAGTTTTGCTGCACTATAGGTCCAGTACTCCAATTTCAGTGGGACATGCCTAAACCAGAGATTCTTTTCTCTTTCTGATTCATTATGGATCTGAAGAATGGTTGTTCCAAAAATGGCAACTCATCCGATAACAAGTAAACACTGATTATACAGCTGAACTACATCTCAACTCATATTTTTTCCTCTTTCCCCCTCTCAACATTCTGTACCACTCATGATAGGAGGAAGCATCAGAAAGGCAAATGAATACCTAAAAATACCTTTTTTTATTTTTGCTTCCTTTTGAACTTGGGAGTGGCTTTAGTTTACACTCCTCATAATGGATAGCAAATTTCAGAAACAGCACTGAAATTCCTGAATGAACTTTAGTTTCAAAGGCAGTCACTTCAATGGAGCCAGAATTTCTGTGTCAGCAAAGTATGCCAGAATGTATTTAACTTCAAGTGTGTACTTAAATCTTGTAGACTTCAAGGGAACTTAAATATGTGCTTAATTTTAAGCATATGCTTAAGTGCTTTTGGTGAATAGTACTGAACCACAACCTTCAGCTCTCTGCGAAGGAGAGAATGCTTTCCAAAGCAACATTTACTTCTCAGGCACAGTGTGTGTCTTTCAAATCCTCCTTTGATGTTTCTTGGTCTACTTTGTTTTTAAAAGCTCACCAGAAATCAAAAAGGATTAGTAGGTCATGATCTTGCAAGCTACCTGGCATGGATCAGCCCAGGAACAGACAGAAATGGAGTTTAGCTGGCAAAGAAAAAATGTTTGCCTAAAGCAGTTTGCATGATCCATTTTTCTGAGGGAGAAACTAGTTAAAATCCATCTGAGATCTTATCTGCTATTTATAATCATTCTTTTTTAAAAAGAAAGCAGAAAGCTGAGTATAGGATATTCAGCAGATTGTAACTAACAAAGTTGACCATTAGTAAGCACCAGACACCTTCACCTATGCTAGTGATACCTCACACAACATAAGCTGTCAAATCATCTTCAAAAGAAGAAAAAAATCCTGAAAAATGTACAATTAACACAATTTGTATTTTAAGCAGGGACTTAAATCCTATCTTTATAGAAATGTTGGCTGTCAACATGATAGTAGAGCACAGATATAGAGAAAAGTCTTGAAAGTGAAATTAAAAAAAGATCTGGCTTCCTAAGCTATTTCCCCTAGAATTCAGTGCTCTAAATGTGGTCTCTGAGCAAACACCAGCTCTTGACCTCAAATCTATATTCTTCTCAGAGGCCTGTCCACCAGAATAAGGAACTCAGTGTAGCGGTTAGATACAAAACAAACCTGAAATTGGTACCTTCTTAGGTTTGGTTCTGACCAACCTTTGAAACAAGATTGCTTTCAGTCAATTGGTTATTTCAGCACTTGACATCACCCCCACATAAAACAAGGCAAAAGGCCAATTAGCTAACTGGAAATTTTCCAGTTCAAAAGCTCCATCAGTGCCAAAATGAACGAAGATGAAGTGGAGTAGAAAAAAGTTTAAATTGGCTGAACAGTCAGCTCTCTATGGGGAGCTGAAAATAGAAATCAGTTCGTGGAACTCAGGAGCTTCACTATCTTCTATTTGGGGAAGATCAAACTTCTGCATTTGCAAGTTAAACAGGGATCCCCAAGGCTTCTGGAGAGTACATTATAAAAAGAGGTTTTATACAGGGCCTGTGTATTTTGCAAATAAAACTGCAGCACATTAAATTCTAATCATATTCTATTCATAGTAACTGAAATCAGAGAATAAATTTGTTTCCTACAGATAATTATCTGGACTGGTGTTTTAATCTCAGATGTATGCCATTACCCCTACACAAACACAGATAAGTTTTGGCTGCTTCTTTTCAACAGCATTCAGCTACTTGGACATTTTAAGTGGTTATGAGTTGTTTTTAACTAAAGACGGCCTGAAGAAATCAAATGGATATGTTAAGCAGCAGTACTTGAACTAAGAGAAAGAATGCAAATATAGCACTGTAGAATAACATCTTTAGGAAATAATGCTAAAATTCCAGATGTCAGCACTGTAAACATCATTTCTATGGAAGTCATTGCTGCTTTAAGTATTTCTCCATCCTGACCATCATACAAATTCTTCATCTACAATCAGGAATAAATACAAGTACTCTAAGAAATTAAATTCCCCTCACAGAAAATTTCCCATTACTATACAACTGTAAATTATGTTAAGGAACAGCAATTTAATCCTCTGTCAATGACAAAAGATAAATAGAACAGCACAGTTCCAGTCAGATGTACCAAGATGCACTCCTAAAGAGTTAAACATACCAAATTATGGGAGATTTTGTTCTTTTTCCAGTCAGCTACAGCTGCTGTGCCAGCTCAGAGCAGTGATCTGCCCAAGACAAAGTACACAGTGACTCAGCCAATGCCACTTGTTATCTTGTTCAGCAACCCTGTCTTGGGTCTCAGGTCAACACATGCAATAGGGGCACCTTCTGACCAGTACTCTGTACTACAACTTCTATGAAAAGGTCACAATCATCTTAAAACAAAGGTTACAAAGCTCATCTGTGAAAAAGCGACCATTTTTCTAATGTAAGGTAGACATTAAAAGGAAAAAGCATGATTTTATATATTTCATAGCACCAACAATTTTCAAATTGCTCAGAAGAACATATTTCGTGTAATTTTGACCTTGTATTTGTTCTTGAAGGCTTTAAAAAAGGAAGTTTAATTACAAAGAAACTCACGTGTTTTTATATCTCATTTGAACTGTCAAAAGGAGGGAGGAGCTCATGGACTCTGGCAATCACAATTCGGTGGTAAGGGAAAACAGCACCGTGCTGCTCTTTATGAAAAAGACTAGAGTTGGCCCCAACAAATTTTAGAACAGCAAAAGAAAGAATTTGCATACGAACATTTCAAATGCGCATTTTGAAAGCGCTGATAATTGAGCGCACAGTCAGACAAAAGATGATGCTGACCACAGCACTGAGTTCAACTCAAACACAGCTTTTAGCTATACAGCTGTTACTGCGCTGATTCCTTACAACAGCTCTGAGCAGGCAGATCACTTCATCAGTGTGCATCTGTGTAAGATCAGGGCCTGAACAAGTTTCTTCCCTTTGTCTGGCCTCAGCTCCAGGAGAGAACATGCTTGCCCCCCACCCCCCTATGTCAGTGGACATTAAGCACATGTCACCTCGCTTGGGGAGAGTGCTACATTATTTAACCTCACTGCTGTTTGTTGAATTACTCTCAACCAATTCTCACCTTCCAAGAAATTTTTAAGCTAATTAATATGGTACACACTTAAGCCAGGTGCGTGGGCACTTTGGGGGCCAGCAGTGCAGTGTTTGTTGCAAGAGACTGGATATAGGGTGCTGGCTGCCTGCTTCCCTGCTGCACACCTTTCCCATTCAGTCTGTTCCTCCCTGTCAGCCTACAGATAGCCCTTGCCTTCTCTGCCGAACAGGCGACTCCCTCTCTCCACATTGCTTAATCCTCCGGGATTATCTCTGACCTTTCTGCTCAGCCCAGTGGAACACAGACCATACAGATGGCAAAGGCACCCCAAATCTCCACCAACAGCTGCTGCAACACTTCAAAGGCAGCTACCACAGCCCCGGGATTTACACTGCAGCTGGAATCCAACGGCTTGGGTGGGGTCCCAAGGGCTGAACAAAAAGAGCAAAGCTCATTTGTAAGGATTAAAATGTGGACAGGTAATGGATCTAAATGGGATGGCTAAGGTAGGGAAAAGGCAGGGAGAGTGGAAGTCAGTATACAAAACAGAAATTTAGAAGAGGTTAAGAGGGGCAGCAAAGGGAGGGGCTGGGGGCAGAGAAGACACAAGAGTCGTGGTTAGCCTAAATAACGTACATGGATGTTAGGGAGGAAGAATGAGAAAGTCTCGTAAATGTAAACAAGCACATTCAGAGGAGGTAGGGCTGAAATATAAAAAATGGTGAAGAGATCAATGGGAAGAAAACACAGACGGATGTGCAAGTCAAAGACACCTAGAAAAATACACTGAGAATAAAAGCTCACAAATGGACAGAAAAATCCACTGGTAAAATAGCTTGAACTAGGACACATCATAGCTTTCACAAAGCAGGTTGCTCCAAATGTACATAAGAGCAGTTATTTTTGATTGTTCAGGTAATAATGAGCTTTCCATAACAAGTCATAAAGCATTCTCTTCTGAAAAGTTGAATTATGAAAAGTTTTTAAGAGAAGCACGTTATTTTTAAAATCAAAATTGCTACGGGTTTGTCATGTTCATTTTCTGCATCTCAAAGTTTGAATGTCTCAGTTTACATTGCAAAAATCTTCAGTAGACCTATATTCTTTCATTATTTCTTGCTACAGGCCAGCCACATTACTTTTAATGTAATTTGATATCTCAGGTAAATGCTACCACTTACACAACAGGCAGCTTTCATCAGAAGGCATGAGTTTAGAGATGCTCCCACCATCTAAACTTGCATGCCAAAAGCATCCTGGGAGCAAACAACTTCCTTCACATTTGCTTCTTTTGCTCTTGCAGACAGAAATTCCTCAACATCAACACCAACAAAGTGAAAAGAATGAAGGATCATTGCCAGCTAAGTACCAAACATCTTTGGATAGGCCTTCAATACAAACTGGTGGGCACCTTAGTTCTGTCATTTTTCACAAAACTTGATTTAAACTTATTATAAAATGTGGGGACATTTTTTTGAAATGCCAACATGTTTGTTGAAAAGCAGGACTATGAAGTCCTGGAGAAATGTTGAGATCTTGATGTTCCAGCAAGATCTCAGAGAGAGGGAGAGTTTACATGTTTGATAATTGAGTATATGGGCAGAAGTACACAGGCACACCAAGAAGAAAAATATCCGAGGATTCAAAAAAGAAACAAAAAAAAAACCAAAAAAACAAAAAAAACACCTTACCAGATGCTTTGGAGCGTATGAGCTTGTAAATTCATCAGCTACTTCAGAAAGACTCCTTGAGGCAGATGTTCTCATCCCGTGATAAGTAAAAGACAGTTCACCTTTCAGTTTGCCTTTTACCTTACAGTTAAACACCGTTCAGTGGGATATGAGCTCCATAGGATAAAAGGAAGAACACAGACAGTAATCCTGGAATAAATAATTCACTGGAAACTCACACCCACACCTACTGTTGAATCTTTCTCAGCAACTCAGCTTGTTTCAGAAAAATTTCCACATTTCAATGCTAAAATATCACAACGCTACGTCATTAAGTTATAAAACTACACATCAAATTGCATATAGAACAGTTTAAAAATGAACTTAACTTTCCAATTAACTTTGAATATGCCAAAATAATCATCAAATAGCACACAGGTGGGGGTGATCCTTTTAGTGGCCTTTCATTACCTGAAGGGGCCCACAGGAAAGCTGGGAAGGGATTTTTTATAAAGGTATATAGCAACAGGATGAAGGGAAATGGCTCTACAATAGAAAAGGGTAGATTTAGACTAGATATTAGAAAGAAATTACTGACAGTGAGGGTGGTAAAACAATGGAACAGGTTGCCACAGAATCATAGAATGGTCTAGGTTGAAAAGGACCACAATGATCACTTGGTTTCAACCCCCTGCTATGTGCAGGGTCACCAATCATTAGACCAGGCTGCCCAGAGCCACATCCAGCCTGGCCTTGAATGCCTCCAGGGATGGGGCATCCACAACCTCCTTTGGCAACCTGTTCCAGTACATCACCACCCTCTGTGTGAAAAACTTCCTCCTAATATTTAACCTGAAGAGGTTGTGCATGCTACCTCCCTGAAGGTATTCAAAGCCAGGCTGGATGGGGCTTTGAGCAACCTGGTCTAGAGGGAGGTGTCCCTGCCTATAGCATGGACCTAGATGATCTTAAAGGTCCCTTCCAACCCAAACCATTCTATGATTCTTGCCACTTGGAATTTCTTGAACATATTTGTTTTAAATTCTAAACTCTTTCTTCAGCAGCTCTATAGGAATACCTAATTGAAAGACCTTGTCACTTCTTCCACTTGAAATATACAAGCTTCCTTTCCTCATCCTCATTAATTTTCTAAATGTTTTGTCATACTTTATAAGAAAATGCATTCTAGAGTTAAGAAAGGAAAAGCTTTCTAACTTGGAATTAGGTTGGCTTAATTTTTTCCTCACCTTACCTTAGATGTGGCAGGAATGAACTGCATGTCTGAAAGAGACTGCTAGAAAAGGAACAGAGGAGAAATATGATGATCACACAGGACACTGCTTTTTATTTGTTTTTGTTTTTGTCTTTGTTTTTTTCAACTCTTAAATAGAAATAAGATAGTATCAGTCCAAAAATAAGTCACTCAGTTAATAAAAATGACTGATCCTAATTGATCTATCAACAGTTTCTAATGCACGTTGAATATATCACTCAACATTTACAGCCCAAACAGCAAGGGAGGTTCATCCATATTCATGTAGAGCTATGAGCATATCTACTACTGCAAGAAGTGTGGGGGAATACTGGTGTGGGAATAAAAATACACAAAACATTAGTTTTTTTTCAGAGTCTGCATGAAGACAACTTGAGACTTCAGAAAAGTAATTACTTTTATATTACAGCTTTATTTCAAGCACTGATTCTTCCTGGATACAATTTATACATTTTGTATTATGTATATACATTTATGGAATACTTTTCAAGTTATCCCTAAGTAAAATATATTAGTTGTCTAAAAGTATTCCAGCAATAGTTTCCCCAAGTTACATTTTACTGAATGCTAGTTTAGATCACAGGAGGAAAAAAAAAAAAAAAAAAAAAAAAAAGGGAAAAGAAATGCTTTGGCAAAACTTCCATAATCATACTTCTTCATTCATTTTCATTCAGTATCAGTCAAATAGATAAGAAAAAACAAACACAGTTCTACTGCTTTACTGAAATATAATTTAGAAGAACGTACATTTTTATTTTTCAAAGTGTGTGGTCTTAACATTTCATTTTCAGCTAGTCAAAAAAAACTGCTTGCTGCTTCTCAATGTAAAACGGTGCAACACGTCTTTTGAAACTTGTAATTGCATTGTAGCAATGGTGACTGTTAAAAGCTCCTGGCAATCCTAGAGCCTGTGTCAAAGTAGGAGGACAGCCAAAAGTATCAAAACAGAGAAGAATAATACAGTCACTGAACTGCACACATTGAGCTTCTAGGAGGATTAGCGCTTCTTGTCACAGGCTCCTGACTGTAGTTGACAATATCTGCTTTCACCACTCTCTGTCATAAAAGAAAAAAACACAGCAATAATCAGAATCAAAATACAATATTGATGCTGGCAAACAACTCAACAGATATTTTACTATGAAACATGGAGGGAAAAATAAAGAAATTGTGCAAAACAGACACAGTTCAGTTTTCTTCAGCATCTTACAGTAAGTCTGATCAGGTGTTATTTTCTCAGTCTAAATAAGTTGATTCATACTAAGCAGAAGGAAGTACTTTGGTAAGTTTTCTTGACAATTTTTCAGAGCTAATAGAAAGCAGCAATGCAAAAAGTCTGTGAATGTATTTTTTTTTCTCCTCAATAATTGTTTTGCATGTAAATTATAAAACAGAATTTTACAAAGCATAACTGCCTATCTTAACCAGAAATTGCAGGTAGCTCATCTGTGCCTCTTCAAGCAATTCAGAGGAAAATACAGACAGAATTCAAAGCAAATTTCAAATACAAACATCCTTCAAAAGAAGCTTCACTAGGCATCCAGACAAAGATTGAATTAACATAAAAAGAACTTCTGTGTACAATAAATATTCATTTTCTGTGTAAACATCTAACAGATATCACCCGTTCTATTTACAAAGCATTTAATGGAACTGTTGGTCTCTCCCACATGGGGAGAGAAACAAGAGATACCAGTTTTCTGTCCATTTTCATTTGAGGCAGCAATGTAACATTTTGAATTTTACAGCACTGAAAGCGCCTCTTAATACTATAATATGAAGTATTACCAAGTTTCTATGAACTAAGGAGTTATTAGAAATGCCTCATAACTGCACACAAAACTTCAAATTAATATACTATATATTATTTCTGCTTACCGATATAAAATACATCATTTCTAAGAGAATCTACTATAGATGTTACTTCATGTAAAAGCAATGAGGCTTGAGAAAAAAACTTCTACATCAATACCTGAACTACTGCATTGAGCAGACTTTGCTCTGGCAGCTGGAAGTGTTGTGATGTTGGTTATCTTCTTCAGGGTAGTTCACTATTTCTGCCCTGACAACATGCTGTTCAATCATGTACCAACACAATGAATAGAGATGAAGGAGAAGAATGAAAAAAAGAAAAGGAAAGGGAAGAAAAAACGGAAAGATTGATCAGTAGTTGAAAAGGAAGAATGAATGATATAAAATGACAGCGCAGAAGCTAAAACAAAGTGCATTTCTTTTCAAGCCCTATGCAGAACAGGAATTTATCTAGCAGAAAGCATCACAATCAGCATCTGTTTTCACTCTCAGGCTTCCTGAAGGACATGCACTTTCAAAGCATCAAAGTGAAATATTCATGCATGCAATCAACAAAAACTTATTAGAGGAGGAGAAGGGACAGAAATAGAAGGGAAAGAAAAGGGAAGATAATTCAGTGGAAGGTGACAACGGCCTCTTCCTTTAAGCCTGAGGTAAATAAATTTTACAGTAGTCAGCTTTCCTATCAGTTACTGTAACAAGTGCATTAGCGATGTGTGTGTATCTTTTCCATTACATAGCTCTTACATTACAGCTAGATACTAACCAAAAACTTGTGACAAATTAAAACCTCACATCAAAGCACTGCCAGCTCTGACTTCACTTCATAGAAAAGAAAGAAAAAACCACTCCTTTTTTCCCTAAAGTCAAAACAAATCTGTTAAAAGCTTTCTATTAACAAAATGCTTATGTAAAGGGGAAAAAAAATCATATAACTTAAGCACAAAAATTGCAGAAAAGGTCTGCTATGAAAGATAAAATAATCTTTTTCTTTATAACTCCAGTATTTACGCAATGCATTTTTGAAGTTAAAACGAATTGCTAAATGAATGTATGCCACTATTTTGAAGGAAACAATATGTAAACTGGATTATGTGAATGTATAAGCAGTACATGTTAAAGATTACCTCTGCAAATAAAACCTTTATGTCAAACAAATACTAGTAATTGAATTGCCTGGTAAAGGATCTGAATTTATTAGCTGCTGATGTACTCCTCTTGAGTTTAATTGATCACATTTGTATTATCTTATCTAGTAGACAACATCTGTGATTTACTAGACTCCTGGCCTGATGTTATCAAGGGAAAGGTTGCTAAATCCATGTGAAGGGGTAGTAGGGGTTTAGCATTAAACAGTGTTATCTGACCTCACAGGACCTAGTTTCATCATACCAATCTTCTGACAAAAGCCAAGGAAAAAAAATCTTGCAATCAGTAGGTCGTCAAAACATTGGTCCAAATCCCATCATGTAAACAAGGCTAGGTTAGTGATCTGTGTTTAGGCACACTGTGCAAAAAGTTGATTAACATAAATGACAAGGATTTTCTAAAGGAATTTCACATGTTTTTAAAAAATACATTGCAGTATTTGTCTTATTAACTTTAAGGCGATTAAAAACTTTGAGCTTCTTTGTATCTATACAAGACGTATCTATAATTGCCAAGGTTCAAACCACTGTTAGTAATGACAAAAAAAACTTACTTGGTGCAGGTGCTCTGAATTCCCAATCTGACTTATCTGCCAAACATTTTATTATACAAAACTGGCACATGCACGCCCTCATTTCTTGAGCTGGCATATAGCTAAAGAAAAAACTACAAATCACTTACAAAAACGCTACCTCTTGCCAATGCCAAGGAACAAAGCTGCACCCCATGCGGTTTTTATACTATGGTTGAAAGTAAAAAATACAGAAAGAAAAACATTTGATTAGTAGAGGAGCTATTTCCTCAAATTTCATCAGACCCTTGTGATTTAAAGGAGAGGAACTTGAGGACTGAAAATAAGTCAGAATCTGCAATTTTCTGACTTTGGAGCAGTTCCATTTCAAAAACACGTTCCAGTCACACACAAACACTAATCTATTCCTTTGTTTCACCACAGTTTTGACTAAATAAAGGTTTGATTAACAGTCATCTCAGCATGTTAACAGACAAGATTTAGTAGCTCTTGCTGAGATAGTTTAAAACTTACCACCCCCAAATGCCTGTTCTATTCCTCTGCTGGAGATCACTGCTGCCAAAGGAGAGCTGGTGGAATGCAACATGTACTTGCACCTCATCCGCTTCAGCACAAAGTCTGGCAGCTTCACTTAAAAACAACTTTCATCAGCAGTTTAAGCTAAGCTGTTGAACTTCACCCTGATGCAGCCAAGGCACACGATCACCTTCTATTTTCTGATCACGCTGGGGGAGCAATAAATTCCAGCAAAAGGGCAGTAACAAATATCTTGGGTTGCATTAATATCTTAAACTGCTGCAGCTGTTTTCTAACACAATGCATGGCAAATAGTTTAATTTCTAAGGCTTGCACTTAATTAGTTCTTGCACTTAATTAACAGTTTAACAGTTAATTTGAAGGGGGACCAAGACTCCATCTACTTTTCACAAGGATTTCTGTAGCTCTGCCAGTCATCAAAGCACAGAAGACACAAGTCAAGCCCCACAGATTCATACAATTTGAAGTAGTGTGCTTAGGATTCTTATTACTAACCACAGGTGAGTGACAGTGACTCCTAATGGCTTTTCTTTAAAAAACAATTAGAATTGTTTTTTAAAGAAAAGAGATATGATCTTCAGCCATAAAATCATAAGTGCTAGAAATAATTTATGAAGAGCATTCTCAGCATTAGACAATCAGTAACCATGAAGAAATATACAATAAATCATAACTGATAAGTCATTTCACTGTTGGTGCCTTACACAAATTCAGTATTTCATGTTATTCTTTGTTACCACCTAAACTAAATGAAGATACTTGATGTTCTCCGACAAACATAAGATCATAGAATATCTCAAGCTGGAAAGGATCATAAGAATCATCTCCTGACTCCACAAAGAACCTCCCAAAAATCAGACCATATGTCTGAGAGCATTGTCCATGTGCTCCTTGAACTCTGGCAGCCCAGAGAGGTGACCACTGCCCTGGGGAGCCTGTTCCATGCCCACCACCCTCTGGTGAAAAACCTTTTCCTAACACCCAGCTTGACCCACCCCTGATGCAGCTTCGTGCCATTACACTAAAATATACTCAAGTATAAACCATCTCATTTTTCAAAACAAAGAAACCTCGTACTACACAGAACACTGAAAATTCAAAGACAAGATCCTGGAAGAAAACAATGCACATTTGTAAAACTAAAATGTGTTTTGCTCTTTGCTCGAAGAAGAAATCAAACACAATGCTTGCAAATTAGCTGAGTTAAGTTGCACTTATCCTTGTGTTTTGTTTTATTCCTTTTATAGCACCTATTTATCTGTTTTTACAGTCGAGTTGGTAGAGTATTAAACACCTAGAAATGTTAAGGAGCATGTTCACATAGCCACTCTATAATTTAAGGAAATTTAACGCTGATTGGAGAGAAATTTGAAAAACAAACATCTTCCCTTTCCCCATATACACACATGGGAATCTATCACACAAACCATTTGTAGTATACCAGGAGTCATCTAAAACCACCTCCATTCAGCCAAAAGACCCACTTCCATGCTTTTAAGCAACAGCATCTACACACTACTTCAGTAGAGCTTTTCCACTGCAGACTAATAAATTTCTCTCAAGAAATGTCCTTCTGTTTGCTTCTCTGAGGCTATGAAGGTTAAAATTTTCTTTCTCCAATTTTATGCATACTTTCCGTTTCCAATCTTAAGAACTAACCAAGGTATGGAACCAAAAACAATGAACCTTAAGCTACAGCTAACAAGACAAACAGTTAAATACAATTCTCTTTGGTTTCCCACTGACTTAATTTTGAACAATTCCTACTGCCTGCTCAAAGTAGCACTCTCAAAGTGCTCAAAGTTTGCTCAAACCTTATACTGTTAGCAAAGCATTATTGCTTATTCAGAACAAATTAAAATTGTGCTTCATTAGAAGAATCTTGAAAGTCAGACTGTTTCTCTGTTTAGCTACACACACCATAGAGAGACTTCTGCTGGACCTGAATAAGGAGACAACGAAATTTCTTTTCTAACCACCTCTACTACAGGTTTTGCTTTTTCTTTTGTTGTTGCTTGTGTTGTTTGTGTCTGGATTTATTTCCTTTTTTTTCTTTTTTTAAAAAATTTGGATTATTTTCTTTAAATCACTACAGCTTAGATTCACATTAACAGTAACACGTGGGCCATAGTGAGTATTTAGACTGTGCATATTAACTTAGTTATTGCTACTGTAATTTGCATAATATCAACTCTGTCCTATCCACATACTGTACATTCCATTGATATGTTCAACAGCATTAAAAACAGTGATTATTTATAATAAGGTAGGAAAAAGCCCACTTGAAGCCAGCACCAGTTCAAACTAGAAAGTAGTGCATTCTTCAGACAAGCCTACACAGAGGTTCTTACTTGAAAAATAGACACTTCCTTTACAGTGCTACAATACTCTACGTGATCTCCTTTCTCATATTCCTATTTTAATTGAAGGTATTTGCATACCTGCCTATAAGTTTATATCTGAGTTTGCAGGATGCAACAACACAGATCTGAGACCACTGCTTCAATGCAAGCTTAACAGTTCAAGAAAAATTAAGGAGCTCCTTATGGGATTAATTATTCACATACAAATCATTATACAGTTCAGAACAATAGGTGAATGGTTCCTCAGTAGTAAACAAATTTTGAAAAAACACTCAATATTTATTTACCTATAAATCATAGCTTTTTGAAACTTTTCTCTTTTGCTTGTTAGGTATTCACTCTTAAGTATATTTTGCCATTTTACTATTTGCAGTACAGTTTTGTAGTTGACCACTTCAGCAGAGATTGTAAACACTGAAGTGGTGAAACACTTTCAGAAATTACATATTTATTAATTATATTTCAAAAAGCAGGAGACCAACCTGTACGCAAGATGCATTTTGTATCATTAGTTAGGTTTCTTTCATTAAACTTTGACTTATTTTGGGGGTACTCATTTAATGTTAACAGCATCTAGCAATTCTAGGATACCGTGTCACCATCTCAGCCACTTTCTGGTTTAATAATTGTAATCCTAAATATCATTACATAGTAAAGGTTGCCTCAGTAGTATAATCTTTGCTTTTGAGGTTTCTGAAACGGTTTTGTGTAAAATCCTTTGGTTTAAACCTATGTGCTCACAGTCTTCCTGGCAGGAAAATTATATTTAGAAGCAGGAACCTGGCAGGAGAAGGCGGAAAAGGAAAAGCTCTTGCTTGCTTGCTTATTTGAACAATTAACACATTTTAGATCACCTAACATCCACTGATTTAAATAAATAACATCCAACTCTAGTAACTACAGTTTAACAAATTACAGTTTAAATTAAAGAAAAAATGAAAACATTTTTTCCCATTAATTAAAAATGTCATAAAACTGTTCTCACTAGAACTATTTTGCATGCAATGATTACAGGAAATATTCTTTTCAGAAACAGTAAAAAGCTGTTACAGTTCAAAGGAAGATATGCAGCAAGGTTTTGACGTGCATCTGCTGTGTTCACACCTCTAACTCACTATTAGCCAATAAGAGGATGGGTGATATGCTTCTTGATGATACCTATTGCTGGGAAACACTGTTCTCTCAGTCCTTTCTTGCCTCAGAGGAGATGACAGAAAATCCTCCAACTCAACACAAAGAAGAAAAACATGAAGTCTGAAAGCAAAAGACTAAGCAGTTCCTTTAAGAGGAGATTATTTGGGACGGGAACAGTAAGAAAAATAATTTCAGATGGCAGGAAGCCATATTAGCTACCCAAACACCTGATACCACAGGTCTGCCAAGAATGGGTATACTCAATCAGAAAAAGATTTGTTTCTCATTTGTACACAATAATGTACAAATGGGAAATAGTGCTCTTACACTGAGGCAAACAGACCTCAGGAAAGCATCATCATCCTGCATTATAAAGGCACATAATGAAAACTAAACTCTGAGATTAACCAACCAAAGGACATCACATAGATAATTCTTGACTCTGTAACTGACAAACAGGGCAGCCTGGTCTAGTGGCTGGCAACCCTGCACACAGCGGGGGGGTTGAAACTAGATGATCATTGTGGTCCTTTTCAATGCAGGCCATTCTATGATTCTATGAAACAGTACTTTTTTCCTATTCAGTTCAGTATATGTCTATACTGAACACTAACTTAGAACAGTTACACTTGCAGAAACTTATGCCTTCTATCTCTTAAGCTTTAGTGTCATAAAATAATTTTGGTTTAGTATGTAAAGAATTTTAAAGTAATTATCATAAACACTGAATGTGATATCAGTGTACAGTAATTTATGTACAGATAAGAGCATCTTTCATGCTACCTGTGAATGCAAAAATATAAAGAGATATTAATTTCTAAGAAAATTTTTATATACTACAAACAGCTCTCAAGCTATTATTTTCTTCATTTTTTTTTTTTTTTTGAACATGCATTTTTATTGCTTCAGCAAGTTTATCAGGATGGATAAAGATTATTATATTTTTAAGATGCTGTTGTGATAGTAACTAACTGTCTCTAATAGAATGGGTGCAGTTCACTTAAAAGGATAGATATTAATTTGCAACATTATCTGTGGGGTTTTTTCTAAATACTAAATAAAATTTTAAGCAAAACATGTATTTGTGGACAATCACCTGTGATTGTTCCATTTCTGCTTTGTTTAATTTGATGCCAAGGATGTCAGCAGCAATTCTCTGAAAACACAGGAAGACCTATGGAAAAAAAAAATTACATCATATTTAAATGATTAAAAACAGACGTTCTAAAAGTTCTTTCAAATATATCAAACCATTCTTGAACTGTAAACAACAAGATATAGAGAACTGTGACCTGTGCAAAACAGATCTGAGAACAATCTCATCTGGTATATTCAATTTTGTTTAAAAATTGGGGAAAATAACTCAACAATGCTATGAGGAATGAACAGTACGGTAGATTGTTAGGCAACACTTCTACTCTGCCTCCAGAGGCTTAAGTTTAAACAAGCTTTTACACAACCCACCTCTCAAATACTGCTCTCAGTGCTATAAAATATGAATAAGGGCATTCACTAATGTTTAGCAGAAAAATATTTTACCAGTGTATTGTGCAATAAAGACATAGATTTCTGAAATTCAGAACAACTGAATTGTGCATCAGCAGCACCAAAATCTCTGCTGTGTATGCTTCAAAAACATTATGAACATCAAATCCAAGCAATTACATATTTGTTCAGGAGTCTTACAAATGATTGTATGTGTTCTGTTATTGAATTGAAATATCTAAGTAAGCAAAAATGTGGCATGGCATGGAGCAGCCTAGCCATTAAACTTCAGATGTGGTTTGACAGATAACACTGAATGGGAAGGCTATCTAAAATAACTCATTTACTTCATCTCAATACAGTCCACAAATCTTACTTTTAGGGAGCTACATTTTAAATCTGATTAAAGGACACAAATGATATTAAACAGGAACAGTTTAAGACTCAACTGCTGCTGAATGCAGCATACTGTCAAGCTGCATCTTATGCTCTGTTTGCATGGCTGTGCAACTGAGTACAAAGCCTAACCTGCCAGCCTACTGTGTTTTTCACCGTACAGCTGCCACTCCAGAAGGTAAGGCCTGTGGAAGTAGTCATTTTCAAGGAAAAATTGAAAATAAATAAATAAAAACATTCACGCATTTTTTTCTTACAGCTCAGATGGAAACTGAAAAAGAGTGAGTGGCAAAACCAACAAGCCACTGTCACTTCCAAAATCACTTTACTTTCTCTGATCTACTTGGTCTACTATCAGCCTACTGTACTAACACCCATACAGCAAGGAAATGGGCAGACATTTTTAAGAGACCTGCCCAACAAAGCTCTGTGTTGTAATGAACCGATCACCTGCTGTGCTGAAGTTCTGTGCACAAAGCAGCAGGTGGGAGCTCAGTGCTCTAGCTATGCAGTTCAGTAGAGAGTACGACAGTTACACTACAGTAAATCTTTCATGAAGTTTAATTCTCCTCTAAGGAGACATTCAGATTTTTCTATGTATATAAAATTATCTTTTGCAAATGAGTCTGTTGGAAAGATCTGAGGTAAACAAAACAAATCACTTCATCTACCTTAATTGAGCATGTAAGACTCCTCTAAACTATACCCACAGCAGCCATGGAAGGCCTCTCCCTAAATCACTGTCTTCCCTGCACAACTACCCAAATACATGAACTGCAGTAACAGTGGAAAGAGTTAATTCAAACCTATACCGAAACTAAAAATGAACTACTGTAAACTATTCTCCATACCTTCTTTTGTCAGTAGATATTTAAACAGAAAGTTCTGGTTAATGCTTTTAGGTACGTTCAGATTTACTTTTGTTTTTAAACAGTAAGTTAAAAAAAGTACAATTAGCATATACAGTGGGATGCTGCTGTAATTCATGAATTACATCATCAATTAAAAAGACATAATAAAGATTCCTTCTTAATTTGTAATGTTAACTATATCCATCTCATAAAAACTACTACCTTACTACAAAATGTTTGTCTCCTTGAGAAAGGAACACATTTCATCACATGCAAACTTCACTGCATGAAGTACTATAAAATTTGTCTTCTCTTTCTAACATAAGAAAAACATTTTCAGACTTTAAACAAAAATTCCTGCCAAAGATTTAACACAAACTCTAAGGAGAATCAGGATTCACTGCATTTGTATCAGCAGTATAACACAATAATTACACAAATTATAAAATCTGGCAGTCCACTGTAGAAGTAATTGAGCTTTCATCAAATATATTTAAACAACCAGTGATGCCATTTGTGTTACAGAATTATGCTTCCATATAATTGGACATGGCCTTACTGTTCAGTAATACTCAAATAAAGTAAGCTATGTTGCCCGTGTAAGACAAAGACAGACTTATGTTTTTAACTGGAATCACACAGTCATTAGGCATGTGATAGAAATCAAGAAAAACAATACAATGTGATTTCATCTGATACAGTCAACTAAAAGAGAACCTTTCCTTCCATACACTTCCAACTAAAACAAATATCTAAATTAGGTCTGAAATAAATGATCATTCTAAAATATGCTCGGCAAAGCATTACAAATACCAGAAAGTTCAAGTTTAAATGGACCTGCAGAGAGAACGTCTTCTGGCTCAGAACCCATATTAAAAATTTTGATTGCAACAGGATCTTGTGAATTTATCAACTGTTAAAAGTTTCTGTGTTGATGCCCTATAGATGAGACTTCACCTGGAACAAAGGGTGACAGCAGAGATCCAACAGGCCTCATTTCTCATCACGTATAAACCAGAGTACTTCCACACTAAGATCTATACCTCAACCCACAAAGCAAATGAGAAGACACTGTAATTAATAAAGAACATATACATTCACAGAAAGATCAATACAGAGTTTATTTTTCTTACTTACAGAATCTCCTGTCTTGGCTGACACAAAATGGCTACTGAAATTGTTTTCCTGACAAAACCGCTGATGCTTGTCAACTTTCACTGTGCGCATATGCTCCAAGTCAACTAGAAACAAGTGGGAAAAAAAGATTACTACAGAGTAACATAGAGAATACAGAGTATCCTTATGTAGTTATCTGTCTTAGAAAACTCATTCCTTGGAAATACATCAGATGTCATTCTTTGCAGAGGTATGAAAATGCCAGTTTCTTTTATAATCATATGTGAAAAATAAAGGAATCACAATGAACATTGTGCATATTTCTACACTCACACAAGCAATTGGTAACAACTTTCCCACTAACTACATGCAGAAAAAAAAGTCTGAGACAATTACATTTTGTGGGAGTTTTTTTGTTCTGTTTTGTTTTTTGTTTTTGTTTTTACAAATATGATGTATAATGATAGTCCAGCATAACCTAGAGACACAGAGTTCACAAAGTATATCTGAAATGAGTTGGAAATAACTTTATTGCAGAACACAGTAGAGCAAAAACATCCACCATAATAAAAAAAATGAACTGAATAAAAACATTGATGGTTAGTTATTTTATACGAAGGCTTCAATTCCACGTGCCAGCGCATTTTCATTTTTAGCACTTTATAACCACTGGAAGCAAAGTAAAGCTTTCAAATGGTATTTTATGTTAAAAAGCACTCGTTGCCTACAACAGAACATGGAGCCCAAGTCTTGCACAGGTTTTATTGTGCACATTCCAGTTTTTCCAAATCTGATCCTAAGGTAACTGGAAACTATATTGAAAAGTTTCTCTTTTTATTGCATTACAGTTCCTATAAGGGTGTTGACTCTCTGCCGTCAAATTATAAGGCAAATATATTCAGAAGGATTTAAGGACAACCAGGCTCTTTGAGTCAATACAGGAAAAAAAAACTTAAACTGATTTCCTGAGGAAGGGACCCAACTGACTTGTAAAAACTTGTAAATTTGCAAATCTAGTAAGCCTGCATAATAGTGTCATTTGATTATCAGCTGAAAAAAAAGCTCTCATACTACATAAAAGGCTTTATTTTAAAATGATATTGGAGGTCTTTAATTTGTAGGCTCTGGAGATTTTCTCTTGGAGATTTTTAGTCTAACAGGGGATTCCTACACCCCATTTATACTGCTTACTTTGGTTAATGTGGAGTTTTTGCCACATATTACTGTTCCTCACACATCAGTAAGGCCTTGTTTATAAGAACAGGCCTAAAATCATCCAGTTACCACAGGCATTAATTTGTGAAGGACTAAAATACTAACCTATTAACACTAACGTTTGCAGTACAGTACTTCATCATATTAAATGTGGAATATATAGTTCTACAAAAAATAGGAAGAACAAATGCATTTATTAGGATAAATCCCAAAGTTGATAAAAAGCCTCGTACAGTCTACATAACAGTTGTTTAACTTCTTTCTCTTAAAAATAACTACCAGGAAAGAGCCTCTGTTGAAATGCTTTTAAGAAGAAAAAAATGCAGCATGCTCTCTAAATGATATCACTATTAGCTATTAATTTTACTCTTCATATATTAGCTTTAAGTGCAGCCTGGAAAACACAACACTGTGATTACTCTTTGGGGGGGTAAAAAAAAACAAAAACAAAAAAACAATATATTACTTTCATTTCTATTTAACAATGTTTTAAAGGAACCTTAACCTCATCTCTGTATTGAAACTTCAAAAGTCAACCACACAATTACAATTAAAAAGTCAACCACTGATCTATTTACACCATATCTCTGTTAAGACCACGGCATACTTGTGTAAGCCTCTAAACACAAGCTCACAAGTAACAATTTCTCTCAATCTCTCCTTCCCAAGAAAAGAACAGAGGTCACAGGAAAACACAAGCATACAAAACTTAAATGAATTTTCAAGAAGAAAACGTTCTGCCTTGTAAGAAATCATATCCCAAAATGGTTCTTATTTTCCATTTGAGGAAATATTAAGAATAAAATATGGTCAGTGGAGCATATATTTTTGCTACAGTAGAGAAATGAAAAGCATGCAAGATCCCAGAATCTAACAGACCGGAAGTAAAAATCAGGGTAAAACTGTGTTTCTGAAATTTGTGCAACTCTTAGTTCCTCTTCCCATTTAGGAGTATTTCATCCCATGGCTTCTGAATTCTGGGCAGTCTGCTGCGAACTGTGCCGTTACTGTTAGAGAAGATAACTGGCAGGTAAACGTCCACATGCGTGCACTCAGCTCACAGTAAACACAAGGCAATTCATGTTAGAAGCATTAGCCCTCAATGAAAGAGGGCACAGTTTTAGTACAAGAAAAAGATTTCAAGTGCTAATAAATATTTAATCACAAAAAGTCGTGGGGCGCAATCATAGGCAGTTACTGAAGATCAGCTAAAATGCAGCAAATAATTACCCTCTAGTTTTTTTTCAATTATTTTATTTCTTTGACCATCTGATGTTGGTCAGTAAAATATGAGAACTCATAGCTAACAGGACATAACTCTTGTCCAGCTTTTATTTAGACATGTTAGAGAAAAGACTTTAGCAGGGATCTCGAGGAGAAAACTTATTTTCTAAATAGGTGCTTATAAAACTGTAAGGAGGAAAAAAAAACAAAAAAACCTCATAGCTGGCCGACGTGGGCTGGTACAATGAATCACTCAGCAGCAGGAATAGGTGTCTTTGGGATGAAGGATGATACAAGGATGTACTTAAGCCATGAAAAGCTTAAAGGCAAAGACAAATAACTTTTGGCTAGAAAGAAGAGAATGATACATAAATACAGTATGATTTTACAAACCAGGAAAATGATTTTGCTGAATAGTCTAAATGACTAGATAACATTGCGCCTGCCAATAAAAAGGAATTTCAGCAATTATGATGCAAAAGATGAACATTTTAACCATGGTAATGATTATGATAGGCCATACCTAATAAAGGTCATGCAAAAAGATTTGGACCTATATCAAACACAAACATTTAGAGAAGGACCAAAAGAGACGGACATTTCCAAGCCAGACTGTTCAGTCACCCTACTCATCTGAAGCAAATTAGGAAGATGACAATAGCAGGAGGAAATTAATAGCTCTGTTTTTACCAAGGATAATTTAAGTTGATGGCTAGAAACCACAAGGAGACGTCAAAAGGAGACACAAGGATTTTGTTTGCAAAGGAAAAACAAGTTGAACTATTCATAAATAGTGAGATCCTAAAATACACAAACATTACAAATTGTTACTTTGGTTCAAGTGCTTGCCTACAAATTGTGCTATCCTTATCGATAAATAATGTTTTTCTGCTCAATAAAAGCTAAAGCATGACCCAAATGGATAAGTTTTACAGTATATAGCAAGAATATTTATTTGGTCTTCAAGCTTGTCTGGTGGGAAGAGTCACTTCAACTGAGGCTAGCAAAATAATTGTGGCTTCTCAAGTAACAGATCTATGTGTGTAGTACATACAGATACCATATAAATATACCAGCACAACAAAAATAGACTGGAAATTTAGGAATTACTTCCACCTAGCCTGGGAGATGCAAATGAAACTCTCCCCTCAAGAAGAAACTAGAACAGATCAGCGTCTGCTGCAACAAGAGATGAGGCTCGCTATAAGACTTGCTTTTCACAAACTCTGGAGAGTTCCATCTTGATCTGTAGGAGACTAAGCATAGGTCGAGATAGGCAAAAAAAAGAAGAGTCTGGATCTCCCTCTCATAGAAGTCCCAAATGCTCCATCCAAAGCATTGCTGAAGGCATGAAAAGAAGGAGGTAAGAAGAAAACTGCAGAATCTAGATAAGGAAGAAAGTCAGAGAATATCAGTCACCACTGTGGAGCAAGTGACAATTCAAAGATGACAAGGACAAAATTGTGGGCTTAAAGCGGGACTAGAGAGGACTGGCTCACATCTTCAGGTGACTGAGGAACTATTTTTCCATCATTCTTCGAACTGCTGATATACATCGCTTAATTGCAGTGAAAAGCTGATAGACAATGCTACATTAAAGAGGAAAGAAAACAGTAGATGAATATTTTAAACAATTGTCTGCAAGGCTAGGAATGATCTGACTGGTAAAAATTCTGAGCAAGTTCTTGAGACAGTATAAGTAATCAACTGTAAGTCACATTCCTGTATAACTTTACATGAGAAATTAGGAGTAAGCCACAGACATTTTAGCTTTTGGGTAGCAGTGAGGGAATGCAAGGACACTGGGAAGTGAGTGATTTACAGTCTCCACTACACATAGCCATTCAACAGCAGTTCAGTCTCAGTTGAAATGTTCTGCTATTTTTGTCTTGAGATTCTCAAACTACTAATGCTAAATATATTAACACCAAATTTATTTATCTTATGCTGTTTAACTGTATATATCATTCCTCTAAGATAACAGAAGCTTGCAAAAAGTCTCTGCCTGTGGATCCATAATAGTTTGCCATACTGTGCTTCCATGATTTCCTTTCAGTACAACACACAGGTGAAAAACCAGTAGCCAGCCAATGTAAGTACTGGTTTATTTCATCCTTTCCACTAAGTGAACTACCACAAATACAATTAACTCACTAGAATCACTTCACGTAATAAAGTGTGATATCAAATCCCAGAGCTGTTTTGCCTTTAAATTATGGTAAGAATAAATATGTATAACAATAGTTATAACTCAACTGGGACAGACAAGAAGCCAGTAAGTACTTTAAAGTATCATTAATCAGTGAAATGATGAATGTTCTGGTTTCATCACCTTTCAAAATGGCAGAAATCTAACAGTAATTCGCTTTGATTTAAATGTTGTTACCTAAACAAGTAACAGCACATGCTCTAAAAGACACCAGAACATCATTTATGCAGAATGTAAAGGCTGCTACTTGTGCAATGTGTGTGCCTTTCCCACAGGACTGCCACTGTCTTCCTTCATAACATCATTAGAGAATAGTTCCATGTAAATACAGTGCTTTTAAAGTCAGAAAGCATTGATTTTTGCAATAATCTTTCTTTCAGGTAAATTCTGGAAGAAACACAAATACATGACTAGAACAGATACTAACAAGCAGCTGAAAAAATAGTGACAGTACTTGTTCAGAATGTTATAAACAGCTGAGTGGCACGCATAATGCATGTTAAGCAAGTCTGAATGTAGTAGTTTGCTGTATTTTCTACTGGATTGTGAGATTACATTTACAAACTGTAATGCACTATAAGATTATTTTATTATTCCAGTGATAACTAATCTAGCCATTTGCTAAAGCATCTGTATGAAAAGAAACTTTAAAGATATAACTCAGAGTGTTTCAATAAAAGGATGCCTCTCCACCCAAAACTGAGTCTTTCAAAGCTTCCAAGTGTAACAACTACAAGGCAATCTGTTCTAAAGGGCCAGTTCCTCTTTTAGGCTGAAGTTATTGATTGATATTTACTGCATTTATACTAAACTCTGTATCAACATAAATGAATTCACAACTGCCTTGCTTCATAATTATCACACATATTATAGCTTTCATATTTTAAGATAATTAAGAGTAGTATGAAAGTTATGAGTAAACATCTATACTAATCTATGGTAGTGCACAAAAATATATTCTTTTACAGTATGCTGTGAAAAACGAAATACAAATTTTTCTGCAAAGTATTTGCAGCTGTTCACACAAGGTATACAATTACATAATGTTTAAATAATGAGCTATCACGATTAGCCCACACAGACATGACAAGTAAAATGCTTTAATAATTTATTAATTTGATTTACATGTGCTTAAAATTATGTACATACTTTCCCTTCTGAAAATACTCCAGGGTCATAAAAAAGGGGACTGTATATGGTGAATTTTTCATCCTATTTTTGTTATAATTTCAGCCTCACTTCTTAAGAACAAACCTAGTTTGAGCACCTGAAAACCTAACACAGCCATGAAGACAACATTTATTGTCTTCATGCAGCATCGCTGCTCAACAAGCAGTCAGTTTAACTGCAATGTGAGGACTGCTTCACCTGAGCAAAAGCAGAAGCGTCTGAATAGGGGAACAGAAATGAGATTTCTGTAAGATTTTATTCCGAAGAATAAAACAGAAATCCTGATTCATACTGCGAGCAGCTCTAGCCATGAAGAGCCCCTCTCAGGCCTCCTCTGCCATAAGCAATACTACCCAGCTTCTCTTCTAGTTCTGCCATCATTCCAAAGAAAATAGGGAAAAAAGCAACAAAAACCCTCCCCAGCTTTTTATTGCACAGCTTACCAGTAACCTACTGCTTTCCCACTGAAGGATGGAGCTAGTTAATTGAGCCTTCATTTTCCATGAATATTTGAATGGATTACTTAGAACTTCAAGCAAGGGCACTTTCATTTTCTAATTAGACACAAAAGCTCTTTCTGTATAAATAATAAAATAATCTGATATAATATTTCTGATCTTATTACTAATAATGACTAATTCATAACTGATACAATACTATAAGAACTAGAATTATGCAGAAATTATAATAAATTCAGTTCATCTGACAAATTGCAATGAGTCTGCAGTACTATCAAATGTAAATAGTTTAAGATCTAGTTTTATTAAAAATCAGTTTTGACTTGCTACTTTCCAATTAATTTTGAACACAGTTTTCAAGAAATTCAAGCATAAATGCCAGAGTCCAAACTGCAACTTTTTGTAGCTAAATTTTTTTTTTAGTACTTTCAATCTTTTTCTCACACTAAAATTGTATAGCTGCCAAAAAAAGAAAACTCTTTCATGGAAGTCCTGAAAACTATACCACGACTCTGATTTAAGGAAGCTCAACGAAATATAAATATAGTTCCAAGTACAGATTTTCTCAGTAATTTTTTTAGGTTATCAAGAAAACATCTAGAGTGTTGATCTGGTTATACTCATGTCAGACAAACTACATGTCACATTAACTACCTCCAGGAAGTTATTCCAAACACAAAATAAACTGTTTATGCCCCTTCTCAGATAGATAGCATGACAGATTGTTATTAGTTGAAGACAGATGAAATACATTAATTTGATTGCAAGCATGTGTTTACTTTCTCACTGTCATGTACACTCTGCTGCTGATGCTTCCCTATGAGGATGTAGTAACAAATCACATGTTATATTAGAAGACTTGCTAAGGGAGAATAATAATAGCTGGTGCTGCACTTTAATACTTAAAACACTATACTTAACATTTCCAGCTATAACAGGAAATCGCCGGTTCCAGAAAGCAGAAAAAAAAAGCTTTAAAACTCTTGTGATTTACACAAAGCATCTCAACACTTCCTCCTCTAAAAAACTAAAACTATCAACAAATATGTTTGTCAATTACTGAAGAAAAATATAACCTTATAAGTGCCAAATGCACATCCAGAGCTCTTGCAAAACCAAAACACAAATTTCCACAGAGACAAGAATGTATGCTCAATATGGAGAAAATAAGGTGGACAATTTCCAAGTCTCCTCAGTTAAAAGCACAACAGCATCTTGCCCTTGAAGTGAGGTTTGCCTGTTTTCACATATACCTCCTATGGGCCTCCATTTATTCCTACAGAATCCATTTGGAATTCTCTTTCCTCTCAAAGAACAACAAAGACTAAAAATCTGAAATGAGCTTCTTAGCATAAAGGCAAATCACACAGTAAAATCAGGTCAACAATTCTGACATCTTTTCTAATTAGTAAGTAATAGGAAAGAATGCATTTAGCATTATAAGTTCTCTTTGATTTATATTTAAAGTGGAAGCTTTTTCTTTATATTAAGATTCCTACATAAAAATATGCTATATTAGTTGAGACTTTAAAACACTGGTAAACAATAAAGGACAACAACGTTTTTTTTAAGGCTCAAAAAGGTTAATTGGATTAACATCTCCAAGATTTAAAACAGATTTCAGCACACTGAAAGAAAGGGACAGGATCCTCACCTAACAACAAGCATGTATAACGTTTGGTAGATGACAGGTCATTTTTAAAGAAGATATGTTAACCTTAGCAAATGCAAACAGCAGGCATCTTTTCATACCAAACTAAAATTTTTTTTGAAGGAGAGGGGGAAGAAAAAAAAAATTACACACCCAAGTTTCTTTTCAAAGCTAAGATGATAGATGAATGATTTACACAGCTTGAAGGGACAGTTAAATAGAATAAAATAATATTTTTTTCTCAGCTAGACATTTCCCATTTTCATTTTTCAATAAATTCTTGGCAGAAATTTTTGCCACCATTTATCATTTGACTGAACACAGCAAGATTGCACTGATAGCCACTCTGTGATCCCCTCTGTTAAGCACTTATCATCCTCATCCTTACCCCTAATGTATATGCTTTTGGAAACAAGGAAAATAGTAAAAAAAAAAAAAAAAAAAAAAAAAAAAGTATACTATGAAACAAACAAACAATATTATAAGGTAACTTAATTTATCTTGCAATTAAAACATACTTATAACAACTCTTTTTTTGCTTTATTTTCCTTTCTTTAAGAAAGGGTATCGCTACAGCATAGGAAGCAAGAGAGGAGGAGGAGAGGTGTGTTATGAAGCTATCTGCTTACCCTGCAACTCAAGTGACTTTGTACCCTGAAGATACATCTGTACTGCAGACAGAGCCATCACAAAGAGAGGAGCCAATTACCTTTAA
The DNA here is from genome assembly GCF_987193195.1 of Phasianus colchicus. Taxonomy (NCBI): domain Eukaryota; kingdom Metazoa; phylum Chordata; class Aves; order Galliformes; family Phasianidae; genus Phasianus; species Phasianus colchicus. Next base: position 58,893,691 of record NC_143439.1, on the reverse strand, counting down.
ATGCATTAATCCGGGCACAAGGAGTTAGATGTTGCACCACAGACCTGTGTGCAGATTAACTTACCATGTATCTGTTTACTGTCTGCAGCATACATATCTATACAAACACGCCTTCAGGGTTAGTTTCACGCTTCAAGCAGGAATGTGAATGAAAGGAGATGAAATGCTTTTTCTGCACAGTGTTACGGAGTTTGATCAGCCTGGCGTGTGCAGATGAATGCCTTTCTTTCTCAAAAGCATCGTCTCACAGGGCTTTAACACTGTTCAATTTCACACCTTGGGTTAATCAGATTTTACCTTCTGCAAAGAAACGTGTGCTGAGATTATGAAGTACTCCTGAAGTAAGACTGTTTGCTCACTATTGCTTTTTATCTAGCCAGTCAGATTCTGGCACAGCCCTTATCATTTATAAGTACTTTGCAATTACAGATAGTTTGCTGCCTAATTCTTTTCCAAGCAAATTAGGCAAACACTATTCTTATTTTTTCAAATGAAAAATGAAACATGAATGAAAAAATAAACATAAAGCCTTGCCTAAGATCACATGAAGTTTCACTGAAGCATTTTACTTCACAGAAGCAATTTTACTGCTTTATACACTAAAATGACTTTCATCTTCTTTAACACTTGCGTTCAGGCTTCCTAACCCTGGTGCCAATGAGGACTGTAACAGCAATTAGGTTTTCTTCCTTTTTAAGTTAAAGCTGTTAGTTTTGACTCAAATGTCTTTACAAATTGCTATTTCCTAAAGATAAGAGAGGAGCCATACCAGGAGAACACCTCCAACTGATTTTCCTTACCATATCAACCTGGTTATACAATCACTGGGCAGTCACAACAATCAGCATTGTACTCATATGCAGCTGGGAATAACCTATTTACCAAATAAAGCTGGGAAAGCAAAACAAATCAACTTATAGCCAAACATACCACAACTGAGGATGCCCAGCAACAACACTGGATGTGCAAGTTCCCTCCGGCCCACCCTGACACACCAGCAATAGACAATGAAATAGCAAATAGAATTAGCAGTGATACAGTAATAGCATTATGGAGACCATCTCAGAGACGTGGCTGTTGATTAAGCACTGAAACTCAACTAAAACACGGAAAACTATGTAATAATTATCTTGTATTTGTGAAACTCCAACTGCAGCATTTCTTCTCATCTCTCATTTCCTTCTTAGGAAGTTTCTACAAGTAATAAATACATTTCATTTGTTTTGTACCAGCATCCTTCATAACAACAGTAACTAAGGGTAAACACTCAAAAATCAAGCTGCAAATGATAGTTCATTTTTCTAATTGCTACTGTTTCAGCAATATTACGAAGAAAAGGTTATGCCATTTAGAATCTATATTTTCACTCACAAACATAACACTGCCCTTTACAGAACAACATACAGTAAGTACATTATTTGATCATAATCTTGTAAGAAAATGTTAACATTATGACAACCGCAGTACGCATTTTTAAAATGTTCATATGAACTCTGAGCAAATTAAGTTCATTCTGTCGTGTCAAGAAAGCACATTGCTCTTCAGATAACATTTTGGTAGTAGTTTCCAAACCTTCCTATACTGAACTTTAATAACTGACCCAAGCATTATGAAACAAACGTTACTGGCAGAAAAATGATAACAGACCCTTCTTCCAATTCCAAGAGAAAATTTTTGATTCACAATTATTGAAACAACATAAATAAATGCTTATTTTGACAGAGCTGGATTTACTTGTGAAAAATTAATGGATTTCAATTTTTTTTCCATAAATTATTCTCCTTTCTTGTAATATAAATATAAAAGCATTTTAAAAATCTGATTTTTTCATTAGTTCAGCTAGAGACGTTCTATGTCCTGGTTCAACTTAACAGTTTCATTAACTCAACAGAATGTAGAAAATATATCACTGCACTGTGATTACTGACATTCAAATCTGAGCGATCTCTTTTTACATGTTCTTCAATACCTGAACTAAGACATGAAGTTGTAATGTAGCAAACATTCAGAAGATGGTGCTAGTCCAATATATCTGCAAGCCACAGATGGATCAACCTCTCTTCATCTCTCAAATATTTTAACGAATCCTGATGCACCTACCACCTCATCACAGAATTTATCCACGCCAGGAAAAGGTCACCTTTACTTAAATGCTAAGACCACTACCAAATCACTTCAGCAGTCTAAAATTCAAAAGATTTAGTGGATTGACAAACAAAAAATAAACTTCTTTGTAATTTCATAAATACGGGATTTTAAGAAGGCTCATACGTTGCTTAAATCCCAGCTGCACTCATTTTCATCTATCTTTTACAGGCAGCAAAAAGAGCTTCTTGCCATAGCTTCAAGGCATACCTATGCCAGCACCAAAGCTCAAAACTATTGCTACCCTATCTCATTCCTGGTTATTCATTCCCACCTTCATGCCACAAGGCACTATTTGCTCCTCACCTGCTTAGGAGGCCGTGCAGCTCATATGAGATTACAAAGCTCAGTAAGCTGATCCACGACAAAAATAGCTGCTTCCTTTTTGCTACATTCTTTTTAACCCAGCTCAAGCCACCAATCTGATTTCCCACAGGGCAAGAGTGGTAACTTCAAGCTGTAAACCAGCTTCATCACAAAACCGACCATCATGAAACTACAGCCTCTGGGAGCACCGGGCAGCTGAGCCCCTTTCAACATTTAGAAGGGCAGGCAAATTAGAGTCAGTCTCACTACTGAATATGGAAAAGTAAATCATGTCATTGAAGATGCACGTTCTTCTTATTAAGGAGATTAGATGCAGTTTATAATTATACAGATGGGTTTTCTTGTATTACACTGAAGTGTCTGATACATTTGTAGTTGTGTCTGTGCTTAATCATGCTACAGCATCTTGTAAACTAGGCATAGTTGGACAAGTCATTTCTTCCAAAAATAGGAAATCCTGACATACTACAACACCAAGCAAAGAGCTTTATCCTTTATAAAGGAGTTCCTGAAAGTTATCTTTAAAGAATGCACAGGAACATATCTCAAAGTAATATAATTTACAAAGCCAAGGAAATGAGCCCTAAAAATCTTCTTGTTCCTATAAAAAGCATTTACCTAATAAATCATACCTCCTCACAGGATCCACTCCAACATTCTCAATCAGTCTATACACACCATTTCTACTGGAATACTTCTGTTGATTTCATATCAAACACCCATGTTATAAAGCTGGCTCCCCTCTTAGGTGTGACACTTTCATCTGATGCTCTCGATTACCTTCTCCTAATACAGCCAGCCCAGGTCACTTCCAGGGCCCTTCCACGCCTGACTTCATTGCTGATTCTAGAAGATGTAATAATGGATTGGAGACACTTTGGGTTTCTCCTACAGACAGACCCTTTGGGAGCTCTCCCACAACAAAAATTATAAGTGAACATGAAGTCATTCACCGGGATATAAAAACAAGCCTTAAATGTTCAAAGATCAGGCCAAGTCAGTATTATTGTTATTATAATAAAACTCCAGCATTAAGCAATTTCAGACATCACTTCAGTTCTTCTTCCAAACTTTTTCCAGTGTAGATGCAAGATTGGCACATATTTGAGTGAAATTACTCAGTTACTAGGCAATTTATTACTGCTTAACTGTTCCATGTGTATCAAATCCTCTTTGACAGCAGCCCAGATTTTCTTCCATTTGGAAGCTTTTGTAAGTAATTATTACCAAGCCAAACAGTTTTCAACTGGCAGTTAAAAAATTAATAGTATAACTCAACTTTGTTGTAAATTAGATTTTATAAGAAAAAAAAAAAGACTGCTTAGAAAAGAAATATAGCATACTTTGATTACAACAAAAGGAGAAAATAAGTTTACTATCAGTAATGATTTTATTAGCTATTTCTTAAACTGACCAAGAACTGAATTCAGACTATATCTCAACAATATGCTAATTTCAAACCAAACAGTAGAAGTAAGACTGTACAAATCTTTCCCATTTGCCACCTCACATATTTTAATATCACTAATCAGTCAATCATGTTAAAATAAAGAATTTCTTTCCATATATTACTCAATAAGAGATTCATCAGGGAACATGAAATCTGTTCTCATCTCAAGTGGAACGAGCACATAACTTGTTTCTTCTTGACAAATTTATATCATGGCGTGCACTCTGTGATCCAAAAGTTCATTAACATAACCAAAAACTAGAACTGACTGAAATATTAATGAAAGATATAGAAGCTGTTCTATGATATTTGTATCTGCTTTTTCTCCATAAAACTAAAGACATCAATTAGTTGATAAACTGAAATGGAATACACTAATATTTTACACTATTAACCAGTTTCAGCTGAGCAAGTGGAACCAACTCATTAAAGGTATCTACAAAGGACTGAAAGAACCTCTGTTCAACTCTTAAAAAACTATGTGATACATAAACAATCCAAAGATATAAGAAGAATACTCCTATTGTTACAGATCTAACAAATTAGCTGCTCTGGCCAATTGGCTGTGCAAAGCAATCCAATTCCTTCAGACTCTTCTCCTCAGCAAAAAACTCACTTAAAGAAAGGTTCAGTGGAAGAGGATGGCCTGAAATTAGGATTAGAAGAAGTAATCATTTCTTCAGCGGTTTAATTGCAAGTCAAATGAATGGTCCTGGTTTTCTCTCAGCTGTTGGCTGAGCACTTGCAAACCTTTTCTTGTGACAGCATCACCACAGTATAAGATAAATCCATGAGTTCATTCAAATAAGGACTGTTCCCTTTGCTTCATTCAGTTGAGGTTGGATCAGTGAACTAAACCCTCTGTGAAGTACTACTTTTGGCAAAAGCAAAACTGGGTTAGATAATTGTGAAACCACTTTCTCAGAGTGTGAGTGTTGGGAGACACCGAGAGCACTTGAATTTGGACACATGTATACACTCAACTTTTTTCTTTTTAAACCAATAATTACTTGAATTTGAAAATATTAAGCAAGGAAGTTAAGGTTCAACTGAGACTTCTTTTGCAAGTTTTTTTTTCTTTTTTCTTTTTTTTCCTTCTAAAACCAAAGAGGATTTTAAGAGTTTCTACTTCATTCAATTTTTACTGAAGTTAGGGAAAAGCGATCAGCTACATCTGACTTACAGGGGAATTTAGATGCTGAAAGTGTGTTTTTCCATATCATTTGGTTAATCACAACATCAAATCATTCTTTACTTACACCCAGTCTACTTATTATACTTAGGAGCTCTCAAGGACAAACCACTTCCCTTGCTAGGTGTGAAAAGGAAAAGGAGAATGAGTCAAGAAGTTAACATCTTGGAGTTAAGTAATCCCAAGATATTATCTATTAAAATTTTAGCATAGCCCTGATGATTTCTTAGTTTCTTTGTGACTTAACACACTTCTTCACTTTTAAAAGTATGTTAAGAGAGCATGGGGGTTTGGCACACACAATTCCTACAGCTTTGGCTTTAGCTAGTGGTTAGGCAGCCATGTCAAATCACAGCCACACTGAACTTTCGACCTGAATACTGAAGGCACAGTATAAGTCTGGAAACCCCAATATAAGAGCTAACAACATAACAAAGCAACATACCTAGCCAGTTTAGTGACAGCACCGCTTAGCACAGGTCATAATCTGCTGAGGTTAAAAGGAAACAGACACCTTGATTTAAAAAAAAAAAAACAAAAAAAACACAGCTTTGCAGAGACTTCTGCTGCCCCGAGTAAAAGTCAAGAGATTTGATTAGAAAGTGTGGTTTAGACATCTCACCTCAGTGGATCAGCACAAAGTCTACTCGGCTGGACTCGCATTTTCTACACTCACAGCCCAGGCCAGTTCAGCAGTCAAAAAATCTGCTGGATTTTTCAATCTGGATGAAAACACTCTCACACTCAGGCACATGCTCTGTATGATTACAAAGTACACAAGGACACAAGAAGCTTGAGCTACAGGAACTTATTTTCCCTCTGCACTGTATTCTGGCAGCACTGGGCATGCCTGCTCAGACCGACTGCTGTCCTAAGTCTTGGAAGGTGCTGTATTGATGGCCCTGATGGTTGGACTGAGTGATCTTGGAGGTCTTTTCCGACCTTGGTGATTCTATGATCTCACTCAGGAACAGACCAACTAAGGCCTTACGCAGGCCCTAAGAAAACTGCCCAATCTAATTCCAGAGAGACACATACACCATTATCAGACCACAGAGCATTTCACACTATAGCCTCCCAACGGTAAAGACAAAATGTTTCTGAAGGAACTCTTTTTTCCCTTCTAAAAGCTCTTTGCAGTACACCATAAGGACTGGGCAAGGAACATTCTAAGTCTTCCCCCTTTCTTTAAAATATTCAACACCTGATAAGTTCCCTGCATCCAACAGGAGAATCAAATTTGATAACTCATAAAAGATAATCTATTACTTTAGAATGCTGCAATCGGGCACAGGACTCTAATACCTGTGAAACATAGTGCCAGTGAATGACTATCCTCCCATGCCTAGACTTGGAACTCTGGGAATTTCAGTGAGCAAGACCCCTTGTTAGAATCAGCTGGAGACAGATGTGCTCGCATGGTGGGTGGGCCCTGGTGGACATCAGCCCTTCCAATCTCCCTAATGAGCAATTTCCCCAGATTCAAAGAAAAATTTCATAAAAAGTTAAAGAGAAATGGCAAGTTGCCTCCTTCTACCACCAACCTAACTGCTTGGGCTGCTGCTTCTATAAAACACAGGGTTGTTGTTGGTTTTTTTTTTCCACAAAGAAAATTATTGTTAAAACCATTTGGCCGAAAGTGAAGAACTATTGAAAGCTACAGTCCGACGGGCAGCTTGCTCTTAAAATTCCCCCCACCACTTTTATAAGTATCGTTTTGCTTGTGGCTTTTAACAGCTGTTCACACACTCCTAAGCTAGATGAACTTTTATTTTCACAAAACTAAACGGGAAGCTTTAAACAGCATCTGATTTAATTTTTTTTTAATTAAAGCGGAGGTTAAAAGGACCATGGAAATGGATGATGCAGCTGTGCTGATGCTAGGGAAAAGAATTCCAGAACAAGAAGTGAGGTAGAGTAAACATACAAAGCAAATTTCACAAAACTAAGTGCACACTGCACTTAAGAGACTTTATTAGCTAATGGTAAGTTAACCCTATGTTTCTTCAGAAACATTGTCAAAAATTAAGTTACATTTCTCAAATACAATAGAATTTGGCCACAAGCTCTATTCTTGCCTCAGAACAATTCTAAAATTAATTCCAGAACAAATGAGTTCATAGGTTGCAATTTTATTCCCAAATACATCTTATGTAACACACTAGCAGAACTAGGCTCACTAGCATTGCCATATATATTGGTTTGGTTTGCCAATGATTTTGCCTTCTCCTGCATTTAGGTCTCTTCACAGAATAATTAAACCTTTTAAATCAGATTTGCAAATGTACTTGGATACGGAAAGATGCAAGCATGCCTAAGGGGACAATTTTAAGCATTGGACAACTAGGCAGTGATTAAACCACATTTGAAAATCCCATCAGACAGCTTTCTACATTTTTGAGCATTGGCATAGTCATGAAAATTCTGCCCTTGTAGGCTAATTACTTAATAAATGGCACCACATACATTTTTAAAGGAGAATAAAAATGTCAGGTTTTATTTCTACATGTACATGTTAAATAAAAAAGCACACAATGACAATATAATAATTCTAGATATCATCACAGTATTTAAAGGGTCTTTCCTACTCAAACACTTATGAAAAGTATAAACATACGTTTAAGGCAGAAAATTCATAGGATTATGAAGGAAATGCCACATTAATTCTCGTGGATTTATATACCCTCCTGACTGTAGCAACTCCAGATGAAATCTTTTCCAGTGCAGTAGTACATATACTATATAAACCAGAAGACCTTAATAGTTCATCCATCAAGTTTACTCAGCCAGAGAAGCTGCTAGAATTTTTATAAGATGTCTACTATACTAAAGAAGTATGCATTGTAACTCATACTCCTCAAAACCAGGATAACATCACAAAGAACAAAAACCCAGTGTCCACATCTGGCTGTGTAAGAAGCATGTGCAGATGATCTGTGAATGAAAAACCAACACTATGAAGAGCACTTCCCTTGCACCAAGCACAAGGTGTAGAGAGAATAGAGAGAATGGAGAAGTGCAGAAGAGTGAGATATAATCCAGGCAGGACAGCAGCAGCAAGTGGAAGGAGGCAAGCAGAAAATGTTGGTGATGCAGTGATTTCTATTTCCCTCCCTTGTTCGCCCACATACAAGAAACTCAAGGACAAGAAATAAAACAAATCATTTACAACAAATACGAAAATCTGAGCTAATCAGAACCAGGAATCTAGAAGTTCTAATCAGGTCACAAAAAACCCACCACAAATTGGATCCCTGCTTAATGTTCCCCTGGGACATAACTTGATATTGTCTTTGATGATGCAAATCCCTAATTTCTATTGGGTTAGTTCCTTGCAGAAACCAAGACAATTTGAAAATGAAACCCAGGTCACTTGTGAGATATTTTATGCAGGTGCATATAAATTACATTTGTGCACTTAAACATAGCAAACCTAACAAACAAAAGTTCCACAGGGAAACATAAATATAATATAAAGCAAATAGATCATTTATGTTGCTGAACCTTCTGTGAATGAAGCTATGCTCCAAGAACTGTGATTAATATACTGTACACCACTGACAGATAAAATGATTCATAGTGAACCAATTAACAAAACATGTTTCATATTAGACAGAGCAAAAAGAAAACTGAAGTTCTGTAAGTATGAAGTGGTTACATAAGCAATTTTTTGTTTAGTTGACTAGTAGTGCTGCCCTCAGCCCTATAAATATACATAAATCAAATATTAAACCATCACTTAATAAAGAGGCAAAAGGGACTATCAATGACCAATAAAGATTTGGCAGAAATACAGCTCCTTAATATTTTACAACTTTAAAAAAAAAAAAGAAGCAATTTGGCCAAAATTTCTGAGAAATGGATATGTCCAACACACAGGATCGAGATGTACCTACTCTGTAAGTGTTCAAAAGCAGATGGCACATAAACAGAAAATGCCTCATTCCCATACGGTATTTCTTCGTCCAAAGAATATCAGGACTACTCTTTTTCCTTCTGTAAAGTGGAAGTGCTCTCCTCAGATTAAACAACTATAATAGCACACATGCAGCCTAATATCAAAGGCTAATATAGAGAAACTAATCAGGTTCAAATGGAAAGAAAGTGTAACCACTTTCATCAGTAAAGGAACATAATCTGCTTAGGACAAAAGAAGTGTTTCTTTTGCTCAGTGACTTCTTTGCACCTTGATTTCCTAATATCTGTCTCTCTGCTGATGGCAGCAGTGTTTGGCATGCTAGCGAATTATGCACTGGGTGAGAATAAAACTTTCAACATTTCACAATGATCTATTTGAGTTCAGTCTAACTACCAGACATGAGGCAAGAATTAGAGAGCAAAATATTATCATCACCTGTGCTGCGTAGGTCAAACCTGAATATACAAAAGGGCTTATAGCTAAAATCTCTAAAATTAATCTTACTCACACTCATATCAAAGGCAAAACAGCACAACTGACAGTGGAACCAGGCAGTCAGTTTTGGATGTACTGTTTTATATTTCCTGCTCAAAGCAGAATCCAAAATATCTTAAAGCTCATTGCCAGTAGAACAAAAATGTATATGGAAATATCACAATCAAAATATTATTAAAATATTCTTATATCATTTATTTCAAAATTAAGAGATAATGAACATTAAAGTTATTTCTGGTGACAGCTCGTGTGCAAAGATGTGTGAAATATATTACAGTAAAACAACTGATTTCTAAGTACATTTCCATTATAGAGAACTTTGTGACCACATAAAAGGTGTTTTGCTGTCCATCTTACTCTCTAGTGACTCGCATCCATTATTCACTGCCACACTTTAAGTCTAAATACACAAAGGAAACTTTGGTGTTCATTCCTTGCTTCTGAAGCCAATAAGACTGCTTGGAACAAGCCAGGAGAACTGTGTACCATGGGACTGTGACATCGGTATAGTACTTACTCTTTCATGAATAGTAATTACTCTAGCAAGTGTGTAAAGCAGACAGACCCAGTTACATAAGGCCCAATGCAAGTTTTATGAACTGCAGAAAAGCATGATTAGTATGGGGGGGCAACATGTTTCACACTTTTATTGTAAAGAACATTAGAATCTCACAGAAACTGCCAGAACAGATGTTCATAAATTGGGCCCTTAATCTACAGCACTTTCCAGGTTTTAAGCTATATCCACTGGTCTGTAGAACATATTCCTCTCTTTTTAATATAATTCTTCTGTTTAGTTTTTTTAATAAATAAGTTTATGACTTTAGTAGTGCTGCCAGCTGTTCAATTTTGATTTACTGTCAGAGTCTGCTTTAATATATAGTGGCTTTTGTGGCTTACCCATATAGATTACATTTTAAGCTTCAAGATATCACTATAAAGCAGCTGGAAAAAGTACTGGCTGTGCTCAGAAACCAGCATTATTGCTGTAGTGATCAGCCACTTAAAGATGCAACAACACCAGTAACTATGCTCTAAAAACCTTTTTGATACACCATTCCCAAAATAAAACTGCAGAAGTTACTGTGTAAGCCGAAGACCTCTTGATGCATATTCCTTATAAAGCCAGCCCAAGAAAATTAATAATTAACAATTTGGCAGCATATTAGCTGGCAACGCAAAGATTTCTACAATGATCACTCTATTATTTCATTACATTGTTTACTTTAATTGTTCTGTGTAGCTTAAGACAACTTCTTAAATGCTTTCACATAAACAAACAAACAAAAAAACCCCTAAGTTCAAACATCACAAAATCCAGACATTGTCAGTAATGGCTCCCAGTAGGTATCAGTAATTACTATAGCACTAAAAGAAGAGAGTGAAGGACACAATAAATATGATCTAGGAAACAGAGAACTTTCCTACATCCTATATCCCACTACATTCTTTACAACTCCTGATACCGTGTTTTCTAGAAAATATCTATCTTTACAGCATTGTGAGTGAATACTGCTCCTAAAGAACTGTCAATACTAAGAATCATTTTTAAGCTCACAGAATTGCAATATAACCAGACTAGGCTTTTTTTTTTTTTTTCTTCCATTACCTGCAAACACCAGAGTAGCATTATTCAAATAAAGTACCACAACAGTATTCTTACCATTGACTGATGGATCAAAAGTGAAAACTTCTGCAACACTCGATAACTGAACAAGTGCAGAATCAGACAGACCCACTAGATTTTTCTTTTTTTTTTTTTTTTTTGTGATACATCATTCATAGAAGACATAAAAGAAAAAATAAAACTAAACCAACAGAAAACAAAACCAGCCTTTGTATTGACAATTTTCTATGTGGACAGTAGAACATAAAATTTTAGAAACTATCTACTTAGCAGCCTGACCAACAACTCCCATGCCATGCTCTTTCTGGATGTTGGTGGTATGGCAGTAGAGGCTGAACCTCTCAATAATATTCCATTTCATGTTGTTGCCATGTGACAGATGGCAGCAGAGGGGCAGTCTGACAAAATGGCATCTGACATGGAAGTGCACATGAAGCAAAGGGGTAGAACACAATTCCTTCATTTGTAATAAAATGGCACCCATTGACATTCATCAACTCTTGCTGAATGTTCATGGAAACCAAGCAGTGGATATGAGCACAGCAAGGCAGTGGGTGGTGCTTTTCAGTACTGGCAACAGTGGTCACCTCTGCTGGTACAGATCATTATGAGGGCAGCATGCAGGCTCCTGTTCATCACCAAACAAAGTGCAGAGCTAATGGTAGTAACCACGTTCAGTATTTCGTAGCTGAGAATTTGCTCTACCAAATAGTTGTGCAGTGCTCTTTGTATCTGCTGTAGTTTCCATGGAAAGAAATAGGAGGCGTTACTTTCAGTGCAACCTACATCTATATATGTGAAAAATGTATTTCAAAATATGAATTCTATCAGCACATTTTTATCTAGTACAGTATTATTGCATAATTAAGCCTACTGGACAGTATTTAATGCAAAAGACAGACCATGTGGTATCTGCAAGAAAAAAAGAGTAATCCAAACCAGTATTACTGTCATGAAAACATCAAAGTAAATTTGGAGCAGCTCACAGGAAGTCATTAGAACTGCTCTAAAGTTTACATCTATATAACTGCAATTTTTTACCTTCAGATTTGAGATTCCCCACATTGAGAAATGCAAAAGAAAGCAAAAAATGGCATGTGGCTCATTTTATACTGTTAAAAACTTAAGCATTAGAAACACTAACTGAATACAATGGGATCTGACAGCAAATTATTTTACAAAAGAGCAACATAGCAAGAAGCTCCTGTGCTATTATCTTAACTTTAAAGTCTGCAAGAACATCAACTTACCTAAAATATTTTCAGGACATTGGTTCAGAACTGTGTTTTTTCATATGACAAACTGGTATTAATCTTAATCTGTTGTCTTTTACGAGCATCTTCCATATTAGCATAGCCTATCCTTCATCTTCTGACCTGATCTGACTCAGTTATTGGTTATTTCCAATGAATTTTTTTTAATTTTTGGTTTTTTTTTATAATTCACTGGACCAAATAGAAAAAGCTTATGTTTTCCCTGCTGGTTTGGAAGAAACTTCTCTTCCACATTTTCTGCTTTACAGAGTAGTAAACATATTCAGTTACTGCATACATTTCAGTTCAAGCTGCAGCATACGCATAAACACAGTACAACTGTTACTATGTTTTACTAGTCTGACTCTAAAACTGTGAAGCAGATGAAAAAAAGGTAAGTTTTATCTGTTTTAAACAGAAAATAATGCCACAATAGCACTTGTCTCTTTTCCCTGCTTTGTCCAAAATCCTAGCACTAATGCCCTATTCACACTTGAATATTGGTTATCCTCTATCATCAACTTCCTTTAATAATAATATATGAGAATATATTTCCACGGTAGCTAATGGAGACATTCCTACAAATCAATGTGCTGCAGTGATACAGAAATAAAAGCTTATTTCACTGTAATGATGCTTCCAGACTTCCCTTAAGTCAGGTGGTTACTTGCAGTTAATGATCTGTGACATACCACACAAGTAGTCCTAAAAAGACTTATTATCCACTGCATGTGCAACAATATTTGCTTTATGGATGGCTAAATGAATGAAGACATTCAATGTAACTGTAAAAGTAAAATCAAAAGAAAACTTACAAGTAACATGTTTTCTTTGAGTAAAAGAGCTGTGAACATTTTCCATTAATACTTAACCTTTTGCTGGAGCAGTGCAACCACACATAATGCTGGAATCCATAAAGCCCAAGAGCTGTTCAGGGTTAACACTGATTAACTGCCCCCAATCAGAAGTTACAACTTTTAAAAAATTTCAGAGAACTTCACTCCATAAGTGAAATCAAATTGCATTTATATTATATGGCAAAGGCGGAGATATAACATTTGCAAAGAGAAGAAATTTTGTTTTGGCTTAAAAACAGATTTGTTAGGGTTTTTTTGTGTGGTTTTTGCATTGTTTGTTTGTTTGTTTTCAATTCAGTAAAACAGATATTGAATTGTTCAAAACCACGTATTTTATGCTGCACTGATTTCCATTTACATAATAATAAAAAAGAATAGCAAATTAACTTAAAATGAGCTATAATCTAACAGCACAGTATCTCCCATGACTCTCAGACTGTGCAGACATTCACACATTTTCTGTTTATAACTTTTTTCATTTACTAGACTCAGCTTTTGTCCACCATATGTCCACTGTAGATTAACTATTCCCCTAGGTACAATTAAGGGCTTTCCATTTGTTGTAAGAAGACCTAAGTATGAAGGACGCAGCCAGAAAAAACATTTCTACCTAAACCAAAAACAGAAGCACATTCAGCCTGGACTATGGTTTATGCAGCATCTTTTTTATTAGATGTGTGTCTACATCACTAAATAAACTGCAGACAAGATCCATGGAAACAGCAAGAGATCTCTCAGCATTTCGTTTGTGTATTATTATAAAAATAGGATACATATACTGTTCTAACCTCTGTATTTAAACAGTTTATTTCTATTTCCATTTTCAATGACATCTTTAAAGATTTTTCTGAATTTAAGCATAACTGTTAGCAAATGAGAACGTACTATTTACTGGTACTTCTATCACACTAGCATTTGAGTTCCAACCACACTAACAACAATCTACCAGGTCTTTGAAACTGGCCTCAGTTCTTCATTGGTCTTAGCACACAAAAATTATGTAAGCATATATTTTATATATTTATATATTTATAAGCATATATATATATATATATATATATATATATATATATATAAAAAAACAACAAGGGAAGAGCAGATTCAAGACGAAGTATGGGATAGAGAAGAAACCAAGTCATCCACACTCACTGAAGTAAGAAAGCATAGCATAAGAACAGTGTACTAACTGGACTAATTCATAACTACTCCTGCTTTCTTGTTATGATACACACAATCAGAATGTTAAAATTGTTATTTCCAGCAAGCAGTTTACACAATATCTAATCTGCTCTGGTTTAAGTGAATACAAATTTGCTGACCTTTGTACACCTGTCTCCATCAGCACTCCACCTAACCATATAAAATCTCAGATTTGGACAATTAGTATAACAGCAGAATACGATTAAAACAAGTACATGTTATTTGGCCTCATCCCACACAGCAGCAGAAAACTGAGCAAGTTCCCTACTGGCCAACCCTATCTGCTGAATGTCAGAAAGTCATCTCAAGACAAGCAGGGTAGAAGATAATGGCAATGATCATTAACTACCTTTTGAGCAGCACAACCGAACAGATTTCTCCTTTTTACGCTCCTTTTTTTTTTTTTTTTTTTTTTTTGTCTATGTGTCTCCATCCCTAAAGAGCCACCATCAAAATCACGTACAGATGCTCCAGCAGCAAGTCTTTTGTTTTAAACACCTGGCTTAGCAGCTGCTGTGTTCACTGTGACTTCCCACCTAAGTGATGACTTTGTGAAGGATTCTGGAAGAAGGGTACAATTTAAAGATGGGCTGAATTGTGACCAGATGCAATAGACATACTTATCACAACAGATCTGAGCCAGAACGCAATACATAAATCCAGTTCCTCGTGGCATATCCCATCAGCTGCTTTCCCTTCTCAGGCAATGGAATACAGCTAAGTACTATGGAACACGAATAAACCTTCCATACACACACTCCTTTTCTTCTGTATGATTTTCTGTGAGCTTGGTAACAGAACCAATACCTATGGCACATGTATCATAATTTACTATACTTGCCCACATGGCAGTAGAACAGCAATAGACTACCTTGGACTGATGGTACCCAGTTCCACTACTATTGTGTCAAGCATGGTTTATGATTAGAATCTCCCAAGATAGATTCTTCCTCAGTGACAGAATTTTATCACTCTAAATCTTGTATGCTTCTGGATTGCTCCTATCTTAAAGTAATATTTAACACATTCAGACACTGGGTTGGAAATATATTATTATGGTGAAAAAAAGATCATTCTCATCTGTAATTTCTTCATTCATTAAAGTTTCTAGATAAAAATAATTTTATAAATGCTAACTGACAATTTCATAAAAATTAACTGACCACTGAAAAAAACCAAATATATGACTGTAATTTTCTATTTATCTTACAAGTTTGTCAAGACAAACATTCTATACATATTTTAAAACAGGGTAGCATTCTACATTTATTCAAATGAGTTGGTAAATTGACCGTAGCACAGGACAAGGTTTTCATTTTAAGGGAGTTTCTACATGTAAGTAGTTTACCCTCCAATCCCATGAGTATGTGTGGAACCTGCTGTCAGGCATAGAGGAACTTCAGTTTAATCAGGTACAAGATTCTGAAGAACAGGAGTCTTTGCATTTGCTGTTCAACACTTGTCTTAATTAAAGGTGAAGAACCTAACAAGTGCAAGCCCACAGAAAACAAGAACAGAAAACAGCTGAGGGAGCTTGGGAGGAATGAGAGTGAATGTATAATTCTAAACTTTAATATGCCAGTTTCATAAAGAGTATTAATGAAGAAGTGTCCTGAGTGTAAATGGGGAGACCAAGTGGCTGAGGCAGTAAGCAAGTCCAAACCCAGAATGGGTATGCCCTGTTACAACTCACATTCTCATTAGTACAGAGTACTAAACACTCACAGGTAACAGGGCTGAAGAATGTTTCTTTCTGAATTCAGATAAGATAGGTAAAAAGATTTTACACTGTATGTAAATGCAAGTTAAAGGGCACACTAAAACATAACCTTTAAATTTCACAATGTAATAGCACATCACTTCCTGTTCAGAGATATCACTCCAAGATCAATTAATCATGGCTAAGACGAACAAACGGTCAACATTCTTAATTAGTGTTGATGCATTCTCCTCTGTGCCCTCATCTGTCATGTAGACTGTTTAAAAATCTGAGTTATTAGTCTTTATTGAGGAGTGGATCTGGTTAATATCTCTAGGGATAGAAATCATTCATCCATCCACTATACACTGGTACCTGATAATTCCTAGCCTCTACATAAGCTACAGATAACCTAAGACCATCTAGGTAACTATAAATCAAAGTGAGTGTAGCTCCCATGCAACCTGGGTTAATTTCTGTTTACAATATATCCACTGAAAATGTTGGTAGGACACTTGAGGAGTCTGCTTATAGATTAGTGCAAAGGAAAATATATGAAGTAGTAGTCAAGGTAGACAGGGAAAAAAAACACATCAGTCATGTGTAACACCATGAAACCTCTCTACTTCCCACTAATGACCAGAAGATCCATTGTGAATTACTAAACTTCAAATTAATACTAATTGTAAACAAAGTTTTTAAGTGCAAAAAATACACTTTATTCACTTAATAACCATAGATTAATATGCAGTATACAATATAAAATCAAAGTATTTTACAGAAGCGTATCTTAAAAGTTACTGCATTGAAGCTCAAAAGCATTTGTTAATCAATACAGTGAGGCTCAGACGTTCATTTCTGTTGCAAATTAAGTGGGATAGAACGACACAGAAATAAGAACAGATTAAATATACTTCATATCAAATAAAAATAAGATACAGTAAAGTTACAAAGAAAATAACACTTAAGATTCTACAGCAACTGTAAATTTCAGGATTATGATCTCATGATTTATGATTAATATAAAAAAGAAATTTGACATTAAATTTTATAAATCTATTTGTCGTTTACCAAATACACAAAATAGAGGATTAGAGGACAGAGGATTAACTGCCAACCAGACATAGCTGCATGAAGCAGATCTGGCAAGATTCAATTTTCATAAGATCTGACTGAAATTAGCTTTCTACTCCCTGATAGAAACTGTTGATGAAAAAAATGGGAAGGAGGGAAATACATATTAAAAAAAAAACACCCAGGAAGAAGACAGTCACCTTAATAAAGCACTGCTTTCACAAAGGAGAACTGTATCTCTGAAGCTCATTTTCAGAATTGGGCAATGACAGTCCTTCATTTTAGCTAGCATGGAAGAAAAAAAAAAAAAAAAACAAGGACTAGTAAGGAGGTTTGGAGATCTGGAATTCAGATCTCAATTCACATTATTCTATGATTTTCAAATCAGGTTCTGATGGATGAGAGACTGCAGACCAAATAGAGCTTTGTATGTAGAAGTTATCTTCCTGGTGTTCCGTAAGTAATTCTTAATTGCTTACTCTCACAGCAGGATTTTCCAATCACTGAGATTAATTATCATGCTTTCAATGCACATTCAGTAGCTTACTGTATTCATTCTTTTAATCTAATGCAGTAGACAATAAAAATGGAAAAGTCAAAACTAGCACTGATTCATTTAAATCACAATTGAACATTTTCTGTGGTGTAATACTGAAAAAATTCCAAACAAACTTAACAGAGTGACTACAAATTACTGTAACAAAATAAACAAATCATTAAGATTTATAGCCAGTTTAACAGCTAGTACACAATTACACAGCATAAACTGCCGTACTTCAAGTAACCTCCTTTCAGTAACAAGATTATCCAAGAAAACTATTTCATCTGATAGAATTAGTGAACAGTTTGCTATATATCACTGGGAAGGAAAAAAAAAGTTTCATTTTCCTTTTCCTCCAAGCTGTTGTTTTGTTTTTTTTTTTAAACTCTAGTTATATTCCTTTTTTTTTTTCCCCCCCCTGAAGCACTACAACAGAATTCTCAGGTGTGTTCATCTCAAAATGGAAAAGCACTGTCTGAAATAAATAGGCAAGTTGCAAATGAGAGCTTAAGCTCAAGCTACGTATGCTCAGAAGAGCAGCACTAATTTAGGTCACTTTCCAAAAGGATGTTTTCAGACAGGCTTCCAGATTTTATTTATTTAGGTATCTAAATGCTGGCCCAACATTTCAAGTACCATGCAGTTATTTTCAGTCATTCAATTTAGTAAAACCTTTTATCAGAAAGAAACTTAAGCGTCAGAAATAACTCCCGTTCATAAAAAGAGGGAAAAAGGAAAAAAAAAAAAAGGAAGACCCAGGGAACTGCAGGGAAGTCAGATTCAACTCCATGCCCAGGAAGATCACAGAGCAGATCCTCCTGGAAACTGTGCTAAGGCACGTGGAAAACAAGGATGTAACTGGCGACTGCTCCTTGGGCACTTCACTGACAATGGCCTTGGCTCTGTACAACACTGCTCATAGCAGCAACTATAAGCATCAGTGTGTTATCAACATTGTTGTTGTTCTAGAACCAAAACATAGCATCATACCACTCTAAAGAAAACAATTCTGACCCAGCTGAAACTAATAAGAGGTCAAATAATGTCTGACAAATTTGGTGGCCTTCTACAATTGGGTTACAACAGGGCAGATAAGGGAAGAGAAAGTGACATCAGCTATCTGGACTTGTTCAAAGCATTTGACACTGTTCTGCAGGACAACCGAGTCCCGAAATAAGAGGAGGAATGGACCATTCAGTAGATACGGAATTGGATGGATGGGTATACTCAAAGAGTTGCAGTCAACAGTTTGATATCCAGATAGAGACTGGTGATAAGTAGTGCTTCTTAGGGGCACTATTTATTATCTTTATTGGCAAAATGGATTGTGGGATTGAGCTCACTCTCAGCAGGTGTGCAGATGACACCAAGTCGTGTGGTGTGGTCAGTACACTGGAGGGAAAGGATGCCATCCATAGGGACCGTAACGTCTCAAGAGGTGAGCCTGGATGAACCCTCATGAATTTCAACAAGGTCAAGTAACAGGTTCTGCACCAGGTTCAAGGCAACTCCAAGCACAAACACCGGTTAGACAGAGAATGGACTGAGAGTGTTGATGGATTACAAGTTCAACGTGAATCAGCAGTGAGATCTTGCATCCCAGAAGGCCAACTGTATACTGGATTGCATCCAAGACTAGAAGGGCATGGACCTGATAGAACAAGTCCAGAGGAAAGGTATAAAGATGATCAGAAGGCTGGGGCATCTCTCCCATCAAGCTGAAAGTGCTGCAGTTATTCAGCCTGGAGAAGAGAAGGCCCCAAGAGATCTTACTATAGTTTTCCAATACCTACAGGGGGCCCATAGGAAAGCTGAAGAGGAATTCTACGTCAGGGAGCATACTGATAGGACAATGGTTTTAATCTAAAAGAACGTGGATTTAGATATTTGGAATAAATCTCTTACTCAGAGAACAGGTTGCACTGGAACAGGTTGCAAAGATTTGTACGTACCTTCCCTGGAAGTGTTCAAGGCTAGACAGGATTCAGCTTTGGGCAACCTGATCTAGCAAATGGTGTCCCTGCCCATGGCAGAAGCTGGTGAAACCTCCCTAGTAACTTCATCCTTTTGTAATATACAAGAATCAATATTATGCTTCTGTGTAATATTTATTCTCTTTCTGGACCCATCCAATGTCTGACTATAATAACCTCTCACAGTCAACTAAAGTACTGAAGTGAAAACCTTCCTAGACATTCTTCTCCTATTATCAATGTCATAAAAGCAATGCACTTCTAAAAGTTTAATTTTTTATCATACTGAAATAAAATTAAAGCAAAGGAATGACTTTCTGTAAAAAGCATCTCCCACATGCCTTCTTTTGAGTGACACCAAGGAGCTCAATGTGTGAAACAATAAGAAGCATCCTTAGGATCACATGAAAGCAACAATTTACTTTCTTTCTTTATATACAACTTCTGATGGAAAGCGAAGTAGGTAGCAAGTACACTGTTCCTTCAGCTGCTGTTTTCTTAAATTGAAAACTCCTTCCCCAGTCTGCTTCTACCGCTTCACTTTGTTTCTGCAACTATTTTATGTTGCTCTTTTCTTTATTAGAAGAACAGTGAGAGTGAGGACCAAGACCTCATATATGCTAATAAGGATGTTTCTAGATTTCTTCTTGGAAATTAAGGAATTTGGAATCTAACTGGGGAACTAAGTAGGTGATGGTTACGTAAAATCGTATACTTTGGTGCGCAGAAGAAAACTATATCTTACTTACACGATCAAAAAGAAGAATAATAATAATCCTAAAGAACAAAAGGTAATAAGTAACCTTGTGCAAAATTAGAAATAGCATGTAAAAGTCTAATAAACGACTTACAAATATCATGCCCAGCATGCTTACTTTAATAAGATACCAGTGCTTAATTTACCAGTCTCTTGATATACAGAATTGTGAAATATACCTGTTATCAGATCCAGGAATGTTTCCCAGTTCTCCATTCTAGAAGTATGCCATGATTATATCCTGAAGCCCTATCAAATTCAAACACGGATGAGAGATCTCTCCACTACTGCATGCTGCTCTCCAAGTAAAGAAAACACAGGCAGAGAGATTGCAACACATCCCTCAACCTAACTGCCCAGAACCCTGAGGTACACCCAATTATGTCATATGTATGCAATATTGCACAAGACAGTACTTGTTTCAATTTACTAACGATATATGCCTTGTGACTTTTCTTCACTGGAGAGCAATATCCAGAGTGTTCCAATTAATATTTAAATATGAATAACTTACTTTTATTTCCAACCAAGGCCACAAGTGGCTGCATTTCTGATTCTTCAGTCACTTTTTTAACCACATTATACCAGTCCTCTAAATTTTCAAAGCTCTGGCAGTTGGTAATATCATACACCAAAAGAATACCCTGAAGAAAAAATACATTTAAAACATTATAAGTTGTAAAAATATTTTTAATATGGTAAAGTCTAATTTATTATTATAGTAAAATAGAAAATTAATCACATTTTATCTTCTAAGGAACTAAACAAGAGTCAGTACAAGCTGATATAATAAACATGTGTTATCACAGTATTTCTCCTGCATTACAAGTGTTCCAAATTCAGACACTAGCTGACTTACAAAAGCAGAATAAAATGGCAATTCAGGAAGGTGCACAATTAATTATACTAGAAATATGTAAAAATGCATGTACATTATGAAAAAAAGATATTTCTTACAGATCATAGAATCATATAGCAAGGTAAAAATCACACTGGACAGAGATTTCTGTAAATCTTAATTGTAGCTTAACTCTTTCCTCCTTGGAAAAAAAAAAAAACAAACATGCTCAATTACATATTCTTACATACTGCCCAACTTACTGCATCTCTGCCCTCCTTTGGGAGGGAAGGCCAGCTGCCTCCCTTAACTGCTGTAGTAGACAATCAAGATGCACTATTGGCAATCTTTTTGCCTTTCAAAGATATACTAAAAATGTAGTCAGAAGTCAAGAAGAGGAGAGTGTCTCAAGTATTTCAGAGGCTATGGACCAGGCTGCAAGTAATAAATACTCAAAATAAGCATTGTTGAGTATCTTGTTCATAAGGAATAATGTTAGAATTGGATTCTATTGTGCTTGTAGAGTTCACATCTGGAAAAAATCCCTGCAACTGCACACTGTCCCTCACATTCAATATTCATTAATATTCTTAAAAAGAAAAAAAAATCCACACAAAACTAGTTGGTTCAATGGTTCACCGTCAACAGAAAAGATTTTCCAAGCACAGCTTTTCTGAGGTTTGTCTGGGCTCAGGCTTTGCTTAACTGTTTCATTAGTACTACACAAGATGACAAAATACAGTGCAAGCATTAATTTCAAAGACTATAACAAACTAGCAAAGACTGCAGTAGTATTTGAGTAAAGTTTAGATTATAAAATGAGAAACAATCCAAAAATAATAGGATGCAGTTCAATAAGTACCACGACAAGTTCAAAGGAAGCAATAATCAACAGCACAAGGATAGGAAACACCTGGCTTTCTAACAGGTTCTATAGAAAAGGATCAAGGAGTTACAGTAGATCGTGGTTGAATCTTATTTTGTAGCCACAAAAACAATTATCATATTGGCATGAAACATTCCAGGTGAAGTACTGCATCCAGCTTTGGGCACAACGTCAAGAAAAGGGTAGGCTAGAAGATAAATTTAACAGCACCCAAAGTTTAGAAATCCTTACATCAGAAAATTTAAAAAAACAAAAAAACAAAAAACTAGAATGCTTTAACAAACATTAGATTGATAGATAACAAGCATGACAATGAGGGTAAAAGTTTCAAGAGGAGATAGCACGAGTCCTTTTTATGTGCTTTCATACACAGTTTGCAGATGACACTTGAACTGGGAGGATTAAGCCGATATGCTTAAGGGCCTGGCTAGCATTCCATATGTAGGCAAGTTCAAGGAATGGGCAAACAAGAACCTTTCTATATTCAGCAAGGAGCAAAGTCCCGCAGCTGGGGCGCAATAGATAACACAGGCTGGAAACTGACTGGAGAGCTGAACTGAAAATGACCTTCAGGTCTTGGTAAACAGCAAGCCAAATCACAGTCAGCAATGATCCCTGGCAAAAAGGATGGCAAGCAGGATTCTGAGCTGCATTAGCAGGAGCATAGCCACATGAGCAAGAGATCTGATCATAACCAGTATTTGTCAGATCATATCCAGTTTTAGGGCCCACAAGACATTAATTAATATACCACAGTAATTTCAGCAGTTGTCCACCAGGACAATCAGAGGCTGGAGCACTTGTCCTGTAAATGAAAAGCTGAAGGAACCAGACTTGTTCAGCACGAAGAAGAAAAGTCTGTGCAGCCTTCCCATATCCACGAGGAAGCTACTGAGGTAATAGGTTCTTCACAGTAGCACATGGCAGGAATATGAAACAATGACTGTAAGTTTGAATCTTACAGTTTGAAGCTTCTGACTAGTTAATGGAAAAGCTTCATTCATGCAGGTATGGCTTCAGAGGAGGGCAACAGGTCTTACTGAGATTCCCTCAGTCCCCATTTCCTTTCTCTGCAAATGAGCAAGTGAACACAGCACACTTCTTGCAACAGCAGTCAAGTCTGCAGCATCTTCAGCACTGAAGAATTAAGCATTTAATGTTGACTCTGTTTCTACTAATTCTTCACAAAATGCTACACTGCTGCAGGTGCTCTTGCCCTATACATTCAGAAGAAAGAGTATTCATGGTGGACTTTCCATGAAAGACATTGCTGAATGAAGTTTGGAACTAGAGCTCACCTGACTTCCCTTTATTTTGCCCCCTTTTCTGTGAAATAAAGCACTGCCATGAAAGCGTTTTCGTTTCTCAACCATTCTCTTTTTGAACCTTGTCAATACTTGTTATGCTTGGCAAATACAACATCTCAGACTCAGGGAAAAACGCAGCACACCATCCAAGTCATAAAGAATACTTCCTGCCTAAATTTCTGCCACAAAAGCACTCTCTAAGCAGCTTAATATGTTGTGAATAAGGACCAGGCATAACGCCACAGCTAAAATTTCTCATTTTTCCTTTTAGCTGAAGAGAGAAACTCCATCATCGCTTTCACAAAAGAAATATATTTTCCACAAGCTTACACTATCTACTCATTCTGTGCTTTACATACTGTAAAACCTGCTATTTCCCTATTATGCATGAGGAATTGAGGTGGAAAATTAGCACTGGCATTCTTTCTTATAATTCAAATAAGTAGCATGTTCCCTGCCATGAGAAAGGTTCAAAACATGGCATATTGTTCTCCATATGAACAGTATGTTAAATTCTCTCATCTGCAGCGATGGCGCAAGTAGACCCTGCTTGCACAATTGCAGTTTAATAACAGAGGCATTTTGCTTAAATGAGTGCAATACATACAAGTACTTTCTGTTTCAGAATTATAGGATATACTTTAAAAAATAAGCCACTGGAAACTGTGAATATTGCAGAAATGATTTCCCGGTCTCTAGATAAGGTAGAGTCTTTCTTCTGTTAACAAACCAATTTATGAGGTAGCGCGTGCCAGCTCTTAAGGATACTTTAAACCAGATATGTGGAGAGGGACAGCAATTACAGCTTAGAGATGGGATCATTTCTGAAATATTTACCATGCATACAGCAACAGTACTGTTACACAATAGAACTGCAATTATGAAAGTATTGTAACAATATTCAACCAGTCAATAAACTCATACCAGACAATCAACACTTAAAAGATGTTAAGTTCATGTCAGAATTTGTCACAATAAAAGAAAGCAACAGAAAACAATAACTACAAAAATTGCTTTGTTCTTCAGGCTTCTCCTCAGCCACCCTCCTTCTACAATAGATTTCAGTGTGATTTTTTTCTTTTTTTCTTTTTTTTTAAATACTTATGAAATATTAGAGCAAATTTTTAGTATGCTCCCTTAGAGTAAAACTTAATTTTAGCAGAGTAGCAATACCTTGCAAATCTGCAGAAATACTATTTTTACAGGACAAAAAAGGTTTATAATGTACTCATTATTAACCACGTTGACTTCAATGATACTGAGGATATGATTACTTACATATATATGACTGAGTTGCCACAATATAATGAAATACAACTGTTTATCAGCTCAGCTGTGGTAATTGACTATCTGACCTCTCTTGGCTTCTCTCAATTCTGAGATAAACATGCTTTAATTGTTGCTGACAAAGAATTGTTTCTTAGCAACTTTCATTTATAAAGATCAAAATCTTCTCTCCAGCTTGTAGAACTCTTCTGATTCAACAGCAAAATTCAACTACCACAACAGGATGCAGAAACTGTATTGTTTTAGATCCATGGGGAGAAAAAAAAAAAAAAATGGAAAAAGCAAGTGCTGTAAGACAGCAAGTAAATTGCAATTTCTCCAGCTCCATCCATGCAAGAAGATTAAGTAGACGCTCATCATCAAATCTGGCATTCTTATTAAAAGATGACAAGGACATGAGGGACATCCATAAAAAACAGAACCATGACTTAACTATACAAGCTATCCTGTAAAATTGATTTGGTTCTAATCAGAAAACTTCCAGTAACTTCTGAAAAAAGTATACATGGATCCCCTCCATACTCCCCCTGGTGTCCTGATGATGTTTCAACTGAGGTGAAGTAAATGACTTCAGCTGGTGTAGATTCTCTAAAATTCCACCTACAGCTAGTCTATTATTTTTTAGGTAAGTTTACCACATAGTTGAATTTCTGAGCAAAAAGCCAAAAAATTCAGCCATTTGTGATTTCTGAGTCTCATCATCCAGATGAGCAACAACATTAATCATGCTACAGCCATCTGCAAATACTGCAAAGTATGATGCACACTGGAGGCATGTCACATGCTGTTCTACACACATACTTCAAGTTGGAATGATTTGGACTTGCAAAATACATGCAGATGAACACAATTTCTAGAGTACATCCAATCTGTCTGCTTTATGTTTATTTATACTGTTTGTATTTCAAAAACAAGATGTTGAAAATCCCAGTCGCACCACAAAAGCCAACCAGGTATAACACATGCTTCTTTTATAGAAGTCTTTGCCAGAACTTCTCCAATATTTAAAAAGTTTTCTTGTACTGGGGAATCCAGAACTGAACACAGTGCTCCAATGCAGCCACAAAAATGTCAAAGAACAGGATAATCACTTTGTTTGACTTGCTTCTCCCTGACCTCTCTCCCCCACACCCATCCCCCTCCAAGAACTCCACTTCCAAAGACTTTTCACAGAATGATGAGGATGGAGGGGACATCTGGAGCTCATCTAGTCCAATCCAACATTACCTGTGCAGAACTGTGTCCAGATGACTTTTGAGCATCTCCACAGAGGGAGACTCCACAATCTCTTTTGAGCAGCCTGCGCCAGATCTTGGTTAATCTCATAGTAAGAATAGTGTTCCTCTACGTTCAGACATTACACTTCTTCAGTTTGTGACCACTGCCTATCGCTAGGCACCAATAAAAGGAGTCTGGCTATGCCTTCTTAGCCCACTCACTTCAGATATTTATATACCTTGGCAAGCCTTTTCTTCTCCAGACTGAATAGTCCCAGCTCCCTCAACCTTTCCTCATATGCAAGATGCCCAATCCATGAAACAGCCCGATGGCTCTTCACTGGTCACTGTCCAGTTGATTCCCAACCTATACAGCTGAACAACGCTATTCTGTCCTGGGTGGAGGACTTTTGCTTCTCTGAACCACATTTCTGCAGACCCATTCCTACTATTTATCCTGGTCTCTCACAGGATCAGCTCTCACCTTCAGCATATTCACCCTTTCTCCTCAGTTCGGGGAGAAACTTACAGTGTTTTGCTCCATTGTTCACAGGAGTAATAAAATACATGAAATAGTATCAACGTCTAAGGAAATCAATTTATAAGCAGATACCAGAAAGGTATCAAGCTATAGAACACTTCTAGCTGTCTGTATGTTTCACAAGTCACCTTTTGGTCTGTCCATTCAACCTACATCTCTGTTGTTGGTGGGGTTTTTTGTGTGTATTAATACCAGGAGAAATTACTTTAAAGATCTTGCTGAAGTCAAGCTAAACAACATCCTCTGCTCCCCTATTTGCAGAGTGCCACAGAAGGCAATTGAGCTGGTTGGGCCTAATTTAACCTCGCTAATTCCATGCTGTCTCCTCCCAGTTAGTTTCTTGCTGCTTTGCTGTCTATTTACAGAATATTTTTCCTTCGAAGTACTCCTACTTACTATACTTCATCTTTCCCCTTTCTCCTTTTACAAAGATACAGATGTTCAACATTAAATAGGCTTTTGCCTGAAAGCAAAGTGGTAAGTGAAAAGTGGTACTTTTCAGAATTACTCTTGGTGTACTGCACATATATGAAAATAAAAATAGCTTTATCTATCTTCAAAAGATGATGTTACAAACCTAATAGAAAAGTGTGTTGAAAATCAGCTCCAATGATAAGAAATCTAATAAAGAAGTTGATATTGGGAAAAAAATAGGCTTACAATGAAGAGCTGGGGAGGAACAAAAGGAAAAAAGATTGAATGTAGGTTTCTTTGTTGCTGTTAATGAATCATTATAAAAACAAACTACTGTGCCTTTAAACTTACTGATAACTTTTTCACCTACTTTGGGGCACTGACATTATTAACTTTATGATGTACCATCATTCATAAGGAACTCCTAAGGTTTATCACCAAATTCAATATAGGAAAAAGGTTAATTGCCTTTTATTTCTTTCACTGAGTTCACTTGGGGCATATGGCATCAATTTGTTATTAATCAAATTCTGCCTGTCATGGAAGTCTGTTGCTTGGTGTATCTTTCACAAGCAGCAAATTTTTTTTATTAAAGAAATAAGAAAAAACATCTATAAAACAGATGCAACAGCTGAAAACATTTAGGTCTTTTTTTGGAAGTGACAAAATGATTAGATAAAGGCAAACTTATGAATTTAACAATAATATCTACTCTCCTTAATCATTCCTGTGTTGTCTTTATCAGTACAAAACTTCTATCCAATACAAGTTTTAGAATTCCATATTCTTTCTGCTTAAGTTATTGTTGATTTAAAAAAAAAAAGAAAAGATAAATTTGTTTTCTGATAAATGTAATATTAAAACATGTGATGCTTATTGTTTTCATCAACAACTCCAAGTTTAAGAGAGTACGTTTTAGGATCAATCACATTAGAAATTCTGGCATATAGTACTTCCTCTTAAATCAGCTCATAACTCAAGATATTGTTATAATATATAGCTCTTACCTAAACCTACCACTCACTTTATATTGCTTACTTGATTTAAAAATAAAATAAAAATAAAACAAATATTCATGGATTGGAGTTCTGTGAAAACACTTAGCTACCTGGTTGTCTCCTTTTGTTTGCTCTCTTATAACCTCAGTTGTAGGTATGAGTTTAATGGTGTAGGATTGCTCTTAATTTCCTCCTTCTACTTCTTCTCCCCAGGAGGCATCTGCTCTAAAAGCAGTCCCTGTATCAACCATGTGGATATCCAAATCGCCTTCACTATTTACTATGATTGCTTTCCTTAACTCAAGACAAAAAGCATAGAAACATACATCTGTTCTTGAGCTATTCAGATCTACAAATGCACACTCTTCCTTTGTTTTTTAAATCAGCTTAAAAAAAAAAACCTACAATAGCATGTTAATATCAGTTATTTTTAGATTCAGCAGAGATACAAGATCTACAAAGCAATACACTGCAAGATGTTTATAATTGAGAACACAGTTTCAATTAATTCTATATAATTACTACAGAATCAATTATCACAATCCATACCGTACCTGAGCTCCATAAATATATTTATCCAGCATCTTGCCTCCTATCGTTTGTCCCCCTACATCCCACACTTGAAGAGTAACATTCAAATTTCCTGGAAAAGAAAATTATACAGATTACTATGTAACCTGGAAAGCTTAGATATAATTAATTTATATTATTATGGCAGGTAATATCTCTTAGCATATCAACAGCAATAGCTTTTTACAAGTATAACACAAACAGTAACCAAATTTAAAGACAAAGACAACTATCATTTGGAAAAAAAAAAAAAGTTACTTGTGTCCAGGTAACTCATTACAATGTCATAAAGCCATAACTAAATATTCACATTCCAACATAGTTATTTCACAAAATTGTACACAAAGTATATCATTCCTGACTAGAAGTTATACAACATACTTTACTTAAGGAATGCATAAAACTTCACAGGGAAAGTTCTACAGTGCAGCACTTGGAAGTGGAAGGTAACCATATTGTTTCATGTTCTGTGCCCCCTTTGCCTTCCACCTCCACATTTGTAAGGAAAATTCACAATGGAAAACGTGCAGAGTAAATATATTTTGGTAGTGTTGCTCTTCGTATTACTATAAAGAATTATGTGGTTGACATTAACTCAGAGATGCAGATACAAGTCTACACTGCCAATGCCAACTAAATTTCCTCTATCCACCACCCCAAAGCAGACAACCAAGTTAAATATGATTTACATAATTTCATCTTCCAAGAATCTGCACCAAGAACAGATCTGCCTTTCTACTCTAAACAGTTTTAATATCAGTTCTGAAGACTGTTGAAACTGTTAACAGGCTTTCAAAACACAGTTACAAAAAAAAAAAAAGCAGAATATTTAATTCCCTGCAAGTCATACATATTCTGGAGGCCAAAAACTCAAATCCGCAGTCTATGCATGTGCACACAGCAGCCTATGTTACAACGTGCTTACAGATACTATAATACAATTTGGCTTGTTTTGCAGTAAGAACTGTAGTAAGCAGTTTTAAGAAGAACTAAAGTAATAAGTAAGCCATTATAACTAAAAAGTTTCTCATCTCCACATAATTACACGTTAATAACAACTCTACATGCTCACAAACAATCGTAACTACCTATGAGCTTTATTCCAAGAAGTATACATACTGTGACAAATTCCCCATCACAACATTTGAGTTGAGTGAAAAATACAGCATTTTGGGCTGCTAACACATACTTTCAGTTCAGCTACTTCACATTATTAACAACCTTATTTCACACAACGTGATCTGTTCAGCCTTCAACTTAAACCAATCTGCCTTACATGTTAGTTGTGCAAGTCTGCTCTGCCGATATATATCCCAGTATTCCATGACTAGAAACAAATTAGAACTACATAGCTGAATATATGCTACGTGTGCTACTAAATAGTCCACATTACACTTTTAGGATGCGTTTTGCTTTAATCTGGTTAAAAGCACAAATATTCTAAACTGCTACTATGGTCAAATATGCAGAGATGAAACTATCTATTCAGACTACTTCTAAGGTACATACAGTTCTATCAACAGTAAGATAAAGAAACTCCAAATGGAGCTTGGTAAATACATTACAAAACTCCAGTAGAGTAAAGGCAACCTTTCATAAAATAAGAAGCCTATTTGTTTTGACCGTGCATTTACTATTTATTAATTGATTCTTTTTAAATAATATAACAGAAGTTACTGCAAGCAATACAGGTAAGTCTTCCATCACCTGGATGGGATGAATTGGTGAACAGGCAGTCTGAAATGACTGTGCATTCTCAGTAGGTAAATCAACAAACATTCTCCAAAGTCCACCATGTTGAAGTATTGTATTGGTTGTATGCATTCTACTCCTCACCTTAAAAAACTCATTGTGAATTGTTAAATTCTCTTTACTAACAACAGAAGAAAGAAACTGAAGAGTTTAAAAAAAAAAAAAGAAGTTGGGATATTTATTTAAGTTGGAATGGTTCTCAATTAAGGCCTCACTGAAATTCTCGTTGATCAATACCTATGCAATGCTTAATTTTCCCCTTAAAATATATATATATATATATAATATATGTATGTATATATGTATATATATATGTATGTACATATATATATATATGTAGGTCCTGTAATATTTGCTTTATGTTCAGACTGATTCTAGGGGAGGAAAAAAAAAAAAAGTGTTAAGATTATTCTGACTATTCTGACAGAAGGAAGAATGCAAACCATTTGCCTAGCAAATAACCCATAAGTGACTATGAGCAACAGAAAAGTTTTCTGCAAAGAAGTTTGAAATCTGTTTGTTGTTTTGTTTTTTAATATATTAAATAGGAACACATTGGAGAACGGGAATAAAACAAGAAGAACAATAAGACAGTTCTTAGAAACAAAGTTAACATATAATAAAAGTAACTGAAGAATCCCAGAACAGGAAAATGCTAGCACTTCTTAAGTTTGTAGAAAAAGCATGCAAGTACAAAAGTAAAATAGCTAAGGCAGCACAGTGCAGGTATCCAGGCCGTTTCTGGTATGAACTGAAACCACTGGGCTGATTGAACACTGACCCTGCAGAGGTACACTTGGTGCACTGGTTAACCTTACTTAAAGTGCTGCGCAGTCAGGATGGAACTAAAAACGCGAGTCTGCCCACTTCTTGCACTGAGACTTAAAAAATCCTTTTCACAGAAGAATCTTGTTTACTGGACTGCACCCACAACCCTCCTAAAAGGTATTTGACTGTGGCACTTCAGAATTTCTATCAGCAGAACCCCTGACTAACATATAAGCTATTTAAGCAGTAAAACCTACACTGCGGCTGAATCCAGACTATACAAAGTACTGCATCACAAAATACACTGAAATTGATTTGCATTTGAAAAAAATGCAAAAAAATCAAACAAACCACATGATTTTCTCAGCAGATGAATAACAGAAGACACTGTTCAGAGTTAATCAAAATTTAAGTCATCAATGAAACAAATGGCAAACAAATAAATGTTCAAGAGATTAGTATTTGCATCAAGCCACATCATGTTGTTTTAGCAAGTAAAATATTTGCCTTTAAGACTGCATTAGTTACTAAAAGAAATGGTGAAAAATAGACTGCTTATTAAAAATAATAATACCAATATTTTATTAAAGAAGTTAAAATGGATTTTGAATACACCACGATATAAACTTCTGTGAAATTGTAGTAATCATCAATTTCAATTTCTGAAACATTGCTTAAAGGAGAAGAGCAAATTTCAAACGCTGTAAAATAGTCAACTGCCAGCTCTCCCACAGAGAAATCACGGCTCTTTTTCCTACCGAAATACACATTATAATTCTTGTGTAGCAACATGAATTAGTGTTTCATGTAAATAGAACGGCTCTGCAAACCCAGAACTAATCAAGAAATCAGAAAAACTCATTTACTTAAGTAATGCTTTCCACACCCGTACTTAGAAATTTTACCCCCCACTCTCTCACTCCTCTCACCAGCCCACCTTACCTATTACAAAACATTCAGACTTACATCTCCCTAAATACATATATAGGCATGGGCAAAAACTGAAAGACGACCTACTGAAAAAAATGCCTTTCCCAAATATGAATACATTCCATGTCTGTTAGTATTTTGTTAACAATAAACAAGTAAAATAGATGCAAAGACTTTGCTGTTGTTTTGGTGCTATTTTTATCTACTTTCTGATTTTATTAAAAAATAAACCAGAAGTAAAATATGAATGGGTCAATAGATGATAATTTTCTACGTTTTCTACTTAAAAAGAACATTTAGAATCCCAGTAATGTACTAATAGCTTCTGCATGCTTAACAACTGGAAAAAAATAACTTGCAAAATACAAGTTCTCAGCATGCAAACAGCATGATTTGTGGACATATTCCACTTGCAAGTATCCCTATAACCAGCAAAATCACCAAAGCAAATCAGTGATCACAAGAATATCTGAAAAGATCATTCTGTTTCAGTTTAGAAAAATACATAAACATAATCAAGATATATTATTGGCAATGTAATTTTTAAGAAACTAAGTTCAGGAATCTTATATTTTCTTACAAGTTTAAGTTGCATGTAAAATATTAACTATCTGAGTTGGCTTCTCCCTCCACCTCCCAAGGAAAAAACACAGAATTTGCATCAAATTTATCAACTCTCACTACACCTTTCATCATCTAACATTTTTCTAACTTTGATTTCTGAAAACAGAAGAAACTGCTTTTAATGAAAAACTTTCAGGCTTGGAAACTGAGCAACCACCAGTCAATGAAAAGACTTATTTTAAACCCCAATTGTTCAGAAACAAGCTTCTAGCAGTAACTATTCTTTCTGAATTATTTCTTTGCATTTTCCATGCTGCGTGCTGCAATTGGCATCTAAATAGTTTCTTTGCCGTCGTGAAGTGAAACATCTTGAATGCTCAAACTGTATTTTTATGAGTGCCGAGGGACCCTAAATTTTAGTGGTCTATTAAATGCCAGCAATTTCATGCTGCCTTGCATAAAACAGCATTCACATATTAGAGCACCGCGATTCCATAGCTGCATTATGCTTCTCACACACAACCCAAATACGCTGTGCATTTCGTTTAAAAAAAATAAAACTATTTCTTTCAAAACACAGATGCTTTTTCCAATGACTATACTTAAATTTCCACTTCATTGTTTTATGCTTGAGAGCACGCTGTAGTAGAAATAGCAAAAATCATGAGTACAGGTAACATAGCATTCCTCCTACTTGCAAGCACTGTTTAACTTGAAATCTTTAAGATATGTTGCAAATGCATAACCCTTTGCCACCTGGCAAGAATGTATTTTGAGAAAATTTACTTAGCAACCTTTCTTTATTATTATTTTACAGCAAAAAGCACTGCACTGAGCTTATTTAGTATACATTACTTTGACGGCTGTTTCTGCAGGTTTTATTGTGTCCCAATCTTTCAGTGACAGAATCTTCATTCTCTTACCTGGCAGTATGATCCTTTTTAAGTAGAAATCCAGTCCTATGGTTTGTTTGTATTGTTTTCCAAATGTTTCTTGGGCAAAACGCATGGCTAAGGATGTCTAAAACAGAACAATATCAAATTAAGATGTCATTTCAAACAGTATAAAGCTTGAAGTTAAACCAAGAAGTATGAAATATAGTTAAGCACTCGCTAAATCAATGCATGCTGACAGTGTTCAAGGATTTGTATTGTTACGTGTTCCAGATGGATTCAACACAACATGAGGAGGTAGCAGTAGCAACCAAATTACACAGAAATCAGCAGACACATATTTCCTTGGCATTTAAAAACACTGCAATTTTCATATCATAAAATATTACACAGATTTGAATAAGGTGCCATTAGTACACTCAACTTGACACAAATCTAAGTGACACTACCCATACTTGAACAGCTGGCTTTTGATAAATGGCCATTTCTCAAACAAGGGTCCATTCTGATGCAGAACACCCCAAACCCTGACCAGATATTTTCTGGAAGGGAGGCTGTGGGGAAAGTAGATATCTGCACAGTGGAGAGCCCCACAGGGGCTCCAAAGTAGGGCAGGGTTCCTGCCACTGCAAACTGAAGCCTCAGGATCAGATACTACGTGATGGCTAAGACAGGAGGGGAGACTGCAAACACTTCAACAAAGAGAAGACTAAACCCATATTAAAAATGCACATTTGCAGAATCATTCCTCTAGACAGAACTTTGGAAACTTATGCCTTCAATTTATATTATGTGGATTTACAAAAGTAGACCAATGCCCTGAAGGCGTAGTAAAGAACCAGTTTTTACTACATACTGCTAAAAGGATACACAACTTTCATGAATTAACAAAGCATAGCATTTCCATTCTTTCAATGGCAATTTAAGATCTCTGTATAAAAATATAAAAGTAACACAATCTAGCATTAAGAAAATAGAGAAATGCAATTACAGAGAAAATGAAAAAGTTTGCACATGGTAAATACATTACATTAAATATCAGGTAGGTAACATAACCAACATCCAGTTAATGACACATACTCTGAAATTTCTTACTGACTTGACATTCAAAATATAAAAAACAAAGCAACTGCAAAAAATAGAAGATATTCTATGTATTTGCACAGAGAAGCTTGAAAGCTTCACAAAATCCTTGTGCTACCTAAAAAAACAAACAAAAAAAACCTCTAGGTGGACAAAAAGGAACTTCTGCCAGATTTCAGTCCATCAAGACCTGAAGATGGGAGTCACGTGAGCTGTTGTTAGACTGCTGTTAGAGTACATTTAGCTAAGAATGCAATAGTAAAATAGCACCAACAGTTCTACAAAAGCGAGAATAAGCAAGTTCTGTTAATGGACCTCTTGTAACAGAGATCTGAATGATGCTAGTAATGTGTCAAACACACACAGGGAGAAAAGATAACTGACTCTTTTTGGCATGAAAACATGACCAGAAGAGCCAGGGCATTAAAGCTCAAGTATTAACAGGCAAACACGTACTCAACTATACCATTACCTAAATAACAGAAGATACACTGTTTTCAATCACACTGACATTCCTATCACTGTCCACATACAATAAATGGTATTTTGAGATGAGAAGATAGTTTAGGAAGTAATTAAAGAAAAAGATTATGTCAGCATTTTATTTACTTCATTGAATTCAAGCCCAAAGACAATTAAAAATAAGTAAATGGGAGTGGGAGAAGTAAACATCAACTTGCATGGCCATGGTTGTATATTTATATCACTCTGGAAAGGAAGACAACCACAGAGGATGAATCACGCGAAGATTGTTCTGCCTACAGCTATGTGACAGTAATACTGACATTATAGACAAAAAAAAGTTCAAGACAAATTTATTCTGTAATATTCAGTAAAATCAGTACTGTTTATTTTTAGATTTTTTTTTTTTAATGTCAACGGTTAGCACTGCAGTATTATAAAGACATTATTTTTATCTGTCAGGACCTTAAATATAAGAACATCACAGAAAAGTAAATACACCATATCCACTGCACATTCTTCCTTCCCATAAAAGAATATCAGTATGCAGAGTGCAGATTAAAATATCATCTGGCTGTATCAGTGTTCCACTTTCTCCAAGATGCTAATTTGGATCCCCATTTAATAAGCAGCCACTCCCTTCTTGTTTTAAGGGCTCAGTAAATATTAGCTTTATCACTCTGTGACACTCAATATCCCCTGTGAGCTTCTAAGGGTGTTAGCAAAAATAAACAACATACATTCAATTAACAGTCAACCAATAAGAGCAGAAGTTATCAACAGCATAGCAAAGCTCTCTTAAATGGTTTTCTTCCACTGTGCTCTTGAATGCAAAGGAATTTATAGCAGAAATTCATTGAATAACTCCTTTTTAATTTTTTTCTAATAAATGTTAGTGCTGGGTTACCAGACTGGAGCTCTCTATTCACAGAACAACCATTTATCCACAAAACACTGCAAGCAACAGCTCCAACTCCTTCACAACAGCAAACAGCAAATCATCTCACTGCACATTCAGATACAATTAATATGTAATGCAATGCAAATAGTTCCTTCAGTCCTAAAATTGTTCTTTATCACACTTCTCATGAAAGACTGCATAACAGTTTTGCCTGTAAAGATACGATTGGTATCATCTGTGTAAAACAAAGGTAAATAATGGCTCAGCAGAACTAAAAACAAATGAGATGGTTAGAAAACTTTTCTTTAGGTTCAACACAAGAACTCTCAGCCATTAATCCAGAAATCAGAAGATAACATGATAGCAAGAAGGCCTTGGTCCACCAAATCACTACTAAGCCAAGCAAGCCATCACCCCACCCAGCCAACCTGACTTTAGCCCAGTTTGGTACGTTCACACATTTGTCTGAAGTATTAAAAAAAAAAAAAGAATCTTCAATGCTGCATCGCTATTCAGCATATGAATCCTGGTCTTAAAACCACCCCCTCATCAACAACTGAAGTTCTGTGAGTTCTGACATACAGTAACCAAGACAACAGTAAATATACACACACAAAAAAAATTACACCATTCTGAGGGTGAAATACAACAGGATATTTGAGGAGTTTTGGAAATAAAGATAGAAGGTGCAGGTGAGATGAGAATTTCTTGTTTATATTTTTCTTTGTCATCAACAGACTCCAGGAACTGTGCCGACATGCCATTCCTAAATACCCACCCACTCAGAAATAGAAACAGAAAAGAGAAGTATTAACTAAGAAGCAGCAGAGCAGTGGAAGAGAACAAGCAGTGATAGGCAGCTCTGACACTTACTATCAGCCTGACGAAGGCAATCCTTCGAAATCCCATTGAGGAACGCTTTCAGAAAGTGAAGCCTGTAGGACTGTATCACTGTCGTAAGTAATTAAAACCGAAGCCAAAATTGAATGGGATGCAAGTACGTAGTGCTGGAGCCACAAATCTCTATTCACATAACAACTTCACCAACCAGTTGAGAACCAAAAAGCAACATACATCCATCCCTTCCCACCCTCCCTTTTCAAAGATTACACTGTAGTTCTCCAAGCACAGCAACATTCATGTACCATCCCTGCTGGCAAGAATATAAAGATAGACCAAATGAAAATCTTAGGCTAAATAGAAAAATGTTTCAACTAATACAAAAACAAGTAATTGTCCCACATAGAATTTCTGACTGAGAATAGTCTAGCTCTGTGGGTTGGGGCACAAAAAGCCTTTTACAAGCAGAGGAAGCACTTCTGTCACCTGAAGTCTTTCCACTCCTAACTATTGATGAACCTTTGTTCACTGACATAGAGAAGACTACCAGGACTTCTAAAGTCAGGCATTTATCTACGAAGACAGCTCCATCCACAGAGGACACTTGATAACGTCTTCCATTTTCAAAATGGAATAGTGAAAATTTTTAGTCAACATTCATGAATGTGTTGAGCCCAAGCATGACAAGATCCAGAAGTAGCACAATACTTCAAGAAGGTATCCTAACAAATCCTAACATGATTAGGACATCACTCCATATTCCAGCCTACGTTTCACCACATGTGAATACCTACAGCAGGTTGAACGTTATCTCCTTCATTTTCACCATCCACTAATGGAAGACATATGGTATTTCAGCCTCCTTTTCCAAAAGATGGCAAAAAGATAGAACCTCAGCCGCTCCCCTCCTCCCACAGCCCTGGTTTCAGGATCTCATGAATAGCTCCCAGATTTCATTCCAGAGGCCCAAAACTTTTTTCAACAGTAGTAACCAGAACTGTTACCTATTCCAATAAAAGCCAACATGTGCATAGCGAGAGTAGGAACATGTGAGTGATAATTTTCCCCCTCCAATCCATACTTGAACTGGTTTATTTTAATGGAAAAATCATTTTGGCTTGGGGAGACTGAGTTTTGACTACGGACCTCTATACACTGCTTTAGGCATCTATGATCCTTCTCACCATCAAAAACAAGGAACCAATTGCTATTGATAATTCTTGGATTCTTTGGCATGTTACCTCTGCTTCTGATTACAGATTTCTTTTAAGTCTGTTTTCCTAGTTTGTCTGTTTCATACACATACAAAAAGTGTTCTCTTATTACTATCTCACTAACCAATCACCTTCCTCAGTTTTTCTTTTCAACAAATCAGCATTTTCTTACTATCTTCATTTTATTCTAATACTTTTTCAGGTTTTACTGACTCACACTTCTTTCATTTCTTCCTCTCTTTCTAACCTTGCCTCCTTTAAGCTTGCTCCAGCAGTGCTTACTCCTTATTTTAAAACTTTAAGCATTCTATATAATCCATTGAGCCACCACAAAATTAACAGATAGAAGCACAACATCCCTCCCTCCCCTTATGGAAGGAGGAATTCCTAGCTAGAGCAAACATAAATATTACCCTTAGCTCAGGACTGATTCTGATTTGTTTTAAAACTGCCACCAACACTTCTGCAGAACTTTAATCATACTGCTTCTAATCGATGTGAAGAAGAAAAGGTTTTCACCTTCAGCTTGCTGATGCACAAAGACGTCTTTCTATTTTTTGTCCCTGGAAAACTGAAGCCCAGACAGCCCCAGATGGCCAAGAGAGAGGAAATAAAATATTTTTTAAAAGAGGCAGAGGGGAAGCAAGCAACGGAAAGAACTCAAAGCTGAAAAATCTCATGCTAAACACACAATGTGCAATATCTCAAAGATGTATTCCATTGTTTCCTACACCTCTCTTCTCCAATGATCCCAGTGACAGAAGAGAAAAAGTGATGTCTTGCATAGCAAATGAGAGGCTAGGTATATATGTGTGCAAAGACCAGCTGTAAAACAGATGTGAAAAGCAGGCTAGTTGAAAACATATAGACGTATGCATGTTTCAACATTTCAGCCAAACAAATAGCCAACAAAGCAAAGGAACCTCAACAATTTAGTCTTCCAAGGTGCCTGAAATACCACTAGGCATGTTTTATCCTTCCACTTCAAAACCCAATCACTTCTTTATTTTACAAGATCTTACAATGAATCCATTATTGCACATGTTTGCTGCTAGGCCATAAAGATGACTGGAAGAAGCCTCTATTACAGCATCATCTAGGGGGGACAGGAGGAAAAGCAGCCCACCACAACACAGCTGCTGCTCACAGAAAATAAATTGCACTTGATGTGCAGGATTCCTGGAGCCAGCAGAGATTCAGTGAGTGGCAGCTCTGAAGTGAAGGGTAGGAACCAGCATGAATCTAGATCACAAAACTCAAGAATACTGGAAAATCCCTGTTTGGCAAGAGGTCACACCACAGTGCTGAGTGGGAGTAGTGAAAGGATTCTTCCATTTGAATGGAAAACTCCTGGGGAAAGCCACTCATGAAACAGCACTCCGGCCATCACTCCTGTGCATTTATTCTCTCATCACACAGTCCATCTACTGCATCATACAAACACAACACTACTTCAAACTGCATTTCAAATGACTAAAGAAAAAGAAAAAAGCTTTTACTGCTTCATAAAGCTCTACTGAAGTGAGTAAGACAATGATCACGCTCTCATGAAGAGCTTATTTCTGTTAAGGACGTGCAGCTCATTTAAACCACTTCGAGTAATCCTGCTTTCCATCTAAACTACACACGAGGCAAATTTCCCGCCTCCCTTCCTTATCAAAAATCAACGGCAGAGGTAAACCTGTGTTCTTCCCATACACAACCAAACAAGTTATTTGTGGGCGCATCTCACAAGAGGCCTAAGACTCCCTGTTACAACAGCTGTAATCACAACTGATCACGTCGTCGCGTGATCACTGGCACGCAGCTTTCATTCACAGACTGCTCCTAAATAACGCTTATGTTGGCTACAGAAGGGAAAAAAGAAAAAAAAAAAAAAAAAAACACAACCGAAATCTGCAGCCGGCTCTTTCCGAGCCCTGGAGCTGCGTCTCAGTGACGCAGACGCTGCGGGCGCCCCGCAGGCACGGAGCTCCGGGCCGAACCGAGCGCTCCCTGCGCGCAGATCCCCGCAAGCGGGAAAGCAGCTCTGAGCCGCTCTGTTTATTAAAGCTCAAGAGAAGAAGATTACAGCCGCGCACGCCCGCTCGTCGGCGAGCGTCGCCAGGAGAGCCGACGGTACCGAAAGCTCTCGGAGTGTTTCGCCGCCGAGTGCGGAGCGGCCCGAGCAGGGGGCGACCGGAGGGCGGGCGGGGGGGAGGAAGGCGGGGAGGCAGGCGCGGCACTGACCTTCCCTGCGGTGCCGTCCCCCAGCACCACGAGCTTGAGCTGGCGGTCCGGGCTCTCCTCCTCCTCCGAGTCAGACATGCTCGCCGCGGGGAGAAGAAGGAGCGCGGGACGATCACGGAGCCGGCCGCGGCGCCCGGGCCGGAGCCGCCATCTTCCCCCAGCGCGGCCGCCGTCGCTATGGGCCGCACCGGACGAAACCAACGAGAGACCGGAGGGAAGGGGGAGCAGACAGGAGCTGGCGCGGCGAGACCGGCAGCCGCTGCGTGCGCACGCAGGGGGCAGCCGCGATGCCTTCACTTCCACACCCCCCCCCAGCAGGAGGGCGAGTGGCGCAGCCCGGCGCCGCGCTCAGAACGGCAGTGGTTCGGCCCGGAGCGACGCCCCGCGCGGTAACTAAGGAGCGCGGGTCAGAGGGCGCGGGGCGGAGCCGGGCCGCCTCGGCGGGTGGGGAGGGGGCGGGGATTGGGGCCCTCGCGGCCCCGCCTGCGGGATTGGCGCGGGGTCGGGGGCAGCGGGACGGAACCGGCGTGAGGGAGCAACGTGGGGCTGGGGTTGGATCCGGCACTGAGCTGTCCCCGTGCTGAGGGACGCGGCGTGGTGCCGCGGGTCCGCTGGTGGTCAGAGCTGCCGGCGCCCGGTCCGAGGGATCTCAGTCCGGCGGTGCATCGGGTGTCACGGAACTCTGAGTTAATAGCACTGTTCTCCTTTTCACAGCCTTAATTCCTGCTCGGTTTCAGGCACAGCCTTGAAAAATTATTGCTAGCTTCTTATTTTATTTGTGAGGAGCAACAGATGTCCAAGAAAGTTATGTGAAAAGCACTGGACTAAGGCTAACTCAGAGCGTTGCTCTCCCTTTGCAGCTCAAAACACTGCAGACAGACAGAAGCTCCACCAGTATGCCATCACCGACCATGTTAGCCTGTGCTCCTTGTGCTGGGAGGATGCTCACCCTTCATCCTGTGGCCCTCCATTAACCATTAACCTCCAGAGAAGAGCAGCTGTGTACCAGCCACCTTCAGATCTAGGAAAGGACAATAACAAATAAGCAAGTCCCTGGGAGATTGCCTTTGGATACATTAAAGCTGTGGTCTGTGACCCATCTTAACAGGTCTAGGAAATGCAGCAGGTCTTAACAGAACTATCTGAATCTACTTGCGTGGCTAAGGTCCATTAAGTCGTTTTCACAGATTGATAAGATATGTCAATATTTATAAAGAAATATTGTCCTGGCATAAAAAACAAGTATGCGCATCACACCTTGTCTGGCCTATTTTCTCCAAGCTGCAGTTCAACCATCTTTGACAGCTGTTTGTCTAACTTCCAAGAGCCTCCAGATAGTCATCAAAAACTGTGATGTCTCTATCTACTCAAAACTTTGCTATCCATATAGATAAACAGTAACAAAACTTTACCCCCAAGCAAATTTTAAACCACTGTGTTGTTATGCATGATGACCAGCAGTTTATAACCTCCACCTGACAGCAGCAGTCTTTCACGTATTTGAAAATTGTCTTCAGCCTTGTTTTTTGTAGACTAAACAACTCCCCTTCTTCCCATCGTTCCCTGGGTTGTCTTTACCGGACTTCTGATTATTCAAGTTGCTTTCCTTTGGCCCCTCTCCACTTGAAGCGTTGTGCCAAAACTTGGATACAGTGCTTTAGTTGAGGCCCTGTGAGTGCTGAGTGGAAGTGTTACTTCATGTGTCTTGTATACCAGACTCCTGTTTACATATCCCAGTATGAGGTTTGCTTTCTTCACAGTATGACATTACTGACTCATACTGTTTCTGATTTACTAAAAAAAAAAAAAAAGAAAAAAAAAAAGTTCTGAATCCCCTCCTGTTATAAAAATGTCATTCACTTTAAGGTTTGAATTATTGAAGTATTTAAATGTAGTGCTTTCTACATGTCCCCATGGAATGTCATCCTATATTTCAGGCTGCTCAAGCAATTTGTCATTATAACTTTATTCATAAACTTGTCCTCCAAAATGCATGCTATCCCTCCCAGCTTGGTTATATCTGCTACCTCAAGAATCATGTTCTTTATTCCAGACTCTTTATGCATGCAGTAATGCCAGATCACTGTACACCCATATGTGACACATCCTTCCAATATGCCAATAACAATTATTTGTGTATGCTTTAAACAACTTGAACAAAAGTGACAGCATAAACCATGTAAATTATATTTACCTGATGCAATTCCAAGGAGTATTTAAAACAACTCTGTATAACACCTGGCTGAAAATCATTCCTGTTTCAGTCTCTCTCAGGTTTTCTGCTTGGACATTTGTCAGAAGTTTCCAATCTTACAAGTACACAGTCTTACTGACTCCTCAGTGGGATCACGATTCCTTATGCAAAGAAAATTACTCATGTGTTCATCTGTATGCAGAATTGAGGCCAAAAGCTTTCCCAGTGACATTGTTTAAAATAGTGGAGAAAAGGCCCAAATTTCTAATGGAAAACCAGACAGACACACATCTATGTCACTTTCTCATGCTTAAAAAAAAACAAATTAAGCATGTTACTCATCAAGTATTTTCCACTTTGAATCATTTTTAGCGTAATTTTACTGCAAGTTGTCCTAAGTAGGAATGTCACAGGATCAGCATCAGGGTACAGCCAAGCGGCATTTGTCAGGAGGAAGGGCACTGGGGATGAATGTGGAATTTTCCTTGAAGACTCCTCACATACAGGGCTGTTGCTCTTACCATGAGGCTTTTAAAAGCTCTACACTCTTATCAGGGCAGACCGCTTATAAGCCACTGGGAATATTGGTGGAACCATCCCCACTCCAGCTGATTCTGCTGCAGTCTCCTTGGAAGTGAACAGAAAAATATGAATTTAAGGATTCTCAATCAAGCTATCTACAACTCATGAAGAAAAGGGGCTTTTTTCTCTCCTTTCTCCAGAAGAGATGTTAATACCCATGCTCTCATAGCATAGGTTAGCTAGTAAAACACAAGCCAGGCTCCTCATTTTTATTACAGTTTTTCCACCAGGAGCTCAGCTTTATGTTTTCATATATTGAGGACCACAGTTCAGTCATGGAACACTTTTGCACGCAGGTGCCACAGCCTTGCTGCTGCCTCAGCCCTTATGGAACTTTTGTGGGTAAGCCAAGGCTCCAGCCCAGAGGGAAGAGCTGGGCTCTGTACCAAAATGGCCGCCCTGCCCTGACAGAGCACACGGCGCCTTTAAGGCACATGTCAGGAGGCGTGAGGGTATTACGGCCATTTG
Source organism: Phasianus colchicus (assembly GCF_987193195.1). NCBI lineage: Eukaryota > Metazoa > Chordata > Aves > Galliformes > Phasianidae > Phasianus > Phasianus colchicus. The sequence continues at coordinate 58,850,244 of NC_143439.1, read as the reverse complement.
AGGCAGGTGCAGTTCACCTCAGGATGGAGGGCAGCAGCTGAGGGGAAGGCAGGAGGGAGCTGGTGTCACCCTTAAATACAAGAGAAATAAGATTTGCCCAGTGCTTTTGTGTGAGAGTTTTAGAGGGGTTTGGGGCTGAGTGTGCAAAAGTGGGACAGTCAGAGGAATGTGTTCCATGCTCAGTGTATTCTCCTTTGCAAGGTGACAAAGAAATGTCTGTGTTGTAATACATGTCCCCAGAGTTACTTTTCTTCCCAGTTCATTTTTCCTCTAGAAAAACTCCTGATTTTCTTTAGCTTCGTCATTTAAGTGAGTGAACAGTACAGGAGGAGTATTTCATCTCTGTTGTAGCATTCATGAGCTTATTTGTCCCGAGGCTGCATTGTTTATCTATTTAAATGAGTGCTTAGATATTAAAGAATAATTTTGTAAATAAAAACACACAATCAGACATCTCAGCCCCAAAGCCTCCTTGCATTTGTTAAGTGTATGGGTTACTTGTATTGCAAGTGTTAAGTGGTTGACTAAACTCCTTTTTTACTATGTTAAAAATCTGTGTATGAAATTAAATTATGTATTTCTGAAATAGCATTCTTAACTAATTATTTTCTAAGCCTCAACAGCTTTTTATAGCTGAAAGGAGGCTGGTTTGGGGCTACTTGATACTCTAAACCTAAGGAAACATATGAGCAATGGTTGAGAAGTCCTGGGATTAGCAAACTGAACGCAATGCAGACCCTTTTATTCATGATAGAAGTATGGTCATAATTTGAATTTTTTCTTCAGCATTTTTTTGGATGCTAAGAATCCTTGAGCATTGCTTTGCAATAAAACTTTCTTGCAAGAGTACCTTAATCACCCAACAACATGGAAATTAAATGTATGGTATTCAGTAGATAATCACTATTTAGATACTTTCTCTTTTGATATTAATTATAGTCTCTGCATATTATATCTTATTCCTTTATGAAGAAACATCACTAATAGTCCTGATCATACTTTCAGTGATAAAGTGAGATGGTAGTAATTTGAAAATCTCCAAATTAAATATAATTTCTAAATATGAAGCTAATTGTAATCCCATCCTCAGTCACATTTTGGCCTATTAGTCAGGCTGAGCATTTTCTATTGAATTAAATTAATTTCTGTATATGAAACCAAACTGTATGGAGAATCTCCTATGTCTATACTTCAGATGAAGGGAGAGAATTTCAATTCCCTTACCTGATAGTTCTCAATCAGTAGACTCTTGGGTATGTGAAACACCTTGCAGGAGACCCTGAGAGGTTACTGAGAAAAAGAAGCCAGATGTCAGAAGGCTTACATGTAGCAAAGGTAGGATTTCACTTTCAGCTGAGACTTTCAGGTGTCTGTAAGTCTGATTGCTCTGCTGCTGCTGAAGGCTGCTACTTTATCTCCCACTTTTATCAGCACACAGTGAATTTGAAAAAAAAAGAAAAGAAAGAAAGAAAAAAAAATCTTCATTTGATCTGATTATTTATTTTCCGCTGCAAAATAAACTAAAATCACTACATCCATGGGAAATAGTTATAGCAAAAATCAATTAATTGTGTAATCCTTCCCTGTGTCAGAGCTGGGTTTACTCCTCCCAAATACTCACATTAGGTGTGGATCAACCTGAATGAGGTGGAAATATGGACTAATGGAAAAATGAATAGCACGTGTGAGATCCTGCAACCTTTCTGCCATTCTTATCTGCACTGTGTCTTCAGCACTTGAGGGAACAACACATTTCTCTGTTTGATTGTCTGGGAGCCATGTCCTCTGTTACCAATACAAGCTACTCCTTTTTGTTCTGCTGTTTCTTCTTGTGCTTACACACACACACACACACACACATTTCTTACTGTATTTCATTCATGCAAGGTTTTCTGTTTCAAATCCTTGCAGTTGAGATCCATGGACTCTCTTAAACTTCAAGATGGAAATTGCTACTATATCTAATTGAATGAGGAGGGTGTCCTTGAAAAGAAAAAGTGTTGCAGCGAAAGGTGGAATGTGCATCAGTAAAAAATAACAATAGCAAATCTATTATGTTGATCTTGCTACCATGCTCTGGAGCAGAATAGAAAAATAGCTGTTACTTTTCATTGTAGTAGAGATTTGAAAATATTTTTTATAAAGTTTCTTCTTCATTGATGTCATCTCTAACGTCTTTGCCAGGTCATCTTTCTTCTGTGCTGTTTGATTATTATGCCTTGAGTCAGACTGAATGATTATTGCAGCTGACTAGACTGGCAACTGAATGGAAATGGTAAATAATCATTTGTTTTTAATACACTGTAAAAAACAGTTCCTACTCAAGTTAGAAATACTTGCTTTTGGAAGAGCATTCTTCCATTTTGCTTCTTGCTAACCCAAGGTCATTTAAGGAATAATTGTCTTAAGTGCTTGGTGATTACAGTGATGTAAACGTCTCTGGCCCAGACGCTGCAGTGAACAAGACTTTCCACAGAGGAATATGGTTAAACCAAAGGCTGCCACTTTTATGAGCTACATTGCATAATAAAACGGGGAAGAACCGCTAGCCAGCTGTTCTCCACAAACTACCCACTAAAATGGGACCAGTGAGGTTCACCAAGCATGGGACTATGGAGGCCAAGCTAAATGTTTAAGAGATGGCTAACCTCATCCACCCTCCCACAAAAGTGGCGAAGGCGTTTGGTGCTAAATAACACATCTTCTTCTGCCTTGTCTGTGCCAGGGAAAGAAGAGTGAAGTAAATAGTAGCTTTTTTTTTTTTCTTTTTTCTTTTATTTGTGTAAGGTGCTAAATTTTCCTTACATTGTAAAAAGGAAAATAGCTAAATATCACCTGGGCAGTATTTAAGACACTGACAGAAATTCTGGCCACAGCTAACATGAAAAGCCCACATTGGAAATTTGCTCTCTGTTTGTGTGAATTCACAAACAAGTTCTCTGGTCTTTCCATTAGCCGAATTTGCTAGTAAAGCCACACCACATTTGCAGTGTGGTAAACATTTTTTTCTCACTGTTGAAGGAAAGCATGTTAGCTAACTCAGTAGAAAATCCAGCTACAGCCAGCTAAATAACAACAGCTAGAGAAACAAAAAAGGTCAAAAAGATCTAGAGAACAAGATCTCCTCTATAGGAGAGACAACTTAAATTCACACAAAGTGAGTCTAAGTTCTACTGAAAAAGTCAGTGCAAGTTTGAAATTTCCCATCTCATTAGAATAATAGAGAACTGTGTCTTTCTCAGTGTTGACCTGTTACCAATCTGGTGAAAAGTAAGGTCATAACATTTTTCTTCTTTTTGTAATGAATGTGGAAAACAATTCTAGGAGCACTTTATAGAATCTAGGAAGGTAGTATCAGAAGGAAGTGTCTGAATCATCAGTGTCTTCTTGTAGAATCTAAAGAATTGGAAGAATTAAGCCAGGAAGAACTCATAGGTAGAAATAAAGACAGCAAAGCTGCACGCACAAGCAAAGCAAAATGAAGCAAGTATTCATTCACTACTTCCCATCAGCAGGCAGATGTCTAGTTGCATCCTGGAAGGCAAGGCCTCAGCAAATGCAAAGGTTACTTGGGAAGAGAAATGCCATAATCCTGCATTCTCACTTCTTCTTCCTTTCCCCCAGCATCTGTTTCTGAGTGCAATGCAATATGGTATGGGATATCCCCATGGTCAGTTGGAGTCAGCTCTCCCAGCTTGTTTCTTGCCTCCAACTTCCTCACTGGGAGAAAGCGAAGATACTTTGGTGTTGTACAAACATTGCTTAACAACAGTGAAATATCAATGTGTTATCAATGCTGTTTTAGTTACCAGTTCAAGAATAGCACCGTACTGGCTGCCATGAAGAAAATTAGCTCCATTGCAGGCAGACTCAGTACACACCTGAAGATATGGTTGCTAGTTTCCAAAAGCAATCAATTTATATATCTGAGTTTTATCCCACATCAAGTATTCCAGTCCACGGTTACTGAGTCCTTTTGGCCCAGTATAACTATAGCCACTGCTATAGCTTTCAAACATCCTTTTATCAGTTAACTAGACTAATCCTGCTTTTTGTGGTGAGCTTATCAAGAAATGCATTCCTCAAGGTTGCAGGTGAACCTTATCCTTGAGGTAGCCCATCCCTACTGACATGATACATCTTTCAGTAATACCACAATAATTTTCCCTTCAGCTAGTTCACCCATTTTAGTTTATCTACTAATTTTCACCTTTCTCACTTGATGAGTAAATACCCTATCTTTGTCGGTCTGCATAGACTATACCTATCTAGATGGTATCTCCCTTGTCTAAAAAATCTTTCAGCAAAGAAAACTGTCACATCAATCTGACACAATCTATCTGAAGTAAACCTGTGTTGCAACATAGTATTTTCCACTTACCCAAGGGTTTTGTCACTTATTCTGTTATCACCCTGAACCTTATGCCAAGAGAAATCAGTACATCAGTAAATGCTTTTATATAATCTATCAATCTATGAAGATACAATCTCCTTGTGAACAATTCACAATAAGATAAACTCTGTTTACTGGATAAATAAATGATTGCAACTGATTTTTTAAATATCCACAATAATGAATGTATCCCTTCAGTCGTTTTTGTGGTCAGTCTTTCTATCGTCAATCTTTATTGATCTGTATCCAAAGAAATGGACATACATGAGCTGGATGAATCTTGGCATGGGAAATTCACTACAATCCCTTTTCTGCCAAGTCTGACAGACCTGCTCAAAGTCATATATAATGTCATCCTCAAAGGCAAGATTAGAACACAGGGCTCCTTACCTTGACCTCTCCAGAAATACATTTATCTCCACCACTAAACTGCAAGTGTTACAGTTGTGACTGCTATACCTAAGCACACAATTCTGTGTGCTCACACTGCAGCACATGCCAACCGTGCTTTCCATGTGATCTCACCTAATTAGTTCCCTAGACTCCTAGCCTTTCTTTTACTAGTCTTTCTATAGCATGGAAAAATATTCTGAGTTGTGATCTGCTTGGCGAAACTTGAACTTCTGTTCCAGCAGCTTTTCTCCCAGAAAGAGATCCCTTTTGGTTATACTCATGGTTACGCATCTGCATAGGTCTTTAAGGAGCCCCCATACTACATGGCAAAAGTCTGTTACCAGTCCAGTTACACCAAGATGAAGGTGTGAAGAGGTGAGAACCTGTTCCTCCACTCCTTCACGGTTCCACCTGCTTTTCTATAAGCATCTTAACTGGAAGATACTGGTGACCCAGTATAGTCATCTGTCATAGTGAATAAAGTCACCTCATTATTTCCTTGTTCTCCTTTGAGGTAAATTCCTCATTCTTCCTTTGTGCCTAACTTGCAAAGTTGCAATTTTTAGGGAGCAAATATGATCCAATGGCTACAGTTGTGTAAATTGCTTAAGTGAACTGAGATTCTAATCCATGACTAGGGATTTTAGCTGCCTTAATTGTATGATCAGTGTCATAAGTCAGCTGCTTACCTTGGTATGGAATTACTCAGATGGATGCACACTTTCTTTTGTAACCGTCATGGAGGGTTAAGTTTGCAGACACCTGAGCTTGATTTTCTTGAATAGATAATTATTCCAGTCAAAAAATGAGCTTGACATATCTGTAAAGCACCATTTAGTAGCTCCTGCTCATGCTCTGTTGTGCTTCTGGTGTCTACGTAAGATGCAGGGCAAGAGATGATCAGGCCTGATGCTACCTCCATGAACTGTGTGCCATGTCAGTGCAACACGTTGGCAGCGTAAGACAAGGATGACTGCACCATTAAATATGCTGTGCTTTGACAGAAAAATGATCCCCATCTGAATAACTAAACATAATGTCTTAATTAATTTTGAAACATCTATTGTGCCCAACAGGCATTCTTGTCACTAACCAGAGTGACAGAGGGCTCTGACTCACAGAGGGCAAACAGCTGCAGCAGTTCAAGATGTTATCATCCTCACTCCCTCCGTTATTTTATTCCACACCCCTGCCCGCGGTTACCACCACAGCAAGAAGTTTGGAAGGAACAAATGTGCACCCACACCTCCCCACCCCACAGCCTCCTGCCTTCCTTTGTATGAACTCGTCTTCACTACGGACTCAGCGATGCCCTGAGCAGCAAGTCTGGGCAAGTATTCCTTCTGCCATTTTGGTTATGCAGCAAACCAGCTGATGTCCCAGCTGGGCAGTGGGGAATCTCAGTCAGATTCAGCATCTGGCCTGGGGGAGCTTTAATAAACGTATTCTCTTGGATATTGTTGGTATTATTTAATTCAGTGCAGCTTTGTGATAATGTAGCTCAGCTGAAATGACAAAAGGCTGTAGTTTCAGAGGCGTTTCCTGTCCATCTTTCTTACTGCACATAAGTAAAAGTAAAATGAGAGAAGGTTGCTGGCAATCTGTGAGTCTGACCATCAAAATAACGTCTGAGATAACTGATTTTCAAATCTCTACTTAGTACTGATTTTCTCCTGGTGTGTTATCAAAACCCTTTATTCACTCAAAACGCTTTCATTCAGCAATAGTCAGTGTGCTCCCAACTTAATCTCCTCCTAGGAAATGCTTTATCTTTGAGGCCGCTTAGTTTACCACTGCCAAAACTATAGGTGTTCCAGGCAGAACTGGATTTATGAAGCTTTATGGTATGATTATCTCAGATCTGGGTTTAGCTAAACTATTAGCAGACAGAGGAATACAGAAAGTGGTCAGTAAGGAAGAGATTAATGGGAAGAACCCCACAAAAAAATTAAACAATGTCTATGACAGAATTTACGTAACTAATTTTGTTCTGAAGTAGACCATGTAACTAAAGTTTTGAGACTATGCAAGTGTTACTAACAGGAGATTGGGTGTTCTTTACAATGTCTTGAGGCTTCCATCACACACCCTTGTACCATCTAATAATGGTTCCAATCCTATTGATTTTACTAAATTATTCTTCAGGGAGAATGCCTGCTAGTTAATAACAAAATGAAGAGATTTGTTTTCACTTGGCGATGTGTTAAATAGTTTCAGCACTTGCACATTGCATTGGCTGTGAAATACTATGAAATACTGTGAAAATTAACTACTGTGAAAAATGCGCGCCTAGAGTGCTAAGAGAAACAAGATGCAATTAGATACAATTAGATACGTTTTCTCACCATGAGATACCGTTTGAAATGTTTGGTGTCTTTTACTTTCATTATTTGGAACTAGAGTAAACATTTTTGTAAGAAAATGTGATATTGGTCTTGATAGTGTTCCCTTCAGTGGATAAACACATGCGCACATACAGCTGCTGTACACACAGACTCGTGTGGATGTGACAACTGGAGCACATCAAGTGAAGTGGCTCAATACTAGACTCTCACTGGCAATCATAAACCTGTTGGATGCTGTGCAACTCTGACACTTTGCTGTGGGGCTTCAGTGGCAGCTGTAATCTTCTGAAAAGAAAAAAAAAAATAAATTGCTCTTATAAATGTCTGAGCTCTTTGGCCAAGTTCCTGAGATCCTTCGCCTACGCAAAACCGCCTTGTCCTGAAGCTCTGTTAATGCATTAAAGTGTTACCAGAGATCTCCACTGATCTCACTTTGTCATCCAAGAGCTTTTCCAAAATATTCCCTGCTAGATTTTAGCATTAATTGGTGTGTGTTGGTATGTTTTCATTTGTCCTGAATCATTCGATGACTCTCAAGTGTAATCCAAGGATCTTTGTGCCAGACTCTTGCCATGAGCATGTAAGGAATTTTTTGAGATCAAAGGAGAAAATCTGGCTGGTCTGAAGAATGATATCATTTCTAACTCTGGTTTATTTTCTGCCTAGTGAGAACGAAGAGAAGAAAGCTTTATACAATATACAGTGTAAACATAACAGAAGGCACGAGCCTGTCAGCCTATCATTGACATGAGACATGCATACCTGGATTCTGACAACGATATTTTGTGAGCAAATGCAATAATGAAGCTTTTAAAAGCATGCATTTAAGGATGGTGACTGGTGTCGAGCTGTGTTCATACAAGTTGTGATTTAAAAGGCTGGAGGCCTCAATGTGAGCCACTAAAATTCAAGATGACAGAAACTTTAAAAAATTTATTGCTTTGCATTTAATAAAATATACATTTACAAGCTGTCATTTTGAAATACTGAATAACTCAGAGTTTGGAATGCTGAGCACCAGTTCAGATTGTGCCTGAGGTACATTGCTTACTATTTACAGTGTTTCTCAGATACTCAGAAAATAATCTTTCAGTCCAGGAAGTGTCTTTTTGTTATATCTCTGTTAATTTGGATTTGTGTTCCCTCCTCTTCCCCCCCCAAAAAAATTAACTAACTTTGCATGAAGAAATATGTCTTGTCATTAAAGATAAAAAGGCACAATTAAAAGCTCCCTTTCTTCTTGTTTAATGTGCTAATATGAGAACATTAAGGCCAATGTACCATCTACTGCTTGGTTGCTGCAGCTGTCTGGAGCTTTTATTAATTTACAGACTCAATTATGTAGACTCTTAAATCCAGAATACTGGTGGGTGGTAAGGTAGATGGCTAATGAAGAAACATAGGGTAGGAAACTCCTTTAATGCCTGTTTTATATGTATCTTGGGTAACATTTTTAGGAGAACAAGGATCAAAGATCGTAACTTTAAGAAACTCTCAAGACGAAAATAAATGTACACGGTTTTAGGCACCCCTAAAAATTATGAGATGGCTAATATCCTCATGATTCTGTGGTCTGATCTAAAACAAAAATATTAAGCCAAATGTTTGGCTCTGTACAATAAAAACAGATTATCTAATAGTTTCCAGTGGGAAATATGAGAAAGACCATTCATAAAGCCTCCTAATAGTTATGAATTATAAGGACTTCCTCGTTTTCAGTATAAACTGAGACCCTGATAGAAACTGTTAGATATTTATGCATATGCCCTCAAAGGGACTACACATGGACATTTTTAATTAACATTATTTGCAACACCTTCCTCAAGTTGTTCATTATTAATTTGACATGTTTTGAAGTTCTTACCAGAAAGTTTTCATCACTCACTCTAATTGTACCATTCTTATGTGACTTTAATACTTTCAAAAGGATATAGTGATTTGCAATTTACACTTATTTTACTTTAAAAAGAAAACTCTGTTTAAGTAATCCAGGTCATAGCACACCAAAAAAAAGAAAAAAAGAGGAGGGGAAGGGGAAGAGGACGGGGAAAGGGAAAGGGAAAGGGAAAGGGAAAGGGAAAGGGAAAGGGAAAGGGAAAGGGAAAGGGAAAGGGAAAGGGAAAGGGAAAGGGAAAGGGAAAGGGAAAGGGAAAGGGAAAGGGAAAGGGAAAGGGAAAGGGAAGGGGAAAGGGAAGGGGAAAGGGAAGGGGAAGGGGAAAGGGAAGGGGAAGGGGAAAGGGAAGGGGAAGGGGAAAGGGAAGGGGAAAGGGAAAGGGAAAGGGAAAGGGAAAGGGAAAGGGAAAGGGAAAGGGAAAGGGAAAGGGAAAGGGAAAGGGAAAGGGAAAGGGAAAGGGAAAGGGAAAGGGAAAGGGAAAGGGAAAGGGAAAGGGAAAGGAAAGGTGAAGGGGAAAGAGAAGTGGAAAGGAAAGGGGAAGGGAAGGGAAGGGGAAGGGAAAGGGGGAAGGGGAAGGGGGAAGGGAAGGGAAAAGGGAAGGGGAAAGGGAAGGGGAAATGGAAAGGGAAAGGGAAAGGGAAAGGGAAAGGGAAAGGGAAAGGGAAAGGGAAAGGGAAAGGGAAAGGGAAAGGGAAAGGGAAAGGGAAAGGGAAAGGGAAAGGGAAAGGGAAAGGGAAAGGGAAAGGGAAAGGGAAAGGGAAAGGGAAAGGGAAAGGGGAGGGGAAAGGGGAGGGGAAAGGGAAGGCAAGGCAAGGGAAAATTAAACAGCTGTTGGGTCATTCCTGTTAACATGTCAATAGGCCTTCTCTGTAATGGAAAAATGAAAAAAGAGAGAGAGAGAATTTAAAAGTAAAGTCATAATTTGTCAGACTTTCTGCATTTCCAGATATGCCTCTGTTGTCCTCATTTCACCCTGCCCTTTCCAGCTCCCCAAATGTTTCAGTGTTTCCTAGTGGGTATAAAGGAGTATATTGCCCTCAGTTCACCTCATCTGTCTTCCCTGTTCAGATGTCACTGCCAAGACATGGCTAAATACCCCTTCCCATATGTACAGCGGGACACTGGAAAGACCTGAAGGATCAGCAAAGCCTGAGATGAACCATGATAGGCGCAGGAAAGCCTGCTTCTCCTTTGAGAAGGTCCAATGAGTTTCAAGTGTGCTTAGATTTGCTCTTTAGGTAGAAGCTCATGCTGCAGTGTAGTGCCTTAGAGAAAAAGGGCACTTGGCACTTCGCAGCTGTTAAATTGTCTGCAGAATCTGCTACCGTTTTTATACCTTTTCGTTGAAACTTGGCGACAGTGACCTGTTCTGTAGCTGATAGCGTACACTGTAGAACACGAGGTGGCAGTGTCACACGCGGTGTGCCAAAGGGACTGCGGGCGTCCGGCTGTGCCCCGGGGGAATGGGGCAGAGGTGGGCACCACTGATGGCTTGGTGCTTCCTGTGGAAGTGAAGGGTCCTTTGTGTTCCTGGAATATCCAGAAAATACCCTACGGAAGGAATAAAGAAACAGTATTTGCCTCTAAGCAAATCTTGCTGCCTTGCAGATCTCCGTAGTCTCCAGGTTTGAGATGGTGCATGGAAACATAAAATATATGTCTTCCGAAATTACCAAGAAAAGCCGGCCTTCTGCCGGTGGAAATTTGCTCGTCTTTTTTTTTTTTTTTTTTTTTTTTTTTTCCCCCTAGGTTTTTCAGAGAACAGAACTTTAGGTTGTTGAAAAGACGGATATTTTTCCCCCAGAAATTCATATCGCCTCCCTCTGTAGCTAGCGAGAGGCACGCATGCAGTAAGTGCCCAATCTTTGTCAAAGGCATACAGTATTAATTAGTTCTTAAATGCCATGTTTTTGTCACATTGCTTGCCTTTGGAAGCTCACTGCAATTAACGTGGGTGAGCAGGTGAAGGTGAGAAAGAGTGAGCGTGATCCAAAACCTGTGACCAAAGTCCCAGATCAAACCGCGTAGAAATTGATCCTGGAGCCCAGACACCTGGAAGGTCCTGGTGGGGACCACACCACTATGTCCAACCCCATGATGGTATCTAACAACTGCTCTGCTGAGTTCGGGGGCTTCTACGCAGATAGCTTCCCAACTCTGCCCCACTCCTCCTCCCACTGAGGGCCATGGATCTGTTACTTTGCATGATACAGTTCCAGACCCTCAGCTTTTCGCTTCCAACCGAGCAAAATTTTCACTGAGTTTCACTGCTCAAACAAGGGCATTTCATTATTGCACTGGCTTTTCTTTATGCTAATTGAATGGCGCTAAGTCTGTTCCTACAAGGAAAAACAAAAAAAAAAAAAAATGGAAGAAAGGGTAAGGAAGACTTCTGACAAGAAATAGCCAACACGAACTTGCGAAATATATACAGTAATGAACAGTTTTCTCGTTGTGAACGTATTTAGAAACATATAAGAGAACTTCAAGGAGTTTTCCCGTAGACCCAAACCTGGGCAGACCCGCCAGGAGCAGGAGGAGGGGTGTGGAGGTGCCGGAGGAGAAGAGGGAGCAGAACAGCACCGGGCCCTCCAGAAGCTGCCGTCGGGGCAAACAGCCGGGCTGTAACCTGTGTCGGCCACGCCGAAACGATGCTCCTCCTCCTCATAAAAACATCCCTGGGAACCCTCAGCCAGGCGACTCCCTCAGAGTCCTTATTTGAAAGCGAGTAGAAATTGAGAAAATAGACCGCTTGCTTCGTTAAAATGAAGATCCGCAGTTCCCAGGCGGCAGGTGTCCGAAAGGATTCCTTTGGGGGCCGCTCCCTGCGGTCACTGCGGGGCTGACAATGTTTCCCGAAACGGCGATAACGAACCGCGCTGTGCGGGAGCGCAACGCAACGCCGGGAGCCGACCTCGGTCCCTCCATCCTCACCCTTCGTTGGGATTCGTTCAAAATCAAATTAAATTAAATTAAAAATGAGGAGAAATGATATTCCGAGTGCGTGTCCGGGGTGGAGGGGCGGGGGGGCACAGTAGGTGCTCCAGGGAAGTCCCGACGCCCGCAGGGACGGGAAAAATACTCCGCACCGGGGCACCGGGGGAAAGTTTTCAATGGAAAGCAGCTCCTCTCCCGTTCGTTTTACCGCTTATCCTCCCCACCGCCCTTTTCTTCTCTCCCTCTATAGGACTGTACAGCCTCACGTTGAGGAGTGCCGGGGATCCCATCGTTGTGCAGACACAAACTCGGGGGCATCGCCCGCAGGGCCGCCTCCGGCTTTCGGAGAGTCACCCGCGGCACGGAGCTGCTGCCGGGGCTCTCGGTGGCGGGGGCCGGCTCCTGGGGAAGGGCTGGGGCCGGGGGGGGGCATCCCAGGTGCCGGGCATCCCCGGAGGAGAGGGGCGAATGCCGTCGGGGCCGGCGGCCGCAGAGACACATATGGTGCGTGGATTTAGGTGTCAAAAGTCGGCGAATTAGAAATGGTAATTGTCCGTCATTATGGGTGAAACGCGATCTATCACAACAACTGGAACATGTCTGGGCGCTAGCAAAAATAATTTGAATGATTAGCGATCATTATGGATGTCAAGCCGCGTCCATTAAGTCGTATGAAGAAATTACCCTTGACGTGCAAAATCAAACTACAAATACACACGGCGAGCACGGAGGAACCCTCCCCGCTCCTTCACAGCGGCGATCGAGGGACGGGGCGGGGGGGGGGGCCGGAGCTGCTGGCGGTGCCGTCCGGGGACAGCAGCGGAGCTACTCTGCGCAGCGCTGCGCGGTGGCACCGCGATGGACGAACCCGCGTGTCCCGGCCCTCGGCAAAGGGACCGCGCCGCTTCCGGGGCCTCTGGTAAAAGGGCTTTGGGAACGAGATTCTTCCCGAGGCTCGAGCAATTTCCAAGCAGTTTCCACTTCCCTATACTTTTCATAAGATATTTGTCTTTGGTTGTTGTTTTTATTTATTTATTTATTTATTTATTTATTTATTTATTAATTATTACTTTCCCCTTTAAGGAGTCATTGCTACATATTTTTTTCCTCGCAGCCTCTCCCTCCGCTTCTAATTCTTCTTTCTCGAAGTCGTTTGTTCAGAATTAAAAACAAAATAAAAATAGGAAAAAAAAAAAAAAAAAAAAAGACAGAAACAGCGAAGCGGATATCTGAGCATCTCCGGGAGTACTTTCGGTCACACTCTGCCATTCGGACGCTGCCATCCGTCCAGCACTCCCGGGGCCGCTGGGCCGTGGCTGCAGATCGCAAAGCACCACGCAAAGAGTTTCGCTGAGAGCGAGCAAAGCGCCCATCTCTCCCAGGCATCGTTATTATTTTGTAATCCGATAAATTGGTCAAAATGGAAACAAATTAAAGCAGCCTCGGAGACACCTGACGGAGTGACAGCCGCACCCCGCAGGGCAGCGCTCACAACCACCCAACGACCGCACGAATCTTTCTCTTGCTGCGTTCTCCGAGAAAAAGCAGCAGAAATTTCCCGTTCGCGACGATTGTTTGCTCCTAATTGGATAAAAGGAGTTGCGAATCGTCCTTTTTAAAAACAAGAACAATTCTTCTATTTAGCGAAAACCAAACAGTTGTTTGCTTTGCTCTCTTGAAGCACCGCGCGGCACGACGGCGACACAAAGCCGTCCCCTCTGTGGGGCGATGCTACCGCCCGGGAGCGGCTCCTCCCGCACCCCCGGCGCTGCCCGGGCCGCTCCCCCAGCCCGCTGCTGTCCGAGACCCGAGCCGGCTCTCCCTCCTCTCCTGTATTCCCCCCTTCGCCAATCTGTATTATTCCCTCGCGAGCCAAAAATAATATTAGTCCTCTCCACGCGCATTTCATCCCCAATTATCACTCGAGTCCTTTGCGACACGAAGGCTTTCTTTCCTCGGTCGTGTGCGGCGGGCTGCGGGCAGAATGCCGACAGCCCGAGGACTGAGCACCGCTCAGCTCTGCAGCGCGGGGGAGAGCCCCTGTGCGGGGCTGGGGCCGCTCCGTGCCGGGATACGGCTTGTGGCTGCAGCCGGCCCGGGTGGAAAGAAGCGTGTAAAGCCTTTGGGCTCCCGTGCTTCGGGTGTTTGATTTAGAAAAGAAATGATAGAAATGATAGAAATAGAAATGTAACAGAAATATAGAAATAGGAATAATAGTAATAATGGTAACAATAACGGCAATAATAGGTTGAAGTTCCGCCGAGCCCCAGCATACAACTCTTCACTCCCTCCCCCCCCAGCTCCCCCGGCCCCGTCCCCCTGCCGTTTCCCATCAAGAAGGACATCCATCCCTCGTTGGTGGCATAGTTCGTCCCTGCGGGACGCTCCCGGTCTCTGTCCCAGGCAAGAAGGGCTCTGCCCGCCGCAAGGCGCTTCTATCGTTTCGATCTCTTTGCTACTGAGCCAGATTTGGGGGCTGAAACTACATGAAAGCTCCTCAGCCCCGTTCGCCAGAAAGCCCTGGACAGTGGCACCGAGGTGGCTCCACGATGGACACCCCGCTACTGCAGGGCACGGCCGCTGCTCAAAGCCCGCGGGGCTCGGACAGCCCAGCTCTCCCAGAACCAAAGACACAGAACAGCCCTCCTGCGGCCCTCGGGACGCGGGGCCGAAGGGTGCCGGGCAAAACCCCTCACACAGCCGCCGGGATCCCGCAAAGCAGACGAACACGGGGCACTCCCGGGCTACGGTACCCACAGGGCCAGGGAGCGTGCGGGCTGCGGGCATCCCAATAGCGCCCGAGATTTTCCAGCATCCTCTCTCTCCTGGAGAAGAGAGGCTGATCTCTACCTGAGTGGTGTGTGTGTTTGCAGGGAAATGCCCATGGTTTCCTGGTTTATCGCCGTGTGGGCGGGGGGGGCACCTGCCTACAGGCG